>NC_085851.1:1421597-2843194 GCF_020906515.1 Vanrija pseudolonga | reverse complement strand
CCAGACCCGTATGCCCAAGGTTGTCGAGACTGTCAAGTCGCTCTTTGGCCGTGAGCCCTCCAAGGGTGTCAACCCCGACGAGGCCGTCGCCATGGGTGCCGCCATCCAGGCTGGTGTCCTTGCCGGCAACGTCACCGACATTCTCCTCCTCGACGTTACCCCCCTTTCGCTCGGTATCGAGACCCTCGGCGGTGTCTTCACCCGTCTGATCAACCGTAACACCACCATCCCCACCAAGAAGTCGCAGACCTTCTCGACCGCTGCCGACGGCCAGACCGCCATCGAGGTCAAGATCTACCAGGGTGAGCGTGAGCTTGTCCGCGACAACAAGCTCCTCGGCAACTTCCAGCTCTCGGGCTTCCCCCCTGCCCCCAAGGGTGTCCCCCAGATCCAGATCACCTTCGACATTGACGCCGACGGTATCGTCAACGTCTCGGCCATTGACAAGGCCACCAACCGCGAGCAGTCGATGACCATTGCCTCGTCGTCGGGTCTCTCTGACTCGGAGATCGAGAACATGGTTGCCGACGCCGAGCGCTACGCCGAGTCGGACAAGGCCCGTCGCCAGGTCATCGAGGAGGCCAACAAGGGCGAGTCGTTCGTTGCCGACACTGAGAAGTCGATGGCCGAGTTCGAGTCGCAGCTTGACGCCGCCGAGCGTGAGAAGGTCAAGGCCCTCCTTGCCGAGCTCCGCGAGATCGCCGCCAAGGGTGCCGCCGGTGACGCTTCGGTCAAGGCCGAGGACATCAAGGCCAAGATCGACGCCGCCCAGCAGGCTTCGCTCGGCCTCTTCCAGAAGGTCTACGAGAAGCGCAAGGCCGAGGGTGCCGCCGAGGAGCAGCCCAAGGAGAACGCCGAGGAGAAGAAGGACTAAGCGCCAGAGCAGCAGTTCTGGTGTCTTGTTCCTCTCATCTCTCTCTTGTAGTCTTCTTTCCCTTCCTTCATGTGGCGAGCCTTTCGCGCGACTCGCCCGTATCATCGTCATATACCCACACAAAACTCACCACTGCATGACTGGCATTTGCCCGCTCAGCTCGGCCTGTCCCACCTCCCTGCATCTGGCGCGTCCCTACCTACGGGGGAGCGCGAGGCAATACTTGTATCCCCAGTGATGAATGCGCACTGCTCAGAAGCTATGGCTGCGATTACACGTCACTGAAACTGACGCTGCTATATCTACTCTCATGACAAGGCTAAATAATGCTACATGGTTATTACGGCCAGGGGGGCTGTTGTCTGAGCTCTTGGAGGTCGTGCAGCGCTCGACTCAAGCCCTCGTCGTCGTTGTCGCTAGCCACCGACTCGAGCGAGCCGTTGAGGCCCTGGGAAGGCTCCTGGAGCTTGCGGTGAACGACCGTGCTGAGGCTGACCAGGTCGCTGAGGGTGGAGTGTAGGCCGTCGAGCTTGGCGCGCGTGGCATCGCCTGGCAGGCCGGGGAGGATCAGCGGGCCCGCGGCGCCGGGGGCCATAGTGAGCAGTTTGGTGAGGAGGTAGGCCAGGTAGCCGTGCAAGAAGCTGCCGAGGGCGTCGTCCGTGCGGGACGAGTAGTCGCAGTACAGATGCGTGAGCGCCTCGGCGAGGGGCAGGGTGTGGCCGCTGCACCGGCAAGATACGGCACACGATCGCTTCGTGCAGTCTGAGATGGCTGGGTTGTTAGATGACTAAACGAGCTCTCATCTCACCTGTCTCGGCGAGCAGCTTGGCGACGTCGGGCTCGTCGAGGTCCATCGAACCGAAGAGGGCAAGAACGAGGGAAGTTAGCTCGTCAGGTGACAGCTTGTTGTCGGTCTCTGGGCCGTCCGCGTCTGTCCGTGCAGGGCTGTCCTGGAGCGACGCCACAATCTTCTCGCGGCCAAGAAGGACGCGCCCGAGCGCGGTAACGGTGCCGGGTTGCGCGCCAAAGTCTTCGCGCTGGGCGAGCGGGGACACGAGCGGTCGGAGGAGCTGGAGCGCAAGGACGGTGCATTGAGATGCTGGAGAGGTCAGCTCCGTAAGAAAACCATCGACAAGCTGTCCTACCTCTTCGGCGCAGGTCCTCGTCCTCGTCTGTCAGTGCCACCGCAGCCATCAAGGCGACAACGTCAACGACGGCTGCGAGCCGATATCGGTCCGTTTCTGCCGCGATCTCAGACCTGCTGGACGAGTCGGTGACGATGGTGACGAGCGCCTGGAGGCACTGTTCCAGGAAGACGAGGTCGACCGCCCCGGCATCTTTGGGTAATAGATCCTGAGTGTCAGCTCCGCCGGTACGGGGACGTACCAAGCCCTTGGCGTATAGTGGTAATCGCGCGCTGAGCGGCTGAATCTCGGCCACCAGCGCGCCGAACGCACGCGGCACGACGCCGGAACCGGGTGTCAAGGGCTCTACTGTCGCCCAGGCGGTCTCGCAGACATTGACGAGGACACGGGAGGCGGCGCGGCGCGTGGTAAACTCGTCCTCGTCGCCCGCGAACGAGCGGTAGATGGCGCGGAGGTTCGATACCTGGCGTCAGATAGGCCCTGGGGCGCAACTTACCACCGGCGTGACCTTTGATGGGTAGGCTGCGTCGAGCGGGCCGGTCCGCAGGCCGATATTCCGCGCGAGCAGCTCGACCACACTCCCCGCGTCGGTCTGCAGCACGCTGCTGACCCCTTCGCCTGACCCGACGAGGATGTCGAGGAAGAGGAGACACACGGCCTCCATCACCTCGTCGCTGTCGTCGGCATTCCTTGCGGACCGGAGCACGTCCCACACGCGGTCGGTCTGCCCGCAAATGTCCATCTTGTGCACCCACGTCGCGTCCTGCATGTTCTTGAGCACGTCGACCGAGCTGGCGGGTTAGCGTCATCCGGGCCTCTGCACCCACCTCGTCCGCCGGATGCCCTTGCTCGGCGCGTTGCTGATCCCCTCGAGGAGAAAGGTCACCTCGTCCATGAATCGCCTGTTCTCGCCCTTGGAACGCATGTCCGAGATTGGCACCGGCGCTCGCGCGAGCAGCGCGTCGAGCAGGTTACCGCTGCCGCCCGTCTCATTATCGACCTCGTACCGCTTGCGCAGCTCCTCGTAGCTCTCGCGCGGGGGTTCCGCGAGCGAAGCGGCCAGCGACGACGCCGCGCCCTCGCCAGTGTCGTCGTCTGCTGGCCGGCTGGACAAGAACGTCCGTGACCGGCCGTACGTCCGCTGTGCTCTGCCCCCCGAGCCGGGCGACTCGACAGCCACAGCAGGCGCCACGAGCGCCGCGGGCGTCGGCGAGCCCGCCGCCTCGAGCGACACCCCGCTGCGGTCACTCTTGCCGCTCGTCGGCGTGATAGGCATCGACTGGGTCGTACGCAGCGCGCGGGGCGTGCTCGGCGCCTCGGGCGGGGCGGGGGGCACAAGCATGCTCTGGGCCTTGGAGAGCATTCTCCGTAAGCCCGATTTCGGGCGCGGCCTGCCTGCTGCGCCATTACTGCTCGAGCTGCTCTCCTGGCTCTCGCCATTTCTGGACGGCGACACGGCGCCGAAGATGTCGGACAGGTCGCGCGGCGACTGTGGGCGCGAGGGCGGGTCGCGCTGCTCTCTCAGACGGGGGGAACGCGCGCGCGTCGGCGAGTCCGAGTTGCGTGTGCGCTGCGCAAACGACTTGGTCGCGGATGAAATGCTCGACTTGACGCTCGACGACGGCGGCTGGACCGTCACGGCCGGATGGGAGAACGTGCGCGCGAGGGACGACGAGGAGGTGCTGCTCGACGGCGTCGCGGCCGAGCTCGCCGACGCCGAGCGGGCAAGCGGCGTCTTCGAGCCGGGCTTGGTGGGCGACGGCGAGCGCGTGCGCGCCTTCTTCGGCGCGGAGGGCAGGTTGCGCGACGGCCCCGCCGCGGCTGGTGCCCCGTCGCCGTCCGAGTCTGTGTCCGTGTCGCTGTCCGTGTCGGCCGCGACGCGGGGCACGCGCCCGCGCCGGCCGTACGTCCGCTTCGGGGGCGGGCGCGAGACGGGTGGAGGGGGTGAGGTGATCATCGAGAGCGCCGAGGTCGGGGCTGCTGCGGGTAGGTAGTCTTGACTGCGGCGGGGTGTTATCCGTTGCGGGCGTCGTCGTCGCGGCCTCGAGCTTGGAGCCCTGCTATCCGCTGGCGGATGGGAGTGTGGAAGAAGAGTGGATTGTTATCTGTTGTGACGACGGTGTTGTGACGCGAGGGTGGGTTGAAGAACCGAAACAAGGTCGTGACAAATAGTCGGGGGCCCGCAGGCAGCCGCAAGTGAGCGGTGAGACAATAACACTTGCGACGACGAGTCGGTGACACAACGCGTGCGTACAATGCATTCGTGGTAGTACAAGACAAAGCGTAGCGCGGGGGCGAGCAGTGAGCATAATGACCAGCGCTAATGGGCGGGCAGCTTGCATTGTGCGTGATGCGCGCAGCAGCATTGTGCGTTTCATGGCCATCGCCTCGGATGCCGCCGGCCGGCGGCGCGCCAGTCTCCCATCATCATCGGCGGCGGCGGCCCTCTTCGACGGCCTAAGCATCACCGCGGAGCACCAGGCACAGAAGCCAGCAGCCCCGCGCGCGCGTTTGCCCGCGCCGCGCGGAGACGCATCAGCGCGTCGGCGCCGCCAGCGGCGGCGGGCACCGCCGCAGAGTGGAGGTCGCGCACTGTCGAGGCCTGGATCGCGCGCCAGACGGCCATGATGAGGGACTGCTGGAGCTAGCGGCGTGAGCTTGCCCCTTGCTCTCTCACAGCAAGCACATGCTGTACGCACGATTTGGCCTTCAGCGCGCCACGCGTCGCTGCCCGGCACTGGTGGGCCGCCGGCTCGTCGGGGTGGTCGTGGTGGTGCTGCCGCGCCGACGATACCGCCCGCCACTTCCCACATGGCGCGCTGGACCAGCTCGTCCTTCCCGCTGCGCTCTTGGGCCGGTGTCATTGGGGGCAGTGTCTGCGTCATTCGTTAGCGGGGGTGAGGGTGAGGGGGAGGGACGACGGACCGGCCGGAGATGCGCCCATAGCTCGTCGGCTGCGAGGGAGACTTGGTCTGCTGGGGTTAGGGGTGGGTAGGGCATGCCTGGGGCTCGCGGAGGTGGTGGTGGTCTGGCCATTGGGGGCGCGAGCGAAGGTTATGAGGTGAGGGGATTAAATGTGATGGTGAAGAAGAAGTCGGCGAGGTTGCGACCACACGAGCACACCATCTCCCGCCAAGGTTATCAGTCATCTCCGGCTCGGCTACTCCACTCGCTGGCTCGGTTACAGCGGCTCGGCGGACTGGTCATCACAACAACATTGCGTCCCCTCCCACCATGGATCATCCCTGTACATGCTATGCTCCGACAATGCTCTAATGACCAGAAATATGTACAAACAACCGCGCCTTCTAACGCATAGCAACGCCCATCTAGCCGCAAGTGACGGCGCTCTCAAACACTGGTAAGGTCAGCCCCAGCTCAACACACCGCCCAAGCTGCCGCACGACCCACCTCATGAGAGAAATAATGCGGACCTCGGACCGTCCCTCGGGATCGCTCGTCTCGCTCATAATCTCACACTTGACAGTGTGCTTGCCAGGCCCAAGGTTCTCGGCAATCGTCGCAAACCGCCCAATGTTCGGGTCCTTGTCCCAGTACGTGTCGATCTCGACCTTGTCGTCCTTGCCCGACACCTGGCATTGGAGAATGCCAAAGCCAAACGTCTTGGACATGAGGACGTACATCTTGATGGTGCCGACAATCGTCTCAATCTCAAACGTGACCGAGTCGCCAGGCTTGGTGCCACGGATATACGGCTTGTCCTTGAAGTCGTTGTGGACCCACCACTCAAAGCCCTTGGCATCGGTCATGGTGAGGTTGAACTTGGGCTCCACTGCGCGCGTGCTGTAGCAGTGAGGGTGCCAGGGAGGCACACGAGTCTCGACATTGTCGTTCCACCCGTCGAGGACGTACTGGCGCGGAGCGACACCGTACTCAGGCGGGCGGTTCCACATGCCTGGGAAGAAGACGGGCTCGGGCTCGGGCGGGTCCTCGTCGTCCTCATTCTCCTTCTTAGGCCTGCGGGGTGTCGCGATGAACGATCTCTGTTCCCCGGCCCAGCCCTGCTCCATAATCTTGAGGGCCTGCTCCTGCGTTGCCATGTCGTCGCCGTAGGCGGCTTCGAGCTGCTGGTGGAACAGCTTGTGAGGGAGGTTCTCGACCAGCTCATGCTTGTCTGACGACGCTTGGACCACATAGTTGGGGTCGCGCGCGAGCTCGCACGACGTGTCGCGGAGCAGACTGCCAATGATGAGGGCGACATCGTGGTGGCCTCGTGCATTGATGTGGCGCATGTCGGTGTTACCCCAGAAGCTGCCATCCATGTCAGATGACTTGTCGCCTGCCCGGCGGTATGCACTAGACTCACTCGGTGGTAAAGTAGAGCGGCATGATATGCGGGAATCGGTCAAAGTGGTTTGCCAAGGGATGGCGGTGGTTGATGACCGGCACGTCTATTCATAGTTAGCGCCTCCTTGGTGTGCAACCCGAAAAACAACAACTCACCGAAGAACTGGGCAACTGGCCTGGGGTGACGGTTAGCACAAAACTCGGCCTTCTACCGCCGTAAATGTCGTCAGCGGAAACTCACAGATGCATTCGGCCACCGCCACCACCCATGCCGCCGTTGCTGAAAGCGAGGATCTCGACGAGCATGACGGCGGGCCTCTTGGGCATGTCGAGCACGCCACGGAGGAGGTTCTCCATATCCGTGACGTGCTCGGGGATACCCTCGTCGTTGATAGCCAGCTCGATGATGACCAGGTCGGTCTCCTCTGGAATGTGCAGGGGGAAGCAGAACGAGAAGTAGTCGGAGCCCGTGGCGGGCTGTGCGCCGTTGTGGACGTCGAGGTCGACACCGGGATAGAAGTCTCGAAGCCACTCTTCCAGACGCTTGATCCACTTTTCGCCGTCGTCAACACCGTGCCCCTTGGTAACTGACGGTCAGGTCAGCGCCGCGCACGTTGGCTCCCAGAAGCACACCACTACCCACCACTGCCGCCGATGGTAGTCACTGTGACCTTTTCGCCACGGAGGATCTTGTTGACAAACGTCTGTGTTCTGAACAATGAGCCTGGAGGAGGCGTGAGTGTGAGTGAGGGCGACTCTCCGCCACCGCCGCCGCTGGGGCCAGTGCGCGCAACAACGTACCCTCATAGGCTCGGGTCATGCGGAGGTTTGCGCGGCCAAACTTTTCCTCGAACGGGTCGGGTGCTGCGCAGGCCTTTTTCAGCTCCTCGAGCGGGGTGCCGTGCGAGACGGTGGGCGAGGTGGTCGTCCACTGGTCCGAGGTGCCCGACGTGCCGACTTTGAGCTTTGCTATGCCCGTCGTGTGCACGCTGAAGAGGAACAGCATGGCGCCCAGCGCGATGAAGAGGACGAGCGGGCGCCGCGATACCAGGCTGTTGAGGTTGAACATGTTGAGGTGGGAGATGTTGACCATGGCGCGATGGCCGGGCGTCTTTTGATGGGGGGACGAGGTGGTATGGGAGAAGGAAGCTGTTGTGGTCCTGTAATGTAATGTGATGTCTGGGAAGCCGGCGGCCCAGTACTGTGGCTATGCACACTAGTCGGTTTGTGTGATGCCCCGTTGTCAAGTAAAACGAGTGTGGGTGGTGGGTGAGTGAGTGAGTGGGCAAGATGGAGGACGGGCACTGTAGGAATGCCCGTGTTGTGAAGTTGTTGCGACTTGCACAACTGGCAGGCAGCACGCGTGCCGATGTTTCAATTTGAATTGGGTCTAAACCTGTCGTGCCTAGATTTCTGGTATTTCTGGGCAGCCCGACATCTACTGTGCATCAACGACTCCTTGACCGAAGACGGCATATCTGGTGCCCACTTGCCGAGGACAAAGTACTCTTCTCACAGCAGCTGGAAACGCTGCACAAGCTTGCACTACTCATCGTTACACCTGGCACGTTGCAAGACGATCACATCCACCTCAGCGACTCGTCGACGCGTAGAGCTACCTGCTAGGGGCATCGCCCTCGCGCCGTTGCACCCACCCCGCGGGCCCCTGCACCGGTTTGCACACTCACCCTGGGCGACCATGTTTCATGCTGGGACATGCTGCCTGCATGCCTGCTGCGCACGGTACGAGCGGCACTTGTGGCAGTCGTCGTGTCGTGCATCGTCTTTTTCTACATGGGACGCATATCTCTGCGGATAGCCACAGCCCCGCCCAACGCGTGCAGCGTCCACGCAACAAGACGATGGCCGCCTCGTGGCGGGGAACAAATTGCTGACCGAGCTGACAGCCTGACACCTATCTAACAGACAGCAGCCCCACCGCTGATCGCAGCAGAGAGGGGGTCACCCATCAGAGTATCAAGATCATTCCGTCCCCTCAGAGTATCATGGTCGGTCCAAGCATCACGTCTCGGCGGCCGCGTGCAGCTCTTGTCAACCAACCCGGCCCTTGCCTCGTCTCTCTGCAATCGTCTCTCTCTCCACACCACGATCACAACGCGGCGACGATCGCGCGATCGACATATCTCATCTGTCGCTGTGTGGCAGTTTGGCAAGGTGAGGTCGGGCGCTTCGCTTGTGAGGGAAAGCGGGACAGCGGGCCTGCACGAGCGACGCGGCTGGGTGCGTCTCGCCGCCGGCAGCAGCGGCGGTAGCGGCGGGCACAAGGCGGCGCCGACCACGAGCTAGCCCCTCGCCCCGAGACGAGGCGTAGTTGCCGGCCGCCGGCAGACCACACACACGAGGCAAACCTCATGCTCGATCGCCGTCTGATCTGTGTGCACACGAGGCATGCAGCGAGGCAGAGTGGACGGGGGAAGCGAGTGCCGGCATGGCAGTGACTGGCGGCCACGAGGCGAGGTATAAGTTGATGATGATGGCCGGCTCCAGCATCGCATGTTTGTCCCCGCCGCGTCGTCGTCGCCTCCCCCACCACAACAGCAGCAGCAGCAAGATGCCAGGTCGCCAGCGAGGCAGGACTGCGCGCGACGGCAGCTCCTCCGAGGCTGGTGGTTCGAGACCGGCGAGCACGGGTGCGGCGAACACAAGCGCCAGCCCCAACTCGTACTACATCTGGCGCGGGCGGACGTAGTGAGTACCCCGCAGAGTCGCTGACAGCCAGCAGCAGCATGTCGCGCGCGTACCAGTTCCCCGTGGACCAGGCCGAGGTGGTTGTGAGTAATGTCCTGTCGGGGCGATGGCTGACAGCAGCGGCTCGACAGGCAGCACTACCTCCTCGGCTCGCTGCCCGACCTGTACCGCGGGCCAGTGGATGCGGTGCTATCGTCCCCGGGCCGGGTACGCCGCGTGCTGGACGTGGGGTGCGGCACGGTGAGTGCGGGTGCGATGCAGGCCGCGCTGACGGCAGGGCATGTGGTGAGGCGTCTTCCTCGCGAGGACAGCACAACTGACCCAGGCTACACGAGATGGCGGCACGCTTCCCGCACGCGGACTGCGTCGGTGTCGACCTGCTGCCCCTCCAGCACAGGTGGGCCGGGTCTTGTCGTGCCGCTGAGACAAGCTAGCTCACAGCGGCAGCTCGAACCGCCCCAACGTGACCTTCATGCTGCTCGACGCGCCGGCGGGCCTCGACGTCTTCCCGGCCGAGTCATTCGACGTCGTGCACATCCGGCAGCTCATCTACGCGGTAGGTGGCGGTTGGGCCAGCGTCTGACGCAAGATTCCCGACTACGCTGCTATGCTGGCGCACGCGCACCGCGTCCTCCGGCGCGGTGGAATCGTCCTAATCCACGAGACCAACTTTGAGTGCTATAGCGTCTGGGAATGTCACTCGCCAGACGGGTTGCTACCGGGCCTCACGCGGGTAGGTGGCAGCCAGCCCGCGTTGCTCGCCCTGCTCACGCCGCCGCTCAGTGGAAGGCAGTTTTCTGCGACGCGCTCAGCCGCAAAGGCATTCAGTGAGTGTCAGTCGCTGTCGGTCGGCTCCTGACCCCGTCCAGGCTCGACGTCTTTGACCGCATGGAGGCACTGCTGGCCACAGCGGGGTTCACGGCCCCGATCGACGCATACTTCCACTACCGGCCCGTGTGTCCGCGCGAGCGAACTGGTGCGTGTGGGGTGAGGGTGGGCATGACATGACTGACGGCAACGGCAGACGTCGCGCAGCACGAGACAGAGAGCACACGCGCGCTGGTCGATGCCGCACGCCTGAGTGTTATCGATGAGGGCGTCCTCTCCTCCCCCGCTTACGACCTGCTCGAGGCCGAGGTGCGCCGCGAGCTTGCTGGCCAGGCGCGCGGGTCTGCTGGGGGGTTCAGTGGCGCCGGCGTGTTTGTGCCGTGGGGCTTCTGGTGGGTGCGGAAGGCAGCCGAGGGGGAGGCAGAGGGGGAGGGGCAGTAGAGGGGAGGTGCAGTGGGGTACTGTAGCTGTCATACACGAGACATGGGCAGTGGAGCAAGTCATAACAGCTTAAATACATGCAAGCATCCATTGTCGTCGTCATATGGGGTCCCCACGTCATGCCTCCCCCATCAGTGCCACAACAGCGGCGTAATGACCTTTTAATGCCGTTCGGATGCTGCGTCTGCCCCGCCTGGCGGATGGAATTTGACCCCGCGTCGCTGCCCAGGCAGTCGTCGCTGCGCTGCCTGCCTGCCTGGCGCTGAGGTCCACCGTGCCGTCGATTGGCTGTGTTTCCGACTGCACCCGTGAACGACGCTGCCTCGTTCGCTGGCTCGCTGCTCGCTCTGGCTCACTCGCTCGCAGGCTCGTCACCACACCACACCTCGTCTCCATCTCCTCCTCTCCAACTTCCCGGTCCCCTCCCCACTCCTCCCCCCCATGTCTCTCCTCCGCCTCCCCCGCGCCGCCCCGGCCCTCCGTCGGTCGTACGCTACCGCCGCCGCCTCGGTCGCAGAGGCCTCGGGCGTCAAGGTCGCCGGCATCGAAAACGGCTCGCGCTCCGGCACCACCACCGTCACGGTCGCTGTCAAGGCCGGTGCCCGCTACGAGACCACCCCCGGTGTCGCCCACGTCCTCAAGAACTTTGCCTTCAAGGTGCGTTGTGCTGCGGCGTGTGCCATGTGTTGGCGAGGTTGGGTTGCGCGCGCCGTGCCGCGCAGGTTCGGAGCGGAGCAGCTCGGATGATGGTGTGATGCGAGATCGCACCTGTGATGGATGGACACGGCGGGAGGCGCGCGGCATGGGCTCGCCTCGCCCAATGCCTTGTGCACCGGGGCAGGCGCATGCCCCGCAAGCTCCGCGACATCCACAGCCTAAGGCGTTGTCGCTGTCGCCGTCGCAACTCATACCGACACCTGCCACATCCCCTATACCTTGGCTCACATCACTGACCCTCCCAGTCGACTGCCTCCGGCTCGGCCCTCCGCACTGCCCGCGAGACTGAGCTCTACGGTGGTCTCCTCTCGGCCGGTCTCTCGCGCGAGCACCTCTTCCTCACCGCCGAGTTCCTTCGTGGCGACGAGTAAGTTGGACAACAACCAACCACAAACCACGGCCAACGCTCACACCTCTCACAGGGCCCACTTCCTTTCCCTCCTTGCCTCGGTCCTCTCCTCGACCCAGTTCCTCGCCCACGAGTACTCGGAGCTCGTCCTCCCCACCGTCCAGGGTGACGCTCTTGCCGCTGCCGCCGACCCCGTGACCGCTGCCCTCGACGCTGCCCACGCCGTTGCCTTCCGCCGCGGTCTCGGCAACTCGCTCTTCGCTGCCGAGCACACCCCCGTCTCGCTTGACGCCGTCAAGTCGTACGCCCAGGCCGCGTTCGCCAAGTCGAACATTGCCGTCCTCGGCCAGGGTATCTCGACCGAGGCCCTTGCTGCCGCTGTCGAGTCGGCCTTTGGCGCCGGCTCGCCCTCGGCTGCCTCGTCGCTCTCCACCACTGCCTCGACCTACTACGGTGGTGAGGCCCGTCTCCCCCTCGACACCCACGCCAACCCCGCCGCCCAGCCCACCCTCGTGATCGCTTACGGCCAGGCTGGCGCTGCCACCCCCGAGCTCCAGGTCCTCGCCAAC
Source organism: Vanrija pseudolonga (assembly GCF_020906515.1). Classification (NCBI taxonomy): domain Eukaryota; kingdom Fungi; phylum Basidiomycota; class Tremellomycetes; order Trichosporonales; family Trichosporonaceae; genus Vanrija; species Vanrija pseudolonga. Next base: position 2,831,254 of record NC_085851.1, on the reverse strand, counting down.
GTCCTCGGCGGCGAGTCGGCCCTCAAGTGGGCTCCCGGTCAGACCCTCCTCTCCCTCGCTGCCTCGAAGACCCCCGGTGCTTCGGCCCGTGCCGTCCTCACCCCCTACTCTGACGCCTCGCTCCTCAGCGTCGTCGTCCAGGCCCCTACCAACGAGGCCGTCCGCGCCGTTGCTACCGACGTTGCCGCCGCCATCAAGGCCGCTGCCTCGGGTGTCAAGGAGGAGCAGCTCAAGAGCGCCGTTGCCAAGGCCAAGTTCACCCAGGCCACCGCCCTCGAGACCACTGGCTCGCTTGTTGCCGCCGCCACCCCCGCCCTCTTCGCCGGCTCGATCCCCGCCTCCAACGCCTCGTTCAGCGCTCTTGACGGTGTTTCCTCCTCGGCTGTCTCCAAGGCCGCCCAGGCCCTGTTCTCGGCCAAGCCAACAGTTGTCGCTGCCGGCAACACCCACGTCCTCCCCTACGCCGACGAGCTCGGCCTGTAAGGAAAAAAGCCGGAAAGATGCGAGTAGATAGAGACCAAATAGGTTTTTTTTAGCAAACCGCCCACACATCTCCGGTCATGCACCAGATTGGAATGGATATAGTGCGAGAAGGGGCAGGGGGTAGGAGGAGGCTATCAGCGTGATGATGTCTCGGACAAGTCGCGATGCGTGATGAACCCCGATGTCGAACGTTGTTCGGTTGACTGATAACGAGGTGGTTGGTGTTGTAAGCTGAAGGTCACCGTGGGAAAGTTTGTGCCTGATGGCCGACGGGTAATGACGAAGGATACAGGATGGGTGACTGGACTATGTGAGAGATTGAAAACAACGATACAAAAACAACAATAACAAAAACACTTCTCCTTCAACGCTCAATGCCGCCTTGGGCAACATGGACACCAGGCCCAAGGTAGAAGACACGACAGACGATGCGCGTGCAGCAGCAGAGAAGAGGCAGAAGAGCTTTGAGCGGTCGCTAGCAGGTCCAAGTGTGGGCAAGGCAGGTAGGTGGCTGGGCGCTGATGTGCCAAACCCCACCTAACACCCCAGGCCTTGCGCGCGACCAGACCGGTGCGTTGGTCAACTTTCTTCCTCTCTAACGCGCAGAGATCAACCGCATCATCGCCGACGCGTCCAAGGGCTCCAAGTGGGTCTACAACACCTGGGCAACACTGACCCGCGCCAGGTTCTACAACCGCCAGGTGCTCAAGGACAAGGAGTTGACCGAGAAGATTGAGTGGTTCAAGGCCAAGGTGCGGTGTTATAGTCCTTGATTCACCGCTGACTTGCAGAGAGATGAGCTCGTCAAGGAGGCTCAGCTGGAGCGCCTGACGACCGAGGCGGATAAGATCGTGAGTGAGCTAGCTTGTGCGCCAACATCGAGCTCACCTCGTCAGCTCCTCGAGGTCGAGGCGACACGGGATCTCTCTCAAACGATTGTCCATGTCGACATGGACGCCTTTGTGAGTTGCCACGACTGCAGGGATCAAACCAGCTCTGACATGCAGTACGCCGCGGTCGAAGTACAGCGCGACCCCTCTCTCAAGGGCAAGGCCTTCGGCGTGGGCTACGGCGTGCTCTGCACCGCGTCGTACGAAGCGCGCAAGTTGGGCTGCCGGTCCGGCATGGCGGGCTTCATCGCCAAGAAGCTCTGCCCGCACATCATCTTCACCGAGCTCCACTTCGACCTGTACACTGCCGCGTCGACAAAGGTGCGCGACGTGCTCAAGCGGTACGACCCGAGCCTGATGATGGCTGGCCTGGATGAGGGGTATCTCAAGTGGGTGGATGCTTCGTGGTGAACCCGCTGACGGCAGCATCACGCCGTACATGAATGAACACTCCATGAGCGCGTGGGACGTCGTCGCGCAGCTCCGCACCGAGGTCGAGGCGAGCACTGACCTCACTATCTCGGCGGGCATTGCGCCAAATCGCATGCTCGCGAAGGTGAGGACGCTGTTGTGGGTTGTCTGACGCCAGATCTGCTCGGATAAGAACAAGCCGAACGGAGCGTACGAGCTCCCGTTTGACCGGGCCACTGTGACGGCGTTCATGCGCGACCTCCCAGTCCGGTAAGCTAAAGCTCTCTCGTTGTCGTAGCTTACAGTCACAGCAAGATCCCGGGCTTTGGCCGAGTCACTGAACGGTGTCTTGAGGGTCTAGGTGTGGAGACGTGTGGCCAGATCTACGAGCAGAGGGCAGAACTTCTCGCCATGGACCACTGGTTCGGCTTCCGCGGCCTGTGCAAGGCGTACCTCGGCATTGCGTCCAACGTCGTCGAGCCGTACAAGCGTGAGGAGCGCAAGAGCGTTGGTGTGGAGCGGTGAGCACGCGTCGTAGGTTCCGGCTGACAACCCAGCACGTTCCGCGACAAGACGGACGACGCAGAGATCCTCGCCGAGCTCGAAAGCATCGCTGAAGAGCTCGAAAAGGATCTCACCACGCTACAGTACTCGGGCAAGACTGTCACTGTGAAGTACAAGCTCCACACGTATGAGAGTGGGTCCGAATGGCCTTGATGACCCACTAACAGCCCAGACAAGACTCGTGCGCTGTCGGTCAAGAAGTACATCAACACCAAGGACGAGATCCTTCCTATCGCCCTTGACCTCATGCGCAAGGAGCTGCCTGTTCGTATCAGGCTCCTCGGTATCCGGCTGTCCAACCTCAAGGATCTTACCATCCCCGATAAGGGCATCAAGACGGTAGGTCATCCACCGAGGGACGGGCTGACCTGGCAGTTCTTTACGTCGAAAGCCACCGCCGACGAGCCGCAGTCGTCGCGCCGTGCTGCATCTGAAACGATAGACTTATCCCTGTTAGACGAGGATGAGGAGGATGAGGAGCAGAACCTGCTCGGGGATGACTTCAAGCGCCCCTTAGACGAGCCCGATGGTGGCGACGACGACCTAGCAACCCCGGGATCGAGCCCCGTGCCAGATAAGGACCCCGAACACATCCTTGGGCCTGTGTGTCCACTCTGCTCCAAGGCGTTGGGCCCCGGGACGTCCAACTCGGAGCTCAATCAACACATCGACATGTGCCTTAACCGGGACGCACTGGGCGCCGGCAGTATGTCACCCCAGCCGAAGCGGCCTTCGAGCAGTGGCACGGATCACCGGCCCGACGGTTCGAAGCGGCGTCGCCAAGCGGGGCCCAAGGCGGCTGCGACTGCGGGCGCCGGCAGCATGATGAACAACTGGCTGAAGCGTGCCAACTGAGTAGACGGAGAAGCTAGACCTGTGTTGTATGCATTTGACAAGTCCATTGTGCTTGTGGTTAAGTCGGCCCCAGGTCCCAGCGAGCCTAAACACGGGGGGGTGACCCTGGCTGGCCCCGCTGCTGCCACACTCGATCGAGCTCGACAACATTCAAAATCTCCCGTCACTCGCTTGCTCGACGCGTCGCGCCCAGCAGCAGTCAGGTCGAGCTCCACAACACAACTTCGTTCCTTCCTCACATCCACCCACTTTCGTTACAGTCTCGACTGTCAATCCATGTCCGCGTCCTCGCCAACGGGATCAACGTCGCGGCCCAGCATAGCAAGTGACACGATGGCAGCCTTGACAGGCAACGAGACGGCAACGGCGCCGACGTCGCAGGCGCCGTCGTCGTCGCCCTCGCTCTCGCCCCCGCCGCCAGTGAAGCGCAAGGCTTCGTCGTCGGGCGCGGACGGTGCCGCGGCCACACCGAGCAAGAAGGCCAAGCCGGCCACTGAGAACGGCGGCCAGACGACGCCGCATGAGCGTGGCACATATTGCCATCAGTGGGTTGCGCGCGAGGAAGGCGGGTTGAGCGAGCGGGGCTGACTGGACCAGGTGCCGTACCAAGTGTGAACCCGAGGGTGAGTGGTGGTGGTGGAGACGGCGTACGGTTGCAGCTCGCACGCATGCTGCTGCGCGCGTGGTGCGGCTCGACGCAGAGGCCGAGCGAGGAGCCGGGTGACTCCCCCGCGCCGGAGATAGCGACAGGCTGGGCCGAGCTGACACCCCCGCAGATGTCCTCCGCTGCACAAGGTTGCGCAAGTACACCAAGGCGACGCCAGCACGCGCGTGCAACCTCGCGTGGTGCTTGCGCGACCTGAAGAAACGATACGGGCTCGACCCGGACGCGATCCGGAGCCGCAAGCCCGGGCCCGACGACGGCGCAGTGCACGACACGACCAAGGAATACGTGTTTGCGTGCCCGTGCTGCCTGGAGGAGTGCCAGAACGCGACGTGTGAGTGCGGATTTTATTTTGTGGGTCTGGCTGCTGACAACAACAAGGCCGAAAGAAGAAGGGGCTCGAGCCGCTCGGCGACATTGTCAAGCTTGCGGCCAAGGCTGGCGTCTCGGCGCTGGACCTCGTCAGCAAGACGGACGCCGAGGGGCCCAAACCGCAGGGCAAGGCGCGCACGAGTGTCGTTGTCGATCTGTCGGGCGAGCTGAGCGAGCTGAGTGATGTCGACGGGCAGCAGCAGCTGCCGAAGGCGAAGCCAAAGGCCAAGAAGGCGCGCCCCTCGGGAGCCAAGGACGCAAAGAGCACGAGCACGCCAAAGGGCAAGGGCAAGGAGGTGAAGGGCAAGGACAGCACGAAGAAGGGCAAGGTTGCCGCGGCCAAGGGCAAGGATGCGAAGGGCAAGGCGGCGGCAGAGGTGAAGAAGGAGGCCAAGCCGAAGGAGAAGAAACCGCCTGCACCCAAACCTGTGGTTGAGAAGCCTGTCGACCCGCCCGCGTTTGAAAAGGTCGACACGCGCTTGAGCCAAGAAGAGGCCGAGCAGCGCATGTATGTGAGTCACTGGTGCGACGAACAGCGCTGACGCCAGCTCCGCGAGTTTGTCTTCCGCTTCCGTGGGCTGCTCGGCATCCCAGACCGCAACCTCGGCCCGCTGGACGACTTTGACCGGCCGCTGAGCGAGGCGAGCGTGCGGTTGCTCGCGGGCGCGATGCTCGACCTGATCAGGGAGGAGCGCGAAGCGACATGGGACGAGGACACGGCCGACCTGGTACAGAACAGCCGCGAGGAGCTGCGGTACTATGCCGACCTGGCGCGCTTTGCGTCCATCTTCAACACGCTCACCGACGTGCTCGCGCTCGAGCTGCCCCCGGCGCCAGAAACAGCGCAGGAGCGCAACGACCGCGCGATGCGCGCGCTCCTCGACCTCGGCGACGACGAGGCCGTGCCCGGCTGGACGGACGCTGCGCCGTCCCGCCGCACAGCGGCAAGCCGTGTGCCGCAGGCGAGCGAGGTGGTCCGGATGATCATCGCGCTCATCAATTCGGCCATCCACTCGCCGCGTATCCGTGCAGAAATGGACCCGGGCGTCTACGACTTTGAGGCGCGCCAGCGCAACTTCAAGCAGCTCAAGGAGGAGAAGACGCGCTGGGACGGCGAGAAGAAAAAGCTCGGGCAGGAGCGCGTGCTGGCCAAGAGCGCGGCGCAGACCAAGGTGGTGCGGGCAAAGGTGGGTTTGATGCGGAAGGCGGTTCTAACCCGCACAGTCGGACACGGCACAGCACGACCACAACATGCGCAATCAGCTGCTCAACGTCAACCTCCGCGCAGTGCTCGCGCGCAAGAACATGCGCTTCGAGCCCATCGGGACAGACCTCGACGGCCGCGTGTACTACTTTATGACGCCGCGCGTGCTCGAGGAGAACGACCGGCGCGCGCCGACCGGTTGGGCCTCGGGCTTGCTGGTATGGGGACGTGGCGTGGAGCAGTCGGAAACGGCAGCGGCCAACGGTTCTGCTGCTGCTGCTGCTGCTGCCACCGACGAGCTCCCGCCCATGGTGGAGCGGTGGACACATTTCGGCAAGTCTGAGACTGTGCGCCAGCTGTCCAAGTGGCTTGCGTGGCGCTTCAGGCGACACGTCGCGACGATGGCACCGGCCGCGCCCAAGGCCAAGACGCCGAAGAAGAAGAAGTCGGCCGACGTGGCATCGGCGACCGCGACGCCGTCGCGCCCCGGCGGTGGCTCGCGCAAGGGCTCGCTGCTGGGCGTGGTCATCCCGCACAAGACGCCCAACGGGGTCAAGCGCGAAGATGGCGACGACGACGGCAACGAGTCGGACTCGGACCTGTCGTCTGCGCCCAGCGAGGACGACTTACTCGCCCTCCTCAACCCCGAGGGGTACGCTGCGTCGGCCGACGCAGTCAAAGAGCAGGGCGCGGCGCTTACGCAGCGCGTCGACGAGGTGGCCGAGTGGCTCGCCGTGCTCGAGTGGAAGGGGCTCGGCGAGATCTAGGCGGCGGCGTGGACCGGCCGGCCTAGTAGCATTGTAATATCTGCATGCAGTCACTTACACAGTATACACACAACAAGAGCGTACAGAGACACGTCGTCACACGTCACACGTCGTCGTCGTCACAGTCATCATCTACTTGCGCGCCGCAGCGAGCTCGTCCTCGAGCTCCTTGACGCGGGCCTGGAGGGAGCGGATCGTCTCGCGCATGCTCTTCTTCATAGCCTCGGCGGCGCGTACGAGGCGGTCCTGGCGGGCGAGGTGCTCGCTGAGGCCGTCGAGCGACGCGAGCGTGGCCGAGAGGGCGGGGTGTGGCGGGCGCTCGCCTGCAGCACCAGTGGGCGTCGGGGCGCTCGTCGACGGCCTGTCCGGCACGCCTCCGCCGACAGCGCGACGGCGCGGCGTCTCGGCCGCAGGAGGGATAGTGCGTATCGCGTCGGCGGGCGTCGCGACCTCGCTCTCGAGGAAGGGGTTGGCGCTGCCCGCGCGTTTGGGCGACCGGCCACCACCGCCGCCCAAACTCTCGCGCTTCCGCTTCGGCGCGCCGGCCGCGTCGAACAGGCGCTCCGACACGAGCGCGGCGGGCGTCGGGCTGCCCACAGCCGACGAAGGGACGGGCTGGCCCGGCGTAGCCTTGAGCGGCGTGGGCGTGTTGCGGATCGCGGCGGCCTCGAGCCCGTCCGCGTCGACGGCGGACCAGTCGATCCCGCCCTCGGCTTCGAGGGGGTCCGCCGCGGGCTTGAAGTACGCGCTGAGGGGGCGCGGCGGCGGCTGGCGCGGCGTGCTGTCGCCGGCGCCGCCTCCGCGGCCCAGCCCGACGAGCCCGAGCCGCGCAGGCGACGCGCCGAGCGTGTTCCCGCCGCCGGCGGTCGGCGTGCCGCTCGCGCTCGTCGCGTCGGGCCGGCGCACCTCGTCCTCCCACTTGAAAAACTTGCACCGCGCCGAGTCGTCCTTGGCTAGCGGGCACGTGTAGAAGTATCGTCCCGCATTCTTGGTCGTCGGGCCGGCTTGGTTGCGTTTACACTTTGCGCTGTGGCCCTGTGCGGGGGGTGAGCTACACTTGTCGCGACGCCACCCACACCACCACACTCACTGTGCACCGCACGTCCAGGCCGGGCGACGGCATCGTTGTCGTCGTCGTTGAAGTTCTGTACCGTCTGCGCGGGGGCATGGTTAAGTAGCAGCAGTGCAGCACGCGCTGGGGCGAGGCATAACGCGTGGGCAATGGGCAAGAGGCGAAGAGTGAATTGCGGCGGTCGTCGTTGTCAACATCGGTTGTGTGTCTTCGCACCGTGGCTTGAGGCATGAGGCGGCGGCGCGACGTCACGTCACGCCCAAACCGCGTGGAAATGCCTCCGTGTCAACAACACGGCGACTGGCGACTCTTCTTCGAGCCAGCCGCACCGCACACTTCCCATCGCCCGCTCGCCAAGGTGCCCGCTGTACTCGAGACACTGTACAGCCGGGCGTATCGCAGAGCACACAGCAAGAAGGCGAGCACGGCCCCGGGCACTATGGTGCACACGCGCCGGGCGACGGGGTACGGCTCGTTTGCGGTCGGCCACAGGGAGGGGTATAGAGTATGGCGCTCGCTTGCTCGCCACGGGCTGCTGCGATGCTGCCCGCCCGCCTCGTGCCCTCGCCTCTCTGGTCGACCTACAGACTTGATTCATTGTATGTGGTTCGGTTCTGCACGGCATGACGACGCGGCGACCCGACTCGACGGGACGCGGCGGGCCTTGGCCTGGCTTGACTGATGGGCGGGGAACGGATCTCGACGCTGACGGACGGTCTCTGACGCGCTTCATTGACGCATAGCAGCTGCGCCGATCTCCGGACACCGCTGTGACGTCCGTGACGCAGGGTCATCATGTCTCAGCCGCTGCTAGCGAGTCGCTCAGTGCTGTCGCAGCCCTCGCTGTCACATGTCACGACGGTGTGCCGGACACACCCGCCGCCGAGCAATCCGTACGAGTCACGACGGTTACGAGGTATGGCATGGTAGGGTGTGAGTGGCAGCGTGAGTGGGCACAACCAATGTCAAGACGTGAAGTCCCGCAGCGCGACGCGACCAAGCGACAGGTATGACCGCTGACGGCCGACCGGCTCCGGCACCGGCTCCTCCCCCCCCCCCCCCCCCCACCCCCGGCCCTCCCTCTGCGCTGCCGTGTCAACACCGAACCCCACATTGAGATGATGTGCTTCTGCGCACTCTCCGACGCTGATGTTGATGCTTTTGACCATCAGAAGCAGCCAGCTACTGCTGCTGCTCAATACAGCCTAGCCCAGGCCACGCCACCGCAACACCGCACGCGACGCGTCTCATCTCGCCACTAACCGCGCCCCCGCGCCTGCGCCCGATCGGCAGAAGACTTCTCGCGCCATTCAACGACGCCCCGATCGGCGCTCGGGCGATTGCGCCTGCGTTTGTGCCTTCTGGCGCTACACTGCGCAGGCGTGCGAGCGAGCGAGGCGGCGCAGATCCAGGGGATGAGGGTGGCGGGGGCGGGGCGAGGCGAGGCGCGGCGCGACGCATTTTGCCCTCATACGCCGAAGTCCACACGCGATCACACGATTCACCTCCTTCTCGCGCGGTTGCCAGGCTCCGACGCCCCCCTCACCTCGGATACGACGACGACAACGGCGGATGAATTCCCCGTGCCAACGAGACGCCGAGGACGAGTGCCATCAATGCCTCGTGCTGCTGCCGCTGCCGCTGCTGCCGAATCTGCTTAATCTGGTGCTGTCCTGCTCGTGCTGCTGCTGCTGTTGCGTGCTACAGGTGTTGTCAAGGTCGATCTTTACCGCTTTCATCCATACCGACTTTTTGCCACTAGAACGGGACGGAGCAGCAGCAGCAGCAGCGACGACGACGACACAATACAATGGCCCTCTGCGCCGCTGGGCACAGGCAATATCATCGACGAGGCGCACCGCTAACACCATCTCTCTGTTGCACTTCTCCTCGTCTAGAATTGCGGGCCCAGGCAGGCGCGAGCCGCCGCAAAGCACACCACCACCACGCCCGAAACCAAGCTCTTCTCACGACGACAGCGCTTGTAGGTAGGTCTTAAAGACGGCTAGAATAGTCACGATACACTGGGCACTGTCTGGCGCACTGGCGGGCGAGCGGGGGGCACACACACATCAATTGCCACCAGAACTTGACTCACACTCGCACTCACAGTCCACAACCACCCACAAGAACACACACACACACACGTCCCAGACCCCGCCGCGGCGTAGCGTCCCTGGGGCGACCAACGGCGACCGAGCGAGCGACGACGACCAAGACGGCGGTCGCAACGACGCCTGTGACGACGCCAACAAGCAAAACACCACACACACATCACACTTCTTGGCTCTTCGCCGCCATAACTCCTCTATCTCGCCCCCTGACCCCCGCGCCCGCCGCCCGTGTGAAGCAAGCAAGACCAGGCATCTCAAAGCAGCAAGCAAGCAATCAACTCGCACTGCGCCGCGCTGCCGACCCCCCACACGAGGGGCTGTGCTCCCCCTCCCCGGCCCTCCCTTCCCCCTCTAGCTCCGCCTGACGGCCCGCGCCCAGTGCCCCGCCTGGCGTCAAGGGCCCACTCCGCCATGACCGGTCACCAGTGAGTCGTGTTGTGAATCCCGCTCGACACTCGCCCCCAACGCCTTCGCAGCGAGCCGAGCCATGCGCTCCGCATTTGCTTGTCGTGTTCGCCCCGCGCACATTGCAATGTTCTCGACCGTGTTAGCCTCGTTCCGTCGTGTGCGCCTCGCCAGTTCGCCCCGCAACGAGATATAACCCTCGACACACGACGATAGAGTGCAGCCCCTCTCCGACTTTGGGTTGCAAGTTCTCTCACTCGCCGCCGCGTCGCCCTCTTTCTTCTTCGAATCACCGCTCCGTCACCGCTCCGCCGGCCACTCGGCTTGTCTTTTGACGCTCACGCGCCTAGTGATTCCTTGACTCCCCTCTACCGCTTGACTGGACTCCACCAGATGTCGGTTATTGGAGACCTTGAGGAGAGGTGGGACGTCTACTTCCGGTGAGTGAGACGAGGGTTGGGTTGGAGGCGGGGGGCAGGGTGTGGGGGGTTGGACTTGTGGGCAGCAAGGCCCTCGCCATGGACTGCTAACGCCGCTCGTAGCCAGTATCACCTACACTCGTGTATGCACGCCGAGTGTATTTGGGTAGACGGAAGTGAGTTGGCCCATGCGCGTGTGTGTGACCACGATAAGATTGACCCTGCTCGCAGTGTGGTACTTCCCCGAGCCGGGCCGCCGCGCAGCGACGCTGCACATGTTCACTCCGTCGCGCCAAGGCCCTATTGAGTGAGTTTGACAGCGTTGCACAGGGCGATCACTAACTCTCCCAGCGACTTCAAGGCAAGTGTGGCGGTCATGGCCTCGTTCCCTCCAACTGCACACGCAAGCTGACCCTTGGCAGTACTACGACTTCCACCTGGTGAGCATGGACGTGTCACACCCACCTGACAGTTTACCAGCCGAACGGGACCGTCATTGAGCAGAGTAAGCCCACAGCCGTTGCATGGAGACAGTCGCTTACATTCCAAGTGGTTTGGTATGTCGTGTGTGCGGCGGGTGGAGCCGAACCGACCTTGACGTTTCATTCAGGCGCTACATCGGCCTCGACGACCCGAACAAGGAATGGCTCCAGGACTACGTGGCCTGTGAGTGGCGCTTGGTTGTCGTCGCCACACACTCGTGCTGACTCTACTGCAGACAACCTCAACATGGTCACTGTCGACATGGTGGTCCTGACCCCCGAAGACTCCGAGGAGTCGACCTGAACACGGTGAAGCGAAGCGACTGCGGCCGGCCGCTCGAATACTCGGCCCCCGGAAACACGCAAAAACAAGAAAGAATACATATTATCAAGCTGTCCACTACGATGCGATAGTTCTACTCTCTCTCTCTCTCAAACCGCTCCAGACGTCTCCCGCCGACACACATGTGCCCCTCCCACCACACCACACTGTGTCGGCCATATCATGATCACGCCTAAATATGCCTATTCCCCCACCCCTGTTGTGAACACGAAGCAGACTACCCGAGTCTCGCGCTGGGCGCGCAGATTCTCACGACCCTATCTGTATGCGCACACCTAGACGCGACTGTAGCATAGCAATGATCTTGTAGTTAGAGTGTGGCGGCGAGTTGTTATGAGGATGAAAGATGTGAGCGGTGTGGCGGGGGTGGGGGGGTGGTACTGACGCGTGGCCGTTTTTCTTCTCATACCCCTAACTTTTGACAACCCATCACCAGCATACGATAGCACCGACGAGCAGAGCTAGTGGCCCACCCTTGCGGGACACGGACTCGGCCTCGGGTCGTCAGAACACATCGTCGCCCGTCGTCGGCGAGACGCGCCACCTCACGGCCACGCCGGGAGCGGCATCAGCCCATCGCATACCGCCGTCCGTAGGTGGTCAGTAAAGTCAGCGGGGCCGGGGTCAGTGAATACCGATCACCGCCGCTCTCTTGGAGGCCGACAAGCCGGGTCTCGACACCGCGACGCCGACAAGCGCGCGCGGAGTTTCCGTCCTCGTGTCCCCGCCTCGTATGTCGGACGCCGTGTATGCCGAACACCAATCCATACCTATGTACATGCCCCACCCTCCTCTAGTTGCCCGGCGCGACGCTGCTGTCGGCGAGGTACGCGCTAATGTGCTCCGGCACGGGCGCGACGTTGAAGTCTGACGGCTGGGGCGTGCCGTACGCGAGGCGGGCTGGGTGTGTCAGCGGCGCAATCAGCCTGCAGACACCTGCACACGCCACTCACTCGGGATGATGCCCGCCCACGTCTTCCCCAGGAGGTCCTTATCCTCCACATCCTTCCTCTCCTCGCCCGGCTGCCCAGAGCGCACCTTGGCGCTAGCGCTCAACACGCGGATCTTCAAGAACCCCGTGGTCGTCATCTCGGCCTTGTTCGGCTCGCGGCAGTGCTCCCATCTGCCCGGCACGACGGCGTTGACGATCTGCCGCGCCGCCTCCCATTTCGCCTCGGCCGCGGTGGGCGTCGTCTCGTCCCAGTCCTCCACGACGCCGTGGAGCACCGCCGAGCGGTGGTTCATCGTGTGGTGGAACGCGGAGAGCGCGAGGCCGATTCCGTCGAGCAGCGTCGCCGTGATGCACACCCTGCTCTCGGGCGGCAGGAGCTTGACGAGCCGCGCCTTGTGGTACCCGTGCAGGTAGACGGTTAGGTCGCCGTTCGCGTCCTCGAAGATGGCAGAGATCATGGGGATGCATTGCTGGGGAAAAGCGTTAGACGTGTGGCCGGTTGTTTGTTGGGAGGGGCGCCCGCTCAGCTCACAGGGTTCCCGTCGAGGTCGACAAACGCGACGTTGACAAAGTGTGACTGCTCGATGACTTGCATCAGCGCGGCGTCCCAAGCATCACCCACTCTCGCGGATCGTCTTGACGTCGTACCGGCCCTTCTGGGGCTCGCGGTTGATGTTGTTCTCTAGCCGTCAGCGCTGTAACAGGGAGTACGCACGCACCGTGGGTCTTGTCGTAGACCTTGCCTTCGGATGTGGTCATTGTGCTGGTGGTGTTGCTGCTGCGGTGTGCCGATGACAACAACCCCGGCTATCAGTGCCCTGGTTGGACTTTATAGCTGACGTCCGGGATGCATCCTATTCGCCTCGCGCGAGATTTAGGCGAGGTGCGTGGGGCCTGTGGAGGCGCCTGTCTGCATCTGCATCACCTGATAGGTGTATGCGCGCTTGTGCAGGCTGGTGTATGGCACGTAGACGGCGCTCGCGATACGCGTCGGCTGTCAAAAGCAACGTTCGAGGTCATGGCGGGGCGGCTACCGGCGTGACCGAATGTATAGGCCACCTTCCGACGACTAACGCCGGTGGCCCTCACTGTAGGTAAATGCTCCACTCGCCCACATAACCGCCACCGCCGGCCAAGCGCCCACCTCGCGGCACTGGCCTCCACCCCTCCACCAGCGTCGAAAGCAACGGTGCGATAGTGGTGGTCAAAGCGATCAGAGGCACTGCCTCGCCTATCGCGGCTCTGCAGGGTAGGCAGGCCTCGCTCGCTCGCGTGGTGTGGATGCTACTCCCTGGCTATGAAGCCGAGCGACCGTGCGGCACTCGGGCCGGTGGCTCGGGTCCTCAGGCTCCTCCGGACTCCGACGCACGCCGTCGTCGCACTCGGCCACGGCCAGCAGCTACATAGGTGCCGTGCCGAGCGCCAAGCCGTGCTGACGGCTGTGTCGGCCTCATGGCCGCGAGGTGGCGAGGAAATCGCTCACAGCCAGGACCAGTGGCAGCGATCCGGCACTTTGGCCGGGCCCGCGATGCGGCGATCACCTGGGCTGCCACTCCCACAGCCGATGCATGCTACCTCGCCTGCCTCGTCACGCTCGCCACGCTCCTCTGCAAGTCTTGGCGGCTTACAGGTGTGTTTGCTTGGACGAGTCAACGCCCGCAAAAACCTGGGATGAGTTGATAAGCACTCCCACCGCGGCCGTGTGGGGTCCCGCGCTGGGCGGGCCTGGGCCAAAAACTTGACGTCACTACTGGAGCTCCAAAACATAGAATGGCAAGCTATAAGGCCGGCGACCACGGGACAGCAGCAACACTCATCTCGTTATCGACACCACTCCCTCGCAACAGCACTCACTCTCGCCATGTCGAAACTCAGCGAATCCACATCGCACGGCGCGCCAGTCCAGATCACCCTCAAGTCGGCGACCGGCTCACACCCCGTCATCGCGTGCTTCCCGGGCTCCTTTGCGCCCGGCGCGCGCAACGAAAAGCACGACCCAAGGCCGTGGTACCGCTGCCGCGAGTACCTTCTCGGAGGGTGGGGACAGCATGAAGTGTGGCGCTCTGCTGTGAGTCACACGAAGAGCCCTCCGCAGCGTAGGTGGCACGCCACGACTGACACCCACATCGCAGGTCGTCGAAGGCATGGCGTCCCTCATGCTCGTCTTTGTTGCCGGCCAGATCGCGGGCACGCTCAGCGCCTACCAGACAAAGTTTATCGGCGTGTACATTGGCGTGTCCAACATTTTCCTCATCAGCCTGTTCATCTTTGCGACGGCGCCAGCGTCGGGCGGGCACATCAACCCGGTCATCACGTTCTCCACCATCCTGTGTGGCATCTGCCCCGTGTCGCGAGGTGAGCACAGCACAGCACCCCTTTGACTTTGCGCATCACGCTGACTGGCCCCGAAGGCGTCCTGTACATGATTTTCCAGATAGCTGGCGCCGCGCTCGCCGGCGGTGTCCTGCGCGGTGTGTGGGGACTGGAGCTGGCAAGGACGTACCACGGCGGCGGGGGCTGCTTCTTCGACAACCACACAACGACTGCTGGACGCGTCTACCTCAACGAGGTCATGTCCACTTTCTCCCTCCTGTTCCTCTCGTACGGCGTCGGCCTTGACCCTCGACAGGCCGTCCTCTCCGGCCCCAAGTTTGGCCCCTTCCTCGTCGGCGCGTCACTTGGCCTCGTGTCGTTTGCAAGCTCCGGCATGATCCCCGGCTATGGTGGCGCACAGATGAACCCTGGCCGTTGCTTCGCGTACGCGATTGCGCAGGGCGACTTTTCGTGTAAGTTGTGTCCGAGAGGAGGAGCAGAGCAAGACAGAATAAAGTGGCACGGCTGACAACGCCACAGACCACTGGATCTGGTGGTTCGGCCCGGCTGTCGGCGGCATCATCCAGGCCATCATGTACAACTCTGTCCCGCCGTTTCACGCACACGAGTCAAGTGCGCCGGTTGAGACGTCCCCACCTACCGAGACGGAGCGGAGCGGTTCAGTCTAACCGCTGACTCATGACTTCCGGTTGGGGCGACAACTGTACGCAATAGTGACGATATCGGGAGACCGCACAAGCATTTACAACAGTATCCTTTTGGAATGTATAATACGTTGCATGCCGCGGACGTGGTGTAGACGGAAGGTCCGACTCTGCCAAGAGGACCCGACCAGAAGTATTAGGCATGCCACTTGGAATACTAAACACTCTTTGGAATGCATTCACCCAGGCCCGCAGCAGCATTTGGATACCCCAGCCTTGGTTAGGCCCAGGCTCTAGGCCCCTTTTGCACAGTGCTGCAGTGCTGCCGCCCTGCCTGCCCCCCGTTTCAGGACATCACACGCTGAAACGCGGCGGATGACGAAGCTATCATTAGGCCTCGCGAGTGCATGTGGGACAGGTGCCCAAGTGCACTACTTGAAGCAGGACAAGCAAGCACAGGCAAGTCATGTGGGCTCGCAGCAAGCAAGTAAAGCAAAGCATGCACTGTGTCGTGCGGGGCTCTCGGCCGGCCAGCCGGCACGGCACGGCAGCGGCGGCGGCATCCCATTCATTCATGCGGAGGCGGCGGCCGCGATTCGTGCGTTCTCACGGCGCAAGGGGCCGTTTTGGCCAGGTTGGGCGAGTGGCCCTATTTCGGGCCTGCTTGCCTCGGGGGTGGGCGGCGTGCGGCGTGCGTGCGTGGGCGCGTGGGCAACCAACCACCCAGCTGGCGGGCGCGCGCGTGTCGGCCACCGTCACATCTGCAACGACGACGACGACAACAATGCCAGCCCCCTACCTACTGCTTACCCCGGGTTTCCCATCGACAATCAACATGGCGGGGGAGGGGGCGGTGGAAAGTGTCTTATACCACCGGTGCATCCGCCTCGGAAGTTGCCCCGCGCGAAAACCTTGTGCAGCACAATACCAGACGTGTCGTGTTTTGTGCTGGTTCTGGTTCTGGTACGGGGCATGCCGTTAACAGATACAAACCTGGCTGGCTGGCCAGGGCAGTGGGGGGAACAGGAGGGGCGGGGGAACGCTGGCTGCCTGGCTGGCCCGCGTCTCGTAGTGGGTGGGTGGGGCATGGCGTGGCATATGGCATTGCCTGTCTGTCTGACGCTCGCTCTCTCCCCTCGCTCGCTGCACAGACCCATGCATCAGACATGCAAGACACATCATCTGTGCATCACGTTTTGAAGGTTTTCCTCGACGCAACACGGTGCCGCGGCGGCGCTCGATGCCGTCATTTCAATAGCGACATTGCATTCGAGATGCAAAACAGCTGCTGGCTGGCTGGCAGAGTGCCCGCAGCATCCTGACCGCACCGTAGCGTACCGCGTGCCGCCGCCTCGGCTCGGCTTGCTTGGCTGCCTGGCTGTGCCGCCTGGCCGCCGTCGCCGCCGCCGCTGCCCTCGCCCGCTTATTCCAGACCCAAAACCCTATGTAACCACGTCGCAGACTCGTGACTGACTGGCTGGCTGCTGGCTGCTGGCTGCTGCTGGCTGGTGGATGTTTGCTTGCTGCCCTCTCCGCCACCACGTTCCTTGTTGATTGCCGCTTTCATCGCAAACGACTGTCTTGACCCGACTATACAACTCTCGCGTCCAAGTGCATTCAATTAGAACGGCGACGACGCACGGCTTAGGCCACCTCTACTAGCTTTTTCCTTGTTTCATTCCTTTTCATTCTCATCATCTCGCTCTCTCTCTCTCTCTCTCTCACATCTCTCACATCACTCCTCCGGTCGTCGTCGTTCTCTATTGCGTCGTTTCTCTCTTCCCCTCCCCCCTCTCTCTTCCCCCCTCCCCCTCTTCCCTCCTTGGACACTTGCAACAGCAGCGACAACCTTGAACGGACCGCGGCTGTTCATTCACCCCTCACAACATCCCCACCACCCCACCCCACGCCTAGTTTCAACCCCTCTCTCTTCCGACGGACGGACGCTCGTTGGGTCGCATTCACGAGGATACGACACGCCGGAACGTTTTAACCCCCTTGACTGGAACCCCTTGGATCTGTCTCTCTCGCTCTACGACAGCGTGTTGGCTCCGTGATCCTCGCTCGAGCTCACACCATCCCACCCACCCACTCGCATTTACCATCACCCTAGTGTCCGCAACACGACCAGGGCGGTAAAGTGGTGTGCCCGAGCCCACGACGATCGTCTTTATTCGTCACTCTTCTTCTTCTTCCAGCACATCGAGTCTCGTCCAGCAATAGCAATGGGCGACAACACACGCTACGGCAACCCTGCCGAGTACGATGTGGACCTACACTCGATCTACGCCGCCTACCTGTGAGCCGCCCGCCTCCTGCACTCCTTGTCCTGCCCGCAGCGGCTAACACTTTACAGGGGAGACTTTGACGCACAAAACATCGACTGGTGGGACGCATCCTGGGGTGGCTACTTTCGCTCGTACAACGAGTTTCTCGGCTTCGGCTGGGATGCGATGGGTATGTTTTGGAGAGAGAGACAGGCAGCGGGGAATGCCGAACGCAGCTTACTCCGCCAGTCGTCGTCGACAGCATCACCGGTCGTGCACACATCGGTGCGAAGCGAGAGCAGATTGCCCTCTTTGCGCGCATGATCAAGACTCGGTGAGCACAGCCCCGCAGCAAAGCTAGCGCGCAATTTCGTTGACGCATCCCAGCTTTGGTGAAACTTTGGACAAGGAGCCCCCATCGCTCCTGCCTCTGTCACCTGCGCCTGCACGATCGCGCACATTGCATCGCACGGTCCACATTACCGACCTGCAGTCCTACAAGAAGCTGGCCACTACCATGAGCCCGGCTGAGCTCCTCCACTTGCGGGCAAGGGTTCGCACTGGAGAGCCAGCTGTCATCACGGCCCTGTTCCACGCCGGAGCACCAGACACTGACGGCGGTGCCGCGGCGGCAGGTGTTCGAACCAATGGCCAGGGCTATTCGTGGGCTTGCATCAAGTCGACCTGGTGGGAGAAGGGAGGTCCTCCTCAAGGCTTCATTCCCGGCCATGGACGCACTGTCATGGCCAAGCCTGGTCAAGGCGGCAAGGGCCTGATTCTTGAAGTTGGCCTCGCTGCGTTGCGATGCGCCAATCTGCGTGCGGTTGTGAGTGAAACTGCAATCGTCATAGGCCGCGCGCTGACTCATTCCCAGGACGTCTGGCCCCCGATCCCCGACAAGAACTATCGCAAGGCCCACTACGTCATTGAGGAGTGGGTGGACAAGGTAAGCGCGCAGTCGGTGGGCAGGGCGCTGACCTTGTAGCGTACGAACACGGAGCGCCCTAGCTATCCTCGCGCCTTTGGCTTTGGCAGGAGTCAGTTCATTGCCGAGAAGAGCGTGGAGCGGATTGTCGAGTGAGTGTCGTGTACGCCACACGTAGTTGGCGACTGACACGTTCCCCCCAGCGCCTCGATCCAAGGCCTCGCCTCGCACGAGACGGATGCGCACGCCAACACACTTATCCTGCTGTCCGTGGGCGAGCCGCAGCCGATCCCTCTACCTGCAAGCTCAGTCTTGGCGCCAAACATTATGCAACTCGACGTTCTGCAGCTCGAGTTGGCGCTCCTCCAGCAGGCCCAGCGCCAGGGTGTCCCTGGCGTTGGTGACCGTCGCCAGCCCCTCGCCTCGCTCCGCCAGCTCCTCCACCACCTTCAGATCCCCGTCGCCCCGCATGCGCCGCTCGGAAACGCAGGTAATGAGGCCTTCTACACGGTCCTCGCCTTCCAAAAGCTCCTGATGCGCGACACTCGACTTCCTGACCAACTGTTCACCCAGCCGACATTTGCGCAGCAAGACTACTTTGCTCACCCGCCCATCCCCCCGTACGCGGGCGGAACCCCCTACGGGTCGCCGTATGGTGCGCCACTGCCCCCTCCGCCACCAATTAGGGCTGACGGTCGAAAGGGCTCTAGTTCATCTCTCCACCGAATCTCGCAGGCTTCCGCCGATTACGAACCACCTTCCTTTCAAGCTCCCCTCACAAAACAGCATACCGGTGACTCAAATCGCCGTCCCGCATCCATGACAGCAAGAAGAAATAGCAACACTCGTCAACCCAGCCGCATCGATATCCCCCGCTCTCAATCCGTGTACTGGGACGACTCGGAGTTCTCTGCCGACGGCCGCCCACCAAGACGGCACAACAACGGCGGCAGCGACTCTGCACCTTCATCTCCCGACCAGCGGTCGCCAGACACACGGCCAACCCGCACCTCCACTTCTGTTCCTCCTAGTTCATTACGGCACTCTCAAGTGTTCCCTACCCCAACTTCCTCTAATAGGCCGACCCTTCCCAACTCGCGATCAGTTTCCTTCCACGACGAGCGCAGACCTGCCACCATTCGCAGCATGGGCTCGAGTAGTGGCAGCAAGGACTCTGGATCGGCTGATACTGGACGGCTAGGCTCGCGTTCCAACAGCGGCACGGCCCTCGGTCCCAGCCACCTCTCTGCGTCGCACACGAGCTCTGGCGCCTCTGGCTCTGGCTCTGCGTCGTCGGCCAATGACTCTTCCGCCGCTGGTCGTGCGACATCCGAGGCAACCGTTGTCCCCGAAGCCCGTGCGCGCAAGACCAAGAGCGGCTCTGGCGTCAAGCACATTACTGGCGCCCTGGCCAAGTTCTGGGTCGACTAGATGTTGTCAAACTGTCTTTCTGCTGGACAATCTCCCTCTCTCCTCCCTCCCCTATACACAGAGTTTCGTCACATGTGCCTCTCACCCCCATGGACACTTTATCCTCACTCTGGACACTAGCATGCTCCCCCTCCCCCCCAAACCTCAGTGGTTCGTAATATGGTCAGCCTTGCGCCATACAATAGTCTCGGCATCCTCATGACTCTCACACTTGGCTGTGTTCACGTTTTATCATGCATTCATTCATAGGTAGCTGCGGGCGTGGGTCTGACGGTGAGCGTATTGGTGATCCCGTTGCTGGCGCACAGTCTTGCCAAGCCGCCAAACTGCCTCGCAGATCTCATACATTCAAGCCATTGAGTCCAACGTCATAGGTAGCAACAGTGAACGGCCACTTGCTTAAACTGGAACAAGCTTAGTCTCCCCTAGATCTTGTACACGAGCTTCTTGCCCGACACCTTGCCCGCCTACAACTGTCAGCAACATTCAGTAGCGCAGTACCCACGCGGAGCTCGTCCAGGCCCTCGGGAATGCGCTCGAGGCCAGAGCGCAAGTCGACGGGGATGGGCTTGAGGCCGGCGTCGATGAACGCCGGAAGCTGAGCCACGGCGGCTGCGAGCGCGGCGGCGTCACGGCCGTTGTACGGGAAGATTGCGGGGGCCTGGGGCGGATGGTCAGCAATGTCATCTCTGTGCTCGCTCCACGCACAGTCTTGAACGCGGTAAGCAGCCACACGGGCGCGATGTCGACGCCGGCGGGCGGCGTCGTGGGCGGGCCCGTGACGGTGGAGACCTTTGCGCCGGGCTTGATGCTGCCGAGGATAATGTCCCACGTGCCGGCCGCCTCGAACGCGTACGCGACCTCGCCGCCGGCCGTCGCGTTCTTGACCTGCGCGATCGCCGCCTGGGGGTCATGGTAGTCGACGACGACGTCGGCGCCAAAGGACCGCACGAGCGCCTCGGAGCGCTTGCTCGCCGTCGCGATCACGCGCAGGCCTGCACGCTTGGCGTACTGGATCGCGAAGAGCCCGACCGTCGTCGCGCCGCCCGACACGAGGAACCACGGCGAGCCGGGCACCGTCGCAGGCGGGAGGGGCAGGCCGAGCTTGTCGTACAACGCGATGGCGGGGGTGAGCGCCGACGTGTCGTACGTGACCGCGTCGGCGTCGGCAACCGACTGGGGAATGTGGAACGCGAACGCCGCCTCGACGGCAGTGTACTCGGCCGCCGTGCCCTGGTTTGGCAGCGCCGAGCCGTGCACGATGCCGCTGACGCGGTCGCCGGGCTTGAACTTGTCCGACGGCGCGTCGGCGCCCAGCGCGACCACCTCGCCGACAAAGTCGAAGCCGACGCGCGAGCCCGGCTGCCCCAGCTTGGCGTCGACGGGGTTCAGGCCCACATGCGAGACTTTGACGAGGAGCTCGGACGGCCCGGGAGTCGGCTTGGGCACGTCGTGGACTGAGGCTGTGGTCTGGGGTTGTGAGCTGGCGACGACGAGCTGTTGAGTGGCTTACCGCCGTGTCGTGGATAACGGCCTTGATGGTGCTCATTGTGGGTGACGTTGGGTTAGAGGCTGGGTGAGTGGCGAGTGAAGCAGGGGAGGGGAGTAAGTAGGGGCGTAAGTGACATCGACAGCGACGGCCATTCTTATGCACTCCATGGCGTGAGAGACGCCCACCACGGCGTCATACGTGCAGATTAGCACGAACGACAAGAAGCCATACGTCGAGGCTACTGATCCGCGATCTGGCGCAAGGACCGCGTGGTGTGCCATCTACGTTCTGTGGTTGATAAGCGACGACAGGCGGGAGTCAGCACCTGGAGAAGCTAGAGGGGCGGTAATCCAAGTTTGGAGGTCACGTTCACTAAATGAGGCATGAGATTGAGGCATGGCATGCCATTCCTTGTTTCACTGCTGGCGCAGCCGGCCGGAACCGGGCGCCGATTGACGTATGCTGTTGTTGCTCCGTGCAGCCGATGGCACGCCTGGTCATGCCAGTTCCATGTGCAACCGCGCAATGCAAGTGCTCTCATGTCTACGCCGGTTGCTAGATCGCCTCCGTCATCGCTGGCGGTCGCCGCTATGCAGCGCCAGCTTCCGCGACCCACAGCTGGGGCACGTCCGGTCCCGAAGCCGCGACGAGGCGCTCAGCCTCAGCGTACAGTTCCGTAGCGAGCTGAGCCGGCACGGTCCCCTCCGTCTCGTATGTCTTCCACCTTGCTTCTCCGTGGTCTCGCTTGAATTGCGCGGCGACGGCCTCAAACTGCGCCTTGACGCGCGTCTGGAACTCGACGCGCTCGTACCGCTCTTCGCCGTACCCCCCTCGCTGGGCCAGCGCGGTGGGCGACGCAGTGAGGTAGAACACTGCGTCGGGACGCGGCAGGCCGATATCGGGCTTGGTGCAGAACTCGAGCGAGAGGCCCTGGGCTGTCAGCTTCACAATGGAGGCACGTATGTTCGTACCTTGGCCATGGTGTATGCCGCGCCGGAGAACGCGTATCGGTCCGTGATGATCCACGTGCCGTCTGCGAGATCACGCTTGATGCCCTCGCTGAGGAGTCAGTGGGTGATACGGCATCGGCTGACTACACCCACGCGCATTCCCATCGGTTCTCGCTGAACAGCTGGTGGACGTGCTCGTCGTCCAGCTCGAGCTCTTTGCGGAGGTACGCGTCAATTGTCTTGCCGGATGGCAGGGTACGGTCTGAAGGTCAGTGGGTGACAGAGTGCATGACGAAGAGGCACCCCACCAGGGAACACCTGCAGCCTCGCCTTGCGGCCGCTCGCCTCGGCCAGCTTGACGAGCTCGCGCGCGAGGGTCGACTTGCCCGTGCGGTCGAGTCCCTCGAGGACGATGAACCCGCCGCGGGGTGTAGGATGGGGCTGGGGCGAGTTAGGTCGTGCACAAATGCCCTCTTTCGAGCTACCCACATTCGAGCTGCTGGCCATACTTGGTGGTGATTATGTTGATGCAGTCGAGACGAGCGGCAATCGCACTGTTGACTTTCGACGCGGCGCGTCCCAGGCACGCGTCTGGTCATATCTCCACTTTCCCACGGTCGGCGCAGTTGACTAACCTTGACCGTGCTGATCATTTCGAGGGTGCGCGATCCTGGGCTGATTGTTGCTATCGAACTTTGTCCTCACCGCTTCCCACTCACT
The DNA here is from genome assembly GCF_020906515.1 of Vanrija pseudolonga. Taxonomy (NCBI): domain Eukaryota; kingdom Fungi; phylum Basidiomycota; class Tremellomycetes; order Trichosporonales; family Trichosporonaceae; genus Vanrija; species Vanrija pseudolonga. The sequence goes on along the minus strand of NC_085851.1, from coordinate 2,808,494 downwards.
CACAACACGCACAGCAATGGCAGGACGACGCGGACGCGCCGGGGCAGCCGTGCGCGGCCCCACCTCTGCCCTCACATCGTTCCTCGCTGTGCGTTGCTCGTTGGACTGCACACACACACGCTGACATGAAAACAACAGGGTCTCGGCGTCGAGCCACAGCTCGGAGGAAACCAGTCCACGGAGCAAGACACTACCGCGCCCAACGCTGAAGCGGGTCCGTCGCGTATCGAAGAGGAGAAGGAAGACGTCGACAGCGACGACCTCGACGCGCGCCCGCCCAAGCGCCGCCGCGCACTCTCCATCGACTCGGATGACCTCGACGCTGAGACGCCGTCGAACGGCATCAGTACCGCCGTGTCGTCAGCCATTAACACGCCTGCCTCGGGCTCGCGTGCTACCAGCGTCGCGGCGGGAGCTGGTGCTTCCATCAAGCCGTCTGCGCTCAAGGGCAACGGAAGCTTCATGAACTGTGGCGAGTGTGGCAAGAAGTTCACTGTGGTATGTCGTAGCTGTACTGCGCCGCGCACGTCAAGCTAAGACCTCAGACGCAATACACAAAGGAACACCCCCGCCGGCCACAGACGTGGCTGTGCGTTCAGTGCTGCCCCAAGCTCGGCCTCGAAGCCTTCGGCAAGAAGAAGGCGCCGGCCAAGGCCGCACCCAAGAAGGCCGCCCGTGAGAAGATTGTTCACTACGAGGTCACAAAGGGCCCTACACCTCTCGCCGATCTCTGTATCCAGATGATCGGCAAGTATATCGAGGAGGTCGAGGCGCTCGGTGACATCGGAAGTGTCAACATGGGCAAGGTGTGCAAGATCATCTGTAAGAGCCGCCGCTTGACGCCAGAAACCGCCACGCTGCTGTACTCGGTCGACAGAACCGAGCTGACCATGTACGACTGCACTTGTGAGTGATAAGTCCCTGGACAGCCACTCACACCAGTGCTTGTTCACGAGTCGTACCTCGCCATGGCCAACCTATGCCCCAACCTCGTCACCCTCAACCTGCAGTACTGTGGGCAGATGCAGACCGAGACCTTGGAAGCCTGGGGCAAGTCTCTGCGTCATCTGCGCCATCTGGAGCTGTACGGCCCCTTCCTCGTGCGCAAGGAGGGCTGGATCAGTTTCTTCAAGGCGGTTGGGAGCCGTCTCGAGTCGCTCTCCATCACGCAGTCGCCCCGCATCGACCAGGAGACGATCGAAGTGCTGGTCAAGTCGTGCCCCAACCTCCGCACGCTGCACCTCGCCGAGATCGGCAAGCTCGACTCTGACTTCCTCATCCCGCTCGCAAAGCTCAAGCACCTGCACTCGCTCGAGCTCTCCAGCCCGGGCGGCACAGCGCTGAGCGACGACGCGCTCGACACGTTCCTCCAGGCCGTGGGCGCAAACCTCACCTCCCTCAACCTAGACTACAACCCCGAGCTCTCGGACGCCGTCCTTGTCTCGATCGCGCAGCACTGCCCCAAGCTCACCAAGCTCTCCCTGCGCGACATTGATCTCACAGACGCGGCGGTCAAGACCTTCTTCGACACGCGCCTCAAGCACCGCCGCCCCGGCTTCTCCCACCTCGACCTCGAGAAGGGGCACGACCTCGCCGGGCAGAGCCTGCGTGCGCTCATCAAGCAGAGCGATGCCACCATCGAGCGGCTGTCCCTGCTCGGATGGCGCAATGTCGACGCCGATGCCGTGTCCCTCCTCGCCGGCTGCAAGAAGCTCGGTGTGGTGGACCTCAGCTGGTGCCGCCACGTCACCGACTTTACCATCAAGGACATCATTGATGGGTGTCCTGCTATCAAGGAGATCCGTGTCTGGGGTGAGTGACCGCTCCTCTTTAATTTTGAGGTCATTCACTCACGCTGCCAGGCTGTAACCACCTCACGGACAACGTCCCCCGCAAGCGTGGCCTGAAGATTGTCGGCATCGAGACGCATGCCTTGTGAAGTGAACAACCGAGCCGCCACTCCAGCATTCACACCTGTAGTATGTTGTATTCATCCGCATTGTATACAGGCATACCGCCGATACCACGCATGTAGGCAATGTGTATCGTATGAGTAGCCAATGATTACTTGGTGACGACGCCAATCAGCTCCTTGAGGTCTTCAAAACGGCCTTGCTTCTTCGCGGCCTTGACCTCGCGCGTTCCCGACTTCTCGAATGCCTGTGGTGTGAGCTGTTGAAATTGAGTGGTGAGCTCACCTTTGCAACAAGGTCGTCCTTGCGCTTTTCTGGAAGCTGGTTAGTCGCTCAACGCAGGGTTTCGTTCAGCTCACGAATATCAAGAACCTTGGACTCGATCGTGTCCTCGGCGATGAGTTGGAAAACGCGGACAGTCTTGCGCTGCCCCATCTGCGAGCTTAGCTGGATAGTCCCGTGGCAGCTCACCCTATGAACGCGGTCGACTGCTTGGGCTTCAATCGCGCTCTGCCACCATGGGTCGCACTACATGGGTTAGATCATGATTAAAAGCGAACCCACAAGGAAGACATTGCTAGCGGCGGTGAGGTTGAGGCCCACGGCGCCAGACTTGAGCGAGATGAGCATAACCACGGGGTTGTTGTCGCGGTTGTCGTCCGTCACTGGGGTCTGGAACTGGGCGATGACCTGCTGGCGCTACTTGTCAGCTTCGGTTCTCAGCGAATGCAGCTCACCTTCTTGGCTGGCATGGTCCCGTCAAAGCGGCAGAACGTGATGCCCTCCTCTTGGAGCACACCAGCGACGCGGTCGAGGAAGGTCGTGAACTGGGAGAAGACGAGAGTCTTGTCGTTGGCATCGAATGCCTTGAGGTAGCGAACGAGCTCGCTGATCTTGGCTGAGCGCGTTGGAGGCTTCACGACGTTGTCTTCCGCTGAGCTGGGGTCGACATCAGGTGGGAGTTCAAGAAGCGAGCTGAGAGCAAGAGGGTGGCGGTCCATGGGGCACAGGGCTTGGCGATTGATAACCTCTGTGATGCAGAGCAAGCAGACTGGGCGAGGTCAGTTGTAATACATAGCGAGTCATATAACTGACATGGATGGCCGCAGTCTGTGATCCGAGGGTCATCAAGCACATCGAAGCAAACCTGAAGCGGTTAGGGAATATCGCGCAAGCTGCTCACCGAGCACTCCTCTTGGTCGGCAATCGCCTGACGCAGCTTCTCTATCAGCTTCTCCTTCTGCTCCGGCTGGAGCGACAAGATGGAAACAGATGGACCAGCAGGTGACGTATCGATGTTGCGGAGGGTCTCGAGATAGTCGGCTGGAATCATGTCGGCAGAGAGACACAGCTGGCGCACTGGGACGTCAGATACACTCTCACCGAACCTGACATCCGACTTACTCCTGGTCAACATCGACAGGACATTGGCACCGGTCTGGTAGGTTAGCTCATGACGTGTGTAGGTTACCTACCCCACCAGTCGCCACGCTCTCCTGGAAACGCTTTGCTGACTCCACCTGGACCTCATCATACAGCTTCCTCGTCTCGGGGTCGAGCTTGACGGGGCACTGGTAGTACTCGATCTTTGGCAGGTTAATGAGCTTCTTTCCCTTCCTGTCCTTGCTCTCCTTCGTGCGGCGGAGGAGGACTTGGCCGACAATTGCCTGCAGCAGGCGGCTGGCCTCGCCTAATCCCGTTTTGATGGGGCGGAGAATGAGCGACTTGAAGATCTGTGGGTCATCAAGTGGCACGCAGAGACGGAGACACGTTAGGAGGGTCCCGAGGTCGGCAGCCGAGTTGACGATCGGAGTGCCGGTGCAGACCCAGCGGCGCTCCGCTTGCAGGTCACCAAATGCCTGGGTCACTGGGCAGGTGAGAGAGTATTGCGAACTCGACACCTACTCTTCGCCTTCGGGTTCTTCATAACGTGGCCCTCGTCTGCCACGACACGTTTCCACTTGACCTTCATGAGGGGGCCCGAGGTGCTCGTTGTCTTTGCCTTCTTACTCTTGCCTGTGGGCGTGCTCGACCCCGCAGGCACCTGCATCTCGGCTGCAAGAGTTTGGTATGTCGTCAAGACAACCTGCCTGTCAGCTCCGTGGGTGGTGGAGGAGCTCACGTCATGCTGTGACACGGCGGTGGCTCCAATGCCCTTTCCTGCGCCGTGATACGTGTACGAGTTTAGCTTGCCGATTACCACGTGGTCCTCGATTTGCTTCTCCCAGTTGCTAAGGACGGACAGGGGGCAAACTGCAGCATGAGTTCAAGCACCAATACTCGTGAGCTCACCAATGAGAGTAGCATTGGAAAACCCAGACGCAGGCTTGCTTTTTCTTGTCGCCAGCACGAGCGCGAGAGTGGTGAGGGTCTTGCCTGGGGGGGTCAGCTTTCCTCTTCAAGCTAGAGTTGAGCTGACCTAGGCCCATTCCGTCGGCGATGATACCACCACGTCCCAGTGTAGGCGTGTCGACCTGTGGCGTCTTGGTGGCAATGTTGACCCAGTACTCTTGCGTCTTTCCCTCCGGTGCATGGCGCGCCCAGAACTGGACAGGGGCGTCACCGACCTTCTTCGGGAGAATGGGGTTCTCATGCTCCACCATCCACTGCAGGGCTTGGGACTGGTGGGGCAGAAGGTCAACGAGTAGGTCACCCGAGGCCAGGGAAGGCGGTGATGGATGTGGTGGGAGGTTGGCGACGTCCAAGTCGGCTGTGAGAACGGACTGGAGAGTGAGTGATACGTGAGAGGACGGCCCACTCACCATGACGTTGTTCGCAAACTTCTCCTCCTCCTTGACCTCGGTCAACTTGTTCAGGAGTCTACCCAACTCAGCCTCCTGTGCAGATAATCCAGCACCATCGCCCTTGCCCTTCCCTTTGGCAGCCTGTGCCGCCTCGGCCTGCCTCATGCGGTCGAAGCCTAGCTGCCCAGGGGTAGCCCACTCGAGCTCGGGCTCGAGGTAGCGCCGGTGCGACGGTCGGGCGTAGATGAGCATATCACTGGTTGTCAGCTGCGGCAAGCGTTTTGTGTAGCTCACATCTTGAGCTTGTAGTGCAGCGCGCGGTCGAGGTTCTGCCCGATCATCCGCCCCTCGACTGCGATGAGATTGTGGTCCATGAGCGGCGCGATCTTGGCTGCCACGGCGCGGGGCACATGGCCGACCTGCTGCCCGGTGGCGTTTATGACCTGATACGTGAGTGGATATCTAGCATCGACACCCTATCCTTCTCACCTGCACCGCGTTGCTGTCGTACGGGTTGTTCGGCTGCCGTCTAAGGAGGACATACTCGCCTCTGCCGACGAGGCCTCTGTAGTGCTGCACACCGACGATGTCGGTGCGGAGGGTGACATATAGCTGGGGTGAGCTACACGTGTTACCCCTGGTCAGCTCACCTCATCCAGCTCGATGGGGGGTGCGTCTTCCTCCTCCTCGTCATATTTCTGCGCGGGGGACGAGGGGCGCTGTCGTTTGGTGCCCTTGCTGCTGCCTGCCTTGGCAGGGGACTGCCGGGGTGGCCTCGCGCGCGAGGAAGAGCCCTCGCCATGTACCGCTAGGCCTTCCATACTGATTTGAAAGGATAAGAGTTGTGCCGAAGTGTAGAAAGAGAAATGGAAATGATCATCATCACATACGACGCGATGGACGCGATCTTCGTCGACTGGTGGAGGAGGAATGCGGGGGCCCGCCTCTTCCTCACCACTTATCCGCTCCCCCCACATCGCCACCAACAACTTCGAAGTCAAACGAGCTCAAACTCGATCAACTCTTTGTTTTCCTCATCCATCCCACCACTATGCCCGCCTCGCCCTCACCAGAAAGATCACGCCGGCGCTCGGCCTCGCCGTCCCGCGAACCGCGGCGCGACCGCTCGCGCTCGCGCTCGCCGCCACCAAAGCAGTGGTCGCAGCGCAAGGCGAAGGAGCTGTCGTTCTACAAGAAGGGCGGCGCGGCCCCGCCGCCACCGCGCGCGCCGGGCGCGGCGTATGTCGAGGAGGAGGAGACGGCCAAGGAGCGCGCGCAGCGCCGCGAGCGCGGAGAGGTGCCCCGCCGCTTTGGCGGCTCGCGCGAGCAGGGCGTGCGGAATACGATGGGCAACGTCGTCGTGCCCGTCGCTTCGGCGCCGGGGAGCTTCAAGCGGACCGGCGACCCGCTGGACCGGCTCGGCGTGCGCGGCGAGCCCAAGGACCGGGAGTACAGGAGAGAGGACCGCGACCGCGAGCGTGAGCGGGATCGGTACAGGGATCGAGACGACCGCGATCGGAGGGACAGAGACCGCGACCGCGAACACCGCGACAGGGACCGCGATCACCGGCGCGACGACCGCGACCGCGAGAGGCCATCAGCCGCGTCTACAGCCCAGCCGCCACAGCGCCCGCCCGCCCCCGGCTCCAGCGCACCCCCGACCATCCGCCCCGGCCGCATGATCGAAGTGATCGCCAACGACCGCATGGGACGTAAAGTCCGCGTCAAGTGCCTCCCGACCGACACGGTGGGCGACCTGAAGCGCCTGATCGCCGCGCAGACGGGCACGTCGGCGCAGAAGATCCAGCTCAAGAAGTGGTATACCATGTTCAAGGACCACGTCACGCTGCAGGACTATGAGATTAACGATGGGATGGTGAGTGTGCCGTGGGTGGGTGGTCCTGACGGCCCAGAGTCTCGAGATGTACTAGGCGGCGCGGGGAGAGTTAGAGGTGTGCTGGGCTATGGTGCGGCTGGGGCGAGGACTTCGTGGCGGCCTGCTGGCCCCCGATGCCACCGATATGCATTATTTACCTACACCACTGTATGCCAAGTCCCCTCGCCCGCCACTACAACCTCCCCTTCTCCTCCTTCTCCTCCTGGTATCGCCCAAACAGCTCGTCGTAAACCGGCCCAACGAGCTCAACCAAATCATTAGTGACCATGGCCCGCTTCTTCGTCTCCCATCCGCGCCTAGAGACCGTGCGGTTGAAGGTGCTCGCGCCATAAGCCGCCAGCAGCGGGATGTGCGGGGTGAGCTGCTCGTCGGGCGCATGCCCGACGTGGGCGTATGCGCCGCGCGCCCACTCCAGTCCCCAGGCGAGCAGGGTGCCCGTAGAGCCGGAGAGGATATCCCCCTGCCCGCCTACGCGCTTGAGTCCGCCCTGCGTGCTCTCCACCAGCGTGTCGCCCTGCACGCCAAACACGGCGGGTAGCGCCGCGCCGTTGGAGATGACGTCGTTCGCGCCTTTCTGGATAATCGTCACGTTGCCGAGCTTCTTCGCGAGCGCCGCACAGCTGCCTTCTGCCTTGGCGTCGATGCCAGTCGCGGAGCACAGGCGCCCAAACTCCATCACGTTCGGCGTGAGGATCACGCGCTGCCCGTTCCAGCCGGACACTAGCTCGGGCTCCGAGTTGAGCAGCCACAGCCCGTCGGCGTCGACGACGACGCCCAGCGTGCTGTCCTTGGCGAGGCGGAGCGCCTCCCGCGCACAGCTCTGCATGAACTCGCTCCTGCCGAGCCCTGGCCCAATGACGAGCACGTGCAGGCGCTCCAGCACCGACTTGAGCTCGGCGCGCGCGGCGTAGATGCCTTTTGACTCGTCGAGCGTCGCGTGGACGATGAGGTCGGGGGAGCTGCATGAGGAGTCAGTTGTGTCTCCTTCGTTCCAGGCCTAGGAGCCAGCTCCACCCCACCCACTACGTCTTGATCACGGCCCCGGCCCCAGGCTCGCACAGCACATGCGCCAAGTCGGCGCCGAAGCGCATCGCGCCCATCGCGGCAAAGTACGGCGCGCCGGCGTAGTCCCCGGAACCGCCGAGCACGCCTATGCGGCCTGCGGGGTGGGTCAGCAGCCTCCCTTTCCTTCCCCCTCTCTGCACGCCGCACGCACCAGCCTGGCCCTTGTGTAGCTTGTGCGACAGGGGCGGGATGAGCCGCCGCACGAGTGAGAGCGTGTGTTCGTGTGTCGACGAGGACGACATTGCGCGATGCCGGAGAAGGAGGAGGAGGCTGCGCGCCGGGGCGGTGGTTGAGAGGGGTCGTTTAGAGGCCGTGTATGCGTACGCTCTGGACAGAGGGCGCATAGGCTTGTCGAGCGCGAGAGTTGGATGGTTGAGAGTGATGTTGATGATGTCGGGTCTGCGCGGATATGTGAGAGTGGCTTTGTGGTCGTGACGTAGCGCCACGTGGCTGCTTGGACTGGTGCGCTGGTGCTGGAATCTCATTCCGCCAGGCAGCGCAATGTTAATATGGCGGCGGGATCGTTGCAATGTCCACCGTCCACCATAGCGCCGCGCGCCGCCCCGCAATGTCACGCACGGCGCACAAGCCGGCCGTCACGAGCCGCATCGAGCAATGCAACATGACCGACTCGACGCACTGGCGCACCCACCGGGGGCCAGTCTAATCCCCGCCGCGCCGCCTTGATAGATCTAGCTCGCACTCGCCGAACAGGTGACATGGCAACAGACAATGTGGGCGCAGCGGCGTAAAGTACGACGCGTCGCACTTACTTTGTCTTTACATGGTGCTATTGTAGTCTGTGGGAAGTTGGTTCAGTTCCGACATTTACCTGCGCGGGCACGTGCAGGTACGCCGTGCGGTCATGCAGAGATGGGAAAACGAGGCGGCCGCCAACAGTAGCGCGTCGCGTAATGCAATGCTCAACATTGCAGGTGCGTCACTTTGCAGGGACGACGCGACTAGTGCGGCGGAGTAGCAAGTCGCGTGAGTGGGTGAGGAATCTCCGCCCACCCCGTCACACCCCTGCCGTACTACATGAATACTCGCACAGCCTATTGTGTCCCGTAAAACTTTCCAGAGATGGGCAAGATGCAGCCGCAGCAAGAATCTCGTCGTCAAGCCTATTGTGCCGCCGCCGCTCGTGCCGTTCCCGACGACTGGCGGACGCGTGTGGCGCCGCGCCGCCGCTCCCTTCCAAGTCACACTTCCCACGAAATCTCATTTGACACACGGACAGCTTGCAACCTGCCAGCCCACAAGCGTGTCATTCAACAACGACCGGTCCCTGCCCTGCAATGTGACCAAACTACTGCGACAGGGCATGTGACGTCTAGCCAGACTCACTGGTGCGCAACGCCAACGCGACCAGAACTCATGTCACTAGCTGCTGCACCTGCCACTTGCACTTTGCTCCCAATCGTGTGTCTGCTGCTCCCAACCGTGGCATAGCAATCGGACGGCTGGCGCCCAACGTACAATACGGATATACCAGAACACTCGTAAAACACGGCAGAAACGAAACAAGAGCCCAATCTTAACCTTCTTCTTCCTCTCCGCGCGCTATCGTACACCTTTTGTCGTAATGCTACTTCCTTTCTGCTGATACAGTCCGATCGTCGCTACCGTTCGCGTCGTCGTCATCGCCATCGTAGTAGTAGTCTAGTCCGCTCCACGAGCGCTCAGCGCCCATTGAGCAGTTCCATGAGCGCCTGCGCGCCCGTAATGACGTTTTCGTCCATCTCAGGGGTGCCACGCTTAGCCTCGGGCTCGAGCTCGGTCGAAAACGAGTAGATGCTGCGGCCCTTGGGAATCGGGAGGCGTGGCTTGGGTGCGAGCGGTGCAGCGTTGGCGGCGCTCGGGCCATCCTTGACGCTGTTGGGAGCGCTTGCGGGGTCCGTGGTCGCAGTCTTGGGCGACGAAGAGTCGGCGTCGGTAGGGGTGGGGGAACGCGTCGCGTCAGGCACGGGCGAGGAACGCTCCTCGATAGGCACTTCTGTGACGGAGCGGGAGCGATCAAACGAGTCACGGTGCTTGAGTGACGGGAGGTGCGACCATGAGCCCTGGCGAGAGAGCTTGCGCTTCTTGTCCGTGGCGGCAGTGGCAGCAGATGACATTGACTGCGCCGAGGGAGGGCGAGCAATGTGCTCGGGGGCGGGGGGAGGTGCCGAGCGCGCGCCAGCCGAAGTGCTACGCGACGGGACGGGGTCGGTGACGGCGCGCATGGAAAGCATGCCGGGAACCGACGAACCAAGGCCGTTGTTGTTGGCAAGGTAGCGTGCACGCGACGAACAGGCAAGGACATCCGAGCTCGACGCGCGACCAAATGACGAACGCGCACGGTGGCCACCAAAGCCAGCGCCAGCAGTTGGGCGACCCAGGCCGATCGACGGGAGGGTGGGGCGAGGAGCACGGGCAGCCGCAGCATAACGCGCACGCTTGCGCGTAGGCGAGTCCTCGTCACCGACAGAGTCCTCCTCGTCCTCGGGTGGCTCGATAACGTCAGAAGACAGCTCGGACGGGAGCATGTTGAGAAGCGCCTCGCGGTAGCGGGGGTCGTTCTTGTGGAGCTGGTCAAAGTCCTCGACGCGGTGACGGGGACGCTGGGACGGGCGGTGAGTCATGCTCTGCTCGCGATCGGCGCAGACGTCGTCGAGCGAGTAGCCACGGCGGACAGGCTTGAGAGCGTAGATGGCACCAGGCGCGTGGTGGCCGGGGTGCGTAGGCGTCGGCGCAGTCATGGCCGAGTACGCGACGCGGTCGCCCGGAAGCGACGACCCAAGCGCGGGGGGCGAGGGAGTGGCGTGGATGCCAGTAGGCGACGAACCAGAAGGCTGCTGCGCGAACCACATGTCGGGAAGCAGGCGGTCCGAGACAATGTCCAGAATGACGTTTTGCTGCTCGATCGTAAACTTTGTCTGGTCACCGCCACGGTTGGCACGGTTGACCGCCGCGAGGGCCTTGGACGCCGTGTCCGGGTCATTGTCAGCGACCTGGAGAAGCATCTCTGCCTTCTTGAGGTCCTGGCGACGGTTCTGGAACCAAACGGTGAGGTGGCGAGTTGTGCTGGGGGAAGCGCGTGTCAGGGCAAGACTCTTTTCAGGGGCGCGACTGCGTGTTTGGTGGGCAGCCAACCAGCCAAATTGATGGCGGCGACCACACCAGGGTTTATTTAAATCAATCAACTTACCAGCCAAACCAGCGAGCAAGCTTCTGACGCTGCCACTTGTGAGGGTTGTGCGAGATGGTCCACAGAATCTCGAGCATGTCGAGCTCGCCGGGCGAGAACCTGCGGCGAGGCTTGTTCTTGCCGTGGTCCTCTGGGCGGTAGTCCCAAGGGTTGCACGAAACAAGGGTGCGACGCGCGGCCGCGCTGCTGCTGTCGTCGTTGTCGTTGGCGTTGTTGGCGTTGTCGCTGCTTGGCATCTCGCCCTGGTTGAGATACGCCGCCGGCAAGGGGCCAGGGAAGCGCTGCGGGGGAAGAAGCTCTTGCAGGTCGATAGGCCCAGCAGGGTAAGGCGAGCGAGTACGCATGTCGGGGGTCGACGGCATGTGGCTCACAGTCGAAGGAGACGAGTACGAAAGCGACATTGAACGGGCGCTTGGCGTGCTCTGGAGGTGGTGAAGCTGGGCCGGCGACGGCGCGTGGTGGCCATAGCGGGGCGACTGCATCGGGAGCTGGGCATGTCCATACTGCTGCTGCTGCTGGACCGAGTGGGGTGTGGGGAGGTGAGAGTGGTGGCCCGCGTGGTGGAGCGGGGGAGGGTTGTGGTGCCGGGCCGTCTGGTGCGAAGGGGTGCGGTGCGGCGTCGGCAAGGGAAGCAGCGCCGATGCAGGCGGCGGGGGCGCGGCAAACGCGAGGCCCTTGGGGAGGGGGAGCTCGCGCGCGTCGGGGTCGACCTTTGTCGCTGGTGCGCGGACTGGGGTCGCGTCTGCGGCCGAGGTCGCAGCGCCGGTTGCCGATGATGGCGTGGCTGGAGGGAAGCGCGTCGCGGCCGAAGAAAACAGATTGGCGGGCGCGTTGCTGCTGGGAATGTTGTCCACCTGGGCGAGGGGCTGTCGGGGGCGCGGCGAGGGCGACGGGGCTGCCAGAGACCCGAGCGTCGCGTCTCCGCGGTGGTGGTACTGCTTGAAGGGGAGCGAGTTTTCGTCGTTGTGCCTCCTGGGTGAAGGCGCGGTCGACATGAGTGGAGATTGAGCGTCTAGACTAGACGCTCTGGGTGTGGGGAAGAAGGTGAAGAAGAAGAAAAGGAATAGAACAAGTTACGCTGATGAAGAAGAGAGGAGAGAGAGATGGTGTACTGTACTCTGTGTGTGTGTGTGATGTATGCGTGTATGAGTAGTAGAGTGTGTGTGTGTGAGAGTGAGAGTAGATGAGAGTTGTTTGTTGAGCGCCAGGTGTCGTGTCGGATGGTAAGAGATGGATGCTCGAGATGGGAAGAATGGGGTCCAACAGGCGTTGGTATATGAATGTGACTGCTGGTGCGTGCAGGCAGCGAGTGCGCGGTGCGTGTCTGGCGTCTGGCGTCTGGCGTCTCCTTCTCCCGTGTTGACGCTCGGGGCGCGACCCCCCCCTAGACCCTGCCCAAACCCAATGAGGCAGGCTGGTACAGGCCACCCACCCCAACTGGCGTGACGCACCTACGATGGGCACCTCGATTTCAAGACCCAACATCGACGAGTCTGGTCCCTGAAACCGCATTTCTCTGCACTACTTACTGGCTGGCTGCTCCCCTGGCAACTTGATATCGCGTCGTACATAAAAAAAAATCCCACACTGACGCGCGCCGCGCGCCGTGCCGTTTGGACCTAAACTATATTCCCTCGGCTCTGGTGCGTTCCACGTCGTGATTCTAGCCTCTCGCTCGCCCTCTGGCGGCGTGCAGCCTGCCGCGCCGCCCGCGCCGTCCCCTTGTTTGGCAACTCGATATTTTCAGGGTCATGACGGAACCTTTGAGCCGCGTCGTAACCCATGACTGGCAGACAACTGCATAATTCCCATCTATGAGACCCCCCCTCGGCCCCTCCCTGGCCACCACCCCCGATTCCCTGCTCCCACATCCCTCAGACCAGGCGCCATCCACCTCGGCCACCTTGCTTCTTGTCCTCTTCCTCCTCGCCCCCAGCTGCTGCTGCTGCCGCCGCCGCCGCCGCCGGCACGTCACCCCCCTCATCCTCATCCCCCTCGTCCAGATCTTGAGGCACAAAGCTGGCACCAAGACCAACAACATCCAGAGTCGTTTCGCCATCTGGGCCCCGCCCAATGGACACCCGGAATGGTTCCTTGACTGTCAATTCGCTTTGACGATGCAGGCCTGTTTCGGGTTGTTGCCAAAGGGATGTGGGACAGTGGAATGAGGAATGAGGGGCCGAAGGCGGGGCGAGATGGCGCGCGCGCGCGAAAAGGCCCAGTCGCGACGCGTTTGGTGAGGGTGTGTTGGTTCATTGCGTTGGTTCGGTCGCCGTTCAACAAGCAGCAATAGTGCAGGTGTTTTGAAAGGGTGTGCGTCAGCCTCGTAATCATGCCTCCCCCTGTTTGTCGGTATGTGCGTTGCTCTGGCTGGCTCCAGCCGATCCACCATTGTGCGTGATGCGCGCCCGATGCAGGCACTGGGGGTTGAGGCGAGGGAGAGCTAGGAAACACAAGAGAGGCAAGGGGAGCTCCCCGGTGAAATGGCCAGGACACTGGAACATTGTGCCCAATGTTGGCGCGCGCCATGACGTGCCTGGCCGCCGCACGCCACGACCCGGCGAGCGAGCCAGTGCAAACAACTTGGCTCCCCCTCCCCTGCCCTAGCGGCCTCGTCGACCCGCTCCCAGTCATTTACTCGCTCGCTGGGCACTGCCGTTCCCTGCAACGCCACCACCGCCTTGGAATAATTTCCCAGGAAACCTCTTTGTGCGTCTTGCCCACAACTGGTAAAACCAAAACTCACCTTCAATCTCGTCGACGCGGTCGCGCGTCTGGTCTAGCATTGAATCAAAGTCTTCTTCTGCCACGACTTGTTGGGCCGCGCGCAGGATCAACATGTTGTCAGGTCGCACGTCGTGCCGTACCTGTAGTATGGGTCAGCCAGGGGACAAGGTTCGCGGTTCAGAGAGCGGAGAGGGGAACCGCGAGGCCAAACACACGCGCTGGAGCATTAAGCATCCGTTACATGTTTCGCGTGACATTGGTTCCCTCCCCCGCCCTCCATTCACAATGTTTTGCTTGGAAACGGGCGCGCTTACGTCAATGGATATGATCTGACGTCCCAGTCAGCAGACCGAAGAGGCAAGCTCAGAGTTTGGCAGAGGAACGGGTACTCACGTTGTCATGGTCCAGCCCTTCAAAGAAATCCGTGCGTGTCATCAGACGCCGTGCGTCGTCAAACGTAACCTTGGGTAGCTCCACATCTACCGAGAGGTCGGCCGCAGGAACGTGGGGGACTGACTCATTCTCGTCGTCGATAGGGGCAGGACAACCCGACGTCTGGTCATAAACCGACGGAGTTAACTGGATGCCATCCGGAGAGTCGACGGCGTCGTGGTCCGGGCGGTGCCCAAGAGGCGGGTCAAGTGCGGGTCCCTTATCGGCCAGGTCCCGCAAGAGGAGCCACGAGCAACTGGCCCACCTTGACGCGTGTCAGGTCTGCACAACACGACACGCGCATGTGTTACTGCTCACTTTTGTTCGTCCCTGGAGAGGTCAGCAACAACCATGCCACAGCGCCGAGATCTGCCACTTACATTACGTCGTCATCCATTTCTGGGATCAGGCCAATTCTGTGGCGCTCAGCTCAACGCGGCGCCCTATGCTCACTTTGACAACAGCCAGCCCTTCTCCAGATCTATCATGGTTTCCGCCTCCTCTGAATGTTAGGACTGATCTAACTTACTGCTCACCAATCATGTTGCTCGCGCGCGCACAGCGTGCGAGGAAGCTGGTACGCCCTCCCACGAGTTCGTAGACGCGTCGGAGGACATCATCCGACTCGATTCTGACCTCCTCGGCCGGCGGGCAGCCACGCCCCAGGTAGTGTCGGCGAAGAGAGCGCAGCGCGGAGATGGACTCGGCCGCCGTGAGATCCGTCACGGACAAGATCCTCATGCGGTTGGCCGTCTTTTTCATCTTGTCGAGGCACCCTGTGGTGTGAGCTGCACGCGGCATTTGGGAACTCACAAAAGTCGTCAGTCGTGAACACCATGGTCATCATGCCCTGAAACATCAGCCACGCCGCCACGATGTCACATACCCGTGCGGCCCACTGCTCAGCGCGCTGCTGCAGCTGGCGGAGGACGGCATGGCCCTCCTCGGTGTTGGGGAAGAGGTGGATGTCTGCTGTCAGCACAGCCCAGCAGTTTGACTCACTCGTAAAGGCCATGACCAGTGGTCGGCCATTCTTGCGCGCATACTTCAACGCAACCTTCTCGAGCTTGGTCATGGCACGCTCAATGTCCAACGACGGCCCACCGTTACGCGGGTCAGCGCGGGAGAAGAGCGAACCCTGCCAGTCCTCAAAGTAGTCAAAGTCGAGGGCCTTGCCCAAGCGAAGGCGGAAGACTTCGAGATCGGGGTGGGCTGGGCGTTAGCTGAGACTAGGGAACTGAACACACCTTCACAGATCGAGTTGCCTTCGGCATGGATAGCACGCATCGCGCTGCCGGTCGTCAGCTGCATTCCCTCGCGATGGCAGCCAACACCCACTCGGTCAGCATGGTCCCCTTGCCGGTTCCTTTGGGCCCGATGATCAAGTAGTAGCCACCAGCATCTTCGCCGCGGAAGATGGCGTCGATGAGCGGCTGCTCCCTCCTCTTGACGTGGTGTGTGTGCGGGAGGACAAGGTCGGATGCGAGCTCTAGAGCGGGGTCCTGTGGTGTGAGCTGCCATTCCTCTTTCGACCAACTCACATATCCGCCCTCGAACGCTCCCTCGACCTGGGGGTCAGCACATCGTACCTCTGCCACAACTCACTCGCGAGAGCACATGCGCCTTGTACCAGTACAAGTATCCCGTGCCCGCGCCAAACACCATGCCGAGGCCGACGACGGTCGTCAGGGCAGCCTGGAAGCTAGGGCTGTGCAGCCAGTCATGCCACCACGACTGGTGCTCCTTTTTCTTGCTCGACGCCGAACTGAGGTCATCAGACGGCGTGACTGGGTTCTCTGGGACCGGTCCCGGCGGCCACGAGGGAACATTTTGGCGGATAGCAGAAGTGTGCAACCTGTGCACGAGCGGCAGGGCCCGAGCGCGAGCCACAACTGGGGGGCGACAGGTGCGAAGGCTCGCTATACGCATGCTGGAGAGCGTGAGTATTAATAGCTGAAGACGGGGTCGAGGAAGCTACTGTCTCACCTCGATGCCATGCTTCTTGCTGTCGTTGTTGCTGTTGTTGTTGTTGATGTGCGTGCACTGCTGGCAGCGAAAAGGGGTTCACGGGAACGCTGTGCGGCCAAGAAAGGCAGTGTTCCTTACATAGGTGGCTTGCCAAGGGTGTGGGGTCTCCAGAGCACGTGCGTATTGACGTGGCATTTAGGCCAGTGATTATCACTCACTCGCCAGGACGCGGCTGTTTTTGTCCTTTTACACTGTCGCCGCCACTGGTTTTGATGCCCAGCCGTGCACCAACCCACGGGCAGTCAACAACAAATCCAGGGCATCGAGGCGTCACAGTCACTCAACCTCACCACAACTGAGACAACCACCAACCACCACAACAGCAGCAGCCAAACCAACGCTACCCCGCTCTCGTGCTGCAATCCTTCATCTCTCTTCTTTTTTTTCCGCTTTCCTCCTCCTTTCCTCGCAATCTCCTCCCACCCCGGTCGATGGCACCAAAGCTCACGCCATCATCCTCAACAAGCTCCTTCGAACGCTCAAACTCGTCCCCCTCACTAGCCCGCGTAGGCCTAGAACACAGGCTACCATCCACGGGCCTGATGGCACCCGCCACCCCCGAGCCGCGGCGGGCGTCGCTCAAGCGCGCCCGCGAGGCGGCGACAACGCCAGCACGCACTGGCGAGATCGAGTCCAACGCCTCGGGCGCGGACAGCGATGACGAGGTGCTCAGCGTCGTCAGATCCTCGCGTGCGCGCGCCGCCAAGACCCCCCGCGTCAAAGACGCCGTCGCTACACCGACGCCGAAGCGCAAGATTGTCAACGCTATCGATGTTGTGCCGCCCCGCTCGACAAAGAAGCCATCACTCCAGGACCGCCTGAATGCCGCGGCCGCCAAAACAACCACACGGACGTCGACACCGGTCGCTGCCCGTGTTTCTGCAGTACCTCCGGTTCCCCGCCTCTCGACGCTCGCTACTGGCTCCTCGGTCGGCACGCCGAGTCGCAGCTACGACAATGAGAGAAGCGACAAGGTCGTTGTTTGTGTCCGGTGAGTTGGCTGTGATGGTTGTTGCTATGTTGACTAACCCTGTCAGTATCAAGCCGACGTCGAACCCATTCGCCACCACGGCGTATGACCTCTCTCCGACGTCACTGACGCTGTCCGACACCCACCCCAACGTTATACGCCGAGGTGGCAAGGCCGGGCGTGAGGCCGAGTACACTTACATGTTTGGTGGGTAACTTCAGTTCCGCGATGTGACTGACCCATCAGACACGCTCATCAACTACCCTACTCGTACACCGGAGCTCTACGATGCCAAGGTCGCCCCGATGGTCCAGAAGGCCATGAATGGCTTCAATAGCACTGTGTTTGCGTACGGCCAGACTGGTAGTGGCAAGTCGCACACAATGGTATGTTTCACTTAGCGCGGCCACACTGCTGACCACGCAGTCTGGAACTCGCTCAGAGCTCGGCATCATCCCCTGCGCTATCGACGGCATTTTTGATGCCATCACAGCCGTGAGTTGTGGGAAATACTCGTCGTGGCGTCACCACTGACCCTTCAGGACTGCGACCGTGCGTTCCTGCTCCGCGTCTCGTACATCGAGATCTACAACGAGACGCTCCGCGATCTCCTGAACAACAAGCCGGGCAACCTGCCTGAAAACGAGAAGCCAACGATCCACACCAACAAGGGCAAGGTTTATGTCGAGCCCTTGGTCGAGGCCATCGTTTCGACTCCTCAAGATGTTGTAGACCTTCTGGAGCGGGGCAACATCAACCGCAAGACCGGTGCAACGGACTGGGTATGTCAAGCTGATTTCCGTGGCGAAGAAGAAGCTGACCTGTCACAGAATGAGCGCTCCTCCCGATCCCACGCCGTCTTCACCATTGTGATCGAGTCTCGGCCACGCGACGGTGATGGTCACGACGAGGTCCGAGTCTCTCGCCTCACTCTGATCGTGAGTGCACCCCATGAGGATGTTCCTAACATGCCACAGGACCTTGCTGGTTCAGAGAAGGCCGTGTCCGATGTTGAGCGCCGAGGCGAGGGCAAACACATCAACCAGAGGTGAGCATTGGGTCGCAATTGACGCTGACATGCCACAGTCTTCTGGCACTCCGCGAAGTTGTCCACAAGCTCACCGAGAAGGGGAAGCGCGGCCACGTCCCATACCGCAACTCCAAGCTCACCCACCTCCTCGAGAATGTTCTTGGTGGTGACTCTAACATCTGCGTCATCTGCACGTGAGTCGGAACCATGGGGCTCAGTGCTAACGCCCAGAATGTCAGCCGATGAGGCCCACTGTGCGGAGACGCTAGAGACACTGAAGTTTGCTGGGCGTTGTTCCCAGGTTGAGACCAAGGCGCAGAAGAACATTGTGGGTGCCCGTCGCTTTGGCACTTCTAACCCACTCAGCTGCTTAACTCGGACCTCGCTGTCATCCGGGCGAAGGACATAGAGATTGCGGAGCTGAGGCGTCAGCTCGAGCAATTGGCGGCTAGCCATGAACCTCAGAGACCAACAGAGGAGATCGCAGAGGTATGCTTGCTTTCCTCCTACATCCAGTGCAGTCCTAACGCCCACCAGCTGGCTGAATCGGTTGCTTCTATGGAAGCTCGCAAGGTCAAGCTCACCGAGCAACTCGCCAAGTTGAACGGCGAGATCCTGACCTCTGAGCTTCCTCGCACAATGACTGGGTTACCGACCTCGCCTCCACGCAAGAAGCGGCCTAGGATCAGCGACTTCACCTCCCTCACCAGCGCTGCTCTTGGCATTGGACTCGGTACTCCTACCAAGACTCCTGTCGTCGACCGACGCGCCGTCAGCACCATGGTTCGCGTCGTAGAGGACTCTGAGACCGACGCACAGTCGGCCATTATTGAGAACTTAGACCCAGCAAAGGTATGTTGAGATAGCCAGGCAGTGACTAACGTCTCAGCGATTCGAGGACGACGTGACTATTGCATCACTGCGCCGCACCCTCGCCACCAAGGAGACCGAGATTGAGAAGCAAACCGAGTTGCTCGAGGCCGCGTCCGCCGACGCGGCTGAGCTTCCTGGCGTCAAGTCCCGGCTCGAGGAGCTCAAATCTACACTGGCGACTGTGCAAGAGGACCATACCACTCAGTTGCACGACGCTCAACGGGAGCTCGAGTCCACCAGGGCGGAGCTCGCTCGCACCGTGGCCGACAAGGCAGCCCAGATTGAGGCCCTTGAGACTAGCGTGCTGGACCTGCGCAAGTCACGCGAGGAGCTTGTCATCGAGGACCAGCAACATCTTGACAAGGAGCGCGAGAAGCATGCCGCTGAACTGGAGAAGCTTCGCGAGCAGCACAAGGGCGAGATCACGAACATCAAGACAGCTATCAGAACTCTGAGAGGCCAGGCCGACGAACATGCGAGCCGCGTCACCACACTGGAAGCCAGCAACGCCGACTTGTCAAAGTCGCTGGCGACGGTTGAGAAGGACCGCGACTCGGCCATGTCCGATCACGCAATCGCGCGCCGCGACGCTGAGAAGGCCGCTTCGGACCTCGACAGCTTTCAGAAGGCAGCGATTGGCCGCGAGTCGGAAGTTGTCGCGGGGCTGCGCAAGGAGGTCTCGGCGGAGCGCGAAGCAAGGGATGCGACTGAAAAGTCACTTGTCGACGAACGTGAGGCCCGATCCTCTGCCGAAGCCCAGCTCAAGAAGGAGCAAGAATCTCGCAAGGCACTCGTGGTGGACCTGGACCAGCTGCGTGCTTCGTCCGCGAAAACCGACGCCGACCTGAAGGAGGCGCAGTCTAGCCACGAGAAGATCAAATCCGACCGTGAAGAGGCACAGAAGCAGACTGAAGCCCTCGAGGCTGCTCTGAAGAAGGCGAACGACCGCTTCGGAGCTACTGAGAAGGAGAAGTCGGCTGTGGAGGCACGCCTGGCTGAGGAGGTCAAAGCCAAGGAGGCTGCTCTTGCCTCGGCAAAGGAGGCCGCCTCAACATCAGAAGCGATTCGCAAGGAGCTTGCCGACAAGCTGAGCAGCGTCACAACCGAGAGGGACCAGCACCTTGCCACTTCAAAGCAACTTACGGACGAGGCAGCCAAGGTTCAGCAGCAGCTCGACGACGCCAAGCGGGCCCACAGCGACGTTACTCGCGATGTCGAGGCCCTCCGTGCTGGAGCCAGTGTGGCGGACTCTGTTCGCGCGGACCTCGATAACCACCGCTCTCTTCTCGCCAAGGAACAGGAGGCCAAGAAGGTGCTGGCCGACGACCACTCGAAGGTCACCGCCCAGGTGGACACCGTCACCAAGGAGCTCGATAGGATGAAGTCGGCGCTTCAGACTGAGAAGACAGCGCACGCCGAGACGTCTGCCAAGCTTGCCGAGGCCCTGCAACGCATCGCGGAGCTTGAGAAGGAGCTGGGCTCGGCCAAGGCGGCGACTTCAGAGCTTAGCACAAAGTTCGAGTCAACTCAAGCTTCTGCTCTTGCGGCCGACAAGGCTCACAGTGCTGCAACCGCATCGAGCGTGGAGAAGCACAAGGCGGAGGTTGAATCCGTGCGGAAAGAGGTCGAGGCCGAGAAGAAGGCTCGCGTCGATGCCGAAGCCCAACTCAAGGACCTCAAATCTGCCTCGACCACTGCGGCCGGTGAAGTTGCCAAGCAGCTCGCCGAGGCCCGTGCTGCTCTCGACGAGAGCAAGCGTGCGAACGCCGACCTTGCCAGCGCATTAGACTCCCAGAAGAAGGCTCACGAAACGGCAGCCGGCTCGACCGCAGAGTCTCACGCCACACTGGTCAAGGACCTTCGCGCGAAGTTTGAGCAGGAGAAGGGCCTTCGTTCCACCGCTGAGGCTGAGGTAAAGACGGCAGCGGCGACCCACTCCAAGGCTCTCGAGGAGGTGTCGACTGCCCTCGCTGCGGAGAAGGCCCTGCGTGCGACAGCTGAGGCCAACGCCAAGAAGATTGCTGCTACGAGTGAGGGGTCGGCCTCGCAGCTCCAGGCCACCGGTGCCGAGCTCTCAAAGATCCAGGCGGAGCTCGAGACACTGGCTTCGACTCTGGCTTCAGAGCAGGCTCGCACAACGGAGGCCGAGGCAACGATTGTCCAGTTACGGGCACAGATTGCCCTCCTGCAAAAGGATCTCGACCTCAAGCAGACCGAGCTGGCTGCTATCCAGGCTCGCTCGGACCGCCTCGCTGCTGAACTCGTGACGGTTTCCGCAACGGCCCAGCCCGCCCGGGTACTCCGACGCAGCAATGCCGTCTCCTCCACATCGGTTCCCAGCGGCCTATCACTCGCGGCGTCGAATGCGCTCCGTGGTACCGGTGGCATGGCTGGCAACTCGGCCGCTCCAGACGTCGCCGGATGGAAGCGCTCGCACGAGATTGAGGAGATTGGCCGTCTTGACAAGGTTGTCGAGTCGCAGAAGGCAATGATCGAGGAGCAGAGGGTCAAGATCAAGTTCTGGGCCGACGAGCTCCAGAAGCAGCAGGAGATTGTGCGCCTCTTGACCCAGGAGAGCAGTGCGTCACCAGGCAAGCTATCGGTACCTCTGCCTCAGGAGCCAAAGGCTGTCGACGTTGGTCCATCGCGAGCACCCGAGACAGCACCGACCAAGACGCCCACGAAGACGCCGACGAGGCCAGGACACGTCCGCAACGCATTATCCATGTTTGACAGCCCTGGCACGCCGGTGGCTCCTCTACGTGGTGCAACTCTGGCCCGCAGCCACATCCCGCCGACGTTTACGGCCAAGAACTTATCGCTGCCCTCTCTCCCCACGCCGCTGCCGATGCACAGTGGGCAGCAGTCGAACGCGTTACGCAAGACACGGCGCATCACGATCGACCACGACATGAACCGCTTGGAGGGTGAGTCCGCGACATGAAGAGTAAAGGCTGACATTGTGCAGAGAACAGCCGAGTGAACCAGATCAAGGGAGTGTTTGACTCGCCGACAAAGGAGGAGGCCGGAAAGTCCAACGAGAACCGCACCTCGTCGCGCACGGGCTCATCCCGCACCCAGGTCGACATCCCCCGCCGTCGTTTTTAATGCGGCTTGTGAATACGACATATGATGCCGCCCTCGCCGTGAACAGTAACAGCACGTTGTACGCATTTGTTTACCTCACGTTCTTGTATTTGACCGCATGATGGTTGTGAAGGAGGGTGTCTCTGCTGGCAGGGGCACGGTATGCATGTGGCGTTGTGTATATGCAATGGGAGGGAGGGGGGGTGCGCTCGGAAAAGGCCAGATTGTGTTCGATCAACGCCAGAGGAGGCTCAGGTCCAGACATAATGTGTGTATCGTCATTGCGCGAGGGGCCGAGGGGGGGGGGGGGGGGGGGTTCTTGAGGTCGGTTGCACCGTCCCAGGACATGACTCGGCGACACGACGATGGAGGCCATCACGAGCGAGTGCCGAATCATCACCTGGGACCACGTTGGGCGAAAGGAAGAAACAGGGGGCAGGACAATCATACATATACCAGCAGCAGGCATGTGTCCGAGCTCAATGCCTCGCACGCGCCCATGCACGCGCCACATCAGACAGTGGGCCAAATGCGGTCAGTGGTGGTCGTAGCGTGCGTGACATGCCATGCAATCTCGCACCGTGGCGGCATCACGAACGCGTGCACGCCACGGATGAAGCCAGCAACTGTGGCACATCACCACCTGGATTTTCATGGCGTGTGGCTGATACATGTAGCGAGTGTCACGCACGCTACTGTACACAAATGCCGCACTGCAGCCCAGCCAGCCCATATCCGTCTGACTGATATCCACGCCCGCCCGGAAGCACAGCCCGGCGACGGCAGCCCGAACTCTGCTGGGCCGAGCCGGCGGAGTGCCCCGCCAGGCGTTGCCGTGTCGGACTCGCGCCGCCCTGCTTATCTCCCCCCTTGCCCGCAGCCACAGCGATGCCGAGCTCGGCCAACTTTTTCCACCCGCAAAATCTGGAGTCCGCGTATCGTGCCGGCGAGGATTCACGCAATGCATAAATGTCGCCATGGACCCGCCGCACCGTTGCCCGCAGCCAACAGTTTGCATGACTCACTGCCGTGTCAGCTCTGCGACGTGCATACGGAGACCAGAACGGAGCAGCGTCGGGTTGCCGTGCCGCTCGTGATGGCCGAGGGGCATGTCGTGCCGCCGGCAGTTGCTCGTGCGACACGACATCAACACACCACCTCTTGCCGCATGCATAAATACTGGCCTGGGTGTGGGTGACGGGCTACTCACTCCAACTCACTCCTCACTCCCGACCTACACACACCAAGCCCTCCCCCACACAATGCCAGCAATCACCTCGGGCCGCGTCCTCGTCACGGGCGCCAACGGCTTCCTGGCCCTGTACGTCATCCGCGCGCTCCTCGAGCAGGGCTTCAGCGTGCGCTTCACGGTCCGCTCGGAGGGCAAGGCTGCGTTCGTGCGCGAGTTTTTCGCCGCGCACGCGGACAGGCTAGAGGGGGTTATCGTCGAGGACATGGCTGTGGTGAGTGGCGCGGGCTGCCCACAGAACTTGAGCTCACGCCTCAGCCCGGCGCGTACGACGCCGCCGTGCCCGACGTCGACGGCATCGTGCACCTCGCGTCCCCGGTAGACATCACGAACCCCGGCCCGCCCGAGCTCGTGACGCGCCCGGCAATCGGCGGCGTCGAGAACCTGCTCGCGTCGGTGCAGGCGCACGGCGACAAGCTCAAGCGCTGGGTACAGATCTCGAGCGTTGCCGCGCTCGGCGCCGACCTGTCCCCGTCCGCGCACTACACCGAGGCCAACTGGAACGACGCGAGCCTCGCTGTCGTGGCCGAACTCGGCGCCAAGGCGGAGCCGATCCACAAGTATAACGCGAGCAAGGTGCTCGCTGAGCGCGCGTTCTGGGGGTGGATTGAGGAGAAGAAGGTGGCGTGGGACGGTGTCGCTGTGCTGCCCAGCCTCGTGAGTGCGGTGTGCGCAGCGCGGTGCCACTTTGGGAGATGAGTCGTGGCTGACCCACGCTAGATCATGGCCCCCGACCTCCAGTACGCGCACAGCGGTACCCCGACCGTGGGGCTCAGCTTCGGCCTCATCCCCCTCCTGCGCAAGGGCATAACGGCCGCCGAGCTCGACGACATCATGCCCTGGCACACGGTCGACGCGCGCGACGTCGCGCATGCCGTCGTGACGGCCCTCTCGACCCCCGAGGCCGGCGGGGAGCGCTTCATTGCCTCCTCGGGCGTGCTGGCCGTCAACGACGTCGCGCTCGCCGCGGCCCAGCTGCTCCCCAACGTTGCGCAGGGCAACGCCGACCCTGCGCTCCGCGGCAGCTTTGCGTCCAGGAGCTATGTCATGGACGGGTCCAAGGCCGAGCGCGTGCTCGGGTTCAAGTACCGTCCTGTTCACGACACCCTCGTCGACACGATCACCTCGGTGCCTGCTGAGATCTTTGCCGCGGCGTAGAGTACATAGAAAGATACATGGCCCTAGAATGAATAGATTGGACAGGATATGCACTTGTCCGCGCCGATTACATCCCCGGCGCACCCTCCCTGCCCGCTAAACAAATGATTGGTTCGGCACCTGCCCGTTGAATAAGTCCTTGAACAACGACTCCCACTCGACAAAGTCGCTGAGCAGGTCGAGCGGCACGGCAGACGGCAGCATCATCGACTCGCCAGAATACGGGTCCATGACATTTGGCGTCTCGGGCGGCTTGTTGCCGCGGATTGCAGAGCGCAGCCCCTCGAGCGTGCTGATGGCCTTGTGCGTCGACGGCGACGTGCCCGCCTTGGTGCACATGGCGCGGAGCACGCCCATTGCCGTGTCGAGCGACGCCATCTGTGCTGCTGCGTCGGGGTTATTTGGCTCCGAAAAGAGCGCGTAGGCGATGACCATTGCCCCGGTGAACACCTTTGCGCTGCCAGTCCACAGCGACGTGGCCATGTTGTCGACCCACGTGAAGAGGAGGAACGTCGACATGGCCTTGGCGGCCGCGATGAGCTTGTGCGCCGCCTCGACTGCTGGAGGGAGCACAATGCTGTGGATGTCGGTGCCAAAGTAGGGCTGGTACAGCAGGCACGTCGACTCGGCCAGCCCGACGGCGACGACACATGACTGCATGTACATCCATGGCGGGAGGTCGGGGTTCGGCGTGGGCGAGAACGAGAGCACGAGGTAGGACGGGATCTGGGCAGCGTAATTGTCCAGTAGGCGCTGACACTCCATGAGGCGCTCGAGTGGTGGGCGGTCGCGTTGCGCGAGGATGGCCGACTTTGGGATGAGGTAAGACGTCGTGAGCGTGATCTTGTTGTCGACATATGCCCACTCTGGCATGCCGACCTCGAGCTCGGGTGTCGGGGATAAGAGCGCGCGGTCGCTCACTACCAGTGGTACTGGGACATCGTGCAGTTCGGGATCGAGGTCGATCTTCATTCGTGCGGACAGGAACCTGCGCCACAGTGTCAGCATAAATCCACTCCAAAACCTGTTGCACCACTTACTGCCTGCCCATCTTGATCTGCCACCAGATTCGCCGTCGCCGTTCCCGCTGGAAGAGCGTCTCACCCGGCTGGTCATGCTGTATGCGCACCAGCAGTGCCGCGCCATACGCCTTCATCGTTGCCAGCCAGCACGACGACGGCGACGCCGTCTTGCCAAACATGTTGGTGCTCATCACGAGCCCTGCCGCGTTGACATAGTCGAGCGTGAAGAGGGCGTTGTCCTCGCAATACGTCATCCACTGGGTCAGGAGCAGCCTGTAGTCCGGCGAGTCGTCCTTCGGCGCCGCCTCGGTGCCGATCACGAGCGCAGCCGTCAGCATGGCGAGGAACGGTGCCTCGGACTGATGGACGTGGGGCAGGCGCTTGATGACGCTCTCGGCCTGGTCATTAAAGTGCTGCGCAATGACGGTTCGGAACATGAGGTCGAATTGCAGGAACGTGTCGACAAGGCGACGGCACTCCTCGGCCGCGGGGAAGAAAGTCACTAGCTCTTCAAAGGTCGCGGCAGCGAGGGGCTGGGAGATAGTCCGAGTCGGGGTCGCGAGGCGCTCCAGCTTCTTCTCGATCTGCGCGAGGCGCGAGTCCAGCATTGAGCCGTTCACGCCCGTACCCTCACCCACGCCTACGCTCGACACACTCGCATCCGGCAAGAGCTCGGCGCTCGCGTGGCTCGGGTCGCTCGCCGGGCCAGGGATGGCACTAGATGCAATGAGCTGGGTGACTGCCAGCGAGGGGAACACGTACGGCTGTTCTGTTGGCCAGTTGTGGTATGCGCAGTCGTGGCCCACTCTCCCACGGATACACGAGGCGCAAGGCGTCGCCTGGTCGCATTTCAGCTTGAGGCGCTTGCATCTCGAGCAGACGAGCACGGCGCGCGCGCGCTTGACTGGCCGAGGGAGCTCCTCGGCGTCGCTCTCGTTGCGCGGAGATCTAAAGTGTCAGCGGGGCGGGCCTCAGCTCGACGACGACACGTACGTTGGCGCTGAGGGAGACGCAACCGGATACACGCACGGCTCGGCGCCGTTGCTCTTGGCACACGCGCTGCACGGCTGCTCGTGGTTACATTTGAGCTTGAGGCGTACGCAGCGGCTGCATGTGTGCACTATGCGGCGCTTGCGGCTGCGCGCCGAGCCGTTGGCTGGTGCGCCGGAGGCGGTGTCTGGTCGCTCTGCTGGCGAGGGCGGTGTAGATGGCATGGCGAGCAGCAGTGGTGAGATGTAGAGTGGTGTGGACAGTGGAGTCGGTTGTGCTGGTGCTGGTGACATTTTGGCTCGGTGGAGGGGAGCGGCGAGGCGACCACAACAACCCTAAGTGCCCGGGTCGCTAATATCGGCAAGTGACGTACCAACCTCCGGGTCCGCCCAACTCGCCCAAATCGCTCATTTTTTTCTTCAGCCAGTGGCCAGTGGACGCGCACGGCAAGCAAAGGACGCGGAAGCGAGGCGCGAGTCGAGGCCGAGATCCCATACACGGCCCGATTGCCGCGGAATACGCCAATGCTATCTGATAGCGAGGTTAGAGGGGGACTAGTGGCCACGACCGGCCGGTCACTCGGCCGATGAGTTTGCCAAACCCGGCTCCGTCGCCCCTTACAGCTGCATTTTGGCTGGTACCGAGCTGCTTCGCCGGGCGGCCGTGTCGGACATGCAGGCCGGTTGACGGTGTCGACCGGGTCAGATTTTCTCGTCTCCGAGCTCTGCAGGTGAGACGATGGCGCTGGGACGTGTATAAGATGGGCGCGGGGCTCGGTCGGTGGTGACTGCCCATCGAATCCACCACGACCACGACCATGTCCGCCACGCCAACCCCCGCCGCCACACCCGCGCCATACAGCCTCAACCCGTCAGCAACCGCCACGGAAGTGGACCTCGAAGCGAGAGTGGACGGCGGCAGCGGTGATAAGGCACAACAACGCCCTCCATCAAGCTCGTCCACTGCGATCGAGCCGCAGGTGGAGGCCAACGCCAAGCCCGAGGTGGAGCGCAAGGTGGAGGCGGCCGGGGCCGAAGCGCCGACCCCGAGCTCCTCGGCGTTGGCAACGCCGGCGCCGCCGCCAGACGGCGGCGCACACGCCTGGATGACGGTCGCGGGGTGCTTCTTCGGCGTGTTTGTGCAGTTCGGCTTGGCCAACTCGTTCGGCGTCTTCCAGGAGTACTACGAGGCGCACCAGCTGGCGGGGTACTCGGCGTCCACCATCTCGTGGATTGGCGGCATCCAGCAGTTTCTCCTCTTCTTCGGCGGCCTGTTCATCGGGCGCGTGTTCGACGCGCACGGCGCGCACGTGCTCATTATTCCGGGGTCGCTGTGTATCGTCACGAGCCTGATGCTCACTTCACGTAAGTCGCGACTTGTCACAGTAGCCCAGCAGCCGGCCCGCTCACACGACCCCAGTCTGCCACACATACTACCAGTTCGCGCTAGCACACGGCGTGCTCTTCGGCCTCGGATCGGCGCTCGTCTTCCACCCATGCATCTCCGCCCCGGGGCAGTGGTTCGCGCGCCGCCGCGCGCTCGCGCTCTCCGTCGCCGTGTCGGGCTCGGGGCTCGGCGGGACCCTGTGGCCCGTGGCTCTTAACCGCATGTTCAACCAGATCGGCTTCGCGTGGGCGCTCCGCGCGGCGGGCTTCATCGCCCTCGGGCTGCTTGCGCTCGCTTGCGCGCTGCTCCGCACGCGCGCGCCGCACAAGACGCCGGCGCCGCTCAGCCAGGTCCTCTCGCCGTTCAAGGAGGCGCGCGTCGTCCTTCTCACGCTCGCGGCGAGCTTCATGTTCTGGGGCATGTTCACGCCCTTCTTCTTCGTCACTGCCAACGCTTTGCGCGTGGGCACGCGCCCCGACATCGCGTTCTACTGCCTCGCGTTCATCAACGCCGGGTCGACTCTCGGCCGGCTGCTCGCCATGGTCGGCGATCACTGGGGAAGGTAAGTACCGTGGCACCATGTTTCGCTTCGCCACTAACACCCCACCCAGGTTCAACGTGTTCATCGTCGCCGGCGCAGTCAACGGCCTCCTCCTCCTCGCCTTCTGGATCCCGCTCCAGACGACCTCGGCGCTCATCGCCTTCGCCGTCATCCACGGCTTCTCAGCCGGCATGGTCATCTCCATCATCGGCGCGTGCGTCGGCCAGATCTCGGTCCCGCACGAGATTGGCCGCCGCATCGGCGCCATGTGGGCCGTTGTTGCCGTGTTCGCGCTCACCGGCCCGCCGATCAACGGCGCATTGATCGCAAACTATCCCGGCGCCGCGGGATTCCAGTACGCCGGTGCGTTCAGCGGCTGCGTCGTGCTCGTTGGCGCCGTGTTTGGAGTGTTCGCCAAGTGGAAGGCGAGCGGTTCGGTGTGGGGGATTGCATAGAATATAGAAATAGAAATAGACATGCACACTGCGCCAGCAATGGCTGATGCCACCCGGCCACCTGGAAACAATGGCATTGCCAGCAGATCAGCAATTAGCAATGAGCCCAGTCTCGTCAGCAATGAGCCCAGGCCCTTTCACCAAGAAATTCATACCCCCTCAGTTGTCCTCGCCAATCATCGACCATGTATAGAATGTCCCGACGGAGCGGTACGGCTTCCAATGCTGCGTGAGCGCCTCCATTTCCTCTGGGAGGAGGTACACGTTCCCTCTGGTGTCGATCAGCGCGGCATTCACCATGTTGTACCCACTTTGCCTTCTTGCCCGCCAGACGCGATTTCAGCGTCGCGATCGTCAGTCCGTCAGGCAGCGGCGCAGCCCGCGCGGCATGCTCGGCAGCCCACTCGTCCGGCGGGTGCAGGCACGCGTCGGGCACGTTCTTCGGCAGCGTGGGGTTCATGCTCGCGCTCGGGGTGACCGGTGGCGGGCCGGGCGTGGAGGGGAAGCTTGTGCCCGGGGTCGAGAGGACGCCGGACGCGCCGGGCGTGGACGGCACAAGCGTGGCCGACATGTTGAACGGCGACTCGGCCGTCGGCGTGAGCGGCACGATTAGCGTAGCTGTCGAGTCGGACGGCGCGAGCGCACGCGGGGTCTTGGTCGGCGTCTCAGGTTCAACCTCCTGCGATGCGGACGCAGACGCGGACGCGGACGCCTTCTTGCCCTTCTTCGGGGTACGCACCGGCGGGGGAGGCAGCGCGCCGTGCGCGGCCAACACCCAGCGCAGCAGGCCCTTCTGGACGCCCAAGTCGCCGACGGGCAGGATATTGGGCCGCGCAAGCGAGAAGATGAGGAACATGTCTACTGTCCACTGGCCTATCCCGCGTACAGCGATCAGCGCAGCGGCGACCTCCTCGTCCGTGCCGTTAAGCAGCAGGTCGTCCGTCAGGCGGCCGGCGACGAAGTCGTTCGCCAGCCCGATCACATACTCGGCCTTGCGGTTGGAGAACCCCACGCCGCGGAGCGCCGGCACGTCGACCTTGGCGACCTGCTCGCGGGTGGGGAAGACGCCGTCCTCGTCGTACCGGCCGCCGTTGGCGCTCTCGCCGAAGAAGAGCTCGACGAAGCGGCGCGTGATGCTGCGCGCGGCCATCCAGCTGACCTGCTGCCCAATGATCGAGGTCACGAGGGTGCGGAACGGGTCGATGGACGGCGGCGCGGCGGGGCCCGCGATCGCGTGCAGGAACGGCTTGCACGGTGTCCTCGCGAAGAGGGACGCGAAGCGCGCGTCGACGGAGGTCAGGTGCGCCACGGCGTCTGGGAGCGAGAAGGGCGGAGGCGGCGTGTAGCTCCGCCTCGGGGCAGGTGGCGCCGGCGCGGCAGCGACCTTGCGCTTCTTGCGCGGCGTGGCGGCTTCGGCGGTGTCATCGCCGTTGGCACTCGGCTCGGCCTCAGCCTTGGCCTTCTTGGGTGTGCGTTTGGGGGCGGCTGGGGCGGGTTTGGGCTCAGACTTGACCTCGAGGAAGGGGTTGTCGGCACCCGCTACGGCGACGGCACTGGCACCGCGCGACCGCGTCACTCGCACCGCTGTGGCTGCTGCTGCTGCGACCGCTTTTGCTTTTGGCGGCATGGTGATTGGATGGGTTCAGTGAGGGGGAGTGGGTGATGCTGGAGGGGATAGAGTGCTCCCCGTTTGACAACCTTGCTTTCAATGTTCGGCTCGCGACCGTCGGCGTGCTGACAGATGGAGAAACGAGGGCAGTTGACTCACCTTTCGCGGGGCCCCCGGTGGAGGTGGTCTGACGACGATCACTCCGGCTGGCTGCCTGCCCACTAGGGTGAGAGCTGTTTCACCACACGCCTCCCTCTACAAGCACATTGTGCATACAGCAATAATTGTTCGATGCTCGAGGCTATGCGCAGTCTAAGAGCAGGCCTCAAGCTGGGAACCAAAACACAGAAAAACCCAAAATTGGGACACAACCGCGGCCTCAGTCTTGACCTTCCTGGCCTTGACCTTTGGAGGCGGTGGGCCTGGCGGTGGTGTATAGGAGCGCCGTGTATGGAGCGGCGGTGGTGACGTAGGTGGAGAGTACAGTGGTGATGAATATGGGAATGCTGGTGGTAGGGGCGGGGGTGTAGGTATAGTTGAAGGCGGTGGTGGTACCGGCGGTGATTCGTCGGCAGTGGGTGGGCCCAATGACTCGTAGGTTACAGGGAAGGGCCGTTCAAGTGGCTCTTCCGCCCCTACTGCCGCCTTGTCCTGCAAGGCAGAAATCGGAGTGGGAGGTAACGACTCGTCGATGGCAGAGATCATGGCAGCGACAGACGCCTTGGCCATGGCCGCCACTTCTGCCTTGAGCCGTTTACGCATCGAGACTGGTCGCACGATGGACGCCTGGGCGCGACCGAATGCGCTCACGCTCCTTTTCGCGTACACTTGGGCTTTCGCTCGCTTTGCGGATAAACTGCAGCGGTACAAGCGGACTTCCAGGCCCTGGTGCGCTTGGAGGACTGCTCCCAGACGGGAGCGGAGCACTAACTCGGCGGTCTGGCGTTGCGGCTGCTGGTACGTGATGCGGTGAACCATCGGTCGGGAAAAGGGGGAGCGAGGCACGCCCAGGCGTTCGTGGTGAGCCGTCAGAACCTCGTGAAGCGGACAGTGAGGCCGACAGGGCAGTAGTAGCCGCGAGGGTGGCCGAGGTGATGGCAATTGGGGCAGTCTGCCACTCTCCCGTGCCAGCCGGCGCATGCTGATGCTTGAGCTTGTCAACGTCTTCAGGTGTTTCGCCTAACGCGTCAGCAAAGTGGTCGAGAAGGTAGCGGGATAGTTCGACCCATCCACCACCGACGCGAACCATGACCGTCCGAGAGCGTAGAATACGGCAGAAACACAGCCGAGCGCGAGAGCCAGTGCCGATCCAGTAGCAGCCCGATTCGTCCTTCCAGTCTTCAGATGTGGGCGTTTCGGGGCCAGCGGGGACCACGGGGACGTCGACCTGTGGCGGTTAGTTGGGTTTCCACCGTGCCGTAGCCAACTCACATCCAGAGTGTTCAACACTCTCTTCACAGCCACATCTAAGCGGCTGCGAGAGTGATGGAGTGAGCGATGGGAGGTGCTCGATACGAGGCTTGACCGTGACGCGACGCTGCTCAACGATCGCACAGACCGCGCGGTGCTCGCAGGCTTCGTTGGTGGCGACACACCAAGCTCGCTGCCAAAGTCGGTGAACGACGATGAGCGCGAGGATCTGGTGAACGAGTTGGATCGTGACAGGTTGAACGGCTTTGGGACCGTCTTGACAATGGATGCCTGCTTGGGGGTCGAACTCGAGGCCACAGCGTTAGGTGGTGCTGTTTTGCGAATGCGGGGAACAGGAGGCGAGAATAAGGCCGAGTCCAACGAAGGGCGAGAGCGCGGCGGCGGACGACTGGAGTCGAGCGAGGGGCGTGGGCGAGGTTGTGGCGGGCGGGGTCTGAGTTTGCTTGGCGTCTCGTGACCCTTTGCAACCGGGGGCACAGGTCGTTCCACGACCGACAGCGAACGGTTGCGGCGCGCTTCAGCCAGTGACGACGCTCTATTGCGAGGCGTTGTCTCGACATTAGGTCGGGGCTCAGGCTGCGCCGAGACTAACTCGGTCGGTAAAGATACCGTCCTGTCCGATCTCGCTGAGGCAACGGAAGGGGGGCGCTGGCGACCAATCTCAGAACCAGCTGCGGAGCCCACAGTCGACACGCCCGCCGAGCTGGGAGCATATGGCTCATTCTCGGCGAGGCTCCGCAGCTCTCTCCATGCGTTTGTGACGCGGTCGACCTCAGCACTAACTCTAGGATCCGCCTGGTGGGGCTCAGCTGCCTTCTGCAATGCCTCGACGGTAATGCTCGCTTCGCGCTCGGCTGCCTTGGCTGCCGGTGTGTCGTGGCCATCGTCGATGGCGTCCAGGAGATTACTGAACGCCTTGTCGCAGTGTGCGGCAGCGTCCGAGACGAGCGCCAGGCCATCTAACTGGGTGACGAGGGCATTCTGACGCTTGAGGCGCTCCAGCAGCATGTCAACGTCATCTGATCTGTCGGGATCCGATGCAAGAGCGTTGGCGTCCTGAGTGATCGACTCGAGGCTTGATGAGATTTGCTTGGCGATATCCGAGCTGGGCAGGCGGCGGTGCTTTGGCGTCGTGCGAAGTGCCGACGACGTTGGCTTGACCAACGAATCCAGCTGTAACGCCTCCAATCTCGCGGCTAACGTCTTGACCACACTTCGGGGGTTCGCAGCTGCACGGGCTGCCTTCTTCTCGATGACCGCCTGTGCCTTCGCCTGGGCGTCTTCATACACCGCGGCCTGGGCATCCGAAACAAGCTTATCGGCGTCTCGCTGCCATTGCTCAGCTTCAGCAACGCGTCCAACGCCAGCTTCTCGCGCGACATCTGCCGTGGAGAAGATATCAGCCGTTCGGTGCGTGTCGAGGTTGAAGCTGTTGTTGGCGCCGAGAACCTTGTGCAGTCGGGTAATGTGGGTATGAACCGCCGCGACTGGTGCTGGCAAAGCGTCCGCACCGATAGCCCTCGCTGCGATGGCAAGCTCGACACGCTCATGCAGGGTGGCGGCCTTGGCCTTGTCAACATGCTTGTTGAGCCCAGCGAGCACCTCAGCCAACTTGTCCGAGACGTCGTTCAGCTCAGTCGTCGCCTGGTTGACGGGCTCCTCCCATTGCTTGACCGACGTCTCGCGGACGGTGGAAATGAGCTGCGACAGCGCGGATGAAACTCGGGCCGACTGGTGGTTGACTTCATTGCGGACGCGGCGATCAAGCGCAACAAGGTTGGGCAGTGCCAACATGCTGGAGTCCACCTCGGTGCCAAGCGGCGTAAGGGGAGGAGTTGGTGGTCCGCCACCGGCACGCGACGATTCGTTCGCATCATTCGAAGATGGCGGATTACTTGAGACAAACTTGACGCGCTTGACAAGGGCATTATCCCACCCCGTAACCTTGGCCTTGAGGAGAGCGACGTTCTCGGCGTTCGCTTCCGCCGTACCATTGTCAATCGATCCCCGGGCGAGCTCAATGGCCGCCAGCAAGTCTTGGGCTTCGGTCTGAATGAGGCGGACGGTGTTGCTTTGCTCTGCCACCTTGGTGAAGGAGGCGAGATCGCGATACGCGTCGACCAGTCTCTCACGATTACGGCCGGCTGTCGACAGTAACAACGGGCCCACAGTTGGTGCTGAGGCGCCAACCAGCTGTTGAACGCTCTGGATATCGTTCTCCACGTCGTCTGCGCGGTCGGCAAAGGCGCTCATCTTGTCGTTCAGGTCTGTAGGCACAGCGGCGGGAGGCGAAGAGGACCAAGCAGCGAGCTTGACCGCCCGAATAACAGTGTTGTGGAAAGTATCGGCATCCTCGGCAAGTGTGGCCGTATCGAGCCGAACACGACTGACGAGCGGGAGCGCTTGGGCGTCTGTTCGGACTGCTCGGGACAACTCTGCACATCGCCTCGCCAAGGTGACAAGGTCTGTTGTGTTGTCGTCAACGATCGGCCCAAGGTCGTCGGGGACCCCGCTTGTAGGCAGGAAACGCTTGACTGCCATCGGAGCGCCAAGCAGCGCTTTACGGTACTGCATGACAGCGAGCGTCGTTGCTTCGTGCATGTCGGTAGCCTCACGGGTGATCACGTCACCAGATTCGATCCAGTCATGCACATTGCTGAGCCAGCCTTCGTGATCGCCGCCATTCTGCGCGACCTCAACCAGTGAGGGCCGCGGTGCAAAATCTGATCCCTTGTCGAGTCGGGCGACGATTGCAGTGAGCTGATGCCGCAATGCTTCAACTCTCGAATTCTGGGCAACAAGCGAATCCTTGGCCTTGAGAAGCGAAGCGTAAAAGGCCAATGCCTTGGCTCCCAAGTCGAGATCGACTTGGCTGTTCTCGCGGGCGGTAGCCAACGCCATGACGACAGCAGCGTTGTGCTGGTCCTTTGACTCGTAACCTGGGTACGACGGTTGAGGGAACGTATCGTCGATCGGCGAAGGCAGCAA
The DNA here is from genome assembly GCF_020906515.1 of Vanrija pseudolonga. Classification (NCBI taxonomy): domain Eukaryota; kingdom Fungi; phylum Basidiomycota; class Tremellomycetes; order Trichosporonales; family Trichosporonaceae; genus Vanrija; species Vanrija pseudolonga. Next base: position 2,773,709 of record NC_085851.1, on the reverse strand, counting down.
GGCCGCACTCTCAGCGTACATCTTTGCCAACTCGGCATGGCGGTGACTTGAGGCAGGGACGGCCAGCGCCGCCTCAATTTCCGTGAGAAAGTCGGTGGCAGCCTTTTGTGACCGCATCGATGCGTTGTAGTGTTCATGGGCCTGGCGCGTCTGTAGCTCAAACTCGCTGCACCACCGCACAATGTCGTGCATGTCCTCCGCCTTCCTTTCGATTTCGTCTTGGAGGTCGATGAGCGCGTCGGGAACGATGCCGCGGTTCGGATCCTGGCCTTCCTTGAGGGGCCCATCGACGCCGCCGAGGTCCTTCAAACGGGCGGGGCCGACCGCCATGTCGATCATGCGGTCGAGGATCGCGCCGCTTCGCTTGACAAGATTGTACTGAAAGTTGCGCTGGCGGGTCTGGAGGCCGACAATTTGGGAGTGGAGGATGGACAGGTGGAGGCCCGGGCGCGGGGCATTCGGCTTGGTGGGCGATCCGGGTACACGTGGTGATCGCGATCCGGGCACCCGGTGTGATGGGGGGGTGGCTTTGGTGGGTGATGGCGGGAGCGACTGCTTGGCTGGTGACGGCGGTGTCGATGGTGCCGAAGCTGTCTCTGGTAACGACGTGTTAGACGTCGAACCTGGCAGCCCACTACGGTAGCGCGATGGGTAACCGTAGTGCCTGTAACTGTTCCTACGCTCTGGCCGGTCGGGCAGGGGCATGCCCGGTACCCATGCTTGGGCTTCTGAGACGACGTGTTCGATCTCGCCTTTGACGCTCTCGGCCTCTCGGGTGACTTCGAACCGAAGGTCGTCCCATTGCAGCCGGAGGGAAGCGAGGTCAAGCACCGCCCTTCTCTGACGCAGGTGCGTGAGCAGCTGGTCGATCAGCAGGATCAGGTCGAGCGTAACCTCGACCAGGTCGGTGGATGGCTTTGTGAGGGGCACCCGTGTCATTTCTGTGGGGACGCACGATTAACGGTGTCAGCTACGGCGCACAGATCGACAACAACACTGCCACCTACGACGAGTCTTCTCCTTCATGCGTTCCATGTCGCCGTCGTCGAAGCGGTCGACCTCGTCTTCCAGGGCGTCTCTCTCATTGACCCATGCCTGCAGCTGCGCCCGGTCCGGGAGTCGCCACTGCGACTCGTCGGCACCTTGACGAACATAGCCTGTAGCGCTGTGGGGCTCTGTGACGAGTATGGGGTGGACAAAGGGGTAGACTGGTGCGAGCGACTTGAGAGCCTGGGTGATGAAACGTGAGCTTGAGCTTGTGCGTCGAGAGCGCGCGCGCGCGTCCGCGTCTGGGGGTCCTGGCCTTTGCCCGGGATGCAATGCTTACCTCTAGCTTTTCCTCGAACCAGTTTCTCTTTTCGATGAATGCGAGTAACTCTTGCTGGTCTGCAAAGGAGAGGTCTTGTTTTGGACCGGTACTAGTTGACCCGAGCATCTTGATGACGGGTTCAGGTCGCAGCCATTACCAGGACGGACGCTTGGCGAGATTTTGGGAGTGCAGTGCGGGGAGAGTTACTTTTGCGAGCGGTGTAGAGTAGAATGCGCGTGAATGAGTGTGGTGTAGGAGAGAGAGAGAGGTGTGCGTGGAGTTTATGAGTAGAGTGAAGGGAAGGAGGGCGAGATGATGAGAGTGTGTGGGTGTATGGTGGTGGTGGTTGTGTGTTGTAAGGCGGCCAAGTGACAGTCCGCTGGCCGTCAAGTGGGTTGTGATTTTGGACTTGTGGATTGGGGAACGGCAGTCGACGCGGGTAAGTGGGATTAGGGAGTGTTGGGGGATTCTATTTCAATGCGCGACGCGTCCATTAGGGTTGACATTACAACAAGCCAAATAACGGCATCACAACATGCTACTTCGGTGCCTGAGGGAAGCCGCGACACAGGGTTTCAGGGACAGATAGCATGGCAACCACGTGTCAACAGCCCATCACGTGACTCGGTCGATCCTTGCGGGTTGCCGGCGATGTTGCCCCGCTATCGGCCTGCACTCACGCGTCCTCTTCGGCGCCCTCGGCTTGCAACTCTGCTGCGAGCGAGCGACGACGACACGACCGGATCCCACTCGGTCGCGCAATCACTCTCACTCTGCCTACCATTTGTTTTTGTTTCGACTCGTCCTCCTCGCCCTTGCATATCCCCTTCCCCTTTCCCTCTCCTCCTCCTCCTACGACGACGACGACGACGACGCATCTGTCAATAACACGTCACTCTGAATCCACAGTCCAACTCTTGCACACACTCCCTCACCACCCATCTTCTCCACCTTCCTCCATCTTCCCCTCCCCCCCGCCCCCACTCACTCGCCCACCCACCCACGCCATTCAATTTTGCATCGCCCGTCACTTTGTCGCGCCCGATGATGCCAATGCTTCGGCGCCGACGCTAGATCATGTTCCATCTTCACCATTCTGCCTTGTCCTCCCCACTCAGGCATTCAATCCACAACAGCATACTACTACGCCCCTCAGCATCGGCCGCCAACCTCGTTCGTCGGATTGGTGCTCGAGCAGCACCCATCACGCCGACACTGGCAACCGCCACTACTCATCTACTTCACAACACCAACACCACCTCACCACAGCGCCTACAATGGCTATCCACCTCCACAACACATAGTGGCCAACAACCACCGACCACGCCACCCCAACTGCCCAAGCCGCAATGGGACACACGGATCGCACAATTGCGAGGCTCCCCCCACTCGGCATGGCCACCACCAACAACGCGCGTTGGCCTGCAGCTCAACCGGCCCGAGTTTCGCAGCAGATCTCGAGGGGTCGACACCGTGCGTCCATTCCATGCGACTGCTCGTCGAGATGCACTGCCTCTGATCCCTGGTGTACTCGCCATTGTCAAGGTAAGCAATCGTGGCTTGCGTCGGGGCTGCTCCGCCTCATTCGCCATCATGAAACACGACAGTCGCTGACGCATGCAGGGCACATCACTCTTGACGCTCGCCACAGCCTTCTCCCGGATCCTCATCTCCTTCTTTCCTCTTGGCACACTCGCCACGTTTCGACTGGCACGAGGCGTAACATGGCTATCCCAAGACAAACGAGTGCCGACGGCTTCACCCGAGGCAGACGAGTTTTACAAGATGTGGTGCGAAGGCGAACGTGGCGTGCGCGTCACCATGGACGAGGCACTTCAGCTCGTTCACGCCCCTGAGAAGGAAACGGGCGGCATTGAAGGATTGTTGGCACCAGACGGCCGTGTCGCTTACAGCATACCACTTCCAAAGCACTGGCGACGACACGACCCGAGCCGCAAGAAACCAGCCGAGGACGACCCCAAATGCGAACACGACGCTTGGGTCAAGAAGACGCAGCGATATATTCGCGCTTCCTTCTTCTTCCTCCCACCTCTTCCTCCTGTGTCGGTCCGCTACTACAACGAGCTCACCCATCAAGAGCGAGGGGAGGTCGATGCGTTGCGGCGGTACTGGATCAGCTTGCGCATGTTCAAGGACAGATTGCGTGTGTCGCGTGTTGTCGTCGCAATGCTCGTCGGTGTTCCAATCTTGCTCCTTGTCGGCGTGTGGGCGACCGGTCTGGAGCGCGTACCTCTGACCGGACGATGGCGTCTGATTCTTCTCACCCCGGAGGAGGAAGACGTGGTAGCCACAAGTCTCGAGGGTGCCAATTGGTACAAGAGCGTCATCAACCTTCTTACCACACCCGAGAAGCCGGCGCCTCCCGTGTTGCCGTTTAGCGATTGGCGGTGGCAGTGGGTGCAGTCGACGCTTCGCCACATTGAATCGGCAACGATTGCCGCTGCAGAGAGGTCTGAGCAAGGCTTGCCTCGACCAGCAGATGCGCCTGATCTGTACCCACCTAAACCTTCTTACCCACTCCGCCCACGACCACGAGTTTCTGCTCGCCTTCACGCCGCTCTCCCTGGTAGCGACGCTATGTCTGGCCTCGAGCACATGGAACTCGGCCCGCCATACAACATCTTGATCATGGATTCTCCGGACAAGAACGCATTTTCGTATGGCTTTGGTGGCAAGGGCGCCGGCGGCATCGTCATCTTTACGGGGCTGTTGGACGAGATCTTGAAGCACAACAATGCCCCACCACCGCCAGAGCCGGCACCGCAGTCTGGTGGCTTCTTTGGTGGCCTCTTTTCGTCAACACCGCAGAGAGCGAGGGCGACACCGCAGCCGACCGAGGAACAGACGCTTCATCTGGCCATGGTGCTGTCGCACGAGATGGGCCACCTGCTCCTAAGCCACCACCTTGAGACGCTGTCGCATCAGCAAGTTCTCTGGCCGTCCATCCTCAACTTCAGTATCGATCTCATCCGCGCGTGCATCTGGCCCTTTACGTGAGTAATTGGTGTTGTAGAATTGTCTAACACCTCAGCATCTTCCTCGGGCCAACTGTGAATGACGCTCTGGCCAATGTGGGCCGCACGAGCGCCGAAGAGATGTCGCAGAGGCTTGGACACGTTGGATTCGAGTACAAGCACGAGTATGAGGCAGATCTGAGTGCCCTTCGATTACTCGCACACGCTGGGTTCGACCCGAGGGCAGCAGTCGACGAGTACGCAACCTCGGTCACTCATCTCGAAGAGATTGAGAAGGCATCTTTACCCTGGTGGACTCTATTCAAACTGTGGGAATCGTCGCACCCATCCCCAGATGAGCGCGTCACAGCGATGCGGGAAGAGCTTGACCGCTGGGTGCGCGAGGCTCAGAAGGAGAAGGAGGGGAATCCTGTCAAGGGAGGTAACGACGGGGCGTGGCGCGCCGAGTGAGCGCCCAATTGAACGTCGGAGCGTTGAGCGTCAAGCGTCTTGGATGCGTCTTGGTGTAATGTATGTAATTTAGGCTGTAGGAACACTGCTCATTCGCGGCCGTTAGATGCATGGGTCGCATGTGGACGGGTGGGGTGGTGGGTGGTTGGTGTTTGCATGCCGAGCGGTGGATGGTTGCATGCTGAATGGAGTCGCACGCTGGGTCGCACGGGATCATTGTTCATAAGGAAGCCAGAGTGGCCATTTCTCACCTTAAGAGTTGAGCAGACCTCTGGCCTAGTCGGATGGATTTCCACTAGGTCAAGTCGTCAGCCTCACTCTAGGTCGTGGCTCGGACCCATGCAGAAGTCCAAGACATTATAACCCAACCGAAACCACACCAAATAACGGTTCTGTCTCAGAACCCAGAGTCGGCCTAATCAGCCGGTCTCTGCTAATGCGACCCAAGACCCCCTTGTGTCATCCGCAAGGGGCGAGGCGACCCGGGGTCATATCTGACCCCGCACCGGGAAACCCTAATCGGGTCCCCGGTGTCAAACCAAAACCAATAACAAAACACCTAAACGGAACCACCCCCATTACAAACCAAACCAGCTGCCCGCTCCAAAGCGGGTAGCACCACCAAAGATCCCTCGTCCTAATCGGGCGAGGGGGAGGTGGTCAAAACAAACCAAACCAAAAACAAAACATATTTATTATGTTTTTGCATGCATCAGACATTAGACAAGTCAGGCGCGCTGCGCCCACAATAACAACGACCTCCACCAGCATCGTCACACTCCCCTACACACTCTCCCCGATGCGTCCAACAGCATACCTCTGGTCGCCAGCGCTCCAAGCAGCAGCCGACGACCTCCCAGCGAACCTCGGCCGCTCGCGCGCAGTCCACTCGCTGATCCGCGCCCTGCGCCTAACGCGCACACCCGACGAGCCAGCGAACGACGCAGCGGCGCTCGTCGTCCCGCCCGACCTCGCGCTGGGGACGGGTGCCGAGCTCGCGCGCTACCATGCGCCGGGGTATGTCGGTTAGTCTGGGCGTGGAATCGGCTCTGACGGCAGAGTATCTCCTGCAGGCGCGCGGCGAGTCGTCGGACGAGGAGGAGAGCGACAGTGACGACGAAGGGCCGCGGAAGAAGCGGCGGACGGTCATGGGGCTCGAGCATGTGAGTGGAAGGGAAGGTATGGTGGCGCTCACGCCGCAGGACTGCCCCCCGTTCGCCAGCCTGCCAGCCTACGCGACCCTCGTCGCGGCCGCAACGCTCACCGCGTGCCGTCTCCTCGCTACGGGGGACGCGCGCACAGCCATCGTGTGGGACGGCGGGCGGCACCACGCGCTCAAGAGCAGGGCGAGCGGCTTCTGTTATGTCGCGGACGCGGTGTTGGGGATCTTGGCGTTGACGCGGGCGGGGGTGCCGGCCGTGCCGGTGCCGGCGGGCGGCGACGAGGCGGGTGAGGCTGGCGGGGAAGATGGGCAAGTTGCAGAGGACGACGCCGACGACGGCGACCGCCCGCCCACGCCGCCACCACCACCAAAGCCCAGCCCCCGCGCCCGCATCCTCTACCTCGACCTAGACCTGCACTACGGCGACGGCGTCGCACAGGCCTTCGCCTCGCCAACGCACTACGCTTACCCGCTGAAGGGGCGCCCGCGCCCCCCGCAGGTGCTCACGCTGAGCGTGCACCACGCCGCGCGGGGGTTCTTCCCGCCACACGCGCCGGGCACAACGCCGCAGGACACGCCGCACCCCTTCTCGCTCTCTCTCGGGCTGGGAGCGTACGCCAGCTGCGCGACGTACGCGCGGCTCTGGGGCGCGGTGGAGCGGATCAAGGCTGCCTTCCGGCCGCACTACGTCGTCCTCCAGCTCGGCGTGGACGGGCTCCCGCGCGACCCGGTGGGAGGGTACGGCGCGTGGGGCGTCTCGGGAGAGGGGAGTTCTACCTGGGTGGTAGAGAGGGTCAAGGAGTGGGACCTGCCGACGTGCGTGCTCGGCGGCGGGGGGTACGATACCCCCAACGCGGCGCGCTCGTGGGCGCTCGCGACTGCCGTGCTTGTTGGGCGTGCGGACGTGCGCGAGGAGACGGACGTGCCGGACCATGAAGGGTTCGAGGCCTACGCGCCGGGATACACGCTCGAGGTGGAGCCTAGTGAGTTGCGTGCGGCGGGCGAGCTGACCCCCGCCCAGGCCATATCCCCGACGAGAACACCGAGCAACAGCTCGACGCCGCGGACGAGGCGTTCGCTGTGCTTGCGACCCGCATTGCGCAGATTGTAGACCTGCATGATAAGCCGTAGACCAGGTGTATGTAGCATTAGTGCATTGCGGCTGCGTGCCGGCATCACATTCATCGGCCCCGTCTATATAAGTTCTATCCCACCCACGCCTCGCTACACCCGCTGGTCGGCACACCAAGCCCACAGCCCCTCGGCCGCGGCGCGGTCGTCCAGATCGGCGCGGTACTCGCCCTCGCGCATATAGCATGTGACGTATCGCCCGCTCAGCGCGCGCGCTTCAGCGACACTCAGCTGGCCCGCCCAGACCTGGTTGAGCGCGCCGTCCGCCTGCGAGAAGTTGAGCAGCTTCACAAGCCAGGGCATGGCGGCGAACAGCCCAGCATAGGAGAGGTGTTTCCAGATATTCGAGGCCACCATGCCTGGGTGGACTGCGATGGAGATGATCTCGGGGGACGTGCTGCTGTTGTTGCGAGGGCCGTAGTGCCAGTCGACGTACTTTGCCAGCGCAATATTCGCCCACTTGCTCATCGCGTACTCCTTCCACATGTCCACTGGAGTGCCTGGCACCCTCAGCGCATCGTACTTGACCCCGCCGATCGGCGCAGACAGGTGGTTGAGCGACGAGATGGTGATCACGCGTGCCGGATGGGCGGGGTCGCGCCGCGTCGTCGCCTGCAGCAGGGGGATGAGGCGCGCGTAGAGGCGCGCGTGGCCGAGGGTCTGGGCGCGCGTGTGTGAGCTGCTGGCTCAAGGCGTCGCGGGGCGACTTACATTCACGCCAAACTGCATCGACACCCCTTGCTTGGTGTACGACCCCGGCTCGAGCGCCATCTGGCCAGCGTTCGCGTACAGGATGTCGAGGCGCTCCTCCGCCGCAATAAACTTGTCCGCTGCCGCTTCGACCGACGCCAGGTCCTCCAAGTCCATGGGGAGGAAGACGAGCCGGGCGCGGTCGGCAGCCGAGCGCACGGGCACAGGAGCCGCATACTCCCACTCGAAGAACAGGTTCGGCTCGCCGCCCCGCAGGATGTTCTCGATGGCCGTGGCTGCGCGCTCGGGCGACCGCGCACCAATGTACACTTTTGCGCCGGCGTTGAACCACGCCTTGGCGGTCGAATAGCCTATGCCGCTTGCGCCGCCCGTGACGAGGACGACCTGGGCGTGGGCGTGGGCGTGAGCGAGGGGGGACATTACGCTGCGGCCACGCCCGCGCTCACCTTGCTGTCGTACCGCCCCATCTGGCGCAGCGACCACGTCGGCTTGACCCAAAACACGACCGGTGCGCCGCACGCGAGAATGCTCTTGACCCAGAAACACAGGAAGTTCAGCAGGCCGAGCGGTCCGTCGTACGGCCACCTAGCGGGCGGGTAGGGCAAAGGCTTGGACCCCGGCTTGCCGGTCACGAAGTCGCTCGCGACGTGCGGGCGCCGGTGGGCCAGCGCTAGGAGGAAGAGCACGCCCGCGACGAGGAGCGAGGTCTCGGCGAGCATTGCGCGGTTGTGTGCGAGGAAAGAGTTGAGAGGGATGAGGATGAGCAATGTGCTGATCGTTCGACTTTTGGGCCCCGGAAGAACCGGTGCCTGGACGGGTTGGTGGGTGGCATGGCGGCACGTCGGAACGCGACGCGCGATGCAAGGCATGCTGATGCGGGGTCTTCTGCGCGCATTCCGCTGCACAATGAAGCATGCCCCCCTAATGTAGTGCACTGTGGCCCGGCTGTGCGTGTAGGTAGGTACGGGTGTCGCGGTGGTCACGGTGGTGGCCTGGCACGGAAATGCCGAGACGCGAGGAGGCAACGAGTTCTGCCTATGAGGGAGCACTTGGCAGTGCTGCTCTGCTGATGCGGGCGCGAGAATGCTCAAGCAGCTGATCAGCAACGACTTGGCACCGTGGCGATATCGCAATCCAGGATCGACAGTACACTCCAAGCTCAAAGCTGAAAGTCCAGCTTGCCACGTTTGTTCAAGAAACCCAGATCCAACTCATCTCCAGGCCCAAGAAGTAAGTACGCCGCTGCGCCGCTGATCATACTAAGTACTGCAATTCAGCTGCTGGGTGCCGTGTCTAGACTGAGCGGACGGGGTCTGTGCCTGGCTTCAAATGCGGGGCCAGGGGGCTTTGGAGCAAACACACAGGGACAGTGGGCAAGCAGGCAGGGCTGGCCGTTGTTTGCGTCACTGAACGCAGCAAGGCCTGTTGACCCAAACACGGAGGGAGGCCAGCACGCTGCCATATGCTCACCTCTGACCGCTGCGATGCAGACGCGATAAGTAGATGTAGCCTACGGGGAGCAGTAGCACTGCTTGAAGTGACCTCGGAATCCGCCTCGCACGTTGGTCGAAAATGCAGCAATGTCACGGCCCCGATGCCCGCATGCATCGCCTGTGCGGTGGGCAAGCATGCCTGTGGAACAAGTTGCCGCTGGGCCCAGCCAGGCAACAACGCAAGGGGCGACTGATTGGTTTGTCGGGCCAGCCGGCATACCACACCTGCCTACCCTGCTGCGGCTGCGCGGTTGTCGGGATCTCGTGCCGCCCGCCCGCCCATTCTGGGTCAGGTGTTGTTGTCTCTTGTCCCTGGCTGCCGCTGCTTGCTCTCGGCGCGGCGGCCCAGAATAGCGCAGGCAAGTAAGTCACTGCAGCCGCACCGCAGCGACAACGTTAGCGTCGAATACGCAGCACAGCCGCTGTTTGTTGCCCGCCGCGTGCAGCAAGTCTGCTGCCAGTCAGGCAGCCGGGCACATGCCTATGCCTGCCTGTCCTTTAAAGCTGCCCAGCGTCCATCTCGTCCTTGTCCCCCTTTGCTTCTCGGTCCTCTGGTTCTTGCATAGCAACGCACGCACACGGGCAGCACAGTACAGCTTGTTATAATACCTCCTCACGGATAGATCGACCCGACGACGACACGCACCATCACAAACAAACATGTCCCCCGCACTCTTTCAGGTACTGGTCGCCCTCGGCACGGCCGCAGTGACGGTGAGTGCGAGAGCGTGCACGACAACAATGCACAGCCCGACGCGCAGCTGGGCCCGACTCACACCCACAGGCCAAAGCGCAGGTGCTTGCCACCGGCCCCATGGGCGCGACCAACCCCCCCGCGGCCGTCTTCGGCACGCCGATTAACCAGAACTCGAATGCGCGTCTGTTGAGTGCGTATGGGAGCCAGGGAACTGTCTCGAGCAACCGGCTAACTACTCCGTCTCCAGGCCTCAACGCCATCGACGACTGGTGTGTCTTTGCGCCGCAGCAGCCCGGCGAGGTGATTGGTGCGTATACAGTGCAAGGTGCTTTGAGCTGGTACAGAGCTGACTACTGGCCCCAGGCAATGTCGGTTAGTCTTGTCACGCTGGCTGGAATGGGAATGGGGGAATGGGAACGGGCCTAGGACAACACTAACCCGCAAACAGAGGCAGAGGTCGTCGCGTGGTGCACGCAGCCGCGTAACAACGCGCGTGTCATCCCGGACGGCACCGTCACAGCCGCACACTTTGTCAAGACGCCCGTGTACTGGCAGATCCAGGGCTGGGGTGACTTTACCAAGCTCAACGTGGGTCCGTTCACGCCGGCAGTCGCTGACCCGCCCTCCAGATTGCCGCCGGTGACGCAGGTGGAGAGCTCGACCCCCACGGAGCCACCAACCTCGGCAACCCCGTCGGCGGCAACGTCACGACCTCGGCGACGGGCCCCGATGTCTCGTACGAGGAGTGGATGAAGTGAGTCGCGTCGGCGGCGGCACAGCTCACACGCCCAGCTACATGGCGTTCAACCAGTTCTGCCTCCGTATCTGTATCGGCGAGGGCGAGTTCTCGGCGTCCACCATGTGCCAGCACACGCTCGACCTGATGGGCTGCCAGTGGGTCATGCCCGGCGACTACTCGGACAACAGCTTCACCGAGTGCGATGGCGACGCCGCTATCCCCCCTGGTCTCTACCCCCTCCCTGGTGGCGGCTACTCCACCTTCCAGCAGCGCTACACCGGCACGTACACCAACACGCTGCCCGACGGCTCCAAGACCACTGGCGTGTGGACCCAAGGCGAGGTAAGTGGCGTTGTCTGGAGGGGCGTGCACGTGGCGCCGCTTTGCCGCAGCAAAGGTGTGGCGCGACGCCGAAGCGCGGCGTGACACATGTCCCGAAGTAGTGGCTGCCAGCAGCGTTCTGACACTCGCAGACCACCACGCCCGCTGCCCCAGCCACGACGCCCAAGACGTCCAACTGCAAGACGTACGCGACCATTTCTAACGGTATCCCGCTGGCGCAGCTGGCCGCGGGCGGCGCGTACACCGGCACGCGCAGCTCGGCGAACAATGCGCAGGTGACCTCGGTCGCGCCGACGGGCCCCACGCCCAGCGTGAACATCACCGTGGTCAACTCGACAGTCGTCGGCCCCAACGGCACGTCGGTCGTCAACCAGACGTTGGTCACCACCGTGCTCCCCACGTCGACCGACTCGATCGTCGTCGTCACCGTCACCGGCTCGGACGGCGGCGCCGCACCTACCAACGGCGCCGCTCCTGCTGCTGGCGGTTCGAGCCCCGCCGCCGCTGGCGCGAGCTCCAAGCCCTCGGGTGCGCTGCGTGCTGTCGCTGCCAGCGGCGTCCTTGGCCTCGCTGCCTTTGCCGCTTCCCTTATCGTTCTCTAGTTATAGTATAGTGCCCCTGGACATTGGCCTGCGATTGTTTGCATGATTGCATTTTTGTTTCGACTGGACGTGCTGCACGGGTGGTGTGGCGGTGAGGGGGCGACGGTGCTGCGCACACACTGGATTGTGGCACCCCAACGCGTAAGCAACATGGACTAAACGCGCCAGCGGAATGCCAGCTGCCATGAACGCTCGCATTAGTACAGCATGTGGCATCGCCCGAGTAAGTCTCGCAGCTACAATCAATCTATTCGCCCGCGCCCGCCCGCCCGCCCGCCTCCTCGCGCACCGTAGGATCGGCATACTGCTCGAGCCAGCTCGGCGGGGACCACATGCGCCCCTCGACCGTCTTGGCCCACATGCGCTCGTAGTACTCGGGAAACTTGAGCCACCAGCCATGCCACGCGAGGTCGCCCGAGACGAACCACACGTCGGGGTCGCCCAGGCGCCGGAGGAGGTCGTGCCGTATCAGCCCCGTGCGCGGGTCGGTCGCGGGAGGGGAGTAGGTGTACCCGTTTGGCGGGGGCCGGCGGACGTCGCAGTAGGATGGGAGGCTGGTGCCGTTCGGGTCGTGTGTTGGCGGGCGGCAGTGTGGCGCCGGGGGCAGGCCGAACTGGGTGGTGGGTCAGCTTTGACTACTGCTGGGAAGGAAGGAAGCAAGGAAGCTACTTGCCATCAGCTCGCCGGTCAACACGTCGTCGTCCCATGCCGCCTTGATGTCGTCGTGGCTCATCTTGTCGATACCTTCTGCGAGCGTGCGGACCTGTGGTGGAGGGGGTTAGTGTGGCGCAAAGAAAGTAGTGTAGTCGCGGGGACCTACCAAAGGCCAACTGAATCCCGTCACCATACCCGTAAAGTGGTGGTGGTACGCCGGCCAGCGCGCAAGCGACGTGCCCGTGTATATCGGCTTACTGGCGTCGAGGGACAGGAGTTCGTCGAGGAAGTTGGGCAGGTTGAGGACGGACTGGGGTGTTAGTTAGGGTCACGGGGGAGGATGAGGTCAGGCAGGCCGTTGCCACGCTGCTGCCAGCATGCCGCGCGTGTCCCACTCACATCGTCGTCGATCTTGAAGAGCCACCACGCCGGCCTCCCACCGTCCCGCCCCATCCCAACCGCGCGGATCCACTCGAGGATCTTGCCCTCGCGCAGGTTCTCGCCGAACTCGAGGTCGAGGCGGAGCAGGTCGCCGTGCGTCGCCTGCTCCTGCGCCAGCAGCGCCTCCATCTCCTCGTTGACGGCCCAGTCATCGTACCCCTCCTCGCCGACGTGGTACGCGTGCCCTAGCACGAACTTGACTTCTATCAGGTGGCGGAGGCGCTCGGGGACGTTGAACACTGGCGAGAGGCGGCGGATGAGAGCGCGCTTCTCGTACGCTTTCTGCTTGACCGTCGAGAAGATTGTGAGCTTCACCAGGGCGGGGCTGCTCAGCGCCACGCCCCGGTGGGGCAGGTGGGGTTCCGCGCTCGTGTTCTGCACGGGGCGGTACATCGGCGGCGTGAGGTGCGGCAGCGCAAACTCGCCCATCCACGGCGCGCCGTAGATCTCGGGCACGAACCGCGGTGGCCCCCCGATGGGTCCCCAGTCGCCCTTGGGGATGAAGCGGTACAGCGCCGAGGGAAGCACGGCGACCGCGTAGTTCCAGTACCACCGCCCCAGGCGGCCCCAGATCGCGTGGTAGAGGAGGTAGTAGCCTAGCACGGCGAGCGCACTGAGCACGAGCAGCGCCGTTGCGCGCGGGCGCCGGGCGGCGCGCCGGCCGCACGCGGTCGCGAAGGCCGACGCGGCGGAGAGGACGCGTTGGTGGTGCCCGCTACCGAGTCGGAGGCGCATTATAGAGGAAGGTGGTGAGACGAGACGAGACGAGACGAGACGAGACGAGACGAGACGAGACGAGACGAATCGAGACACGATGATGCATTGCTATGTACTTGCTGCTCGGAGTGAACTGGTTGGCTTGGAGCTGCACTGCACACGCACGACCACATACACGCGGTGCGGCGCCGAGGCTGCCCTGCCGCCTGGCACTGCCGTCGCAAGTTCATCCCGTGGGGGGGTAGGTACCTTTGTCCCCTCATGTCTGAATGGTGCGGCGGGCCGAGGTACAAAGGTGCGTAATCCGCGACGCACCGAGGGAGCGAGGGAGGGAGGGGGGAGGGAGGCACCAAAGGAGGGAGGGAGCGCACCGCAGCGCACGCTTTGCTTGGCATTGGCGCCTCGTTGACTTCGGTTACTTGTCACTTGGCCGCGCTTCCCTGTACACAAGTCATCCCTGCGATAATCTCTCGGCGGGGCAGAAAATTGCGTTGCTGCTGTGTTGCTACTGTTTGCGGCAGCTCGTCTGCCTCTGCGTACACCCCCGGCACGCAGTCGGCGCGAGCGAGAGAAGAAAAAAGCTTGCAGACGGACAGCTCGGCTGCACGCATGCAACGCAAGTATGTACTTACTCCCCTCGCCTGGCGTACCTAGAGTCAACGACGCTGACACTAAATGCACCACCGCCCGACCTGTCCCTCTCCACGGCTCTCGGCACATTTTTGCTGCCTGGCTGCTCCACACCGAGAAAACAAAACAAGGGCCGCGGGTGCGCCACGTCCCTGCCACACTCGCGCGCGTCCACTCTTCCTTCCGTCCGCGGGCAAGGTGAAACGGCGCTGCACCTTCGATTCAGCGAGTATGTATATGTCCCTCGCAAGCAAATTACGCCCTGTGTCGTATGTAGGCTGCCCTGCGGGTGCCAAGCTCCACCTGTCTTGCGAAAGTACATAGTATTGGCCAAGAGGCGAGGGCAGAAACCCCCCCGCCCCCCCACCCCACCCCTCGTCCCGAGCGAGAGAGCGTCGTGTCCTGCAGAGACGGAGCCGCCCTGAAACTCCTCCCGCCTGGTTGGCGCACGGCGGACCCGCAAGCCGCCGCCTGACATGCTTGTTCCTTTTTGCCTTTGTCACGCAGACTGACTGACACTGGGGGAGTGCCGCACGGCCGGCGCACGAGCCCGGCACCAGGCCAATCAATGTTTGCTTCGCCCCACCCTTGCAGTTGGAGTTGGGACAATGATGCCCTTCGCTTGGACGCTGCCTGGCGCCATCCACGTCCAAAGCAAGGGAATGCAGTAGATAACGTCGCACATGCATGTCGCTCCGCTGCATACATACCCCCGTTGAAGGCCCCCCGAGCGAGCCCAGACCTCAACCGAGCCCCACCTGCTGATCCCGAACCCTCAACCCAAGCAGCTAGCTGATTTACGTCGCGTAGACGCCGACCAAGCCGGCTAGCCCTAGGCAGTGCAATGCTGAATCCAGTCGCCGTACGCGTACGAAAAGGCCGAGCGCTCGAGCACCAACAAAGCTGTCCTCTGACTCGGGCTTTATCGCCCACGAGACTCGGCCGTGCAAGTCGGCGAGAGCTGGGCTGCCGTCCGCCAGGCCGTGAGATGGAGCGAGCGAGGCAACTCACGTGCGGGCTGCTCCACAATTTTTTTGTTTCATCGACCAGACCAGCGCGACCAGAAAACCTCTCAAAGTCCGTCGTGTCACGACGGGGTTCAGCCAGTTCAAACCATGTATAATGTATGTGTGTACCTGCTGTATATTGTATGCTGCGCTGTTAGACAGAGTATCGCGTCGCCCGCCCGCCCGCCCGCCGCGGACACACGCCGCGCGGAAAGCGATGCACGGCGTAGCGAGCAGCAGCGCGTTGCGTCACCGACACGGCGATTTCACGCCTCCTGCTCTGCCGCTGGCGGCAGGTAGCCGAGGCTGCCGAGCCACGCGGGCCGATAATGCGTCAAGTTGGCCCGACTGCACCGCTATCGGCGTGGGATGTGCGCGTCTGGCATTTATCGATGCATTTAAGTATCGAGGGGGGAGAGCTCTTGCATCAATAACAACAACAACAACAACAACAACAACGACAACAACAACAGCAGCACCACCACACCAGCGCGACCTCACACGCACCCACCCACCCCCCACAATGATCCCAGTCATCGGCCCCATGCACCGCCGCCGCCGCGCCAGGCGCCGCGCGCACGCCGCAGCAGTCGTGACGGCGATCGGCTCGCTCGTCGGCTCGGCGTCGTCATCCTCGTCCTCCAACGCCAACTCGTCCTCCAACTCGTCGTCGCCCACCGACGCGCCCTCCGCCGCGCGCAACGCGCGCACCACCCCGCCCCGCGAGTACGCATATGCCACGTACCACGGCGCCGGGTGGGACGGGACGTATGGCTCTGCTCTTCCCTCTGCGCGCGCGGGGCCGTCAAACTACGCTGCTGTCCAGGCGCCGGCGTACGCTCCCGAGCCTGCTTCGGCCAGCGACCACAAGGCCAAGGCTTATGCCTACGCCGAGGACGACATTGCCGACGCCCCCGACGCCGACGCCCTCCCGCCCAGCCATGACGACGTCGTCCCCCGCCGTCGGTCCGAAGCTGCGGCCACCTGCGCGCGCGACGGCCACGACGCGCACAAGTGCGACAAGGGCATCGTCTGCCGTCGTTGCGGCGAGCAGGTCTAACCTGGCCCAACCTCGCAAACCCCCTAGACAACCATAGATTATAGAGCGACCTGTTGTACCGACCAATGTAGCATCTTGACCACCGTGAAACAATTCCTATGCCTGCATACCCCGCCAACATGCTATCTAGCTCTTCTACAACTACACACAACAATCAACCCTCACAACCCCGTCCACCCTCTAGCTCATGTCGAAGCCCGCGCCACTGTTGATCGCCTGCAGTAGCTTGGTCCGCAGTACACGCTCATTCTTGTAGTCGGGCAGCTTGAGCAGGTTGGCGCACGACGACGCAGTCGGCAGCCGCTCCGTGTCCGCGCCGCCGTTGCGAATCGCAAAGCCAGGGTTGAGGTACCCAAAGCCCAGCAGCGGCGGGCGCGAGCAGCCCGTCACAAACCTCAAGAGCGAGCGCCGCTCCTCCTGAGTGAAGCCCGCGACCACCTTCCAGAACAGCTGCGGCGTGTACCCGTCTTCGTAGCCCGTCACCTGCGCATGCTGGCGCAGGTCGGTCAGGTCGATTGGCGTCTCCTCGCCGCCGAGAAGCTGAGCCAGCTCCTGCTGGTCAAACATGCGCAGCCATGTCGGGTCGATAATGTCGGACAGGCCCGAGAAGAATGCCCTGCTCTGCTGTGCAATCTGCCTGTCAAGCTTGTACTTGCACACGAGCTGGATGTACTCGTGCCGGTTGGCGGCAGTGACGGCAATGTCCGAGCCACCGGGCACCAGGTCGACGCTCCTCGCGACGCCGAAATCGTCCTCGGTGACGGTAAAGTAGAGTTCCAGGTCCTCGGGGTTGGGCAGGTTCTTGAGCTTGACCAGGCCGTTGTACAGCTCGCGGTCGAGGGATGCGAGGTCGTCGAGGTACGACTGGCGACCGAGCCACTTGGCCACTGGGGAGTTAGCGGCTGGACATGCAGGTCAACTCACAAAAGAAGCCAGCAAAGGTCACGTCGACAAGAATGTCCTCGTAAAGCGCCTTGCCTAGGACACGGCCAATCTGATGTCAGCTCTGCAGGATTGCTGTAACACTCACGAAGCCATACCACTGCAGCTGGTGAGACTCGGTCGAGTACGAGTGCGGGTTGGGATACAGCTCGTTGCTGTTGTTCGCCAACCACAGGCCACGCTCCGTGTCAAACGCCTCCTTGGACATCTCCGTCAAGAACTCCTTGAACAGGCCACCGCCGTCGATACCAGCCTCCTCCTGGCCCCACTTGTCGACAAAGCTGATCTCGATCGTGCCCTTGAGCGCCGGGCCGAGTCGATTCAGCTGCCGGAATCCATCCTCGGCGAGGTTGGTTCGGCGAATCGTGGCCTTGTGTCGAGTTCGCCGGTCATAGCGTGAGATACCCAGGCGTTCCTGGTCAGCTCGCACAAACTCGCGGAATACTTGGAGTCGCGTGCCGAACGGAATCGCCATGGGCAGGTTGTTGAGGAGGCCGATGCGAGGCGAGCTGAATGCAAGCTGGCGGCGCGACAGGTGCCGTGGGCGGTAGCGAGGCCCTTCCTGGTGCTCCTCTGACTCGCCGCTGAGCACGTGGTCTTCGTCTCTGTGAGGATTAGATGAGATCCACACGCTGCACTCACTTGACTGCCTCCACGAATCCCTGCAGATCCGTCTGCATGACCCAGAAGTTGTCGGGGGCAAACTTGCGCCTCGCACTGCGGGGTCAGCGTTGTCACATTAGCAGACACCTACTTCCTCTCAGCGACACGAGTGACAGCTCGCGTGAATAAGGACCGGACCTCGTCGGTACCGCTGGTGCTGGAAGGATGCTCGGCCACGCCGTTCATGTAACCCCAGAATGCCAAGTCGCGCCATATCGTCGACAGTTCCTTGACCTCGTCGAGCGAGAGGGGGTTGCTCTGCGACTCGAAAAACTCGTCGTCGGGAGCCAGAAGGAGGAAGTGGGAGTAGACGTGGGATAGTAGTAGCAGAACTGAGGTGTTTGGATCTAGAGAGTGTCAGTAACTACACACGGCTTCACAACCCACTTTGCTGCCAATTGTCCCATCCTCGTCGCGAGCTGTCCCACTTTCCGCGAACGCCTTCACGCCACAGTTGCTTGACGGACGCACGACCACGCTTCCCCTCGAGCACGGCGTCCAATGTTGCCTCCCATCTGGTCGATCCCCTAAAGGCCTTCAGAATACCGAGAACAAAGTCGGCAAAGTCACCGAGCAGGCCGGGAGAAGTCGAGTTGAGCACGAATGAGGCCAGGGTGGCCAGCTGGTCTGAGGAGGTGAGGAGGAGCAGCTTGGTGCTGACGCTGGCGGGGAGTACTGGTCGGTGAACTTTGCGGCCGTCGCCTGCCTCGTCGTCGCTGTCGATGGTCTCGGCTGCACGAGCGAGAGCACGCGTGTGTGCACCTGCAGCTCCCGTGGCGCCGGCGCGCTCGACCCACTGGCCCCAGCCCTCACCCAGTGTCCCGATGACAGTCCCGACGACCTTCATCCAGTCGGTCATCCCCTGACGACCGTTTCGCGCCAGCAAGCCGCCGTTGATTCCAAAGGTGGCCAGGTTGGCAAGGAAGTGGGTACGGCCGAGCTCTGTCGCAAGACCATTTTGTGACAGGAGCTCAGGATTTGCCGCGGCTGCTGGCAGGAGGGCGGAGAATAATGCGAGATGCGTGGACAGGTAGGGGACCGAAGTGATGGGGATTGACGACGCGAGGGACGGCACAGCGAGGAGGACGTTAACGAGTGGTGGAACAAACGGTGAGTCTGTCGTTATCGGGAGGATCGCCGGCGTCAGCAGTCGCACCAGAGGCTGTAGGGAAGCGTGCTTCCTCTTCGGGAGCTGGCAGGTCAGCGACGGATAGCAACACCACACCTACGCTCGCGGCGACGAGGTCCTTCAACACCTTGACGCCCGTCTCGACCCATTGTTGTGACGCGAGCACCGTCACAAAGGCCGCCCTCTGAGCATCTGGCACTGCGCCCCAGGCTGCGGGTTCCAAGAAGGCGTCGAGTGACGATAAGAGATGGGCAGCGAGCTGCGTCCTGCACTGTCAGCGCCGCTGTAACGCTCCGAGCTCACCGAGGACTGCCGCTGACGAAGCCGAGTATCCTGGCGCACACGAGCGCAAAGACGAGCAAGTACTCTGGGTCCGTGAGGCCTGCCGCGAACGCCGGGTGTCCTGCACCTGATATCGTCAGTACCGCTCACACTGCGTCGCACGCACCATCGACCTGGCGCGCGGCCGTGGTCCACGCCTCGAGGATCTTGCCTACGCGTTGGCGTGTCGCTGGCCTGTCCTGGCCGAGGAGGACGACGAGCGCGCGTACCCCGCGCTCGACGGAGGGGAACTGGCCACGCTCGAACGCGTCGAGCAGCTCGTTCTGCACGCGCGCGGCGGCGGACCGGCCCCGCCACAGGCTCTGGATCACGGTCGCGGCCGCCTCGCGCTTGCGCTGCTCCTCGCGGGCGGTGCGCTCTGCGCGGATGTTGTTGAGGAGCGCCGAGGACGACGACGACGAGTGGGTGGACAGGTTGACGGGGGCATGCCTGCCGCTGCCGTCTGGGTTCCACATTGTGTATGATGTGGAGGTGGTGTATGTGTTGTTTCAAAGGTTGATAATGTTGCGGTGGTCGGAGAGATTGTGGTCGCTGCTGGTCGCGGTGGGTGGTGGTGGGTGACGGGTGGGTGGACTGAGCAGTTACGTCAGGTAGTAGTAAGTCGTGCTGATCGATCATTCTGGTGGCAAAATGTGTGTGTGGCAAACTGGCAGCCAGCCAGCAGCCTCCCCTGACCCACGCAGACCGAAGCAATGTATCCATGCAAGAAAACATCGACTGCAGCACTCATTCGCAGCAACTTCCTTCACGTCTCACGTATTCACATCTGCATAAGCTCGTGTAGAGCAACAGTGATACAAAGGAAATTGGCTATAAAGCGGTGCCCCAAAGAGGGCAGTGTGTGGATTGATTTGATGCAAGGGTGGGGAGGGGGATGATAATGTAATGATGCTACCAACGAAACAGGAATCGAGCTCTGACCCGAACACGACTGTTCTTTCTATTCACAAGCGAGTTGCGAGAGATAATCAAGGAGAGAGAGGAGGCGAAACAGGGCGCGAGCCCGCGCGCGAGTTGACCTGCGAGTTGAGGCGCGAGAGAACAGTGGGGCGGACCTCGGGCGTCGACTGGATGATGCGGTACTTCTCCGAGGGAGGAATGTTGAAGGTGTAGGGGTTGGACACGAGGGCGACGGGCTGGTAGACCGGCTTGTGGTTCTCGATCTGCTCGACCTCGGAGAGGATCGACTTGACGGAAACCGACGAGGCGGACGAGACACCCGACTCGAGCGAGGCCGACGAGAGGTTGCGGCGGAGGCCCTGGAGCTTGAGGTGCTCGACCTCCATGCCGCCGTCGAGGATACCGACGCGCATCATGGCAAGCAGGTTGTGGGCAGCGTTCGAGTGGTCGTAGACACCGCCGAAGAAGGCAGTGGTCGCGTCAGTGCCGATAGCCTTCTTGAGGAGGTGGGCACCTCCGGGGTGGTCCTCGATAAACGAAGAGACGTCGTGGATGAAACCGTGGATGGCGACAAGAGAGCGCTCCTTGGCCTCGGCCTTGAAGTCCTCCCACGAGATGACGGGCAGGTCGTTGGAGTGGACGGGCCACTTGATCTCCTTGGACTGCTCCTGGAGAACCTGGAGCTTCATGGTGTACTGGCCCTTCTTGATCTCGTTGTCAGGGAACTTCTTGAGGTGCGAAGCAAGGCCGAGCTTGGACATGGTCCAGATGAACCACTTAGTGGGGTCGTACTGGTACCACTTGATGGCGTTGCGGAAGTCCATGGGGAACTGGTGGTGGAAGTTGTGGTAGCCCTCGCCGACGGTAACAAGGGCCGTGATGAAGTGGTCCTTGGGGGTGTGCTTGTTGTCGAAGGGGGTCTCACCGAGCCAGTGGGCGAGCGAGTTGACGCAGAAGGTCGAGTGGTGGACAAAGACGAGACGGGCGGCGCCGGCAAAGAAGAAGCCACCAGCCCAGTCGCCCCAGCCGAGGCCGGCAACAAGCGTGGGGAAGACGAGGCCCATGAAGACCATGAGGATGACATAGTTGTTGTGCTGCCAGCGGACGACGGGGCTCTTGTTCAGGTCCGAGATGTCGGCGACACCGATCTTTCCGCGGGGCTTGACGAGCATCCAGCCCATGTGAGCCCACCAGAAGCCCTCGTGGGCCGAGTAGGGGTCGAGCTTGGTGTCGGTGTAGCGGTGGTGGGCGCGGTGGCCGCGCGACCACCACTTGATCGAGCCCTGGACCGAGCCGGCGCCGGCGAGCGCGAGGCCGACCTGGAGAGGCTTGGAAGCGTTGTACGAGCGGTGGGCCCAGAGACGGTGGTAACCGGCAGTGATGCCGAGACCGGTGATGAAGTAGTAGACGACACTGGCGGGGGTCAGCTAAGAGTGCCACATTGGCGGTTACACGCGCTCCTACTCACGACCAGGCAAACGTCTTCCAGAGCAGAGGAGTGGTACGAAGGCCGTAGATGGCCAGCGCGGGCGGGATCGTCAGGGCGAGCGTGGAAATCCACTGAATGTTGGAAAGGAGGTTGCTCCACGTGATGGGGGGCAGGCGCTTCTGGTTCTGCACCGTCTTCGTGACGTAGTTGTCGGGCGTCTGGAAGTCGTCGGCCTCGGGGTCAAGCTCGTTGACCACCTTGGCAGGCGGCGTCTGGGGGACAGCGGACATGGCTGCGGCGTTCTCGTTCAGCTCGGGTGGAATGACGTCTGGCGCCGTTTTTTTGGCTGGTTGTGGCAGCTGCCTCTCGCGTTGGGGCTGCTCCGAGAGAGGTGGGTGGCGGAGGTGGTGGCGGCGACGGTTTGTTGCGCGCGGAGAACAGTAAAGGTCGGCGGTGGCGAAAGAGAGAGTGTGAGCAACCAAAGCTGAGCTTTAGAGTGACCGTGGTGACGAGCAAAGTCCCGTGGTGTGGTTTGGACCTTTTAACAGTGGTTGCGAGTGGCTGCCCACGCAAGGTCCATAGTGATCCATGGTGATGTGCCATCTCGACTTTTGGGGAAGTTGGCTCAGGGCCGGGCAATCGGCTCCATCGGGGCTTCGCGGAATCAACAAGCTGTATGTAGCCATGTTCATCATCATCGTGCATGCAAATGATGCACGGAGGCGCACCTCAGCCTCCAACGCACATGCATGCAACCACCCCGCACGTGGAGAGAGCCAAGCTTGGCGCGTGGGAGATTGGGCCAGCACCTGCCATTGACATGGAGTCGCATCGGAGCAGCGCCGCCCCCAGCCGCGTCGGGTGGTGGTGGTGGTGGCTGATTATCTCCCCCGCCTAATGAAGGGTATACGCGCTGATAGTGACCGACCATACATCTGCTGGGCATAATATCCCCACCACCCCCACTCTACGTTACCGCGTGTCACTGCGGCGGCCGCGGCAGGCGGTGCGACAACCTGCCAGAAAAAAAGGAGCAAAATGCATTCCACGCAAGCGTTTGTGCATTCATGCTTCTTTACGGCCCACGCAGCAGCAACAACGGCCACCGCTGCGCCAGTCGATCTACCAAGTCAAGCAGCCGTAGTGGCTTCTACTAACCACGGTGACTAGTTCCATGGCACGCAGCATTGGCCGCAAACTAGCCGAGGTGGCTTTTTTCCGTTACAATGGGTGTGGGTTGGACGGCGGTGGTGTCAATGGGTGGGGCCCAGAGGGATCTTATCTTGGGAACATTGTCCATGCAGCGGCCTGGCGCGGCGGTTGGCGCCTGGCTCCTGGCTGGCTGGCTGGGTTTTGGGCGCGGCCCAAGACCGAGGAACGTGGACAATGAGCGTGCGTGTGGGTGGGCGCAGGTGGGCATAGGGCGCGGCTGTTGCCTGGCTGGCTGGGCTGTGGGCGCGGAGGGTACCCGGCTACAGAGTGGCCAGTGGCCGCCGTGGACGAACACAGCCAGCAGGGCATATTTGGTCCCGCCCCACATAATTAGCGTCGTTTGGCAGCCCTCGGCACACGTCTACCGGTTCCTCCTCACCGCCCGCAGCCTCCCCCGCACCAACGCCATCCATGGGTCCGGCATGGGCTGTCACCGTGCGAGGTGAACATCACGTGACAAGCGAAATGATGTGGAGTATGCGCAGTATCGGTTACCACGCGACCCGCACGCGATTCCCACGCGGGACTCCCAAACTTATTCCCTCCCCCCCTGAGGATATCTTACCCCGGCTCAGCCGAGTTTTTAGTCTCCTTTTCCGCGGATTGCCTGCCGCCAAGGGCCACGAGGGCGCGGCAACCAGCACGGCTATAAGAGTGCCACACTGGCCCTGCCACGCGACTCCCCAGTCATGCCCGGCGGCAAGTGACGGCTGGACCCTGCCGGCAGTCCGGGTCGGTCTCGATGATGCGCGGATCATGACTGTATGACTGGCGGTCAGCGAGGTGCGTCTACGGGCGAGACCGACCATACCGCGGGTCATTTTACCGCCTATTACACTTTACCGCGGTTTCTAATCCCGCTTTCTAATCCGCCCAAAGGCCAAATAGGGATTATGACTTTGCGGCGCCCGCCCCAGAGTACATCGGTTAACTGCGAAAAGGGGATCAACCCCAGCAGCACATCCGGCCCGTTGGCGCCCCACAGTCATGGCTGGCCTAGGGCTGGCAGAGTGACCCGGCCCATCCGGCTAGGCGGCTACGAGGTGCAGCCACGCTGACTCCTGATGCATACGAAAGACACTCGAGCCAATCTCCATATATCTCTCCTGCTCCATCGCACCCATCGACACTTTCCCCCACACTCACTCATTCACAACAACAACAACATCACCATCATGACTGACCCTCGTTTCGAAACCTACTTTGGCAATGGCACCTGGGCCCTCGTGAGTATTGAGCGCAGTTGTCAGAAAGCTGGCAAGTTGAGGCGACCGCCATCGCGGTCGACGTCGGCGTCGGCGCTGCCGACTCCCACCCACACCGAACACCGAGAACCTTCGAAACAGTTTCTAACGCTACCAGCTTGCGCCCCACGTCTCCGCCAAGGGTGCCGAGCTCCTCTCCAAGGCCATCTCGTTCGTCGAGGAGGACTGCATCCCCGCCGAGGCCCTCTGGCACCAGCAGCTCGCCCCCCACGGCCCCGAGCGATGGGCCTCGATCCCCCCCGTCCTTGAGACGCTCAAGGCCAAGGCCAAGTCTCTCGGCCTCTGGAACCTCTGGCTCTCGGGCGGCGAGTTCCAGCACCTCGCCCGTGGCTCGGGTGCCGGTATCACGAACCTCGAGGTGAGTGATAGCAGCAGTAGCAACAGACAGCCAGAACAAGCACACTGACACGGCGCTCCAGTACGGTCTCATTGCTGAGATCTCGGGCTACTCGCCCCACCTTGCCCCCCAGGCCATGAACTGCTCGGCTCCTGACACCGGCAACATGGGTAAGTAGATATTTTCGTCGCCGCCGGCCCCCGTTGCCCGAGGTTTCTGGACTGACCGTGCGCGCAGAGGTCATTGCTCGCTTCGGCTCGGACAAGCAGAAGGACAAGTACCTCCACGGCCTCGTTGACGGCAAGATCCGCTCGGCCTTCTCCATGACCGAGTACGGTATCGCCTCGTCGGACGCCTCCAACCTCCGCAACACCACCGCCGTTCGCAAGGGCAACAAGCTCATCCTCAACGGCCACAAGTGGGTGAGTATCACATGACCCGGAGCCAACAGCCGTCGTAGCCGGACTAACACTATTCCTAGTGGATCTCGGGTGCCGGTGACCCCCGCTGCGCCGTCCACATTGTCGTCGCTGTTACCGACCCCAACAACGCCGACAAGTACAAGCGCCACTCGATCATCATCCTCGACACTTCGCTCCCCGGTGTCGAGGTCGTCCGCCCCATGACCGTCATGGGCTACGACGACGCCCCCGAGGGCCACTGCGAGGTCATCTACAACAACGTTGAGATCGACCTTGAGGACATTGCCGGTGGTTCGCAGAACCTCGGCCGCGGCTTTGAGATGCTCCAGGCCCGTCTCGGCCCCGGACGTATCCACCACTGCATGCGCACCATTGGCATTGCCTCGCGCTCCCTCGACCTCCTCCTCCTCCGCGTCTCCAACCCTCAGCGCAAGACCTTCGGCAAGATGCTCTCGGAGCACGGCACCATCCTCCAGGACATTGCCGTCTCGCGTGCCGGTATCGACCAGGGCCGTCTCATCACCATCGCGGCCGCCCGCCAGATTGACCTCGCCAAGGCCAAGGGCGCCCTCAAGGAGATTGGCATCGCCAAGTACACTGTCCCCGCCATGGCTCTCGATGTCATCGACAAGGCCATGCAGGTCCACGGTGCCGAGGGTATCTCGCAGGACACTCCTCTTGCCTACTTCTGGGCCGCTGTCCGCACCCTCCGCTACGCCGACGGCCCCGACGCTGTCCACCAGCAGCAGGTCGCCAAGGTCGAGCTCAAGAAGCGCCTTCCCGTCCTCCAGCAGCGCCAGGAGTCGATCCGCCAGAAGCAGAAGCTTCTCGGCGTCGGCCGCGGCAACGACCACGCCCGTCTTTAAGGGAACGACGACGGGTTGGCAGCAGCAATAAAAAACATCAGTAGGAAGTACGATTCTGTATGGGCATGTGTACAGGGTTGTGTGTAGGCATGCAGCAGTTTGTCTGAGCGAGTGCCGCCGGGTACGAGATGCCGGGGGAGGTCGTGGTCCCATGTGATCGTCGCGCAATGTCGCAGATATCAGGCGCGTCGGGGCCAGTGGGTCGCGGCGGCACGGGGCAGGACAAGATTGCCGGTGTGGGGGAGCAGGGGTATGATGGGTGAGACCTCGTGATTGCGCGTCAATGTCTGGCTGATTACGCGCGAACCCTGAGGATGGTGCAGGACTAGACAGGCGTAGATAAGGAAGACGGTTGCTGTGATAATAGGCTACAGGTGGGCAAGCGTGTGTGGAGGGGTTGAAAGGCGATCCGATCCCCGCCACTTGGCACCAACCACCACCTCCTTCTCCTTCCTCGCCCCTCCCCTCGACCCGTCCTACCGTTCAACCATCCAACCAACAACCCCACAACGACTCTCTCACATCCACCGCGTCCCCAGGCCCAGCCTCTCCCCCTCCAAAAGCATGCACGCCCGGCAAAACCGTATTCTCCGCCAGGGAGTCGAACCCTGCTCTACCGCGACCTCGCTGCCTTGCGACAGACAATCCCTCAATGAGAGGCGGTTATACTAACCGATATACTAGCGAAGAGAACTGCTTGCACTGACCTCTGGCGGGATCGAACCGCCGACCTCATGCGTAGCGCCCGGATCGAGTGTTAAGCATGCGCTCTAACCAGCTGAGCTAAGTGGCCTGGTTGGTTGGGGACAGGGGGAGGGAGGGGGTGTGAGCGGGGTCGTGGGGGCGAGCGGGCGCCTCGCACTTGCTGCTTCCCTGAGGTGTACCGGTCCTGCACCGTCCTCGAGCTCACTCCTCGACGTGGCGCGGGCTCGAGCAAGCCGGCGAACGCTCGCCGCGCCGCCCCCCGCTGTCGGCGGCAAGCCGGGAAGTACGCCGGCAAAGCTCCAGTCCGAGGCGGGGACAGGCGAGTCCGCGGAAATGCCCGCACCGACGACGCGGCCGCCAAGCCCGTGTGCGTGCATGCCCGCCAGGCAGGCAGGCAGCATGTGCCAGGTGCCAGCAGCGCACGGCCACCGGGACGAGTTTCGCCGGGCCGACTCGCTCGCTCGGCGAGGTCGGGGCGGGGACTGGGATTCATTCCTGTCGGACCCTCGGTCCTTGGTGATCCTCGCGCTCAAATCGCGCTTGGCAGTGGCAAACATTAAATTGGCAGCAGTTGGGCCAAGGAAGGCAGGCAGGCAGGGTTGGATTGCGCGAAGATCACGGGAGACGTAGGTGGGCAAGGCGTGTGCGCTGACAGCACAGCGTGTCTGCCTGCACGCTGTGCGCCGCGCCGCTTCTCTGCGTGCACACCGCACACCGCGCGCCGATGACCAAACTGCCCACATGCACCGATGACAGATGGAAAAGTTGACATCTTGCTCCCTCCCCTCTGCGCCTCGGGGACCTTGTGGCGCGTGGCGTCGCGGCTGCCGGCCAAAGATAAACCTGGTTCCGTGGCGTGTGGCGTTTTGTGACCCTTTATCGGCGCGGTGTCGGTGCCGATCTCACCCGGCAAGACGACAAGAGATACGCCGTGAGCGCCGTGTTGTTCACTTGGCTTGCCATTCAAGCCGATGCCCGCTGCACGGCCGCGGTGCATGCACGCACTGCCAGCAGTCGGCAACCCGCTGACCTCAGGCCACTGACAGGCAGGACAGGGCGGCGCTGGCTTTCTAACGTAGGCGGCGGCGCCTTGGCTTGGGTGTGTCCCCTCGGCCAGGCAGGCATGCCGAGGACGAGAATGTAGAGACGCAGAGATGATAAATACTTCGGTCGGCGAGAGGAGCGGGGACGTAGACCCCAACAACAACCCACAATGACTGCAGAACCGAAACCTGGCAGTGCCAGCGGGCCCGCCGACTCGCAGGTGACGCTGCACAAGGCGCCGAAGGCCAAGAAGGCGCAAGCGAAGAACGAGGACAAGTGGGACTTTGAGGCCCAGCTCAAGGTGAGCTTCGCCGTGCGGGCGAGAAGAGCAGAGCTGACCCAGTTCCAGGCCGACCAGGCGGCGCTCGAGGCCGTCGGCGTCGACCCGAAGCAGCATGCTTTCACGCTGACATGGGACAACCTGTCTGTGCGCGGGCGTGGCGGTGCCGATGACGTCCACTTCCAGAAGGACGTGTCCAACCTGCTCATGCCGTGGGGCGCCTGGACGACGGGCAAGCGCGCACAGCAGATCTCCAAGGCCCGCTCAGGCGAGGTCGCGCACGACCCGCGCCTGAAGAAGGGGCAGCGGTTCCTCCTCGACGGGTTCAGCGGCGTGCTCGCCCCCGGAGAGATGATGCTCGTCGTCGGTCGGCCAGGCTCCGGCTGCTCGACATTCCTCAAGGCGCTCTCGGGCCACCACGGCGCGTACGCCGGCGTCGATGGCGCAGTGTACTACGGCAGCATGAAGGCCAAGGACAAGGCCTTCCGCCCGCTCCGCGGCGAGGTGTCCTTCATCTCCGAGGACGAGGTGCACGACGCCAACCTCACTGTCGGCGAGACGATGGACTTTGCGCTGCGCATGGAGGCGCCGAGCAAGCGCGCGCGCGAGCACCACGACGGCCAGGTGATCACAAGCGCAGAGTACACCTCCAAGGCGAAGCACGACGTGCTCAACACGTTCCATATCGCCAACACACTCGACACCAAGGTCGGCGACCAGTTCGTGCGCGGCGTGTCGGGCGGCGAGCGCAAGCGCGTCACCCTCGCCGAGGCGTACAGCACGCACGCGCAAGTGCAGTGCTGGGACAATGCGACGCGCGGCCTCGACGCCAACACGGCGCTGCAGTTCGTCAAGATCTGCCGCACGCTGTGCGACGTCGGGCGCCGCATCAACGTGCTCTCGCTGTACCAGGCGGGCAACAGCATGTACGAGCGCTTCGACAAGGTGACCGTCATCGCTGAGGGGCAGGTGATCTACTACGGCCCGAGGAGCGAGGCACGCAGCTACTTTGAGGCGCTGGGCCTCGAGCACATGGACGGCGCGAACACGGCCGACTTTCTGACGGCCGCCACTGCCGCCAACGAGCGGCGAGTGCGCCCCGGGTTCGAGGGCCGCGTGCCCAACACCGCGAGCGAGTTCGCCGCCGCGTACAAGGGCTCCGAGATCGCGCGCCGCATGCGCGCCGAGGTGGACGCCACCCTCGCTGACAGCGCGGCGCGCGAGGCAGAGTCGCACAACCTCAAGGAATATGTCGCGCTCCAGAAGAGCGCGCACGCGTTCAAAGGGCTCGCGCAGAAGGCGTCATACTTCCAGCAGATCCAGACCGCGACTATCCGCCACGCGCAGCAGCGCTGGGGCGACCAGTGGAGCTTCTGGGCGCGCCAGGTGACTACGCTGGTCATGGGCCTGGTCAACGGCTCCGTGTTTTACAAGGTGTCCTCGACGACGACGGGGTTGGTGCGTAGCTAGCTGCGAGGCGGGCGACGCAACGCGACATGCTAACACACCCCAGTACCTCCGCGCCGGCGTCATCTTCATGACCATGATGTTCCCGGCCATCCTTGGCTTCTCCGACGTCGCGGCGTCGTTCCAGGGCCGCGCGGTGACGGCCAAGCACAAGGCATACTCGATGTACCGGCCGAGTGTGATCCTGCTCGCGCAGACAATCGTCGACCTGCCAATCTACTTTGTCCAAAACCTGTTCTTCGTCATCGTGACCTACTTCATGGCCGACCTGCGCCACTCGGCGGGGCAGTTCTTCATCTGCTTCGCGGCGACGTTCCTCACCGCGCTCATCTTCTCGTCCATCTTCCGCGCAATCGGGTACGCGTTCAACAACTTCCACAACGCGTCCAAGATGACCGGCGCCGTCTTCCTCTTCATGATCATGTACGGCGGCTTTGCGATCTACACGCCGTCCATGCACCCGTGGTTCGCGTGGGTGCGCTGGCTCAGCCCGGTCTACTACGGCTTCGAGGCGATGGTCGCAGGCCAGCTCGACGGCCTCAAGTTCGAGTGCGCGCCCCCGCTCCGCGCGCCCTACGGGCCGGGGTACGAGGGCAAGCCGGCCGGCTGTGCGCTCCCCGGCGCCGAGTTTGGCACCACCGTCGTCGACGGCACAGAGTACCTCCGCCTCGTGCTCGAGTTTTCCACCGCCCACGTCGGCCGCAACTTTGGCATCATCATCGTGCTCTGGATCGCGAGCATCGCGCTCGGCATGTACTTCCTCGAGCGGCTGCCGGCCGCTGGCTCGTCCAAGGCCGTGACGGTGTACAAGCGCGGCGGCGGCGGCGCGCTCAAAGCCGAGTCGGTCGTGCGTGGCACCGCCCCCCGCGACGAGGAGGAGGGCGCGGACACCCAGGTTCTGAACGAGAAGGCTACCGGCACCCCTGTGGAGAAGGCCGACAAGGGCGCCATCGCGACCGAGGGCACGACCTTCACGTGGCAGGATATCTGCTACACTGTCCCCACGCGCAACGGCGACCTCCAGCTCCTGGACCACGTCACGGGCTACTGCAAGGCTGGGACCATCACAGCGCTCATGGGCTCGAGTGGCGCGGGCAAGACGACGCTCATGGACGTGCTCGCGGCACGCAAGTCGGAGGGCACAATCACCGGCACCGTCACGCTGAATGGCCGCCCGCTGCCCGTCTCGTTCCAGCGCACCACGGGCTACTGCGAGCAGCTGGACGTGCACCTCCCGCAAGCGACCGTCCGTGAAGCCCTCGAGTTCTCCGCGCTCCTGCGCCAGCCGCGCTCGCTGAGCGAGAAGGAAAAGCTCGCATACGTCGACACGATCGTCGAGCTCCTCGAGCTCGAGGACATCCAGGACGCTATCATCGGCGTGCCCGGCGAAGGCCTCAGCATCGAGCAGCGCAAGCGCCTCAACATTGGCGTCGAGCTCGTCTCGCGCCCGACCCTGCTGTTCCTCGACGAGCCGACCTCGGGACTGGACGGGCAGAGCTCGTTCCTCATCGTGTCGTTCCTGCGCAAGCTCGCCGCGACGGGCCAGAGCATCCTGTGCACGATCCACCAGCCGTCCGCGGCGCTCTTTGCGGGCTTTGACCAGCTCCTCCTGCTCAAGGGCGGCGGCCGCACCGTGTACTTTGGCGCGATTGCCGCGCTCAAGGAGTACTTTGTCTCGCGCGGCGTGCCGTGGCCGGCAGACGTCAACCCGGCCGAGTTCATGATCGACATCGTGTCGGGCGAGCACTCGCTCGGGCGCGACTGGGCTGACGTGTGGCTCGAGTCGGAGGAGCGCGCGCAGATGGTCGCCGACCTCGAGGCGCTCAAGGCGGAGAGCGCGCTCGGCGCGCCCGCCATCGACGAGGCGGACGACCACGAGTTTGCAGCCACCACGTGGACGCAGATGCGTCTCGTGATGAAGCGCGCCAGCGTGCAGCTGTACCGCGACTTTGAGTACGTCGCCAACAAGTTTGCGCTGCATATCCTCGTCGGCCTGATTTCCGGTTTCTCGTTCTACCAGCTCGGCAACAGCTACGCCAATCTCCAGAACAGGCTGTTCACGATCGTCGTGTTCGTGTTCGTCGCGCCCGGTGTCATCGTCCAGACGCAGCCCAAGTTTATCGCCAACCGCGACATCTTTGAGACCCGCGAGAAGAAGGCAAAGTTCTACTCGTGGACATGCTTCGTCGTCGGCGAGATTGTCGCTGAGTGGCCATACCTCGTCCTCTGCGCTTTCTTCTACTTTGTCTGCTGGTACTTTGCTGCCGGGCTCGACTTGAGCGCGGGTGCTGCGGGCCCAGTCTTCCTCCAGATGGTGCTCTATGAGGCGCTCTACACGGGTGTAAGTCGCGCCGTGCATACTGCAGGAATCCACAGGTACTGACATTCCCAGATCGGCCAGTTCATCGCCGCGTACGCCCCCAACCCCGTCTTCGCGGCCCTCATCCTCCCGCTCCTCATGGGCACGCTCATGCTCTTCGCTGGCGTCATCATCCCTTACCAGGCCATCACGGCCTTCTGGCGCTACTGGAGTGAGTAGGCACGGCGTCATACCCCTCAGGAACAACCCACTCACACACACCCAGTGTACTACCTCAACCCGTTCACCTACCTCATGGAAGGCCTGCTCGTGTGGCCCATCTGGAACGTCAAAGTCCACTGCAAGGACTACGAGCTCGGCTACTTCTTCCCGCCCGCCAACATGACCTGCGGCGAGTACATGGCGCCGTTCATGAAGCATGCCTCGGGCTACCTCAAGGACCCCGCCAACAAGCTGCTCTGCGCTTACTGCGGCTACTCGCAGGGCAACGAGTACCTCGCCACCATGGAGATGAAGCGCCGCTTCGACGGCTGGAAGGGCATCCTCATCACCCTCCTCTTCTGTATCTCGTCGTACGGCTTCGTCTTCCTCCTCCTCAAGCTCCGCAGCAAGGCGACCAAGACGGCCAAGTAGGTTGGCTCTGGGGCTCGCGACTTTTATAATCATAGACATAGATGCAGTGTGTTTTCCAAGGCCTTCACGTGTCCCGAGCACTCATGTGGACGAATGGGGGTAGGGAGACTTGCACCCGCACCACGAAGTGCCAGGCTCCAGCTCTAGCACAGCCGCCAGCGTCTCTCCCCCACTTGACAGTGCGGGTTCGAGCACGCGACAAGACACAAGGTTTGTGCTGCCCACAGCACTCGCACAGACACAGCATCCAACACCCTCCCCGCCACACCCACGGCGCCACGCTCGCCGCCACTCATAACCTCGCCGGAGGCAAAATTTGCAGGCCTGGTTATATCAGTCGGTAGATAGTTTGACTCTTACTACATAAGACATCAAAATGTCATGGGTTCGAGCCCCATACTAGGCTTAGCTTTTTAGGACGCGTATGTAGATGTAGATAAGGTGCGTTGGGACAGGGTTTAGCTGGCCTCGCCCTCCTCCAGTCCCCTTCCTTCACCCCCCTCCCCCTCCTCTCCCTGATGGTCCAAGGGTCTAAATACGGGTGCGAGGGGGTGCAGCCCGCTCTCTCCTTTCCCTCGTATGCTGCGTTCTGCGTGGGGCGAAGAAGTTGGTGCGAAGCGGCGTCCGAGTCGGCGAAGGGAGCAGAAGGACCCCTCCACACACGGCCGTGCGCGCGCGGCGTGGGCAGTATGCACGGAGAGACAGGACGGAACCGTTCAACGGACACATGCATGTACTTCCATATACCTATGCATCTCCCTGTTGCACTCTGAGGGCAGTGGACGCGGGAATCGTCCCTCCAGATCGGCGCGGACGCGAGGAAACACCCTCCACTTGCTCAAAACAAAGAAAAATTATAATCAGTGACGTCATGGGTTGGAGTGCATGAGGTTGGACACAGCTGGACAAGCCTTGTGGCGTCTCTCGAGCTGTCACAGAGCCGTGGAAGCACCGCTGGCCTTCCTCTCCCTCGAGAGCAGTGTATGTGCGCGGCACTTGTATTACTATCGGCCCTTTGTCTTTGCCCCCATTTCACCCGCTGGTGAGACAGCACTGAGACGATTACGCTTCTTCATGTCTGCATCAAGGGAAGGATTGCACTAGTTCCAGGTCGGAGGTAGCTACGGTGGTGTGGGCACTTTGGCGTGGCGGAGAAGAAAGCGCCTAGGTGACCACGCAGAGCCACTTGCGCCTGTCCTCCGAGCCCCCCAAACCCTTGCAGACGCTTTCACCGACTTTATCGCCGCTGGCAGGCCGGCACGAGGCAACGCCCCAATCTGATGATCTGCTCTGACCAGGCCGTTTCCCGGCGAGTGACCCATTGGGGGTCAACCAGAACTCGACCGTCCCGAGCCCAGCGACATTGTCAAACCTGAGCGGTTTGTCCGGCGACAGCGTGAATGCGCGGTTAAGGTAGCCGTAGTTCTTTTCGAACAGCTCCTGGCCGCGGTTGCGGCAGACGTCTCCATCTCTGAACATCGTGTACCCGTGGAGGGCTCCGCCGGAGTTGACCTGCCAGACCGAGTAGGCGGAGAGGCGCTTGTCGAGAGTGGCATCGGCGTCAGGAGAGGAGGTGTCGGGGGCGGATTCGGCCACGGGGGCTGCGACGACGAGGTTGGCGAGGACCGCTATAACGGCGAGAGCCTTGATGTTGAAGAGCATTGTGGGGTGTCTGTGTTGTGTTTGGTGGTGTCCCATAAATTAGAGCCACGGGCTTCCAGAGTCGCCTTAAGTACCTTTTGTGCTGTGTGGGTGGGTGCATGTTCGTGTGACCATGGCAGGTGTAACCATGGTTACAGGATGCGCTACCCACGTACTCCTTGGCGAGTAAGAAGGCAGACACGTACCATCTGGAGAGTGCAACAAGGGGTAACCACGTACGATGGTGTAGTGCGTGTGTGGCCCTGTACATACGAAGCTGCTGTCATACTCGAGCGCAGGCTCCGGCGACTTCGAGCTTGGAAGCCTTGCGGTGTCAACTTGAAACACTTTCCAGAGGGACACTCCAGGAGTGCGTAGCATTGCACTTGCGTGGTAGCTGGTACCCCATCTCACGTCGCTGAGAGGTCGGGCCAGGCCTTCGAGGGCCAGCTGTGTTCGGGTGCCACCCGGAGGGGCCATCTGCATCTGATACGTCAGAGAGTCACTATGGCTCCTTCTATTGCATAACGTGGTTACCGGGAGCAGGTGTAGGCTAAGGTGTACCTACGCACGTACATGGAGTCGCCGGTATCAGAGGTTTGCCTAGGTGGCACTGCGTCATGGGGCCAGTTTACATCAGCTGTCCGCCACGCCACTACTGAGACAAACTAAAAGTTTATGTTTTACTGATGGCACCAGTTAAGCCTGACAGGTAGTTTCTACCGTATTGGCCGATAGCAAAAGCACGTCCTTAGAGGGTGACACAGGTCCATTTGCGTCGTTTCTGGGTCCAGTCTTGGCAGAAATTGACGGTGTTTTCGTCGTCCCTCGATGGCACGCAGAAGGCAACCGATGCAGGTGATCCCTTCTGACCGGGCTTCCAGCCGACAAGGTTGTCGTCCTGTAGCCAGTACTCAACTGTGCCGTGGCTGCCGACGTTTTCAAACTTGAGGGGTTTGTCGGCCGTCAGCCTGAACGGTTTGCGGCTTCGGAAGCCGTAGTTCTTGTTGGTCTTCTCGTTGCGCAGCTCTTTGCAGGTCCCGCCTTCGAACATGGAGTAGCCGAATACTGCATCGCCGCCGCCAATTGGGGTCTTGAAGGTCCAGTCGATCTGCTGGATGCGGACTTGCCAGATCGTGTAGAAGGGGGCGCGCTCGACAAGGGTGGTAACCTCCGTGGTCGCTTCGGGGTTAGGGTCGGGTTCGGCCACTGGTGCCGCCAAGCCGATGTTGACGAGGACCGCGACGACGGCAAGGGTCTTGATGTTGAAGAGCATTGGGGGGCGTGTGTCGCTGTGCGTATTTAGGTGCGCGCTTGAAACACTGGGGGGACGCACAGAGTGTGCTGCTGCGAGCTACCTGCTCCAAAGATCCATACTTTATATCTTGGCGTGGGTGAGCAACCTGGAGTGGGGGGCGCATGACGGCACGCACGCACGTCTTGAGGCGGGCATAAAGAAAAGCTGCATTATGCCTCAAGTTGCAACCAGAAGGACCGCGCCACGAACTGCTTGCATGTAAGTACGACATGATGAAGCCGGCGTACACGGCCCGACGTGCTTGAAACCCTTGTTCTCGCGGCGCGTTAGCCCGAAGCGCGTTCAAGTGACCACAAATGTGTGGAGCAGGTACCCGGTCGTCGTGTTTCAATGAGTCCAGGCCTGGCCTCGTGGAGCCAGCCGCGTTCGGGGAAGGGGGCACCGATCTTCTGCGGGGGAGGCGGGTGTTTGAATCCGACACGACAAGGACGAAGGGTTAACGTACATCCCTGTGTTGCATAACATGGTTTCAGGCAACAGGAACGTACTAGAGAAGTACGCATACACGGAGTGACACTCGAACTACACTGCGTCAATGGTAAGCACATACTGGATATCGATACATGTGAAATTGAGTGAGGCGTAGCGGCAATGATACATGTGGCGCTGTGGTATTTACCTCCAACAGGCTACAAGCTTAGTTGAGGATGCAAGGCCACTGGGGCGTGTACTGGTTCCACGGCATGCAGAGTCCCTGGCTTTCTGAGCGCTTGGGCCAGCAGTAACCGATCATTTGGCCGTTCCCGCCGGCCTTGTACGCTACGAGGTTGGTGCCGCCGTTCGCCACCCAAAAGTCGACCGTGCCGCAGCCCTTCACGTCGCTAAACTTCAGCGGCCGGTCCGGAGATGGGTCGAAAGCCGCGTCGTTACGTGCGCCGTAGGTTTTGTCCATCCTCTCATTGTAGCGGCGGTCGCAGGTCGATCCATCGTCGTACAGCGCGTAGCCGAACCACGCTTTACCGGCGAAAGGAGTCTTGAAGGTCCAGTCGAACTTCTGATCGCGCACCAGCCAGATGGCGTACGAGGCGGCCCGCTTATCAAACGTTATAGCCTCCGAGGCAACCTCGGGATTGGTTTCAGCGACGGGCACCGCGAAGGCGACGTTGAGGAGGGCCGCAACGACGGCGATAGCCTTGACGTTGAAGAACATTGGAGTGTATGTGCGGGGGGTTGTTTCGGACCAAGCAGCGAGTTACTGAGAGCTACATGATGCCGATAGGTACATGCTTATATGTATATATCGTCGTGTGATGGGAGTCGGTCATCCGAAGCAAGGAGTGCCGCGTCTGCGAGCTGGTTGTACGGCATGATGAAGCCTGATGCAGCGGCCCGACGTGCTTTAAAGCCTTATTCTTCTCGTTCTGCGCTAACATGAAAGGCTTCCAGGTAGGATGTACGGTGCGACAACCTGCATCCACACGTTGAAAGCGGCACCTACCCGGTCGTCATGTCGCCGTGAGCCTAAGTCAGTCCCGCGGAGTCGGCCATGTCCCGTCCTGGTGCCGCCGTTCTCGGCCCATCCCGTGAGGAGGGGAGGGGCGGTTGACTCGGACGAAGGATTAACACACCTTATTTGTTTGCATATGATGGTTACCGTCAACAGGCACCTGTCGTAAACGCATGTTTCCCGCATAACCGCCGACGCGACGCGAAGAGGGTTTCGAGGAAGACAGCCCCTCCCCAACGGCGTGGGGCGTCTTTCCCAGACTTGGTTGGTTGAACGTTGACGTTATTCGGCGAAGTCGATCGGTAGATGGGCTGATGGTGTCGTATCCTATCAGGTCGGTCATCGGTCAGCCCTTCCTGACAACGACCTTTCGGCGGCGCGTTGCTCAAGCCACGTGAGTGGGTATGCCAGCGAGGAAGCCAGTGAGGAGCCAAACGCTGGAACGACGCCGGGCCGAACAGCCGGTGGCCCACCGCGTTCACGGCATGCAGGCACATACTTCAACTTCGTACAACACACCCCTCGGCGATCGACGACATGACACAACCCCTGGCGGAACAGCTCCATAGCAGTTGGAGTGAGCGGCGCTGCGTTGCGGGGTAGGTCGCGGGGCACAGGTGAGAATTGGCGCTTCGAGAGGGAGAAGCTCGGGCGGGCCTTGGCGTGCGCATGTGCATGTCCCGATCGTCGCCTGGGTCGTTGTCGCATGGAGTCGTTCATTTCCAAGGCCTTGCCCAAAAGATCCAAACGATCGCATCGAGGAAGCCCAAATGCCACTTAAACCCCAATCCACGGAGTCCATTCATACTCCGCCCTGAAAATCTGTGTGCCCGTCGGGGTTCTTGAGTGTCCTGCGCCCCGCGAGATCATCAAATTTCCAATTGCCTGGTTATATCAGTCGGTAGATAGTTTGACTCTTACTACGTGTATGACATCAAAATGTCATGGGTTCGAGCCCCATACTAGGCTTACGCTTTTGCTAATGCTTTGTTGTGAAGGGTACGACGATGATGCCGAGAAGAAAGATGATGAAGTGACGTTGTCGAGCAAGCGGTGATTGTGATGTGTATGCTACTGGCGATGGCGATCTGTGCGTGGGCGGTGCGTGGTCGGGGCGTTACTGTCACACATACAATTGTGTTACAATACAGTGTCTTGATGCATGTCTCAGTCGGTCGTGATGGCGAGGCGGAGGGGAGGCGCGAGGCACAACGTGGGGGGTAGCAAACACGCTTGCGTCGCGGCCTGGGTGGTGGTGGCAACCGACTTGCACCCTGGGACATGTGAACGGGCGCTGGCTGGCGCTATCTGCTCCCGCGCGCCGCCTCCATCGGCTCACTGCACCACAACCAAGACGCGTCCCATCTCCGAACAACAGCAACTTCAGTCCTCTTCTTCCCACTCGCAATGCCGCCCGTGGCCTACACCTCTGCCGTCGCGCCACACGAAGCAGCAGCAGTCCACCACCGCAAAGCGCCGTCAGCTTATAGCAGCTACTCTGCCCAGCCGTCAACGCACGCCGCCGCTGCCCGCGCGCACCTCCCGCACCACTCGCACGCGCACGGCCCGGCCATGAGCGCCAACGAGCGCGCCGCGCAGGCCGCGCTAGACGACCTTACCCGCCGCGTCCGCGAGCAGTCTGACAAGTGCGTCGCGAGCGTGACTTGGGGGTGATGGGGAGGATGATGCTGACGCTACACTACAGGTTCCAGAAGGCGCTCACGCCCGCCGCGAACGCCGCGAAGGCGTTCGCAGAGTCCAACCCCGTCGTCTTTGTGCGTGCTGCCGCCTGGCGCCGTGGGCATGGCTGATGGCTGACGCACCCTTAGACCTTCCTCGCCATCTTCACGACGTTATCCGCCATCCCCGTGCTGTGCTTTGTGTGAGTGTTCAACCCAACCGGCTATGACACGCCGGTGGTGGTGGCGACGGCGCTGGGGTCCCGCACAGCCCGACTAACACGCCCAGCGGGTTCGTCGTCGCGTCGACAGTCTTCCTCACCGCGGCCGCGGGGCTCATCCTTGTCTTCCTCATCCTCGGCGCCATCTTCCTCGGCGGTACGTCCCCTTCCCCAATCCCACACTAACCCCCGTTTCAGCGGCGTTCGTCCTCCCAGTGATCATCTTCACAGGCATCGTATCCTTCGTCGCCCTGTCCATCCTCCTCGCCCTCTTCCTCGCGCACAGGCTCTACCTCCACCTGGTCGACTCGACAGCCGACGCCGTCAACCTCGGCACCGTGGCGGCCGGCTTCCGTACCTGGACAGACGAGACGTTTGCGCGCGTCGGGCTGGGGTCGTACGCCCACCGCCCGGCCGCGTTCGAGGACTACAAGGCCGTCGTCGCCCCGGTGCGCCCCGTGTCGGCGGCGTACGAGAAGCGCGGGGAGAGCGATACCGCCAAGCGCACGAGCTACGACGCCAAGAAGGAGGCCGCGATCAGTAACGCGTACAAGGCGCTCTCGGGCGAGTACAAGCCCCCCGCGGACGATGAGACACAGCCGCTGGTCCCGGCGCACCATGACGCCAGTGAAGACTTCAAGCTCGTCCCCGTCCATGTTGACCGCCCATCCAGCCGCCTCTCGTCTGGCGGCTCGTCACCGTCCCTGTATGTCAAAGCCGAGCCGGCGCACCAGGCCGACTTGTTTGACACGACGCCGCTCGTCAACAACGACTCCAAGTTTGACGACAGCGCGTCGGATTGGACATCGGAGAGCGTCCACAGCGTGCCCCGGTAATAAAAAACACTCCCTTTGGCTGTCTTTTGGCTTTCTAATACAAGGCACTATGCCGTTTGGTTTCATGTGACGACAAAAAGACACGAACTACCTCTCCTCCTGTCTACTGTATCCGTGCCGCGTGTTGTAGATGTTGCAATGTGACGTCGTTTCTCGGCGGGTTGGACCGCTATGCTTTGTGGCGGGTTGGACCGCTATGCTCTACTCGTTACACTTGTGCTTGACCTCCTCGCCCTCGTCCTCCGCTGCTGGCAGCCATTACCACCGGGTAACGTCCGCCTCGGCCTCGCCAAACACCGACTCCTTCTTGACGGCAAAGCCCTCGTCCTCGTCCTTGTTCCACTCGTCGAGGCTGATGACGCGCTCGCCGTAGTGCGAGGGCACCTTGCGCCGCAACCAGCCGTCGACCCAGCCGTTGATGGCCTCAAACTCGAGCAGGAAGCCGTCGTGGCCGTCCGGGCTCGGGATGATGACGAGCTCGGCGTCGGGGATGTGCGCGGCCAGCTCGCGCTGCTCCGACGGCTGGAAGAGGCCGTCCGACTCGATGCCAATCACCAGCGCGGGCGGCTCGTGGGAAAGGGCGTTGAACAACGCCGCCTCAATCTCGTCGTCGTCGTCGCTGACCACTGTCGGCAACTCGTGCGACACACCACCCGGGAACACGGACGGATGTGACAAGTCGTGCGTGTCGAGCTTGCGCGTAATGTGGATGTAGCAGTTGGCGTCAAAGCGCGATGTGAACTGCCAAGCGTCAGCAACCGGCCTTCCGCGCACCCTAATTTAGCACCAACCTTGTCTCCCTGGTACCGAAGGTAGCTCTGAGCGTTGAAGATCTTGGTTTCACCCCGGTCGCCTCCGGTGCCAAGCTTCGGCTTGCCGCTAGGGATACCCAAGTCAAGTGATGTAAGAGGTGCGACGTCTCCGTTCCCGTTACCGTTGACAGTGTGGTGCGACGACGACGGTGACAAGCTTTGCGGCGTCAAAGGCGTGCCGTCCTCCTTGGTCGGCGAGGGAGCCCGGCTGTCGCGGTGCGCGGTCGGGAACGAGCGGTGACCATCGTTGTGCTCCCGCCACGCCGACGAGCGGTCAAGCTCGGCAGTCGACGGGTCGGAAGGGTTGGTAGTCTCCGAGCCTCCCATGACACGAACACCGC
Organism: Vanrija pseudolonga; assembly: GCF_020906515.1. Lineage (NCBI taxonomy): Eukaryota > Fungi > Basidiomycota > Tremellomycetes > Trichosporonales > Trichosporonaceae > Vanrija > Vanrija pseudolonga. The sequence goes on along the minus strand of NC_085851.1, from coordinate 2,733,317 downwards.
CGTGCGGGATCTTGCTCCCCCGCCTTCCGTTGCCCTGCTTCCGACCGAAACGAGACTCGAACGAGTCTCGGCTACGGTACGTCAACAGTGCGGCCATGCGTGCGGCGGCGAGACCACGGGTCGGCTGCGCCGACATGTCGACCTCGCCGTGGTTGTCGTAGTAGTAGCCATCCTTGTAGTCGGGGTCCGAGTAGATGGACTGGCGCTGGGCCTCGCCCCAAGAAATGCACCATGCCGAATGCCTGGCGGAAGTGGCGAGGGGCACAATCGCCTTGACAAATCCGGGGGGAGTGTTCAATGGCCATTCGAGGGTGGTGATGCCGCCCATCGAGCCACCGATGACTGCGGCAACCGACTCGACGCCCAGCTGCTTGAGCACCTGGTAGTGCAGCCTGCTTCACGTCAGCAAAGTGGTCACACGAGGTTGACAACAGCCCACATACCGCACGTCGTCCTTCGCGGTGCTGCCTGGCATCTCGGGGCCATAGGGCCGGCCGGTCGCAGGGTTGGTGGTGACGCTAGAGACGGTTCCATACGGCGAGCCGATGACATTGCCGCAGAAGATGAAGAAGCGCGTAGGGTCGAAGGCTCGGTTGGGTCCAAGAAGAGGTCCCCACCTATTTGGAATGTCAGATCAATTCATACCGCGAATGGTCTGGTATCCCCGTTGCGCAGCAGGCGGCGGTGAGATGTAGATCTCCAAGGTGAGATGGGGGACAATACCCCACCCACGTCGCCACTCCGACGAGCTCCACTCACCAGTCCTCAACATCGGCGCTGCCGGTGAGCGCATGGCAGATGACCATGCAGTTGTCGCGCGCGGCGTTGAGCTTGCCCCATGTCTTGTAGGCAACCGGTACGTCGTTAAGCGCAACACCTGACTCGAAGGTGAAGGTCGGGAGGACTGCGATCTCCTGGTCGATCAAGCTGGAGTAGGGGTTGGTGGCATTGTCGTCTGGAGTGTCAGCAACCGCATCGGCGTCGCTACCGCCCGGTGACTCACTCGACGTCGACGCCGTCATTGTGAACAATGTCGGCTTTTGGTCGGATAGAGAGTGATAGCGAGTTGTGGATTGATGGTATCGGTGTGTAGATGGAGTTGAGGAATTCCAGAATCGCGTCGAGTTTTACGATTCAAGTCGTCGACTAGTAAATGCCGGCGTGCGGGTAATACGGCCGAGCTTGTTGCTTTGAGTCCTGTCTTTTGATTTGGATTGTGTCGAATCGTCGACTCGGTCAAAGTCAAGCTTTGTATCCGAACCTCGCCTGGGGGCCCAGTGCGCCCTGCTAGCACGTCATTTCGACCGAATATCGCAAATATTCCAAAAGTCGGCGGACCCAGGCCCCGCTTAACGCTGCCACCCGGCGCTCGTATCGCCAGTCCACAACAAAGCACGCACTCACCCAGAGGACACTGAGGATGGACGGGTGGAGCCGAATGCTTTAATCGGCACGCTTATGCAAAGCCGAGAGGGATGTCAGCAGACAGCCAAGCCACTCTCGGTGATCGACATCTCTGCCACATGACGTTGGAACGGCTTCGGCGCTCGGAATGGGCGCCGAGCCATTCCTCATCGTGCCGAATAGTCTGGGGTGAAACCGTCAGACTAATCGAGCCAAAACGAATATCGGTACCACGCTAGGCACTCGGTGTCACTCACCATTCCATCCACTCTCCCTCTCGCACTCGACTCACCATGCCGAGCACGGGCCCCGATGCACAGCTCCTCAAAGCAGCAGCCTCTGGCGACGTGGATGGGATCACACGGGCGCTGTCAGCAGGTGCAAACGTCGAGGCGCGCGACTCGTCCCAACGCACTCCCTTGCTCCTCGCGTCGCTGGGGGACCACGTCGACGCAGCCAAAGCACTTGTAGCCGCGGGCGCGGACCCGAACGCGCAGGACACCATCCTCCAGTCCGCATGGCTCGTGACGGGCGTCACGGGGTCCGTCCCCATGCTCGAGGTGCTCCTCGGAGCGAACCCCAAGCCAGACTTAACCCTGCGTAACCGGTACGGAGGCGTGAGCGTCATCCCCGCCTCGGAGCGAGGACACGTCGATTATGTCCGCCGCGTGGTGACTACCGGCATTGATGTCAACCATATCAACAACCTCGGCTGGACGGCACTCCTTGAGGCTGTCATCCTCGGCGATGGGAGCGACAAGTACGCCCAGATTGTGCGAATCTTGCTCGAGGCTGGCGCAAAGCCCTCAATCGGCGACCATGACGGCGTGACGGCGCTTCAGCATGCCAGGCAGAAGGGGCAGAGTCGAATCGTCGAGATTCTCGAGCAGGCCTAGGCGTAGCAGTGTTGGAAGATTGTAGTGTATGAGTAAAGGTAGTGTCAACAAACTGATTGTGCTGTCTTGCAAGCCAAGACAGAATCTGGGCGGCGCAAAAGCGGCATCCGGTGTCACATCAACTCCGGTCAACCGGTCACCGTTGGCCGGTTACATCCACCTTCCTCGTCTTCCTGGTCTTCCTCGTCTTCTTTGTCTTCCTTTGTCCCTCTTTGTCGACCTCTGCGTTGCTTATTATCGTGTCTGTCTCGCCTCGTCTTCACGCTTGTTGTCCACAACCCTTCTCCATCAACTCAATTATCCTTCCTTCACTGCAACACCCCACCACCTCCGCAACTTACTCGTTGCTTCCACTCATTACTCCCACTCACTCTCGCGTTGACCCCACCTCACATCAATGACCAGCCATGAAGACCACGACCCAACGCGTCTTCGCTGACCTATCCCAACGCCCAGTACTCAAGCACATCCTCCTCGCAGCGATCAACGACCTGCGGCAGCTGTACTCGGTGGGTCCTGTCTTCAGCATGCGTCCTAACCCACCAGACCTGTCGCAACCTCCGTGACTACATGAACGACGACCCCTTCTTCCGCAGCATCTGTGAGAACCTAACATACAGTGTCCCCCCAATTCGTCACTCGCTCGACGGCGACCTGCCCAACAAGCGCACGGATCCCCGCCCGCTAGCATACAACGAGAGCTTCAGGCGCGAGGAGTCGCTCCAGGTCGGCGTGCCCGTCCTCACGCGCTGCGTGCACCCCGAGGGACAAGTTCTCGACGTGCGCGACGGGTACATGGTCACCAAGTCGAGCGCCGGGACGGGGTGGACGCTGTGGGCCCTTCCTCTGGCACACGAAGTGAGGAAGACGTACATGAAGAACCGGGACGAGGCCAAGTTTCCCTCCCCCGCTGAGGACACGATCCCGCTGCAAGACATTCAACTTCCACCCCGCCCCAAGGGAGCAGCGGAACAGCAGCGCATGTGGACCTGGGAGTTTGAGTGGTCCGCAAGGTTCGCTGCATTGGCCATCTATCCTGAGGACAACCTCGCCGCCGTCGCTGCCCAGTCGTGAGTTGACGGGTTGCCTTGGTCCTTTACCAACTCCCCAGAGTCATTGTTCCCTACGCCGGCAAGAGAAACACGCCACTCCAAACCGGACGTGCTCACCGAGTCTACTTCTACCAGCTCCGTCCCTATGGTCTAGAAAATGTCAAGACCAAGGCCAAGGTCGCATCGCCGACAGCCTTGGAGCCACACCCCCGAGCCAGACTGCCCTACCTCGAGTTCATCCTTCCGTATCAGATGGGCGAGCCTGACGTCTCATACACTCTGAAGATCGGCCCTAATGGCCTCGTGGGACTTCTCGTGAAGCGTGAAGAGTCAAGATCCTGCGTAACCGGCCCGCTCATCGTCTTCAATTACATTCGTGGCCACTGTGTTGCGGTAAGTGGCCACCGCGGGAGGCCCCGCTGACGCCCCTAGGTCATCGGCCTCGACCCCAGCGACTCTCGCATTATCGACTTTGACTTCTTCAGTGCCAAGCACATTGTTCTTCTCAAGGTCTGCCCACTGTCCGACGCCGAGCGCGCAACGTACCAACATTCGCCAACCGTTGCGCTGCTCAGCGCAAGCCTGGTGCTCATCCGGATATGCCCCAACATCGGCCATGCCCTCAACGTTTCGCAGCTCCAACGCCCTACTGGTGGGCAGGGTGCGGTTGAGACTCTCACCCATCCTCCAGGGACATGGACTGAGTGCGAGTGCTACGCCAAGTCTCCCAAGGGGGTTGTGGCTCTCGAGCTTCCTCCCCTGTCCGACAACAAGACTCCGAGGGACCAAGCCCTTCAGATGCTCAAGACTGTCTCCGGTACCGTCTCCATCAACCCTCCATTGTCACTGGGCTATCTCGGAAGCATGGTATCCTATGCCCTCTATCCGCACGGTATCGCCCAAGAGTCCCCACGTCCGGCTCTCCGGGGCAGGATCAATGCGGCTCTCTTCATCGATCGCGTTCCCATGAGCACTCGCCGCATGGCCGTCGAGGCGGCAATGCGCCAGTGGCGCAAGCAACTCGACCAGTCGAATACTCACGACACTGAGGACCCTCTTGGCCAGGAGTTTGACGACCTTCTTTGCCTCATGGTTGTCGGCCATCAAGGGTCGTTCAAGGAGTCCAAGTCCAACGGTGAAGTCTGGAGACTACACTTCTACCACGAGATCGAGTTCCCATACCCCCTCAAGGTCTTTACAAGCATTATCGAGTTTTGCAAGTCGATGGAGGATCAGGGGATCCTTGCCAAGCTCATCGATGAGCTCCGAAACAAAGGCGCGGATATCAACAAGATCCCCGACCGACCCTTCACGCGCCTCCTCGAAGTCATCGAGAGCAGCGGTGGGATGCAAGTCCAGGCAAAGAAGTTTGCCCAGCTTCTCGGTCCTCCGCTCCGACCCATGCAGGGCATGGTCCCTGATGTGCGCGAGGAATGGCAAAACTTTGCGGACATGCAGTCGACATGGATGGTAGCGACGGCCACGCACGGTCCTCGAGCCATCGATATCGAGCCATTCAACAACGAGAGCCATCCACCGCCCAAGACTCTTCCTCCCGACGACAAGAATGACAAGAAGATCCGCCACTCAAACTTCCTCGTCAAGACGTACGCCGGGGGGCTGTACTTTCCTGGTGTTCATCTCCTCAGTGGCGTCGAACTGAACCCGCTTCGTCGCAGGTGTGCCCCCGAGTGCAAGGTTCACCACACCCCGATGTTGGTGCTACCGATAGCCACTCGCCGAGTCTGTTGCTCTACTGCTCGCCGCACGGGTCGCGGGTTCCCGTCCTCCAACATCGCCCCCCACACCCCAACCTTCAGCAACGACGTCATCTCGACGCCGTATCCGGTAGCTCGCGACCTCGACGGCAAGCCGATCCCAGACAAGGTTCTTACCCAGCCGCAGGCGCTTGCATACTGTGAAGCCCAGTCGGTGCTGGTCTGCGACCAAGACTCGATCAAGGAGGCGTACTTTGACGGACAGTCACTTGTCCTTGCCCAGGTGAGCTTCTGATAGGCCGCCGCCACAGCTGACACCCCCACAGCATGACCACGTCTCCATCCTCTGCTTCTGAACCTGTGGTTGTGGCGCCTCGTCCACCTTGTTGCTTGTATCCCGGCCCTGGAGCCCCAATATCGGCAATGTTTGCCCCATAAACCTCAACCCCTCATTTGTCATTTGTTCATGAACCATACTTCACCTGTGTCTTGTCCAGCGATCAGTGTTGTTTGTTTACACTTTTTCGACATTGGTGGGCATGGTCAGCTGGTCATGTCGCTTGCCGCAAGATTACGATTGACACATCCACTGCCGCCAGATGGCTGGCAGTGATATGGCGGTAAAAGTGGCCACACGTCATTTATTCAGGGTAGTAGGTCGCTATCAGCCCTGACGTAAGAGCCTATCGGATGGGACTCGAGCCAGGCTTGATGCAGGCGGCGTCGTAGCAATGAGCCTGAAGCTAGGAAGTGTCGGGGGCCATGACGGCCAGCCAGCCAGCCAGCATTGCTCGTTTGTACCTTTCCAAAACACAAAATCAATCTCCAGACTTCTGCGCTGTCGCCGCCGCCGCCCGCCGCCGACACACCGCCGGAAGACCGACCAACACCTACCGCCCACCACCCACCCACCATCGACACAAACATTCGCTTCACCATCGCCCCATGTCTCGAATCCCCGTACCCAACGGCGGACTCCATACCTACGCTCCAAGCTCTCCAAGCACAAACTCCTCCACCATGAGCACCAGCGCCGCAAACTCGCCCGCGGCAGACACACGGCGAAAGCAGAACCGCCGCGACGAGGTGAGTAGCAGGGTCAAAAGGGTTCCTGTGTGTTTGTTTTGTTTTTCGAGCGAGACCAGAGAGACACCGTTGGTGGGCTGGTCACGATCACCCACCCGCCGTTCCACATCACACATAGCAAGTGATGCGTGCGTGCATGTAGCAGGAGCAGCGGCGGCAATACTAGCCGCCTGAACTTCCCCGCCCACCGCCGCGCCTTGCTCACGGACCGCGCCGAACGGTTCGGGCGTGGACGGGTCCGGGCGCTCTCGGTGCGAAGGCTGCCGAGCAACAGCCCAGCAGTGGTGGTGGTGGGGGTGGGTGGCGTTGAATGCCTGCGCCGAGATTGGTAGATTGTCGGAGGGGGGCGCCTTGGAGTGCATGCCCTCGAGCTGGTACAACAGCCCACTCGGTATCCATCACTGCACTGGTGTCCCGACCCCAGCCGCACGAGCCGGGGCATATCAGAGAACAAACCAAGTAGAGGACTGTGCCGAGTTGTCCCTCCCCCACCCCCTCCTGCTTCCACTCCCCCCCTTGCCTTGCCCTCTGGCTCTCTGGCCGTGGCTCATCCCTTCGCGCAATGTCCAACGCTCAGACGAACCCCTCCACGCTCATTCCTGAATCCACCGCGACCTCAATGTCGACCTCGACCTCGTCCTCGACCCGCGCCCGACCCCCCGCGGCCCCAACACCGCCCTCGCTCTCGCCCCCGATCGACGGCAACACGAAACGCACGTCTCCCGGATCGACAACGGCACACCCAAACCCCCTGCCTACGCCCCCCGGGTCGGTGCGCTCGCAAACTTCCCCTACTGTCACCTCTGTCCTCCTTCCATCGACGTCGTCCTCGTCGTCGTCGTCGGCGCCGGGCACGGCACCCATCACTCGCACGCACTCTCACGGCTCTCGGCAATCCGTGTCCTTCCCTGCCGACCTTGTCACTCCGCCCGCGTCTAAAATCCTGGCCTCGCGTCCGACCAACACGCTGTCCGTGTTCCCCGAATCCCCGGACATGGTCGACCCAAACACGCCACCCCTGACGCCCGACGAACTACCCACTCGCAAACGTTACCACTCGACCGTCAACAAAACGGAAATTACCCCTGCTGGTAAACTAAACCGCTCGGCCTCGTCGAAAATATCGTCCAAATTCCAGTCGCTGCGCAAGAAGATTGAGAGCGAGCTCTCCCGCAAGCGCCCCGGTGGCCGCCATGAGCCGTCTCAACCTACGCCAGGTGGCGCTTCCAAGCGTTCTTCCAAGCGCCCTGCCAAGGGTACCGTCGCTGGTCTCCGCCCCAGCCCTGCGCTTACTGTCCCCGAGGGCATGAGCGTTGCCGACGCCTCGCAGCTCTGCGCTGCCAAGCGTACTGACTGCGTCCTCGTCGTCGACGACGAGGAGGGCCTCAGCGGTATCTTCACCGCAAAGGACCTGGCGTTCCGTGTCACCGCGGCTGGTCTCGACCCCCGTCTGACCCCTGTCTCGGCGATCATGACCAAGAACCCCATGGTTACGCGTGACACGACTTCCGCTACCGAGGCCCTGCAGCTCATGGTTAGCCGCCACTTCCGTCACTTGGTGAGTCCTGACTTTGGTGGTTGTGGCACACGTGCTTACAGTCGCTAGCCTGTCTGCAACGAGGATGGAGATGTTGTCGGTCTCCTCGACATCACCAAGGTGTTCCACGATGCCCTCGCCAAGGTGGAGCGTGGCTCGAGTGCCACTCACCAGCTCTCGGCTGCCCTCGCTGGCGTTCAGACCGAGCTTGGCCCCGGCCTCGTCAACAACCCGCAGGCCGCCGCCATGCTCGCCTACGTTGACGCTCTCCGCGACAAGATGGCCCAGCCCGACCTGCTGTCGGTCCTCGACACGAGCCTGCCTCCGCCTACCGTCTCGCCCCGCACGTCGGTTCGCGAGGCCGCTCGCCTCATGAAGGAGCGCCGCACCACCGCTGTTTGTGTCCTCGAGACCAACACGGGCACCAGCGCCATCTCGGGTTTGAGCAACCACAGCGTTCCGCCCAGGATCGCCGGTATCTTCACGTCCAAGGACATTGTCCTTCGTGTCATTGCCGCTGGTCTCGACGCCTCGCGCTGCAGCGTCGTGCGTGTCATGACCCCTCACCCCGACACTGCCCCGCCTACCATGGTCGTTCAGGACGCTCTCAAGAAGATGCACAACGGCCACTACCTCAACCTTCCCGTTGTCGAGGAGGATGGCAGGCTCATGGGCATTGTCGACGTGCTCAAGCTCACCTACGCCACGCTCGAGCAGATTGACAGCATGAACGACGACCAGACGACCGAGTCGGGTCCCATGTGGTCCAAGTTCTTTGACACTCTCAACGCGGCTGGCGGTGACGACGACTCGGCTTCGCAGCTCTCGCACAGCGAACTGCGTACCGACACCCCCTCCAAGGAGAAGGGCCACAACCGTGGCTTATCAAGCGTCACCTCGCCCATGTCTGAGGTTATGCCCGGTGACTCTGCTTCGGCCGTCAACGAGGTCATCTCGGACATTGGCACCAAGGGCGGCTTGTCCTCTGTCGCTCCCTCCATGCCGATTGATGACGGCACCTACGTCTTCAAGTTCAAGACGCCATCAGGACGCACACACCGTTTCCAGGCTCGCCACGACAGCTACGAGCTGCTGCGCGATATTATTCACGGCAAGCTGTCGACCGACCCCTTCTTCGACACGCCAACAGACCCCTCGGCTGTTGCTGCCGACCCCTCAGTGTTCGTTGTCAACTACACGGACGACGAGGGCGACCTTGTGCAGATGACTGCCGACGGCGACGTCTCGGACGCTGTGCGCATCGCCCGCAGCCACAAGACGGACCGTGTCGTCTTGTTCCTTGACGGCGGCAACAACTGGGCAGATGCCGCAAAGTCGGCCGCCCCTAAGCCTGCCGAGGTGCCCAAGGAGGTCCCGGCCGCTCCCAAGCCCGTTGTTGAGGAGAAGGTCGAGGAGAAGGTGGCCGAGCCGGTTGCTGCTCCTGCCCCCGTCAGGGCGACCAAGGTCGTTGGACCTAATGGGGAGGAGCTCCTCTTTGGTGTTCTCCCCAAGGACATGGCGCTGCCGGCTGCCATTGGCTTCCTCGGCGTCGTGATTGCCGGCGTGTTCGTTGCCTCTCGTACCAGCAAGTAAGCTGGGAGGCGAACGCAGCACGTCGGCGTGTGGCTGGCTGATTATTTCCCTGCCACCTGTATTGTATCCGTACGCACCCACATACAATGACCAGAAAAAAACAACAACAACAGGGTTGGTTTGAGAGATAGTAGACGCGATAATACGAAGGGAAGTGCTCCATGTATATCGTGATGACTTTTGAGGGCACCCGAGCACGCGAGTGGAGCGAGTGCGCGAGGTGAGCTGTTGGCGGATGATGTCTACGAGCCCGCGCAACCACACCACCTTCTCGCCCCGTGCTATCCACGCCCGCCCGTACCCACCCACCCGCCCACCCGCCAATGCAACTGATACATGCCAATGCCTGCCAAACGCCAATCCCTCTCTACTGCATACCGAGCATCCTCAAGATCTGGCTCGGGGGCTGGGGCACGGGTGCCTCGAACTCGACCTGGGAGAAAGTGCTGCGGGTGTGAGCGGGGTGTGGCTCGTGGGACGGCGCCTGGGAGAGGGGGGAGGAGAAGGTGGCTATCCAGCAGGCCAAGGCAGCAGCCACGCCAGGTGCGCACTCTCCGCCTCTTGTTCGCCCTCCCTCGCCGGCTCGCTGCGCTCGCGAGCTCTACTCACCTAAACTTGGACGACGGCGCGCGGTTCAACCTGCGCGCGGTACGCGCGTTCGTCTGCGTGTTCTGGCCGCGGACAGGCAGGCCCATGGCGTGGCGACGGCCGCGGTAGGTGCCGATATGGCGGTGGTGCATGATGTCTGCCTGGCGCTGGCGGCGGAGGTCGACCTCGATCTTGATGCTGTTGAGCGGGTCGTCGAGGGGGCCCTCTGCGGCGGCTGCCGCGGCAGCCTTGGCGTCTGGCGCCTTGCCTGGCGCCGCGAGCACGATGCGGCTGGGCGGCGTCGACGCGGCCGGAGCAGACAGGTACGCTGACAGCGCGGTGATCTGCTGCTCTGTCAAGGAGGACACCTTGGCGTCGTTCGGGATGCTCAGCCGTGCGAGGAGGCGGGACGACGTCGCGTAGCTGATGCCGTAGAACGCGCGCAGGGCGATCCGGATCAGGTTGTGTTCTGGGAGGTAGTGGCCGAGGAGGTGCATGGTGTGTGTGGGTGTGAGGAGGGGATGTTGATGTCGATCGAGCTCGAGGTCGTCGACCTTCAAAAGTCGGGAGTGCTCGTTGGACGCCGTGCCTGGGATGCCACAAAGCGTGGCGGGAGAAAATTCCGCCAGCCAGGAGCGCATTCAGCACTCCTGTAATGTAAGTTGAGATTTCGGACACCGACCTACTCCGGACACTGTCAAAACAACATTATGCGCCCAACAACGAGCCTCCTCAAGCAGACAGCCGGCTACCGCGCGCCCGCGACACTCCCCGTGCCCTCAGCCGCGGCGTTCGCGCTCGTCCGCGACCTGCTCGCCCAGCGGCCACGGCACTTCCGCGAGATCCTCCTAGACGGCGTCGGCGCAAAGCTCACCGCCGCCAACGTGTACCCCGCCGGCGCGCGCATGAAGGGCAAGGGCAAGGCCGTGGTGGAGGAGTCGGCTGTTGAGATTCCGAAGGAGCACCCCTTTGTGTCTGGCCAGTGAGTGGGTTCGACGCGACTGGCGAGGCTGGTACGCGAGTGGAGTAGGAGGTGTCGTTCGGCGGCTTCGGCAGCTACCACCTCTCGACTCCCCACGCTAGCCCTCGCCGCTTGCCGCTCGCTCGCTTCGCTTGCGGCTCGCTGACAACCTCAGGTACCTCAAGAAGCACATCCTCCCCGTCCTTGCATCCCAAAAGCTCATCGCCAAGGAGTGGCGCCACGCCGAGCCAGGAAGCGCTCTCGAGCACGCGCACCGCCCGCACACGGATAGGAAGCACTCGATGTGGGTGCTGCAGGACGACGGCAAGTCGGCAGCACGGTGGAGCAACCTCACGAGCGGCACGGTCACGCGCCGGATCCTGTCGCAGCAGGGGCACGAGGTGCAGCTCGAGGCCAAGGCCGCGGCCGAGGCGGCGCGCCAGGCCAAGTTTGCCAGCGGCGAGGAGCAGCGTTCCGACAAGGACGTTATCGCGTGGGACGCCCGCCCGAAGGGCTTCACCGTCACTGCTGAGCGGCTGCACCTCAACCGCCGCCGCGCACGCCGCCGCGAGTTCAAGGAGGAGCACGCGGCCCGCAAGGCCGAGGAGCGCGTCGGCCACGCCCAGCTCGCGGCCGAGATGCTCGAGAAGCTGCGCGTCGCGAAGGCGTAAGAGGGAGTAGTCATTGCATGCATGGGTTAGTAGGCTAGGGGGAAAGCGAGGGAATGGGGGGAGCGGGACGGGGATAGCAGTCACGACCGAGCCAGCAACTCGCTTCATCTCCTTCTCTCGCTCACTTCCTCATCCCCCACTTCACTTCACTCACGTCTTGAATCTTGGCATGGCCCGCAGTCTGCCCAACGGCACATCTGACGCGTCTCACGCCCCTGACGCAACGGTAGACTCTGACCTCGAGCTGACGCCAGGCGCCGAGGCCACCTCGCCCTCTCCAGACCCCGAAGCCGACGACCCCGGCGCCCGCACGCACGCCGACACCCTCGCGCAAGCGTACATCCCCACCATTGTCCCGTCGTTCGCGTATGCCCCGCCGCCCGAGAACCTGGCCGTGCCGGCGTGGGTCGGCGCCTCGGAGCACAACGCACTGCCGAGGCGGCGGCGCGTGCCCCCCGAGCAGGATCCGCGGCGGGTGCGCACGCCCGCTGACCCGCGCGAGCGGTCGCCTGCGCGGCACTCTCCGGCGCCCTTCCTGCGTGTACGCACCCCCGAGACACCCGCGCCGAGGGCAGTCCCGAACGGCGCCGTCAACGGTGAGCGGCGCGTCCTCGTCCCTCCCCGCTTGCCTCCTCCAATGCCACTCCTCGCGCCAGTCCCCCAGCCAAACAGGCCCATTCGCGCCGCCTTCCTCCCCCGAGGTGGGCGCGGGCGGGCCCACAACGCTCCTCGCAGCCATAACCCCAACGCGATCCCCGTCACCCACCGCGGGCCGCTGACCTTCGCTGCGCTCGACGCGCGCCTGCACGCGCCGCGAGGGAACACGTACCTGCGTATCCACGGCGCCGCCGCCGCCTCGCAGCTGGTATGGACGGGCGAGCGCGCAAGCTCCGGCTTCAGCGCCGTCTCGCCAGCCTACGCGGGCCTCTCGCCCTCGGCGTACGCCGCGGCGCGCACAGCCCTCGCGTACGGCGCGCCGGGGTGGGTGCCGGGCCCTTATCTGGCGGACATGGCGGCGCGGCACGTCCTCGCCGAGGCGCCGGAGGACGGCACGAGCGCGTGGATCTCGGCGACGAGCAGCCTCAACTGGGCCGTGTGGGCCGTTGCGCAGGCCCTTGTTGGCGGCGAGAACGAGGTGCGCATGGCGGTCATCGTGCCGACGGGCGAGGTGTTCCTGCCTGCTAGTCGGATCACGTTGCCCCTCGCTGCCGCGAACCGGGCGAAAGACGCAGGCGAGGTGCTCTTCTTCGCCCGCGTGTTCGGCGGCTCGGTGACGGCCGACTTGGTGTGGACGTCCGAGGTGAGCTATTGAAACCAGATGCTAGCTGACGCCGACACCAGGCGCTGCCCTTCGCCCTGCCGGCGCGCTTCTGGAAGACACGCGCACAGCGCCCGCTCGTCGGATCATGGCTCGACAACCTCCGCTTCGACCCGCGCGAGCCGTTCGAGCGCGCGGTCGCGCACATGGGCGCTGGGGGGGAGGTGTGGCCTGATCAGCCCGTCCACTCGTGCGTAGCTAGTCGCGGTGCAAGGCAGTTAACGCCGCAGCCTTGGACACGCGTGGCCGCCGACTTCGAGCGACTCGGGCGACGCCGACAAGGACACCGCCGAGGTGCCAGTGGAGGAGATGACCCTCCTCAGTTTGAGTCCTGCACCTGTGGTACGAGGTCTCCAGGCGCCGCTTGAGCCCGAGCGCTGCTTCCTGCTCTGGTGAGCTGCTTTCCACCTCGAGTTCAGCTGACCCCAGATCGCCGCCCGCCGCCACGGCCAACCGCCACAAGCTCAATGCTTGTTTTCATTGCGTCATCCCCCCCCCACCCACCCACTCACAGCCAGATCTAATCTCGTCTCGTCCATCTCACTCTTGTAGCGATACCATGAACTAGCCGTTTCCCATCCACTCACCCACCCACACGCCGCCATGCTGCGGCCCCCGCTGCGCCCGTCGGCGTCCTCCTCGTCCAGTGTCTCCGTGTCGCGCTCCCCGTCCCAGGCGCCAGCGAGCATCGTGCCGCTGTTCGCCGAGCTGACATTCTACGTCGTGCCCGCCAAGCTCGAGGGGCGCATCGTGGCGGTATACGCGCAGATTGACGCGCTGGGCGGGCAGCGCACCGCGCGCGCAGAGGACGCAGACTATGTGCTCACTGCGCTGCATGGCATCCCGCGCCTGGAGCGCGTGCTTGGCAGAAACCTGGTACGCTGGCGCAGTGGTGCGAGGCAGCCCGCTCACACCCTCCTAGGCCGCGCTCAACCTCCTCCGCATCGAGTTCGTCGCCGACACATACGCGCGCTGCGTGTCCCCGGCGACCTTCCCCCGCCTGCCCAAGTGGGACGAGTACCGTATCGCCACCACACGGCGCAAGCGGTCGCCGAGCGTCGAGCTGCTCGACGGCCCAAGCCCAGCGAAGAAGCCCAAAGTCGTCGCCGCAGCCGAGGACGGTGCCGCCGGCTCCGGCTTTGGAGACTGGGACGCGGCGCAGCCGCCAGACGTGGCCCCATACTCTGCCGCCATGCCGTTCAAGGACATTCCAAAGCTTGCGTGCGAGCGCCCCTGTCCACTCACCTGCCCGAACCAGGACATTGTGCGTGCGCCTCCCCGAGGCCGAGCTGACTGACGCCTCAGATCGACGCGATCAAGCCGATCTTCGAGGAGCGCGAGTACGACGAGCCGGACCAGCTCAACTCGAACGTGCTGAGCTACCGGCGGAGCATGAGCGTGGGTGCCTGTTTTGTGGCGGCGCGCTGACTCCAGATCATGAAGTGTACGTTTGGCGCCAGAACACACTGACATCAGCCGCGCCACGCCGCTTCACGTCAGGCAAGGACGCGCGCCAGCTCAACGGCGTAGGGGATAAGGTCGCGTCGCGAGTACGTCTGCGCGCAGCGCTAGCGCTGACCCCAGATCGACGAGTATCTTTCCACTGGCGCCGTGGCGGAGAGCGAGGCCATCCTGAAATCAGCGCGCTTCAAGGCGCTCCGCACCTTCTCGACAATCTACACGATCGGCCGGCCGACCGCAGCAGACCTCTACGACAAGAAGGGGTGCCGCACGCTGGCAGACGTGCAAGCCCACTACTGCCACGACACGCCGGCGGACGACGAGCTCTCGGCGAAGGAGCTGCGGGCGCGCGACCTCCGCCGGATCAGCGGGACGATGACCCGCGGCGAGGTCGTCATGGACTGGCTTGGGCTGCGGGACGAGCTCGACGCGAGTATACCCCGCTCCGAGGTCGAGGAGATCGGCGCGTGTGTTGCCGAGCAGCTTGAGGCGCTGTGTCCTGGCTGCGAGCAGACCATCTGTGGCGGGTGGGTTTGGAGTCCGTGCCGGCTGACGCAAGGTATCGCCGCGGCAAACCGAGATCCAACGACGTGGACGTCATCTTCCGCCCGCCGAGGGAGGGGCTCGATGCGCGCCTGCTCAGAAGACTGTATGCGCGGCTAGCGGCGCTGGGCATCGTGACGCATGTGCTCCGTGAGTGTTGCCCAGCACCGCACTGACACGAAGACGTGTCCACGCTCGACCACACCACACCGCTCCACTCGCATCCGGGCAACTTTGATAACCTCGACAAGGCGTTCGTCATCCTCCGCCTCCCGCCCTCGGCGGACAACCCCGCCCCGCTCCACCGGCGCGTCGACCTCATCTGCGCCCCGCCAGAGCGGTACGCCGCCGCCGTGCTCAGCTGGTCGGGGAGCATGATGTTCGAGCGCGACTTTCGGCGCTATGTCGAGGCTAGGTGCGTGTGTGCGAAGGTGATGACTGACGATGAGCAGAGGCCTCAAGTTCCGCGCGGGGTTGATTAACGCCAAGACTAACGAGGAGATCAACTTTGGCTCGGAGCGAGAAATCTTCGCGCATGTTGGGCTGAGATACATCCCGCCCGAGCTGAGGAACGCTGATGGGTAGGCGCGGTGAACATCTTGGTGCTTCTGCCACTTGCTCTATCATATGCATACTTGTATTGGTTGTCTAGATGGTGCTCTGGGGTCGCCCCTGCGTCGACTACTTTCGCTTGGCAAGTGGCGCCACGACGGGCGGGCGAGGTCCCTTGAACCATAGTCCGGCGAGGATGACGAGGTGGACCGCTAACATGGCCAGCGAGCTGCGCGGGGTGGACGGGTACGTAAGCCACGCCTTTTCCAGGAGGGCAATGAAGCCGAGGCTGTGGTGTGAGCTCGTTCACGATGACCACATCAGCTTAGCTCACATGAGAACAGGCTCGCCCCAGCCGCCGCCGAGGTAGAGCAGCAGTGGCAGCTGGTGGAAGTACCACGCGTGGAACTGGTAGTGCAGGCTGCGAGCGAAGGTCATGCCGATGAGGTTGGACGTGAAGAGGACGAGGGGAATGTCTGTGAGGTTAGGTGTGGCCGGACTCCTGGCACCTACGCGAGCTTGGAAGCTGGCCGAGAGGTACAGCTGGCCGGAACGACGCCTTGACACTCGACAGTCCACGCTTGAGCACGGCAGCCGACCCACCCGGGACCGGGTTCCACCTGAACCACCCGAACGCGATGAGCGTAACGACGTGTGCGATGAGAAGGCCGCGCGCGAAGCCCTTGGACAGGAAGGTCTCTTCGCTCACGAACCGCCAGTTGACAGTCCACTTGTACATGAACTCGCGGGAGAAGTCAAACGCCGAGGTAAAGTAGGCCCGTGCGTCAGCGGCCGTGTCGAGGAAGTAGAAGCCTGGGAGGGCGACCTGCGTGATGGCGATGAGGACCACCGAGTCGACGGTGCCGAAGGCGCCCCGATTCTGGAACAGGATGACCAGGAGGCCGGGGAGCGTGAGCAGGATGTTCATCTTGACGCCGAGTGCAAGGCTGGTGGGTTAGAGTGCCACAACTGCTCAAACCCACGAGTACACCAGCGATGCCACCTTCCACCACCCGGTCTGGAAGAGCACGACCGACGCGTAGAAGATGAGCATTGCGAACGGGTCGTTGAAGAGGCGCAGCAGGTAGATCGAGTGCGAGCGCTTGGAGAAGACGAGCGGGATGAGGATCCATTGTGGGATGTGCTTGCTCCGTCCCGCGAGGAAGTAGATGGTTGAAACGAGGACCAGTGTCACGGACTCGACGACGAGGAAGATGAACTGCGCTGGACGCTCGCGGCCTGCCGCAGGCAGCAGCTTGTACAGCGCCGTGTAGATGTACAGGTGGAGAGCGGGGTAACTGGGATCTTAGCAGGTGATTCGTCAAGTCAATGCCACCTACACTAGTGGTCCTGTCTCCCCCTCAAGCTTGGAGTAGTCCCTCTCGCCGGTGAGGAAGCCATCCACCTGCTGCATGTACGCGTCCCAGTCGATCTTTGTGTCTGCGAGTGTCAGGGCCGTGCGCGCAGCAGCCGCAGCAGCAACAGTAGACGTACATGGAATCTTCCAGATGATGACGAGGCCGATGGCAAACTGGAAAGCCAAGAGACCGGCAGCCAAGATCCAGAAGTACGCGCGGTCGAAGAGCAGCGCGCGGACAGTGCCCACCGGGTCGCTGAACAGTCCGGTCACGAGCGAAGTGACGAGCTCGACGGTGCTCTTGGAGCCCGAGGGGCGCGAGCTGCGCGGCACTGGCGGTGCGGTCCCTCTTGCCGAGGCGCCCGGTGATGGCTTTGGCGTCGGTGCCATGTCTCTTTTGCGTGAGAGGATGTGTGTGATGGAGATGTCGGAGGTGGGAGTCGTGTTGTCGAGCCCGAATTGGATGACGCGTATTGCGATTTATTTAGACTTTGTGATTGCTGGCTGGCAGCTCTGTGCCGAGATTGCGGGGCCTAATCGCACGCCCTGCCACCCACCTACTTCCGCTTTTCAGACTCGTACCCACTCATCGACACAGTCTACCGCAAAAATCATGTAACCAATTTAGGTGAGATTTGGGGGATCGTCCTCTGCATGTGCATGTACAAGGGCCAGGAATTTAAACCGCGTTTCTATGCATCGTAGAGGCAGAGATGTACATTTACTGATAACTCCGAGGTCGTGGGCGGGATCAAATCTGTCTGCCCCGCCACCCACGCCCCGACGCGTCAAAACATTAGGTGGACAAGGACGCGTCCAGAGAAATCAACAACGATTGACTGCGTTTACTCTCCACCTCCTACTCATAACATCACCCACAACAATGAACCGTAGGGGTCACCTGTCCCACAAGGTCCCCAACGTCAAGTTGCGGCCGGCGCCAGAGCGCAGGAGCAACAGAGGGCGCCAGACCATCCCGGACAGCGAGATCTTAGCCAGAGCTATGGAGGAAGACTCGTCAGGTGAGCGGACCTGTGCGGGCCGAACTGACGTTCCCAGACGACGATGCCGCCGGCCCATCGATCGACAATGCCAACAGGCCGTGGAAACACGTTACGCTCACCTTCACCGGCGTCGAGGACAAGCCCGAGCTCGTCAAGCTCGTGCGCGAACTCGGAGGCAACATCGAGAGTGCTCTGACCCAGACGGTCAACTATGTTGTTGCCGTGGGATACACGTCGCAGAAGTATAACGTGGGTAGCTAGGGCGATAGGGGGGTGGCTGACAGACACAGTACGCTGTCGAGCATAGGATCCCGGTCATGGCGCCGTCGTGGATCCGCGATGCGCATGCCCAGTGGATTAAGGGAGGGGAGCTCGACTTCGCCTCGGTGGGTTCACTCCCTGTGACGTCCTGCTAACCCGCCAGAGCGTCGAGTCGCACCGCTTGCTGCCGTTCCTCGGGCTAAAGATCTCCATCACCGGCATCGACCAGCTCGACCGCAGGAAACAGATCATCAAGCTCATCAATCAGGAGGGAGGCGTGTACAGCAGGGACCTCGACAGGACCTGCACGCACCTCGTGTCCGCGTACCCGACCACGGACCCCAAGTCCAAGCAGAGCGAAAAGATCAAGTGGGCGGTCAAGGAGCTCGGCGACCGTGCGATGCAGCGCCGCCGCGGGAAACGCTTGGACGACCCAGACATGTGCATTGTCTACGAGTCGTGGATCTGGGACTGTGTCGGGTTTCACGGCCGGTGGAGTGAAGACGCCTACGACGCCCGTAAGCCGCGTCGGGATGGACGAGTACGACCCGAGGATGTTCTCGACGGCTCCGTGTTCCGCCAGCCTGAGAAGGAGGAGGTGCCTCTCGACGAGGAGGAGCTGCAGCCTGCCGTGGCTCGAAAGCGGAAGCGTGGGGGCATTGACGACCTCGTCGGAGAACTGTTATCAACAACAGAGCCCCCGGCAGAAGCCAAGCGCGCAAGTCCGACGGTAGACCAGAAACCTGGGGTCATTGAACTCGATGAGCTTCCTCGACGACAAACAGCCGCCTACGA
The DNA here is from genome assembly GCF_020906515.1 of Vanrija pseudolonga. Classification (NCBI taxonomy): domain Eukaryota; kingdom Fungi; phylum Basidiomycota; class Tremellomycetes; order Trichosporonales; family Trichosporonaceae; genus Vanrija; species Vanrija pseudolonga. The sequence goes on along the minus strand of NC_085851.1, from coordinate 2,714,520 downwards.
CCCTCAGGCTTCAGTTCTCCACGCGACCAAGTCGGGAGCATTCGACAAGCCAGCAGCAGCCGGTCCGTCGAAACCGGCCAAGATCGACACTCCTCCCAGCGATGATACTTCGCGAACGTCGCCCCTGCCAATCTTCCACGGTCTGAGATTCAGCCACGCCATCCCTGACGGTTATCAAGGGCTTGAGAATGCTTTGAGACAGCACGGCGGCGTCACCGTCAGCGAGGCTGACCGCTTGGCTGGTGCCCCAGTGGACTATGTCATCGTTCGACTGTGAGTGGTATTGTCACCCACGACTCCTGCTGACCACCTCAGCTCGGCGCGCCTCCGGCCACCGATGCCAGAACTACCCACGGGCCAGACAGCACCACAAGTCGTAACCGAGTGCTGGGTGGAGGGCTGCTGCTTCTCCCAGCGACTATTATCTCCGGACGAGAACCTCGTTTTCCAGCCCGTAAGCTTCACACGAGCAATCCCGGAAGCCGAACCCTTCCTCGTCCACATTTCAGGCTTCTCAACTGAAACAAATGTGTACCTGCGGCGACTGCTGCGGACTATCGGAGGAACCCTATCTGAGAGGCTCAACAAGCATGCGACCCATCTGGTGTGCGCGTCGCCAGCGGGACTCAAGTACGACAAGGCGAAGGAGTGGGGCCTGACTGTTGTGCGGGATTCGTGGCTCTGGACAATGGGACGGACGGGTGTCATGGAGCCTGCAAGTGCTCACGCCCACGATGGTGGGTCTGCGGGCCTGAGCTTACCGTACTCACACTGCTCAGCCCCTGCCCCCGCTGCCACTGCTAGTGCAAGACAGACGACGAACACAACGACCTCGTCTGGTCTCGACCCAAGCCTCCCACCACCCGAGGGTGGCGCTCTGCGCGGAACACCGGGAGCTCGGTCACTCAAGCCTACTCCGACGCATGTGGACGTGATCCCGGACGCAGAGCACGCCAACCCTCTGTCACCACCGAAGCACGCGACCGAGCGAATCCTCAACCGCGCCATCCTGAGTCCTGGACGCCGAACCGCATCCGCCCCAGAGTCTTCCCCGCTCGGCTCACCCGCTAGAGCATCCGACCTCAAGGCGTCGGCCACAGTCGGCGCTACCGGCACCCGAGATGACTTCACTGCAGCCTTGCGCAAACTTGCCGAGGACCCCGCGCCCCAGCGTTCCAAGCTGGTGAGTTGCTTCGATAAGGACTGCCACTGACGTCAGGTCCGCCGTGCTCGAGTTAGCTCGACAAAGTCAAAGGCCGTGGTCACGCCGACCGCAGGCTCTCCTTCCACCTCGCCCGTCAAGTCGCCTGCGAAGGAACCCGTGACCATGCTCGGAGTTCCGCCAGCAGCGGTGGAGGACGAGTCGATGCGGGTGACCTATGCGGACCCCGTATCGGAGAAGGAGCGCCGCCGCTTGGTGGACGCCGTGATGCGCAGCGGGCCGAGCCCCTCCAAGGCGAGCCCATCTAGGCGACAGAAACTGTAATGCGGCGGTGGTGCACCGCCAGAGTGGGTTGGAGTGGGGTGTGGTCCCTTGTGAAACGTCTGGTCGCCTGTCCTGCCAAGACATGACCTGCGAGACTGTGTAGTCCTTATGCTTACGCCGCTATGCAAGCAATGTATTGCCTAGAGCCTATGCAAGCGATATATTTGTCCATCGCCAAGCGAGGGAGCACAGGGAAGTGTGAAGTGGGTGAGCACGCCAAATAGCCAGGGAATCACTGTATCTTGTGGCTGGCGCCTGAAACGGAAGTCGCCGATGGTCGTCCCTCCCCCCACAATTAACGATGAAGCGAAGAGCGAGCAGCACAAGCACAAGCACCAGCACAGTACGACGCCAGAAGAGGAGGCACGTTTGACGATGCCGAAAGCAGAAGTAGTCGCTCCAACAGCAAGATCACGAGGTGTGGTGACAACAGGACCTGGCATTCAGATCCTCTCGTTATCTGCACGTCAAGAACAATTGTGCGCCGTAAGGCGGGGCCGTCCGATCAAGAGGACGACGACGACGACGAGGAGCAGCTCAGTTCCGCTCCGTCCACCTCCTCTTCACGCAACCAGGCACCAACCTTGCTTGGCGTGATTGGAAAAAAAGTCTGCTCTCCTCGTGCTTGCAGTCTCCCATTGTAACATTGCGCATAGCGCAGTGGGGAGGCAAAGCACATGGCGCTAGCTACAAGCGAAATGGCTGGGGAACGCTCGCGTTTGACTTTTGGTTTTGGCAGTGCCTAGCGTCTCGAGCCCTGAGGATGGCATGTGGCGAGCGCATGACGTCAAACAAGCCGTGGGGGTGTCTCACTAGAGCGCTACACTTTGCTCAGTATCCTCGTGCCGCGGGGACGGGGGGGCAGTGAGGGGTCGGCTCGGCTCAACTTGGCTCGGCGGGGCGGCCCACGAGCTCGAGAGTACTTAAGCTGAGGGGGGTAGGTGAGCAGCTGAGACCCCCACGCACTCACAATGCTCCCCCTCGTCCTCGCTCCGCTCCTGTTGGCGCTGGCGCACGCCGCGCCCGTCGAGCCGGCGACGCACACGCTCAATAAGCGCTGGAATACCTGCTCGGGGTACAATGTCGCCGGGTGCCCGTTCGCCTCGGCGGGCGAGCACGGCGCCGTCGCGACCGAGATCGGCACGTGCTCTGCTATCGGCGTGCAGGCGCTCAAGGACGGCGGGAGCGCCGCTGATGGTGAGTGCGGGGTTTTGGGTGGCCGAGCGAGGTAGGGTGATATGAGCTAACACAGCCAGCCATCATCGCTGCCTCGCTCTGCGTAGGCGTTATCTCCAACTGGCACTCTGGTATCGGAGGCGTAAGTGCCGCGCTCGCTCCGCTAGCTCACCCTCGCAGGGCGGATTCCTCATCAACCGCTTCACCAACAAGGACGGCTCGAAGGGGTACGAGCAGATCGACTTCCGCGAGACGGCCCCGGCAGGCAGCAACGAGACCATGTACTCGCAGTACGGCGTCAACCAGACCAAGTCGACCAAGGGCGGTCTGGCGGTCGGTGTGCCGGGCGAGATCAGGGGTGGGTTGCTGGTTCTTGACGACTCGCTAACCCGCCTCCAGCCTGGGAAGCCCTGCACAAGCGCCACGGAAAGCTGCCGTGGAAGCGCCTGTTCGAGCCGTCTATCGACATTGCGCGCCACGGCTTCCCGGTGAACTATGACCTCGCGACTGTCTTGACGCCCGCGTACCCTTTCCTCACCTCCGACCCGATCTGGGCAGAGCAGTTCGCGCCGAACGGCACGCTGCTGAAGCAAGGCGACTACGTGTACCGCCACCGCCTGGCGGACGCGTTGACGATCATTGCCAAGAAGGGCCCCGACGCGTTCTACCACGGCCGTATTGCCAAGAACATCGTCAAGGCCGCCCAGGCGCAGGGCGGCATCATCACCCTCAAGGATTTGGCAGGGTACAAGGTCAACGTCAAGAACACGTCTGTGGTCGAGTACCGCGGCAAGCGCATCTACTCGACCACGGCGCCCAGCAGCGGTGTGGTGGTGCTCTCGACGCTCAAGATCTTCGAGGGCTTCCCGGACGGCGGGGCGGCGGATGACTCGCCGGCGATCAACCTGACGACGCACTACCGTGAGCAGACCTCAGCTGACGTCTGGCATGGCATGCAGTGCTGATCTCTTCGCAGTCGTCGAAGCCGACAAGCTCGGCTACGGCCAGCGCGCGACCCTCGGCGACCCGGCCTTCACGGCCAACGTGACGGCCCTCGAGGCGAGCTACCTCACCGAGCCGGTCATCAAGGCGGCCCGCGCGCGCATCCACGCCAACACGACCTTCCCGCCGCCGTACTACAACCCGGACAACTACTTCCCCTCGCGCGAGGGCGGCACGAGCCACCTCGCCGCGGTCGACAAGGACGGTAACGCGGTCAGCCTGACGACGACGGTGAACCTGATCTGGGGATCGGGTGTTAGTGAGTCGCGTGGCGCTGGAGGCAGGGTAGGACGCCTGCTGACACCCACTCCCAGTCACCGAGGACGGCATCGTGCTCAACAACGAGATGGACGACTTCTCGTCCCCCGGCCAGGTGAACGCGTTCGGCTTTCCCGCCAACCCGATCAACTTTATCAAGCCCGGCAAGCGGCCCCAGTCGTCGATTGCGTCCAGCCTCGTCGAGGACGAGCACGGCAACCTCGTCTTCGTGACCGGCTCGGCTGGCGGCTCGCGCATCATCACGGCGACGCTGCAGCAGCTGCACAACTATGTGGACAAGGGTCTGAACGCTACGGGCAGCACGTACCAGTGAGTCGCTCCCACCTGGCCTGCAAATATCACACCCCCTGATGCCCCGCCCCAGTCCCCGCTGGCACGACCAGCTCAGCGGCAAGACCTTCTTCGACTACGACGACCCCTCGCGCCCGATCCCGCTCAAGGGCTACGACAACGGCACAGTCGCGTACTTCACCAGCCTGGGCTACAACATCACGTACCAGTCGCCGTTCGGCTCGAGCACGTCGCATGCGATCAGCAAGCTCCCCAACGGCCAGTGGCTTGCGGCGGCGGACCCGCGCCGCCCGACCGGCTGGGGGCAGGCGTACTAGGTCATGTGGTACGTGGTTGTGCTTATCGCGGAATGTGTGCGCTTGTTGCGCACGGACATTGAATGGTAAAAGCCGAGATATAATCATAGGCATGAATGAATGGTTGCTTGCTTTCGGGGTTGGCGGATGCCGCGGGGTAGCGCCGGCGGTACGCCCGCGGAGCGCACGATCAAATGTCCGCCGCCGAGCCGAGGCTATCAGGTGATTGCGCAACGGTAGCGCCCATGGCGGAGTATCACGCCGACACGACACCGATGGCGAGCGCGGTGGAGGTGAGGTGATGGTTGGTCCTTCCTCCGCGCGATACGCCGACGCCGATGACGATGACGCGCTGCGCGATGGGGCCACCTGACGACTGTGAGACAGCAGGTGCCACTAATCTAAGCTAGCGGAGTTGGAGTCACCGCGAGATGTGGGCACCTCCACCGACTTCTCCCCGTCGCTCCGCTGGCCTGTTCTCATGCTGTCGCCGGGCGCAGTGGTGAGGGTAGCAGACGACGTGGAGGGAGTGAGGGAGGGAGGGACGGTGGTGCTATCTACGGCGAGCTAGTGGTCAGAGCTGGACGTATAAGAACGGGGGACCGAGGAGGCGATGGGGCGCTGAAAGACGAGTTACTAACCCGCCCCCGCCATGTCCACCTCGCAAGAAGAAAGCAAGCCCGCCTCGACGACCGACGAAAAGTCGCGCCGCGCGAGCAGTGATGCCGCCGCGGCCCCGGAACTGGGCTACACTCCAGCGTCCGCCGGCTACCCCGGCGACGGCGCCGAGCACACGTACCACCGGCCTGCGAAGTGGTCCTGGGCGGCGATCAAGCACTGGATCACGGACCGCGACCTGCACGTGTGGTGGATGTCGTTTGGCTTCACGCTGCTCTTCACCTCGTACCCCATCCAAGGCGTCCAGACGATCCGCTTCCCCACGACGGGCAGCTATATCCTCATCGTGCTCTATTCTGCGTACCTCGTCACGTCGATGTGGGCGACGTTCTTCCTGTCCTGGTGGGGGCTCGAGTGGTGCCTGCCGTGGGGGCCCATCTCGTACGCAACCTGGATCGCGTGCATGTTCGGCGGGAACACGGCGGCGAATCTCGTGGGCGCGGCGTTCTTTGGCTGTGAGTGGGACCGACGACGGGACTGGGGATGAGATGGAGAGCAGCGCTGACACCCGCCACAGGGGGCGCTGGTATTCTGTGGCCCGCTGCCGGCCAGCTCATCGCCGCCGTCTCGACGCCACACAACCGCGCGACCAACGCCGGTATCTACCAGTGCGCGTTCCACGTCGGCGTGTGGGCCGGCGGCCTCATCCTCGGCGCGGTGGAGAAGACGTTCTCAAACTACAACTACCAGTACGCCGTGTTCGTCAGTCTGGCAGGCACGGCGGCCGTGTGCATGATCCTGCACGCGTTCTCCTTCCGGCGCCGGTTCCGCCGCAACCCGAAGGAAGCCGCCGCAGAGGAGGCGGTGGCCGGGAGCGACCCCTCGCACGCGCACGGCGCCGTGGCCCGCGTGCAGCTCGACGACGGGACAGTCGAGTACCGCGCCTTCGACGTGCGCGACATCAAGTCCGAGTCGGCAGTCGTGCAGGACCTCGCGCTGAGTGGCGGACGCAGCGGCCGCGTGCGTCTCGACAAGGAGTACTTCACCACCAACTTCTGGAACCCGGTCAAGATGCTCTGGAACCCCGTGTTCGGGCCGCTCGGCCCCGCCATCTTCGTGACCGGCGGCATCACGCAGGGGTGGTTCAACGCGAGCTTCAACAAGATCGTGTACCAGGTCGGCGGGGAGTGGAACGGGTGGATCTATGCGATCTCCGAGTCGTGGGCGATCGTCGCCTCCATCGTCTTCGGGCTGTTCTACGACCGCCTGAGGAGCAACTACATCGCCAAGCGGTACCGCTGGGTCATGTACGTCTACGTCGTGGCATACTACGGCCTCTGTGGGCTCGCGCTCGCGAGCCACTACCTCGGCCAGCGGGGAATCGGACACGGACCGGGCCAGACGTCCCCGGCCCACTTCAAGGTCGTGCTCTCCTTCACCGGCGCATTCTACAACATCCAGCTCCTCGCGCTCGAGGTCAGCATCCTGACGTACCTGTCCACCTTCTTGACCTACAACGCCGACGTCGCCTTCTCGTCCAAGATTGCGTGCGAGGCAGGCGGGTACCTCCTGGTGTTTGGGCTCGTCAACGTCCTGTCACCAAAGTGGATGATCGTGCTGTTGTTCTGCGTCGGCCCGCCCGCGCACTTGGTATACCTCTTTGGATGGCACGCGCCGGAGAGGCCCGTGGCGGAGATTGTTGGTGGGGTCGGGGAGGCCCAGGCTGGGGCCGAGGTTGGGGCTGAGGCCGAGGCGCACGCTCCGGCTGCCCAGGCGACCGAGAAGTAGAAGTGGCAGAATAGACATGCAACGAGAGTGTGCCGGCCGCTATGTACCATCGTCGAACGAGCTCGAGTGGCACCACCCTCGTGGCACCACCACCCCGCACCGCACCCACCCCCACTCCCCACCGCCGCACGCGCCACGCCAAGCCACCCTCACCCCCCTCTGCGCGCGCCACACGCCCAAAGCGCACCACCCAGCACGCGGTGCAGCACACCCACGCAGCCTGCAGCAACATGCAAGCTGCAACATACATCCCCCACAGGTCCGTGTGTCTCAGCTCAGCACGCACGGGCCGGCCGGCCCATACCTGCCTGCCAGCTACAGAAATCCCAGCTAGCCAGCTCGGGCGGTGCCGCGCGCGCCGCAGCCAGCCCTACGCTACGCAACGTTACCCCTGCTGGATCCAACACACGGCCTTGACAACTCTGCGCTGCCCTCCTCCTCTCGCACTCGCACTCGTCTTGTATCGCTCACTGACAAACAACGCACACACTCACGCTCTTTACTTTCTCTCATAATAATAGACCACACGAATATGCGCGCCGCGCCCGTCCCCCGCGCGAGCGCCAACGCGAGAGCCCATGGGCTCGTCCCCCGCCAGATGTTCGTCGCCCGCCTGCCCGCCGACGCCGCTTGTCCGAGCTAACCCACGCCGCAGCGACGCAACAAAGTTCCCCCCGTGCATCCTCGCCTGCGGCGTCAAGAATGTCTGCGTCCCCACCCCGCTCATGGCGATGGGCACAAACTGCTTCTGCGCCAAGGAGATAACACAGTGTATCAGCTCGTAAGGCGTGCGCCTGTTGCAGTCGCTGACGCCCCAAAGCTCATGTACCGCCGCCGACAAGACGACCTGGACGGCCGAGTATCCCGGCGTGTGCGGCGGCACCATCTCGTTCGGCCAGGCGTGGACGTCGACATTCACTGTCCCTGCTGGCCCTGCGACGCCGACGCCGTCGTCCACCGCCGAGCCGAGCTCCTCGGCCACGCCGTCGTCGTCAACCCACCCACCGTCCTCCTCCTCCTCGTCAAGACCGGCACCGCCCTCCTCGTCCTCCTCCACCCTGCCGAGCAACTCGGCACCGCCGGCGTCCTCCTCGGCGTCGGCCACCGCCGTCCCGGACTCAACATCAGGCCACACCGGCCTCGGCGCAATCATTGCTGGTATCGTGAGTATGTGCGCCGCGCCTGCATGGGACGACGAGACGACAACGCACGTCTCGTGCCTTGCTTGCCCGACTCGCGTCCGCGCGGTGCCGCCGCCACACATTGCCGCGCTTCTCCGCTGTGACTAACTGCCACACGCTCACACACACAGATCGCAGCCATTGTCATCATCGCCGCCATCCTCGCCTTCTTCATGTGCCGCCAGCGCAAGGCCAAGCAGCGCGACGCGTACGACATGGAGCTGTTCAAGGAGCCAGGCGCGGGCTCAACCACAAACGTCACCCCGTACAGTATGAGCCCTGCGCCGCCGTTCTCCCCGCAGCAGCAGCAGATGCAGCAGGCATACCCCTTCGCGAACGGGTACGGCCCCGGCTCGGAAGCGTACGCCAGCGGCGGACACTACCAGCAGCAGCAGGGATACCCCGACCACCAGGAGTACACGCAAGGCGTCATCGCCACGGCTAACGGCTACGTCCAAGCCCCGGTCCCCGTCGCCCCCGTCCCCGCTCCCCTCCAGACCCACTCTCAGAACTACTCGCTAGGCGGCAGCACATACCCACAAGCCACAGGCTACCCCCAGCAGCAACAACAGCAGGGGTACGCCCAGCCGGGCAACAGACAAACCATCTACTCGGAGGGGCACAGCACCACCGGGCCGACGTACGAGAACTCGGCGCGCATCATGTCCATGTACGACGGGTCGACCTCGACCCCACAAGGGGGGATCACGCCGTTTGCCGCGGGTGCGGGTGCCGGTGTTGCTGGTGCGGCAGCTGCAGGCGCCGCTGGACTCGCCGTCGCGGGCGGCATCGCCAAGGCGCAAGCACGCCCGCCGACACCGACCGAGATCTACGTGCACGAGCGGGACGGCGGGCGCGTCGGCGCGCCCTCTGCCGGGCCGGCCCAGCCAGTCGTCAACGTCATGCCGCCGAGCTACGACCCCTCGTGGGCCGACGACCAGAGCACGTCCGGCACTGCGGGCGGCGGCGGGCGGGTGGTCGCGACGCCGACGCGTCCGGAAAAGTCCGGGCTGCACGTTGTGTAGTAGTTCCGCATGGTCGCTGGACGATCCGTGGAGTAGTGTTCATGTCACTAGTTGTTGCTGCTGCGTGGGTTAGAGCGGAGCTCCGCGGCTCTGCTGTAAGTGGAGAGGACGCGCCGTTCCCACGCTGCACACGCGCCGAGCTAGCGATTACGCCGTCGCGTCGGCGTGAGTCACCGCCGCGTGCGCGTCGCGGAGTAGGGAGCAAGCACGCCACGACGCGCCCACGATGTCTGACCGCCCCGTCCGTCTGCGTCAAATCGCCACCAGGCTATCTGTGGTTTGTCAGAGATACAGGCACTGCCGTGGTACCACTAGCAGTGATGTATTGAGCTAGCCCAGTCCAGGCTTGTTGGGCGCAGTCGCCCCCGTTCCGTGGTCCTAGTCTACCCCTTCCGCCTTACGATAAGGGCGGAGTGGTGGAGGCGGAGGAGTGTCTGGTCGCCACATCTTGACGACCGGTACCTGCCTTTCTACTTACTGCCGACCGGCAGTCGGCACATATGAAACAGAATCAGAAGCAAGAAGCTAACCTTGTCTCGGTTGCGTCGCAGATGCAGCAGCTCATAAGGCGCGCATGGGCTAGAAGCAAGGAAGGTTGTGACGGTTGCGACGCCGATGCGACGTTGCGAAGGAAGGTTGCTTTTCAATTGAATCGCCACGTTCTCCCAACGCGGCGGCGGCGCCCAGCACGCTGGCCGGAGATTAGCCTTCTGCATTCCTCGTACAAGAGCATGATGCAGTGCCTTTCCCACGACAGAGGGTGGGCACGTCGCAGGCCCGCAACGCCCAGCGCAACGATGAGAATCGTGGCGCCTTGAATCGCAGGCAGTCAGTGCCTGCAGCAACCGCAGCCGCAGCCGCATCGCAGCTCTGACGGACGGGGGCCCGGGGTTGCGGAATCGGCGCGGCGTCGGTGTCCGTCTGGGCGGAGACGACGGCAGCGGCATGGTTGATGTTTGTTCCTTGATTTTTGTATCTCGATGGATTGCTCGTGGATTACACGAGGAACGAGCAGGTTTCAATTGACTTGGCAGGAGGCAAGGGGCGGAACGAGAGCGAGAGCGAGCAGGCGGTGGCGCAGACCCTGAGGGCCGAGGGGGTGCCTCGCCATGTTTTTACATCAAACGCCTTGCAGCCTTGCTCGCCTTGCTGGCGGCAGTCTTCCTCGTCCATGCAGCAGCAGCTCGACGCGTATGCGCCTTGCCCTCGGGCGAGCTTGCGGCCCCTCCACGTAGATGCGTCTCGGCGGTGCTTCGGGACTAGGGCGCGCGCGGCAGGGGTCCGTGCGCGGTGGTGGCGGCGCGCAGATGCGGAATGGGCCCTCCTCCGGCGTCTCTGGCCCGATGTCGATTTCGACACGACACCTCACTGATGGCGCCGTCGTGGAGAGTATGCAGTCAGACCAGTGTGCAGGTATTGAGTTGTCGCAGGTTGCGCTGGCCGCGGAATGGAGGGGCACGCGCCGCGGCACACTGCCGTGACGCTTTTACAACGGAACGGAACAGCTCGGGGCGGACCACTCCACGCCCGCGACGCAGAGCGTACAACAATGACGACCACCGACCGACCGCAGTGGCCACCGCCGCCGGTCAGTGATAGCCGCGTGCGTGTCCGAAGTCTCCGGGCGGGCGGGGATAGCAGAATGTACGACGCGCCGCTCGCCCTGTCCGACACGCCCGCACGCCCGCAGCTGGCGTGGGCGTGGGCGTGGGTCTGTGCGTGGGCGCGGAGCGCGTCTGCTTCGGCGTCATTGCAGCAAGTGGGTGCTGCTGCATGACGTGTCTCGACTGACGTTGGACTGCACCACAAGCTGCTTGTTGCCTCGTCTTCCCTGTCGTGCCAAGATGAGATCGTCAAAGTTGGGCGCTCAGGGTGCGCAGGGTGTCGGTCGTTCCACGTGCATTCAGACCCTGAAATGTTATCGCGACGGGTTGAAAGGTTGCCGGCAACCGGTGTGGTGGTGGTCCTCTTGGTGCTTGCCTGGGTGGGCTGCGACTAGCGCCAGCTGGCAATTTTCGTTATCGCCACAGCCAGCAGTCGCACCTCTGACGTGACGCGCGCGGGCTGTACAGAGAGAAGAGGAGAAGCAGGTGGGCGCAGTAGCCATTCACGCTTGACGGCCACGTCTGCACCAGTGCACTAGTAGTGTGCCTCGAAGACGACGTCCATCGCGTCCTCCTTGTCCAAGGCCCGTATGCAATGCAAAAAATAACAATTGCCAGCAAGCAGCAGCCAGCAACATCGCACCCAAGTCCACTAAAACCGGGTATGAGGTTGACTGTAGCGGTGGGCGGCGAGGCGCGGAACAGGGTCGAGATCGAGACGAGACTCAGGGTTGGCATCCAGGGAAGGACAAGTTGCGAAGACACCACAGTGACGACTTTTTTTCTCTTGTCGGCGCGGCTGGGCTGCGCGGGAGGCCACACAAAGCCGTTTGGTGTGCGTCGTGCCGTTTCCCACGCTCAAGCAGGCAAAGTCCCTGGTTATTGTTGTTGCTGCTGGCCGCGCGGCAGTGCTGATACTCTGCAGCAGCTGGGCGCGCGGCCGCCGGGTGATACACTGCAACGCTCACCGGCGCCGCGGCGCCAGGGATAGCTGCAAGGGAGCAGCAAGGAGCAGCAGCACCTGCATGCAGCCAGCACCTGTCCACCCGTCTGTGCATTTTCGAGCTCGTTCTGCGTCGTGGTGGCAACTTTGGTAGCCGACGACTTGGCTGCAGGCTCGTCATGGCACGACATAAAGACACACCACTGCTTTCCCAGGCTTTGTTTTTGATTTCAGTAACTCATACATCTCCATCTCTCTCTCTCGCCTCCTCTTACTCTACCCACCCACACCAAAGGTAAGCACCAGCACTAGCCCGCTTCCCATCCCAATCGCCGTTACGCGTGTTCTCCCCTCTCTCGCGCCGCGTTGCTTGCTTTGGCACTGGTGCGGTTCAAGATCGCTGCCATGTGCCATGGCTTTGCTTCGCGGCGCCGTAATTGAGGTCACGACGGTATCTGGCAACAGTCACCGCCCGTGGACGATTACGACTCCTTTCCCACCCCGTGGCCAGAGTTTCAAAAGTGCTATCGTCGTCGCCGCGGCGCACCGCGCACCGCACCGCGTTCAATGTGTCTCGGCTTGACACGTCGCGGTGCACACAAATAGCGTTCCAACTCTGTGTTACGAGGGTCCCACGTTGCTCCCACGCACGGACGCACACCGGCCAAGCGGCGCGCCGAGGCGTCGGACACCAGCCAGATTATTATTGAGTGCGAATGTGCATGGCGTCGGCGGCGTCGTCGGCGGTGGCGAAGGCGTCCAAGGGCGCATGGGTGACTGCTCGAGCGTCAATGCGGCCCCGCGATGCTTGACACTGGCGCGCCCTCTTCCTGGCACACACTTCGTCGTCGTCTTGAGCGTCACGTCAGTCTTCCTCGGCCGCCCTTGCTGCCGGCCGCCTCGCCCTCGTCCGGTTACCATACTTGCCCCCCTTCCCCCTGGTTTCCAACATTCCACCACCTCCTATCTTTTCTTCTTTCACTCTCCCACATTCACGTCTTTCCGACTCTTTTCTCTTCTCCGCAGCCTAGTACCCATTGCTCACTCTCTACCAGTACCCATAAATCACAATGGCCGCCTCTGTCCAGACCCAGCCCAACGGTGACGTTCCCAGTGAGTACAAAGCGGCAACAACACGGACACACCTCGCAGTGCTGACCTGCTTTCAGACTTCAAGATTGTCGAGCGTCTTGACTCGGTCCCCGTTGTCCACGACTCGATTGCCTACGCTCAGTGAGTAGTTGCGCGGTCCCGTAGGTAGGACAAGCCAGCTAACCACCCCAGGTCGCTCATCAACTCGACCCAGCTCACCACCAACCTCTACAACACCGCCGCCGGCATTGCTTCGCGTGAGTAGCCGTAGAGTGTGCACGTCCACCCTCGCGCCCCCTTGCCCTTAGTCAGCCCCTAACCATCACAGGTTCGTACGAGATTGCCACCCCCATCCTCGTTCGCGCCAAGCCCGTCCTCGAGTCGGCCGACAAGCTCGCTGTCGCCACCGTTGACCGCGCCGAGTCGGTCTTCCCTTGTGAGTCGTGACAAGCGCGTGACGCGCCGATCCCGAACGCATGCTGACACGCACTTTCCAGACCCCTTCAAGACCCCCACTGAGGACCTTGTCGGTGTCAAGCAGGCCAAGGCCGTCTACGACGCTGTGAGTTGATACCCCCCTGTGCCTGTTGCGTCGTCTTGCGGGTTCTTTTGCGCCTTGCCGCGCCCCTGCCACGCAATTGACACGCAATCGCGCCCCTTTTCTCCCTCCTCTCCGTGGCGGATCACAGCACTGACACACTCCCTCAGCGCGTCGCCCCCCTCATCCAGCAGGCCACCCCTGTCATCCAGGAGGTGATCAACAAGACCACCGCCATCAACAACCAGCTCGGTGCCCGCGTCACCGCCGCCATCCAGGAGTCGACCGAGATCTCGCACCAGCTCCTCGAGCAGCTCCGCACGCTCGCCGACTCTTCCAAGGAGCTCCCTCACCACCTCATTGAGGGCCTCACCAAGGCTACCAACGACGTCAAGTCGATTGTCCTTGAGAAGGACGCCTCGGTCCAGGACAAGACCAACAAGCTCGGCGCCTACGTCGTCGACCAGGTCAAGCCCGTCGTTGACGAGATCTACAACTACGTCCTCGGCGCCAAGAAGGCCTACACCGAAAAGCTCGAGAAGGTGACCGAGAAGGCCGCCCCTGCTCCTGCCGCCCCCGCCGCTGAGAAGACCACGAACTAGAGGGTTTCTTTTGTTCCGGTAATGGTTTATTCTTAGTTGTGTGACATAGATGCGGTTTACGACTTGTGATTGATTCCCCCTCATGGCGCCCTATGCCGAATTTGATGCGTTTGTAGCTTCCCCCTCCATAGTATGTTATGGATAACATGTCTGGGCGACGCGTTGGGCGTGTTGGGCGCGTCGGCAAAGTGGAGGCCGTAGGGGTGGAGGTATGTAATGTTGTTGCAGTCGCCACTGACCAAGCCGCCCTGCTCGCCCTCGTGGCACTCGCTCCGACGGAGCGGCGCCGTGTTCCGACCTCTCTTCGCCGATATGTCGGTCCTAGGACACACGAGATTATGGCGACTGGCCATGGACCCTGTGTATCTCGCCTTTGGCGGCGCTCGCATTGGCCCGTAACGACGCCGCCGCCGTCGACACGGCGCAGGACTGGCGCGGCGGACCAATTCCACGCCGCCCGGAATCCGGACAACATGCCGAGAACCCGAGTCATCCACCACTGGCATTTCCGTTGTTTGGCGGGGTGAAGGGGGGGAGCAGGCAGGCAACTGTCGGGTCCCCATAAGCTGGTGCTTGCTGCTCTGCATCTACTCTCTCGTTCGACCTCGCCTCGTTTTACCTAGCCACAATGAGCACATCACGACTGTTTGGAACTGTCCGCACGGCAGCAAGGAGCGCAGCGAGCGGTGTGCGCCGCGCGACCACGTCCGCCGGCGGCAGTCGCGCGGGGCCCTCGCGCTTGGCCCTCGGCGCGGCCGTGGCCATTGCGGTTCCGGTGGGTAAACATGCAGCGATGAAAGGCAGGCCTGACATCGCCCCCCTAGACCGCGCTCTACCTCTCCCGTGGTTCCACCGAGCTCGACTCGCGCGCGGTCGCCGTCAAGCCCCGCAAGGCCAAGGCCGGCGTCGTCTCGGTCGCTGATGTCGTGCAACGCGCCGAGGGAGACGCCGTGTGGGTCGTGATCAATGGCGAGGTGTACGAGTGGGTAGCAGGGGGTGCGTCGAGACGAGATGCTGACGCCTGCGCTCCCTCTCTCTGCTGCCACCCGTAACCCACCCCACCACAGCATGACAAAGTTCCTCGACGACCACCCCGGCGGGCGGGACATCATTCTCGCCAACAGGTCGCGCGACGTGACGCCGCTCTTCAAGCCGCGCCACCCGTCCGACCAGCTCGAGGGGCCGAACCTGCCGGACAGCGTGGCCAAGATCGGGCCGCTCGACCCTGCGGCGTCCGAGGCCGAGCTCGACGCCATCAGGCTGCAGATCTCGGCTGAGCAGCTGGCCGAAGAGGAGCGGATCCGGGCCGAGCGCGCGGCGTTCGAGGAGCGCGGGCTCGGGTCGGTGAT
Source organism: Vanrija pseudolonga (assembly GCF_020906515.1). Classification (NCBI taxonomy): domain Eukaryota; kingdom Fungi; phylum Basidiomycota; class Tremellomycetes; order Trichosporonales; family Trichosporonaceae; genus Vanrija; species Vanrija pseudolonga. Next base: position 2,699,250 of record NC_085851.1, on the reverse strand, counting down.
CAACATGCGCGACTTTGAGCGCGTCGCCGAGCCGCTGCTGAGCACTGTCGCGTGGGCATACTACGCCTCGGCGGGCGACGACGAGATCAGTGGGTTTGGGGTGGGTGGGAGGGTAAGGCTGACGACGTAGCGAAGAACACCAACGCGTCGGCGTACCAGCGCGTCGAGTTCCGCCCGCGCGTGCTCCGGCGCGTCGGGGCGGCCGACGCGTCGACCACGCTACTGGGCTGCCCGTCCTCCATCCCGGTCTTCATCGCGCCCGCAGCGATGGCCAAGCTCGGCCACCCGCTAGGCGAGGTGAACCTGACGCGCGGCGCCGGCGCGACGGGCATCATCCAGGCGATATCCTCCAACGCAAGCTGCGGGATTGACGAGATGGTGGCCGAGCGCCTGGACGGCCAGCCGCTCTTCTACCAGCTCTACGTGAACCGCGACCGCAAAAAGGCCGAAGAGCTCATCCGCCGCCTCGACGCAAACAAGTTTGACGCCATCATGCTCACGGCCGACGCGCCAGTCGGCGGCAAGCGCGAGCGTGATTTGCGCCTCAAGGGCGAGTTTGAGGGCCCCGCAGGCGGCGTGAGCGTCAAGTCGGACGACACGCAGGGCGTGTCCCAGGCCATGTTTGCGGGTGTGGACCCGGATCTCAACTGGGATGATCTGAAGTGGGTAGTCGACAGGCGACAGCCTGTGGCGCCACCACACTGCCACAAACTAACACTCGCCAGGTGGATCCGCAGCATCACGTCCATCCCCATCATGATCAAGGGTGTCCAGACGGTCGAGGACGCACTGCAGGCGTACAACGCTGGCGCGGACGGCATCCTGATCTCGAACCACGGCGGCCGGCAGCTCGACACGACACGCCCGTCGCTGGACGTGTTGCTAGAGATCAGGAAACACGCGCCGCAGCTCCTCCGGCCCGAGTTCCGCGCGCCGACCGGCCCCACCGCCGAAAGCCTCGCGCACCCCGAGCGCCTGACGCCTGCCGACGACGCGAGCGCCAAGCCCCTCCCGCGCCGGTTCGAGATCTTCATCGACGGCGGCATCCACCGCGGCACAGACGTCGTCAAGGCGCTCTGCCTCGGCGCGAACGGCGTCGGCGTCGGCCGCGGCTTCTTGTTCGCGCAGAGCGTCGCGGGCGAGGAGGGCGTCGAGCACGCCGTGAACAGTGAGTGGGAGGGGTGGGGCAGGCGGGGGCCAAACACAGCTAACACCCGCGCAGTCTTCAAGCAGGAGATCGAGCTCGCTCTCCGCCTCCTCGGCGCCAACAAGATCTCGGACCTCCGCCCGTCGTTTGTCGAGGTCAAGGATAAGTGATCAGTAGTGTGTGGGCCGGCCAGCTAGCATATGCATGGGTGCGGGGTGTAAAGGGGCCGGCACGCCAGTGCCGGGCCGAGATGCTGCTGCTTCTATCTTGCCCTCTATCGTATTGTGTCTGCCGTGTTGTCGTCCAGTCTTCCCTATGATCCTATCCCGTATCGCGCCGTACGCGCCGCGCCGTCCTATCACGCCGTCGCCCATTCCGTCCACACCCTATGCCTTGGCCTTGCTTGCCGAGGGCCAGCCGAGCGCCGCGCGGAGGGACGTCTGCGCGCCGCCCGCGACGATGCCGAGCAGGCCCCAGAAGACGCCTTGGAGGAGGGGCGAGATGACCTAGAGCCGCGAGCGGAGCGAGCGGCGAGGGCGGGTGGGATGAGATCGAGTCAAGTCGAGCGAGGAAGCGAACACACGGCGTCAGCGACACCATCTCACAGGGCTGGCCGGCTCCGCCGTCCAGCGGCCCACGCAACCCACCTGATCCCGAACCGTGATCCAAGCGACCTTGCCCCACTGCACGTCCACCCCGTGCCCCCGCACAATCGCGACCGACGCACTGCCGTCGCTCTTCTGCGATGGCGAGAGCGCGGGGAGCACGGAACGGAGGTATGCCTGCTCGAAGCGCAGTTCCGGCAGCGGCGGCAGGCTCGCGCGCACGCGTTGCCGGACCGCCTCGCGGCGCTGTTGGGCGTGCTGCGCGCGCGCGGAGGAGACGTCCGGGAGGGTGTCGGGGTATGTTGCGGCAGAGGCCATGGTCGTGGGTGTGATGTGTGATGTGATGTGGTGGTTGCGGTGTTGCTGGGTCGTGATCGATGACGGCGGTTGTAGGCACCAAGGCAGCCAGAGTCGCTTCGGATCGACTGCCCGTACCTGCCATTTGCTCCCGCCGCCTTCGTCGTCGCCACCTAACCCCCTCAAACGCATCGCGCTCGTCATCGTCCACAGCCAGCAACACACACTCGACGACGACGAAATGAGCTTCAACGACCTCGAGCGCGGGCAGGGCGGCGCGCCGCTGCTCCCCGGCGCTGGTAGCGGAGGTGAGTGCCGGCCCCCGCCTGCTGCCTGCCTGCAATGCAATGGTTCCCCTCGCGGCTCGTTCGCTCGCTGACGCTCGCAGACGACGACGCATTCACAAAGGTCAAGGACTCGGTCTCCATCCAGATCTTCAAGATCCAGACCAACGTCCAGGGTATCCAGAAGCTGGTTGACAAGCTTGGTGGTGCGGGCGATGCGCCGCAGCTGCGCACGGCGTTGTGAGTGCGACAACGGGCGCGACGACGGCCGTAGGCCGGCGGCTGCGCTTGGCACGACACAGAACGGCAAGGCTGACCCCCCTCCCTTCCCCCAGGCACAACCTCACCGAGTCGACACGCGACATGGTCAAGCGCTCGACCGAGGACGTCAAGGTGCTCGCTGCGTTCCCGACTGGCGGGGCAGGCCAGGTGAGCCGGCGTGGCGCGTGAGCCGGGCTGTGCTGACACCGTCCCAGGCCGCGCGTAAACCCGTCCAGGCGAAACTGTCCCGCGAGTACACTGCCGCACTGCAGGGCTTCCAGCGCGTCCAGCGGCTGTCGGTGGAGAAGCAGCGCACGACGGTCGAGGTGCAGAAGCGGGCTGTCGAGGCGGCGGAGGACGAGGCGTGAGTAGGCGCGAGCAGCGGCCGCGCAGCGGTCGCGGTGAGCGACAGTCGCCGGCCATTGCCTGTACAGCCTTTGCAGGGCTAACCCCCACGCAGCCACAACGAGCCCCGCTCCTCTGTCGAACTCGAACAGGTCCAAACCCAAACCCAGGCCCTCGCGCCCCAGATCAGCCAGCACGAGCTCGAGTTCCAGGAACAGCTGATAGCCGAGCGCGAGGGCGAGATCCGCGAGATTGAGAGCGGGATCCACGAGCTCAACGACATCTTTAGGGACCTTGGGGCTATTGTCGAGCATCAGGGGGGGTTGATTGGTGCGTTTGTCTGGCGAGGGCCGCAGGCCCGAGCCGGGGCAGGAGCTAAGTGTTCCAAGTCGAATAGCTCCGCCCCTTCCAGCTCACTCGCGCCCGCTGACACACCCCCAGACAACATCGAGTCCAACATCACCAACGTGGCCGCGCACACCTCGTCCGCGGCGGAGGAGCTCACCACCGCACACGAGTACCAGCGCAAGGCGGGCCGGAGGGCCGTGTGCCTGCTCCTCATCCTTGTTGTGGTCATCCTCGTTGTGCTGCTTGCTGTGGGTGCTGGTACGCTGTCGGAATACTAACCCGCCAGATCCTGTCGTAGTGCACGCCGCACCCCCGAACTCTATAGACTTTCTTTGTATTGCGCACGCTCGCGAGCGTGCGCTATGTGGTAATACTTGTGTGCTGCTGTATGGCGACTGGGCCTAGGCCCGCTTTACTTCCGCCACTGACACCGCGTCGGCGTCGTCGGCGTGTGCGTGTCGCGAGCAGCAGCGTCGTATGCAGCAAGGGCGTCATGTGCAAACAGAACCACAACCCCCTCCCCGTGTCACCTCACAGCTCTACTAATGCATGCGCATACAATCAATCGGGGAACAACAATGAAGTGGTGTGGCTGCGGCCATGAGTGGTATTATTGGCGGATAGGTGGGTGAGGTGGCGGGTGGCGGCGGGCGCCAGGGCCGCGTGGCGGGACGAAAGAACAGCTATATACAACGTGTGGGAGCGGCTCAGAACAGGCCGTGGAGCTTGGGCTCGCGACCGGGGTCGAAATGCGAGTGGCGGCGCTGCGTCTCCATCGTCGGGCGGCCGCGGGGCGCAGCAACGGCGTTGTTGAACGGGTTGGCGGTGCTGAGCGCGTCGAGCCCGGGGGAAGGCAGGGCAATGCTCCCGCGCGGCGTTGTGGGCGCGCTGGTGGACGCACCGCTCACGCTCATGCGCGGGCGCGTCAGGCTCAGCAGTGAGAGGAGCGGCGAGCGCGATGGCGAGGGGTCGCGCGGGGCCGCGGGCTTGGTTTGGGGGTGGGGCTTGGCTGGGGGGTGTTAGCTGGGCTCGGGGGGCTGGACGGGGCGGCGGGGGCGGGGCGGAGCGAGTGGATGCACACGCGCACACACGGCGTGTTGTGCAGCTCGGCGGCCTCGCACACTCGCACGCCCGCACGCTCGCCCACGAGCGCACTCACCAAACTCGCCGGTTCTGCGCTCCTCGCGACAGAGCCCATGCGTGCCAATGTCGAAGCTCGAGAGCAGCGCGTTGAGGCGGCCCTCGAGCTGCCCGGGGGTCGTGGCCGCGCCGGGCATACTTGTCGCCTGTTGTGGCGAGGCCGAGGGGGTCGACGCGGCGGACGTAGAGGCGACCGCGTTGGCCTGGGGGATGGGCTGCGAGGTGGTGGTGGTAGTGGTGGGAGTCATGGTTGTTGGTGGTGGTGCTGGGTGGCTGGTGTGGCGGGTTAAGGGGTGGTGGTGGTGTCTCGAGGTGGTGTCGAGAGCGAGAGAGTGATGAGAAAGATACAATGTCAAAGTCGAGTGATGATGATATGAGCAGAGTCAAAGTCTAGTCGTCGTCGGGTTATCTTGCTTGACGAAAGGACGAGTAATGTTGGAGCGAACAATCAGCAGGCAGCAGGGCAGTCAAGTTGTTGTCGTCGTGCATCCACTTGGAGCTGCCTGCTTCCAGATTATCTCCCCGCCTGTCGACGCCGCGGCCGCCCGCGCGGCTGTAATCTTTCCCTTGTGACCCCCTAATGGCCCGATAAACCCGAATACAAAAGCGGGGCGGCGGCGGTGAAATGATATTTTCGGCAGGTCAAGTAAGTCTCAGGGTCTCACGGGCCGTGGGCTGTCTCACTTCGAGTCCAGGCTCTGTGCAAACTTGGCAGCGGGGGCTTGGCGTGCATGTACATGCATGCACATCTGCCTTGCTCTCGCGACGCGGCGGCGGCGGTGCGGCCGCCGTAGAGCGTCGCGCCGCAGACCCAGCACGCAGGACATGAGAGGGAGACAGACAGCGCCGCACGGCAGCGGCGATTGTGACATTGCTCCTTTCGGTGGCGAGCGCCGGGCGGGCTGTGATCCCGACCCGCGTGGCGGGCAGGCAGTGTATGTCCGACGCTGGTCCACGCACCACTCTGGGCGAGGAGGCGGGGAGCAGACCGGTGTCCGCGCACATGCGTCAAGCCGACACACACACGGCGCACTCCACACCAACGACTCCATGCCGACGCGCCGACGACACTCCACCGACCGACGCGCCACCGCTAGTTCGCTGCTCACGTGCCCCCTTGCCCTGGGGACCCCGCAAGCGCCACCCCCGCGCACGCGCGGCATTGTCGATATTATCGCGCGCACGCAGTGGGATGTCGCTTGTGGCCGTGTGCCCGGGCGCAGTGGGGCGCGGGGCGCGCTTTGATTTGGGCATGGGTGGGGGCGTGCATTGTCTTGGTGGGGTATGCTGGTGGGCGCGGCGCGGCGCCGGACGTAAGTAGATTTGCGGGGTTTGGTGGAGGTGGAGGCGTGTCGGCGGGGCGGCCGACACTCACTCATTCATTGCGACATTATTCTGTCGGGTTCGTGTCGGACGCTGCGAGGCGAGGGCGCTACGCCGCGCTGATGCGTCGGGCATGCCGACGATGGTGTCGGTGGGGTCGAGAGTGTGGGGCAAGGTTGTGTGCGTGCTGGGCTTGGGCCTCTTTGTCAGCAGCTGGCATTGGACTCAATCTTCTGTGCCTTCTCCTCCAACCTCTCATACCAGTCGCGCCGTCTACTGCGACACTGCACGCGTCGGGGTCATGAGGGGCCGCGCGATAGATATGACCGCTGACGCGCTCCGACACTACGCGGTATGCTAGCGTCATTGGCGGCGGGTTGGGCCGACAACTCAACTCGCCGCTACTTCGTGGCGGCCGACAGCTAGCTGACCTGCAACCCCTCTCCACTTACCTGCCATCCCCATAACCTCACTGGGAACATGCTGTCGTCATTCCAGTCCAGCAGCCACAACGACACTGACTTTGGCCCAACGAACTGGGAGACACCACCAGCCAAACAAAAGCCGAAACACCCGCCCGAAAAGGTTTCACTCAAAAGGCCCAGCTGTCTCCACCCGCCCGAACGCGAGGAACATTGCAACCTGTAACCTCGCGAGTTGAAACACGGGCGCAGGAGTCGCCCTGCCTGGGAGTAGGGGTACAGTGACTCGCGATCTTACCACTACGTGGCCATGGGAACGACTCCGGTGTCGGCTGGGGGCGGAAGGCGTCTAACGTCGCGATTATGGTAGCATGCTTTGGCCCAACAGCACAGTGGTACGGGGCTTTCTGCTGCACTGATACCTTCGCATGCGAATACTGCATAGAGGTAGTGGTGCAGCACATGGCGCGGCATGTGCCTGCCGACGGCGCACACACACACTGCGCGTCTGTGCCCTTGATCGCCAACGCGCGCGATCGGGATCGGATCGGCGACGACGACATGCTCGGGATCGCTCACGCACGTATGTGAGCGGCGATGGGTGGGGATCTGACCAACCATGAATGACTGGGGGGGGGGAAGCAACAAAACGGACGGTGGAATGTTGATGAGCTGGCCGTGGTCGGCGCTCTCTCTCTTCGCGCCGCACTTGGCAGCTGACACCTCGCTGTACGCGTGACACGATGGGCAGGGTCATGTATTTCCCATCTCTGACGCCTCCTTCCTCTAACTAGTGCCACCTGTCAATGCAGAAAGCGAACTTGCAGCCCGAACATCCCAGCCAGGCCAAATCAATCTGGAACCAACGCGCAACAATCGGCATCACCCAGAGGCCGAGTCCACGCCATCTCGTCTCAGCGACACCGAGGGTTTGGTGGCCACCAAGGCCCACAGAACCAGATTTAAACTACGGATCGAACAGAGGATGTGGCTTTTCGACGCGGGCATGAACTACGGGCGCCGCCGGGCCGTAGAGATATCGACTACGGGCCGCCATTCGACTACAGCGCTCAACTACGGCCACTGACTCGGGCCACGCCACAGGCTTCGACTCGGGCCAGCCGCTAAGATGTACACTCCCAGGTTTGATGTCAGGTCTTTCTGCCGACTACGGGGGGCGGGGCGTATGTGCCGGCGGCGCGCTGGCGGGTGCCACCCACCCAGCAGCACAGCAAACACGCGCAATGATGCCGTGGCGTTTCTGCCCTTGCGTCGACGGCTGGACGTGGTTGCATTGACTGCCTGCTGCTGACAACAAGTGATGCCAGCGGCGAGTGACACACCATCGTCTGTCGGTTTCGCGATAGCCTGCCCCAGTCTGTCCCGCTGCTCAAGAAGGCCGCCACACAACAGCGCACCCGCCAAAATCCTTCCCGCGCGCACCCCCAATCCACCGCCCAACCCAACAACCCCCGCCCCCCTGTCCAGCGTGCATGCACCGCCCCCCGGATGGCGCGCGCAGGCATATCGGGCCATTCGCCGCGCGCGCCCGCCTCGACCCACCCGATGACGCGGTGGAGGCGGCACTGTACGCACGGAGCGAGTGAGCGCGCAGATACCTTCCTGCAAAGCACACGCCGCCGCGTGCCTTCACTCCTTGAGCGAGATCCAAATCCAGATCCGCGTCAGTGCGGCGTGCTGTGCGCGACGTAGCCGTTGTTGCCACTGTGCTGTACCCAGCGCGCGCGCGCGCGGGGATCGACGTGACTCGACATGGACGGAGCGAGCACTACCGCGACCGCGACCGCGACCGACCGCGTATGTACCGCGTGCCGGCCCGCGTCGCGCTGCTGCTGCTCGTAGCTCGTCGCGTTCCGCCGTGCCCCGTACATGTGCGGTGCATACGACGCGTTCCGGGCCGAAAACGTAGTCTTCTCGCGCTGCGCCCGCCGCGCCGCCCCGAACCAACCTCTTCCGTCGCCACATAACCGTGCCACCTGCCACTGAGCGAGCGACAGCACGCCATGGCCAAGTTACGGCGCTGGCCGGTGGGACGAGGTAACACTTACGTTACATTTGCTGGGATGGCCGTTACGCGATGGCTGGCCGTCACGCCTGTGGCGGCGGCGGCGCGCAGGCTGGCTGGCTGGCTGGCGTATGGCTGGAGGGAGACACTGGGAACAACGGACGGGTTTGCACGCAGCCCGACGTGCAGCACTGTCCACGCACACCCGATGCAATGCACACACAGAGCTCGCGTCGCGACAATGCACGACGACGCGGCACAACCTCTGCCTTGTGCAAGTACGCGCACACACGCACACTGCGACGACTTGTCCGCGATCAGATCAGCGCTCGGCTCGCGCCCTGTGCGCTGTGCTCACCGATCAGCAGGGCGGGCGCGGCGCAGGCACCGGCGCGAGCTTGGGCCGCTTGGCAATGGTAGCAGTACCCACGTCAGATGCAGCGTAGCGTGAGCACCAGCAACGCCAGCCAACGCCATACGCCGCCTTCAACGCCTCTTCTGGCACCAGCCAGAGCACACCTCCTTTGACATCCTTTGGCCGCTTGGCGCCGCCGCCGCCGCCTCCTTTGGGCACACAGCCACCAGCACCGCAGAGAGAGAGTCGATCGATCGCAGCAGGCAGTTGTATTAGTATTGTCCGCGGCTAGGAGCCACACCCGGCGGCTACGTGGCCGGAGTTGTTGGCGCTCTATCGCCGCGGTCCGGCGGCCTTGGAATATGCAGAGCAGCGCACACTGGCTCGCGTCATGTCATGCAGAGCGATGGCCGTCACTCACTCCCTGCCAGTGTCACGGAAGCCTTCCTACGCCGCGGCCTGAGCATGCATTACCATGCGCCATGCCCGAGCGTCAGCCAGCAATAGCCAGACGACCGACCCGACGGAGTAAGCACAACGACGTAGGTACAGGTACACTGTTGTTGTCGTCGTCGTCCTTGTCGTTGTGAGGCACGGCGAGCGCGGCGCACGCGCACAGACACGTCGTGACCTTCGCGGGTGGGCGGGCGCGCGACGCTCGAGGCGGGCGAGGGAGGGGATACAACACTGTACACCTTGTCGCCTTTTCATTTTCATTGTCGCCGTGTGTGTGTGTGTGTGTGTGTGTGCATGCACACATGCACATTGGGCTGATCTGCGCTGTGTGCATGCTTGCTTGCACGCATGCAACATGTCGTTGTTGTTCCCACTCTGCACCTCTGGCCGATGCATTGTCTCGCTAGCGCGTACAACAGTCCACCTTGTCCACTCCGAGGTCGTTCCGATTGTGGAGACCCCAGGTCATTCAGGGTGTCAAAAGTTGAACAGTTTCGATGGCCAGCAGCAGCTTTGAGCCGCTGGGCGCAGTGACCCCGTCCAGCCAGCCAGCACGCCTCCTACACCCATCACACCGACGACACACCCATTCTTCTCTGATATCGATACGCAGAGACACCGCGGCCTTGTTCCCTCCAAAGCCCAAGGCAAGCCCGCCCCCCACCACCCCCGTCGTCATCATATAAAAACACAGCGTGCTCTCCGTTGCCCCCCCGACACACTCTTGCTACACCCCCCTCCCTCCCTCCCTCCCCCCTTCACCTCCCTACCTCGCTAGAGTTCCTACCAAAATTTAGACCCGTGACACCTACCACCTACCTACAACACCTACACCTTCCGACACTCTGCTCCAACTGGCCCGTCGACAATTTCCCTCACCCACTCACCCACCCCACCGTAACTCGTCGTCGTCCTCGTCTACTCGTCGTCTCCCGGGTCGTGGTCTCGAGCCCTTCGCTTCAAGCCCACAACCCACCACCACCACCACCAAAACTTTATCGTCGACACACACACACACACACACGCACACAGATCAGCGACGCGACACACACCACCACCACCACCCTCCTCCCTCCCTCCTACACACACGCCTCTCTCTACACACCCACCCTACCCCACCACCACCCAACCGCAGCCATGTCCCTCCTCCCTGCGTTTGACGACGACGGCACGGGCCTGTTTGACGCGACCGCGTCGTGGGTCTCGTCCAACACTGCTAAAGCCTCGGCCAACCCAAAGTTTGTCGCGGAAGACTTCAACTTTGACTTTGCAACCTTTGCTAGTGCTCCCTCTTCCAACACTCAGCACCATTTCACTGGCGACGACTCGATCGAGGCTCTCTTCGACTTCAAGTTTCCCTCGCCATCACTGCCTGCCCCAGTCGCCTTTGACACTGGTCTTGCAACTCTGGCCCCTATTCCTACGGCGGCCCAGCACCACCCGCTGCAGCCTCAGCCTCAGCCGCAGCCTTCGTCATCGGCCCAGCTCATGCCCGCGGCTAGTGCCGACGCCAACGCCCTCCAGCTTCAGGTCACCCCAGAGCAGACGTTCACCCCTACTGGCTCGCCTCACACCGCGAGTGCAGGCTACGCATCACCCTCGGGCTTCCAGTACTCTCCTACCCCTGGTCTCACCATGTGCCCGACCGTGACGAGCACTCCGGCCCCTCGCTCAACCTCGCGTTGCAGCTCGCGCTCGTCCTTTTCTCACTCGGCTGATGTCGCTGCTGCCGAGCGTGCAAGGCTATCGACCACGTCTGCTGTTACTGTTGCCGCTGCCCACTACAACAACAACAGCAGCAGCCCCCTCCCCAAAGTGAAGAAAGTCCATCTCTGCCCCTATGACGGTTGTGCTCGTGCTACCCGCACCTTCCGCTCCAATGCCGACCTGCAGCGACACATCAGGTCCCACCGTGGTGAGCGTCCCTACGCGTGCCCTGCGCCAAACTGCGGCAAGGCGTACGGCCAGCAGAACAAGATGGTCAACCACGTCCGTCAGCAGCACCCCGCGCTCCTCTCCGTCATCGAAGTCGGCCGTTCCCGCTCCGCTCGCCGTCCCGGCGTCGCGACCGCCGCCGCCGCTGCCGCCGCCGCACTTGCTGCTTCGTCGGGTTCTCTCTACCCTGGCATGGCTGGCATGATGACCCCAGGCCTCTCGGTCGGTCCTTCTGCTGCGTCCTCGGTCGCTGCCTCTCCGGTCCAGACTCCAGGCCCGGGCCCAGCACCGACCATGTCCACCCTCTCCGCCCACCGTCACGCACCCTACCACCACCACCAGCCTGCCCACCACGCTCTCCAGCTCGCTGCCCAGATGACCACCCCAGACCGTCGTGCCACTGCCCAGCCCGTTGCCACTGGTCCGCTCTTCTGCGCCGTCCGTCCGCAGCACCAGCACCAGGGCGGTCGCTGGTTGTCTTAGGCGAGAGGAGGCAACGAACCTCAGTCAGTCACCTTCGGCGCCGCTGCACAAGCCGCCTGCAACCAACCCACCCCACCCACACCCCCAACACATTCACCACAACCCACTATAGATCCCTAGATCACCCAAGACCCAACCAACAACCCAAGAACACATCAGCATGCCCGCATTCACATCCCTGCATGTCAAGAAGCAAAGAGGCGAGAGAGACAAGAAGTAGCACAAGGCGCAAGCGCACACCGCCAGCGCACACAAGCAGCACGGGTCGACGCAAGTCGTCGTCCCACTTACGAACCCAAACCAAACCAACCCAAAAAAACCCAACCCACGGACCATCGAGAAAACGACTCACCCATCTGCATTTTCCACACACTGTCCATTTCCACCACCACCTCCCTCCCATCCTCATCCTCTTGTCGAGACCACCCACCCATCCCACATGCCCATATCATAGCACTGTCGTAGCTGTAAGCGGTAGTGCATCATGCATATTCTTCTTACGCGACGAGGGTGTGTCAGGGGGAGATCGACCATGTTAACGCCGACAAACCCCATTCCCATAACAACCGACTCGTATCACTTACTGCGTTGCGTCGACACTGAGAACACAACAAGCGGCCTTTGCACACTGCCGCACACCGCTCGGCCCCTCGTCAATAACTAGGCGACGAACCACGGCCGACTCTTGGCCCGCGCGCGCGCTCGCGCCTCTTGTAGTTTCTCACGCACCATCGGCGGCCAACGGCAAAGGCCAAGGACCCAAGCCTTGGCCTTTGCAAGCGGCTGATTCCGCGGAACGCTCATCCTTTCAATTCCCACAAATGTCACGATCGCTGATCTCGATTGGGTGGAGTGGAGGAGGCGCCGGCAACCACAGGTCGGGCAGAAAATAGCCGGAAAACACACGAAAAATCACGGGAAAACCGCCATGGCTGAACAAATGAATAACATGCGCTTCTCACTACCTCGATCTACGCCTACAGGAGCGTCTTGAAGCGCTCGATACCAAGACGGAGGGCCTCGATCTCTGACTCGAGCTTCTCGATCTGAACAAGTCAGCATGCTGCTGCCACACCCTTGGCCGCCTGAACCCACCTTCTCCGCGTTTTGCGCCCGGACCTCCTCGCGGACAGCAGTCTCGTAGTTGGACTGCTGAGTGAGCTTGAGGATCTTTTCGCGGCCCTGCTCGGCAAAGGCCTGCTTCTTCTCAAGCTTGGAGACCTCGGCAGCGGCGTCGACCTTGCCCTGGACGGGGATGTGGACGTTGACGTCGGCAGTGACAGTCTCGGTACCGCATCCGTGGGGGACCTCCGAGTCCTCGGTGACAAACAATGCCTGGCCGGCACCCTTTGTCAACGCGACGATGATGGGCGCCTGAGTCTTGAACATCTCCTTCTGCTCAGGCTTCTTAGCCTGGACGATGACTGTTACGTAAGTTAGCATTGCCACATACAGTTGCGCCACATCGTCATTACCCACCAGTGATCTTGTCCTCAAGGGTCTTGCCGTTTGTGGGAAGGTTGTAGAGACCAGTGACCGAACGAGCGGCACGGATGACCTCGTTGACGAGGTCAAAGTCAGCCTCAGCCTCGGGGAAGTTGTACTCGGCAACCTCCTCAGGGAACGAAGCGACCATGATGGAGGGCGTGTCGTCGCCGGCACGGCGGGGCAGACGCTGCCACATGTCCTCTGTGACGTAGGGCATGAAGGGGTGGAGGAGCTTGAGACCGTTCTCAACGGCAGTGTAGAGGGTGTTCTGGGCCGAGATCTTCTCAGGGGTGTCCTCGTTGGCCTCGAAGAGGGGCTTGGTGGCCTCAATGAAGACGTCACAGAGGTCGTTGAGGAAGAATCGGTAGGCGTAGTTGGTGGCGTCCGAGAAGTCACGGTTCTCAAGAGCCTTGTTGACGTTGACGGTCGCAGTGTTGAGGCGCTGCAGGAGCCACTTCTCAGCAATGCTCTCCTTGCCAGTAGGCTTGTGCGAGGGGTTGGGGGTGAAGGTGCTCTTGAGGCGCTTGCCCTCGAGGTCAACGAGGCCGAGACGGAAGAGGGCAAACTTGGTGGCGTTCCAGAGCTTGTTGCAGAACTTGCGGTAGCCCTCAACACGGCCAATCTCAAGGTTGATATCACGACCACCCGAGGTGTAGTTGCAGAGGGTGAAGCGGAGGGCGTCGGTACCACACTGAGGAATACCCTTGGGGAAGAGCTTCTTCTGTCCGTCCTCGGCCTTCTGAATCTCCTTCTCGGGCAGGTTTCCGAGACGGAGGTCGGCGTGCAGCTTCTGCAGGGTCTGGCCGGTGATGACATCAAGAGGGTCGATGACGTTGCCAGTCGACTTGGACATCTTGCGTCCCCAGGCGTCACGGACCATGGGGTGGCAGTAGACCTCCTTGAAGGGCATCTGGCCAGTGAGCTGGTTGCCGAAGAAGGCCATGCGGGCGACCCAGAAGAAGAGAATGTCCCATCCGGTCTCGAGGATGGAGTTGGGGTAGAAGTGCTTCAGGTCGTCAGTCTGGTTAGGCCAGCCCATGGTGGAGAAGGGCCAGAGACCAGACGAGAACCAGGTGTCGAGAACGTCCTCGTCCTGCTCAAGAGTGTACTTGCGGCCGTTGGCGCGCTTCTCAGCCTCAACCTGGGCCTCCTCGAGGTTCTTGGCGACAATCCAGTTCTTCTCGTCGGCAGTCTGTGGGTTAGCATACCGCAAAAATGTTTTCAACTCACGTCGGCAAACTCGCCGTCAAACTTCTGGATGTAGGCAGGGCAGCGGTGGCCCCACCAGAGCTGACGCGAGATACACCAGTCCTGCATGTTCTCCATCCAGCGGGTCCAGTCGTTGGCGATCGACTTGGGCTTGATCTCGAGCTCGCCGGCGGCGGTGCGCTTGAGGACCTCCTCGGCCATGGGCTTGCAGCTGATCCACCACTGGGGCTTCATGATCGACTCGACAACGTCGCCGGAACGCGAGCAGATGGGGATCTGCATCTCGTTGTCGGCCTGGCCGACGTAGAGACCCTTCTTCTTGAGCTCCTCGATGACGGCGTTACGGACGTGGAAGCGCTTCATGCCCTGGAAGGGAGCAGCGTTCTCGTTGTAGGTACCGTCGTCGTTCATGAGCGAGATGAACTCGAGGTTGTTGCGCTGGGCACACTCAAAGTCATTGGGGTCGTGCGCAGGGGTGATCTTGACGGCACCGGTACCAAACTCGGGGTCGACGGTGATGCCGTCGGTAACGATGGGGATACGGCGGCCGTTGAAGGGGTGAATGACAAACTTGCCGTGGAGGTGCTTGTACCTCTCGTCGTCGGGGTGGACAGCGACGGCGGTATCACCGAGCATGGTCTCGGGACGGGTAGTAGCGACAACGATGAACTCGTCCGAGTTCTCAATGGGGTACTTGAACGAGGTGATGACACCGAATTCGAACTTCTCCTTGATGTCGTAGCCCTTGACGTTGAGCAGAGTACGGCCGGTGAGGGCCTTCTGGTCGACCTCGAGGTTGGAGAGCGACGTGTTCAGGTAGCAACACCAGTTGACGAGACGGTTGGCACGGTACAGGAGGCCCTTCTTGTGCATGTCAACAAACGCCTCGATGACGGCGGCGCTGAGGTTGTCGTCCATGGTGAAGGCGACACGGGTGAAGTCGAACGAGCCACCGAGGCGGCGCATCTGGCCGGTAATGTTGGCCTGGTACCTAAACAAAAGTCAGTCACGAGTAGTTTGCCCCCCCCCGCGAAACACGCACTGGTCCTTCCACTCCCAAACCTTCTCGAGGAACTTTTCGCGGCCGTAGTAGTGCCTTGTGTGGCCCTCGTTCTTGACGAGACGCGCCTCGACAACAGCCTGGGTAGCGATACCAGCGTGGTCGTAGCCGGGGACGAAGAGGGTCGAGTAACCCTGCATGCGCTTCCTGTCACCGTCAGCACCTTGCTTTACCGCGCTGGGACCCACCATCGGATAAGAGCGTCCTGGATAGAGACGGTCAGAGCGTGACCGATGTGAAGGTTGCCGGTAACATTAGGAGGGGGGAAGGCCATCGAGAACGTTCCCTTGTCGAGCGGTGTGCCGTCGGCCTTGAAGCGAGGCTGGAAGAAGCCCTCCTTCTCCCACCAGTCGTAGTGAGCGGCCTCGACCTTGATCGGGTCGTAGCCGCCGGCGGGGAGGTCTCCGGAGACGTCTGCCACACGTGTAAGCTCATTCAACCTCAACGTCCTGCACTCCTACTCACCCTTCTTCTCGCCCTTGGGAGTAGGGTTGACCCACTCCTCGGCGGGGGCAGCCTCGACGACCTTCTTCTCCTTCTTCTCCTTCTTGGCGCCGCCGGCAGCGGGGACCGGCTGGGCGGGTCCCTTTGCGGCCTGCTTTGCGAGCTTCTCGGCGAGCTTGGCGGCCTTCTTGGCTGCGTGGGTCAGCTTGGGCTCATGGCCAGCTCGTCGCTCGGTGCCACTCACCGCCCTTCTTTGACGTGATCTCGCCCTCGGCGGGGGTGCCGGCCTCGGTGGAGGCAGGGGTCGAGGCGGGGGAAGCCGCGGCGGGCGCGGCGGCGGCGGGCTTGACCTCCTCAGCGGACATGGTGGTGATTGCGGAGTGGTGGAGTAGGCGGGTGGTGGCTAGGAGTTGTGGCGGGCGATGCCTGCTGATTGACAGTGGAGTGTGGGGGAAGCAAGTGGTTGTGGTTGAAGATGTGGTGATGGACTTAACCAGCTGTTGTTGAGTGGCGAATGCAATGTGACGTAGCATGCACTACCTTGTCGAGATGTCGAGGCTGGCCGTAACGAGACCGAGCCAGCTGATTATGGATAACTCGAGAGAGAGTGATACTTGTTGTTCAAGATCCGAGTCGGCTCGCGGCTGCTTTGAAGTTGCCTCTGCTCGCTCGACTCCGCGTCACGGCGACTCGAAAATGCAGCAGCAGCAAGCACTAGGCGCCGCCCAGCAATCTCGAAATGTGGCTTATCAATCAATTTATCCACGTGGCAAATTACGTGGATAAGTGCCTTCCACCTGAAACGCGTGCGCACACCGATCGTCGTTGGCCGATGGTGACGACGGCCGGGTCGAGCGACAGTGGCTGCTGCTGCTGCGGTGGGCGGTGGACGGGACTGACAACGACCACGACGGCGACGGCGGCAGTGACATTGACAATAGATACTTCTACTCCTCACTCTTATCTCCGTGACCCCTTGCCAAACCGCACAAAACTCGTCATCGCAAGCCTCGAGCCCCACAGAGGGACAAGCAGAGATGATCTCGGTAAGCTGCCCACAGCTTGGCATCAGCTTACCCAAAGGCATTCTTCATCTTCAACCAGAAGGGCGAGGTGCGTGCTGCGTCAACACGCCAACATGACACCAACTAACTCCCCCCAGGTCCTCATCTCGCGACTGTTCCGGGCCGACGTCAAGTACGTTCTCATGCCCTGGCGGGGATGGGTGCCCGACGCCGCGTGCTGACAACAACGCCCAGGCGCTCTATCTCAGACGTGTTCCGCATCCAGGTCGTGTCTAACGCCGACGTGCGCTCGCCCATTATCACGCTCGGCTCAACGTCGTTCTTCCATGTGCGCATCAACAATGTGTTCGTCGTCGCCGTGACCAAGTGAGCTAGGCGGTTCCGAGCAAAGAGCTTACCCCAGGTGCAACGCGTCCGCGGCTCTCGTGTTCGAGTTCCTGTACCGATTCATCACCATCTCGCGCTCGTACTTTGGTAAACTGGACGAGGAGAGCGTCAAGAACAACTTTGTGCTGATCTACGAATTGCTCGATGGTGCGTGCGGCTGGAGGCACTCGGGGCCGGCAGCTGACGCACTCCAGAGATCATGGACTTTGGATACCCCCAGAACTCGGAGATTGACACGCTCAAGATGTACATTGCGACCGAGGGCATTAAGTCGGAGATGGCGGTGGTGCGTAGAGCGTGCAGTGTATGTGGCATTGGCTAACATCTCCTCAGCGCGAGGACTCGTCCAAGATTACGATCCAGGCGACTGGTGCGACGTCTTGGCGCCGCGCAGACGTCAAGTACCGCAAGAACGAGGCTTTCGTCGACGTTATCGAGACGGTCAACATGCTCATGAGCAAGGACGGTGAGTGGAGGCCTCAGGAACAGCCACTCACACCCAGGTGCTGTGCTCCGTGCCGACGTCGACGGCCAGATCCTCATGAGAGCATACCTCAGCGGCATGCCCGAGTGCAAGTTTGGCCTGAACGACAAGCTCGTGCTCGACGCCAAGCGCGGCGACTCGACGACCAAGTCGGACAGCGCGGTCGAGCTCGACGACTGCCAGTTCCACCAGTGTGTGCGACTCGGCAAGTTTGACTCGGACAGGTCCATTAGCTTCATTCCCCCCGATGGCGAGTTCGAGTTGATGCGGTAAGCCTTGTGGCATGTTGACTAACCAAACTCACTCCGCTCCCAGTTACCGCTCTACAACCAACATCAACCTGCCGTTCCGACTCCAGACGCACGTCACCGACCCCACAAAGTCGCGCGTCGAGTACACGATCCACCTGCGCGCAAGTTTCGACTCGAAGCTCAACGCCAACAATGTCGTCGTGCGCATCCCCACGCCTCTCAACACGACCAAGGTCGAGGCCAAGGTCGCGGTCGGCAAGGCAAAATACCAGCCCGCCGACAACTTTATCGTGTGGAAGATCCCCAGGATACAGGGCCAGCAGGAGTGTACCCTCACGGCCGAGGCCGACCTGGCCATGACGACGCACCGCCAGCCGTGGTCGCGTCCCCCTATTGAGGTCGACTTTTCCGTCGTCATGTTCACGGCGTCTGGCCTGCTCGTGCGCTTCCTCAAGGTGTTTGAGAAGAGCGGATACCAGAGTGTCAAGTGGGTGCGATACCTTTCCAAGGCGAATGGCACGTACCAAATTAGGGTGAGTGGAGCCACCGGCCACCGGCCGGTGGCGTTCTCGGGCGAAGCAACCCACTAACCCCCGCAGTTCTAGTCTTTGCATGTATGTATGCTACGAATGTTACGTCTTTATCGTCGACGAGTGGTTGTAGGGTGCACAGTGAATGGCGCCGGCAGGCGAGGTGGTGTGGTGGTGGTGTGGGGTGGGTGGTATGGCTACATGTCTACTGGTCGGTACGCGAGCCCGAGCCCGAGGCCACAGGCTCGTCGTCAGCGGGGGCAAGCAGGCCCTCCTCCTCGCCCTCCTGGCGGGCAGCGACGCGGCGGCGCTTGTGGAGCTCCCAGCCGCGCTTGGACTTGTGTCCGAAGAGGTCGGTGCGGCCCTCCTTCCACTTGAGCCGCACGAGCGTCGCGATAATGATGATCCAGTAGACCTGGTATGTGCCGACGGTCCACACGGTGCCGATGTTGTTCCACCCGCACAGGCTCTGCGCGAGCTGCCACCAGCCAGAGTAGCCCTCGTGCCCGACCTCGGGGTTGCCCCAGGTCAGCTTCCAGATGTTGCCTGCGACGCGGTACGAGCCTGGGCCGTCGCCGCTCTCTGCCGCGTCGGCGCCGACACCGTTGATAAAGTACTGCCGTTCGAGCGAGTACGCCGAGCGCGACGCGAGGCCAGCACCGACGATGAACAGGATGAGCGTCGACACGGTCGTGAAGCGCTGCAGCGTCATGCCCTCGCTCTTCGAGAAGAGCGTGTATGCGAGCGCGCCGCCGATCGCGAAGCCAGCCAGCGCGCCGAAGAAGATGGCCTTGGGCTTGTCCGTGACGCCGATACCGCCGAGGAAGACGACGCCCTCCAGCCCCTCACGCAGGACAGTGATGAAGGGCAGGCCGAAGAGGATCCAGCCGCGCGCCGCGCGCGCGCGGATACGCCGCCGGTGGTGCTTGGCGCTGTGGTGGTGGTCGCCTACGCCGGCCTCGTTCTCCACCGCGGCGAGCAGCTTGAGACGCCACTTTGTGCGCGCGTGCGGGAGGCGGAGGAACGCAATGCCCATGACGAGGATGATGAGCGCCGCGATGCCGCAGAAGATGCCCTCCCACAGGTTCTCGGCGTCCTGCCACAGGTCGTGGGCGAAGGTGTAGAACTGGGGGAGG
The DNA here is from genome assembly GCF_020906515.1 of Vanrija pseudolonga. Taxonomy (NCBI): domain Eukaryota; kingdom Fungi; phylum Basidiomycota; class Tremellomycetes; order Trichosporonales; family Trichosporonaceae; genus Vanrija; species Vanrija pseudolonga. Next base: position 2,679,809 of record NC_085851.1, on the reverse strand, counting down.
GGTCAGCGTGACAAGCAAGCGGGCAAACGCCGCTACTCACCACATAGAGGAAGATACCACCCAGCACCGACGCGGCCGCGAGGCCGAGCAGCGCGCCGCTCCACACCTGGAGGGTGAGGGTGCGCACGAGCTTTGCCCGGTCGAAGCGGTGCGCATGCGCGGGGTGGTGTTCGTCGTCGTCGTTGCCGTCGTCGCTGATGCTCAGGCGGTCCGACTCGAACGTGCGCGCCGAGAGCGTGGGCGAGAGGAGCTCGGGCGGGATCCGCGGCGCGCGCTCCGAGTCGCGCCGGGCGCGGTCAAAGGTGGAGTAGGCGGCGGGTTCGTCGTCCCCCGCAGCAGCAGGCGGGACGAGGAGCGTGCGGCTCCCGCTCGCCAGCTCGCTGGGCCGGTGGGGGATCAGCTGCTCGATGAAGCCTAGGAGCACGGCGACTGGGTGCGTTAGCAGCCGAAGGCAAAGAAGACGGCGGACGACGCACTGATGATGCCGGCTTCGAGCGTCTCGCGAAGCGCGATGAACGTCGCGACGACCTGTTGGAGCGTCAGCCGAGTGGCTGGCGGCGCAGCACACGTACCGAGAAGTAATCTGTGAACGCCATGGTGGTGTAGCCGTGACCGGCAAGCAAGGGTGGTTGGGGAGAAGTCAAGTCGGCTGCCTGGTTGGGGTTACTCGCTACTGCGCTGAGGCATTTCCGTTGTGGAGGAGGCAACGTCGAGTGTCGCCGATGTCGGTTTTTGCCGCTACGCACTACTTACTGCAGCAGCGCAAATCGGACCCGATTAGAAAAGTGCGTGGGTAATCAGATTTGATTTCGGAAAAATATGCCGGTGTCAGCTCAGTCACGGCGCATGACTGGCATGGGGGCGAGAGCGCTACAACAAACAGCTCGGTATGCAAGCCGAGCGAGGGTGCACACTGCCCGCTGCCTGCCCGCCGCACGCTGCACGTTGCACCGCGCAGCTCGCGCCAAGTCCCGGCACTGCAGCTGTAGCATCCTTGGCCTTGGCGCGGACAGCCGCCGCGGCGCTGCGACGGCGAGCAACGGCGCAGGTTCGAACCGCAGCGTGACGCAACGTTGCACAGTTATGGCCTCCCCATCCCAGCGAGCACTGGGGTGAGGGAGCGTGGTTGGATGCAGGCGGGTTCACCTTGACCACCGAGTGGTTGTTTATCTTCTTGCCACTGGGCGCGCGGATTCCGCCGCTTGTCATGGTTGACTGGACTTTTGTGTCGGCCAGTTCCGACCGGTAGCAGCGCGTGTGACAGCGACCAGAATATAAAGCCTTTGACGTCGTTCGGCCGACGACGACCAACGACAAGACTCGAACAGCGCAAAAGTAGCGCGCGGCCAAGCAAGCAAGCACCCTCGCTCGCGGCATACACACCCCATATCACATCACCTCGGCTTCCTCGGCGCGGCGGCAGAAGGCAACCAGCCCTGAGAGCGCCTCGATAACCTCGGACCAGAATGGCAACCACCACGGCCACCAGCAACGACGCCTGGCTCGCCGGCACGTGTCTCTGCGGCGCGCTCGCCGTCAGCGTCCGCCAGCCGCGCGTGATGAAGATGTGCCGTGCGTGGGGGTGATGGCGGGGCTGACGGGGCAGACTGCATGGACTGCAGGAAGTTTACCGGGACGAAGTGAGCGACCGAGCGAGGGAGCGAGCGCAGCGAGCGCAGCGAGGCCTGTCCCTCAGCTCCGCCAGCTCGACTCGGCGGTCGCTAACGCCCGCCGCAGCGCCGCATACATCCTCCAGATGGACCGCGCCGACGTCCGACTCACCGCAGGCAGCCCGAAGCAGTTCTGGACGACGGCGGACAATGGCAAGCGGTACTGCCGCGGCTTTTGTGCAGAGTGCGGGAGGTGAGCGAGCGCGTGGGTCGGCGGCGACTGACGCCGCACAGCTCGGTGATTGACGAGAGCCCGCACTATGAGGGCGTGTACTGGGTGCACATTGGTGCGTTGTGAGGCCGGGATACCACGCCGCGCGGGTACATGCTCGGCGACTCGTGCCACGCCACGCCGCTCCAGGCGCATGTCCGCGAGCCCCTCGTCTCCGTGGTCCCCCGTCGCCACTGACGCTCTCGCTCACACGCCCAGGCCTCTTCCCCGCGCACACCATCCCCCCACCCGTCGAAGAAAGCTTCTGGACCAACGCCGAGAGCTGGGAGGTGCTGCATGCCGGCGTGCGCGTGCTGGACCGGCAGGAGGGGCAGGACGATGTGTAGGTGCGTGGCTTTTGTGGACACAACATGGACATGTGCGACATGTACTGCTATCTGCGCCGAACGGGAGGCAACTACGGCCAGGACTCAAGGCTGAGATGCCCTGCGGCATGGTCATGTGCTGCTACAAGGGTGCATCGTGGTGGCCGGCTTCTGGTGCTCCGACGCTGGATGGGCAGGCTAAAACTATGCAAGGGTACAACAGTCACAAGTGCTCAGTCGCCCGTGCGCGCCTCCTTGTGCGGCGGTGAGTCATCCTGGACAGGCGAGGACAACTTGCGCTTCATCGGCGATGGTGACGGTGACGGCGACGGTGACTGCGACGGTGTCGGCGCCGGGGACAGCGTTGGGCTTGGCGTCGGCGTGCGCTCCGGCCACTCCGCCACGCGCCGCACCAGCGCGAGCCGCTTCCCCATTACGCGCCGATAATGCGCCATCGCGAGGGCCCGCGACGGCGCGCCGTCGATCCACGTGCGCGTGGCGCCGTGATACCCGCGCAGCAGACGCACGGTGGGCTCGTTGTGCTCGTCGATGAACGGCAGGATGAAGAGGTGCCATGTGAATGTCGTTTCGCCCGTCATCTTGTCGACCTGCGCGGCGTCAGTGCGGCCTGCTGCTCACGCACGCACCTTGGGGAAGAACGCCGCGTCGTACGCCTCGTACATCCGCCTCAAGGGCACCCATAGCCTGATTCCCGCTCTGCTCGAGTTCGGGTGGGTAGGCCACTCGTGCCGCGCGGCGAGCTCGTAGCCCTGCGCCTGCGTGAGCTGAGCCCAACCACGCGCCGGGGCCAGCTCACCTCCGTGTCGTCCTTGCGCACGAGCCGCGCCGCGTCAACAAAGTTGCGTACCCCCGACACGACGCACGCGCCGTCGCGGGTGCGTACCCTGCTCTCGAAGCTCGCGTCGGTCTGTCGCCGTCAGCGGGGGCTAGGGGGGGGAAGAGGGCTCACCGTCGCGTCCCAGGACTTCTCGTATCCCAGCGTGTCGGTGCTCGGTCCGATCGGGAAGGAGGGGATGACCGGCCCGCTAGTCGCGACTGGGGGTGTCAGCTTGACGCCGCGGCTGGCAGGTACGTAGTGAGGCAAACGGCAAGCGGCATCACCTACCCAACCACAACACCACAAACTCGCCCGCCACGACCCCCTCGTCGACATTCAACAACCCCCCGTCCGCATCTTTCCAGAGCAACACCCCCTCCCCCTCCCCCTCGCCTTCACGGCCCCCGGTGTCGTCGACAAGGATCGGCTCCAACGCCTCTCCGAGCAGCCGCCAAGTGGACAGGCCTGCGCCGAGCGCAAACTCGAGTGGCACGGCCACGATCGCCACCCCGTCGCGGTTGGAGAGGACGATGTGCGCCCCTGGCCAGCTGTGCACTGCGCGGTCGGCGTGCACTTGCTCATATGGCGCGCTGGGTGGCGGGGAGGCCATCGTGGGTGTGTGGGTGGTGGTGAGTGGGCAGATGTCTCGCGAGGCCCGGTTGTAGGTGTCGCTGCATGCTGGTGGTGGCAGTTTGCGGCCACCTCGACCTTTTGTCTCACTTGTGACATCACTGTTCTACGTTGTGGCCGTTTTGGCCGCCTTGAGACTTTCTTTAGTACTGAAGCTTCAGGCCTTCAGGGATGAGAGATGCAGAGATGCTAGAGATGCTAGAGATGAGTGAGATGCCACGCGAGCACAGCGAGACACCATGACACCAGCCAGGACCGCTTGGCTCAAACTCACCCACCGTCCCTCGCACGGCGGGAAGCCGGCAAACCCTAATTACTACACGTCCCTGCACGTGTCGCGGCGGCGCGGGAGAGGGCGCGGGCCAGACTTCAGTAGAGAGCACATTAGGACGCCGGCATTGATTCAAGAACATGGTGGTGTGTGCTGCTGGCCCGCTGGCAGGCACTGCGCGGATGCTGCAATGGTGGAATCGCCGTGCCGTGGTAGATGCAACACGTCCCCCAACTTTATGCAACTCGACGTTGATACTGTTCAGCTTGTCCCAGTCACCACATTCGCCTGCTTCGACGACCTCGACGCCCGCGTACGCCCGCCCACACGCCTCCACCTGCACCTCCTCCTGCTGACGCGCGCGCCGATCACCACCACCACCCTGGCACTGCACGTCCCAAACGCACCAACAACACACCACCACCACCACCACCACCACACCCCCCACCACAATGCCAGCTGACAACATCCTCCCGACGCACCACCGTCCCGCGAGCCCCAAGCGCTCCAAGGCGGGCAGCAGGGAACACTTGCCGTCGAGCATTGCGAGTAATGGGTACCGGGATGACGGCGACGTTGCCGGGGTGAGTTGCGCGGCGCGGGGTTGCCTCGCGCGCTGGACGTCGCTCACTCGCTGACGCTCACCTAGTCACTCTCGGAGAAGGGCCACACCGACGCCGAGCTGCCCAAGGCCAAGAAGCCCACCATGCGCGCCGCGACCATCAGTGGGTGCTGCTCTGGGCAACTGACTGACCCACCCAGTCCCCATCTGGATCGCGCTCTCGTCCGCCGTCATCATCTACAACAAGTACCTGTACTCGAACCTCAACTTTCCTTATGTGAGTGGGCGTGTGGGCGTGTGTGTGTGGGCGGGGCGTCGAGCGAGACCCAGCTGACCTCACAGCCCATCTTCATGTACGTGTGCCTGACCGAGGTGGCTCTACTGACCGCAGCACGTCGTTCCATCTCGGCTGTGCGGTGAGTCGAGTCTTTCCCTCTTGTCCGTCGCGTCCACTGACACCCCCAGGCCCTCGGCACGCGCGTGCTCCGCGCGACGACGCACCTGATGGACGGCCTCGACCGCATCCCCATGACTGTGGGTGTACGCCTGTTCCCTACCCACTGACACCCCAGCGCGAGATCTACATCAAGAGCATCCTGCCCATCGGCGTCCTCTTCTCCGGCTCGCTCATCCTCAGCAACTCGGCCTACCTGACCCTCTCGGTGTCCTTTATCCAGATGCTCAAGGCCTTCACCCCCGTCGCGATCGTGCTCACGAGCGCCATCTTCCGCATCCAGCCGCTCAACCACAAGCTGCTCGCCATCGTCGTGCTCATCTCCACGGGGTGCGCGCTGGCCGCGTACGGCGAGCTCCACTTTGACATGTTTGGCTTCTTGTGCCAGACGAGCGCGGTGGTGGTGAGTTGCGCGGGGTGACACACGACGAGCAGCGACTAACCCCCCGCCCAGTTCGAGTCCAGCCGCCTCGTCATGATCGAAATCCTCCTCCAGGGCCTCAAGGTACGCCGACGTCCGTGCACGCACCACCCACCACTAACCCCCGCCGCCCAGATGGACCCCCTCTGCTCGCTGCACTACTATGCGCCCGTGTGCGCAGTCATCAACGCGTGCTTCCTGCCGTTCACTGAGGGCCTCGCGCCGTTCCGCGAGATGGCGCGCATCGGCCCCCTCATCATGACGACCAACGCCCTCACGGCCTTTGGGCTCAACGTCGCCGCCGTGTTCCTCATCGGTACCGCCGGCGGCCTGGTGCTCACCCTCGCGGGCGTGTTCAAGGACATTCTGCTCATCTCGTCCAGTGTGCTGCTGTTCGGGAGCGCCGTGACCCCCATCCAGGTGTTTGGTAAGCCGAGCGACGAAGGTGCTGCTCAGTCAACTGACACACGCCCAGGCTACTCCCTCGCCCTTGCTGGCCTCATGATCTACAAGAACGCGTCCAACAACAAGAAGTAGGCGCCACTGCGCTACTTGTTACCGCACCATCCATAGACTAGAGATTATGCCCATGCCGCTGCCATGTACACTTGTTGGAGGAGGTCGGGGTGGCAGCGAGAAGCGACCGAGATACCACTGACGCGCCCAGACCTGCCTGCCACGACTCGTTGCACTCCAAAGTCATCTCGCACTGCTCGCCCGCCAAAGTACAATCGGTATGCATAGGTAGGGTAAATCATGACAACGGTGCTGTAACCGAACAGAGTATGAATGCGTGCATGTGTCCTTCCTCCCCCTTCACTTCTCGTCGGCCGAGTTTTCGCCAGAGTCGACCTGGCCCAGGCCGAGCACAGCCTCTGCGCGACGACGGCGCATGAGCTCGTCATTGTCGAGGCTGACGACACGCTCGGGGACGAGACCGGCGGCTGCAAGTGCTGGGCTCGCGGCACGTGCGGCACTGGCGACGGCAGCCGCCAGGCTCGGGTTCTGCATCGAGCCGCGACGGAACGCGGGTCCGCTGCCAGAGTACAGCGCTGTCGCAGCCGACTTTGATGGTCCCGCCTTCAATGGCTTGGGGGCAGCGGCTGATGGCCGGGAGAAGAAGGCAAACGCTCCAGTGCCCTTAGACTCGACAGGCGAGTACATGACCGAGTTGGTTGGCGTGTCGATTGACATCGTGTCGCCCGACGAGTGAGAGTCGTCGGCGTCGAATCGTGGGATCGAGTTGGAGCGGTTCAACGACTCCTTGGATGAGCGGCGAGGCACAGGTGCAAACTGTGATGGTGGTGGCGTGCGCTTCTTGCTCTTTGGTGTGAATGCAATGATGCCCTCGTCGTCCGTGTCAATGTTGCCAAGGCCAGATCCAAGGTCAGCATCACCCAGGGTCTTGTTGGGCGGGTTCTTCTTGTAGTCACGAACAGGCTTGACGTGGCGCGAGCGGAGAGGCGAAGGCTTCGTGTCGGTCGGCGAGAGAAGCACGGGCGCGTCAGGTGCAAAGGCTGCACGGGCAGCGGCATGGGCCGCAGCGATCTCCTCAATGTCCTGCTGGAGGAGAACGCCGCGCTCAAACGACTCGTCGATCCAGTCGGCCATCTCAACAAGGACCGACTCGACCTCACGCATGAGCGCCGTCATCTGCATGAAGCCGTGTCCCCAGCCCTCAATGATGCGCATCTGGACCCAGTCGTCGTCCGTCTCGCGCAGAATGTGGTCGGGCATCTCGTCGCCCTTTGTGGGCTGGTTGCTGGCACGGGCACGACGCGCACGCTTGGCCTCACGGAGCTTGCCGGCGAAAATGACCGTGTCGTCCACAAAGGGGTCACGCTCGCCGCAGATAATGTACACGGGAGGGAAGTGCTCGAGGAGGTGAGGGGGCGTGAGAATAGGGGAGATGTAGTAGTCGGTTGTAAAGTCGGGCGAACGACGAGGGCCGACGTACATGATGGCCATGGCGCGCATCATACTGGGCGAGATGGTACGGTCCTGGAAGTAACCCACACGACTCGTCATGGTCAGGCGGGTGCCGATAGGCGACTTTTTCGAGTGCGCCTTGGCGGCGTCAATGACCTCCTCGGCGGGAACGTCCTCGAGAGGGGATGCTGCCAAGATACCACCCTGCCGGGCAAACTTGTCCTCGGACAGCACACCAGGCGTCTTGATACGCTCACGGAGCGACTTGTCCGCCTCTCTGCGGTGGTCGGGGGCACCGTTCGGGACTTCGTCATCTGTCTCCGAGGCGTCCGAGACTTCCTCGCCGGCCGAAGAAGAGTCTGCTGCGTGTTCGTCCTTGAGTGCGAAAAAGCCAGACTTGCGGCTCGATCCACGGCCAAACGAGTTGACAGGGCTGCCAGGAACGCTCTTGGAGCGATGAGGCGAGACGGAGCGAGCGGAGCGGTCCATGCTGGTCATGGTCATGCCAAACTTGCCGCCAATCGACTCTGCCCAGCTCTTGCGCGAGCGGGCAGGGGGGCGCTTGGACTTCTTCTCCACGTCCTTGACAACAACGAGGGGCGACTTGTGGCTCAGATGGTCCTTGCCGTCCAGCAAGCCAGGAATATGGGTCTCGGACTGCTCGGTACGGAGGACGCGAAGGTTGGCGGGTGTCATCCATGACGTGTAGTTGAAGTCGAGGGCAGGGTAGGCGAGAATGATGGCTGCGGGCTTGGGAATCTTGCCCGAGTGGTGCTCGATGATGCGGTTCATGATGGTCGTGCAGATGTTTCCGCCACTGCCCAGGGTCAGCGCCAAGCATGGGCACACAAGCCCCACAACGCCACTCACGCGGAGTCTCCAGTCAAAACTGTGCTAAGTCTGCCACTCTTGATGCCAAGGATTGCACCCTTGGTCTCCATGATGACTCGGTACGCGTCAAAGCCTTCCTCAATGGCCCACGGGTACGGGTACTCTGGAGCCTTGCCATAGTCGATACTGAGCACGGGCTTGCCGGTCCTCTTGGCCCAAGTGCGAAGACGCTCCTCGTGGCACTCGGGGCCCATTGCAATAAAGCCGCCTCCAGGGAAGTCGATGATGAGTTCGGTTGCCTTCTCGAGTTCCTTTTCGGTGCCTGCAAAGAACAGCATCGCCTTGATCGGCGGAAGGTGCGAGCGTGATGACTCCTTGACGCGTGGCACCGTGATATGGCGCACAACCGGAAGCTTGACGCGGCCAAAGTATGTGATTGCTCGGAGCTGTGACAGAAGCGTCAGTAACGGCGAGGCGTGCCCGAAGTGTGCGTGCGTGCCCAAAGCATGCTTCCACGCACATATGGGTTGTTGGTCTTTTCCCATGTCGTCCTGAGCATCTCGACACTGCATACGGCTCGGAAGCGGCGGAGCTGTGTAGCTGTCAGCATGACGACCGTCGCGTAGGCTACGCACAACTTCATCGCCTTGTGAAGCAAAAATGAGGTAGTAGAAGGTGAACACGACGCTCGAAAGGTCCTTTAGCCACTTTGGTCGGATAGTCATTGCGGTGGAGAAGCCGGCGTCAAAGGCCGTATTGATGTAGGTAGCGCGATAGTACGATCTCGAGTACTGGGCGTTGTGGTTAGTGGCTTGGGGCGGTCCAGTGATGGCGTATACACACCATGTTTGCCAAAGGATCAGGCGCTGTGCAAAAGCATCAGTTTTCTGTTTCAGATGCACGACGCGCTCGTAGCGCCAGCGCAGTTACTCACCGCCGAGGCCCAAAATGTCATCAAAGTGTCGCAGCGCGTAGATGAAGGTAAAGGTCGCGAGGATGATCTGATAGGGGGTGAAGTATTCTGGGCGCGTCTCAGTGTCCGGTCCGCCGCAACAAATAGCACCACCTACTCAATCGCTCGTTGACGTTTGTCATCCAAGGCATGCCGCGCGTGCGTCCGACGAGCGTGGTCCATATCCTCCGCCACCACGTCTTGTTCTGCGCGACCGTGCGCAGCGAGCGCTGGTGTGACGCCACGCGCGCGCTGGTGACTGCGCGATGTCTTCCCGTCTGGGTTGCGCGACCCATGGCTGAGCCGTCGCCCTTGTACAGTCTCCAGACCCAGAAAAAGACGACGAGGAAGACCTGGGTGCGGCGCACCGTCTGGGACGGGCGTCCCAGGATCGAGTCGAGCATGGTCGATGGTGGAGTAGAGTTGTCAAGCGCGCAGCGACCAAACGTACGAGAAGCGTAGTGGTGGTCGTGCGGGCTGGGCGGGAGGAGGAAGGTGAAGGTGGCACGCGGCGCGGCGGCGGCAGTGGGAGCAACACGTGTCGGCGTCGGACACTGTTTTTACCGTCGTCGTTTGTTCTGCTGCCAGGGGGAAGGTGTATGTGTGTGATGGTTAAGAGTGAGATGGAGCAAAGGGGAAGAGTCGTGTCTTGCCCCCTCGTCGTCGTTGCACCCGGGCAATCCTGTGTCGTCGTCACAGCTTGTGGTGGCTGCTTGGGAAAGCGCGCTAGTGGATTGTGGGTGTGATGCAAGTAGCAACTGTCTCTCCTTTTTTTTGTTGGTGTGCCTTGGCTAGCAGCAGCCTTGTCCCGGGTATTACAGTTGCCACCCATCCAGGCCAAAACCCTGCCTAGGACGACGATCGCTTATGCGGGTGGAACCAATAACGTGCAGCCATTTAGTAGAACTATAGAACTGTACCCCTTGATTGCCGGAGTCGTCCTGTCTTTGTCGTGCATCCAGTGACGTCGGTCGGTCGATTGCTTGCCAGTCGCGATACACGCATTGTATGCGCACTTTTGAGCCACCCCTCCCCTGTATCACTCGATTGTCCCTGTAACCCTCCCTTCCTTCCGTCCACAGTCTTGGCTCTCTCTCCTCCTCGACTTTACAAACCGCCGGCAAATCCGGGTACAACTGGACACGCGTCACGCACATCTTTGCCAGCGCTTTGCCCCGTTACCGCCATTGCCGCACGCACAGCAGCTCGACGCGACGCACAGACCCAACGCCAATCCACGACCCACGACATCATCATCATGCCGGACAAACCTCCCCGCCATGTAGCCCTCGGCATCCCGTTCTGCCCCGCGACGCGCCGAGTCCTCATGGTCACGAGCAGGAAACACACTTCGCTGTGGATCTGTGCGTCGGGATAAGGTTGCAAACACTGTCTGACGCGTAGTTCCCAAGGGCGGCGTCGAGAAGGGCGAGACGTCCGGCGCGGCAGCTGCGCGCGAGGCGCTCGAGGAAGGTGAGGCCGCCGGCTGAGTCGCTGAGTATACTGCAGGCTGACACACACGCAGCTGGTATCCCAAAGCTTCGAGACAGTGCCATCTCAGACGAGCTCACTGCGATCCCACTGCCCCTCGCGCCGAATCGTAACCGCGCCGAAGTGTGGCACGTGCACGCGCTGACCCTCGGCGCCGAGAGCGACCTGTCCCCCGAGTGGTGCGTGCCACGCATTTCAGCCAACTGACGCCAGGCTGGAGGGACACGAGCGCGAGCGCAAGTGGTTCACATTTGACGAGGCGCAGCGCAACATTGACTCGTGGGGCGGCGGTGCGGCCGCCGCCGCTGCGGCTGCCGACGCCGATGCGGAGCCCGCCCAGCCGGCAGACTATGCGCGCGGCGGGAAGAAGAAAAAGGCGCATAAGGGCGACGCACTGGAGACTGCGCTCAGCGCCTTCCTCGACGTGTATGGTTAATCGGGGTGCGGCACATGTGGCCTTCGGCACGGGTACCGGAAATAGAGTCGGCCGGCAGCTGGCAGTCGCCGAAGCCGGGGTGGTGGGACGATGGTGCCGAGTCGAAGAGCGGCGCGGTGTGTGGCAGTCGGCGTGGCGGAGGACAGTACTGTAGAGAGGTAGAGCGTACGCATAGCAAGCATGATGCGACGATGTGTTCGGCGTGCACTGCACTGCATGGCATCGACGAGCATGGGCAGCTCGTGGCCACACTCGCGTGCCGTATTTAGCCACCGCCCAGAACCCCAAAAACAAAAGTCGGGCTAGATAAGTCGCGCCTCGGCAACAAGCCAGCTAGCTTTTCTTCGTCTCGCCCGTCCCTCACAACGCTTCCTCCTCACTCACCTCAAGATGGGATCAGCAGCAGCCGTCATCGACGACGACGAGCGCGCGCCGCTCCTCACGTCGGGATCGTCCCAGCGCTCAGCACCAGCGTCCGACACGGGCGCCGCCCCCGCCTCCGCCGGAACGTACGCCGTGCCATGCCTCCTCCTTCAGCACGTCTCGAGCACCATCAATGCAGGCCTGTACGACTTTGGCGCGTTCCTCTTCCGTGAGCCGCGCCGCGACGCGCCGAGACGGCCCATGTGCTAACGCCCGCCCGCCCCAGTCATCGACATCTTCGCCGACACGCTCGTGCCCTCTGCCCTCGTGGGGCTGTTCACCACCCTCTCGGGGCTGCTGTTGTCGGGGTACATCGGCGGCCTGGTGGACCGTACGCCGCGGCTGCGTTTCCTGCGGCGTGCCATCGGCGCGGAGAAGGTGCGTGTCTGCTCCGCCCACACACGGCTCACGCCAGTTCTTCCACGGGGCAAACTACGCCCTCTTCCTCCTCCTCTTCGGGCCGCTGCAGCCCGTCGCGAGCGCGGCGTTCCACTTCCGCGCGAGCACCGCGCAGAACGTCGCAGTGTGGGCGTGCCTGCTGCTCACGATCATGTGCTCGAGCTTGCTCGGGCTCGCGAACACCGGGCTGACTGTCGCGATCGAACGCGACTGGGTGACGTGCATCGCGCGCGGGGACACGGCGCTGCTCACCCAGCTCAACACGTACATGCGCCGCATCGACCTCGTGTCCAAGCTCGTCTCGCCGCTGCTCGTGTCGTTTCTGACCGTCATGTGGGGGTACGAAGTCGCCGTGGCCATCCTGCTGGCCTTTACAGTCGTCACAGCCGCCACGGAGAGCGTGTGGATCGGGGTCGTGTACCGCTGCTTCCCTGCGCTGTCACGCCAGGACCACGGCGCGGTCGAGGCTGCCGTCGGACACGTCGTGGCCGAGAGCACAGAGGACGGCGCGCCCGAGGTCCTCGTTATCGCGGCGCCGACGACCCGACGCACCTGGTCCCAGTGGTTCGCGCAGGAGAAGGCCGACTGGGCAGAGTTTGTCCGCCTGCCCGTGTTCGGCTCGTCGGTCGCCATCGCCACTATCTACCTCACGACGCTGTCGTACGACGGGACGTTTATCGCGTATGTCAAGGCCGCGAGGGGGTACGATGATACGTTTATTGCTGGGATGAGGGTGAGTCGCGGCGTCGTATCATGGTTACAGTTGGCCGACTACTCTTGCTGACACCCACCAGGCCGTCTGTCTCGTCACTGGCCTCCTCGGAACGGCACTCATGCCGCTCCTCGAACGCGCAGTGGGCCTCGAACGTGCCGGCGCATGGTCCATCTGGTCCGAAGTGGTCTGCCTGTCCCCCGTCGTCGTGTCCTTCTTCTACGGCGCCGGAGCGTACGGCGAGCACGGCCCCTCGTGGAACACGGGCCTGCTCTTCGGCGGCATCGCGCTGTCCCGCATCGGGCTGTGGAGCTTCGACCTGTGCCAGCTCAAAGTGCTCCAGCTGGCGCTCGACGACCACCCGCGCCGTAACAGGATGACGGCGCTCCAGATCGCCCTGCAGAACCTGTTCAATCTCGCAAAGTACGCCGTCACGCTCGCTGCCGCGACGCCGGCGCAGTTCAAGTGGACTGCGCTCGTCAGCTGGTTCGCCGTCGTCGCTGGCGCGGGCTGCTATGCCGCCTATCTGCGCAGCGTGCGCGGGCATCTCGTGCACGTTACGTGGCTCAAGAAGCTGTACTAAAAGAGGGTTACGAGGAGCAAAAGGTCCACGATGTATTGGGTATTGGGTCAAGGCATGCATGTGTTGTACAGTGTGGGCAGTCGTGTGGCCACGGTGCAGGCAGTCGTCCTCGTCGCAAGGCCAAGGTGCACTCGGTGTGGCGCGGTCCCGTCCTACTCGTCGTCGTCGCTCTCGTCGTCCCCGTCGTCGAGGTACACCGGAGCGTGAATCTGGCATGTCAGCGTTGTCTACAGTCTCCCCGCACGCTTGCCCCACTCGTGCCTACGGCGCTCGCGGCGCCCGCTCGCGACTCACAATCTCACACAGCCCAAGCCACTCGCCAAGCGCGCGCACAAACTCGTCCCCGCCTTCGCCTCCGCCCCCAGTGGCCGACCACCAGCCGGCCTCTCCCTTCGTTCCCTCCCCCTCTCCCTCCCCCTCCCCCTGGCCCTCCACTCCCTCCTTGCCCTCGCCCGCCGCCGCCGCCGCGCCCCGCGCATACCCCGCCAACGGCGCGTCCGGCGTCCACAGCGTGAACGCATCAAACGCTCCAACAGGCATAAGCACGCGCGCGGGCCGCCCATCAGCAGCGTACTCTTGCGCCGGTGCAGCTGGCGGCATCTTCTCGGCCTTGACTTCGCCATCGGGCACCACAGCGGCAGCTGGCGCAAGCGTCGCGTCGTCGTGCTCCTCGTCGTGCTCCTCGTCGACGCCGGGCTTCGCGGGCGTAGCTTGCACAATGTTGATATCCGGCACCGTCACCGGCTTGGGGGTGGCCACGCGCGCCTTCTTGCGCGGCGCGACCACGTCGGCGTCGTCGTCCTGCTCGTCGTCGCTCTCGTCCAGCGCGATACGCGCGCGGGTGGTCACTGCGCGCCGGCGCGGTCGACTGAGGGCGACTTGGCCTGCGCCGCGCGTCCGTCCTGCCGGCGCTGGTGGCTCGCTCGTGCTCGTGCTCGCGATCGAAGAGGCCGGCGTAAGCGGGTATCGCGGCGCTGCTGGCTCGCTCGCCGAAGCCGACGCGTCGGAAGTGGAGCCGCTCGCGCGCAGCACTACCCCCTTATATCCCTTCGGCACGGCCACGCGCTGCCCGACAATCTGCCGCCCGCGGAAGGACGCGAGGAGGCAGCCTGCGTCCGCGGCGGGGTGGGAGGGCGGCGCTGCCCGCGGCTGGAAGTACGCGCCGATCGTGGTCGACGTCGTTGTGGGGGGTAGTGAGAAGGGCAGGAGGTGTAGCGCTTTCTCTGGGGGCGCGCTCGGCGCCGGCGCGAGGATGAAGGCCGACATGGTACTGGTGTGATTGTATACAGGACGACAAAGAGTCGCTCTCCGTCATTGATTTTGTTTTGACGCGTCCAACCGCGCGACGACGCGACGGCGGATGTAAATCGCACAGAACCACCAAGCACACCCACTCATTCCACCAACCCCCCTCCCCCCCCCCCCACCCCCCCTTGCCATGATTATCATACATGTTCTGTCTGGTCTCAACACACACGAAGAAAACTAGATACAGGTCTAGGACGCGACACGGTTTCGGTAAAATGTTAATGGGGTGTCCTACTTCCCTACGTCCCTCCAGGCTCTCATCCCTCGTATCTCCTCCCTCTCCCCTCTCCCTAATCCAGCTCCACTATCCCACTCGCCAGCTGCTCACTCAGCCTGTTCGCCTCGGCCAGCTTCTCGGCCGCCAGGTTCGGCATCGCGTGGCCGCCAAGGATGCAGTCCTTCTCGGCGAAGATGTCGTAATCCTTGTTGTCCTTGTCGGGCGGCCCGTGGTTGTAGAGGAAGTTGTACGCAAAGTTGTTCTTCTCCTTCTCCTGCTGCGAAAGTTGCTTCGCAGGCGCAGCAGCAGGCGGCATTACGCCATTAAACGCAGTTGCTCCCGCCGCTCCGGGCCACCCCAGTGACGAGGCACTGGCTGTCGACGACGAGGTAAGCGAGGGTGCTCCAGACGATCCTGGCGAGTCATAGGCGCCTACCGAGGTGCGATGTTGCGGGTTGCTATTGTTGTTGTTGTTGGGGACGGAGCCGGAGCCGACCGACGCTTGACTACCTGGTGTGGAACCGGCGGGGGAAACGACGGGTCCGACATTGATGCCGACGCCTGCGGGGTACTGATTTTGTGATCCCGGTGCGACACGCCAGTATCCTCGCTTGATGTTGAGCGCGTTCATGATGCACAGGCCAAAGTTGGCAGTCGGCGTGAGCTCGACTGCCCCAGAGCGTGGGTGTTCCGGGTAGTGTGCGGCCAACTTTTCAAACGTTGGCCGCGTGGCACGGTCGAGGAAGTACTCGATGAGCTGCGCGTGGTGGTACCCAATCTTGAATTTGGCGCCGTATTGCGCCAGTGCCATGCGGGCAGTCTCAATGTCGGCGCGGTGGGCATCAGCCGAGGCCTGGTCGCCAATATTGAGAGCGTGGCGATAGAAGAGAAGAAGAGTTCGGGCGGCAGTCACGAGGCCGACCGACGATGATGAGTGCATGATGGCACCGAGGTTGGCGGCCTGGTCAGTTCCAGCAATCTGCTGGACGACTCCGACGATGGCCTGCGAGGCGTTGAGAATGCGGCGAGCCGGCTGGTCATTCGGGTCGGTAATGTCGGCAAACGGCTCGTACAGGCAAATGATGGCCGACTGGGGGATGACATGGGCGCTGATGAGGTCCACGTCCAACTTGTTCTTGTCGTCGAGCTTGGCCGGGGTCCGAAGGCTGGCTGGGAAGCTCATCTGCAAGCAGGCAATCGCGTTGGCAAGTTCGCGGAACTCGGGACGCTGCATGCCGTCGAGGTCGTCATTGTCACGCATGCGGCGGTTCTTCCACTTCCTCGCGAATTTGTTGACACGGTTGAGTAAGACGGCACCCTTCAGGCTCATGACGAACGCGTCGACGACGGGGTGCTTGATGTACAGGTCTAGCGACTCGAGGTCCTGCGGGTTCGAGTCCATGGTCTCGTGGCCTGCTTCAAAGTCCTTCATGGAGACGGGGAGCGGCACAGTGAGCTCGTCGAGCGCCATTGACGTGCCCCATCCAGACGCGGCCGACGCGATCGTGTCGTGGTACATTGCCATCCACACGACCGCGCGGCGCTCCTCGCGCTCAAGAGCGTCGACTGGCGGAGGAAGCATGACCGACTTGAGTGACAGCTCGGCCGAGCGAACGTTGAGACCCAGCGGCAGAATCATCCGCGAAACCAGACCACAGTAAGTCCAGCACTCGAGCATTCGAGTGTCGTCGATGAACACCCGACAGAGAACGATCATGGCACGGACAACATCGAAGAGACGGTTACCCGTGTTGAGACCGTCCTGCACGGCATCCTTGGCGAATGCGGCCTGGCGTAAACCAAATGGAAGTGAGTCCTGCTGTGTCGGGCTCGATCCCCGGCCACCAAAGGTGCTCTTCAGGGTCGCGCCTTCAGTGACACCAGGCGCCGCCCAGCTGGCAGCGAGCGAGCAGATAGAGTGGATGAGCGCAGGGTGCGGAAAGTTTGAATGCGTCGGCGGGAGCGCCATGCGCGCGAGGAAACGAGCCCGGTGCAAGATTCGGGGCATGTTGGGGACAGTGTCGAAAAAGACCTCGACGAGCGCATTGACCACCGGCGGCTCCGGAAGGTTCGGCGGCCACCCTGGCCAGAACAGATCCATGAGAATCTGATTATCAAGCACTCCGTCCATGGCGACGCCGCCAAAGCTGTCGACACCAATCGATTGCTGGAAAGCGGCGGCTTTCGACGCTGCAATCTCATCCAACGCTGCCGTTTCAATCGGTCCGTTGGCTCCATCTGCGTAGCTGTTTGCACTCATCTGCGGCAGGGCCGACTCGAGACCCCGCCAGGATGATGCAGAGTCGCCGGACGACTGCTTTGTCGGCTCCGTATTCGCCGGGTTCCAAGTTGGTCCCGACGGCGCCGGCGAGAAATTGAAGACGCCGTTCGGGGAGAGCATGGCGGGAGCGGCATCTGAAGGCCGTAATGTCGACGCATCGCCGGCCGGCTCCACCGACGACATGGAGATGTCGTTGTCGATGTACGGGAACAGTGGCAGGCCAGTTGTCTCACTACGATCGTTTGACGTCCAAAGTGGCGTGAGGCCGACGGGAAAGATTGGTGCCGATGTCGAAGCCGACGGGGGCTGCGACGACGACGTGCCGTTCTGCAACATTTCGAGGAATGTAGCCGGCGAGTCAGTCGACGACCCGAACGACCCCGTCCATTTAGATGCCTGCGACGACGACGACGACGACGAGCCGGCAGCGGCCGCGCTGGCCTTGGTGGCCAGCTGGTTCTCTAGCTCGACTGGACGTAGTTAGCAAATGTTGGCTGACGTGACGACGTACGAATGCGCTTCGCCAAACGATCTCTCTCCTCGTCAAGGTCCTCGTCCCGCTTCTTGCGGCCACCAGACGCCTTGCGTTTCTTCTTCTTGGCATCATCATCGTCTTCAGTGGGTGATGTGCGCTCTGTATCGCCCTGGCCAGGTTCCTTGTCGGGTGCATCATCGTACTCGCACGAAAGGACGGGCCGGGTTCCAGGTGCGGTACGAAGGAGGTGACGATATGATCGGACGCAGGTTGAGCAATGCGGCCTCACCGCGTCACATTTCTGCGGGATACGGTTAGTGGTGACCAGGAAGCTAGCGGCGCGGCAAAGCACGTACCAGCTTACGTCGTCGACATGCTAGACATGCCTGGTTACGACGGAGCACGCCTGCGACATCGTTCGGAGTGCCGGCTGCGGTTGCGGCAGCAGCGGCTGCCGCTGCTGCGGAAGAACCAGCTGCTGCGTTGGGGATGGTCGTGTTACTGGCAGTTTCGACTGGGATAATACCCTGCAGGTTTGGGCGATTGGGGATATCCCGAGGTACTGGCATTGTGTGGTTCAGGCCATCCAAAAATGGGCCAGACATGGCCGGCGGGGAGTGAATGGCTGGTGGGTGGGGAAGAAGCGAGGATCGAGGTGGTAGTGATACAGTCGAAGCCTAGGTCGCGTCGGTACTTACACGCGGCAAGCTTGCGTCACGGGAGTGGGTCAAGCCTGTCGGCGTGCAAGAGTCGAGTGGTAGGTAGAGGGTTGATTTCTCTTAGGAAAGGCCAGCGTGTCGGGTCATTCCATGCGTGCCGGCGGCCGATTTCGCCACGCAAGTGTTGGGTTTCGGCAGGGCGTGGTGCAGAGATAAGGGGCGTGTTGCGGCAGGGGCCTCGGCGCGCAGCTGGGGATGCAAAGGACGTGTCGACGACGAGGTGGTGGTACGGGCGTTGGGGATGCACCGCAATGAACCAGGAGAAGAGCGAGTGCTGCGGAAAGAGTGGTGTTGATACAGACGAGAGAGTTTGAGAAAGAGGTGGAGATGGACAAAGTGGAGGAATTGATGATGCAGCGGGGGAGAAGCTGGCGGGGAAGGGGGGGGAAGGGGGGGGGGAGCGACGGGGCAAGGGGAATGCGAGATGAGTCACCGAGTTGTAATGCCTTGTCTGCACAGTAATTACAACAACGCTAAACGGTAGCAACGTCGTTCAAAAAACACAGTGGTGGTGCGAGGTGGGCGGAATAGCAGAGCGGAGCGAAAGAGGAGACAATCGAGAACAACAAAATGGCGGTAGACAGTCGGCAAAGGCAAAGGCGGGAACGAGCGGACAATGTGCTCCTGTTCCAGGCGTAGAGAAAGCAGGACAAGTTGGCCGTCGGCGGCGACTTGAACACGACACTGCATACATATACAATTGTGATAGACTGACTGGCCAAGCTGCAGCAGCGCCAACAGCCGCGGGGACGGCCATGGCCGCGGCGGTCTGCTACTTGCTCTGGCTTGGCTCGGCCACAGTGCTTGCCTTCCTTGGTTACAACACAGCAACAGCTGCTAAACGTACGTTTGAGCCGAGTCGACCCGCATGCCTCCGGAGGCGCCGATGGAGACGGACAGGCAGGCAGGCAGGCAGGCAGGCAGGCAGCAGCACATCTGCATCTGCATCATCATCCCAACACCCACTTCTCGCCTCTTCGCTCCCGAAGTAAGCGCGCGGACGGCACTCACCTGCTTGCTGCCTGCTGCAATGACGACACGTCCCCGGTGGGCCCTGGTGGGTGTAGCGCGGCATCAAAATTGTCTGGCCCGCCCACCCAGGAGCCAGCCTCGGGCATCGATTCAACTTGATGCCCGAGGCTCCACCCAGCCAGGAGACGGTGGCAGCGGGATCTAATCAGCCCATTCCCCGCAAGCCTCACTGCGAAAGCTGATCACAGGGTGAGAAGGCCAAGCACTCGGCCGCTACCTACGGGTGCACCTACGCTCATGCCTGCTCGCTCCGACTAACCATAGCCTCGCTCAGCAGTCACAAGACGTACAAAGCTGCACGCCATAGCGCCGACGAAATCGGCGCATACGTCGCACATCTTGGTCGGGGAGCACATAGCCTCGCTCGCTCTGCTGTCCGCTCATCCGCTCTTCCGCTCTGTCCGCAGCTATGTTTGAGCAGTTTTCTCGCCCAATCATTCCGAACAAAGCCGGCGGCCGCGCTTATTTTGGGAGGGTCAACAGGGCCTGCAGATCCGGAACCCCGCATGAATCGCGGCGGGGAGGAGGAGGAGGGGGTGGAGGAGAGGTGGAGATGTGTGGAGGAGGTCGGTGGACGGCCGAGTATCGCACTCGCGGTAAGGGCTAGCTAGGTACGGCGCTCATCTCGCGATCGAAGGTCGAGACTAGGCCACCGTCCTCGACCCTCATCGGTTGCTTCATGACAAGATGCAGACAACGTAGGGTCGGAGTGGCGACATGGCGGCCGGGTGCCACAAGCGCACGAGCCTTCTTCCACGTGGGCCACGTGTCATTACCTAAACACCCCTGTGCCGATCTCTTGACCTCCTGCCGTCCTCTTCCAACCGGCATGATCCGAAATTATTTCCACAAACCCACTGTCAACAGTCGACGTCAACATCATCGCCATGCTCGTACCCCGCGTCCTCGGGGCATCGATGGGGCCCTCGCGCGCTGCGCTAATCGGCAATGTCGGCCTGGGGCTCGGTAGCCGAAAGCTCTCGCTCATGGCGCCGGCTGCGGCACGCTCAGCGCTCGTCGCGACGCGCTTCCCCTCTGCCCAGCTGCGATGGCGGTCGACCACGCCCGCTCGCGTCGGCCCAAAGATGACCGAGCAGGAGTGGCCATGGTACCCCGTCGAGCCGCCAGTCCACAAGGGCACGGTCGAGACGGAGCGCGTCATCTACTCGCGCCCTTCGAGCGGTAACCCCCGCGCGGCGTGGGCTTTCGTTATCGTGTGGCTCTGTGGCGTCTCGACATGGTTCATTATGCCCACTCCAAGCGAGGCTATCTCGGCGGGCCATCTTCCTGCCCGCGTGGACAAGTGGGTGTCGAGTCGAGAGAACGAACGCAAACTAACCACACAGAACCATCATGGGTCTCCCCGAACCGACGTTCTGGGAGATGACCATCAGCGGTATGGTCACGGTTACGACCGTCGGTCTTGGTCTGGTCTTCTTCCTCCCCACGCGTATCATCACGAGGCTTTCGCTTATCCGCTCGCGTGCGGCTGACGCGGCTGCCGGTGCGGCCAAGCCAAAAACGTTCATTCGCCTCCATCACGTCGGCCACGACATGGCCTTTGGGCCAATGAAGAGGTTCCGCGATCTCCCCCTCGACAAGGTGCACATCAACCTCATCATGGGAAAGCCCGACAAGCACGGTCTTAGGGGTGAGCATGGTGCTGTGGGAGCGTGAGCGCGGCTGACATTCCCAGTCCGCAGCGAGTGGCTCAGCCTCCGTGTGGCACCGTCCAAGTCACTCTTGGACCGCCGCGCGTACCGCATGGACTTCCGGGACACGCCGTCGCTCCAGTTTGAGACAGGAGAGGTCATCCTCTCGACCAAGCGTATCGAGGACGTGTTTGGCCCCCTCAAGCCCACTTGGGGTGATGCCAACCCGAAACCGGCGCCGAAGAAAAAGTGACCAGGGGTCACACAGTAGACAAGTATACATTTCAGTATAGTGCAGAGGGCACCGCATGAACCAGCATTGCATAGGGGCGGGCCGGGGCGGTGTGCTGTGGGCATCGGGGATGTGTTGTCGGCGTCGGGGCCGGCTGGAATGGCTGCCTTGATTTGGTTCCAACTTTTGAGAAGCCACCTCCACTTTGCAACGTCATGGCAGACGACGAGTTCGTGTTTGCTTTCCCGCTCGCTTCCTCGACATTCTTTCACTTCATCCCACACTCCATTTCTTCCATTTTCTACCTCGACTCACAAAGCAAGGGCTACATATTACCCCCAAAAGTGCAGCCCTTGCACCCCGTCAACCACGATGAGCGCCCCGGGCCGCGACCTCTTCGGCAGGCCGCTGCCCCCGAGCGCCCCGCAGAACAGTGATGCGCGCGCTCGCGCAATGGCGCTGGACCCAGATGCAGACGCCAAGATGGAGGCGTTTCGAAAGGCAGGTGTGCACATGGGCTCCCGCTAACCTGCTAGGTCAAGCCCACCTGCGTCAAGCTCATGGGCATCGCGACGCAGCCGCCAACAACGACGTCGCAGCACGCCGCGCTGCTCGACTCGCTGCGCGCGCTGGTCGAGACGCTACCAGACGCGGCGTTCGCGCCCTCGCTGATCAACTACCTTCTATTCCCGCTTACGACGCTTCTGCGCCAGACGCCAGACCCAGCCCACCTGCCGGACACGTTCCTCGAGGCCGCGTTCCGCTTCCTCGCCGTTGTCGTGCACCACTGGGTGCGCGCACCGGGCGGCATGGACCCCCAGGCATGGGAGCAGCTCTGGCGCTTCACCATCTCGTCTATCACGCGCCCGGGCAAGGGCCGCGCCGTGGAGCAGGAGGTGCAGTTCGAGGCCGTTGCGCTGCTACGAGCTCTGCTCGAGCCGTACTCCGCGCCTGGGGAGGCTCCTCACCCTTCCCCGGCGATGCGCAAGGCGCTGTATGGCCCCAAGGCGCCGCTGGTCCCTACGCTGTTCCAGAGCATCACGCTCGCGGTCGAATGCTCGAGCCCAGCCCCGCCACACCCTGCGCTCCAGCTCTCGGCGGTCAAGCTCCTCCGCACTCTGGTGGGATATCTTGCTGGCCAGTCCGAGCTCCTCGCTTCGGTCCTGCCTGGGATCGTCAGTGCCATGACCAAGGCCATCACGAGTGGAGGCAAGGGTCTCAAAGGTGACAATGCGGCCGAGATGGCGCACGCAATCGAGGATATCCTGACCGAGACGCTCGATGACGATGCGTTGAGAAGACTCGGCGTGCTGAAACCGACGTTCAACGACCTGTCGGAGCTCGCCGAGCAGTGGGAAGAGAAGCGGCGCGATGGGAACGGGGATGAGCTGTCACCGGAATCCACTCCCCCACCAGAAACTCCACCGTCGACAGCGGCGCCCAACCCCTTTCCCCCCTTGACGGCATCATATCTCGCCTTCACGTCTACCCAGCTACTGTCAACGATCCCGCCGGTGCTCTCCACCCTCGCGAGGCACTTCTCCCACTCGGCGAGGAATGCAGCGGCAGACCTAGCAAGCTCGCTGATACGACACTGCCGCGAGTCTCTGCCCCGGTTAACGTCCCCGGCATTGTCAACCCTCCTCCTTCTCTCCACGGACGAGTTCGACCCTGTGCGCAACGACGCTAAGCAGAGACTCCTCGCGCTATTGGACAGTGACGCAGGTGTATCCCTGGACAACCTGATGGTGGACTTGCTCAGCACGGCTATCAACGCCCTCCCGAGGCACATTCAGGCTGAGCAGGACTCGCGCGTCAACGAGGTCGCACGTCTCATCTCGGCCATCGCGCTCGTCACAGCAGAGCAGGACCCGGCGCGGCCGAATGTAATCGCTACGTTCCTCGGGCCGTCGGGTGCCGTCGAGCGCTGGGCTTGGGGCCTGCTCGACTGTTTGGAATTCGGCCGCCCACGAGGCTGGAGTGCCGCAGGAGCCGACGCGTCGCGAACTGCTGAGCAGGGGTGGACTGGCGGACTGATCACTGCAAGCCTCCCACGGCTCATTGAGCCGGCAGGTGGTGCTACGGACAGCGCTATGGACCAAGATGAGAGTGACACCCGCCCTCCGCCAAACGAGACGTTCCCTTCCCTGCCTCTTCGACACGTCGAGTCGGACAGCACACGCCACGCCCTGTCGTCCATGCTGGAAGCTCTAGGCGCTGCAGGCGGGGAACAGGCTCTCCACTCTGTCGACTACTTTATCCGCTTCGCCCGCGCTAACCGCACGCGTGAGGTCGCCAAAGCCGTCTCAGCTGTCTGGGTGGCCCAGAAGCTGCTCGTCGGCGTTGCAAGCAAGCACGACGGCGAGCGACGACCGAGAGCAGTGCGAAAGATGGCGCGTGAGGTGACCCGAGTCCTCGTCAGTATTGACGACGAGGATGATGAGGACGAGGAGTGGACAGGCCAGCCTGATCCTGATCTTGTCGACGCGCTGGTCCCCGTCGAGCACAGCCGGGGCTTGGACGCCCTCACGACGCTGCTGGACAAGCCTATGGCGAACCAGTCGGCGTCGCAGGAGACGCGACGACTGCATTCGCGTGCCCAACGTGTTCTCCTCAGCGCGCTCTCACTGTCGACTCTGGCGTCGTGCGCCAAGATCCTCGGCACTGGGTTCCGCCCCCTGCTCCTCCACACGCTGTACGAGGTTCTCGCTCATCTTTCCTCCCCGCACGACATTGTGCGGCAGTTTGCCGAGACTGCCCTTGTCCTCATCGCGTACGAGACGGGGTACGCCTCGGCGCAGAACCTCGTGCTCGACAATGTCGACTATGTGGTCAACGTTGTGTCCCAACGGCTCACGTACCACCGATTGAGCCCCCACGCCCCGCTCGTCCTCATCGCCATGATCCGGCTTGTCGGCGCGCCGATCGTCCCGCTCGTTCACGACGTTGTCGACGAGATTTTTGACGCCCTCGACGACTTCCACGGATACTCTGCTCTTGCTAGCGCTCTCCTCGCAGTGCTTACCACGCTCATCGACGTCATGGCCGACGACGTCAAGGCCACAGGGCCAACGCCAGAGCGCAAGGCGGCGCGCGAGGAGGCGAGGCGGGTGCTCAACCCGCCGAACCCCGAGACCGACTTTGCGCGCTTCGCTGGGTGGTATTCTGAGCGCAGCACCCACGCCCAGCGCGAGGTCGACGAGATCCTCGAGCGTGCACCCCGGCAAGCATGGGGCAAGGACAAGGACGCCGAGGGGGACACGGAAATGGGCGATGAGGAGCGGCCGCCCAACACGGACAATGACGAGCCGCCACCACCCACACGGTCGCAGGAAGTGGCGCAGCAGATCCTCGAAAAGGCAACCTACTACTTGTCGCACTCGTCGCCGTTCCTCCGTGCCCGCGTGCTGGGCCTCATTGCGCGCGCGATCCCTGTGCTCGCGTCCGGCGGGCGCGAGGGCGACCTCCTCCCACTCATCGACCGCGCATGGCCCATCATCCTCACGCGCCTCGACGACCCCGTGCCGTACGTCGTGACGGAGGCCGCCGAGGTGATTGCCAGCCTGGCGGAGCACGTAGGCGAGTACGTCTCGCGGCGGATCGCGGACGACGCGTGGCCGCGCCTTTTGCGGCTTCTCAACTCCCAAGCAGAGGTGGACAAGAAGTCTGCGCTCGCGCGGCGCGGCGCGGTCGGCACAACGTCCGAGTGGACCGTGAGCCACCGGCTTCACCTCGCCCTGCTCTCCACCGCGACGTTCATCGCGGCCGAAGTGCCCGTCAAGGACGGCGTACTGTGGGAGATCATCACGGCGTTCGTGCCGCTCCTCGACGCGCGCGTGCATGGCGACCTGCAGGAGGCGGCTAGGAAGCTATACTCTGCGCTCGATGCACGAGACGGCGACGCAGTGTGGATGGCGCTTCGCGCCACATCCGGCAGGCTGAAGGGAGATAATGGCGTGTGGGAATACCTGCATGACGGCGCGCTCGACATCAGCGCGAGCGTCGCCGTCCTCGCACCATAGCAGCATCTAGACCAATAATGCATCTACTACAACATCAAGTTTGGCATATGCAGCTGGCGTAACACGACCCCGCCTTCCTCGAGCACACGCGCGCTCGCCTCGTCCATACTGTAGCTCTGGTTGTAGACTACCTCCCTCACGCCGCACTGCACGATCTTGACCGAGCACAGGAGGCAGGGGCAGGTATTGCAGTAGATGATGCTGTCGGAGCCGATCCGCTCCTTGCCAGCTTCCAGCAGCGCATTCTCCTCGGCATGGAGGCAGAGGCACGCGTTGACTGGGGCGGAGTGTGAGCTGCGTTCGTTGCGATCCTCTGCTGACAACTCACGCGACTCGCCGCCCTTCGCGGGGCCATTACACCGCGGACAGCCCCCCTGGTTGCAGTTGCGCGTGCCGCGCGGCGTGCCATTATACCCCGTCGACACGATACGCTTCGAGCGGACGAGCAGCGCGCCGACACGGCGCTTCATGCAGTTGCTCCGGTGGGAGGCGAGGGACGCGAGCGTCTGCGGGGGTTAGCGGGCACGGAGACGAGGCCGCTGCTGCTCGTTGGTGCCAAGTGCTCGGCGTCCAGCGGCGTTCCTCGCCGCTGCACCGCGGAGCCAAGAGCTCGGAGTGGGTTGGGCAGGTTCGGGCATGCGGCCGAAGCCGCTGGCACCACACCACACCCCGCACGCGCTCTGCTCGGCACCACTCACCATAAAGTACATGTCCCACCCAGGCCGCAGCCTCTGCTCGTCGAGCAGGTCGAGCTTATCGAGGTGCGCGTACAGCTCGGCCACGGTCGGGAAGCGGTTGAACACGGTCACATGGGCGAGGGCGAGCACGCGCGCCAGGTCGGTCGGCGCAGGACTGGGGGTAGGCAAGCGCGCGACTTCGCCTACGGGCGCCTTGCCCTGTGTCGGCGTCGGCGCGGCGAGGGCTCCGTCGGCGCGTGAGGGGGCAGGAGGGGCGACGCTGCCGTTAAGCAGCGCGTCGTGCGCGTCGACGAACGCGTCGAGCGTGAGGGCGCTGGCGGGTCAGCTGGCCCCGAGATACATGAGGTGCAACCCACGCATTCTTCGCGCGTTCTCTCTCAAAGCGGCTCCGCAGCGGCCCGTCGACGCCAACGAGGAGGAAGAACGGCCTTTTGAGGAACGGCTCGACGTCGGCATGCGTGCTGAGGGCAGTGGTGACGTAGTTGTGCTGCCAGTTACGCGTCGTGTAGTCGAGCAGCGCGTCAGGCGAGGCAAAGGTCGTCGGCTGGCGGGGGTTAGCTGGCTTGACTCTGCTTGTGCTGGACGACAGCTCACCTCGCCGAGGGACAGCGCGCCGAGGTCTGCAGGCGTGTGTAGCGACGATGGCGCCGTGGAAGGAGCGCCCCGCGCCAGGTCGAGCCGCACAAAGTCGTGCTTGGCCACTAGGTACTCCAGTATCGTGTGCTTGCCCGCTGAGGGCGTGCCGACCAGCGCGATGATCATGGTGCAGCGTGTGTGATGGAGTGATGGTAAGACGGACGCGAGTGGAAAGTTGTGTTTCGGCGCGAGGCGCGCCGCGCGTCATGCTGTCGCTGCCGCGTGCCTGAAAAGCAATCTTCCTCACCCCCCATCATGGCCCCTTGGCTAAGCCGTGTCGCTTCGCTCCACGGCCCATGGCTTGCTCGTGATAGATACATCCCGGTACAGATCAAGACATGTAGGGACAGAATATAAGCCATGTCGGCGTAAAACAGTGTGTTGGTGCGTTGGTGCGCCGGGCACGCGCGGTGCGTCCGTCGACGCGCGTGATGATGTTGAATATACAAGATGGCCTCAGCCACAGCTACACTACCCAACCCCCACCTACACCGCCACAGCCATGTCCCACAGCACCTTGTCGTCCTCGTGGTCGTCTGGCTGCGGCCCGTACACCTGGATCTTGGCCTCTTCCGTCATCTTGGCGTTCTTGCTCGTGCTGCGGATTCCCATGGCGTGGTTCTCCTCCAGCTCGACCACCGTCAGACCCAGAGTGTCTTTTGGCAGCCAGATGATCGGCTGCGGGTCCTTGGACGCGGGGTGGAAGAATGCTGCAGGGTCCTGGCCGTCGTCACGCAGGCCACGGAGAACACCAGGCCCACCGGGCTGCGCAAAGTACGGGTCTTCCTTTTCCTCCTCTTCCTCCTCACCGTGCTGGGAAGGATCGTAATAGTCGCCCTTGGAATCCATGATGCCAAGCTCGACGTCGCCGTCGCCGTTCTCCTTCAGCGGGATCGGCACCGTCTCCAGTGGCAGGCTAGCCTTGGAGGAGGCACGCGACGGCCCGCGCGAGCCATTCTGGGAGAACGCAGGTCTTGGAACGTCGAGAGACTGCTTGCCGGTCTCCCAATCGTGGTCGTACGGATTGTACTTGACATCGTCGTTGAACGACGACGCGTCGACAAACACATCCGACTTGTCGGCTCCTGAGCTAAACGTCGTTGTGCTTCCATTCCTAGACGGTCTGGCTGGGTAGTCGACGAGAGACTTCTCGGGGCTGGAAAGTCCGGGCGGCACAGGGTTGAGTGGGCGCTTCGAGGTGCTCAGTCTTGGGTCATCGTCGTCCGTGTCCACGCTCTCAGTGTCACCCTCCTTCGAGTTGGACATTCCGTACGACTTGTGAGCGAGCGAGAGCGGGAGCGACGTCTTGAGCGGGTCATAGGCGACGTTGAGGACATAGTTGCAGGCGACAGTGATGGCAATGAGAACAACCATCATGGCACCTTGGGGCACAGCGGCCGCCTTGCGCGCCGGAGGTGGGCCGCGCGCCAGGAACATGAGTGCCGTGAGACACACCTCCTGGATGTAGAGGCCGACAAACAAGTGGGTGATGGCCTTAGGGAAGAACAGACCACCAGTGTCCTCGGCCGTCGACTGGTCGTCGACGTACAGCAACAGGTACTTGTAGATGAAGAAGCTCATGGCGAAGAAGGCAGCGCCGAAGCCGTTGATGACGGGTGAAATCATCATGTACGAGAACACTGTGGGATGTGAGCGGGGAGTAATTGCTTTCCACTTACTGATAACACCATAGACAGTGATGTTGGGGAACGAGGTACCCCACTGCATGCTGGGAAGCTTGTAACGCGAGTTGAAGACCGAACGCGGGGTACCTCCGCCGAGAATGACGCGAACGTAGTAGAGTGCCACGGACACTGGCATGAGCAGGGTACCCAACGTGCCGGTGAACTGGGTGAGCAGGATGGTGATGAAAAGAGTGGATGCCATGGGAAGCTGTTTGGAAAGCGTCGTTGCGATCGATGCGGGGTTGTTGGCAATGTCTTGGATCGAT
This sequence comes from Vanrija pseudolonga, assembly GCF_020906515.1. Classification (NCBI taxonomy): domain Eukaryota; kingdom Fungi; phylum Basidiomycota; class Tremellomycetes; order Trichosporonales; family Trichosporonaceae; genus Vanrija; species Vanrija pseudolonga. The sequence goes on along the minus strand of NC_085851.1, from coordinate 2,651,447 downwards.
GCGACGAGACCAGAAGAGAGCGTGAGGATGATGAATTTGTTCTGGTGGAGTTAGTGCTGCCAACGAGGCCGCCAACTCACAATGACGAGGAAGAGGAAGAACCTTGTCATGAGACTGAGCTCGACCTCGGTCTTGCTGACCATGCCCTGGTGCTTGGCGAGCTGTCGAAGAATGATGGGCACTAGCATGAGGAGCACTGCAAGAAGGACGGGAGGCAGGATACCGCAGATGACACCTTGGAGCAGCTTCTTGCCAAAGTCGTCACCGCCGATCCAGGCCATCCACTTGAACTTCTCAGTCAAAGTGGCCACGCTCGACAGGGAACCGACAAAGACGGTCATTGGGGCATAGGCAATGAGGAGGCCGATAGTGATGGCGTATGAAATGACAGTGCGGACGTTGACTTCGTAGTCGGACAGAGACATGTTGCTCCAGATGACATTCTTGGGCGATTGTTCAATGAAGCGTCGGTTCATGGTGTAGGGCTTGCTGTTGGCGAGGCACTGCTGGGCCATGTGGGCGGCAATTTGCTGGTTGAAATGAATGAATGCTGAGGACAGGGGAGGGTAGGTCTCGTCGGCCGAGTTGCCAGGCGTATCAATATCCTGGGCCAGTCGCTCGCGCTCGTACGTGAGCTGCTGGGTGGTCTGCACAATCTCCTGGCGAGCCCAGTCGATGGCATCCTGTTCAATGTCAGTCAACGGCTGCAACCTGCTGCACTGCTTCCCACGCACCACTTTTTGGCCAATACCAAGGAAGCCAAGGCCGAACGGGGCCCAATTAGGCTTGATGCGGTGCTTCGGGCGCTGCTCACGAGGAACAAGAAGCTCTCCGATTCTGATGCCCTCTTCGCTTTCATCCGCGTACATGGTCGCTGCGCGGTGGATCTTGCCGGGAATGGGCTTGCCCTTCTTCTCAAGCTTTGTGACCTCCTCTTGGGCCTTGTTGTGTCTCTTCTGGGCCGACTTGATTAAGCTGACCTGGGCGGACTCGAGGACTTTACAGGCCTTAAGACGGCGGTCGTAAATCTTGGGCATGTCCTTGAGATTGCTGTACAGGTTAGTCGCCAATATTTGAGGTGCAACCTACCGATTGAGCCAGATACGCTTAACGCCCCCAGGAAGGTACGAGTACAGCTGCTCGAGCTTCTCCTCGTCCATGAGGTGGGGAGGAATACCCGTGACAAGCACAGTGCTGGCCTGAGCAAGACGCGAGTGCTTGCTGGAAACCAGATAATCCTGCCTGACCTGGAGCCAGTGCTTCATCTCGACCCAGATGTTGTACATGATCCAACCTGAGGGCATCAGTGTTGTTGACATGGTGGAGTGGCGATCTCTCCTTGTCGCCACGTCCAAAGCCCCACTCACCATTGAACAGGTATGCGAGCCAAAGATGAGCCCACCAGCGGTCGAGATTCAGAATGTTGCCGGACGTGAACATGTCAAGGCCACTCTTGCCTTGGGTGTGGCCCGCGGCATCGGCGGGGAAGAGGATGAGCCACGAAACACCCCAGATGGGGATCATGATCTTTGTGAGCATCCAGAGGAACCTCACAAAGACGTAGGGGTCGACACCATTCTTCCTGAGAATGTCCTTGGGATCGGCTGCCGTTCGTCAGCGGCGTAGCACAACGTGAGGCGCAGGTACGGGTACCTCTACGAACCCTTGTATATCTTCCAGAACGGCGCGAGCAGGTTCTTGCCAATGGGAGGGCTCTGCTCCTTGCGCGGGGGAATGTACGTGCGCGGCTCGTACCTGCCAAGTGTCAGGTCGGGTTCACCATCAGCTCACAGCGGTACTCACACTCCTCGAATCAGTCTTCGCAAGGCCAGGAAGAGGATCAATTCGACGCCGGCAATGACCAAGTTTGTCACGAGCGAGGTGATGAACGACTGGGTCGTGGCCGACTTGGCCGGCTCGCTGATGGGTGTTAGGGGCTGTTGACCGTCTGGTACGCTTGGCAGCATGGGGGAAAGCTTAAAGGAAAGTGAGGGGGCAAAGGTAGTTGTGCCCGGGTTCTGTCGTGGGGAAGAAGTAGGAGAGTGATGGACTCACGAAATGTTGCCCTTTCCGTTGTTGTCTGACATTTTCGAGGATCGACACTATTAGCGGAGCGGGGACGAGCGCGACACCGCCGTGTGCTTCTAGACTGGAGGGAACAGTGCGCGCGCGAGGGCCGAACGAAGCAACGTCCGAGCAACCTAGGGCGGCGCGAGCGACAATGGGGCGCGAGGGGCGGCTGTCTTTGATTAGGCCGAGATGAAGGGGCGTGATGGAGCCAGGACGACAAAGTACGATGAGCGCGGGCGTGTGCGGAGCTCGATGGACTTTGCTGTTATGCTGGCGGCGTGCAATGCAAGAGACTGGAGACGATGCAAAGAGTCGGAAGTGAGTGAGATGTGAAGGACAATGTGGGAGGGAACTGGAGCTGTCAAGGTACACACACTGCCATGTCGCCTCTTGTTCGCTACGGTGAGTGAGATTGAAACCCTGGGCAGGCATCTCGCAACAACAATCAGGAGTGCTGCGATGCCTTCTTTGGCTTTCCCCTCCGCAGTCTCTCGTCTACAGTACGACGCCCACCTTGCAGCGAGCGGGAAGTCCAAGACGACGGCGAGAGCAGAGCAAAGTTTGCAACGCTCCCCTCCCTCCGCTGTGCCTGTGCTGCTGTTGCATCTCAACCCGCCCACCCGCACTGCCCGTCCCTTGCAAGCCGAGACTTGTCCGCTGGGTTGGTACGTCACTAGTTCCGGCAGAGTGGTGCTGCCAAGCGCCACCACCCCCCGTAGCGCCAGCGCCAGCGTTGGGTCGCGTTGGGTTCAAAGGGTAACTGAAACGCAGCGGAGAGATATCCCTCGGCGGAGGGGCTGGGGGCTGGGACCGGCATGGACAGGGACTCTGCAAGGAGTTTATGGGCAGACTCTGGCTCGGTCACCGAACGGCAAGAAAGCAGCAGCACTGCAGGCAGGAGAGACATTTCCCCCTGACTTGCTACTTGCCCGCCCTGCATTTCGACGACTGACGACACCGAGGAAATCTCAACGTTCGTGGACATTGTTATTTTGGAGTTATCAAGGCAACTAACGCTCATATCTGCTTGTATCCTCACCAGTCGACCACTGATGTCGGACAACGACCAGCCCCGCACACCGGTCCACCTCGTCGTGCTCCTGCACGGGCTGTACGGCGCGCCTGCCAACCTCTGGTGCCTCGAGGCGGAGGCGGCTGCGCTGCATGAGGAGCTGCGCAAGGGTAGCGGAGAAAGTGGAGAGAGTGACGTCGAGCGCAGCACCGATGACGCCGACGACGTGTCCGCGCCTGCGCCGCAGCTCGCCGTGCTCGTGGCCAAGAGCTATGTCGGACAGCGGACATGGGACGGCATCGACGTGAATGCGCATCGCGCCGCTGACGAGGTGAGTACCCAGCCAGCCAATTGTGGCCGACGGGCATACGACGCGCGGCGTGGCTGACCCCGTGCAGATCGACGAGGAGATTGCTCGCCTCGACGCCGAGGGCAAGGATGTAGTCGCGTTCAGCGTGGTGCGTGCTTGCTTGCTTGTTTGCGTGGTGGGAGACACGACTGACCCCCCGTAGACAGGTTACTCGCTCGGCGGCCTCATCGCGCGCGCGCTCATCGGACACCTGCACACCCGCACACCCTCCTTCTTCGCCACTCACCGGCCCGCAGCGTTCAGCACGATCGCAACGCCGCACCTCGGCGTGCTGCGGTACGGCTCGTGGAAGAACACGGCGGTGCATGCGATCGGGCAGCACCTCTTCAGCCGGACGGGGCGGCAGCTGTACCTCCTCGACACGGACAAGGCGTTGCCGAAGAAGGGCAACAACCGGCCGCTGTTGACGGTGCTTTCTGATCCTGGTGGGTGTCGAGGTCAAGGGTGTCTTCTAACCCACCAGAGGGAATTTATCTCACCGCCCTGCGCCTCTTCCCCAGCGTGACGATCCTCGCCAACGGCGTCAACGACCTCACTGTGCCGTACCCCACCGCGGCGATCGTCGACCACGACCCGTACATCGAGCATGAGGCCGGCGCGGTGTGCGTCGAGGTGGACGAGCACAACATTGTCACACGGCATTACCTCCACGAGACGGAAGTGGACGAGGTCGAGGCTGTCGTCGAGGCGAGCAGCGGCGACAGCAGCCCAAAGCAGCCAGGTGTGTCGCCGGCACGAGCGCTGCCCAAGGCCGTGAGACCGTGGCTCCCGCCCGTGTTCTTCCTTCCTTGGCGTGGACCACTGCGATACGCACTCTTCCCTCTGATCCCATTCTTGCTGCCCTTGGTGCTCACTTTTGTGTAAGTTGCAGCTGGCAGAACCATCAAACACTTCGAGCTGACTCGCCAGCGCGGTGACCTTCACTCTCCATTCGTTCCAGTCGGCCGAGCGGATCAGACTGCACAGCTCAAGCGGGACAAGGAGGCTGCTACATGGCCTGACGCACCCAACGGAGGACAACGACGACGAGGGCAACGGCAAGGACGCGAACGAGGCAGTGGACGACGACAATGACGACTCGTCGTCGACAGGCAACGGCGCCGAGACGCCCGCCCTCGCACCCCAGTCACCCGGCACACAGCCCCTCCTGTCCACAGAACAGCGCGCCATGATCCGTAACCTGTCCGCTGTGCCGCAGCTCGAACGCGTCGTGGCGTGGTTCCCCGCAGTGTTCAACTCGCACGCGACGATTGTCGCGCGCAACGCCAACGTCCCGCGCTTCGCCTTCCAGACACAAGGCATCCCCGTCGTGCGCGAATGGGCCCGCAGGGTCGTCGTGGCGGGTAACGGCGTGATCGGCAAGGAGGATTAGAGGTAGCGCGGCGTCGTCGCGCCGTTTAGATCATCTCGGAACATGCTGTCTGTCACCGCTCCGTGCCACACTATGCATATGTACAACTAAGCTCCTAGCGCCGCGCCGGGCTCACTTCTTGGGGCGGTACGGCTCGTTTGGGCCGTACTCGATCTTATCAGCGACCAGCGGGTCGAGGGCGCGCGTGTTGAGCTGGGCGTTAGTGGCGCCACAACTACACACTCACCAAATGGGGACCCAGCTCGCTGATCTTGCGCACACCTAGCAGGCGCAGCGTCGTCTCGATCTCATCACGCAGAACTGCCGAGGGTCAGCAACACTCCCACTCCCACCCAAGTCGACCCACTCTCGATGGCGTGCACGACGCCCTCCTTGCCGTATGTGAGCGAGTAGAGGAACGGCCGGCCCATGCCCACGCCCTTGGCGCCGAGACACAGCGCCTTGACGACGTCTGTGCCGCGGCGCGCGCCGCCGTCGAGGTATACCTCGCACTTGTCGAAGATGTCTGGGCGCAGCTGGCGCAGCTCGAGGAGGGTGTACAGGGCTGGTTCGGCGCCGTCAAGTGCGCGGCCGCTGGAAGGGGCGTCAGCAGTGCCTCACACCAGAGCCGAGGGCCACTTACCCGTGGTTGGACAAGTAAATCGCGTCCACGCCCATGTCCGCACACCTGATCGCGTCCTCGACGCACTGGACGCCCTTGACACCAAGTGGCAGCGGGGAGTGTTTCCGAATCCACGCCAGGTCCTCCCACTTGAGCTTGGGGTCGATGAACTGGCCCGTCGTGCGGCCGACGCCGCCGCCCTTCTTGTCCGCAGCGACCTTGCCGCCCGAGATACCGCTGGACACCTCCACCGCTGCGCGGGACCGCTCGTCGGCCTCGCGCTTGCCTGGTGCCGGGCAGTCGATGGTCACGAACAAGGCCTTCATGCCGAAGTTGTTCACCCTGGCGAGCAGCTTCTCCGTGTTGTCCCGCTTGCGGTCGACATACAGCTGCATGAACTGCTTGCCGCCGTCGGGACGCGCAGCGACGATCGCGTCGAGCGGGGAGCTGGCGTTGGTCGACACCATCTGGATGATATCGCACTCGCCCGCCGCCTCGGCGAACGCCGGCTCGCCGACCGCGTTCGCGAGCCCGCTCATGCCCGTCGGCGCGATGAACACCGGCAGACTCGTCTTGGTGCCCATCATCTCGGTGCTCGCGTCCACCGTCTCCATGTCGACGAGGTACCGCGGCCGGAAGAGGATGGCGTTGAAGGACGAGCGGTTCAGGTCGACGCTGTGCATGTCTGTCGCGCCGGCCGAGATGAACGCCCAGGCTTTGTCGGACATCTTACGGCGTGCGGCTTCTTCGAAATCAGGCAGGCCGACAATCTCGGCCAGGTCGATCTCGCGCTCGTCGTCGTGGGCGTGCGTCTCGATCACGGGCCGCGGCGGGAGTGTGGCGTGGTCAATGTCGCCCACTTCCGCGGACGGGTCAAGCCGTGCGGCGATGACGCCGGGCGCGTGGATCGGCTCAAAGATCACAGTCGCGTCGCGCCCGGCCACCTTGTAGATTGGCGCCGTGCCCCCAGGATGAGACTTTGCGAACTGCACGGGCGGGCGTCAGCTCACGCCACCCTACCCCCAGCCAGCCTACCCACCTCGGTAAGATCATACACCTTGTCCCCGATGACGACCCAGCAGTCGTCGGGCGAGTTGTGCTTCTGCACCTCGGCGTACGGGATTGTCCTGACCTTGGAGGTGGGCTTGGCGGCGTCGAGCTTGGCGTCCTGGGTGGACCAGTACGCCGCCGCGGCGGACAGCGCGAGCTGGCGGCGTCAGCAGCGCCGTGTCACGCAACTTACCGCTCCCCCAAAGGCGAGGTATCGTCCCGAACTCGAGCTGGACTTGGAGCCGGCGGCAGTGGCGGTCGAGGCCGTCGCCACGAACCGTGTATGGGCGGTTGGTGCGCGGCGCAGCGCGCCGGTGCGAGCAAGCGCACGGAGGATAGGACGTGACATGATGCAGGTGCTGACGCTGGTGCGGGCAAGAGGCGATATGTCGGGGGATATGGCCTCGACGTAGCTGCAGCAGCTATGTACATAAGTAGACGGACGACAGAGTGCCGTACCAGTATCGCCCCGGTGCGGGGCAGTATTGCCCCGAGTTGCCGAGGAATAAGGGTGATGTGAGTGGACGAGGGCGTAGCGGCCTCCGTTACGGCGGCCCGGCATATGCCGTCACTGGCCGGTGGAGTGATCCGACGACATGTACAGCAACATCACGTGACGCGCAGCTGGCCGAAAGTGCGGCTGCTGGTGGCACGGCCCGAGTGATGCGGCGCACGGCGCCTCCGGAACTCCGGACCGGTAGTGCTACCTCGCAAGTCCAAGAGCAAGAGTTTACACACCCGTCCAGTATTGGGAAGGGCATAACAGCGTCTCCGGTCAGCGCGTCCGGCGTATATCTTTTTGCTTGCGAGCGCTCACAAGCTACTACTCGACCCTCCCCCCCCCACCATGTCACTCAGAACAGCCCTCCGAGCCGCGTCCCGCGCGCGCGCGCAGCTCCAGCCTGTCGCCCGGCGCACAGCGAGCTCGTCCACAAGGGCGGCACGGACGCTCGACTGGCGTGTCGGCGCCGTTGTTGCCGTCGGCGCGATGGTCCGTACCCCTCCCCCGCCCCCCATCGCACACAGACAGCTAACTCCCCCAGACCGCCGCGTACGCCCTCTCCTCGCCCACCCTCCTCGACGCCAAGTCCAAGGCCCCCAAGTCGGCCGGCATCTCGTTCGACGAGGTCCAGAAGCACAACTCGCGCGACGACTGTTGGGTCATCATTGACGGCAAGGTTTACGACGTTACCGAGTTCATTGAGATTCATCCCGGTGGCGCGGGGATCATTGTGGCGAACGCGGGCAAGGACGCGACGTGAGTGCATCGGGGGCGGAGCCCAGTGGAGGGGAGGCGGAGCCGGAGGAGGGGTGGGTGGTGGCATACTTCTTGATCGCGCAGCGATCATAGGGGCGGGCGGGCGGGCAAAGTCTCGCTCGCGCAGCAGGGTGGGTGGGTGGGTGGGTGGACCACCTTCCTTGCGAGCGGAGCGAGGGGTGGAAGGGGCTGGGGGTAGACGAGGAAGGCGAGGAAGGATGCTGGGGGAAAATGCCGGGGGAAAGGACGACGAGCACACCAAGCCACACCACTAACACCCGGCAGCAAGATCTTCAAGCCCCTGCACCCGAAAGACGCGCTCGACATGCTCCCGAAATCAAAGCACCTAGGCCCCGTCGATCCCTCGACCCTGCCAGAGGTGGACGACGAGCCGACCGACGAGGAGAAGCGCATCGAGGCTGCGCGTGCCCTCTTGCCGCCGATCGACAGCATGCACCTCCTGGACGACTTTGAGGAGTGGGCCGAGAAGGTGCTCTCGAATACCGGGTGGGCGTACTACAAGTCTGCTGCCGACTCTGAGACGGCGATGGACAACAACGCCGCCGCGTTCGGGCGATACTTCTTCCGCCCGCGCATCCTGCGCGACATCACACAGGGAAACCTCGAGACGGAGGTTGTCGGCGTCAAGACCGCCCTCCCGATCTTCATCTCGCCCGCGGCGATGGCCAAGCTCGGCCACCCGCTCGGAGAGGTCAACTTGACCAAGGGCGCCGGTGCGGCCGGCATCGTGCAGGGTGTGAGTTGTGTGGGCTGGGCCTGGAGCAAGTCACAAAGCTGATGCACGCCCCCGCAGATCTCGATCAACGCCTCGTGCTCCCTCGACGAGATCATGGAGGCGCGTGAAGAGGGCCAGAAGGTCTGGTTCCAGATCTACCTCAACCGCGACCGCAAGAAGAGCGAGGAGCTCTTGGCAAAGGTGACGGACCTGGGCGCCGCCGCGGTCATCTTCACCGTCGACGTGGCGTGGCAGAGCAAGCGGACGCGCGACCGCCGCTCCAAGGCCGCCGTGTCGGCGCCTAACCCCACCTCTTCCAGCTCCGAAAAGCCCGGCAAGGGCACCGCCGGCGCGCAGAACGTGGGCGTGTCGCAGGCGATTTCCGGGTTCCAGGACCCCCACCTGGTATGGGACGACATCGACTTCATCCGCCGCCACACCACGCTGCCAGTCATCGTGAAGGGGATCCAGAGCGTCGAGGACGTGGAGGAGTGTGCGCGCCGCGGCGTCGACGGCGTCATTCTGAGCAACCACGGCGGACGGAGCTGCGACTATGCGCCGGCGCCGATTGATTTGTTGTACGAGCTGCGCGCGCTCCGTCCAGACCTGTTCGACAAGGTCGACATCATGATGGACGGCGGCGTGCGCTCCGGCGCTGATGTCGTCAAGGCGCTCGCTCTTGGCGCCAAGGCCGTCGGACTGGGCAGGCCGTTCTTGTTTGCCAACTCGACGCACGGGCAGGAGGGTGTTGAGAGGGTGTGCGAGAGTGAGTAGGGAGAATGCGAGCCGGCGCGGCCGGCGAGCGGCGAGCACCAGAAACAACACTGGAGGAACGAGAGGGCATTGCTGACACCCCGCCCAGTCCTCGAAGAGGAAATCACAAACACGATCCGTAACTGCGGCGTGTCGTACATCAAGGACCTCAAGCCCGAGATGGTCGGCCCCGCTGGCCCATGGGTCGGCGCCAACCGCCCCCCTTGGCTCAAGTAGGGTGAGGTGGTGGACAGTGGGCGGAGTGCGTTTGTAGTCTTGGTTTTTGCTGCATGTATTGGGTGGTCAGTGAGTGAACGCTTGAGACAGCCAGCTTTGAGTCAGTCAGTCAGTCAGTCAGTGCCTGCCGCCTCGCTGCCGCCGGTGCCACATCCCACTCCCGCCTGCCCGCAAATCACAACCGCCCCATTTCCTGTGAATCGGACATTTGTGCGCCGCGGCAGTGGTCTTTGCCCTGAAAGATCAGCACTGTGCTCGCCCTTTGAATTATGCACTATGCATCATTCACTGCCGTCTGTCATGATACTACTCGTTGGTTTTTCCTACACGCCGCCGCTTAGACAGGCGAGGGGAGGAGCATGCGGCGGGGGTCCTCGAGGTACTCCTTGATGCGGACAAGGAAGGTGACTGCTTCCCGTCCGTCGAGGAGACGGTGGTCGTAGGTGAGGGCGACGACCATGATGGGGCGGATGACAATCTGGCCGTTGACAACGACCGGCTTCTCCTTGATCGAGTGCATGCCGAGGACGGCGGCCTGGGGCATGTTGATGCTAGGGGGAGGTTAGTTTGCGCACTTTGACAAGTAGGGGAGGGCCACAGCCACAGCCCCGCGAGCCCACTCACATGGGAGTACCGTAGAGCGAACCAAAGACACCGCCGTTCGAGATGGTGAAGGTACCGCCGGCCATGTCCTCAATCGAGAGCTTGCCGTCACGGGCCTTGGCACCGAGGTTGGCAATCTCACGCTCAATGTCAATGAGACCAAGCTCCTCGGCGTTGCGGACAACGGGGGTAACGAGGCCCTTGGGGGTGGCAACGGCGACCGAGAGGTCGACGTAGTCGTGGTAGACAATGTGGTCGTCCTCGATCGAGGCGTTGGCCTCGGGGATTTCGCGGAGGGCGAGGACCGAAGCGCGGGCAAAGGCGCTCATGAAGCCGAGCTTGACGCCGTCGGCCTTGAGGACACCCTCCTTGTAGAGCTTGCGGAACTCCATGATCGACGACATGTCAATCTCGTTGAAGGTGGTGAGCGAGGCGGCAGTGTTCTGCGAGGCCTTGAGGCGGGTAGCGATGGTCTGGCGCATGCGGTTCATCTTGACGCGGGTGACGTTGCGGCTGCCGGCAGCGGGCTTGGCGGCGGCGGGGGCCTCCTCCTTCTTGGCGGCAGGCTTGGGGGCAGCGGGCGCGGCGGCAGGAGCAGCAGCGGCAGGGGCGGCGGCAGCGGGGGCAGCAGCGGCGGCGGGGGCGGCAGCGGCAGGGGCCTCGGCGGCAGGCTCGGCGGCCTTGGGAGCCTCAGCGGCGACCTCTCCGGGCTCGAGCTTGAAGAGGTCCTGGCCGACGGCGACAGTGTCCTCCTCGGCGGCGAGGAGCTCGACGATAGTGCCCGAGACGGGGGCGTTGACCGAGACGTCGATCTGGGGGAGGATGTCAGCTCCTCTGCTGCAAACAAACAGACCAAGCCCCGCGGCGCCGCAAATAGACACCGGACCAACCTACCTTGTCAGTCTCGATCGTGGCAACCTCCTCGTCGGCCTGGACAGTGTCGCCGACCTGCTTGTTCCACTGTTTCAAGGTGCCCTCAGTGATGGACTCGGCCTGGGATGATGGTCAGCTTGTGCGTGCGCTGCGCGAAGCAAGCTGGGCAAGAGTGCTCGAGGCAGGCGCTCGAGGCACTGCAACATCTCGTGGGGCATGTTGCCGTGCACACGCGTGCTCGCGTGCTCCCGCGCGCCCATGCCCAGCTTCGGCTCGTCGGCATGTACGAACCATCTGGGGGACCTTGACCACCTGGGCATCTGCTATGGCGGGTGTCAGTGTGGCCGTCTCTGAACCCACGTCATCAACTCACCGCGGACGAGGGACGACGAGTGGAACGACGAGCGGGCAAGGAGCGTGGGCGCGGCGGTGAGGCGCGAGCTAGACGCAGGTCAGCAGCTGTATTGCAAGTCGAGTCGCATGAGCATGACGCAAAGTGCGTCTGCCTGCTGTTCGTTCGCCCACTTACGCCTGCTTTGGCACGACGACGCGCGAGGCAAAGCCGCGGACGGCGGCCTTGCGCGAGGCGGCGGCGGCGGCCGAGGTGGACGCGCGCGCGGCGGTGGAGAGGACACGGGGGGTGCGGAGCATGGCGAGGCGGGGGTGGTGGATGTGCTTGTTGAGAAACAAGGATGGGGGAAAGGAGTGCTTTGGTGCGGTGGTGGTTGTAGGTTTGCGCGCACCACTGGCAGGCTCCCTGCCTCCCGCCCAGTGGTGTCGCTTGCAGGCGGGTGGTACTGGGGCACCCGCCTGGCGTGCAAGCCAGCCCAGCCCAGGCAGGCAGGCAACCGCCCGCCCACCCATTTTGCGGCGACGGCGGTCAAACCACGTGCCGGGTGAATGGGTTTATCGGTCTTTTGCCCCGATCCCGGGGGTCCGATTAACCGAGCGGGCGTGAGGGGTGCCGCCGTCCTAATGCGAGACGCTGCCCAATCCTAATCCAATTAGTTTTTGCACCCCCGCCCCAGCCTACGCAGGTCGGCTTCATGGCCGCAAACCTGGAGAATCGGAGGTGCCGTCTACACTCCGCCGTCACCGCGGGATCGTCGCGGGCGGGCGTACGGGCGGGCGGAGATGCGACGAGTAGGTCGCCGTCGCGTGTGGCGCTTGCTCCGACTGCACGATGCATACGCGCGGCTGTCTCCGTGTCGTCTCTGCTTTACTTGTTGCATTGCTGGGATCGTGGTGCAGACGACAGGTGCAGGCAGCGTCGACAGCTGGAACACCGAACGCCGCTGACATGTCTGTGCTCACTGCGTCGAGGTCAGCAGGGATTGTACCACCCAGGAGCCCCGGTCCAGCGGTCCCAGCGTCCCCAGCGACCTGCCGGCGGGACGATGGCCCCGAAGCACAAAGCACAGCTACACACGACTGCATGGTACGATGCTACAAGTCTCCTCATGCTATTCTCCTCCCTTTCTCACATGCTACCTGCCGCAGCAGCCTAAGGCACAGTGACGACGACCTTGCCGTTCGTCCTCCCGCCGTCCGTCTTCTCATAAGCCGCCTGCACATCCTCGAACTTCACGACCGAGTCGACGAGTGGCGTCCATGAATGAAGGGCCATGAGGCGCGCGATCTCGGTGAGGTCCTTGCCGCTCGGCTCGACGAGGAACCACGCTGCCTTGGTGACGGCCTTGTCTGCCGGCTTCGTGGCGTTGGGGTCGACGCAGACGGAGAGGAAGGTGCCGTTGGTCTTGAGCGCGGGCCACACCTTGTCGAGGTCGCTGCCTGCCGCGTCGAGGATGAGGTCGACCGGGACCGCGCTCTGAGCCCAGCGCGCCACCCCGTCGTCGTTGTACGCGACGGCCTCGGTCGCGCCGTAGCCTCTAACCGTGTCCGCCTTGGAGGCCGACCCGACGCCGACGATGCGCCCGACGCCCGCAGCGGCCGCAAGCTTGATTGCCCACGAGCCCACGCCGCCCGAGGCGCCAGTGACGAGCACGCTGCGCGCAGCATTGTGCGCCTTGGCCTTGGCGGCGGTGCCGGCGTCCGCCGAGAGGGCAGCGGGGTCGAGCACGCCCGGAGCCTGCGCAAAGAGGCCCTGGTACGCCGTCAGGCTCGACAAGGGCGTCGCCGCAGCGTCCGTCCAGCTCAGCCCCGCGGGCTTCTGGGCGAGCATGGAGAGCGGGACGAGGGTGACCTCGCGCAGCGCGCCAGGGATGGAGGCATGGATGCGGAAGAAGACCTCGTCGCCGGCGTTGAAGCTGCTGCCATCGGGCGCCTGCTCGACCGTCCCCGCGCCCTCGGTGCCGGGCACGCGGAGACGGCCAGCGGGAAACAGGCTGGGGAAGTTGGCTTCCCACGACAGCTCCGACTTGCACGGCGACGCGGCGTACACGCGGACCAGCGCGCTCGTTCCGGCGGGGTCGAAGAGGGGTGGGGGGAGGCGCGTGAGGGTCAGCTTGTTGGAGTTGGGGTCCTCCTGGAGGACGGCCTTGATGTCGGTGCTGCCGGCGGTGGTGGTGGTCATGGTGTTTGTTGTGCTTGCTTCCTGGGAAGTTGCAATACCTATTTCCCTTCCCTGCGCCTTTTATTACTCGCCACTGTTGCTGCTGCTGCTGCTGCTGCTGCTGCTGCTGCGACATGCCGATGACGACGGAGGGCGTTGCTCGGTGAGCCACAGAATGAGATCTCGGTACCGATGAGTTGACGTCAACTGCCACTGTGGCTGGCTTCGCCCGAGTCGGCCGGTCGGTCGGCGAGGGGAGGTGAGGCGGGCGCGCCGCGCCTCGGGATGCCTCAGCCGGCCTCGGCAACGTGCTCACGCCGAGGAGGCGGCGTGCCGATACCGCACGTACAGTGCGCGGTGGGCGGCGCGTGGGATGCATGGCAATGTCGCTTGCCCACGCCCCGCTGATCTGCAGACAACCATTACTAACCGAGCCTGCTTCTCCGCCGGAATCGGGCACGCAGAGTGAACTTACAGAATGGGACGTCGCCGAGGCTCCAGTTGTGCATCAAGGGCTTCAGTTGGCAGTTAGTTACCCCACATGCCGGTGTGAGCATGGGGGTTGGGATGGCGATGGGCTAGCGGTGGGCACCGCGATCAGTCCCCATCGAGACGGGATGCAAACAACTTGGGCGAGTCCACTCCACAGGCCATCGGTCGTCTCGTCTGCCTGCCGCCCCACTCACTCCCTTCAGCCCAGCCCCATGCAATGCATTCTATGTCCCGTGGTTACAACGCCCTCCATCCCGCTACACACTCGCCGCCTTGGCCTCCTTGTCAGCCGCGACGAGCTCGTCGAAGACGACGCCGGCGCCGCCGAAAATGTCCAGGGCGGACCCGAACGTCAGGTCGACCTTGCCGCCCGACAGGCGGTCAACGAGGGCGAGGTCGCCGAGCTCCTTGGCGCCGCCGGCGTACGTGCAGGGGATGGACACCCACTCGCCGAGGCCTGGGTCGTTAGCTCGCACATGACGCTGCACTCGACGCCGCCGCACTCACGCTCGACAAGCTCCTCGTCAATGCCCTGGCACAGCCCTTCGACGTCCGCAGCGTGGATGAGCAGCTCGGAGCAGTATCCTTCGATCCGCTTGATGCTCTCGGCGTTCACGACGAGGTCGGTGAGCGTCTTCCACCCGTTCATAGCGACGATCCACCCCGCCTCGCGACGACGGCACGAGATGTCGACGACGAGCTTGTCCTTGCCCACTGCGGCCGACAGGGCAGCGAGGACGTCCTCGGCGAACTTGCCCCCCGGGAACAGGGCAGACGTGACGATGACCTTTTCGGCGCCGGCCTCGAGCCACTCGCGCGCGTTCGCGACAGTGATCCCGCCGCCGACTTGCAGTCCGTTTGGCCAGGCGGCCAGCGCCTCGCGCGCGGCCGCGTCGTTGTTCGGGCCCAGCTTGATGACATGTCCGCCGTTCAGGCCGTTGGAGCGGTACAGCTCGGCGTAGTAGCTCGGGGGCTTGCTGCAGGGGAGAGAGCGGAGTCAGCGCTGGCTGAACATGCGGCCCTTGGCGCACTCACGTCGCGACAAAGTTCTCCTTCGGGCCTTTGCCCTCCCCGCTCGCGGTCAGGTCGAGCGTGCCTCCGACAATCTGCTTGACCACCCCGCCGTGCAGGTCGATGCAGGGGCGGAACTGCGAGTGTCTGCGCTGGGCTGGCATGGTACGTGCGGTGCGATATGGGCAGGAGGAAAGTCGGGCCGGCAGTTCGACCTCCACTTTGATCGAGTCGGGAAGGTGGGTATGTGGGGTGGTTGGATAAGGTGTGAGGCGCGACTGGTTTCTTGTGCCACTTGGGCAGGTGGATTGCTGTAGAGAGGAAGAGGAGGCGCATGCATGGTGATTATGGATGACAAGGGCATGGGCAGAGCTTAGTCTAGAGAAGGTATGCCCAGCTGTAGTTGTTGGGCGTGGTGAGGGTTGTCGTACTCGAGCCAGGGTGCTGGTGTCTGGTGAGGTCCATGGCAGGAAGGGTGTCCACGCCGAGTGCTGGCTGCTTGATGGTGGGCAGCTGGGGGTGGACAGGTGCAAGAAGAACACGACAGACTCGATGCCCAGAGGTGACTGAACGGTGCGAGTCGCAGCCATCGTTTCCACCCACCGCCCGCGCCTCGCGCCGTCGCGCCCGCTGATCACTCCCCCCCTCATGTGCCACTGATTGACCAGCGCCGTGTGTGCCGGCCGCCCAGGCAATGTCTCGCAACTCGCAACTGGTCCTCCACCTCACGTCCTCGCGCCAGTGTCATCATCATTACACATATAATAATCCCCCCGACACACACCACCACTCTCTCTTCCCTCAACACTCACCCAACCAACTACCATGCCCCCGACGCGGCCGGCGTCCCCCGCCCGCCCCGCGTCACCCACCCCACACCGCCCAGCCTCCCCCCACCGCCCGGCGGCGCCGACCCTCCCCATGCCCGACACGGGGGGAGATCTGCTCCCCCGCGGCCACCAGTTCTCTACTACCCCGCGCTCCGTCTCGTCGCGTCGCGCACACACGCTCCCAGCGCCGACGCCCACGCCCACGCCGCCCCCGAACGCGCGATACAAGGGTGCCCGCCCGTCCGACCTCCGCGAGTGCCTCACGCGCCATGTCTTCCCCGTGTCGCCGGGCCCGCCGCTCCTCCTTGCAGACGGCACGCTGCCCCTCAGCATCCACGGGAGCGACCTCGACCTCGCGATCGCGCAGGCGCAGTTCCACACGCACCAGAGCAGCCCCAACGCGCAGAGCAGCCCCAACGCGCACGAACAGACGCGGAGGATTCGCGTGCAGTACCACGCGCACATTGCCGGCTTGCTCTTCGACGAGGTACAGCGCGTCAAGGCGCGTCCCAAGCCCGGCGTCCCGGAGACCGACTACTGCAAGCGCGTGGGCGACTGGCACGCCGACAACGAGATCCTCGCGAGCTACCCGTGCGAGACGGGCAAGCCCGGCCTGTTCGACGTGGTGATTGAACACGTGAACGAGTTCCTCGCCGTCCGGAGGAACTACGAGCCGACCCGAGCGCCAGTGACCACGGCTGGGTGGATGCGCCCATCAGAGCTCGACGCGTCGAGTAAGGGCGACTGGCTGTGCTACGCCGACGAGAAGCCGCGCGCCGTGCTCAAGTTTAAGCGGCTCCTCATCGACCGCGACCTCGACCAGATCTTCGACGCCGCGACCGCCGAGCAAGAACACAGGGTCGCTGGCACGATCCCGCTGAGCAACGGCTTCGAGGTATGGGTCAATACCGAGGGGCGCGTGTGCAACTCTGGCACGCTGGGGGGCAACGCCGCCAAGGCGTGTCTGGTGGTAAGAAGTTGGGTCAAGTGCTAATGCTGACGTCCCCGCCCAGGCCTGGTCAGACTCGCACTACTACCGTACCCGCTGGACGGTGCTATTCAACGGCCGCCGCGCGATTGTGTGCTACCTCGCCAAGCCGGACACGCTGTTTGTGTCGAGCATCATCCACCACGACGCGGGCTTGTTCCGCGCGGCGCTCACCCCGACGCTGATGCTGTTTGCGCTCGCGACCATCGACCGCCGGCCAAGCATCACCATGTCGAACGAGGCGCTCAAGTTTTGCCAGTTCCCGGGATAGGCGACGACGTGCCGCCGAGTCGTCAAGTCGGGCGCCCTCGGCCCCCAATACCCCTAGTCCGTCACCCAAGTAACCCCTCTCTGTAGCTGTCAGTCATAGGACCGTGCCGCGTGCTCCGCCGGCCCGCCCGCCGCGTCCCTTGCGACATGTGTATGAATAGTTTCATGTCATAAACACCGGTGGGGTGCAGGGGGTAGTAGGGGGTTAGATTTGTGCCACGGGGGTTGAAGGAGGGGTGGCGCAGTGGCTGACGTCAAAGAGCTGTAGACATCGCCTAGTTGGCCTTGTTGGCCTGGCCGACGCGCTTGGCCTGCTTGTTCTTGGCGAAGAACTTGCGGCGCTGCTTGAGCATGTAAGTGTAGAGGACGTAAAGCGCTGGGGGTTAGTGCGATACGCCTTGGACAACCCACCAGGCCACCAGATGACGAAGAGCACGAGACGGACAAACTGGATCGGGCTCCACGTGATGCCGTGCGTCTTCTGCGCGGCCTTGGCCCGGGCAAGCGAGTAGAGGAAGTGGCGTCCGGCCTTGGTGTGCGTGATCTGCTTGAGCACCGGCGCGGGGAGCGAGAGGCAGATGGCGTGCAGCGCCGCGAAGAAGTAGTGGATGTAGGGCAGCGAGCTGAGCGGCGGGACAGTCGAGAGCGCCAAAAACGCCTCGGAGCTCGCGCCGAGCGGGTACAGCACCAAAAACGTGTTGTACCGCAGCCAGTTGAGCGCGTACACCTCGATGTCGAAGAGCGCGAGCGCGTAGAACGGGTACCGGATCGTCTCGGTCACGCTCCACGCGAGGAGCATGGTGGCGAAGAGGGGGTGGGCGTGGGTCTGCGCGGAGGTCGGCGGCGTCAGTAACGAGCTTCCTGGCCCCTTCTGCCCTGCTTCCAACTCACGCTCGGCACCATCTCGACGACGCCCCAGACAGCCCACAACCGCGAGAAGACCTGGCTCGCGACCGTGCCGACCGGGCTCCGCACGAGGCCGAACGCAGCATGGAAGATCTCGAGCACAGCGAGGCTCTGGGTCCACTTTGTCGCCTCGCCCAGCCCGTGGAAGTCGTACGCGCCGCTCAGGTGGTCCGCCAAGGCGGCAACCCACGCCCACGGGACATCCCCGCGCGCAGACTGCCCGAACACGGTCCAGTGAGCCGGCGCCGAACGCGGCGTGAGGATGAACCATACTGTCAGGACTAGGAGCCGGCCCCAGAGCACGAAGGAGACGGCGTTGTACAGGAACAGGTAGGCCTTGACGGGCGTGAGGCCTGCGTTGTGAGTGGAGGGGAGGCTGGGGCCGACGTACCCTTCTTGCCTGCCTTGTGGTGCTTCTTCTCGGACGGCATGGTGATGCTCGTGGTGATGTGGGAGATTGAAATGGTGAGTGGTTGTCGCGATTTCGTGGTGCCTTCGGTCCGTTGGTCACCGGTGCGAAGCAAGTTGGCGTGGCTTCCCCACTCTGCCTGCCTGTCTGCGCCCCACGCGGCCGGCCATCGGCACGCGCGATCGCCGTGCCGTGGGTGGCGCCGACAAAGGCCACAACGCCAACTAAGTACTACTGCACTTAGCTCATGGCCAGCGTTATGCAAGTGATCCCAACGAGCTGCTGGTGCATGCCCGCGAAGGGTGCGTTCAGTGCGCCGGGCCAGCCAACGCCGGCCAGACTGATGATATTGGCGGGCTACGCCGTCGCGCAAGCCGGCGAGCTGTCGAGCCGGAACAACAACAGCACGACTGGTCCTCTGCCATGCTGCCACCGGCGCACCGGCTGGTTTCCTTCGGCTCAAGGCCACTATGAAACGGTGAACGTGCCGAACCACACGCGTCGCGCTGGGTGGCAGATGGCAGAGTACGCAGTCCAGCGTCAGTGTAGGTACGAGGCAGCAGCCAGCCGAACGCCAGCCAGCCAGGCAACCAGCCAGCCAGCCATGTCTGACCCGCCGGCAACACCTCGCCCACCCCGTCTCCGTCCTCCTCCCCATCGCCCACTCCAGGCCAGCCGCACGCCGATCGGAACATCCCAGCACCACATGCACCCCTGCCACTCCGAAACGGGCCCTATGTACAGTGTCAGGAGAAACACCAACCGAGAAAGTATCCGCGGCTCACAACGTCATGACGTAGACGTCGCGTTCCTAGCCAGCCGAGATGTCGTTTACGGCTGGGTGGGGGGGTGCTAGAACCGCAACGAAGCTCTCACGCGACGAGGGAGTCGTCGTGTCGTGTCGTGCGGGCGTGGTATAAATGGGCCACCGTCACGTCACTGCCCCACATCCACACCCCATTCACAGACAATACAAGGCAGCCCACACAATGGTCCACCACGCCCACCACCACGACGCTGACCCGGCTCTTGCTGTACGTCGTGGCTGGCTTCCGCCTCCTCCCTCTCCTCCACTAACATCCCCCGCAGGCCGGCGGCATCCCCAACGTCGCCAACGAGAAGGCCGTCGAGGAGGCGCTTAACACGGACCGTGCGGTGCAGGACCAGTCGTGAGTCGCGAGCGAGCACAGCCAGCGGCGGGCATGCCCTCGCTCCTGCCTCCCCTGCCCTCGGCCGGCACCCCGCGTCGAGAGAGCTCGCGCTGACGCGCTCGCTCAGCTACGTCAAGCAGGTGCTCGAGGCCTACGTCTCCAACAAGAAGAAGCAGGGCGACGACGGTGACGAGATCAGCAAGAAGCTCTTGTGGATCGAGCAGCGTGTGAGTGGGCGCAGCCGCCGAGGGCAGCGCAGCGAGGCTGGCGAGGCGAGGTGGCGTCGCCACGTCCCTCGAGGGACTGTAAGCTCACACCCCACCCAGTTCCCCCACTTCAAGAAGGTCGTCGACCAGGTCACCAACGAGAATGGGCTCAAGAGCATCTCTGCTGTTTAGTGTGGATGCATAAGAAGTTTTGTGGTGGATGTCGGCAGGGTGTGGCTTGAGGTGGAATGATGTTGGGCCTCGACTCTACGGACTCCTTGCCCCCTTTCCCTCGCCTCACAGCCCGCTCGCTCCGCTCGCGTGCTGCTCGTGCTCGCCGCTAACAAGATGCTATAATGCATAATACTACTAATGATACGCAACAATGCACTTCTCTTACACTTCGCTCATGCGCGGCGCCTTGCGCTTCTTGCTCCTCCGCTTCCCATCGACCACCTCTGGCTCGTCCGGTGTCCCAGGGCTGCTCTTGGCCACCTTGCTCGACGCCTTGACTGGCGTCGACACGGAACGCCCAGCCACAGGAACACCGTTCGGCCTCGCCTTCGCCTTGCCCAGGCCCGCCGCTGCCGCCGCCTTGGGCTTGGCCGGTGCCGACGCAAGCAGGTCCCGGAAGTAGACCTCGAGCTCGGCAACGTCGACATCCCGCACGTTCCTGATGGCGTCCGAGTCGAACACCATCGGCGCAGCGCCAATCGTAGGCGCAACGTCGTACTCGATGACCTCGGCCGTGGCCTGCGTCTCCTCCTCGCCCCTCGACCCCAGCAGCTCGTCCATGAAGGCGTCGAACAGCATGCCCACTGGCGGAAGGGTATGACTTGGGCCGTCAAACACCTGAGCCGGGTGGCCAGCAGCACGGCGCTGCAGAGCCGAGACGGCGACCGCCTCCTGCTCGGGCTCGGCCTTGTCGTCGAGGTCGTCCAAGAATGCGTCCTTGCCAAACATCTCCTGCCAGATGGAAGTGGCGCGCGAGCCCGGAGCAGCAGAGATGGCGCGGGCCGCTGGCGCCGCCGACGCCTGCTGGTAGCCGAAGCGGTAGATCTCGCCAGTCGTCGCAATGCCGACCAAGTGGTGGTTGGCCGAAGGCAGCGCAGCGATCGCCGCAAACTTGGACTTCAAGTGGATCGTCTGCTGGGGAGCGGAGTTGGGGCCAAAGAACGCCAGCGTCGTCACGTCCGTGTCCGTCCCTGTGCCGTGCGCGATGGCGTAGCCCGTTGGCAGACCGAGGAGCACTTCAACCAGTTGGTTGACATTGGAGTGCACTGCCTCGCACGACAACAGGTCCCAAACAGTCACGCCCTTCGGCGCGCCGGTGGCCACGAGGTAACGGCCCTCGCTGCCGGCGAAAGCCACCTTCTTGGCAACGACCGCCGACTCGAGCGTGCGCACAAGCACGTTGCTCTCCGTGTCCCACAAGCTGACAACAAAGCCGTGGGCTAGCGCAACGAGGGTGCCGTCGGGAGAGAAGACCGCCGAAGACACACCAAGCGAGCGGTACTTGAACGTTGAGCGCGACGTCCAGTACACTAATAAAGCGTCAGCTTTAATCACTTAATCGCAAGTCAAGAAAGGAGAGCCCGCGATAGGTCTCAGAAGGTAGAAGTGGGGTATCCTCAGCAATTGTAGGACTGTTGAGCTTGATAAATTTAAGTTGTTCATCACTGAACATCGCGGGCGTGGGGGTGGGGGAGAGGAAACCAGAGAAACAACACTCACAGTCTGTAATGGCAGGCTTCTTGGAAGATTTTCCTAATTTTCGTCAGCCAAACTCATAGACGCCTTCAACAGTGGTCTCCTCAGGATTGCAGAACATGGATTCCCCATGGCCCGGAGGCTCTGGAAAGTTTGTAATGTGTTGTTTGTTTGTCATCACCGGAGAGGTGCAGGAGGGGGGAGGGAGGCGAGACACTCACCATTGTCGCTCTTCTTGGTCTGTCGGGGGTGCCAGATCTTGACAGTGCCAGACGAGCTAGCAGTCAACGCCAGAGGCTCCTGGTCGGGTCCCAACGCGCTGAACGACAGCGAAGCAATGGTCTCCGAGCCGTGGGGACGAGGGTACTGAGTGTTGACAATGTACCGCTCGCCGTTCCAGCGCCAAAACTTGAGGGTCTGGACAAAACCGCCACCCTCGTCCTCGTCACGCTTGCGTCCTTCCACCGTGGCCATCCACTCTGACCGGCCATCGCGAGCAGGAGAAAAGGCAACCTGCTCAACGGCAATCGGCGAAAGCTGCTTGTCGTCGCGCTTCGACACACGGTTCGAGGGGGCCACTTCGAGATCGAACAGCACCGATGATGCTAATGGGTCGATGAACTGCAATGTCGAGGGGTAGGAGGAGGGAACAACCAATGCCTTGGTCGAGGGGTGGACGGCGAGGGGGTACGGTCCAGATGTTGTTGGGCGGAGGGGGTCGAGACGGACGCCCTGGCCGACAGGCGAGACCTGGCCAGTGGCAGCACCGACACGGATGACCGAGCCGTCGGCGAGGCCCATCCAGTACTCGTCCTCGACACCACGAGACCCTTGCCTGACGGTAACGCTAAGTAGTGGCCGGCCGCCGAGGCGGGGGATGTACTCGCGCTTGCCGGAGGCAAGGTGCCACTGGACCAACACGCTCTCCTCACCGACCGAGAGGATCTGGGCGCCGCCAGAGCTGAACGTGAGGGCTGCGACAGCGTGCGCGTGCCAATGCAGTGATGTTGTGGGGAGACGCTTCTCCGTTTCCGCGTACACGGGCTTGTCGGCAGACTCGTCCGCAGCAGCAGCAGCGTCGAGCTGGCGGAAAGCTTGGCCGAGGCCGTGCCACAGTCGGATAATACCACGGCGGTCACCGGTAGCGAACCACTCCTCTTGCTTCGAGCCAGCCTTGCGATCGGGGGCGAATGCGCCGCAGGTGAACTCTTGGTCCGAGACAAACTTGACACAGTTTGCGCGCCAGTGGTCCTCGGCTGGGTCCTTTGGCAACCGGTACACGTAGGCCTTGGTACCCGCGAGGGCGACGAGATATGTTCCGCGAGGAGACATCATCAAAGTCTTGGGCTC
The DNA here is from genome assembly GCF_020906515.1 of Vanrija pseudolonga. Taxonomy (NCBI): domain Eukaryota; kingdom Fungi; phylum Basidiomycota; class Tremellomycetes; order Trichosporonales; family Trichosporonaceae; genus Vanrija; species Vanrija pseudolonga. The sequence goes on along the minus strand of NC_085851.1, from coordinate 2,628,677 downwards.
GGCACGAAGCTTACCCACGATAGTATGGGGGTGGCACCAATTTTCAGTCGCCGAGGCTGGCCGTGTGACGGGAGCGAGCTGAACTCGGAGCACACGGTGCTGGAGATGCGAGTCGTCGTCCTTGGGCTTCTTGCCGCTCTTGGCGTTGGTGACGGTCGCAAAGATCCACCACTTCTCGCCGACCTGCCCGACACTGATCTGGCTGATCGAGGAGTCCTCCACGAGCCGGATAGTGCGGATGTGGCGCCCCTCGACCCAGTCCCAAATTTTAATGGTACCATCGAGCGAGGCCGTTATCAACTGGAGCTGGTTGGTAGGGTGGAGAATGAGCGCCGTGATGGGCTTGGTGTGGCCATTGCGGTCGGTGGAAGAGAGGGTGGAGAGGCGCTTAAAGTTTGGCGCCTCGGAGGAGTGGACCGCTACGCCGGTGGACGACGCGGCAAAGTAGAAGCTGGTGTGTGAGCATGCAGCTAACCAAGGCACGCGGAGCAGCTGTACTCACCGACCATCGTTCGACCATACTGGAGGGACAGAGGAAACTTCACTCCGTGCGATGGGGATCACGTCCCACGACGGGCCGGCGGCACGTTTTGATGAGCGCGATGGCCCAGCTTTTGGTGTCGACGAGGAAGCCCCATTCGCGCCTTGGGCTGCGGCCGCACTGTCCGAGAGTGGGGCCTTTGTCCTTCGTCGAACGCGCGCCGGCTTGGCGACTGTGAGCAACTCTCCCATTTCTGGGTGAAGTTTGTGAAAGAGAAGTCGAATCTTATAGGCAGCTAGAAGGGCGAGGTTGGGCAAAATTATGGCAACGGAAAGCGGGGCGAGGATAGAAATTTAAAGGGGTGGGCTGAGTAAATAATGACACGCAGAGGGAACTTTTATCTGGGTTACTTGGTTAAGTATTTCCACGTGGCACATTTTGCAGTTTCGCGATCCCTTTGTGCGTCTTGGTCGACAGTGTGGTGGACGTGCTGCTGCCTGCTGGGTGCTCGCTGCGACGGCGACGAGGTGGCCATCGCAAGACTAGACAATCTCGACTCCTATCTCCTCCATAAACACTCTCAAAATGGCACTCGACTTTGTCCTGCCGGTGATCCACGACAACGAGGACGGCTCCTGGGGCCCTAGCACCAGCACCATCCCCGCCCAGTTCAAGGAGTGAGCACCCCTCGTCGTCACACGAACAACAAAAAAAGTCGGAGACACTAACCACCCACTAGCATCCCTTACGCCCCCTTCTCCAAGTCGGACAAGATCACCCGCATCGCCGACTGGCATGACCCCGCTGCCGAGGGCGCCGCTTCCTCCAACGCCCGTGGCGGCCGCCAGGCCTTCTCCGTGTCGGCCAACCGCCGCCCCGGTCGCGAGGCGTACGGCGCTTCCGAGGTGAACGCGTTCGGCTACGTGCACGACGAGGACGAGAAGAGCTTCTCGCTCGTTGACAGCAGCAGCCGCGCCGCCGGCCGTGGACGCGGCGGTGCCCGTGGACGCGCGACCCGTGGTGTCCAGCCTGCGCGCCCCACTGCCGGCCGCGGTGGACGCCTGGCTGCCCCCACCGGCCGCGGCGGCTTTGCTCAGCGTGGTCGTGGCGGCGGACGCGGTGGCTACGGCGGCTACGACAAGCCCCAGCGCACCCGTGACTCGTCGGTCACAATCGGCGCCGACTGGCAGCAGCTCGAGGAGATCGAGTTCTCGCGCCTCAACAAGCTCAACCTCGGCGTCGACACCCCCGAGGAGCTCTCGTCGTACGGAACCCTCCAGGCGTACGACCGTACATTCGACCGCATCAACACCCGCAACGAGAAGCCCCTCGAGATCCTCGACCGCGTCAGGTACAACACGACGACAAGCGACGACCCCATCATCCACCAGTACGCCGACAAGAAGGAGGCCCAGATCTTTGCTACCGACTCGATCCTCGCTGTGCTCATGTGCACGCCCCGCTCGGTCAACTCGTGGGACATTGTCCTCGACCGCCGTGGCGACCAGCTCTTCCTCGACAAGCGCGAGGGTGGACCCTTCGAGTTCCTCACCGTCAACGAGAACGCTGCCGACCCTCCCCCCGACGCCGACGGCGACAACAACCTCAACTCGGCTTCGTCGCTCTCGCTCGAGGCTACCTACATCAACCAGAACTTCTCGTCCCAGGTCATCGAGGCCAAGTCCAAGGCCTACACCCCTCGCCCCAACCCCTTCTACTCGCCCGAGGAGGAGAGCGAGCCCCTTGCCTCGACCCTCTACCGCTACCGCAAGTTCGACCTCTCGGTCAACGAGGAGGAGGACCTCAACATCATTGTCCGTACCGAGGTCGACGCGTACGTCGGAAAGAGGGACCACCTCATCACCGTCAAGGCTCTCAACGAGTACGACTCGCGTGCCCAGGGCGCCAAGGTCCTCGACTGGCGCAAGAACCTCGACACCCAGAAGGGTGCCATTGTTGCCAACGAGATGAAGAACAACTCGGCCAAGCTCGCCCGCTGGGCTGTCCAGTCGTACCTTGCTGGTGCCGAGGCCATGAAGATGGGCTACATCTCGCGTGCCAACCCCCGCGACGCTCAGCGCCACGTTATCGTCGGCACCCAGTCGTACAAGCCCGTCGAGTTTGCCCGCCAGATGAACGTCTCGCTCGCCAACGGCTGGGGTATTGTCCGCACCATTGCCGACATTGCCCTCAAGCAGCCCGAGGGCAAGTACATCCTTGTCAAGGACCCCAACCACCCTATCATCCGCCTCTACAAGGTCCCCGAGGACGCGTTTGAGGCCATTGACGAGGAGGAGGAGGAGGAGTAGATCTTTTTGTTGTTACTTGATGCATAGCCTGATTGATGAGGCGTGGTGGGTGTGGGTGGGCGTGTGGGTGAGGCGTGGTGGGTGTGGGTGGGCGTGTGGGTGCGCTTTGTGTGCTGGCGAAGTGAACATACTGGTTGCACATTGTTGAAAGGCCAGGCAGGCCGCGGTTGTTACAGCTTGTTGTTATCCGGCTTCGTCCTCCAGCAAAGACGCCGGACATTGTGTCGCTGAACCATTGCGAACGTTGGATTGGCCGCTGCTGGTCGCCCGATCGGAGGGCGAAAGCAATATACTTTGGCATCCAAGCGCCCCGGCCACGTCGTGGGGACATGGGGGTACCGTGCAGCGTGCAGTCGCGTGTGTCGGTCCTACGCGTGCCGAAAGTACTGCCACCCGACCCAGTTTGCGATCGCGAACCACGCCGTGACGGGAACGAGCAGCGGGACGAGGTACTTGTAGTGTGTATCTGTGCACAGTTGGTCAACGACGGGGAGGCCGACGTCGAGCTGTTGTGTGGTGTGGTGTAAGTGAACGGGTCGTCGGCGGGGACGGGCCAGCCACGTACCGGACAGACGAGGTACGACAGCGCGAGGAGGGCCGCGAGACTGCCGCCCACGGCACACCCGACTGATAGGGCGTACATCCGCGTCGTGGACAGGCTTGACGTCGTCGCGCCCTCGAGGGTGGGCTGCACGTATGGGCTTTTGTGCGTTTCCATTGTTGTTGCTTGCAATGGACAAGGTGAAACGTGAAGCATGAATTGCGGGTTGTGCCTTTCTTCTGTCGTCACCAAAGCCAGTGGAGCGGGTGGGGGCAAGTGGAGGCACTCTCGGCAGGCACATTGAACCACCACCCACCCCATCCTCGGCCAGAACCCAACATTGACCGCGACTGTTACTTCTCACCAGTTAAACTCTACACCACGCCATCGCATTCAAGGCCCACGCCAGCACCAGAACTTACCGCATCGCACACAAGCCAGCTCCCATCCCCAGACCAAGGTGTAGATGTCGACGTGCCCCCTCGGGGACCGCTAGCTCACTAGCTATGAGCACGACAGATAGGCTGGACGACGCGGCGTTCGTCACGCCACCGCGGGCGCGGCCAACGCTCACGACGCTCGTGCCACCCGGAGCGACGAGCCCGTCTGCCCCAAACCCGTCGCCGAGCGCGAATGTGAGCTTCGTCAGCGGCTCGACTGGCTCCGCCGACGGCGGGAAGAGGGTCCTCAGACGGCTGAGCGCGCTCTTCCACCACGCTGAGGGGCCAGAGTTTGCGCACCAGTCGCATGAGCTGCCCGAGAGCCCTATCGCAAGCGACGATGAATTCCCCATCGGCGAACCAGGGCCGATCGAGGACCGCGTCGGGCTCAAGGTCCTCGTCGTGACGTGGAATATGGGCGACGCACTGGTGAGTTAGTCATGCGCGTGGATAAGCTGACGGCAAGCCAAAAGGTGACCTTGCGGTGCTTCTTGGCGACGTGCCGCCCTACGAGCCGCCACCAGAAACGGTCGGCGTGCCGCGCCTCCCGCTCGAGAACAAGCACCCGTACCATATCGTGGTGTTCGCCGCGCAGGAGTGTCCCACGCCGAGCGGCGTGCCCCGCGGACTCGGCGGCGGCGTGTTCAAGGGTGCTGGCCTGCAAAAGTCGGATACTCAGAAGCATAAAGATGGCAAGCCACACGCGAAAGAGAAGGAGAGGGAGGACAAGGCGTTCAAGGAGGCGCTCAACGCCAAAGATAAGAAGGCAAACGGCTCCGCCAAGACGACGCTCGAGACGGTCAAGGAAGGCCAGTCCACTGATTCTGGAGCGGCGCGCACGCCAGCAGACGAGCTCCCCCCGCCACCAGTGTGCGTCGACGACACGACACAGGGCGGTACCTCCTCGCCGCCGCTCACGCCGTCGTCGCTGCACGCGCCGTACGGCCACCATCGGGGGCAACAGGGTGCCAAGGGCTGGAGCGCAATGCTGGAAGGTGGGTGGTGGGTCGGGACTCGCTGACACCGCAGAGTGGTTGACTGCTGGCCCTCCGCAATTGCACCGTACTAACCCGGACCACCACCCTATCCATCCGTCGCCGTTACATGGAACTGGGTATTCGGCGGATAGTGACACGACGCCGAGGCCGACGCCCGTGCCGCCGGCAACGCCGATCGGCGCCCCGCCTTATCCTTCGCCCATGTCGGACGCGTCGCCAGCAGCCGAGACGCCGCTCGAGTCCGTGGCTGCTACGGCGCCGGTGGCCATCGCCATTCCGTCGTCGGGATCGACAGGGATCAACCGCTCGTCGTCTATCAAGTCTGGGCTGGGCAGCTCGATCCCCATCTCGTCATCCTTCAAGTCCGGCAGCTTGGCGTCCTCGTTCCCGTTCAAGATCCCTCAAGGTCGCTTAGGCCAGTCAGCAGACGGGGATAACGGTCTCCTGTCTCCGCCGAGTATCACTGAGCTACCGCGCCACTTGGCTGCCAAATCCGGGGACTGGCTTGTCACCCGCTCGCCCTCGGACAAGGCACTCGAACGACAAATTGAGCGCCCGCACGAGCAGTTCCAGGTCTTCCGTCAGCCTGGCGCCGGGCCGTACGTCAACGTCGCGAAGGAGCGATTACTGGGCCTCTACCTCTCTGTTTTTGTCTTCAAGGGCTGCGAGCACCTCGTGCAAGGCGTGGACAAGGACTACGTGACCACGGGTCTGGCAGGCGGCCGCTTTGGCAACAAGGGTGGAATGTGGGTGTTGATTGACTGCACAATCTGACCCACCAGCGGCATCAGCCTCAACCTCGGCGGCCACCGCCTGATGTTTGTCAACGCACATCTGGCAGCTCACACAGATCGGAACCAGGCCCGGCTCGACAACATCCAGAAGATCAAGTCGGAGCTCAACCTCGACTGCTTCCTGCCACCGGAAGATCCACGCGCGCAGCTCGACGATATCACTGATCGCTTCGACACGGTCTTCTGGTGCGGCGATCTCAACTTCCGAGTCGACATTAGCTTGCTGCATGCCAAGTGGCTGCTCGAGCAGAAGAGATACAATGACGCGCTCATGTTCGACCAGCTGAAGAAGGCCATGGAGGATCCCAGGACGACGCCATTGCCCGGGTTCCACGAGGCGCCGATCGATTTCATGCCCACGTTCAAGTACGACGTGTGGAAGTCTGTGCGCGCGACGAACAGAGAGATGCGGAGGAGTATTCGGAAACGCAAGGGCGACCGGACGGAGAGACAGTCCATGGACTCGGTGAGACCCGGCGGTGCGCTCGAGTTTGTGCCCGAAGGCGATCACGAGCACGAACATGATAGCGATGGACGGGTCGGCCCTGTTATTGAGGTCCCGGAAGAGTCACCATCGCACAATGCCGCCCAGGAGTCTCCAACGCAGAACATTGCCGACATGTTCCCCACACAGATGTCCCCTATCCCGACGTCACCGGATCTTCCTGAGGCCCCGCCAGATTGGCACTCTGTGACATCGAGGTCGAGCTACTACGATGGCCCGGAATCAACGGAAGGCTTCACACAGGATGGCTTGTCGCAGTCTGTTGCGTCGTCCTTTTCGCACATGTCCTCCAGGGCGTCACCGGCAGAAGGCCACCGCCGCAAGCCGAGCTTCATCAAGGAGAAGGGCAAGCAGATGCTCGGCTTGCTGGGCATCGGCCGGCCAACACCACCGCGGAAGCAACGCGCACTCTCGCCCAACCCGGCGTTTAACCCTGATCGGAGAGCATCGTTGTCGTCGTTCCGCTCACTGGCGATTTCTGAGGATGCTCAGTCCGCGGTTTCCAGTGAAGACGGATACCCGTCGGCCGGAGCGGCAAGTGCTGGCGAAGGCGGTGGACACCACCGACGCACAGCGTCCAACGCCTCGGCAAAGCTCCTCAGCTCGCCTCCGCGCGCGCTTGGTGGTAGACGGTTGACGATGCTCCGGCGCACCGTGTCCGGCCGGACGATCAAGGACGACGAGGCTGTCGAGGACGACGACTTTGACGACACGGTGGATAACCGCGTCGGTGTGTACGACACAAGCAAGAAGCAGCGTATTCCGTCGTGGTGTGATCGTGTGCTCTGGAAGTCGCAGATCATTCCCGACGAGTATGATCTAGGGCTCACGCGGACAGAGACACGTAGCGGCTTTTCCAGGATAGGTCATGCGCTCTCCAACCTCGTGCGGCGGCGGTCTGTCGGGACCTTTGATGGGCCTCCGGCATCGCAAATGCTGCGGTCTGGCGCGATCGACATCCCACACGCGAATGGCTCCGCATCGGGAGCACCAATCTCCTTCTCGCCCGATAGCCCATTCTCGGCCACGTCGTCCCTCAGCGCGTCGCCGACCCAGTCGCTGCGGCGCAAGCTGAGCATGGTAACACCGGACTCGCCTAGCCGGCGGCGCCGTGAATCGTCCGTGACAAGCAACATCAGCGGCATCATCGAGTCGTCGCCGCTTCCGAAGCCGAGCCGCTCGCGCAGCGTCACATTTGATGGGAACGCTGGTGCGCCGGCGCCGAGGCCAGAGGCGCCTCCACGGCCTGAAGGGCTCGGCCTCCCGCGGTCCGACACGCTCGACAGCCAAAGCAGTGCGCGCGTTACCATTGCGCTGCCCGCGGCGCCTGCGGCCTCCCATCCCGCGCTCCCGAGTACAGCTGCCCGCCCCACATCCCCAAGAAGAGCGAGCACCGGCGCGTTCCCGGCCTCACCGTCCTCGCGCCGCTCGTCGCTCTCGCTCACTGGTCCGCGCCGAAAGTCTGCCGACCCAACGCCAGTGACGGATCTAAAGCCGCCCCCGACGTTCCCGCTGCAGAAGACACGGTCGACGGGCCACAGCCTGTACGACTCGCAAAAGGGGCGCGAGGCGGCGCCATTCAACACATTCGCGCGGTTCCTGCGCGAACTGCCGGGCCGGTTCCACTCGCGCGCGTCCATCTTCCACGCTGCGCCGGAGCCGGCGGCACCAGAGGAAGACCACGGGCAGCGGCGGCACCTCGTTGGCGAGGTCGAGGTGCTGCACTATGGTACTATTGATGATGCTGGGTGAGTGGGGGACGCGCGCAGCCGCATGTGATGGAGCCAGCTAACACACTCAGTATGCGCAAACTCGAAGGCCGCAGCGACCACCGCCCGGCCATTTTCTCCGCTGCCGTGTTCGTAGACTCATAATCTTGTTTCTTCACCTGTACATTGGCGTAGGCCTAATCTGCTATCACTAAGCATGCAAGACGTATATACAATAGGGCCGGAGTTATAGGTTGGCGTCTGCTGCTGTGGTTTTGGTGGTGGGTATATTAGGTATGGGGTGGGTAGGCCGGTCGTCGACAAGGTGATGGCGGGTAGCGGGCAGTAGTGTCCCGGGGAGCGAGCGACAGTGTCCAAGAGACAGTGGCGTGCGTAGGCGTAGTTACGCATAGTGGTGACAAGGTGAGTGACAAGGGTACAGTGGCTAGCGGCGGTGGTCGTCGTCGTCGGCGTCTGGCGATCACGATCGTGGCTAGAACCATCAGCACGGGCCGTGTTGACAGACAGACGCAACTCACCTCGACGTCCCGGAACCCCTCGGGCTCGTCGCCCTCCGCGCCGTAAGCGATGGACACGTCCGCGAGGGGTGCGTCGGCGAGCACGCGGCGCGGCGCGAGGGGCGTGGTCTTCTTCTTGAGCACCGGCGCGGCCGCCTCGCGCGCCTTGGACCGCGTGCGCGCGCTGGGCGAGTCGGGCGCGACGGCGTTCTCCTTGTCGTGTGCGTCGGCGCGGCGCTTGGCGAGCGGCCGCGGGCGGTCGTTGGTAGCAGCAGCAGAGGACGACGCAGACGACGCACTGGGCGGGTCGGCAAAGATCTCGAACTGGCGCTTTGGTGCGGACGAGGAGGTGCGGGAGGTCGGCTTGGCGCTGGCGGAGCTGCTGGACAGCGGCTTGCGGGTGCCGGCGGTGCTAGATAGCGGCTTGCTCGAGAGCGGCTTCTTAGCGTCCGAGCTGGCAGGTTTGAGGGCCAGCGGCTTGCCGAGCAATGAAGAAGAGGAGGACGGCTTGTCCGCCCCGCTGATACCCGTTGTCGTGGTCGCGCGCCGGGACGCGGTAGGCTCGAGGGTGCTCAGCGCGCGCCTGGACGACGTCGTCACCTTCTTCGTCGGCGACCTTGGCGCCGAGCTCGCGCGGGCTGCGGCAGCAGCGGGCGGCGGGCTGTCGGCATAGATTGCGAACATGGCGCCCTTCTTCTTGGTTACTGGCATCGTTGGTGTGGTTGTGATGTGAAGACAGCGACGGCGGTGATAGGGTTGCGCGAGGGTGGTTCAGGTCAGGAGGTGGGTGAGATGTGATGGTGGCGCTGTCGCTCGCTGAATTGGGGCTGGGTGGTGGGTGGGTCGTGCGGTGGTCCTCGGTGTCGTGTCGGGGTCGTCGTTGTCGTCGTGCAACCAACTCTTGGTGGAACGGAACGCGTCGTCGCTGCTGCTGGAGATGGAGCAACCGTCGCTGCAGCATCACTGCCCTCTGCCCCTCGTCCCTCTCTCTGCCGCTGCTCCGCAGACCCGGCCGCCAGCCGAAAGCAGCAAGCAGACGCCGGGAGCAAAAAGCCGCCCAAACAAACATCAACGGTAGGCAGAGAGCGGAGGCGAAATCAAAATCAACCGCGTGGGGGGATTACGTCAGATGAATGGCGTGTGATTACCCAGCAGGCCACTGATAAGCCCTGCTCCGTGACGGGCATGTCCGTGTCCCCGTAGCGGAGGCGCGGCGTGTCTTCGGACCGAGGGGACGGTCATAGGACCGGGATCCCGGGGCTACTTAAGCGGTGACTGGGTGTGGGCCTCATCATATCCCCCACACCATCGCCATGGCCGCCTCCCGCGTAATCCTCATCACGGGCGCATCAGCCGGCATCGGCCGCGCGTGCGCCGTCGGCCTGTCCAAGGCCTTTCCCTCGGCAGAGCACCCCGAGCCCCTCGTCCTCGCCCTCATGGGCCGCCGCGAGGAGGAGCTCAAGGCCACCGCGGAGCAATGCCGCGAGGGCACCAAGATCGAGGTGCTCAGCGGCGACGTGAGCTCCGAGGACGACGTCAAGCGCGTGTTTGGCGTCATCAAGGAGAAGTATGGGCGCCTGGACCTGCTCTTCAACGTGAGTGTGGCACGTTGGTTGGCGGGTGCTGACGCCTCGCTAGAACGCCGGCGTCAACCTCCTCAAGGGCTCCGCCCTCGAAGACTCGGACATGGACAAGTTCCGCAAGACGCTAGACGTCAACGTGATGGGCGCGGTGCTCTGCACTGCCGCTGCTGTCCGCCTGATGAAGGAGCAGAGCCCTCAAGGCGGGCGCATCGTGAACAACGGGTCCATCTCGGCGTCCTCCCCGCGCCCCGACTCGACCTCGTACACCGTGTCCAAGCACGCCATCCTCGGCCTCACGCGCTCGACGTCGCTCGACGGGCGCAAGTACCACATCGCCGCGACACAGCTCGACATCGGCAACGCGCTCACCGACCTCTCGCAGGGCAGCGGCAAGGGCACGCCCCAGGCCGACGGGAGCATCAAGGTCGAGCCGCTCTTCGACGTCAACGAGGTCGCCCGCACGCTCGCGTACCTCGCTGCGCTGCCGCGTAATGTCGAGGTCCTGCACCTGGAGATTTTGTGAGTGTGCACTGCCTGAGCTGGGCTGGGCTGACGAGACAGGGCGCTGGGCATGCCTTACGTTGGGCGCGGATGAGCGGGGATGTAAAGGGATTGAGGCGCCGTTGGGATGCATTCTTGGTTCATCGATGAGTGGCTGCCGTGGTGACGTCTGTGGCGACGTCCGTGCGCCGTGCCCTCTGCCACAGCTGGCCTCTGCCGATCAACAACTAACCGATACATCACGTTTACTGCGAGCCTCCCGCGACGCTAGTCCTTCTTACCCGGCGTCGCCCCGCGCTCGCCAACAGGCAAGACAACGTCCGCGTCCGTCATCTTGATCGCGAGCGTGCTCGCCGACGTGGTGAACGGCGCGAAGAACGTGCCGTCGGGACGCGTCGTGTCGCCCCAGCCAAGCACGCTGTTCGGGGTGTACTGGTACGGCAGCACCTTTGCCCAGGTATCCGTGCCGATCTCCTCGGTGCCGGCCTCGCCGCCGGCTGCAGAGTCGACCTCCTCGCTCCCGACCTTGGGCACGGGCCCGACGCCCTTACCCTCCGGCAGCGGCGGCTGGACAAGCGTCAGGTCGACGCCGAGCATGGCGAACACCTTCGTCGTCATCGGGATACCCGGGAGCCAACCGGGCGTGTACTTGAAGCTGAACCACGGCGAGGCGTCCGTGCTCTGGTCAGCCTTGTATGGGAACACGGCGATGGTCGTCGTGCCGTCAGCGTGGTCCTTCCAGTCGAACCGCGCCATGTGTTTCGGGAAGTTGCAGTCGGCGGAGGGTGAGCAGCATCCTCAGAGTGGGTCACGGGCCACTCACTCTTCCTCGCGTTGTAGCACCCGCTCCGCGTGTCCGTGTAAATAGCAGTCATGCGCCGGTTGTGCGCCACCCCGCCCTTGACCTTGGGGTCCGGGTACTCGAACACGCCGGGGATGATGAGCATCTCGTGGAAGTCGCCCCACTCCGAGTCGTGGAAGTGGATCATCTGCACCATGCCGAGGCCGCCGGTGGGCTTGCCGAACTCTGCAGAGGCGAAGGGCGCGCCGGCCTCGAGGGTCGGGTACAGGGCTGCATGGAACTCTGGCGACGCGGCCGTCGCGGCCGAGATGTAGATCTAGCGAGGAAGCGGTCAGTGGTTATAGCGGAAAGAAAGGCTAGCGTGACCCACCGGGATGAGATATACCGTCGCTTTGCCGTTCAGCGGCGGCGGCACGGCCTTGATCACGTTCACGTTGGAATTTACGAGCGAGTCGGCCATGGTGTGGGTGGATGTGAGATGGGCGGTTGAGACGTCGAGATGTGTGCAGTAGTCGTCTTGTCTTGGCCTGGTGGTGGTTGTCGGGTGACGGCCGCCTCGGGTGTCGTTACCCGAGCTACACTTGTGTCAGGCGCGATCACACCGCACGCTCGTCTCGGCCCGGGGCTTCGCAAAGCAGTCCGACCTCGGCGAGTCGCTTGCTCGCGTCTACCGCGTCGCGACAGCAGGTGCACGCTGCAATAGCAGGCTCTCAGCGCAAGCTACTGATCGTCGAGAATCAGAAGCTCTCACTGTTGTCGCCACTGATACCCCGCATCCGACCACGTGTCAAAACGCGGGGAAGTGGCCCGGCGCGCAGTGGTCGTGCGGCTCAGTCAGTGACGACGAAGTCGTCCCGAGTCCATCTTTCTCCTTCTTCTCTTGTTTCTCGCTGCCCTCGCTCGCAGAGCAGTCTCGCAAGATGACCGGTGAGCTTACTTATCGGCAGGCATGTCAGCTCACTTCAGGCTTCCAACATGCGAGCGTCACAAAAGGTACGCTCCTCGGCATTGCGCCGCTCGCAGCCTGCTAACCACCCCAACCCAGGCGTCATGATCCTCCTCGGCATCGCGTCGCTCGCGGCCTCGCTGCTCGACGCCAAGCCGTACCTCCACCTCCAGCTCGTCCCCCACATATCAAAGTACCACCAGGTGCGTGATGTGTGTCTAGGCTGCCCTGACGGCAGTTCTGGCGTGTCTTTATCCATCCGTTCGCGTTCGCCAACTCGACCGAGCTGCTCATGGGTGAGCTGCTGTTGTACCAGGTCGGCGTGGGGATTGAGCGGTGCGTAGTGTGCTTGAACTGTGCTAATTCCAGGTCGTTTGGGTCAAGGAAGTACGCTGTGAGTTGGAGGATGAGTGGTTGGCGACGGCGCTAACCCGCTCCAGAGCTTCATCGTCGTTTCGACCATCCTCTCCACTGTCATCTCGGCGACCTGTATCATCTTCTTCCACCGTTTTGGCCTCAACGCTATCCCTGCTGGTCCCTACGGCATCATCTTCAGCATGTAAGTGTACAACCGGGGCGGCGCGCTGACAACAGCCTGTGGCAGTACTTCCGCACCGTGCCAAATCTCTACAGCTTCAGGCTGCTCGGCATCGAGTTCTCGTACAAGATCTTTACGTGGATTCTCGCTGCACAGGTGAGTGAGGACATCTGTACTTACTAACCCACCAGCTCGTGCTCTCTCACCCACCCGGCTCGCTCCTCGCTGCGGCCTCTGGTGCCGTGACAGGCTACCTCTACCGCACGGACACGCCCTTCCTCCTCCCGTCCATCACGCGCCCGCGGCGTCTCTGGCGTCCGCTCAAGGCCTTCCGCATCCCTGTTTCGGTGCATAACCTCCTCGCGCGCATCTTCACACCCCTGCTCGGCCAGTCGCCACCACCACGGCGCGCAAACCGCGTCCTGCCAGGCCAGGTGCGCGACACGCCAGCGTCGGAGTCGACCGCGGATGCGACGGGTGGCCTGAGAAGTCTGCTTGCTGCGCGCGCTGCTCTCGGAGGGGTTACCGCCACGCCGAGGCGTGTGCCGGCTGCGACGGCCGCTGCGAATGGCGACGAGACCGAGTCGCCCACGCCTACTGGTGCCCGCGCTGCCATGGGCGAGTGGGTCAACGAGATGACGGGGCGTGGCACCGCGCGCGCGCCGACAGAACAGGAGATTGCAGCGTGGGTGCTTGATCGCTATTTCTCTGACCCACACACAGCCTGTCAAACATGTTCCCCAACCTCAGCCGCGAGACGGTTGTCCGCTCGCTGCAAAGAAGGTGGGTTCACCGTACCCTCGTCGAGCTGACCCGCCAGCGATCACAACACCGCATTAGCCGTCGAGGCGCTTCTGGAGCAGAGCAGCTAGACGTGGGTTCTTATGCATCATTCTATAGAGGTGGTATCGTCGCGTGCGGGGTAGTGGTTGGGGCTGGTAGGGTCTGGGCCGCTCGCTTCCTCCGCCCAGCGTCCTTGGTTGTTGTTGCGTCGACCGAGCCGAAGCCGCTTCGCCGGGTTACTTGGCGGTACTTGCAGTAGTTGCGATAGCATGCGCCGAGCACGCTACTTCTTCTCGGGAGCAGCGGCGGCAGGAGCCTTGGCTTCGACGTCGTGCTCAATCTCGCCTAGGTGCGCGAGCAGCGTGTCGAGCCTGCCCTCGAGTGTGTCCGCGACATTGTCGGCCGCCTCGAGCTGCTTAAGGATACCCTCGACGTCGAGGTCGCCGCCCTCAGCGCCCTCGGTACCGGCCGACGCCTTGAGTGCATCAAGGATGGGCTGGAGTGCCTTGCGGTCGGTGTCGTTGAGGGTCGAGAGGTCGATGCCGGCAAGGACGTCGTCGTCGGCGCCAGCCTTGTCTGCTTCCTTAGCGCCAGCGGCGTCGGTCGGCTTGGGGCCCTGTGCGCCGGGCTCTGTCGGCGCCATGGCCTGCGCTACGAGGTCGAGGTCTGAGAGGGACATGTTGTGTGGTCGTGGTGGTGGGTTGTGAGAACTGTTCTCGTGTCATCGGCAACTGCAGGCGATGACAGAGCGAGCCGGGTGGAGGTGGACATATCCCCGATCTCCGCGTCACAACAACAGTTGACTGTGTTGGCGGGACGCGTTCTTGGCGGGCGGCGGGTCGCAAGTCATGACCGCGATCTGGCTTCCCCGCTGCACCCACCAACACCCACACCACCACCACAATGTCTGACCGCGCGGGCTACACCGTCGTAGTGTATGCGATCGACATCTCGCCGTCCATGGGCGCGGACAAGGCCGACCCCGGCGGCAGCGGGGTCAAGCGCGCCAAGCTCGACTGGGCGAAGGAGTGCATTGCGCGGCAGTGCGAGCCGAAGGTGGGCTCTCGTCGGGCTGCCGTAGCTGACAGTTAGATCCAGAGCGGACGCAAGACGGAGACTGTGGGCGTCTTGACGTTCGGCGGGCGTGAGTAAGGCGTGCGGGGCAAGCTGACGATGACGATAGGCACAAACAACCACGCCAACCAGGCATGGATCGCAGAGAACCCAGACGACGCCGACCCGCCATACACGTCCGTCAGCTCCGAGGTCGCGATCCAGACCGTCAAGCCCAAGACGCTGGAGGTCGTGCTCAACCTTGAGACGGGGGAGGAGCAGGGGAACCGTGAGTCTGGCTTTCCTCCAGCCACACCTAACGCCGTCTAGCCATCTCCGCCCTCGTCGTCGCGCTCGACATGATCCAGATGCACAAGCACACCAAGGCGTGGTCCCTTGAGATCGTGCTCATCACCGACGGCGAGTCAGAGTTCGACCAGAGCGAGTACGAGGAGGCGATGGACAAGCTCGACCAGCTAGGGTGCCGGTTGTCGGTCGTGTAAGTGGCTGCAAGTAGTGGAGGACTAGCCACTGACCTTGCAGCGGTATCGACTTCCAGGAGCTGGACCTGCCTGTGGAGAAGGAAAAGTCGAGAAACAAGCGCCTGTCGGAGAAGTTCTGGCGCATCTTCATTGGCCAGCTGAACGACAAGGTGCTCCAGACGACAACGTTTGAAAAGTTCCTGCCGAGGCTGCAGATCCTCGACACCGAGCTGGTTAAGGAGCGCAAGCCGCACCCCGCCATCGTGGCCGGTACCGTGTCCCAGACGCACCTGTACATCGGCGCGGCGGACATTGACCCGGCAGAGGCGATCCAGATCTCGATCAGGTACTCGAAAGCGACGATGAAGGCTCGCCCGCCGTCGCTCAGCAAGGCATGGAAGGCGGCCGTGGAGATGCAGCAGCCCCCCAGCGCGCGCTCGCACGGCCCGCAGGCGAGCCAGCTCATCCAGTCGCTCACTGAGCTGCAGAGCCAGTCGCAGTCGCAGCATGCTGCGCCCGTCGTCGCATCCGACCTCGCCGCCATGATCTCGTCCGATGTCAAGCGCCACAGCACGTATGTCGTGCAGCACAAGCCTCCTGCTCCCGAGACGCAGGCGACGCAGGGTACCCAGGGAACCCAAGTCGAGAGCACGCAGCCGCCTACACTTGAGGAGGAAGGGGAGGAGGAGGTCGTGGACAAGGAGGACTTGGTCAAGGCTTGGCGCTTTGGATCCAGCTGGATCCCCATGGAGGCGGACACGTTCGAGCCACTGCATACGCAGAAGGGTGTCGAGGTCATTGGCTTTGTCCCACGCGCAAATGTGAGCTGCGCGATCCGGTGGACACAGCTGACGCCAGATCCGCCACTACATGCTCATTGGCGAGGTACGCTACGTCTGGCCGGACATGACGTCGCCACGCGCGCAGATCGAGTTCTCGTCGTTCGCCTCGGCCCTCTACCTCACCGACCTGACGGCTATCGTGCGCTGGGTGAACAAGGACGACTCGGAGCCGACCATTGGCGTGCTCATCCCTTCGTTCCAGATCCCTGAGCCGGGGAAGAAGCTCGATCTGATGTACTGGATCAAGGTGGGTGCGTTGTCGTGATCTTTCTCACCCACCAGTTGCCGTTCGCCGACGACGAGCACAAGTTCTGGTTCCCGTCCTTGACAAAGTACAAGTCGACGACGGGCAAGTCTATCACCGAGCACCCGTACATTCCTACCGAGGAGCAGTGCGACCTCATGGATGAGCTGGTCAAGGGCATGGACCTGGACCATGCCGGTGAGGTGGTTCCGCGGGATGAGGAGGAGGAGGAAGACGAAGACGAGGAAGAAGAGGAAGAGGAGCGCGGGCCATGGTTCGACCCCGCCCTGTCGTATAACCCCGTTATCCACCGCACAAAGGAGGCCATCTTCCATGCGTCGTTGACCCCCGACCTCGAAGCCGACCCGCTTGGCCCGCCTCATCCCGACATTGTCAAGTACTTCCAGACACCGCCCAAGGTCGCGGACCGGGTGGACAAGGTTACTGAGCGG
Organism: Vanrija pseudolonga; assembly: GCF_020906515.1. Lineage (NCBI taxonomy): Eukaryota > Fungi > Basidiomycota > Tremellomycetes > Trichosporonales > Trichosporonaceae > Vanrija > Vanrija pseudolonga. The sequence continues at coordinate 2,612,156 of NC_085851.1, read as the reverse complement.
CTGAAGGAGGCGTTGGATATCAAGAAGGTTGCGCCGCGGGTTAGGAAGAGGGCGAACAACGAGGGCCTGCGTGACGACGAGGGATAGTGAGTGGAGCGTGAAGGCGTTGCTGACGAGTAGCATCGACATCGATGACCTGTTTGACGACGAGCCCGCCGACACCAAGCCTGTAGAACCAAAGACCGAGCTCGTATCACCAGCCAAGCCAAAGGTCGAGTCTAGCCAGGCGGACGTCAAGCCGACGATCGCCGACGACCCAGACTTCATCGCACCGCTGCCAGCCAAGACCAAGCCCAAGCCCAAACCCGGCAGGCTGGTCAGCAACGAGCGGCCGTTGGAGGACTTCCAGGCGCTGGTGCAGGGCGAGGGCGATGTGTTCAGAAAAGCCGTGAGTGCGCCACTTGTAATCAATCCTGACCCCTCAGATTCAGGACCTCGGCGTGGTCGTTCGCGAAAACGTAGCCGCATCGTTCTCGCGCCAGGCGTTCCCACTCGCCCTCCAATGCCTCGAGGAGGCGCGATCAACAGCGCTGATGTACGAAGAAGTGGAAACATACAATGAGTGGGTAGCAAAATGCTCGCCGATGCGCTAACCCACCAGCGTCGTCAAGGATCTGGAGAAGGAAGTCAAGTCTGCGGGTTTCAAGCACCCAGACTTTTGGGACCGTGAGTGCCCGGTTTGCACCCTCGCTGACGTCCAGATTTCACAAAGGCGGGCGCCAAGGTGGCACTGATTTCAGACGCAGAGGCGCAGGAAGCATTGGAGGAGAGTTACGAGTAGCTGCATGTGTGCTGTAGTTGTGTATCGAGTGCATTGTATACCGTGATCGTGGTCAGTGATCGTCGTCTTGGTGACTCGCCAAGTGGAGGTGCCATTTGCGTGGCCCCGCAGTGCCACGCGGACAACACGTCACAAAGAAGTCAAAGTCGGGACTGACAACGACGACACTTCCACATCGCAACAACAACCATGAAGTGGATAGCGAGCGCCCTGGGCGTTGCCGCTGTTCTACGCGGCACGGGAGCGACCGCCCCGTTCAGCGTGAGTGCCGAGACGAGCTGGTCGGCGCCTCCTCTGTCCCTCGAGATCCTGTGAGCCCTCCCTCCCTTCCACCCACTGACGCCAGGGAAACAATCTACGACGAGCGCCCAGAGGTCTACTTCCCCCTCCTGCGCCTGCTCACGACGCACGCGCAGGCGCTGGGGGCGAACGCAAGCGCGAAAGATGTGCTCGAGCAGGCGCTGAGCCTGATCGAGACGCACGCGCTGCTGCCCCTCCCGTCCGAGCAGAGCACGTTCAACCTCGGCCTGGCGCTGCACGCCGCCGCGCCGCGCGTCGAGGCGGCCTTCTCGGCGTATTCGGCCGTCGACGAGGCCGCGCTCGGCGTGGCCGAGTGCGACGCATGGGTCGAGTGGCGCGGCAAGGGCTTCTGCGGCGTCGACGAGCTGCGGCGCGACATCGAGCTGTCCATCGACGACGAGGCGCACGTCGCGTGAGTGGCATTGGAGGGGACATGCTGCTGACATGCCAGCTCGAAGACAGCCTACTCCCCTCTGCCGTTCGACCGCGCGTCCAACCCCGCCGCCAAGGCGCACGCAATCTTCTACTACTCGCCCTCGGCGGCCGCGCTCCCGCTCCTGACCTACCTCGACGCCCATGCAGCTTCGTACCCGTCCTTCCAGTACGTCGTGCGCTACCGCCCCACCGCGGCGGACAGGGAGCGGACCGCACGTACCCCGTTGGCGGGGTACGGCGTCGAGATGGCCCTCAAGAACACGGATTATCTGGTCGTTGATGACCGCGCGGGCGGCAACGGCGGGAGTGAGTTGGTTGGTGTGTTCCCGAACGGAGACGCTGATACCCGGCCCACCAGACGCGCAGGCTACATTCGAGGCCAAGTCTAACTCGTCGCAGCCGTTCGCGGCGGTGTTCGGCACCGACCCGTGGGCTGAGCTCGCCGTCCCGCTGACCCCCGCGGAGGCGAAAGGTGAGTGCGGGGCGTGGCACGGCTGACGACGACCCAGACCTCGGCCTCCAGGCCATCGCGCTCATCAAGCGCTCCGAGGACCCCCTTGAGGCCTTCATCGCCCTCTCGCAGGACCTGCCAAAGTACACTGCCGCGCTGGCACGCCACGTCGACGTGCCCGCCAACATTCGTGAGCGCGCCGAGCGCCTGTCGGTGCAGCACCCGATCGGACCGTCGTTCTACCTCAACGGAAGGCTGCTGAAGGACACTGACCTGACGGCGTTTGGGTGGGTAGCGGCTTGTCACTAAACTGACCCACCAGCCTGCTCAAGGCGATCCGCGAGGAGCGCCACTACATCACCTCGCTGCTCTCCCTCGGCTTCACGCCCGAGCAGGCGTTCAACATCATCTCTGACCCGATCATCGGGCAAGCCCAGGCCGAGGACGACCCGCTCGACGGCATCGTTGACGCCAGCGACCGCCTCGAGGGACAGCCGGTCATCACGTGGCTCAACGACCTCGAAACCGACCGCCAGTACCAGCAGTGGCCGAAGGACATTGGAGGCTACCTCCGCCCCATGTACCCCGGCCAGCTGCACCTCATCAGCCGCAACACCTGGAATGTCGTGCTCGTTATCGACCTTGCGACACTCAAGGGCCTGGACGTCATCCTCGGCTCGGTGTCGACCCTGTTGGGTCGCAGCATCCCGCTCCACATTGGTATCGTGCCCATGTTTGACAATGTCGACGAGACTTGTGCGTGTTTTGTGGGGGTGTCGCTGATATACAGCCGGCAAAATCGCCAAGGCGTACTACTACCTCGACGTCAACCTCGGCAGCGCCACTGCCCGCGAGTTCCTCCTCAGCGTGAGTGTCTGTGGAAGGTGCAAAGCTGAGCCATAGACCGCGCGCAAGTCCAACGGCGAGCTGGTTATCACCGAGACCATGGCCAGGGACGGGTACGCCAAGACGCTGGATAACAGCGACACTACGGGCGAGCTCCTCTCCTTTGACGACCTCCAGGCCAGCCCCATTGTCGACAAGCTCATCGACGCCAACCAGGCTTACGCTGCCCGTCTCGGCGCTACGAAGCAGGAGTCTGCCTCTGGCCACTTCTTCCTCAACGGCAAGCACACTGTGCTCTCACAGGTAGGGTAACGGGCGAAGCAAAGCTGACGCCTAGGGATGGACCCAGGAGCTCCAGTCGGGCATCATGGCCCAGCTGCAGTACCTCCAGGAGGCGGTGAGCTGGCCATTTCTTTCTCCAGCTGACCCCAGATCGCCTCGGGCTACCCTATCGACCCCGAGACCATCGGGTACTACTTCTACGACCTGCCCACGACCGCCACGCGCAGGAACAAGTTCATCGTACCTTCGCCTGGCGTCAACCAGCTGCTCTCGTTCAACCTTATGGACGTGTTCAAGGGTCTGGAGCTTACCCTCATGCACGAGTTCATCTATCCGTGTACGTTGTGCCTTCACATGTCACCGGTGTTTCTAACGATTCCCAGCCAAGACCGAGAATAAGGCCGTCCCCCTGACCACCTGGATCGTCGGTGACCTCGACTCAGCGGAGTCTCGCGCGCTCATTGAGAATGCCCTCGTCCACCTTCAGGACAAGCGGTGCTCCTCACGCCTCGGCTTTGTCCACGTTCCGACGGCCGGAACGGCCCTCCCTGCTGGTGCTCCTCGCCTCTCCACCTTCCTCCACCAGCTCATCTTCAACGCAAAGCTGAACGACGTGACTCCCGAGGCCTTCTCCGAGTATCTGAAGGAGCTCGACGCCCTCACGGACAACGTTGATCAGGACGGAAAGATTACTGCGGACGGCACTGACGCCGAATTGGACGAGGAGGGTCGCCCCCTCAACTCGTTCACTTCAGGCGGCTGGTTCGCCACGGACAACGCGGCGGCCGCCGAGTTCTGGAAAATGGGCGCGGGTGTCGCTGAGCACCTCAAGATCCAGGGCTCGCAGCCCCACATCCTCATCAACGGCCGTGTAGGTGGTTTTGGCGGTCGGAGTGACTATCACCTGCTAATCTCCCCAGCTCATCGGCCCTGTTACTGCCGACGACTTCAAGCGTGCCGACCTGCAGGCTCTGGAGCAGTACGAGCTCCGCAAGCGCGTTCACCCCCTCATCGCCCTGCTCGACACGTACCTCGACGATGCGGACCAGATGCCCCCGGCCTCCCTCGCCAACGTCTTCGCCGTCACCTCGTCCGTCGTCTCGTCCTCATACATGCCCCAGGGAGCTGAGGGTATCTTCACGCCTCTGCGTGGTGCGCGTACCCGCGGCTATGACCAACTTGACGACGACGACATGTGAGTGGAGCGAACCAACGTAACGCTTACCCCTCAAGCTCGTTCTCTGTTGGAGACCCGGACTCGGCTCTCCTGCGAGCCGCAGTCATCATCGACCCCATCTCGGAGCAGGCGCAGAAGTGGTCTGCCCTTTTGGATGTGAGCTACGGTGTCTTCGAACGCAGCAGCTGACAACTCAGCTCCTCTCGGACATTGATCATGTTGCTATCAAGGTCTACTTCGACCCCAACATCGCCGCCAAGGAGGTAAGGCTAAGCTTTCCTTGTTCCGCAGCCTACTGACACCCACAGGTCAAGGTCAAGCGCTTCTACCGCTCGTCCCTCCGCTCCAAGCTCTCATTCGACGTGGACGGAAACGAGGTCGCGCCGCTCGTCACGTTTGAGGACATGCCCTCCAAACCCATCTACACCCTCGCGATGGACGTTCCCGGCTCGTGGATTGTCCGCCCCAAGGAGTCGTTCCTCGACCTCGACAACCTCCTTCTCGGCAACCTCCAGGAGCCGACCCACGTCCGCTTCGACCTCCAGCAGCTCGTCATTGACGGCCACGCACGTGAGGCGAGCAACTCGCCTCCGCGCGGCCTCCAGCTCCAGCTGCTTGACGGTGACAAGATTGCGTCAGACACGCAGGTCATGGCCAACCTCGGATACTTCCAGTTCAAGGCCACTCCTGGCGTTTACCAGCTGGCTATCCGCCCTGGCCGCGGGGAGGAGGTCTTCGAGCTCACCAGCGCCGGTGCCGATGGATGGGACAGCCCTACCGTCCAAGAGTCGGGCGTTGGCATCCCCCTCGCCGCGTTTGACGGCGTCACATTGTACCCCCGCTTCAGCCGCCGCCCAGGCATGGAGAAGGCGGACGTTCTGGCCAGCGCTGAGGTGTCCCACCCCACCGGCTTCGTCGGCTCGGTCTTTGGACGGTGCGTAATACTGAGGCAACTGTGCTAACAGCTACAGCATGAAGGAGATGGTTGGACTCTCACCTGCCGTTACCAAGCCTGCCTCGCGCCACGCAGACATCAACATCTTCACTGTGGCGTCTGGCCTTCTTTACGAGGTCAGTTGACGCGCTTTGGAAACTTAACTGACACCGCAGCGCTTCGCGTCCATCATGATCCTCAGCGTTATGAAGCACACAGAGAGCACGGTCAAGTTCTGGTTCATCGAGAACTTCCTGTCGCCTACCTTCATTGTGAGTTGACACGTAGTCCAAGCAACTTACGCCCCAGAACTTCCTCCCACACCTCGCCAAGGAGTACGGCTTCGACTACGAGCTCGTGACGTACAAGTGGCCCCACTGGCTTCGTGCCCAGACGGAGAAGCAGCGCATCATCTGGGCCTACAAGATCCTCTTCCTTGACGTCCTGTTCCCCATGGACCTCGACAAGGTCATCTTCGTTGATGCTGGTGAGAGCCGCTTGTGTATACGCCACACTCACGCACAGACCAAATCGTCCGTGTCGACATGAAGGAGCTGGTTGATCTCGACATCAAGGGCCACGTCTACGGCTACCCGCCAATGGGCGACGACCGCGAGGAGATGGAGGGTTTCCGCTTCTGGAAGACGGGCTACTGGAAGAACGAGCTCCGCGGACGCCCGTACCACATCTCGGCGCTGTACGTCGTCGACCTGAAGCGCTTCCGCCAGTTCGCGGCCGGCGACCGCCTGCGCGGGCAGTACCACGCCCTGTCGGCGGACCCGAACTCGCTCGCCAACCTCGACCAGGACCTGCCCAACTCGATGCAGGACGTGATTCCCATCTTCACGCTCGACCAGGAGTGGCTCTGGTGCCAGACATGGTGCAGCGACGAGAGCCTGGCGCGCGCCAAAACCAGTAAGCACTAGCTCGGCGCCACACCGCGGAAGGCGCTGACCCATTCCTTCCTAGTCGACCTGTGCCAGAACCCGTTGACAGTGAGTACTAACCGCGTTACATTCAGGAGCTGTGAGAGATTTTCTGACACTGGCGCTAGAAAGAGCCCAAGTTGGTCCGCGCCCGACAGATCCCTGAATGGGACACCTATGACCGCGAGATTGCCGCTTTCGCTGCCTCGCTCGAGTCGGGCGCTGGTGCCCTCGCGGCCAATGTCGACGACCTCGCCAGCGGCCCTGTTGGTGGCAGTGGAAAGGCAAAGGCCGGCGACGAGCCCAAGGCCGCCGAGGACAAGCCGGCTGCACAGGAGGAAACAGAGGACAAGACCTCTGGCCACATCGACGACGAGCTCTAGTAGTAGATTACAGTCACTAGCATGCAGCTGCATACAGAAAGAATCTTGAACGTTGCACACAGTGTATGTCACATCAAACAGAGCCCTGGGGGACGATTTATAAGTATAGAGGGGGGGTCAAGTCATGATCGTTACGACGGAAGCTGGTAGGCGCTCGATACAAGGGGGTTATCCTGAATGAGCAGGTAGGAGAGAAGGATAGCACTACCATTACTATAAGCAAACATGTTCACGCCTCAGTTGCTGACCGTGTTGCGGCGAACGGTAGACAGAATCGAGCTGGCACGCGATCTAATTGACGGTGTCTGGGTGCGCACTGGTGTCATGGCACGGGCAGGCGTCTGGGCGCCAGACGACGTCGAGTTGTGGTGATGATGGTGGTGGTCGTGACCGACGGTGTGTCGTCCGTCACAGCATGCTGCGCGAGTGTTAGCCGCTAAAAGAATGACGCAGAAGACACAAACACTCACCTCTGACATTGTCAAGGCCCTCAAACGATTCGTCAAAGTCCTCATCGTCACGGGCAACCTGGTCATAGTCCTGCTCCAGGGCAGCAACGTCGGCGATTGGGACACCCTTGTACGCTCCCTTGTAACGGTGGCCGCCAAAGTTGGGCTGCGGAACCTGGTGCCGGCGCAAGTACGTGTCGGCAGGGGTGCCAACTCGCTTTCGAGCGCTCAACGACGATGTAGGGCGCACTTGCGACGCCCGTGGTGTCGCACCGTTAGAGTCCATACTCCGCATGCTTAAGCGCGACTTTGGTGAACGGAGCTGGCCGTGCTCGTCGGGAATGACAGAAAGGCGACGACTCCTGGTTGTGTTGTCGTTTGTCGTCTCGGTAGCGAAGCCATCAGTGTTCGATGGGGGCTGCTGGTGCTGGAGCAGGAAGTTGAGCGCGCTCATCCATAAGTCGTGTCGAGCCTTTGACGGCGCCGTAAACTGGATTTCGCGGCCGTGAGTCGTGACGACAATCGACTTTTGGTAGAGGCCAGGGGGAGCAGAGTTGTAGTCGTCAACAACACGGACAGCCGAGATGAACACGCTCTTGGCCTTGGACTCGGAAGCCGAACTGCTGCCAGGGTCCTGGGTAGACCAGTAGAGGGTCTTTGTGTACGGGTGCACCCAGAAGAATCGGCGATGGCGGTTCTCCGACATTCCGCGACCGATGGTGCGGCGCGTGTACTTGTGGAGGTACTCGCCGATCATGGTCTGCGTGATCGAGTGGATCGTGCTGGGGTCCGTGGATGGCGTTTGTGGCTGAGCAGCGCGCTGCGTCTTTGGAGGAACGACACTCTCGATCGAGGTGAACGACGCGTTGCGCTCCCGGAAGTCGGATACGCTGGAGTTGGCAGACGTGTATCCGGTAGTGCCAATCTTGCCATTCTCGTTGATGACCTGGGTGGCCTTGCGCTTGACCGTGTCGCGAGACTTCTGCCACGCATCCACCTCCTTGTTGCCAGGAGTCTTGCGGCCACTGCTGTTGAATGACGTTCCGCGGTGGAGGTTGGTGGGAGGGCCCATAGATGATGGAGCGCCGCCAGCGACGCGGATGGCTGCACCGGCTGCCGTGGGAGCGGATCGGCTAGACTTCTTGGGGCCGCGGGTAGTACCATTTGGCGAAATGGCACGGGACAGGAAGTCGTCGGGAGGTGGTGAGACGGGGCGCGTTGGGCCAGTCGACATTGTCTTGATCGGAACGTCGGCGGGCGGTGGGACCGGGGGCGGAGGAGGAAGGTGCATCTGAGGGGGGCGGGTCTTGTCCGGTGCAGGCGTCTCGGCAGCCTGAAGGTGCACGGGAATGTGCGGCGGCAGACCATCCACGTCGGCATGTGCCAAGTCGCGAGAGCGAGGCTGGCCAGCACTGGCATCCGCTTCGATGAGGCGTCCGTGTCCTGATAAGGACGATGACGAAGCACGACGGCCCATCATCTGAGGAGTTGGCGGTGCCTTCAAGAAGTCGAAGTTTGCGCCGGGAGAGACACGGTAGAATCCAAGGTCGGGCGAGCGTGGTGCCATAGCCGTAACCGGAGTGATCGGCTCGCGGGTCGCCGCGTCTGGGGCCAAGGTGGCCGGCACCTCGACAACCTTCTCGACCTCGACGATCCGCTCGACAATCTTCTCCACAGGAACTTCGATGTGGCGTTCGACGATCTTCTCGACCTCGACGGGGACCTCGACTTGGCGTTCCACGATGCGTTCGACCTCGACTGGGACTTCGACGAGCCGCTCGACGACCTTCTCCACCTCGACAATCTTCTCCACTTCCACAATCTTCTCCACCTCCACAATCTTCTCCACTTCGACGATCTTCTCGACAGGAACCTCGACTGTCTTTTCGACAATCTTTTCGACAGGAACCTCGACAAGAACCTCGACGATCTTCTCGACCTCGACGGGAACCTCGACAGTCTTCTCCACAATCTTTTCGACCTCCACGATGCGCTCGATGGGGACTTCGACTGGGACCTCGACGCGAGTCTCGACGATCTTTTCGACGATCTTCTCGACCTCGACAATGCGGTCCACGGGGACTTCCTTGATGACTTCCTTTTCGACAATCTTCTCCACGTCGACGTTGACGGGTACCTCGACGATGCGCTCGACAATCTTTTCGACTTCGACGATCTTGGGCACCTCGACGTGGCGGTCAACAACCTTCTCGACGTGCTTCTCGACCTCGACGATCTTGGGGACCTCGACCACCCGTTCGACCTCGACAATCTTCTCGATTTCGACGGGCTTCTCGACGATCTTCTCGACAATGACCTCGACAGGACGGTCGACAATCTTCTCGACGATGACCTCGACGGGTTTCTCGACGATGACCTCGCGTTCGACAATCTTTTCGACCTCGACGATCTTTTCGACGATCCGGTCGACTGGCTTCTCGACGATCACCTCGCGGTCAACGAAGACCTCGACGGGCTTGTCGACAAAGACCTCCTTCTCAACGATCTTGTCAACAAAGACCTCCTTCTCGACGATCTTGTCGACAAAGACCTCCTTCTCGACGATGCGATCCACAGGGACGGTGACGATGCGTTCCACAATCTTCTCGACGGCAACCTCCTTGATGACCTCCTTTTCGACGATGCGGTCGACGGGGACCTCTTTGATGACCTCCTTGATGACCTCCTTTTCGACAATCTTCTCGACAGGGACCTCCTTGATGACTTCCCTCTCGACAATCTTCTCGACGGGCACCTCGACGATACGCTCCACGATCTTCTCGACGGGAACCTCGACGACGCGCTCGTTGACCTTGTCTCGGCTGGCCATGCGAGAGACGCGGCGGGCCTCTGCCCAGCCACCAGCCGCGGCAGCAGCAGCGCCCAAGCCGAGGCCGACCGGGGCGAACGAACGAAGGCGGCTGGTGTGCTTGTCGTCATCGCTGTCCTCGCCGGCGCTTGAATCGCCACCGGTTGCGGTGGCATAGTCATCAGTATCGGTCGGGAGTTCGGAGGTAGACTGGACAGGGGTGAGCGTGCCGACAGTCTCCCGGGCGTCCTCGAAGTCGGTCTCCGTCTCGGTGTCGGTACGGAACTCGGAGAGAGACGACTCGGGGCGAAAGGGTGGAAGGGCAATCGTCTTCTTGGATGGAGTTGTCTCCTCAGCCTCGGCATCACCGGCAGTGATAGTTGCCAGGGTGTCGGATGTCGGTAAGGCGCGGACGGGCGATGTGCCAGGCGACCACCGCTCGGTCATGACACCGGCGTCGGCATAGGCACCGGTTTCGGCTGTCAGCTCGTCGCTGAGAGCAACATTGGGGCCGACAATGTGGGCGTGAACCGAATCAAGATCCTCGCCAGTCGACTTGAAGCTGACATCCGAAATGCTGCGGCTGTGCCTGGGCTCCCAATCTTCGCCGAGAGAGTCACCGAGCGACTCGCCGAGGGTAGCGTTACGGTTGGCCAACGGCGAAGAGACGAGAGGGGCCGAAGACGAGTCGATGCTGCGGTTGCGAAGAAGATCAGGGGTTCCAGACGAGCCCGAGTTGAAGCTCTGGTCTGCAGAACCGGTGCTGAGACCAGACGAGGCGCGAGGGAAGCCGAGCTTGCGGGTGATGGAGGCGGCAATTCCTCTTCCACCTCGTCCTCCTCTCCTGCCGCGACCGACACTTCTGCCACCGCGGGACGCCTTGAGAGTGTCATCGTCGACACCATGTGCCGGTGTGCGAGTGCCAAACTCGTCGACTTCATCGTCGTCCTGGGTGCGGCGAAGGTCGTCCTTGAGGTACGCAATCTCCTCCTGGGCACGAGCGAGGGACTCGCGGAGCTCCTCGACCTCATTGACGTACATCTCACCAAGGGGCGAGCGGGAGAGGGACAAGGACCTGTTGGGAGTGTTGTCGGGGGATTCAAAGTCGGAGGCGTAGAGCTGAGAGGGAGAGAGAGCGTTGTCGTTGGCATCGAAGCCAGGTCCCTTGCGTGGCCGTCCATGGCCGTCACCGCCGAGGAAAACGTCTTCATCGTCGTCCTCGAGGTCATCGCCGCCGCGGACAAGAGGGCTGCCGAGGCGGTTGGACCTAGACTTGAGCGCATTGACATGGCGCTGACGTTCGTTGGTGAGCTCGCTGAGGAGGTCGCTCTTGTCTCTGACGAGACCTGCCGTTGCCTTGCGAGCCTGGGCCATCTCTGTCTCGTGCTTGAACTTCATTTCGTCGATAGTCTGTGCGTGCCTTTCGGCCTCAGACTTGTGCGTCTCGGCTGCCTCGCGAACAGCAGCGAGGGACTTTGTGAGACGAGTTTGCTCGCCAGAAGCCTTTGTGAGCTGCGATTGAACATCCTGGTGGTTTGATCGCAGCTCCTGGAGCGCGACTTCGAGGTTCCAGTTGTCGTCCTTGTACCGCTCTGTTCCAATGTGAGTGATGTGAACTAGCGCACGGGCGCTCGGTCGCCACGTCTTCACAACCTACCTGCGGTGCTTTCAGCCGTCCGAACCGCAGCCACCAGCTCTCCGCGCTCCGCTTCCCAGCCATCCTTCTCCTCGCCCAGTTGCCCGATGGCACGATCCCGTTCGTTGAGGAGGGCCTGCAATCTTCGCACCTCGACTAAGAGGTTTTGGCCAATCTCGGTGGCAAACTCCATGTCGAGTGCTCGGTGCTGCGCATTGCGTTGACGCCGTGACAATGTCACAGGCGTCTCGCCGTTGGACTTCTTGCCAGGCGTTATGGCGTCGACGGTGGGGACAATGTGCGCGTCCAGAAACTAGTGGGGTAAGCGGGCCGGAGAAGTCGAGTGTGCTAGCAACTTACCTTGGATCCACCCAGCTCACGCATGATTCCTTGGTTGTCCGAGTCCCAGCCTTTCATTGCCTCCTGCAGCTCGAGAAGCTTGGCATGGGTGTCGTGACCAATGTCGTCGCCGTCCTCGTCCATGTCGCCGAGGGACTGGATCCGCTCTTCCAGTTCGGCCTGCTGAGCGAGGATGTTTTGGCCCATCTGGCCCACAACCTGGGCCTGCTGGCCCTTGTGCTCGAGCAGCTGCTGGAGCTGTTGACGGAGTGACACGGCATTCAGGTCGGTGACGACTAGTTCTGGCGAAGCCGCACGCTCTAGCTGTTCCGCGATGGCGTCCGACCCTGGCGGAGCAGGAAGGGGGTTTAGGAGGTTGCCGCGAGAGCGCTTCTTGCGCACGCCGGCGCCTTCGATGGGCGTCGAGCCAAAGGGGTCCTCCATGTTGCGACACTGCTCGGTGAGAGCAATGAACGGCTACAGTGTTGGAGAGTCGATGACTCGTTGAATGAAATGGTAGAATGTAACTTGAGTGTGTGTGTGGTGTCCAAGATCAAAGTGACGGGTTCAAGCGTTGCGAGGGGAGTGTTGCAGACGCTACGAAGAGGCATTAGCAACTGGCCGATCAGAGGAGGTGTCTGGGTGGTTGGGGCAATAGAAGCATGGGTGGTGTGTCTATGGCGGGACGTCCCGATTAGGACATGTGGAATTCACAGCTCGAGGAAGGAAGGGAGGAGGAGGCGGCGGCGGCGCGTGTGGTGGTGGACTAGGACAGCCGGGTGCCGGTGTCGAGAGCGGGAGGAGGAAGGGATGTGGGTTGTAGGTGGGTGGGTGGGTGTGTTTGTGTTTTTGTGCACACTCACGCTCTGGGCCGTTGCAGGGTTGATCTGTTTACCTCTCGACGTTGAAGCGGTGGGTGCGGGCGGGGCAAGTCGTCCTTGGTCAAGGCAATGGGGTGTGTTCAAGATGACAAGGTCAAGTGTGGGTGTTAAAGAGTGTGTGTGACTTTTGCTGGCGCCAACCCGTGCGAGGCAAAAGACAATGTTGTATATGGCCAAGTTGCAATGTTGTAAGGAAGGTCTCACACAAACGGGAAGGGGGTAGAGTGGTTTGTGGGTTGGTGTTTGGCACACTGGCACACACCATGCACCAACCAGTGTTTGGTCTTGCATCTAACCTAACCAGCCCCGATTGCAAGCCATTCTCGATTCGCACCCAAGCAAGCACCCAAACCAGGTACGGCGCTGGCCGGTACGGTGCGGTGCGGTATGGGGCACGGCACGCGCGGTGCGCGATGCGCGTGTGGTGGTGCATCGGGGGCGACGGCGCGACGACCCGGACCGCGAGTCTGACGTGCGACGCTTGTTCTCCGGCGCGTGCAGGGGGTGGGGTGGGTTTTGGCCTGGACTCCTGGGTGGGCGGCGACGAAGGGCATTCGACCCAAGGGACAAACTAGCCCAGGTCTACCGCGGCCAGCCAGCCGCCTGTCACGCTGGGCGGCCATGGAATCTGGGCCACCTCGCGTGACAAAAGAGGGGGGGATGAATAGAGTTGTTGAGCCACACGTGAGATTACATAATTCACATGATGGGCCAAATTCGGTCATAGCGCATGGCGTTTCCCTGCCAAGACTGTGTTCCAGATCACCACCAGCATGCGCCCCGGTGCCAGGCCCCGGGTGAAGGGAAGGGAAAGGGGGGCGTGGGCAGACGGCAATGAGTGATGTCGTGTCGCGCGCGCGCGCCCATGACGGCGAGGCAAGGCAGTGAGTGGTGCAGCACGCCCACCAGCCAGCTGCTCGTCGTCTTAACGACGACCAAGTTTCACACTCGCGTCATATATATTTAATCACAGAGATCCCACAATCCTCGATCCTCCCCTCCCTTCCCCCTCCAACTCAATCCCATCGCCACTGGACACCCACCCCCCAAACCACAGGTTACTATCCACTCACCAGGTGACACTCGACCGACCGCACGCACCGCCATGACGAGGTCCTTCCTCATCCTCGCCCTCGTGGCCATTATCGCCCTCTCCTTCACCCCCCAGGTTGCAGCCTTTGGCGCAGGTGAGCGACGATAAGGGGCCCTCACGCGACATCCGTCTGATGTATTCCTAGGCAACATTCCTTCGTTCTCTTATCTCGAGGACAAGGCGTTCCGCCATGGCGATATCGAGGACATTCTCGTCGACATGCTCAAGGTCACTGGCAGTGGCTTCCTCAGCCGTGGAACCAAGTTTACTGGCCTGGACGTGAAGCGTGTGAGTTGCGTGGATCTCGTCTTCTGGACATCTGGCTAATAAGCACAGGTCTACTTTGGTGAGTGTCATATGGGTGCCGGGGCGATCAGTGCTAACGGGGGGCTCAAGGCAACTGGCTGCGCGATTACAGTCAGGTGAGTTTACCGCACAGCCTCGCGCGCTCGGCCGTGACTGATTTTGTTCCTAGGCTGTCGACGTCGGTGCGCTCAAGAAGGCCAACCTCCAGACTATTCTCAACGTGGTTCTTGTCCTCGGCTTCCTCGCTCACGGTTACGTTACCAACGAGTTTGAGGCCACCAAGGAGCGCGTCGGCTGCTACCTCCCCGTTGAGCACATTGACAACCCCAAGGGTTACGCCGATGGAGAGGATGCCAGGCAGTACGACCCCCGTCTCCGTGGCCCTATCGACCCGAGGGAGCTCGAGATTGACCCCCAGACGGGCATGAAGAACTACATTGGTGTGTGGTGATGTGGCCTTGGGTCGATACGACGCAATCGCTAACACCCCCACAGCCAATGAGCAGGGTGGCTGGGACACATCCAAGGCTCTTGTCAGGCGCCTCATGATCCAGTGTATCGAGCTTGGTCGCAAGTTCAAGCAGACTGGCGACAAGAACGACCAGTACGAGGCGTTCCGCCTTCTGGGCACCTTCCTCCACACACTTGAGGACTTCACCGCCCACTCCAACTACTGTGAACTGGGTAAGCAACCAACCGCATGAGAGTAAAAAGCCAACCACGCAGCCCTCATTTCCATGGGCCACCAGAACGTGTTCCCTCACGTTGGTCAGAATGTCAAGATCCGCGCCCCCAACGGACGTGACGTGTACCCCCTCGTCACCGGCACGTTCGGTGGGGCCGACTTCATTCACTCGCTTATGGGTGAGGCGACCGACCACCTCAGCCAGGTAAGCGCGTGAGCGAATGGCAAGATGCTAACTTAACAGGCCTCAGTCTCCGACCTCGTTTCCAAGATCAGCCACGCCAAGACGGTTGAGGAGGTGCAGTCCTCGTCGGCCAACCGCCTGCGCACAATGTTCTTCGACCTCCCCGGTAGCGACGGGCAGGAGCTTAATGCCGAGATGGAGAGAGTTCAGAACCGTGCTGCCGGCGCTCAGTCCGGTGCCGAGCAGCTGAGCCCCCAGGATCTCTACAAGGTTCTTTGGCAGATCCTCTCGTTCCGTGACTCGGTCATGAAGAGTGTCGAGGTGGGTTTATGACTCAGACAGTGCTAACGTAGCAGAGAACTATCGACCGCATCCCCGGTCTTAGCTCCCTCACTGAGAAGATTAGCAACTCGGTGTCCATCTTCGTCATCACCACGATGGAGCCGTTTGTCAAGCCTCTGATTGGCAACGCTACCAACGCTCTGCAGACGTCGTCGCAGGCCGTCATTGACTCACACGACCAGTACGAGGTTTGGAACGACTGGAACGCGTCGGACCCTACGCACTCGTTCCTCTCCAAGGTAGGAGACGCGTTGTGACACCCGCTGACATTGCTAGGACCACTTTGCCCTTCTCCTAAACCAGCCCGCTGGTGAGATTGCCAAGATCATTGTCAAGTACACAGTCGAGCGTGTCGTCAGGGCATGGGACGACCCCAAGCAGAACCCCCAGGCGATCGCCGAGGACGTTCTCCAGGTGCTCCACCACCCCGACTTCCGCAACCCCCAGTGTGAGTGCCTCAATCACGCCACGTTGGGTACCGCTGACCTTGCCTCAGCCCAAATTCAGAACGAAATGTTCAACCACATGGGCAAGTGGCTCAACGAGCTTGGAGGCAACAAGAACCAGGCCATCGACCGCCTTACAGCCGACAGCGTCAAGGGTGGCAAGAACAAGCGTATCGGCGACAACTCGACCGACACTGCCCATGTCCACAACCCTCTCCTTCCCGATGGTGGCCTTCAGGCTGTCATTGCCGCTCAGGGTGGCCACATGCCCGGTGCGAGCTATTTGAACGCCGGCCAGGACCTCGCGAGCGGCAAGATGCCATGGCAGCAGGGCTTCGGCTCGGGTGGCTCCAACGCGTGGCGTGGTGCCGACGAGAGCAACTTGCAGCAGCAGCCCCAGCACGGAGCTGGCGGCGGCCAACAGTTTGGCCAGGACCAGAGCTACCAGCAGCCTCAGCACCAGTTCGGCCGCGACCAGGGCTTCCAGCAGGACAACTACAGCTTTGGTGGTGGCAACGAGCAGAACCAGCAGCAGCAGTGGGGTGGCAACCAGCAGCAGCAGGGCCAGTGGGGCCAGCAGCAGCAGCAACAGCAGCAGCAGGGCCAGTGGGGTCAGCAGCGTCCCAACAACGAGGGCTTCCCTGGTGCTGGTTTCGGCCGTGATAACAACTACCAGGGTGACAACTACCAGTTTGGCAGGTAACTTGACTGCTTTGGGGTTGATGACAGCAAAATAGTCATTATTGTGACAGAAGCGAGAGTGTACCGTGTTCTAAAACATGCATGAACATGTAAGATCTACACGAGAACGTGGGTGGTAGTGGGGTGTGCTTCTTGCGTCTATGTTTGCGGTGTCTCTGCCTCGTTCTCGACTGGGCTCCGCGCCCGTGCCTCGTCTTCATCCGCGTACTGCGTCTGCGACTGAGCCTGTTCCTCGTGTGCAGCGCGGCGCTTCGCCGCCCGCTTCTTCCAAAGCCACCGGGCGACATGGTACGCAATGAGGATGGCGACAAAGCAGCCCACAATCGCGGCGCCGACGTACCCGCTTGCGTCGTTGGCCCTCGCCCAAGCGCGCCACCAGCTGCCCGCGAGTCCGCCGCCGTCCTCGGCCTCAGCGGCCTCGCGGCACTGGGTGCAGTTTTCGCCGATGAGGCCCATGATCTCGATGAGCGAGATGCTGAGCGCGACGAGGATGGAGAGGAGCGTGAGGCTGATGGACAGGGAGGAGATGGTGCTCGCCTTGGCGGCGAGCATGCGGGCGTTGTGTTCCTCGGCCTGTGCCTCGACGATCGTCTCGTCGTCGTTGAGCTTGCTGTCCGTCTTGCTGTCGTCGCGGGGGAGCGGCGGCCGGGGCTCAGACGACTCGGCGACGGGCGAGTTGAGCGGTGCGACGCTCTCCACGTCCGCCTGGAGCCTGAGCGGCCGGTAGAACAGGTGCAGCTTGCCGTCCGCGCCCTTGAGGTTTGGCTGCGCGTACGCGTACAGCATGAGCACCGAGTCGAGGCTGTCGACGAGCGACATGCCCGCCGTGAAGAGGAACGGCAGGATCACGACCTTGCCGTGGCTGATGGCCTCGCCCTTTGGTCCGCGCGCCGCGATGGCCGAGATGGCGAGGAGGGCGATGGAGGAGGCCGTGTCGAAGCCCTGGGCGTGGGTCAGCTGGCTCTACACATGGGCGGCAGCTGCACTCACAAAGCCGAACAGAATGCCCACGGGATACAGCTTCCACGGCTTGTCGACCGCGCGCATGATCGGCGCGATAATGCGCACCAAGCACCCGCCGCCCTGGATCGCGGTCGGGTCGCCCTCCTCTGGGGGAAGGCCGGCCTTGACCCGTGCCTTCTGCTTCTTGCGATACCTGATCGCGCCGACGAGGAAGAAGGTGTTGATGCACGCGACGAGGAAGAGGAAGCTAGCGGAGACCGACGTGCCGACGATGCCGCCGACCGAGCCGACCTTGTCGAGCTTGTCGTAGATGTCGACGCTGGGTGGTTAGCGGGTGGCCCGATGAGAAGAGGGGATGGGGAGATGCCGACGGAAGTTGGGAAGGCATGGTGGCGGGTCACCGGTCTCACTGGAGTGAAACCGCATGCTCCACACGGCCACACTCACCTGACAGCAATAGCCACGTTCACAGCGATAACAATTGTCGAGTGGCCCAGGCTGAAGAACAGCCCGCAGGTGAGGGGCAGCTGGCCCATGCTGACCATCTGGCGGGTCGCGTTGTCAATCGCCGAGATGTGGTCTGCGTCGAGGCCGTGTCGAAGGCCGAGCGTCTGGGGCGTGTGTGAGCTGCCAGTCCACTGGAACTTCAGTTCGACTCACCCAAGCCAGCAAGGCGATGCCTAGCAAGCCGTCCCGCTGCCCAAAGGCAATACCCGCCGCGACCCACATCGCGGCGTTGAAGAGCAGCTCGCCGCCGATGAGGGCGACCGCGCGCCCGAGGAGTGTGGGGCGGGGGAGGCTGCGGAGGTTCATTGGTATGGGTTGGGTATCCAGTCAGTCGATCAGTATGGGTACATGGAGGAGAAGAAGAAGCAAGAGATGGACGGGGGGGGATTGGGAGTTATGAGAGAGAGCAGAGAGCTTTCAGCCCCACCTCGCCCCCCTCTGTTGGCGCCTTGTGACCCATGCTTGTCCTCTCCGCCCGATTCCAGTTCCCAGATTCTCAAAAGATAGGAATCGGGCTAAGCGTGTGGATGACGTCGAATGGGAACTCGTCGTTGGGCACCACTTCATTTGCCGAAACAGTCCTCCACCGGAAGATAAGGCGGGGGCGGGGCGCGGGTGCCTCGCCCAGACTACAAGGGAGGGCCAAATACGCGGATGTCACCGACGGCATCGCGGCAGCGGAGCAGCGGCACCGACCACAAAGTCGACGAGGTCCAGGCTACATCACACCCTTGTCAACAACATCGGCCCTTCCGACCTCGACCACATTGTGCACCACCATGCCGCCGTTACAGTTCTGGAAGCCCGGCGCCGTGGCTCCAGGTGAGTTGGCCCCGACGGCACCGCTGACCCCCCCAGGCTCGTCGCTGGACCGTGAGACGGAGAACGAAGGCACGATCGTCGCGTCGAGCTCCAAGCTCGCCAACCTCAGCCTCGAGGCGCAGCGGGCGCGGCTGCCAATCTACAAGCACCGAGCCAAGCTGCTCTGGTGTGTAGAGCGGTACCAGGTTGTCATTGTCGTCGGGCAGACGGGCAGCGGAAAGTCGACTCGTAAGTGCAGCGAGGGAAGGAAGGAAGGGGCGTTGAGCTGACCCCGGCGCTAGAGATCCCACAGTACCTCCACGAAGCAGGGTGGACGTCCGAGTCCCGCGTGGTGGCATGTACCCAGCCCCGAAGGGTCGCTGCGACCTCGGTCGCGACGCGCGTTGCCGAGGAAGTCGGCAGCGTGCTCGGCGACGAGGTGGGGTATACCATCCGCTTTGAGGACCTCAGCAACCCCACGCGCACAAGAATAAAGTACCTCACGGACGGGATGCTCTTCCGCGAGTGTATGCAGGACCCGCTGTTGAGCAAGTACAGCGTGGTGATGGTGAGTAGATAGCTGGTCGGGGGAAGGCTGACGCCAGATTGATGAGGCGCACGAGCGGGGTGCATACACCGACCTCTTGTTGGGCTTACTGAAGAAGATTATGAAGAAGCGTCCGGAGCTGCGCGTTATCATCTCGTCGGCGACGATCGATGCGTGAGTGGCTGTCTGATGTGACACTGTAACTAGCCACTGACCCCACAGCGAGGACTTCTTCGAGTACTTCAACACAAATTCGGACGGGACGGACAGGTCAAAAGACGACGCGACCAGTAGGTGTTCAGCCAACTCCACGCGCTCACCTCCCAGTCGTCAGCCTCGAGGGCCGCATGTTCCCCGTCGAGGTGTGCTACCGCAAGGAGCCCGTCGTCGACTACGTCCAGGCCGCAGTGGACACGGTGTATGACATCCATCTCAAGGAGCCGGCGGGCGATGTGCTCGTGTTCCTAACGGGTCGAGATGAGATTGACGGGGCGATCCAGCAGCTGGCTGACAGGATGGAAACGTGAGTTAGTGAGACTCGCTTGGTTTCTAACTCTCAGACTACCCCGCGGCGCGCCAAAGATCCTCGCCCTGCCACTCTACGCCACCCTCCCGCCTGAAGAACAGGAGATCATCTTTGACCCACCACCACGGGACACACGCAAAGTCATCTTCGCCACAAATATCGCCGAGGCGAGTGTCACCATCGACGGGATCAAGTATGTCGTCGACTCTGGCTTTGTCAAGGTAGGTTTGCAGCAAGAACACCCCTGACGCCCAGTTGAAAACGTTCAACCCACGGACAGCAATGGACGTGCTCACCGTCACGCCCTGCTCATTGGCCTCGGCCAACCAGCGTGCGGGACGAGCAGGCCGTACGTCCGCCGGCAAGTGCTTCAGGCTGTACCCCGCGTCCGTGCTGCCCACGACCAACCCATACTCTGCGATGCCGATCACGACGCCGCCAGAACTCGTCCGCTCCGACATCAGCATGTACGTTCTCCAGCTCAAGGCTCTTGGCATCGACAATGTGGCCAAGTTCGACTTTATGAGCCCCCCGCCAAGCGACATGATGATTCGTGCTCTCGAGTTCCTGTACTCGCTCAAGGCGATTGACGACGACGGACACTTGACCAAGCCTCTCGGCGAGCGAATGGCCGAGCTGCCGTTGGACCCAATGATGGCGACGATTGTGAGTGACCCCGCGACGTTGTCCCCACTCACACGCCCAGCTCCTCAACTCGTTCGACTTTAGATGTGGCGAGGAGATCCTCACAATTGCAGCCATGACGGCGGTGCAGAACGTGTTCATCCTGCCGCAGGGAGGCATGCGCGAGGCCATGGCTGAGATTGAGCGGCGCAAGTTTACCGCCGAGGAGGGTGATCACATTACGCTGTTGAATGGTGAGTGAGCTAGTGAGCGTGGGTCGAGCTCACCCCAGCGTACAACGCGTTCATTCGCTATGGCCAGCGCGACAAGTCGTGGTGCGGCAACCACCGGCTCAACTTCAAGGCGCTGTCGCGAGCCGTGTCTATCCGGAAACAGCTGAAAAAGTATCTCGACAGGTTTGGTATCCCGGTGGTCAGTTGCTCTGGCGACGCGGTGCGGCTGCGCAAGTGTCTCGTGTCGGGCTACTTCAAGGTGAGCTGAAGTATATGCGGTACATAGCTGACACCTCAGAACGCCGCGCGCATGTTGCCAGACGGGACATATCGCACAGCACGGGAAGGGGCAGTGAGTAGAGCTTCGCAGATTCTGGGTTCTCACAGCTCACACACCCCAGATCCTCCACGTCCACCCCTCGTCCGTCATGTTCACCCGCCAGCCCAGCACCGGCTGGGTCATCTTCCACGAGGTGCTCGAGACGACCAAGAGCTTCATGCGGGACTTGACCGTCGTCGAAGAGGAGTGGCTCGTCGAGCTTGCGTGAGTGCAGCTGTCGCAAGCGCTAGTGTAAGCTGACCACCCCAGGCCACATTACTACCAGTTCAAGGGCGGGGGCATCAAGAAGCACTAGGGGTGTGCCTTTTGTTTAATAGGTGCAAGATCACACACCGAAGCTTAATAGAACGGAACTACCACATGCATAGCCACAGGGGCCGAGGCGCCATGGTCACCCAATTGTTACGAACGCCTTGTGGCACATAACACCTGTGGCACAACGCCAGTGAGCGCCCTCCACGAGATCCGCGTTGTCTGCATGCGGGCATAGTTCCTCGAAGCCGCTGCCAGCATCGCACTTGCCAGCATGCGCATCCATCAGCGTACCGCACCCGTTAGCGGATCGCACCCGCCAGCACGTCGCACCCGTTAGAATCGCACCCGCCGACATACTGCACCCGCCAGCATATCTCGCACCCGTCAGCATATCTCGCACCCGTCAGAATCGCACCCGCCAGCATCGCACCCGCTAGCACAGCGGTGACGACAGCAGTTGGCTTCCTGTTTCTCCTTCTCTGGAGCAAACAGGTGCACGGTTCGAGCCCGTGACGAACAAGAATCCGGAGCCCAGGGGTGGGACAACGGGTTCGGGGAGTAGGGTTGGTCTCCTTTTGTGTGTGTGTGAGTGGGGCCTCTTTTGGTCCTCTTTCATTACGCTGGGGGTTCATGGAACGTTCGCACCGCCTCCGCATACACAAATCGTCGTCAGTGTGGCGAGTCTCGTCAATGTTGTTTCTGGGCAGATTCATTCCATTGATTTATGACCGCGCTGCGGAATGCAGCGTCCGGCTTTGAGCTTCGACGGGTGCAGGGACGGGTTCGGCGCTGTATCAGGTGCAGCAGCAGTTACAAGGACAGGTGCACGCTCCGGTGTAGCGTGAGGCGTCGAGCGGACACTGGGGACTGGGCGGGGAGCAGGCGCCGGCGTGGCGGCGGGTCCGACGTCGAGGCGAAGGCGTTGGCGCAGGCGCGAAGCGCGTGGATGTGGCATAGCCACCAGTTGCAGTAACGGGTGCGGGCACGGTGCGTGAACGGGTGCAGACTTGGGTGCGGGGCTGTGGCAGTACATACCGGCTCAGCGACAGGCTCAGCGTTGAAGCAGTGTCTATGAAGTGGTGGGTACAACGTTGAGCGTTGAGAATGGGCGAAGCGCATGTTTTGACGGGTGCACCCTCGAGTCGTCGACGGGTGTAGCGTATCGTCAAGTAACTGGTGCAGCTAAAGAAGCAGGAAGCCGTGTCAAATCAGCAGGCAGAGTGTCGACTCTCAAAGACAGGCCATCGACGCGTGCAGGAGCAGGTGCGGCATTGGGCGTCGGTGGCAGCGTGAGCGGGTGCAGGCGCGGGTGCAAGCACAGGTGCCTCCTCCAGTACAGCGTGAGGTGTCCAGCGCATGATGAGGACGGCGTGGGGTGCCGGCGCCAGTGTGGCGGCGGGCTCGACGTCAAGGCGAAGGGGCGGGCGCAGGTGCGAAGCGCGCTGGTGTGGCACAGCCAGCAGGTGTAGCGCGGGTGCAGCGGCGAGTCAGTACGCGTTCAGCGGCGGGTGCAGTGGCGGGTGCGGCGCCGCGACGGGTGCGGCAGCAGTTTCAGGAGCGGTTTCAGTAGCAACGGGGTCGAAGACTCCACGACCGCGTCTGGCGGAGCCAGGAGGGGAGAGGAGGGTGGGTCGCCTTGCGTTCCTAGGGACACGGCAGGTTCGTTCCACTGCCACGGACACGCAAACACATGCACAGACACAGACACACATTAGTGGTTCCCAAGTCGTGTGGTAGGTAGGTGCTAACCACTCGGGGTCATGCCGTTCCCATCACTGGCGCCAGTGGCCAAGAAAGTATGCCTTGTTAGCCACGGTTGTTTCTGTAGCAATTGTGTAGGTATTTGGAGAGTTGCGCAAAAAGGTGCCAGTGATCCTCTAGATAGCCAGGTTGTTTATCCCAACAAAATGCATTCAAATGACACACATCCTCCCCAGAATGCACAAGTCGCGCAATTCTGCGTCTTGGCATAGTTCGGCCACGCTGAAATATTTAGGAAGTGAGGTTCCGACCACATGGAGAGGGGGCACCAGCTGTCCACGAACCGAACGCTTGCGCCCCCTGGCCACACAGAATCGTGCGAAGTGGGCCTTGGAGGTCAAGGTCGACGGCGGGTCGAGGAGCACGGGGAGAGCGGCGCGCATCCCTTGCAGCGTGTCGTGGGCGGCTGCATAGTCCGCCACGGTACCTGGGGGAGGGGACTTGAACCTGTCCCCCACAGTTGAGCAGTTCCTCGAGGTGAGTTGACACTGAATGGTGGCAGCTCGGTGTGGAGGCGCCAGTGTGGTGGCGGGTTCGACGTTGACACGACCTCGCCGGATATATGTAGCAAGTGAGGTGTCGACCAGATGGAGCGGGCGGAGGTGCTGACAATCCCTTGGCTCCCAGCTGGTCCTCTGTGTCTTCAGACATGTTGTCGCTGGGCATGAAGCATGTGTAGCTGACCTCCTGGCATCCATGCCCTCCTGCGACTATATCTGGGGTACCTCGGGTACCCCAAGTCCCCCAGTACCCAGAAGAGACGAAACCGCGGCCTGGCAGATGGAGCAGCCTTCAACTCTTAAGGAATCAGCGACTCTTCCCGACTCCTCGTCGTGCTAGCGCGACACAACTCCCCAAGCAGCGGCAGTAACGTTCGCTGCAGCTGGTTCTACTTCCCGTGAACTGTAAGAGCGACGATCCTTCGCCCGTGGTCGGAGTGTGGCAGCAGTTGCGCCTGTGCAGTGGAGGCGGCGTGACGAGCAGAGTGAGTGCACCGGGCACAAGTCTCAACGGGTGCAGCGTCCAGTCTCAAATGGTGCAGCATCGATTCGTTAACGGGTGCACGGGTGCAGCGTCGAGTGCTCAACGGGTGCACGGGTGCAGCGTCGAGTCGTTGCGCGGGTGCATGGTCGACGGGTGCAGCGTCCAGTCTTAACGGGTGCAGCGTGGAGTCGTTGACGGGTGCGTGGGTGCAGCGTCGAGTCGTCGACAGGTGCAGGCAGCATCGAGTCGGCGACGGGTGCACGGGTGCGCGGGTGCGCGGGTGCAGTGTTGAGTCGTCGGCGGGTGCTCGAGTGGAGCGTCGAGATCGAGCTGGTGTAGGTGCGCTGGCGGAGAGGGAGAGTGGACAGAGGAGAGAGAGGTTGCACTTCGTTTCCCCATTTATGCCACACGCCACATCACGTGCCTGCCATCATCGACGGGTGCGCGGGTGCAAGGGTGCAGCGTGGTGCCAGGACCAGCGTCGAGCCATCGACGGGTGCACGGGTGCAGCCTCCGGTATTGGGCTTTGGCGGGTGCAGCGTCGAGCTTCGACGGGTGCGCCCACCTGTTGAGTGGGCGGCGTCGCGCGGACAGCAAGGACTGTGCTGGGTGTAGGTGCTGATGAGGGGGCGGGTGGGACGCTGAGTCGAATTCGCGAGCGCAGGCGCAACGGCACCGAGGTGGCGCAGCCACCCACCAGGTGCCACAAGGGGTGCAGCAGCAACGGGTGCAGCGACGGGCGCAGCAATGGGTTCAACAACGGGTGCGAACGCGGGTGCATGAACAGGTGCGGGCTTGGGTGTGGCGTAGAGGCAAGTGAGTGAGTGCGCGAGTGACGATGGGCGAGTGGACGGGTGCAGGCGCGTGTGCAGTTTCGAGCCGAGTGAGTTGGCACATCGTTGTGGAAAGGAGGTCTGCGGGTGCGCGGGTGCGCGGGTGCAGCCTCGACGCAATTCGGTGCCCAGGTGCGTGAGGAGACTTAGTTCTCTGACGGGTGCAGGTACGGCTGTGCCATCGAGGTGAGCACGAGAGCAAGGGCTCGAGGGCGGCCAGAGGGGGTAGCGCACAGGGAGACAGGTGCCCAGGTGGGGCTGCATTGGCCTGTCTGGGTGCAGACGCAACCCAGTTCGAGGGTCCGCGGACGTCTGTAGGCGCGGGTGCGGCGGGTGCAGCGTCAGGCCTTGGCGGGTGCAGTCGCGGGTGCAGTCGCGGGTGCAGTCGCGGGTGCAGTGACGGGTGCAGTGTCGAGCTTCGGCGAGTGCGGTGGCGGGTGCAGGGGTGCAGCGGGAGATGCCAGGACAAGTGCACGCTCCCAGGCCGCTTGCAGCGTCGAGTGGATTCTGAGGACTGCGTGGATATCGGGCGCCGGTGAGACGACGGGTTGGACGTCGAGGCGAAGGCGCGGGCGCAAGCAGTAACGATGTGGCACGCCACAAGGTGCAGTGGCGGGTGCGGTGCCGAGGCAGTATGCAGGAGCGGGTGCAGGAGCGGGTGAGCGGCGGGTGCGGCCTTGTGACGGGTGCGGGGGCGGTCACAGCGCCGAAGCAATACAGGTGGTGTAGTGGCGGGTGTAACAGGGGTATAGCGGCCGGTGCCGAGGGTCGGTGGGTATGGGCACCAGCGCAGCGCGGAGGTGAGTGATCACACTCGGCGGCAAGTGAGGCAAGGGGCGAGGAGGGGTGTGCGGCAGTCCACGGACGGGTGGTTCCCGTCGTTGGCAAAGGAGAGGTGAGAGGGGTCGCCTGTACAGCGCACGTCTCCGTCGTTTATTGTGAGGTCACCTGCACTGCGCACCGCAATGGTGGATGGCCGGGTGACCCCGGACGGAGAGCCGTACGCCTCGAGGGCGGGCTCGTCGGTCCGACGGGACGCTGGTTGTAACAGGTAGGGGGGAGACACCGGTTCCAGAAGCAGCGGGGTCGCGGACTCCACAACTGCGTGGGGGGTGGGGGGGGGGGGGGGTCGGGGGGACACCGGTTCCAGAAGCAGCGGGGTCGCAGACTCCACAACTGCGTCTGGCCGCGAGCCAGGAGGGGTGGGGAGGGTGACTGTTTGGCGTAGGTGCTCTGGCAAACAGGGAGAGTGGATGGAAGAGAGAGAGAGAGAGAGAGTTGATGAAAGAGAGAGAGGATAGACTCCGTTTCGTTTTTGTGTGCCAGGGCGTGGGTGCGGTGTCAACTTCAGCGGATGTGTGGACGGGTGCAGGCCGTGTGTGGGTGGCGTCGGCGGCGGGTGCGCGAGAGCGACGGGTGCGAGGACGGGTGCAAGCGCAGTTGTCTCATCGAGGTCAGCGCACTGTAAGAGCGGCCAGAGGGCCAGCGTGCAACGAGCGAAGTGATCACGTATGACTTCAGTTGCGTGCCCAGGTGCCAACGAACAGGTGCAGGCGTGGGTCTGAACGTTAAGTTAACGGGTGCAGGCACAGGTGCGGCGGGTGCAGCATCGAGGTGAGTGCGAGCACAGCGTGCTCCTGCCTGACGATCTGCGGGAGTGGGAAGCGAGCTACGAGATAAGATAGCACGATCGAATACAGGTGTCTGCCCGGGTACAGGTCTGGTTGCGGCACCGAGGCGAGTGAATATGTGGCTATCCGAGAACGGGTGCGGGCGCGGGTGCGGTGTCGTCGGCGGTATCGGGGAGGCGTCGAAACGTATGAAAGCGCCATCACCAGGTGTGGACACGGGTGAGGTATCCGGCATAGAGCGTCGACGACGGGTGCAGTTGTCCATAGTTGGCGGGTGCAGGTGTCGACTGTTGGCGGGTGCAGGTGTCGACTGTTGGCGGGTACAGGGGCATGGCCTCTCGCCAGGCAGCTGGCCTACACGGACGCCAAGGAGCACGCAGCCAAGTACCTACCTAGCCCGCTCAGCCTCGCCTAGCGTTCGACCCTCGGCGCGCAGCAGTGCACCTCGTCGAGTTCCCCAATAGACGACGCCCCAAAGTTCGCGTTCGACGCGGCAGAGTCGCGGGAACTGGCAGACGCCATCACCTGCTTCCTCCACTTTAGGTTGGAGTTGATGCCCAAGGGTGACGGAGACTACGTCAAGGCCAAGGGGCTCCAGGGCTGGGCCCTTCTCAAGCTCACCAAGGAGCACATCGTCGCCAGCGACCGCCAGCACGTCCTTGATGGGCGCAACGGCGACAAGTCTGACTCCCTGCGGCACCTCGTGCAGGACCTATGGGTCAACAGCAGCATCAGGGACCTCGGCCTCCACCGATTCCAGAAAGGCTACGAGCCATGGGGTGCTGGCGAGGGCACGGTCCTGACACGCCGACTGGAGCTCAAGATGCTAGGTAGACCTGGTGACGGGTGCGCGAACCGGTAGCTGGGTGCCGGAAATGCGGCTGTCGACGTCACGGCACTTCAAGCTGTCCGACGTCGCAATCCACCAGCAGCGGAGGGGCTACTACGACATCGAGCTCAACCTTACCACCCTCAAGAACCACGACGCCGACCACACGGCCGGTGTCGAGTTCAAGCCATACCTCACGGCAGTGGAGAAGCTCGGCAACATTCAGCTTGAGCTCGCCACGAGCATCATCCCCCAACTCATCCACGAGGGGGTGTTGTACGCCCGGACACGACGTGGTCGAAAACTCATCAAGGACATGGACGCGTTTCTTCGGTCGGACGCGGCGGAGTTCTACCTTGACGACCCGAAGGGAAGGCCCCTCTTCCCGTGCTGGGATCGGGCCTTCGCCTTCAGCGGGACGCCGCTGACCGCGTCAGAGCTCGAAATCAAGCTCAGGTGCCTTGGCGCCGAGTGCGGCCTCCCCTCTGCGAAGCCGCTCAACTTTCGGTACGGCATAGGCAACATTACTGCCGTTGCCTTTGGCTCGGAGGGCGAAGATCGCCCTCAACCACGGCCTGGCGACGGACACCGCCCGTCGTCACTACTCGGACAGCGTGGGCAACCTTCCTGTCTCTCGCCTGGTTCTCGTCGAGCTGCCCGCGGGTCTCAAGGAGGCCGTGGAAGCCAAGCTGGCTGCGAGCGCGGAAGGCCGGCGAAGTTGTGGCGGCGGCGCGCTCCCAAGCCCTTCTCCGCGAGCTGCAAGGGGACGGGTATGTGTTCGGCGAGGGGGCTGCCGGGGGGGAGGAAGAGCTCCAGAAGGCCATGTACGAGGGACTCATGATGGAGTTCATCAGCCATGGTGGCCGAATGAGCCGCAACCACGAGCCGCCACAGCTGAACGAACACGCCGAGCGACCCTCCAGCGACCCATATGGTCCTTGGCTGATCCCTTGCCGAGGAAGAATGATTGAGGAAGGTAAGATGGGTTCAGTAAATGAGTAAATAGCATCATCAGCACGCCGCACTCACTGGGTACCAAAATGGGGGAAGCAGGGGGAGGAGATCAGACTGCTGGCAATCGCCCATCCTGCACCGTCGGGCTCGTCCATGACCATATCGCAGGCCTGATCGGGTCATGTCAGCGTTAATGATGCAGTTTTTTCGCTCAGTGCTTGACCACCTTAGTGATTTAACGTCAGTAGCAGCTTCGGCGTCGGCGTCGGTGTCGGCGTTGGAGATCGTCAAGACGGCTATCATGCGCTGTCACTCCATTTGCCTCGGTCCGCCACGCGCCACGCTAGCACGGCCACAACTACCACGTGGATAACGCCGATTGATAGAATTTGATTCCGTCCCGAGGACCCGATGACGTGCAGACGGCCCATGTTCCGTCGCGTTCGTTTGGTGCGATGACACGCTGGCGCCCACCCCTGCCCTGCTGCAGTTCCACCGCCTTCTCAGCGACACCCTCCCCCCCACCCCCTAACTTTCCCTCTTCACATTACACACTTCCTCTCTTCAACCCCAACAACCAAACAACTTGTGAGTATCTACGCTGGCCTCCCATCCTTCGCGACTCAAACTCACCAGTCTCCCAATCATCTGTCTGCTGCACACAATCACCATCGCCCGCACGCTCATTTGATCCCGCCAACCATGTCATTCCTTCGTCGTTTCGTCTCAACCTCTTCCACCACAGCCTCCAAGATGTCGTAAGTCCTCTACACTCTTCTCTGTGCTCTCTCTGACGTCGCAGCGCCCCCAACGCCTACTTCGACATCAGCATCAAGTGCGTTTCCGCGCGTTTATGCGCGTTCCCGGCTCGTTTGTGACATCTCTGACGCGTTTGTAGCAAGCAGCCCGCTGGCCGCATCGTCTTCAAGCTCTAGTGAGTGAAATGGTGCCTTGTGGCACTTTGGAGCCGCTGCCACAGTGCTAACCAGCGCCCAGCGACGACGTTGTCCCCAAGGTTAGCCTTTGAGCGAGTTCTCTGGCGCTCGACGAGCCGAGGACTCCGTCGAAGGAGCCACAAAGCTGACCCACCCCTTTAGACTGCCGCCAACTTCCGTGCCCTCGCTACCGGCGAGAAGGGCTACGGCTACGCCGGCTCGGGATTCCACCGTGTCATCCCCGACTTCATGCTCCAGGGCGGTGACGTGAGTTGATCTATTTGTTTTGCGAGTTGAGCGCTGACCCTCCTTTCAGTTCACCCGTGCGTATTCTGCCCCCACGTTCGTAGCGCCACAATTCTGACCCATTCATTAGGCCACAACGGCACTGGCGGCAAGTCGATCTACGGCGAGAAGTTCGCCGACGAGAACTTCAAGCTCCGCCACGACCGCCCCTTCCTCCTCTCGATGGCCAACGCCGGCCCCAACACCAACGGCTCGCAGTTCTTCATCACCACCGTTGTCACCTCGTGGCTCGACGGCAAGCACGTCGTCTTCGGTGAGGTCGTTGAGGGCAAGGACCTCGTCCAGAAGATCGAGTCGCTCGGCTCGCAGTCTGGCAAGACCAAGGCCGAGATCAAGATCGAGGCCTCGGGCACCGTCTAAATGACGATTCCTTGTGTTGTGGCATCAGCAGCGAATGGGTGGTAACACTTGTTAATTGCGCGATGCGGTGGAGTGAAAACAGGCATGGTGTAGTGTAGTTCATCTATTCCCATAGCCTTGAATGAAATGAAGCCAAGTAAATCGAGGTGCTGTTGAGATTGTCGCAAGCGAGTTGTACATGTGGAGTGGGAGATGGCGTGTGCGAGGGCCGAATTGGGTGCCAGCTGCCACCGAGATGGCCCTATGACGCGGGGTCCTCCACCTCCAACGAACACGACAACCGTCTCTCTCAAAGATATCCATCGTCGTCGCCTCTCCAACAACGCACCTCTGCCCACCATGGACGTGTTAAAAGCAGTCCAGACCTATGTGCTCAAGATGATCACAGAGGTGCCGGGCATGAAGGTGCTGCTGCTCGACGCACACACGGTAGGTGACGACTACCACGGTGATCCATTCCCATCTAACACCCCCAGACGCCAATCGTGTCGCTCGTCACGACGCAGTCTGAACTGCTATCGCATGAGGTGTACCTGACCGACAGGATAGACAAGTGAGGCTCCCCGCAGCATGCTAGTCTAACCATCCAGCGCGTCAAGAGAAGCGCTGTCGCACCTCAACTGCATCGCCTTCTTGGCGCCGACCGACAGGTCGGTCGAGCTCATAAAGCAGGAGCTCGCAAAGCCAAGATACGGCGGCTACTGGCTGTGTACGTGGCCTCCCACTACCTCGCTGACCCCAGTCTTCTCCAATGTGCTGCAGAAGAGCCAGATCGAGGAGATGGCCACGGTGGACGAGTTCGAGGTCGTCAAGGAGGTGCAGGAGTTCTTCGCCGACTACCTCGCGCAGAACCCATCACTCTTCACACTCACGCAGGACGCGCTGGCAGACGGCGGTGCCGGGCCGCCCAACGTACGTTCCATTGCAGCATCCACAGGCGCTGACGAGCCCAGCCACCGCTGTACCTCCCTCCGCCGGACGACATCCCGCCGCCCGTGCTCGACAACCACGCGCGCGCGATCCTCTCGGTCCTCCTCAGCCTGAAGAAGCGCCCCGTGATCCGGTGGGAGCGCATGAGCGCGGCAGGGTACCGCCTCGCGCAGGACGTGCACGGCGCGCTCAACCACGCGCCATATCGCGACCTGTTCGAGTTCAGGTCCACTGCCGGACCGACCCCGCTCCTCCTGATCCTCGACCGCCGCAACGACCCCGTCACCCCGCTGCTGTCGCAGTGGACCTATGAGGCCATGGTGCACGAGCTGCTGGGTATCAGTAACGGCCGCGTCCACATCCCCAGCGAGGAGCGGCGAGAGCTGAGGGTGAGTGGTGGTGTTGGCTTCGCTGACAGGCAGGATCTCGTGCTCAACGCGTCGTCGGACCCGTTCTTCGCCGACAACCTCTACGCCAACTTTGGTGACCTCGGTGCCAACCTCTCGCAGTATGTCACCGACTACTCGTCCAAGAGCTCGACGATCGGCAACGTGTCGTCGTCGCGCATCGAGACGGTCGCGGACATGAAGCGGTTCGTCGAGGAGTACCCCGAGTTCCGCAAGCTGGGAGGCAACGTGTCCAAGCACGTCACGCTTGTCGGCGAGCTGAGCCGCATTGTCGAGCGGGACGACCTGCTCGCCGTCTCCGAGGTCGAGCAGAGTCTGGCGTCACAGGAAAGCCACCAGGCCGACCTGCGCTCCGTCATGACGCTCATCGCCTCGCCCAAGGTGCCAGCAGCGAACAAGCTGCGCCTCGCCATCCTCTACGCGCTGCGATACCAGAAGTTCTACGGCAACCAGATCACTGGCGTCGTCGACGCGCTGATCAAGAACAATGTCGGCGCGGACCGCGCGCGGCTCGTCTACGTCATGCTCAACTTTGCCGGCGCCGACGTGAGACAGGACGACCTGTTCATGAACGAAAACTTCTTCTCGCGCGGCAAGACGGCCCTCAAGGGGCTCAAGGGCGTCGAGAACGTGTACACGCAGCACACGCCGCACCTGCTCGAGACGCTCGACCTCCTCCTCAAAGGCAGGCTCAAGGAGACATCCTACCCCTTTATCGACGGCGACGAGGCCGCGCGCGCCCAGCGCCCGCAAGACATCATCGTCTTCATGCTCGGCGGCACGACGTATGAGGAGAGCTCGGCTGTCGCGCTCCTGAACCAGCGCCTGGCGAGCGACGCGGCCGGCGGGCCAGGCGGCACCCGTATCCTGCTGGGCGGGAGCACGATCCACAACTCGGCCTCCTTCCTCGAGACGGTGAGCAAGGCGGCCGAGACGTGGCCCGAGTCGGTCTATCAGCCGCCCGCGAGCCTCCCTGCCGGCTCGTCGGCCGCCATACCGGCGCCTGCACTTCCAGCCGGGCCAAGCCTCAACCTCCGCGCGGGCGGGTACGAGCTCAGCGTCGGTGGTGCAGGCGGATCGGGACTCTACCGCGCTGGCACCGGCGAGGTCGGGGGTAATCTCTCGCTTGGGAGCGGTGCCCTGGGCCAGGTCGGTGAGGGCCTGCGTGATGGCGCGGGTAGGCTGTGGGGCAATGTCCGCCAGAGGATGGAGGAGCGCGCGTCGAGGTCGAGCACGCCTCCGCGGTAGGCCGAGTTGTCATGTCAATTTAGATGTTCTAATGCCAGGTGGCTATGCTATTGTGATGCTTACATGGACGAGACTATAGTCCTATGCGTGGGAATTGTATTGGTTACTCTGAGCTATGCGTTGACAGGATGAGGCCCTCAAGGCTATCGGAACAAGATTGCGAGCTCGAGGCTCAGATGGCTATGGAGGGGGATGCCGGCGGGTTCGAGGTGCTAGCTTGGCCGTGGAGCCGTCATGTCAATAAATTCGACGTCTTCCGACTCGGAAGTGACGACGTAGTACGGCACGCTTGGGCGCTTCTTGCGCGGCGTAGTCTTCTTCGGTGGCTTCGCCGCCGACGTCTGTCGAGGGCGGGCGATGATATAGCTGTCGAGCACTCCGGTGCTAGTCCTGGCGCTCGGGGTGGCCTCCTGAACTTGGCTGGTCCTTGGTCGCGGCCTCGCAGACTTCCTCGTAGGCGTGGGGAGCTGCGCCTCGGGTGCCGGGGAGAGACTCGACGTCGCTAATGACGAAGAGGTGCGGGGCCGATTGGATCCCGCAAGGCGAGATGCGGTTGGCGTTGAACCAGTATCCGGGACTGACCGTGGTCTTACTGCAACCCGACCCGGTGAAGGATTAGCAGGAGAGGATGCCGCAGCGACAGCTGCGATACGGGGTGAGCGCCGTCCGGTGGGAGATGGCGCTGGCGAGATCGACATCGGCGACCCTCGCGAGCTGGCGACCGACACTGACATCGGCGATCCCCGAGAACTCTGGCGGGAGCTAGTTGGCGAAACGGTTGTCGCCGTTGACAATGTGGGCGATGGAGCCCGGTTTGCAGGGTTGGGCGGGGTGGCGACGGTCCTGGTGTTGGCGACAGAGGACAGAGGTGACCGGGTCGTCGCGGAGGTCGTATTGGCGCCCCCGCCCGCAGCAGACAACCTCGGGGATCGACGAGCAGTAACAGGGGTATCGAGGTCGACAGAGTTGTAGGCACTCAGCCGTCCAGCCCTTGTCTGAGATCGAGTGACAGGCGACCCTTGGGAGCTTGCCGGCGAGAGCACAAGCTCTTTGGACGAAGCATGACCGGT
Source organism: Vanrija pseudolonga (assembly GCF_020906515.1). Taxonomy (NCBI): domain Eukaryota; kingdom Fungi; phylum Basidiomycota; class Tremellomycetes; order Trichosporonales; family Trichosporonaceae; genus Vanrija; species Vanrija pseudolonga. The sequence goes on along the minus strand of NC_085851.1, from coordinate 2,578,725 downwards.
CACGAAAGCTGCAGTCTGGGCATCCGGGGTGCTGGTTGAAGCGGTAGAGAATGCTCGAGCAGCACTGGCTGCAGGAGAGACAACCCGGCGCGGAATCCTGGACGCAGCAACAGTTGGTGAGTCGTTGCGAGACAGCGTCCGTGGTGATCTCCGCCGTGCTACAGGCGTCGGCTCCTCGTCGGAGGACAAGTCGATGGTGATCGGGTCCCCTGCTGATCCCGTCTGGTTTGACTTGGCTGTTGTGCTTCGTCGACGGCTGCGAGCTGGCTGGCTTGTCCTCTCAGGTGTCTGAGCATCGGAGAACAGAGAAGGACTGGACGATGCAGCTGGCCTCGACCTTCCGCCACGCCGATGAGGGAGCGACAGCTCCTCGGACGGCGCTGCTGATGACTCGCGGCCGGACGAAGCGGGCGAAGGCAGGGAGTCTGATCCGTCCTTACGTCGTGGCGGGGTGCGTGAAGAACCCCGAGTAGCGCCAGTAGCGCCAAGCGAGGCCTTCTGTGGCGACTTGAAGAAGGCCACAAAGGCCTCCGAGTTCTCTGGCCGAGGCTTTGCAACCTGTGTCTTCTTCGTGCGTCCCTTTCCCTTCGGCGCAGACTTTGCTGCTGCTTTCGCCGCGAGTTCCTCGGTATAGCTGGCTACGATGACCGGCCATGCCGATTGCAGGAGATAGTCGGCAATCCACGCCCTGGTTTCTTCTTTCAGGGGTGCAGCATCAGCTGATGAGCGAGCCTCTTCGACTAGACCTATCGCACTGCGTTGTGTCGCAGTGAGCAGAGACGGGTCTACTCGGGTGCCGTCCATTGCAGATCGGCAACGTTCGGCAAAGTAATCAATTCTGAAAGCCAGTCGATACTCTGTAATGTCGTCATTGGTGGGCTCCTTCCGTGAAGAGTGGATTTTGCTCATGTACGAAGGCTTGCTGCCGTCGACTTTGGGGAGGCGCCGCGACGATGACAATGAGTTTGAGAAGAAAGAAGTGATTCGGGATGTCGAAGTGGTGTCATCCGGAGGGCTTGGTGGAGCTTGGGCCCTTGCTGGCCTGGGTGGTGTCGAACCCTTGTCAACCGCAAGGAGGCGCTGACGAGCGGCGGTGACGATATCCGCACCAAAGAGGTTCACAGTCTCCCCAGCAAACTTCTTACAGACCGCTTCTCGCGTACCCCACTCAAAGTACGTCTCGCAAGCGCGAGCCATTCCTTCGAGATCGCCTCGGCCGGTGTTCCTGGCGAGGCCGCGCGTCTGTGTCGCAGAGCCAATGCCAAATCCCGGCCATCCCTTCAGCGGGTCCGCCCCGCTGGTCACGGGCTTCAGATATGACTCCAAGGATGTTGAGGGAAAGACTGTGCTGCCGCTGGTGGTCTGCAGCGCTTCGGCGCGAGTTTTGTATCGACGGCCGATATGCCCGCTGGCGTTCGTTCGAAGCTCCTCTTCGATCTGCCGCTTTGCGATGTCTAGCCTAGTTGCGCTGATCAATCCGTCGTTCTCGTACTGCCGCAGGAAATCTGCGCAACCGGCATGTGCCAGCCCAAGGGAGATCTTCGGCCCTGCCAATCAGCAAACCGAACGCTCAGCCGAGTCACTTACCGAACTGGAACACACCCTCCGGGACATAATCACCGCCACCAAGAAGTGCGATCAAGACCATCGCCCTCCGCAAATCATCCTCGGTGGTAAGGGCGGAGCTATCAGCATCCCAGTGCTTGAGGATGCCCGAAGTAGTGAACATCTCATAGTGGCGCGGGTCTGACTGGGTAGCGTTCGACTTCGTCCCCGACAAAGTGGGAGAGTTACTGCATTTGTTAGAGATGATCATTGCCATTCAACTCACTTGCGAATGATGCATTTGGCGCCAAAGAGAAGCGTGTCCACATCGTCGCTGAGAACGGCATCGATTTTCCCTTGCCGGTTCATCAAAGCGAGTTCCGCCTCTGCTTCACCCGGAGCCTGAGCGCTCAGTACAGGCCGAAGATAATCTTTCTGTGCACTCACATTCCACCACTCCAACCCGCAAGCATCAAGAAGCTGCTTGAACTGCTTGCTGTGGTAGTCGTTTCGTCCAAAGTGCCCGGTCACCTTTTGACCGCGCTTGAACGCTGGTTTGTTGGGTCCATCTGCAAGGCAATTAGCACACAATCTGGAGGATCCCAGACGACTCACCAAAAACAAACAGAGGCAACAGGGGGTGCTGTAGTAGAGCCGCGATTTTATAGAATAGTGTCCGCAAGAAAGGGTTACTCCCAGCCTGAGTGGTCTGGGCATGGAAAATCCACAATCTGCAGAAGGGAAGTGAATCAGCGTGGAGAGCATACAATCTCAATAGGGAGCACTTACGAGGCGTCAATGCCGATTACGAAGGCCCTTTGGCCGTTATGGTTGTTCAAGAAGGCATCACGCGCCAGGGCGGACAGGCTGGTCCTGACGGCGGCCGGCCGAATGAGCTGCAGAGTGAGTGATGTACCTGGAGAGTAAGGTTAACTCACGTCCCAGAGACCTGGAACACCCATTTTGAAAGCCGTTCTGGCCCGTCCTCGAGTGCTGCGCGATGCAAGAAAGAAATAAGTGAGATGGAGAGATGAGTGGACTGCCTGGTTGTTTGTTGTGGAGGTCGATGCGGGGAAATCACGTGACCATCATTCATGATTTCTGAGATTTTGGCTGCCTTGTGAGCACTGACGGGCAGAAGGACACAACCAGGTCAACTTCGTCCTCTCGCATCATCTTCCTGCCCACAACGACGGTCGCGACAATGGCGTCAAGCTCACAAGACCAGACCAAAAAGTCCAAGAAGCGCAAGTCGATGGCCAGCAATGGCATCGCGAGCGAAGTCAACGTCGTCGTCGCCGAGTCGTCCACAGGGGTCGGCCCTGCCTTCGGTGAGTCTCCTCGATGCAGCCATCACGAGACCGCAAGCGCTGACGAGCCGACCTCACAGTCAACTTCCCCTCTGTTCGTCCCAGCTCAAAGACGCCCTTCCAGATCTACTCGCGCGACCCCTCCGCCACGACCGAGGACATCACCAAGCAGCGCACTATAATCGCGGGTGAAACCGACGACGTCGAGTACTTCTCGACCAACCGGGACTACAACACGAGCGGCGAGGGAAGCGACTGCCAGTGAGTACGAGTGCATGAGCTGTTCTGCCCCCAATGTGCTGACGAGCTTCCCAGGTATGTTCCCGCCCTCTACGACCCCTCCACCAAGACTCTGCATGTCCACCAATCCACTCCCCTCTACCTCCTCGCGCACCGCGTCAAGCGCATGCGGGAAGCACCTCTCCTGTCAACAGGGCCCAGTGCAGAGGCTATGCAGTGGAAGGTGAAGCGTAACGATCTCGGTGAGGCGTTCGGAACGCGCAAGGCCAAGAGCCAGATCAAGGCCGAGGAGAGGAACAAGGTCGACATCAACGCCATGCAGGGCGTCCGCGGTAACCTCATGCAGAGCATTGGAGGCAAGGAGGCGAAGGAGGAGGGTGAGTTGGATTGTATCCCCACACGGGCGTTCACTGACGTCCCCAGGCCCCGTCCCTCCATCCGAGTTAATTCCCGTGCCCAACCTCGAGACCAGCAACCCTGCCGAGGTGTACTCCCGCGACGCGATCATTCCCCCTGCCGAGTGGAGCTCCATGAACGTCACCCCTATCACCCAGGCTACCGACGACCGGGGTCGTTCGGCCGCGCTGCCATACCGCCGAAGCCGGTGGATCGAGGACAAGCTCCGCGTGGCTGTCAGCGCTCCTTCGTCGACAAGGAAGAACAGCTTGTACGTGCTTCCGTGCAGCCGTAACATCAGCGCTGACACCTGCAGGCGCATGCTCTACTACCTCGCCTGTCTCCTCCAGTTCTACAACTTCGCCGGCCAGCTCTCCAAGACCTCCAAGTCTGAGCTTCCTGCCAAGTTCCCTGGCGTGCCTCAGCAGGTTCTGAACGGCCTGCTCACCCGCTTCGCCGAGCCCCAGGGCAAGCAGTTCACCGTCACCGAGAAGACCAAGACCAAGCTGCTCGCTTGGATCTGTGTCTGCTACCTTGCATGCGACGGCTGGTCGGTCGACATCAGCAGAGTGGCCCGCGACCTCTCCCTCACGCCTGCAAAGGTCACGGACATGTTCAAGTCGCTCGGCTGCTCGGCCGACCTCGCGTCCACGGCTGAGCGTGAGAAGCTTGGCGTGTCGCAGGCCGACGCGGCCAAGCTCCGCCGTGCTGTCCTCAAGGCGCCGGTCAAGTTCCCCAAGATTAAGCGCCGCGGTCCCACAAAGCGATAGATACGTCTGTGAAGAGACGAGAACTATTCTTCAATCATACCCCGCCATATTGGCACCCCGCGACAGCCACTGGCACACAATCATTGTTTGGTCATGCAATCATTCATCCATCGCAAACGAGGCAGAAGGGTGCGGTATTGCGCTTCCTACCACTTACCGCCCTGTCGAACCCCCAGAAATCCGGACGCCGCTGCTAACATTGCTGCACTGACTACGACCCAGTCGATGGCACTTACACCTACCGCCCCCTACCAAAGAAACGAGGAAAGGGGTACAGGCGGCACGTGAATGACGCGTCCCGTGTGACCAACGACCAGTCTCATGTCATATTGGACAGTGCCATGCCCAGCAACAGTCACAAGCAACATCAGATCCCAGATGTCACATTGAGTGATCACAGGGCTGAGTTGCTAAATCTCCTTGTGGGATGAGGCTTGATTCGCTAAGTGATGCTAGGATCGATCCTCGGAGGTACCGGCCAGTACCTTCGAGTCGAGCGATCTCGGGACGCCAAGGACCAACAGCCAACGAGTCATGAATCGTGGAGCCTCCGGCCAAAGCTGCTCAATGTTTTGTTGTGCATCAGTTTTGGCCGCGTTTCCCTCTTGTGTGTATGTGTATTAGATGGCTGCTCAACACCGAACCTGCAATGGAGCATTAGTCGCCTTCGACCACAACCGCCACAAAGCCAACTCGCCCAGAGTATGTACCTCCTCTTGGTCACTTTTATTTCAGGATTCATCCATGAGTTGATAATGGTACTAATACAATGAGCTGACAGCCGTTCAGAAGACGTTGAGGCCCTTCCGCACCACGGTGTATGCACAAGATAGAAAGTGAGAACGAGATCGCGAGCGCCGAATTAGTGCGTGGCACCCGAGTTGTTGTCGCACGACCAGGGGCCACCGTTGTTACCGCCGCTGATAATGTCCTTGATGGCAGCGTAGGTGCCAGCACCGGTGAAGAAGACACAGAAGATGAGGAAGACAATGTTGACGGCAAAGATGATTCTCTGGCGGCTGGTGAGGCGGTTGGGGTTGGCGCGGACGTTGTCGTGGATCCACGAGAGCATCATGGGGGCCATGGCGGAGATGGGGCAGAAGAGGGCACCGACAAGCGAGATGATGGAGCCAAAGTTGGGGATGGCCGAGGCGATGATGTACGCGACGATGATGCACGAGGTCGTGCTGCCGAGCCAGGTGGTCCAGTGCTGCCACGTGTTGCTGGTGAGGTGCTTTGTACCGCCTAGGATGCGGACAAAGACGAGCTTGGCCGAGACGTGGTTGAAGATGGTCATCGAGGCGCAGAGACCGGGGAGGGCGAGGCCGTAGCAGATCTTCTTGAGGAGGAGACCGGCCGAGCCGAGGGCGGGGTTGGCGACGTACTGGCCACAGAAGTAGTAGACGACGGCGCCGATGATGAGGTACACGCCGGTGAGGAAGGCGTAGCACGGGTACATGGCCTTGGGGTACTTCCTGGGGTCGCGCATCTCCGAGATGATGCCGTAGTAGATGGGCGAGGAGGCGGACGAGAAGAGGATGACGTTGATGGCACCCATGGCCTCGGCAAAGGACGGGCGGCCGATGATGAGGAAGCCCTTGTCCCAGGGGCCGGTCTGGGGCGCCTCGGCGGGGCGAGCCTGGCGGCCGACGGCCACGGTGACGGTCAAAATGGCCGAGAGGATGGACACGAGGCCTGCCCAGCCGACCCAGGACACCTTGGAGAGCGTGCGGATGGACGAGAGGATGAGGCCGACAACGGCGGCGACGGCGATGAAGACGGCCGTGCATGCGCCGTGGGACGAGACGGCGTTGAGGGCGGTCGACACGCCGATAATGGCGCCCGAGCCACAGAAGATGAAGACTGGGGCGGTGTGAGTTTCGTTTCAGGTGGCAGGCACGCGACCACCATGCCACAACTCACAAATGATGAAGATGGCGCAGAAGACCTCACGCCCGATCTTGCCGCCGAAGATGAAGGCGGCGTCGGCGAGCGAGTAGATCTCGGGGTGGATAAGCTTGGTCTGGCCGATGAAGGACGCGCACCACGCGTAGATGAACTGGATGCCGCAGATGGCGATGATGCCGGGGACGAGGCCGAGCGTGTGGAAGACGGACGGGATGCCGAGCACGCCGAGGCCGAAGTTTGCCTTGGTCATGAGCACGAACGCGCCGGGCGCGGACACGCCGCGGAAGTTGGGGCCGCCGCTCTCGAGGTCGCCGAACACGGCGTCGTGGACAACAACGTCAGAGTACCCGCCCTTCGTGTTCGCGGCCGCGGTGGTCACGTCGACGGTGGAGCCGCCGTGTCCGAGGCCGCCCGTCTTCTCCTTGTCGTGCTTGTCGTAGCTGATAGACATTGTGGGTGGGTGGGTAGCAGAGTGGGGGAGCCTGGGGGTCAGTCACAACAACAGCCGAGTTATAGGCTGTGGCCGTTTCTTTTCCTCCCAGCCACGGTCCACTGCCGCAGACAGGCCGCAGGTCGCATTCCGCGCCTTACGCCCGCGTCGGCTGCCTCCCCACCTGCTCGGGGGCCGCTGTTGGCCGTGACACCAGCGCAACGTTGGTCCAGTCAGTCAGTTCCTAGAGCCGCGCAGCCGCAGCTTTTCGCCAAACCCAGCAAGCAAGCTTGAGGGCTTAGAGCCTGTTTAGTTAACCGAGGTATCAGGTGCCAACTTTGCAATCTGTCTTTGTGTCCAGGCACACGTCAGGGGAGTCATTGTTGACCGACCCAATAAACGCCGGCGGCAGCTCGACTCGGCCAGCCGCCACTTCCCTGCCACGAGCCTGGGCACGTGAACAGATCGAGCAGGCGCAGGTGAGTAATTTTGCTCCACATCGGCCTTTACAAGGGCACAGCGCAGGGGTAACCCAATGCCCTTCAGAGGGCTCGTCGACGTAGCTCAGCGGCGTCGTCGTCCACTGTACGTGCGACTGGTCGACGCCCGTCCACTACCCCCTCCATTCCCAAAGCAACACGACGATGCGAAAATCTGCGTTCTTGACCCGATCGCCCCTCGTTGCCCAATAGTGAAACCCGCACTCCGCTGGTTGGCCATCGGTGTCTGAAGTTGGCCATAGTCTTGCTCGTGTGCCCTGAGCAGAGAAAGAAATTGGCCCACGGCGTAACCGAAGCAAGCAAGAGCTTGAGTCAAGGTACGCCGAGCCGCGGCGAGAGTGGGCCAGTCAGGTCAGTCAGTCAGGTTCGGAGCGCAGGCGGAAGTGGGTCCGATGTCGGACTCTCCCCATTCTCGGCGTAAGGCACTCGCTCGCGCGCGGATGGGTGGCATCACCACAAGCGAGGGTGGGGAGCCCCGGCCAGCCAGCGAGCGAGTCCGTCGGTCTGTCTCGCTTGCCCTCACTCCCGCCCCCGCGCGCCCCCTCCGCCGTGTTTCGTTGGCGGCGAGAAGCGCACCGTGACACGGGTTGGGTCTTGGGCGCACTCGGTGCTCCGCCTCGTCGTGTGTGGAGTCCGAGGCCCGACAGGCCCGAGAGGCGTGGGGAAGGGGCGAGGCGTTTGGCTGGCTGGCGAGGAGGAGGCGCGCCCCACTTCCCAAACACTTGAGCACGACATCGATTCTGTCAAGCAAGTTCCGAGACGAGACGACGCCGCGATACCGGGCCGCGGTGTGGACGGGAGAGCGGGGCAGACCTGCCTCCACTCGGTGGGGATCGGTGGACGGGCGACATGCCGCCGCAAGTCACACGACAGGACTCGGCCTCTCGCCGCGGCGCAAGTGTGTCGCGTCCCCATGTACACGAGCTTACGTATCTACCCCGGTGCGTATCTGCGCTGCGCTGCGCTGCTCGCCAATTGTGTCGTTTCACCTGCGAGGCCGCCAAGCGACCCGAAGCGACGCGAATAGCCCGTCGTCGAGGCCCGGCTGGCTCGGCAAGTGTGCCTTGGTTCTGTCGAAAGCAATGCTCAAAGTGGGATGCGGATGAGCCCCACGGTCGTGTGTCGTGGGGCACAAAGTATTGGCATTACTGCCATTGCTGCGGCGCTGCGGGGAGCGTGAAGGGTGTCGATCAAGTGTGGGGAGGAGCGTTGTGCGTTGTGGACTGTGACACGGGTACACGGTTCGACATCGCTCAGATCGACGCATGCCACTTGCTTGCACTCCATCGGCAACTTCTTGACGATCGTCGATCTGTGAGATCTGCGCTATGTACGAACGCATGGCCCAAGATAGCCCAGCAGCGATCACTCAGACCCAAAGTCCGCGATAAGCACCTCCCCCCCTCGTAAACGACCTTGTGGCGCTCGGCGAATCCCAGCCAACCGCCGGCGCTTGCGGCGGGCAAGGGTCGCGGCACTGCTTATCATTGTGCTTTGCTTATCTTTGCCGCCTTGTAGCCGGCCTCACGAGCCCTGCAGATCATGCAGGGCAGACCGGGTTCCGCGCGGCAGATTGGAATGCATGTCCTTCATGTGCAAGGGTGCACCACCTCGGCGCGCTGTGGCGGCTTGCGCGCCGATGGCGGCGGCTCTTTCCGGCGCATGTTGGCGGCGCGCAACAGGGCGAGAGCGGGTGCCGCCGGCTCATGCTACACCATCACTTGCTCGGCGGATTGCCGGCACCGGTGGTGGTCGTCGGCGGCCTGAGATTGGGCCGATGGGCTGATGATGCGTGTCCACTTTCCAGTGTATCAACCACCGTCTCCACAGCGACGCATCCCAGACCCGTTCACCCCCGCCACAGCCCCTCTCCACGTGATAGTATAGATTACATCTAAGCCCTGGCTACCCATCTACTCTCAACCCCTACTGCTGCCTCTCCTTGGCCTCCCACTCCTTGAACGCCTCGTGCAGCTTCTCCTGCGCCTTGAACTCCTTGAGGTACTTTTTGCTCGCGCCCTTGCTCACGTCGTTGCCCTCGCCATCAACCGTAGGAATGCCGTTCTCGTCCCACTTTGAGAACGCATTGTCGGGAACCTGGGGAGGACGGAAGAGCATGTTCGGGGGCACGCGGCCCTTCTCGAGCTGAGCGATGCGCTTGGCCTCAGCGGCGGCGGCAGTGGCGGCCTTCTTGGCGGCCTTATCGGCGGCAGCATGTGCCTTCTCCTCACGCGCACGGATAAGGACAGCGGGGTCGACAAGCTTGTACAGCGCACCACCGTCCGCACCCTGGCCGTCGTCAAGCTGAATACCGAGGTTGACAAGGTCCTGGTCACGGAAGCGGTCCGAGAGAATCAGAGTCTCCTTGGGGTCGGCGCCGGCAATAGCGAGCTTGCGAACGTCGTCACGGAACGAGGCGATGGCACGAATGTACTTGTCGAGCTTGGCGTCGAGGTCACCAGAGCCACCCTCCTCGCCCTCCTTGCCCCATCCGACAGCAGTGGCATCGGCGACGGCCGAGCCCTCGCCAAGGCCGAACATCTTGAGCTGGCGAGTGACCCACTGGGCAATGGAGCGCACAGGGGCGATGTTGTAGTCGCGGCCGCGGGCAGCAAAGTAGATGTTGACCTTGTTAACAAGGTCGAGGATGACATTGACAGCGACAGGGGTGTTGAACGAGTCGCAGAGGGCAGAGCGGAACTCGCGCTGGGCCTTGTGGAAGCTGCACTGTCAGCATCATTTCAGCAGGGGCAGACTCACTCGGCAACAAGAGCCTTCTCGAGCTCGTCGTAGTGGTGCTTGCCGTCGCTCTCCTGAGCACGCGCAGCCCTCTCGGAGATACGAGCCTTGACGTTGGTGAAGAAGTTGTCAAGGGTCTCCTCCTTGGTCTTGACATCTGAGACGAGGTCCTTCTTGAAGTCCATCTTGGAGTTCCAGGTCTGGAGCATGAAGGCCAGACGCAGCTGGCGAGCAGTGTAGTCTCTCAATGCGTCGTCGATGGAGATGAAGTTCTTCAACGACTTGCTCATCTTGAGACCCTCAATGTGGAGGTGGCCAGTGTGGAGGAAGTAGTTGACCCACTGGCGGCAGCCGTGGTACGCCTCGGACTGGGCGAGCTCGTTGTCGTGGTGGGGGAACATGAGGTCGACACCGCCCGAGTGGATGTCCATCTGGGTGCCGAGCACCTCCGAGGCCATGACCGAGCACTCAATGTGCCAGCCAGGGCGACCCTCACCCCAAGGCGAAGGCCAAGCCGGCTCTCCTGGCTTGGAACGAGCCTTCCAGAGGGCAAAGTCGGCCGACTGGCGCTTGCCCTTGTTTCCAGTGAGCGCACCTTCACCCTCGTCAAGGAGCTTCTTGTTGCCCTTGCTGTTGGGCTGGAGCTTGGCGTACTCGTGGCGGAAGCCATCGCCCTGCGCGCCCTCAAACTTGCCGACGTCGAACCAGACGCTGCCCTCGGCCTCGTACGCAAAGCCGTTCTTGATGATACCCTCGATGAAGGTAACAATCTCGGGCACGTACTCGGACACGCGGGTGATGTTGTCTGGGGGCAGGGCACGGAGGCGGCGCATGTCGTTGAAGAACGACTCCTCCCAGTGGGCGGCGAGGTTGCGCGAGACGGCACGGGGGTCCTTGATGGTGTCACCGAGCGTGTCACCAAGGTAAGGGCCGAGGACGTAGGCAGTGGCGTCGACAAACTCCTTGGTAGGGGTCGACAAGCTCTTCTCAGCGGCAAGGATGGCGTCGCGGGCAGTCGTCAAGGCCGAGATGTAGAGACCAAACTTCTCCTCCTTCTCGCGGGCGGCACGCGCAAACTCGGCGTCGGAGGAATCCCTCTCGGCGATAGCCTTGAAGTACTCGAGCGCATCGTCGCCGTTGGGGGCGTTGACGGGCGACGGCAATGACTTGACCACCTTGGGGAGAAAGGCGGCGAAGGCTTTCCTGGCCGTGGCGACGAGCTCGGGCGTGAGCGCAGGGTTCTTCTCGACCGTCTCGTTCAAGAGGTACGACTCGCGAGCGCGTAGGATGATCTGTGCGGGTTAGATCAGCTCACCTCAAAGAAACCCACCTTGTCGTCAATGTCAGTGACGTTCATCACAAAGTTGACATCGTAGCCAAAGTAGTCCTGGAGGATACGGCGGACAATGTCCTGGGTGAGATAGTTGCTGAGTGGTGTCAGCTGAGGAATAGGAAACATCACAGCTCCACTCACCGCGCATGGCCCATGTGCGACGCGTCGTAGACGGTAGGTCCACAGTTGTACCAGTCGACCTGGCGGCCCTTCAAGGGGATGAACTCGTCCTTTGTACGGGTGAGCGAGTTGTAGACGCGGAGCACGGGCTCCTCGATGGTCTTGCGGGGGACCTGCCACTCAGGCATGGCCGAGGACGACGCCTGCTGAGGAGGTGTGGCGGTCATGCTGCGCGTGAAGCTGAGGCGGAGTGAGGTAGAAGAAGGAAGGGTGCGAAGAGGAAGAGTGGGGAGTAGGCTGTAGGAGAGTTGTCGGAGTCTCGAGGTCATGCAGATGACCCGAGGGAGGTTTTAGGGGGAGGCGGGAGGGGCGACGAGGCGTGGGGTTTGAGCTCGAGTCGAGAGTGACAAGAGCTAAAGTGTTGTTGCAGTTGTTGCAATGTTTTCCGAGTCGAGCAGTATCTTGCAGCCAGTATTCGGCGGTGTGATCGGCATGTCGCCAACTCGAGTGCTGTCGTGATAGTCGTGCCTGAGGAGAGACTTGGAGGTGGGATAGGCGTGCGTCGCGGGTGAAACGCCTGCTCGAACCGCGCCTATTCTTCGACGCGCTACCACGCAGCAGACGTGGAGGCGTGCCGATCTCCCTGGCTGGCCGTGACGACCACCACCAGGCGGCCACCACCACCACCGCGCGCTACTCGGCCTCTTCGTCCTTTTCGCTGTCGCTCGCACTCAGCATCTCACACCTCGGCATCGTCCTCACATCACTCGTCGCCTCTGAAAACGCGCTGAGCGCGATCATCTCATTGGCCCTACTTGCACGCATCGGGCACCTGTTTACGACTTTGACCACCTGGACGACTGGCACGCGACACACACCATGTTGAGATCCTCGTCCATCTTCTTCGTCCTCTCGCTCGCCGTGGCCCTCCTGTGGCGGGCACCACTGGCCCAGGCCATCAAGTTTGAGCTCGGCCCCACCGAGCCTGGAGAGCCGTGTAAGTCGCGCCTGCCGCTGTTGCTTGCTACTCCGAGTCTGACATCATGCGCTTGTGCTTGTGCTTGAATGAACAACAGACTGGTAAGTTGCCGTGGCCCATCGCGCTGTGCCGAGACTCACCTCACCCCACAGCGTTTGGAACTTTGCGCCTGGAAATACCCTCGTCATTGTCACGGCCAATGTGCCCGACATTCCGGGCACGCGCGTCGACGTCGACATTGTCGACGGCTCGCAGAACAGCAATGTCTACCTGTCCAAGAAGGTGCGGGCATCGGCGGCCGTGTGATCGATCGGTGGGGCTTTGTTGTTGACATTCCAATCTGCAGAACATTGCGGGCGAGACTCGTATGGCGATTACAACGCACGAGTCTGCAGACGTCGGCGTCTGCCTGACCCATGTTGATCTCGACCGTGAGTTACCGAGACACACGTCGTCACGGCGTCGTCCGCGCGCCGGCCGGCCCGGCCCCATCGCAGCAGCACCCCGCTAACACGGAGCAGACTCGGACGGCCTGCAGTCACGCACTGTTGACCTCGACGTCGACATTGGCGCCGAGGCAGTCGACTACAAGTGAGTGGGCGGCCGAGTGCCTGCATACATCTCGGTCGGAGATTCCGGCCGAACGGTGGCAGGCATGCCCACTTTGCCGCCTGGGCCACTGCTAACGCACTCCGCAGCGCGATCGCCAACCAGGAGTCTCTGGGTCTCCTCGAGGTCGAGATGCGCAAGCTCGAGGACGTGGTGAAGGAGATTGTCGACGAGATGGGCTACCTCCAGCGCCGTGAGATGCGCATGCGCGACACGAACGGTGGGTGTGGGGTTGTGTGCCTTGGTGGCAAAAAGCTATGAGCAGAGCTGACTCTTGCCCCGCAGAGAGCACAAATGAGCGTGTCAAGTGGTTCTCTATTGGCATTACTGTTGGCATTGTTGCCCTCGGCGCGTGGCAGATCTTCCACCTGCGGTCGTTCTTCAAGCGCAAGTACCTCATTGACTAGGCGTGGAGGAGTGAACGGCGAGCGGGCAGGCGAGCGAGCAAACAGTGCTTGTCGCTTGTCCATGTAATGAGCATTATCATGAGCCACGAAGGGAGTGGAGCGACAGGCCGGCAGGCAGTTGGGGATCTGGGGATTTAGTGTCGAGGGAAGGCAGGCGGCTGACTGACGAGCTGGCTGACTGGATTGAACCTTCCTTTGGTTGATTGGCGGCGGCGGTCCGTGCGTCTGTCGCGACACTGTGCAACTCGCCACACCATCTTCCCCACTTTCCTCGCCCTCCTCGATCCATCTATTCTTCTCACCTCTTCCTCTCACCTCTTCATCTGACCTCCTCTTCCACTCACCCCTTCCTCTACTCACTCACAACCCCCAAACATGCTCGAAGCACTCACTAGCACCCTCCCCGGGCGCTACTTCACCGGCATGACCACCAACGGCGGCGGCCCGTCCCACACCGACGCCGAGGACAACTTCTTCCTCGAGTACGACCTGACGCAGGAGGCGCCGCCGGGGCAGAGCAGTAGCAGCCCGCACGAGGAGGAGCAGGGCGGCTCGCAGCAGCGGGCGTCCCAGCACTCGGGGCACAGCCTGCTCGCGAGCCAGCACTCGGCGAGCACGGTCGCTGCGGCGGCGATGCTCACGCAGCTCGGGTACGGTTACGAGCACGAGCACGAGGGCGGCCACACCGAGGCCGATTACCACGCGGCAGCCGCGGCCGCGGCGCACGAGTCGGACAGCAGCGCGAGCAACGCCCTCGCTGTGCCCGAGGAAGCCGAGGAGGAGGAGGAAGACGACTTTGACTACGTCGCGGATGTGAGCTTGCAGCTATGTTGGCACAGCTGACCCCAGGCGGACAAGTTCGACGTCGGCACCGAGCTGGTGCAGCGCTGGGACGCGCTGCAGGCGCAGCTCGAGGCCGCGATCAAGGGTGAGCTGGTACTCAACGTCACGCCTTCCCCAGCTAACACGCCAGACTACTCTGACGGCGTGATCCGCGAGGCGTGAGCCTTCCGTCCCCGGCGTAGCAGTAGCTGCTTGCTCACCACACACACCCCAGCTACACCACCACCCTCCAGGTCACCAAGATGCTCGGACGCATGAACGACGAGTGCCATGCCGAGCTTGAGCGCGGCGTGGCGCTCATCCAGGCCGAGGAGGGCAAGCATGGTGGGTGCCGCGTTCGACTCTAGGAGCTCACCCGCCAGATGCGGCCATCGCGCGCATGCGCAGCGCTATGGACCTGATGGAGCGCGCGTGTAAAGCCCTCGATGGGAAGTAGGCTGCGTCGGGGCCGTAGCTCGGCCACACTCGCCCCGCCTGTACCCAGCCACTCGCTCGCCCTCGTGCCTCATGTAGCCTCCTGTCCATACCAGAATCCAACAATACCCAGCCATGACTCCACCCCCACCATGCATGTGATACACCGCCGCGCGCCGCGGCATTACAAACGTTGCACACTACTCCACTCTATTCAATCGAGATGGCCATCTCCCACCCAGGCTGCATGACGTACCCGCTGAGGGGCGCGACGGCCGCCTCGGCCTGGGCGCGGGACGCGAACGTGGCGCGGAACGAGCGCGCGCCGGCGTTGGGCTTGGGGTGGGATGCTGGTGTCGCAAAGGAGGCCGGGAGGGCCGTTGCGCGGGTGAAGCCTGGGTATCTGGCGCGGGATGTCAGCTTCACCATCCCATCCCACCTGTCTCTCTCCCCACGCCGACTTACTGGCTGAACAGCGCGCCCATGATGTCCTCGCTGCACTCGGCCGGGAGGTTGGTGCACACGACGCTCACTCCACCGCCCGCGACGTCGTCGTCGTCCTCCATCTCAATCTCCATCTCGTCCTCGTCCTCGTCGTGGCGGGCGCGCTTGGCGGCCGGCTGGTCGTCGCCGGCCTCAAGCTCGCGCTTTCCGCCCGAAGCGGCCGCATCGCGCTCCTTCTCGAGCTGCTCGTACTCGCTCTGCGCGTGCGACACGACCAGCTTGGCAGCCGCGACCGCTGCCGCCTCCTTCGACAGCGCGGGGTTTGTCCGTGCCAGCGTCGCGTTGGACGGATTCCGCGCGTACGAGATACGCTAGGGGCGGGCTTAGCCTTGCAACAGCAGCAACGGTAACAGTGGCGACGTACCAGATCTCTCAGGTAGAACTTTTCGTTCGTCAGCCCGCGCAGCGCGGCCGTCGCGGCAGCCTGCTCCTCGAACACGACGAACGCCTGTCCGCGCCCGCCGTCGTTCTTCTTCGCGACGATGTCAATCCTGCGCGGAGTCAGCACAGCACAAGGCACAAGACCATCTGGCCAGGCTGCACGCCCCACACCACTCACACGCGCCCGTACGGCGTAAACAGCGCATACAGCTGCGACCGCAGTTCTGGCTTTTTCGTCTTGCCCTCGAGGTTGCCGACGAAGAGCGTAGGTGATGGGGCAGCGAACGCCATGGTGTGTGCGTGGGGTCGGCTTGGCGCTCGGCGACGATGGCTGGGGCTGGCCGGGGAGGGGAGGCGGGCGTCGAGGATGCAAGGATGGTTGGTCTCGTGCAACAAACACGACCACCTCCAAGTCGTTGGTGGTGGTGACCGACTGACTGACATTGTGAGTGCCGAAAGATGGGATTTGGTTCCGTGGAAGCACGTGGATATGCCTCCGCTGCGCGCTGCATCAATGGAGTGGAGACTCGTCCATGTCCGCAGCGGCTCCTTATTCCGTCCCCCCGTGACACTTTCAAATCTTAAACCATTAAGCATGCTTTGTGCCCATTTGTGTGCCGTTTCTTCGCGTCGTCCAGCGTGGAAAGTGCCGCCAGTAGGCAGTAGGCGGGATATCCCTACGCGACGAGGTGAGACAAGACAAGGCTCAGGGCTGGCGACATGAGCAGAGCAGCAGCAGCAGAAGAAGAAGCAGATCTTGCACGACAGGGCCAGCACCAAGGGCCCATGTGCGGCGGTGATGAGCGCCTGCGCCCCCCGCCGCCTCGAGCAAGACAATGGTCAGTCGTGCGTGGGTGGGTGGGTGGCCATGATTACAGGGAGAACCCGGTGTCAGGTGGCCGGATACCGCAGAGGCTCGAGGCTCGGCGCCGCGCCCCGCGCCTCCCTGGGCGCGCGACTGGCTTGGCTTGGCTTGACTTTTCCTCGACACAGACGCGGGGAACTTGGGCCGTGTGTGGTGCGGTTCCACGTCGCAGGCAGGTGGTTGGCGCCACTGGCTCGCTCGCGCGTCAGCCTCCGCACTGCACCCGCCACTGGCTGGCAGCAGCAGCAGATCTCTGCGCAACCCAACTATGCTGCTGGCGTACTGGACATGGCGCATGGCGCATGGCTTTGTGCGCATCCATTGTGCTTGCTTGCTCGGAGCGCAGGCGAGGATTCGACGCCAGCGACGCACGCAGGCGGAAGGAGCAGAGTCGCTGGCGCGTTTCGCTCGCGTCATGAGACTTGCGTCGCCTGGCGCGTCGGGGCTGGAATGGTCGAATGGCCCGACCGCCGTCGAGGCAGCCAGCCAGCCAGCCAGATGTCTCTCATTTCGAGGCGGCGCGAGGCGGCGCCAGCCAGCCAGCAAATGCATGCCGCGTGCCAGGCAGCAGCTGGGCCCGCCCGTGGGGTGCCCAAGGGCAAGGGGTAGCGTAGCAGCTCGCCCCGGACCTGCAAGACTGGATGCCATGCATGCACATGAATGCTCCGATGTGCGTTGCGATGGGTCTGGCTGGGTGCGATGCATCTTTCGTGGGTTAGGCCTTGCACGTGTTTTGCGTAACACGATACTTTGCGCTAGTGCCCGGGGTGGGTGTGCAGTAGGGGTCGGTCGGTAGTTTACCAGGGCGGGGCGCGGGCCAGAAGTGCTGCAAGGCTGCTGCTGCAAGTCTCGGCTGTGCCTCACCCCTTTGCTTTGCTTGAACCGCGACGTGCCATTGTGTGCTGCCAGTGCATCGCCATCCCGCCGCATCGACGTTTCGACTACACCACCTACACTTACACTTAGCACCCCCCAAAAGTTCATCTTTGATACATAACTAAAGAGACGCGACTAGACGGCACACCCACCCCCGCACCCTTCTTCTCCACGCATCACCACCCACTGCAAGCAAGCATCACCCACCTCCCCAACACCACTTGCAGCCCACTCCTCCTCCTCCGCCCACCACAACACCCACACACACACGCACGACCACACGCGCCGCGCCCCATCACGGGTTTTCACTTTCTACCTAGCTACCACTACGCGCCCATTCCCGGGGGCGAGCAAGCAAGCAATCACTTGACACTTGCGCCGCGCCACGTCTCAACCACCACGACGACGCGACAGAGCTAGCTAGTCTCGACGACTCTGCACTCGTGACGGAACGCGTGTACTGCAGCAGCCAGCACACCCGAGTACCCCCCCAAACGATCACCCACTACCACCACCACCACACAGCCACCACCACCGCCATGACCGCGCTCATCCCCCGATCACTGCAACCCTTCTGCACGCTCTCATACCCCGTCCCCGCCAACGTTGACGGCCGGCACGTCACGCTCTACGACAAGGGCATCAACGATGTCTACTTTGTCATTGGGGTGGCGATTGGCCTCACAGCCCTCAGACATTTGTTGATGATGTGGGTCTTCTACCCGATCGGACGCCTCGTCGTACCACTCCCAGCACTCGAGTCGCACAAGGGGCAGAGTACGTCTGCTACCGTCAAGCAGAAGCGCTCTCAGGACCGCAAGCACCACCACAATCTCGTCCGATTTGCCGAGCAGGCATGGAGCTTGGGTTACTGCACGTTTACGTGGACGTTGAGTACGGTACGTCATGATGATTGCGATTGTGGGCGTCGAAGTCGGCACGCGGCGGCATGTCCATGGCATGTGATGGCATGCCATGTCGGCGGCGGCGGCGCATATCTTTTTACTGGGCTGGACCTGGCGTCGTTTGCCCACGTCGCCTTATCGGTCCTTCCGAGGTCACCTGCCGCCGCTGCTGCTGTTGTTCGGTCGGCTTTCTACACGCACGTCAGCAAGGTACACAATGCTGACGCCCCGGCCCAGATCGTTCTTCGCAGCGTCCCCAACTACACGTCGCCAGAGGAGCTCTGGGGCACATACCCCTTCTTCCCCATCCCGGCCCTCACCAAGTTTGTTTACCTCCTCCAGCTGGGCTGGTGGAACCACCAGATCTACGTCATCAACGCAGAGAAGCGCCGCAAGGACCACTGGCAAATGTTTGGCCACCACGTCCTCACCATTGCCCTCATGTCCACGTCCTACTATGGCAACTTTACCCGCGTCGGTGTGCTCGTTCACTGGCTCATGGACGGTGCCGACATTTTCCTCCCGCTGGCCAAGATTCTCCGCTACATGGACTTTGCGACGGCATGCGACGCGACCTTTGTCATGTTCCTCCTCGTCTGGGTCTTCTCTCGCCAGATTGGCCTCTTCCTCGTCACACGCTCGGCCTATGTCCAGGCGCCCAAGTTCCTCCCCTTTGAGCACAACCCCGCCAAGGGCTACTACTTCAGCCGCAACGCGTGGATCATGTTCGTCTGCATGCTCAGCCTCCTCCTCTGCCTCTGCACCCTGTGGTTCTACATGGCCGTCATGGTCGCCGTGAGGGTCGTCCGCGGCCAGGGTGCCGCCGACGTGCGCTCGGACGACGAGGACGACGGCGAGGACGATGTGCCCGACGACGACAGCGTCGACACTCCTATCCGCACTCCCGACACGGACTCTTCGGTGAATGCTCTTCACAACAGCTTTGCCAGCCAGGCGGCCACTGCCCTGAAGAATGGCAGTGACGACGTCGACCTGCGGAAGCGCAGGTGAGGCGGGAGCTAGCAGAGGAGATAATCTGGAGCGACGGTGGCGGCGGTGGCGACGACAGTAGAACGAGGACGAAGAAAAACGAGACATCAGACACACACGCGAGACACGGCGAGACGCGCTCGACGCGGCGACGCACAGACCCCCAGCATGTATTCCATGGCATATCCACTGGCGCAGGCCGTCCGTTTGGGGGAGCGATACCCGACTGCCACATCGGCCACTACCAACCACGTTGGCGGCTTAGCCTCGTCTAGGTGCCAACGGCCACCGGCCAACGACGAGGACAACGACGCGACGACCACCACTACACATCCCGCCGCTCCGTCTGTGCATTCCCCGACTACCCCTTGCTCCCCCCTCGTGTACCTGATCCACATAACGCACGAGAGGGGTTCCCGCAGGCGCGTACACGCGTCTCCTACCGACATGCACGGTCGGGCGCCAGCGCCAGGCGGCATGCCGCGGCCACTACAATAGGCCGGCGGCATACGTTGGTCGAGTACCGTGCCATCTTTCCTTCCAAAATACATTCCGACGACATTAATACGAGCAAAGCGCACGGAGAGAGTATAGAATGCACTATAATTACTAGCCGCGGGGTTTTGCAGTCGCCTCTGGCCTACTTTGCGTTGATGGCATCGCCAGCCTTGAAGAGGGTAACGAAGGAGACGACTGTGGGTGTGAGTGGAGGAAGGCGCCGAAGCTCCGACGTCGCGACCTACAGTTGCTGGCCCACCAGACAATGGAGCGAATGTAGGACGTGGGGCCCGACGCGATGTCGCGGTAGAGGCGGACTGGGTGGTGTAAGCGTTGTTGGGGCAGGGAGAGCGGTGCGAGCGATGGACGGCTCCGTCCACCTCACCATCGCGCCCGCGGTGCAGCGGTACTCACCAAACACGAGCCTCAGGACAAAGTAGGACACGGCCGCGCCGTTCAGCCACGCGGCGGACAAGCCAGCCTGGTTGCCCGCGAGCTGGGGGTGTCAGTTTGGGGGGCGGGCACAGTCTTCCTTCACACCCCGCGACAGACTCACAATCGCAGCAGTGATCAACGGCAGTCCGTCAAGACTGTTCTGGTGCGCCGCGATAATGCGCTTGATCCGCGCGATCCGCGCCGCGGGCAGCTTGCCGGCCTTCTCGAGCTCGTCGATCGCGCACCGCGGGTTGGCGTTATCGCGCAGCCCGTGCTTGAGGAACGCGGGGCGCGGGGACGAGAGCACATGTGCCTGCAGCCACACGAGGACGAGGAGCTGGTACGAGGCGTTGTAGCCTGTCGGGTTGGAGAAGACTTCGAGGACGCCCATTGTGTGTGTGGGGGTGGGTGGGATCAGTGGGGGTGAGGAAGAGGCGAAGAGGAGGTGGACGTCGAGACAGATCTGGTCTTTGGTTAAGAGCCGCGCGTTCGTTGCCTTGCCCGGCCTCGCGGCCTCTCTCGTTACGACGACAAGGCTGCCCGGCAGAGCCCCGACAAGCTTTACCACATGAGCTCTCTGTCCTGGGGAGGGTGCAATCGGCTAGCCGAGCCGCGGCGCGTGTGTGCCAATGGCCGAGATGGGTGGGGGAGTGGAGGTCGTCTTGGCTGGTTCGGCGCCCGAAGCCAGGCACGGCGTTGGAGCTGGCAGCGGTGGGCAGGCAGCACTGAGTGAGCATCGGTGCGCGTCATTGCGCGTTGCGGTGGCTGCGTGTAAAAACAAGACGCCGTGGCGACGTAGACGTTGACCGCAGCGATACAGCAGCGACACTCCAGCGACGAGATAGCAGGCAGGCGCAGGACGGCGTGTAATGTAAGGCTTGCTGCTGCCCCGCACGTTGGCTACCAGCACGCCAGCACGCCAGCACAGGCTCGACACGTTGCCGCCGGAAATCGCGGCACACTGTAAACGCTGAAACACAACACCACCCAACGCCAAAACGTCACTTTTTCCACATTGTCAACAACACCACCCCTCGTCGCTCCACACCATCACTCACCACAATGGCGCGCACTGACCCCGCCCCATCGCCGGTCCCGGCGCTCAACGTCCCCCGCCTCCTGTTCCACAGCGCAGTGACGGGCACCATGGTGTCGGCGTATGTGTCGCTCCAGCGCCTGACGGGGGAGCTGCGTGCTGCCGCCGGCGTCGAGGAGGAGGTGGGTGGTGTTGGCTTGCTGCAGCTGACAACCGCCAGTACGGAGGCCAGTACCAGTTCCTCACGATCCTAGGCCTCATCATCACCGTGTGGACGTTCGCGCTCAGCGCCGCCGAGGACATTGTGCCGCTGCATTGTGGGTTCGGCGTTACGGGGAGACAGACAAACGTGGGCGGACCCGCTGACGCCGACGCCAGTCCTCCACGCCACCAAGCGCGTGTTTGCGCTCGCTGCGCTGCCGGTCGAGATCACCATCTCGGCCATCTACGTGAGTGGTGGTGTGGGGCAGGATGAGGGCTGTGGGAAGGACGGACGACTAGAGGAAGACGAAGCTGGGAAGGCCGGGGGAAGGACGGTTGCTGAGGGACGTGCCCTACCAGTGGATTACGGCCTTGGTGCCGTGTGGCCAGCAACGACAACGCGACGACGCCCTTGGGCCATGAGCATCTGGGGACCCGGATGCCGGCCGGGTACGGCCCGATCCGCGGGCCACACCATCTTCCTTTCTGGCAACAGCTGGGCTTCGCTGTGCTCGTCCCTCACCCACCGAACTCACCCCGCTGACCACCCCCCAGTGGCCCCTCATCCTCCTCGCCCCGTCACTCATGCTCCCGCCCAAACTCGACGCCGAGGTCGGGCCGGACGGCGCGCCGCCCGCACTCTTCTGGATCCCGCTGTGGATGGACCTGGGGCTGCATGCTGTCCCTGCGCTGTCGCTGATCATCGGTGAGTCGAGTTGTGTTGCCGCGGACGCGCCGCACCAGCGATCCCGCTGCGTCATGGCACGACCGGCGTCCTCGACGACGCGGTCCGACCCGCATCACGCCCCAGCCCCAATCGTACGTTAACCCCGCAGACTTCTTCTTCCTCGAGAAGAAGTACCGCCCGCCCACGTCGACGCGCACCGCGGCCCTCCTCGCCGCCGGCCTGGGCACAGCGTACGCGCTGTGGGCCGAGCACTGCAACACGCAAAACGGCCACTTTGCCTACCCCTTCCTCGACGTCATGGACGGCACAGGCCGCGCGCTGACATATACCGGCGCCGTGGGCTTTGCCTTTGTCGTCTTCCAGGGCCTCAACGCGCTGCACAAGTGATGCTCTGATCAGCGCAGAGAGTGCGGGGTGGCGTGTGGGGGGCGCGGGGCGTACATCGGGGGTCCTTTATCCCGAGTGCGTGAGCGTCGTACCACATTGCCACCAGACAACGGACAACAACATTTACATGCAGCTGATGGCGACTAGTCGGTGCTGGACAGTTGGTGGCGTGTTCGGCGCGAGCGCGGGTGGGCTGCACTGAAACACAGCACTGACGACGCCGTGAAGGCAATAACAATGAGCCGGGACGCACAACACTTGACGAGGTACCGACGGCAAGAACAATGGGCTTGTCGGGTTATCGACCCGGCGATCCATCGCGCGAGCAGGTGAAACGCTTCCTAGCTCCCCTGCTCGCCCCGATGATCGGAGCTGACGATATCTGACGAGGTGGTGAAGGCTGGCCGTGGAGTGATGGGTTGCCAGTGGTGGTGGTGGATATATTGCTTCTGATTGCGGGGATGTTGGCTCTGTAATCCTCTGGAAGGAGCCATCAGTCAGCGAGCGGCAACAGCTAGACTAGACTCGAGCAAGCACGTCAACACAACACCACCTCAACATCTCTCAACACCTCTCAACATATCTCACATCTCTCACATCTCAACACCAACCCACACCAGAGCCACACCAACATGTCCCCCTGGTCAACCTACACGGCCGACAACGCCTCCTCGTCGTCGGCCAACTCGGGCTCGTCGTCGTACCCGTACACCACCTCGGCAGGCTACCCCGGCTCGTCGTACCCCGGCTCGTCGTACCCCGCTTCGGCGTCCTACCCCTCCGAGGCAGCAGCCTACGCCGCGCGCTACCAGGCGTACCCCGCCCCGCACGCAGGCTACCCCGCGCCGTACCCCGCCGCCAAGGCCGCCCGCCCCCGCGCGAGCACGTACATCCCCCCCAGCCACCCGTTCGCCAGCCACATCGCGCGCCCCGCGCCCCAGGAGCAGGCCTGCAGCTGTACCCACTACACCTTGTGCCCCGCCTGCAGCGCAGACGAGGCGATGGCGCAGCACGCGCTCATGGCCCTGCCGGTGCCCTCTGCCCCCTCTGCGGCGCCGGCGCTGCCGAGCAAGGCCGCCAAGCTGCTCGGTATCCCTGCTACCTCGACTATGCCGCTGCCGTTTATCGAGGGCGCGGGCGTGCCGCCGCCGGCGGTGAAGAAGCGCGGCTTTTTCGGCAAGCGCAAGTAGTGGCTGGGCGTGTTTGGTTGCCTACATCACTATGTCCACTGTCTAGCTAGGAGCTGTACCGCATCACCCGCATCGGCGTCGCCCGGCGCGACGACCCGATAGCAGATGTATTATCCCTCGTTGTATGATGTCTGGATGCGTGTTGCAGTGTTGGTCAATGATGCTCCTGTCAGCGGTATGACGCCGATCTCGGTGCGAGGTTGGGCGGGTGCCACTGCCACTGTGTGTGGTGCCACAATACGCGGCGGCGCACACGCGTCGTCACCACCCACAACGACGCGACCACGGCACAAAGCTGAGAAGTTTTGATTGAGCCGACGTGCGTGCATGAACGCAGCCACAGCCACAGAGGTGTCGAGGCGTGTTTCAGTATTCATGCTGCATACATGCATATGCGTGAGGCATGAGTGGCACTCCGTGTAGCGCACTTTATGCGGCGGAGCGCTTGTTCTGCCCGCACATGGCCGCCGCTCCCCCCGCGCCAGGCCGTCCTAAGCCACACGCCCGCCAGATCAACAACATTCATCAGCTAGTTAACACGGTCCATGGGTATAGACACTGGGCGGGCAGGGCACGACGCGGCAGCCTCGCCCTCGAAACGTTGCGACGCCCGCTTCGGCGCGGGTACAGTGTGGTGGCACAGCGAGCGGCGCCTAGGCCGCCGTCGAGCCGTAGTATGGCTGCTGGAGCTGCGGCGCTGCGGTGGGAGTCAGTACGCTGCGTTGCGCCGTGTTGCCTCGACACGTCCTCGCGCGGCGCCTGCGGCACCGCGCTCCTACTCACGCAGCTCGTCGCGGGGCACAAACTCGCCGTTGCCGAGGTACACGTATCCGTGGTCTCCGTACAGCTCTTCCGCGCGCATCTGGGGGCGTGAGCTATGATCCGTGGGGTGCAGCTTACCTTCTTCCAGAGGATGTAGAAGCCGTACAGGTGGCCGCTGGGGGATGGGTTAGTGGGGTGTGTTGGGGCGCGGTGCGGCCAGGTGGTGTACGTACGGGAGGTAGCCCTGTGCTTGTTAGCGTGTGCTCTGAGAGGGGAGTGCCAAGGCAAGGCAAGGCAACGCTGGTACTGCTGCCCTCGCGGACGCTGACGCCTGCGGCGCCAGCGCCGACTTCGGCGTCCTCACTCACCAGAATCGTCAGCCCAATCGCGATCAACAGGTCG
This sequence comes from Vanrija pseudolonga, assembly GCF_020906515.1. Lineage (NCBI taxonomy): Eukaryota > Fungi > Basidiomycota > Tremellomycetes > Trichosporonales > Trichosporonaceae > Vanrija > Vanrija pseudolonga. Next base: position 2,554,062 of record NC_085851.1, on the reverse strand, counting down.
CAGCTGCAGCCCGTGAGGATCGCCACGCCCGCAGGCGGGAAGAGGATGATGATGAGCGCGATGAGGATGTCTGACCCGCGGACCATGGTAGAGTTGGACTTGCTCGAGACGAGATGGAGAGAAAGTGACTGGAGTAGAGTTGGTTGCTGTTGCCCGTGTTGGGTGGCGCGAACCAAACCAAACCGCGGGGCACGAGGTGCAGCGGGAGCAATATTCCACAGCCACCACCACTATGACGTACGACAGCGATGCCACATGCCACGCCTGTGCCGCCACGCGCGCGTTGCCCGCAGCCCTCTACCGCCATGCATATGCCTACAGATCCCAGAGAAAGTCGTTAAGCTCGTCCAGCCCGTTGCCAGCATCGGCAGCCTCCGCGCCGACAGCCTTGGCGGGGCCGACGCCGGCAGTCGCAAACGACACCTCGACGCCCTCGACGTCCTCCCACCTAAACGGCCCAGCGGCGCCCCAGACGAGCGCCTCGTCGTCCTCGGCGCCGGCGTCAGGCTCCTCGGCAGCCGACGACGAGCCAAACAGGCGCGCCCAGAAGCTCTTGCCGCCCGACGCGACGCGGCCCATGCCCTCGATCCGGCCGCCGACGCCGCCGGACCCACGCGATACCTTGAGCCGGTCCATCTCGCGCGTCAGGATCGAGCGCACGCGTTCGAGGGCAGTCTGACGCGCCTGCGGCGTCAGGTCTGGAGGTGAGGTCGCGGACGACGACTTGGCGAGCAGGTCCGTCTTGTGCGCCAGGATCAGGAGGCGGGTCGGCTCGGCTGAGAGGCCGCGGCGGTTCGAGGCGCCCGCGAGGGCCGAGAGGAGGGCGGGGAGTTCTCTGTGGGGTGTCAGCGGCTGGACGGGCATGTGAAGTTGCCGGTCGCAAATGGCGTCTGCGCCGACTCACTCGGCGACGGCAGCAGCGTTGCGCACGAGCGCGACAATGTCAACGACAAACACGGCGGCATCAGCGTCGTTGATGTGCTTCGAGACCTCTTCGCGGAGACGAGCGTGGCCAGCCAGGTCGACGAGACGGGCCTGCTTGCTCCGTCCGTCGGACGAGGGGATGTCAACCGTCGAGATGGAGGGGACGAGGGAGGTGTGGGTGAACGGCCGTTCGTCCTGGGACAGCTGCGGGTGTCAGGCTGGGCTATCACAGCGACATTCAGCCTACCTTGGCGAAAATCGCCGTCTTGCCGCTATCAGGCGGGCCGACGAGCAGGACGGTCGGCGTGCCCTTCCGCCTCGACGTCTTCTGCGATCCGCCAACGGGGAACACTGCGGCGTCAGCTCGGCATCCGGTTTTACGTCAGCTTACGCACATGCAAAGACGAGGAAGAGGATCAAAAGTCCGCCAATGGCCGCGACGAAGCGCGGGTCCTGGAGGAGAGGGTGCTGCAGTAGGGGATGCTTGAACACGGGGTGGTCGACAATCTCGTTGAAGAGGGGGAGGGCGCGCAGCTTGTTCACAATCTCGGCGATCGGGTCGGCCGCTGCGCTTGTAGCCGCCTGCAGCTTGTCGTCTGGGCTGCCCATGTTGCTGGTGTCCGAGTTGGGGAGCAGTTGGAAGGGGAAGGAACGAGTTGACGGATCGAAGTCGACGCCGATGGGTCGTCGGCGTCGTCGGTGGGTGTCTGGCTGGGCAGCGAGTAATGTTCCAGGCTAAAGGCTAATCCAATTACAAGTCGACTTCTAATTGGAAGATAACGTGGCGGCATGTGGGTGGTGCTGGTTTGGTTCCGTCGATCACCCCTCCCGCCCTCCACGGTGGTGGTCGGTCTGGCGGTGTGTCATGGGCCGTAATCGTGGCTGCTGGCTTGCTTGCTTGCTCCACTTTCCTCTCCCATCGCAGCATCGCACGAGCACAGTCACAGACCACCACCGCACCCCCACTCTCCCCCGTCATCTCCCGCATAAATCCTCACACCCCGCCCAACACAAAATGGCCGACGTCAAGGACCCCAAGATCGCCGAGGGTGAGTAGTTGTCGACGCGACGTTGCGACGAGCGAGACGAGCTTGTTTCACCCCCCTCTCGACGAGGCACGATGGACCAAGATATTTTTCTGACAGCGTGCAGCTTACGAGCTTGTCCGTTCCGACAAGAGCGACGAGACCTGGCTCCGTCTCGACTACGAGGTGGGTTGGCGCGTGCCGCCGGAGCTCTCCTACGAGCCGGCGATATGGGGGTGGAGTGATTCTAGCTGGGCTGGGCGGACGGCAGCCCCGCTAGAGCACCCACCCCCCTGCCACACACACCTCTAGCCACAACCACTAACACACCCAGTCGGACAAGTCGGACAAGCTCGTCCTCAGCGAAACCGGCACTGGTGACCTCGACGAGTTCACCTCCAAGCTCGACCCCGCCAAGGCGTCGTTCGGCTTTGTCCGCGTCAAGTACGCCAACGACGAGCACTCGTTCCGCGAGAAGTTTACCCTCGTGACCTGGATCGGCGAGAACGTCAAGATCATGCGCCGGGCAAAGGTGAGTAGGGTGTGGTGTAGGTTGAGGTGTAACGCAGGTGTGTCGACTGTGAGGTCGGCAGTAGTGGGTCGGACCGAGGCGAGCCGACCTTCCTGCCCCGCCCTCCGCCTGCGACATGCGCCTTCCTTCTTGCCCGCCCATACTCACGCATGCCCCAGGTCTCGGTCCACACGGCCGACGTCAAGTCGATCATCCGCTCGTACTCGATCGAGGTGTCGGCCTCGACGCCCAAGGACCTCGAGGTGGTGAGTCAGGATGGAACGGCGATGCCTGCCCCAGCTGACACGCCCAGGACGAGGTCGTCCAGCGCTTGCGACGTGCCGGCGGCGCCAACTACGACCGCTCCAAGTTTGACTAGGCGAGGACCGGTCTAGAGGGCGCGGCGGCTGTGCCATCCTGTGCCGCCGGCCGGTGGCTTCGGTCAGACGCCGACGTAGATGTTGAGGAGCTGGGCCGAACATTGCCCGGTTCTGTTGTAGAGGGTGCCGGTGTCTATGCATGCCAGTGCCTTGTACAGTGTCCGTCTTGTTGTGCTCGCCGTCATGTTTGCGGAACAGTCAGCAATGCATATGTCTCAGTGGACATTGCCCGAGGGTCCATGTAGGGGCCGGTTTAACCCCGTGGCTTGGTATTGTGTGTGGTGGTGTGGCCCCACGCGCTCCGGTGACCGGAATATGGATATGGACGACGAGTGTGCCGCGCGCCCAGTCGGCCGCCCCCCACCCATAATGGCCACCACCTGGCTGGGATTCCGTGACATTCTCTCTTGTTATCATCATCACTCAACTCTTTCCAACAACCACACACTTTCCAACAATGGCCGACGCTGCAGCTTCCTCCTCCAGCTCGGAGATCACAATGTACGTCGCCGCGACCATGCACAGCGTGCACGCTGCAGCCATCCCCCACCGTGACGAGCACGCCATCTAACCTCCACTCCACCGCCGCCGCCCACGCGTCGCCCTCGGCCAAGAGTTGACTGACAGCGCAGCACCGTCAAGGGCCCCTCGGAGCTCAAGCTGTCCATCACGATCGACCCGTCCAAGACGGTCCTCGACCTCAAGGAGGCCGTCGCGGCCAAGAGCGACACCGCCGCCGACCGCCAGCGCCTGATCTACTCGGGTACGTTGTCACGCCGCGCCGCCGCCTTCCTCCGCCTTCCTTCCTCTGACTGACACGCTGCAGGCAAGGTCCTCAAGGACGCCGACGAGATCTCGACGTACAAGATTCAGACGGGCCACACGATCCACATGGTCAAGGGCGCGCCCAAGCCCGCTGACGCTCCTGCCGCCGCTGCTCCCCGCCTCCCTGCCCAGATGGGCACCGGCATCAACACGGGCAACGTCGTCGACGGCATCGAGAACCACCACCACGTGAGTGCTGCTACGGTGTGTGCATGCGGGGCTGACGCGACAGGGTCTTGCCGGCTTCAACCCTTTCACCGGCATGGGCCTCGGTAACCTCAACGACCCCAACGCTGTAGGTGGTGCCAACCGCGTCACCGGCAGAAGCGCCACTGACACACCCAGATGACTGGCCTGATGGACAACCCCGAGTTCCTGCGCCAGATGAGCGACCTCATGTCGAGGCCCGAGGTCCTTGAGCAGGTCAGTACCGTGCCCCGCCCGTGCGTTTCACAGCCATTCGCTGACACTTGCCCCTTCGCACACGGTGACGAACAATCGAACCGCCCCACACTTGCCCACACACACAGATGATCAACTCGAACCCCCAGCTCCAGGCCATGGGCCCCCAGGCGCGCCAGATCATGCAGAGCCCCATGTTCCGCCAGATGATTAGCAACCCCGAGACGCTCCGTTCGGTGGGTTCCACATGGTTAACCGGTTGCTGACCCACCAGATGATGCAGATGCAGGCAGCCATGCAGGGCGGTGGTGGTGCTGGCGGCTTCGGTGGCCTTCCTCCTGGATTCGGTGGTGGCTTCCCTGGCTTTGGCGGTGCCGGCGCTGGCGCTGGTGCGGGTGCTGGAGCCGACGCCCCTCCCTCGGACCCCTTCCCCAACCTCTTCGCTCCTAATGCCGGCGCGACGGCGGCTGCCCCAGCCGCTGGCGCTGGAGCTGCTGGCGCCACTGCTGAGCGTGCTGCTGGTGCCGCGGCGGGCACGGGTGCTGCTGCCGGCGCGGGCGCTATTCCTCCCAACCCCTTCGCCGCCCTCTTCGGTGCCCCCGGTGCTGCCGGTGCCGGTGCTGGTGCTGGCTTCAACCCCTTCGCGCCTGGAGCCAACCCCTTCGCTGGCGGCGCCAACCCGTACGGCGCGTTCGACCCGTCCCTCCTGTTTGGTGCTCCCCCTGCCGCTGCCGCTGCCAGGGATACCCGTCCTCCCGAGGAGATCTACGCGACCCAGCTCGGCCAGCTCAACGCCATGGGCCTGTGGGACGCTCAGAAGAACATCCGTGCGCTCCGTTCGACGGGCGGCAACGTCGAGGCCGCCATTGAGCTCATCTTTTCGGGCCAGCTTGACAACTAGCCAGCCAGCTGTAGACGTTTCGTTCATATTGTAGGGTAATTTGGGGCGATGCATGGTCACGGTGTACACGAGCACGAGAGGGCTGGTGGGGGCGAGCGGCATGAGTGGCGAGCAGAACTGACAATTACTACCCAGCCCCGTGACTCGACTCCCATTTCCCCATTCCCTATCCATTCCCCGCCCTCGTACGAATGTTCAATGCAGAGATTCCGATGAATACAAAGAAAAGTACAACCACTGTAATGCCCATCTTAGTGGCCGTTGGCGTGGCCGTTCGCGTGTCCGTTGACGGCCACTCCGTTGCCGTTTGCGTGGCCGTTGGCGGTAGCGCCGTTGGCACCGTTGAGCTTGGCGGCCTTGGCCTCGGCGGCGGCGCGCGTCGTCCAGTAGGTTCCCTCTGGGAACGTGAACTCTGCGATGGCCTCGTCCAAGAAGTCGACCGAGTATCCACACTGCGCCTCGAGGGGGACATTGTACCGTCCCTGCGCGTTGACGCTTGGGGGGTACTTGAAGTTCTCGTGGAGGTGGTCGATCCACTCGAGAACATTGCGCTCCATGCTGCCCGAGACGGCGATGTAGTCGATCAGAATGAGGTGAATGACCATCGCACACAGTCCCACGCCGCCGGCGTGCGGGCACACGGGCACGCCGTACTTTGCGCTCATGAGCAGGATGCCGAGGATCTCGTTGACGCCGCCGACGCGGCACGAGTCGATCTGGCACACGTCGATCGCGTCGAGCTGGAGGAGCTGCTTGAACGTCATGCGGTTGTGCGCGTGCTCGCCTGTCGCGACGCCGATGTTGAGCGGCTTGAGCGCCTTGCGGATCGCCGCGTGGCCCACCGCGTCGTCGGGCGCCGTGGGCTCCTCGATAAACCACGGCTTGAGCGGCTCCAGCTTGCCCATGTACTCGATCGCCTGGGGCACGTCCCACACCTGGTTGGCGTCGACCATGAGCACGCAGCCGGTCGGGCCGGCGTTCTTGCCCTCGATCGACGCGGGGTCGACCGTACGCCCAGCGGGGATGTTGGCCGGGTTGTCGATGATGGAGCGGATGAGCAGCCCGCGGCGCAGGTCGTCGGCCGGGTCGGCGCCCACCTTGAGCTTGAAGTGGTTGAAGCCCTGCGCGAGCGCCTCCTTGGTCAGACGCTCGACCTTGGCGTCGTCGTAGCCCAGCCAGCCGACAGAGGTAGTGTATGCGGGGTATCCCTTCTCGATGACGTTGGCCTCGCGCGCCGCCTTGGTGGCCTCCTTCTCCTTGAGGAGGGCGAGCGCCTCCTCAGGCGTGATCGCGTCCGTGATGTACCGGAACGCAGTCGCCTTGACGAACCTGGAGAGTCAGCGCCAGACTTCTGACACCACACCGCCACGCCACTCACTCCTCGGGGGTAAAGTCCACAATCAGCTTCCAGAGCGGCTTGCCACGCGCCTTGGCGAACATGTCCCACAGCGCGTTGGACACGGCGGCCGTCGCGAGGTGGATCACGCCCTTCTCGGGGCCGAGCCAGCGGTGCTGCGGGTCGGCGACCACTGGTGGCGCGTTAGCCACAAGCTCACCTCTCGGCTCGGCCGGGCCATCACTCACAAAAGTTCCAGAACGCGCCCATGTCGGCAAAGATCTCGTCGGCGTCCTTGCCGACGATGCGCTTAGCGATCTCGTTGATGGCGAAGCAGACAATCTCGTTTCCGCGGCCGATGGCTGGGGGGTCAGCTGGTGGGTCTCTGCTGCGAGCGAGCACGCTCTACCCACTGAAGGTCATGCCGCGTCCCTCGAGCCCGGCGTCAGTGTGCACGATGATGTAGGCGGCCGAGTAGTCGCACTCCTTGTTCATCGCGTCCGTGCCATCGCCCGTGATGTTGGTAGGGAAGCGGATGTCTGCGCGTGAGCTGGGTTAGGCGGACACGACGCACCATGGACGCTGAAGTGGGTGATCTTGCCCGACATGTTGAGATGTGTGAGTGAAGAAGCGCAGCATCGTCCCCGTTGCTGGCCCCCTCTTATAACCCCCCTGGTTGTATAGTGGGGTCCGTCGTCGAGGTCCCGGGTCACGGAGTTGGTCAATCCGAGCGACTTGCTGCCGAGAAATCGGTGGGGGGGGCCACACCGATATGTCGGGGACCCGGCCCGAGGTGGGTGGGTGGATTTGGCCGGAGGGCGCCACGTGGCAAGTCCGGTTCCGGCGCGCGGGCCGATGGAAGACGGTCAAGCAACAACAAGGCTTTGTTTGCTCTCTGTCCACCTTTGCATTCCACAACACCTCTCTATTCTCTCAAACTTTCAAACTCTACTCTCCTCCATTGTCAAGTCTGCACCCCGCGGCTGAAACACGCACAGTCCCACTCACAGCCTGACGTTGCTGATCTCTCCCATTGTGGAAGGAACAATGGCACGCCAGATCACCTCGCAGCACCCATTGTCGGCCGCCGTGGTCTCCACGGCCGGTGGCCGTACCCCGTCCTTTGTTAACAGCAGTGCATAGTCCAGCTCACCTTTTATGTCCCCAACCTATCTCTTAGTTCTCTACTGATTCGCACGCACGCACGATAATGGCCAACAACGACGACCCGGGCACAACGACGCCGCGCACCAGCGGCCCGTCGCGCGCCTCGTCGCTCAAGGGCGCGATGGAGAGCATCGCCCTCGCCGCGGCCTCCATCTCGTCCAAGACGACAAACCGTATCCGGCGCAAGCCTGTGCCGTCTCCACCACCAGACGACGAGGAGGAGGGCGTGGAACAGGACGAGGACCCCTTCGCCAAAGTCGACACTCCACACCAGACTCCGCACCCCCTCACGCGGCGCAACGACGCGTGGGCTGGGTCGGTCGACACATTCTACGGCGACGAGGAGGTCCTTGCCACCCGTCCCGAGACGCACTCGGCACGCGCAAGCTGGGGCGTGGGGCCGTCGCTTGGCGTGCACTCGTCCGCTAGTAGCACTCGAGCCGACCCAGACGCCAGCAGCGCGAGGCTCGGCACGGACGAGAGCACCCATGGCCTCCTGCATGCGAGCAGTCGAGTTGACTCGGACAAGGAGATTCCGACGAACGCGTCTGCCCCCGAGGCCATAGTCGACCCCGCCAACCCTCGCCGCTCAATCTACCCGCCTGCCGGGTTCAACGTGTTCCCTTCTGCGGCAGACACGTACCCGCCACAGCGCCCCGCATCGCCGCCGTTAACGGAGAGGAGCTCGCCACCACCAGTCCGGGCGAGATTCAGATACCTGATCACACTTGCGCCGCGCCGCCTACAGCTCACTACACTCCTCCCCGCACTGTTCTTCTCGGTCGCTGGCGCGCTCGTCCAGCCGTACATGACTATCGTTATCGGCAACGCGTTTGGCGCACTGGCAAAGTACCCGCCAGGCCCGCCGTTAACGCCGCCGCAGACGCCAGAGCAGAAACAGAAGCTTGTCTCCGACGTCGGCACGGCCTCGATCAAGCTCCTAGTCACTGGCCTTGTCGCCTGGGTGCTGGAATACTTTAAGACCTCTGCATGGTATCACTTTGGCGAGGGCCTCACGGACCACCTCCGCCGCCTTGTATTCGACGGCGTGCAGCGCAAACCCATGGCATGGTTTGACGTCGGGATGGGCATGCAGAACGACGAAGGGGTGAAGGAGGAAGAGGGCGCAAATGTGGCGGTCGGTATGGGCGGTCTCATGGCCAAGTTTACTCGGTACGTGGCACACTTGACCTGCCCGCTGACCTCAGTGAAACGGACGACGTCCGCATCGCGACTATCACAGGCATTCCCAAGACGGTGCAGTCGGTGATCACCTTCCTCATGTGTCTCGGGCTGGCGCTGTACAAGAACCCCAAACTTGCGGTTGTCACTCTGTCGGCGGTTCCCCTGCTCATTGGAATCAACATGGTCACACGGACAATCTGCCAGCCGCTGTACGCTGTCGAGCGGCGGGGATTCGCGGAGGCATCGACCGATGTCGAGCGGAGCACGGCAGCTATCGCGACCGTCAAAGTGCACAATGCACAGGCGACCGAGCTGGACCGCTTCCGACGCCCGATCAACAACGCGCGTGACTCGCTCTTCAAGCAAGGCTTGGTCTGGGGCGCATGCTTTGGCTCAACCAACGCCCTCATCTTTACCATCTTTGTAGCCGGTTTCTGGTACGGCGCCAAGATCGTGCACGACGGCGAGGCGAGCGTATCCAACGTCATGACCGTCTTCTGGGCGTGTCTGATGGGCACTAGTGCGCTGCAGGGCGGATTCCTTCCTCTGGGTTTCATCACCAAGGGCGCAATGTCGCTTGCTTCGCTGTTGACAGTCATCCAAGACGACGACAGCCTGCGCACGCCCGGACCAGAGGACGGCAAGGGCATCATCCCACCACGCTGCCAGGGTTCGTTCGACCTGCACGAAGTGTTCTTTGCGTATCCTTCGAGGCCGGAAGACAACGTGCTGTCTGGTGTCACAATGTTCCTCCCCACTGGCGAGACGACGTTCGTCGTAGGCGGCTCAGGCTCGGGCAAGTCGACGATTGCACAACTGTTGCTCCGGCTCTACGAGCCAGACTTTGGCGACATTGTCTTTGACAACATCGACTTTGACGAGCTCGACATGACGTTCACGGGCCAGCAAATCGCCGCCATCCAGCAGGGATGCATTCTCTTCGACTTGTCGGTGCACGACAACGTCGCAATGGGTATGGTTGGCTCGGGGCCAAACAAGGAAGGCAAGATCAGGACACCGGCAGAGGTCACGCGCGACGAGGTGATCGAGGCGTGCAGGCTCGCCGACATTCACGACTTTATCATGTCCCTTCCGGAGGGATACGAGACGCGGTTGGGTACCGGTGGTTCGCAACTCAGCGGAGGGCAGCGGCAAAGGCTTGCCATCGCCCGTGCGAGGATCCGTAACCCGACGGTCCTGATTTTGGGTGAGTGTGGAGCTTTGCATCCACTGACGCACATCCAGACGAGGCCACCTCTGCCCTCGACGTCACCTCGCGAGTAATCGTCTTCGAGGCCATCAAAGCGTGGCGCAAGAACCAGACCACCATTGTCATCACGCACGACCTGTCGCAGATAGGCCAAGACGACTTTGTGTACGTCATGAACCATGGCGTGGTCGCCGAGCAAGGGTTCCGCTTCGACCTCATGGCCATGGACGGGCGTAACGGGTCGTCGTTGGGCGTGTTCGCCGCACTGGCAGCCGAGCAGAACGTCGCGCCCGTCCCGCCGAAAGAACACGAGACGTGGCACGACGCGAGCGCGGTGCAGGACGCCATTGTAACCCGCGGGCCCGAGCACCCAGACTACATCCCGACCTGGGCGCGCCCGACGAGCATGATGGCCGAGCCCGACATCGACTACTTTAACAACCCACTGGCGTCGTTAGGGGATGCTGTTGTGACACCTGGCGTTACCCGGCGCCGGTCGGTGGGTGTGCGCCGCCGCTCGCAGCACTTTGGCGAGGAGAAGGAGAAGTCTGCGGAGACACACCGGCGCAGCGTCTCAATGGAGGACAAGCCCGTGCCTGGCCGCTCGCAGCAGTTTGCCGAGGACAACATCGCACGCCAGCGGAGCACATCGATTGAGAACAAGTCCGAGCCCCAACCCGAACGCCCGTCCACAGCACAGAGTGATCGCAAAGTATCGTTCTCGCCGCCTTTTGTTTCGCCGCCCGACCTGACTCTCGCTCAGCACAGGCTTGCTTGGTCGGCACAGGACCTGGGCAACGGGCCGTTCCACCAGCGCGCAACTGTCGGCGCGCTGGTGCCGAAGCGAGCAAGCGGCGAGAGCTACCACTACGTCCTGAAGCGGACCACGAGAGAAATCCAGGCTTCGGCGGAGCAAGCGCACCTGGACCTGAACCCGGGGTCTGTGGCGGCCGTCGCTGCCCCAGCCGGGAAGCGGCGCGGGCTATTCGCCACAATATGGTGGTACATCCCATCCGTGCCATACAAGCCTGCGCTGTGCTTCGGGCTGCTCGCGGCCGTGCTCGAAGGTGCCCAGACGCCGATCTGGTCCTTCTTCATCTCCAAGCTCATGGCGCTCGTGGGCGCACCCAACGCCGCCGCCGAGCTCCCCAAAACCGGCGGCATCCTCATCGGGCTGTCCGTCTCGGGCGGCCTCTTCCTCTTCCTGCAAGCGTACATCCTGCAGGGCGTCTCGGCGATGTGGACGGCCAAGATCCGCGCGGAGGCATACGAGCGCGTGCTCGCGCAGGACAAGGCGTGGTTTGACGACCCGGCTCATAGCCCCGCACGCATGGTGCAGCACCTGATCAAGGACGTAGACGACATGCGGCACCTCATCTCGACCGTGTTGCCGAAGATTGTCGTGGTCACCATGATGATGGGGCTCGGGCTCGTCTGGGCCATGGTGGCCGGGTGGCAGCTGACGCTCGTCGGGCTGTCACTCACCCCGCTCTTTGTGGCCATGTTCGCTGGCACAGAGGGGATCCTCTCTCGCACCGAGATCCACAACAAGGTTCGCCGGGAGAACGTCGCGCGCGCATTCTACGAGAGCGTGGCTAATATCCGCGGGATCCGCTCCATGGGACTCGAAAGCTCGTTCCGTGACAAGTTCACCGAGCACGCCGAGGACGCGCGCAAGTCGGGGCAGGACGCCGCGTGGCTCAACGGTATCGGGCTCGGCGTTGCCGTTGCCATCCCGATCTTCGCGCAGGCCATCATGAACTATGTCGGCGCGGTGTTCATCAAGCAGGCCATCATGAACTACGCGACCATGCTGCAGGTGTACACGCTCGTCCTGTTCAGTCTCACCTTTGGTGCGCAGGTCCTCTCCTTCAGTAAGTCGTCTCCGCCGCCACCCCCTCGCTCACCCCAGTTCCCTTCGTGTCCAAGGCCAAGGCTGCCGCGCACGACTTTGGCGGCCTCTTCATCCTGTCCACCGCCACGCAGGAAAGTACCGGGATCCATCCCTTCCCAGCGGGCACCGACATTGCCTTTGAAGGCGTCGCGTTCCGGTACCCCACTCGGCCTGACGTGTCCGTCTTCTTCGGCCTCTCGCTCTCGATCAAGGCGGGCGAGTGCGTCGCCATCGTCGGCCCCTCAGGATCAGGCAAGACGACAATCGCGGCGCTCCTCCAGCGCCTGTACGAGCCATCGAGCGGCACCGTGTCCCTCGGCGGCGTCGACCTGTCAACCATCAAGGTCGCGTGGCTGCGCGCACACATCGCCGTCGTATCGCAGACGGCGTCCCTCTTCGACGCCTCAGTGGCCGACAACATCGCCTACGGGAGCAAGGACGTGACGCGGGAGGACATTATCGCGGCGTGCAAGCAGGCCAACATTCACGAGTTTATCCTGTCCCTCCCGCGGGGGTACGACACGAATCTGGGCGAGAACGCGGCCCTCATCTCGGGCGGCCAGGCGCAGAGGCTGCAGATTGCGCGCGCGCTGGTGCGCAAGTCGCGCATTCTGATCCTCGACGAGTGTACCTCGGCGCTCGACATTGAGAACCAGCGTACCGTCCTCGACACGATTCTGCGCGTGCGTGGCGCCCAGACGACCATCTTCATCACGCACTCGCTCGAGGTGATGAAGCACTGCGACCGCCTCATTTGTCTCGGGGACGGACTGGTCGCGGAGGAGGGGAGTTACGCCGAGCTCATTGCGCGTGGTGGCGTGTTTGCAAAGCTTACGCGCACGGGCGAGTGGGAGTAGGGGGGCTGTGGCTTCTGTTACGAGAGAGATATGGTGATAATGCAACGTGAGGTTCTTGGAGTGCCGATGGACTGGGCTCGACGTCGCATCATGCAGGCTCAGCTTTGCAACCCGATTACAACCCAATGTCCCTGTTGTAATAGACCTCTAATCAGACTTTGCGGTGTGTATTTGAAATGCTTCCGTCGTCGAGTGTGCGTCAGAGGCGGCGGCGGCGGCGGCGGCGGCAGCGGCTCACGGGCCGGGTGGAGGCGAGCGCCGCCGACAACTGCCAGGGTGGTTCCTACCGATGCGACTTTGTGGGATTCCAGGCCGGAGCGTCCATCGATCACCCACCGCTTGGAACATTCCTCGCATCGCAACTCGCGCGCGCCGCGTTCGACCACCAGAAAGCATACACACGAAACCACTGTACCACTACACCTATCAAAAGCCCCACTGGCGTTGAACGCGGCAACGGCAACGACATCAGCTCAACGACACCGCACCAGCAGCAGCCACCTCACAAGGGTCGCGGCCGTCGCAGTGACAGCGGCTACATCCTTTCCCGACTCACGACCTCCGCCGCCGCCGCCTTGATTGCATTGTTCTAAATTTCCTCCAACCTCACGACCCACCACCATGACAGAGGAAATCGTAATCCCAGGTGAGCGCGTCGCTAGGTTACTCACCCCACCTTGTACTCACTGACCCTTCAAAGACCTCGACGACGACGATGACCTTACGCTCCCATCCTTCTCCAGAACGACATTCGGCAGCCAAGGAGCGTCCTCCGACACCGAGCTCTACACGCATCGCCATGAGCCCTCGACGTCGTCCGACCCTATGAACCGCGCGAACGGCGGAGGCGCCAATGCGTTCAACACGGGCTCGCTGCGTGCCCAGCTGCCGAAGAGCGGGCTGAGTCACTCGGCGTCGGCCCACGACCTCGCACTCGAGCCGCCACGGCTGGGCAAGATGTCGAACGGGTCGTCGTCGTCGCTGATCGCGCACTCGATGCAGCAGTCGGGGAGCGGTGCGGGCGTGCTCGGCCCGCGCAAGGGCTCGTTCGCATCCCTCAAGAACGTCTTCAAGCCCAACACGCAAGGCGCACCCCCCGTCCCCTCATTACCGCCGCTCGACTCGAAGCAGTACGGCGCGCCACGGTACCCGACTCTGCGGGACCCGTTCAACCGCTTCGATTCGCCACCGTCCCCCACCTCGACCCACCACAACAGCAGGCCAAGGGGCTACACCAAGGCGTCGGCGGCATGGCAGCAGCCCCTGGGGTACAACCACACGGCTGGCAAGCATTCCGTGGCGACGATGCACTCTTCGCAGCGATCGTTTGGCGGTCGCTCAGTGACGTCCCAGGGCTCGTCGAGCTTCCGCGCAGAGGACTATCCCTTACCCATGTTGCCACGGATACCGGCACGATCGACGCCGTCGCGGGCTGGACGACAGGGCAGCGATACCAGCATGTTCGGCACCTTCCCCCGTAAGATGAGCGTCAATACTGGGGACGAGTCACTGGACAACTTTGGCAAGACCCCGGCGGAGGAGGCATTGCGCGTCGTCTTTCAGGCTTTTCGTGAATCGGCTGACCCAAAAATCACAAAGTTGTTGGCCAAGCCTTTGGTGCGTGTGCAGTGATCGCCGCCAGCGCCCCAGCTGACGTTCCAGAACTCGCACATCTCGCTCTCTGCCGTGCTGGCGTCTGGTGTCGATCCGGCCTTTGACCAGGTTTTGGTGTCATTGGCAAACTGTGCTCGTGCACACGCTCGCCGTGTCATTGACCTCCTTAACACTTGGTGCCGGATACAGTCGGACAACATCAGCCCCAACGACATCAGATCGCACCTGTCTCAGTCGCTCGGGTTCCAGGTCAGAGCCGACGAAGCTGCTTCAGTCCTCGGCAGCCGCAAGGCCTCCGCTGCAAAGTACATCTACCACCGTGCCCTCATCGACATTGTCCGCACCGTGCCGACGCTCGGCGAGGACGTCGCGCTCAACCTCGAGCACTCGGCATTCAGCCTGTTCAGATCGGAACGGCCAGACGACGTCGCCCACAGAAGGGACGTCTCTGCTCTGCTTGTTGATTTCCTCGGCGAGCTGTCCAAGACCAGGTTCCTCACCGTCAGCGACAGATTCACTCGGGAGATAAGCGGACTGAGCTCAGGGGCTTCAAAGGACCAGGAATCGAAGATTGAGCACATCCTCAAGGGCGTCAGCCACCTCAAGCTCAAAGTTTATCCCGAGGATGAGCTTGAGATGGCGGCTGATTTTCTTCAAAGCCTGTCTACATTCTTTGCCAATGCTCATGGATCCCAGCTCAAGTCTGCCTATGCGGACACCTTTACCCAGCTGCTACACCCAGTTATCGAGACGGCAACCGCCGAGGTCAACCACCCGGTCTGGGCCAAGGCGATCGCGGTTGTGCTCCAGCGCGCCATCGCCATGGCGTCCAAGCCACGCTACTGGCCGATCGCCTTCCCGCTCGTTGTCGTCGCGCTCTGTGTATCGCCTCGTGAGGTGTTCATGGAGCACTGGCAGGGGTGTATCGACGCCATCGCCTCCAAGTCCAAGGACCGGTCCTCGCGAATCATCGGCATGAATGCGTTCATCCGTTTGTTGTGGGTGTACCTCCACCGATGCCCTGAGAGCTCGACGACGACGAGGAAGCGACTGGAAGGTCTTATCAGGATCCACTTCCCTGCCCACAGCGGTCTGTTGGTGCCCTCAGATCTTCCCCTGGAGCCGTTTGTCGCCATCCTCCACTACGTCTTCGCCAAGCAGTTCGACTATGGCCAGGATTTGGTAGCCGAGTTCCTGCACGACTGCCAGCCAGGCAGGTCGGGTGACGGTGCACCTGGAGAGCTCCACCATGCCGAGCGGGCCTATGTCGCGATTCGGGCTTCCACCTACACGCTCCAATCAGTTGTCCACGACCTCCCGGTTCCGTTCCCCACTGGCCCAGATTTCACCCGTTTCGAGCTGGACAACTTGACGAGTGGTGAGGGCAGACTGGTGTTGGAGGGATTGGACCAAGCAGAAGAGTTTGTTGAAAAGGTCGCCCCGGTCGCTGTCAGCATCCTGCAGTCCTGCGACCGTACTGTCGGCACCGTGCTGCTATCATCCGACGCTGTCACGATTTCTATCCACGCCTCCAGCGCCAACATGGACAGCTCGGGAGAGCAGGTCACGCACAAGCACGGAGACATTCACGTGGCGTATCCCACTCGCTATGAGCCGACATTCCGTCTACTTGCTGCTCTCCTCGACTCGATGCGCTCCATGCTCCCCGTATCGGCCAACCGAACCCAACTGGTCAACATCCTCTGTCGATCTACCTTCTCAGCAGACCCTGCTACCTGCCAGGTGGCATCCACCACCATGCGCAGCGTGGCAGAGGACCCGGCCTTGTGCCTCCTCCTTGTGGACAACTACAGGCAGTTTGTGTTTGAGACGAGGCACGTCTTCCGCGAGCACTTCGTCGCCACCCGCCTCCTCGAGTCGCAGCTCGTGCGTGTCGCCAAGCTCTGGGTCGACGTCCTGGAAACGCTCGCGACTCACCAGCGTACGGCCGAGAAGGCAGCAAAGATCGACCCCGGCCTCATCAACAAGATCGAGGGCACGGGCATGTTCCTGCTCTCCTCGACCTGTGTCGGGCTCCGTCGGCTCGCGCACACCGTGTTCACAGCGGCGCGTGACCTGGCAGGCGAGTCGAGGGCACCGTCCGCCCCGTTCAGGTACAGCCGTCTCGTCATTCCTGACAAGCCGTCACTCTCGTCTGTCCTTCAGATGTACAAGTCCAACATCGAGGAAGCCGACATGAAGACATTGCGGTCGCTTCCGATGCTGACAACAAACGACCACCATCGGCTCGACACTCTGAAAGGACCAAAGTTGCTCCAGCAGCTGGCCGAGAGCGACAGTCCCAAGGACGCTGCGTTGTGGCTGGCCATCTTCCCGACGTTCGTCGGTAAAGTCAGCGACCAGCTGCCCAAGCCTGTGGAAGTGCTTCGAACGCTGGTTGGCAACACGGCCGTTCGCCTACAGACCCACGTCGGCGACATTGCTTCGGGCAAGCCGAGCCGCAGCGCTCGGGCTATTAACCGATCTACCTCGGACTCGACGGTCCTCGCCGAACAGTGGCGCATGTACCTCTCCGTGCTGGCAGCCACGGTCGACGCCTCGGTGACGACCCCAAAGTTACCGCGAAAGGACACGACGCTGTCGACAGAGCTGTTGACGACGCCTCTGATCTTCAAGTACCTCATGGGTCTTCTCATGTGGGATGACCGTCGGTTCCAGGATGCTGCAGTGTATGCGCTTGGATCGATTCGCGCATCATCTCTCTCGCCCCTGGCCGAGCAGCTCCTCACCTTTGTGCGCCACCTGGCCGACTCGTACAAGGCGACCATCTTACCTCAGTCGGCGCGAAAGCCATCAGCCAGCGGCATCATGTGGACGGCCGCTGCTCATGTCTTCCGCTTGATATCGCCTATGATTCTGGACAACAGATCCCCCTCGCATATTGCCAACCTGTCTTCCTTCATCGGCTTTGTCAAGATCACCTTCAACCTTCTCTCTGACCGCGCGGCACGCGAAGACTATGATCTCCAGAGCCTTCGTCGGTGGTTCTGTATCGTTGTCGACCATCTCACCACCGCCCTCGGCAAGCTTGACAGCAGTGACCGCTTCCTTGGCGAAGAGGTCCGTGGAGCAATCTTCAAGCTGTGCTACGACTGGTGTCATGTTGGACGGCGACCAGATGTCGCCAAAGCTCGCGAGTCGCACACACTTCAAGCTGCGGCCGACTCGTACCGTGGGGACCGCGACCGTGCGCAGTACTTGGACGACCTACAGGCCAAGACCAAGCTCCTGTCTGCGGCCGCAGCAGAAGCCATGGCCAGCTTGTGCCAGGGCAAGCTGATCTCAGCTGCGGACGCCACACCTGCGACTCACGCTTCTGAGACGATCGTCGAGCCGCTGACGGTGCTCCGATGGATCCGTGGCATGTTCACCTCGACTCAGCCAAGCCATCACGAGACGGCGAGGAAGGCTCTGCACGCCCTCGTCAAGTACAACTGGGACGTGTCCCGGCTGGCCGACGAAGTGCTCCACCAGTCGTTCGGTGAAGGAGAGCAGTTTTCCTTAGAGTCGTCGTTCTTCGGCGTTGTTGCGGACCTCATCAGCGATGGAACGATCAAGCTTCCCTCGGCGCAGTTGGCCTGCCTGTCCCTGTCCAAGCTCGGCCATCCCGTCCCAGACGTACGCCTACGCGCCTTCCAGCTCGCCGTCTGGCTCTTCGACAGCCCTGCCGACCGGCTCGCCGCGTCCAAGTTGCTCTCGGCAGTTGGCAGCACCGCTCCCAACGTGTACAACCAGGCGCAGCTTGACCTGCTAACTCGTTTTGCCGAGCTCTACCCCGATCTGGCTATTCCCTTCCTGGCCGAGTGCACTACGCGACTGGGCCAGCTCGACGCCCCCCGTCGCCAGGCCACGCTCCGCATCCTTCCTGCCTTCATGAAGGTTTTGGAGCTTGACGCCGCAACCAAGGACCAGACCGCCGAGGACATTGCTCGCGAGCACGAGACCCTCTCAAATCTCATGTTCCTCGTGGTGCGCTTCAGCGACGACCACATGGACTCGGTCCGCGACATCCTGGTCAGCTTTGCTGGCTCTGGCCGATCTCGCAACACCACTGCCCTGGTCAAGTTCTTGTTTGAGCAAGGCGCGAAGCGTGGCAGCCCCGACTTTGTGGTCCATGCCCGCCAGATTGTTGCTTGCCTGGCTTCTTCTCCGGCAGGCGATATCATCTTTGACGAGATCACCGACTTTGTCGACCCGTCCGACATGGCGACTTCGGCCCAGGCAAACGTCCCGGCCAGCCCTGCAAGCTCGCACGCCAACCTGGATGTGTTGTTTTCCACGACACTCCGGACCAAGCCACTCTCGCAAGGACAGCTTGCGCTGCTGTTCGCTGGTGAGCTGCTGCCTCACCGGGTGGTCAACTCGAACCTCAACAGCCGTCTGCCCACCCTCCTGCATGTCGCCTTCATCCATTGTGATGACCCCAACCCTGCCATGCGGGAACAAGCTCAGACTGTCCTCCTCCAAGTGCTCCGGACGTGGATCAGCGATCAGTCACACGTCCAGCCTCCTGAGCCTGCGGAGCGTGCGGCGGTGTGGGCCACCGCGGAGCTCAAAACTACAGCACTTAGCCGCGAGCGTGCCGACCTGTTCTGGAAGACGGACGACACGGGCGAGGGAGAAACTCTGTTCCATGCGCCGGCAAAGATGTCCACCTTGGTGGCCAAGATCCTCGGCATCCTCCAGCAGCTGCAACCCAAGCTTCGGAAGCAGTGGGGCTCGCTAGCACTCAATTGGGCGACCTCGTGTACCGTCCGGCACTTGGCTTGCCGCTCGTTCCAGGTGTTCCGAATCTTGTCGCCGAGCGTCAACCCCCGCATGCTCTCCGACGTCCTCGCGCGCCTGTCCAGCACGATCGCAAGCCCGCAGGCCGAGATTCAAGCCTTCAACACCGAGGTCATGCACACCTTCGCCTCGATCGTCCAGTCGTTGACGGCGAGCGAGATCAGATCGTACCCCCAGATCTTCTGGTGCTCAATGGCGTGTCTCACCACACCATACGAGGCCGAGTTCAACGAGGTTGTCGACCTCCTCTCGCACGTGCTGGACAAGACCAACCTCGCCGACCAGTCCGTGGTGTCGCACCTTGTCTCGTACCGTCCTCCCGACTACACCGAGCCTCCTCCTCATCTCCAGTCCTTGCTCCTCATTGGCCTGCGGTCATCCAAGACGGACATGATGACGTTTGACGTCATCCGCCGCTTGACCAGCGTCCCCGACTCGCAGCTTATCGACGGGGCTGATGACCGGTTGATCAACGGCTTCGTGGCCGCCTTGCCATGGATGCTCCACTCCACCGACCTGGGCGAGCCAAACGAGGAGCTCGCAGGCATGGCGTTTGATCTCGTGGACATTGCGGACAGACAAGGCAACGCGGGCTTCTCTCGCTTGCTCACGTCCTTTGCCCGAGCCCGCTTCCGCACCAAGGACGACTTTATCCGACAGGCTGTGGCTCTTCTCCGCGACCATCTCAGCACTCATGCCTTGCAGATCGTGACGGTCCTGTTGGGCTTTGTGCTCAACCGTACCGACTGGATGCGCGACAAGGCGTTGCAGGTGCTCAAGCTTGTCCTGGCGTTCCCCGAAGCCCGAGCCCCGCTTGCACCTCACGCCAACGAGCTGTTCAAGCCTCTACTTCGCCTTGTGGGAACCAAGCATGCGGCACAGGCGCTCGATGTCCTCGACATGCCTCTTGGTGCTCCAGACGTCCCGCCTGCCGACCCAGCCGACCAGCTCTTTGGTCCGATTGAGGCTTCTGGCTGGAGCGTGCCGAACGCGACTGAGAGGTCTGCCGTCACAAAGAAGAACGTGCTGGCAGTGTTCAACACCTGCGCTGTCGAATCAAGGGCAGCTTCGGCGCACTTCTCGGTCCTCCAGTTCTCTGACCTCCGCCCGATCAACGGCAACCCTGGCGGCAGCAATCAGTGGGCTGCCAGCCAGGCGAGTCTCGAGCTGCCCTCGCCGCCACTATCGGTTCCCGACAATGCGTCCATGGGCGACCTGGTCGGCGCCCTCCACTCTCTCAACCAGTTCTTTGACGACGGGCTTGACGGTGCCGCCCAGCCGGCCGCGAGCGGAGGTACCAGCCCCTTGCAGCCCAGGCGACAGCGGCCAATGGCACCGTACGGCCGCGGTAACAGCGGAGACTCGTTCAGCAACGGTGACACCCGCTTGCGCAACGTCATGTCCCGCGGCGGCATTGTTCGCTCGCCGTCGTCCAATCTGCCCATCCACGAGAACCGCAGCGAGCCCGATGTCGGGGCGTACCCTCTGGCCCAGCACGCCCCCAATCTGCCCTTCGTGGCAAGCACCGAGAGCTTTTCTTCGGCGCCTGGTGGCCTCGCCCCGCCCGCCGACCCGACATACTGGGCCAACGGTCTCTCGGGCACCTACGGTAGTGGGCATGCCGGCTCGCGCATGGGCAACCTGTACCTCCCCACCGGCCACAAGACGAGCTTCTCGAGTGAATCCGAGTTTGGAGCGACCAACTCGGAGGCCGTGTTTGGCCTCGAGGACGAGACGAACCCTGCAGCCGCACAGCCGATCGAAGCCGCGCTCAACGGCGTTGGGCTCGGTGCTGACATTCTTGACGCACCAGTCAACCGGCCTTGGAACAACAAGGACCGGAGCCGGACGCCGTCGCCTCGCGACGCTCCTGGCGGCATGGTGTAGGGCGCAGCGCAGCGTAGACAGACTCGCTCGCCCTCCACCTGTATTGTACATTGATTAGATTCTTGGGATTTTGGTCGCCAGTGTATAGATTGTGCCGATGCGCACTGCACATGTAACGTGTATGAAGTCGAAGAGTGCATGCAATTGCTGACATGCATGACATGCTGCGCCAAGTGACCGGCCTGTCTCTGTTCCGATGCGTATTTGCCCCTTGGTCATTGGTCGTTCCTTGGGGGTGCCACACTGCGGCGTTATGACCAACGCAGCCCGTCGCGGTTGGCTGGGACTTGGTGCGTTCACTGCCGAGTGCTCCTGGGTGCGGTGGTGGATGCTGGGTACGGACTGCAGCCTGCGTCGCATCGGTGACTTGCTCGACACCACCGACAAGTGCATACTCCCCATCGCACCACTCTCTCTCCGCCGCCCCTCCCCCCGCCCGACCTACCGCCATGCTCCCCCGGCTGTCGGCCTCCCGCACCCTCGCGCGCCAGGTTCCCGCTGGTGCGTCCTGCGTGCCCCGACGGCCGCAGTCCCGAGCTCCGACCGCCCCGACTAACTCCTCTACAGGCCGCCTGTTCTCGACGTCCCGCGTCCGCAGGGCGGACATCACGCTCACCATCGACGGCAAGGAGGTGACCGTGCCTGCTGGTGCGTGCGGCGTGGCTCCAGTGCATGGGGGTGGTAATGCTGACCTTGGCCCTCTTTAGGAACCGCGCTCATTCAGGCTTGCGTGAGTTGTTGTGGCTTGTGTAATGTGTGCAGCGCTGACACCTTGACAGGAGGCTGCGTACGTTTAGTGCTTTGTGTGAGAGATGTGCTGACTGTTTGTGAAGCGGCGCCAACGTCCCCCGTTTGTGAGTAGCGCGCGCGCACGACGGCGACGGCGGTCGTCGGAAGCCAGCCGATAGCTAAGCTAACCCACCCCGCAGCTGTTACCATGACAGGCTAGCGATCGCCGGTAACTGCCGCATGTGCCTCGTCGAGGTTGAGCGCGCACCAAAGCCGATCGCGTCGTGCGCGCAGCCCGCCATGCCCGGCTCCAAGGTCTTCACCAACACGCCCAAGGTGCACAAGGCGCGTGAGGGCGTCATGGAGTTTTTGCTCTCCAACCACCCGCTCGACTGCCCCATCTGCGACCAGGGAGGCGAGTGTGACCTCCAGGACCAGTCGATGCGCTACGGCTCGGACAGGACACGCTTCCACGAGATTGCTGGCAAGCGTGCCGTCGAGAACAAGAACTTTGGCCCCATCGTCAAGACGTCGATGAACCGCTGCATTCAGTGCACGCGTTGTGTGCGTTTCGCCAACGACGTCGCTGGCGTCGAGGACCTCGGAACCTCGGGCCGTGGAAACGACCTCCAGATCGGCACGTACATTGAGAAGACGCTCAACTCTGAGATGTCGGGCAACATTATCGACCTGTGCCCCGTCGGTGCGCTCACGTCCAAGCCTTACGAGTTCCAGGCCCGTCCCTGGGAGCTGAAGAAGACCGAGTCGGTCGACGTTCTCGACGCTGTTGGTTCCAACATCCGCGTCGACTCGCGCGGTGTTCAGGTCATGCGTATCCAGCCCAAGCTCAACGACGACGTCAACGAGGAGTGGATCAACGACAAGACCCGCTACGCCTACGACGGTCTCCGCTACCAGCGTCTCACCACCCCCCTGGTCCGTGAGGGCGACCGCTTTGTCCCCTCGTCGTGGGAGCACGCCCTCGAGGCTATCCGTGTCGGTCTTGCCAAGTCGGGCGCCAAGGGTGACGAGATCAAGGCCGTTGCCGGCTCGCTCGCCGACACCGAGTCGCTTGTTGCCCTCAAGGACCTCGTCAACCGCCTCGGCTCGGAGAACACCACCCTCGACCAGGTCAACGGCCAGGCTCCTCCCGCTGCCGGTGTCGACGTTCGTTCCAACTACCTCTTCAACACTGGTATCGCCAACGTCGAGGACGCTGATGCCGTCCTCCTCATCGGCACCAACCCCCGTCACGAGGCCGCCATCATCAACACCCGCTTCCGCAAGTCGTGGCTCAAGAACGGCCACAACTTTGGTGTCATTGGCGAGGACTTTGACTCGACCTTCAAGTACGAGAGCGTTGGCAAGTCGGCTGCCGATGTCGCCCCGTTCCTCGGCGGCAAGGCCGATGGCGAGTTTGCCAAGCTCTTCGCTGCTGCCAAGAAGCCTCTGATCGTTGTCGGCTCGGCTGCCGTTGAGGGCAAGGACGGCGCCGCCATCCTCAAGGCCGTGTCCCAGCACGTCCTTGACAACTCGGCCAAGTTTGTCACCCCCGAGTGGAACGGTTTCTCCATCCTCCAGCGTGCCGCTTCGCACGCCGCCGCCTACGACATTGGCTTCACTCCTTCGGCTTCGTCCTCCAAGGCCCAGCCCAAGTTTGTCTACCTCCTCAACGCCGACGACGTCGACCCCGCTTCCATTCCCGAGAACGCCTTTGTCGTCTACCAGGGCCACCACGGTGACGTTGGTGCCCAGTACGCCGACGTCTGCCTGCCCGGTGCCGCCTACACCGAGAAGGCCACCACCTGGATCAACACCGAGGGCCGCTCCCAGCAGGGCCGTACCGCCGTTCCTCCTCCTGGCGCCGCCCGCGAGGACTGGAAGATCATCCGTGCCCTCTCCGAGGTTGTCGGCCAGCCCCTGCCCTATGACGACGTTGTCCAGGTCCGCGACCGTCTCTGGGACATCTCCCCCACCCTTGTCCGCTACGACGAGGCTGAGGCTCCTTCCACCGAGGCTCTCCGCGCTGGTCTCGAGTCGCTCGCCAAGTCGAGCGCACCCGCCCCTTCGAGCGAGCTCCTCCGCAAGCCCATCTCCGACTTCTACCGCACCGACCCCATCTCGCGTGCATCCGTCACCATGGCAAACTGCTCAAAGGCATTCACCAACGGTTCCCCATTGAACGCTGCCGCCGAGGACGCCAAGCAGGCGGCCCACGCGTAGAAGAGGTCTTAGACGGAAAGCGCACCAAGGCGAAAGGCGCAATAGTATTTGTACGCAGGGCATGGATCATATTGACACGGCGGGTGGGGCGGGTAGTGGCGCGTTACTGGTGCAGATACCAAACTCACGCGAACGACGATGCAATGCAGAACAGAAATGGACACAAAGATGGAAGGTAAGAGCACAGAATTGGCGGCGTCTTGCATTTTAAAGTCGTTCGCTTGATGATCGGGCTTGCGGGAAGCTTCACAGTTGGGGGCGCTAGCAGCTCGACATGACTTGTTCTCAGCCACAGACACTCTCCAGCCAGGCGTCAAAGTCGTCCTCCTCGTCTTCGGTAGCGTCGGGGTCCTCGGCGCGCTGAAGAGCAACGAGCGTCTCGTGGCGTTCCTGCTCCAAGCGGGCGAGTTTGGCACGGAGATGCTCCGGGGAGGTGTGGTCCAGGACTGGAGTGGTGTTGTCCTTGTTATCATGGGGGCGAGGCTCTTGCTGCGGAGCGGCGGAGGTGGGCGGAGTGGCGTCGCCAGTGATGGTGGAGGTGGGTGAAGCGTCATGCCCCACGCCACTCCCCGAGTCTGCCAGCTCGCGAGAGTGATGCTCTGGCACGTGGCCGTCGGGCCGTGGTGACTTGCTGCCGTCACCCGCGCCATCGACGGGCTCCGCACCGTGCAATGCGCCGTTACGGTGGTGACTGTCTACGTCTGCGGTTGTGGGCGGCTCGCCCGAGTCGTCCGAACCACCCACGGGGAGTGGCGCCGCCACCCGAGATCGGAAGGCAGTGACGCGCGGCGCGAACTCCTCCGACCCCGACGACTCCGAGTCACTAACTGTGATGATCTCTCGGGGCGGAGTTCGTGCCTGATCGCCCGGCGTCGTGGTGGAGATCGCGGCGGGGTGGCGGCTGGCGGTAGTAGAGCGTGACGGGGGCTGGGGAGCGCGACGGCTGCCGTGGCTGACCCGAGAGCCGTCGGACAGGACAGTGACATTGCGAAGCGCTGGGGCGTCGGAGTCGGAGAGATTTAACGAGCTTGCCCTCCGCAATATGTCTGGGATGGAGGACCGAGTTGGGTTGGGCCGACCATGACTGCTGTCCTCTTGCTCGTCGTCGCGCTTCCTCTTCGACGAACGGTTGGGTGGCGAATCCCCGAGACCGCTGTCGATGTCACCAGACTTCTGTTGTGAAGATTGCGACGCTTTCCTGGTCGACAGATGAATCTACGTGAGCGCAGCGCAAGAAGCGACCTTACGATCTCTTTGAGTTCAAGCCCGTCTGGGAGGTAGACAAAGACTCGGCTGTCTGTGGTGAAGCGAAGCAGAGTGTTGTCCTCCTTGTTCCTATGACCAGTGGCATGGGAGCAACGTTGCCTGCAGTCGCACCGTTGACACGGCCCTCGTATCAAGTAGCCTCGTCCACGTGGAGCTGTCTTGAGGGCCCGGCAACGGCAGATGTGGTCTGCCTTGTCGCAGTAGTCGCACTGGAGCTCCGGGGGTGTGCTATCGCAGTCAGCGCCGATCAGCGACCATAGATGGCAACGCACCGAAAGAAAGTTGCGCTGACCTGGTTCCGTCGATACGGCCGTTCTTTCGGGTCATGGAATCCGATCTCTGCCATCTGCTCGGTATTGAGCACGGTCGAGGGCGGGACGCTCATCAGGAGGAAGGTGAACTCGGGTCTGGATGGCGCCGAGGAAGGCGGTACCGACGGGTCAGGCGAGGGCAAGCCCGTGCTTCCCGACATCTCGTTAGGTTGGCGGAATGAACCTCAGACCGATGTCATGGGTGAGGTGGGTATGAATGGCACCCAGTAGATGAGTGACGGTGGTCAGAGTTAGGTTAGGAGGAGGGCGACTACGACTACGACTGGGACACGCGACGCAGAGGAAGGGTTAGGGGTGGAGGCCAACGAGCGGGAATAGCTGCTGCTGGATGTGGGGGAGTGACAGAAGGAATGACGAGTCGATGAAGAGTAATATTGAGGAGGAGGTCGACAAAGGAGAGGAGGGCGAGTGGTGAGGAGACAAAGAGAGAGAGAGTGGAAGGAAGAAGAAGAGATCCCCCGTCCTGGGCGCCCACAAGGGGGCGCGCCTGGTGACAATCAGTGTGGGGTGACTGGACCAAACCGTCAAACTTCACCCACGTCCAAGGCGGATTGATGTCCATTCATACAACGATGTACACCGAGAAATCTACTAATCGTGTCATCTTAGGACGATGTACTAATTGCTGACGCTCCCACACGTGTATGTACTGACAGGGGGGAGTTGTGCGTGGGTCTACGCACCCGCGCTCAAGGGACTACAAGCAAGCAGACAGCTGCTGTTCTACTAGGCGAAGGTATTTCGCCAACTTAAACATTCTTGGGGCCCATCTCGGGCGACGTGGAAGGATGAGCACCAGCCGAAGGCGACGGGCGTCGGCTGATACGGAACTTGCGCTTCTTGCCGTCCGCGCCCTCGGCGACGACCTCACCACCAGCCTGGAGGTGCGCCGCGATAGCAGGGTTGACGTAGATCAGGCGCTCGCGTCCAGAGCTGCTCTCGCCCTCAGCGTGCTGGACGTAGCCAGTGTGCCTGTCGGCCGGGTTGCGCTTGGGGAGCCTGGTGGTCAGCTTCTGGCAGAGGTGTGGCGACTCACTGGAGGTTCATGGGGAGTGGGGGAGGGGGTGGGAGGACGTGAGGGGGTGGGACGGGCAGGCGATGGAGCTCGGGGGCAGCAAAGGCGTGCTGCTGAGGATGCATGGACTGGGAGGTGTGTTCCATCTGTGGGTTAGAAATCGTGCTGATGGGGACAGCTCACAGTCATGAGGTCGGGCGGGGTTAGGATCGCAGGCGTGGCGGGCTCGCTGAGGGTCGACTGGATGGGCGAGACGGCTGCATTGGGGAGCTGCTGCGACACCATCGTGAAGTAGTCTGGGTAGGTGGGGTAGGCCTGCGTCGGATGTGATGGTCCTACTTCCCAGTTGACGTAGGGCAGGGGGGAGATAGGGGTAATTGGCCCGGGGTGGGGATGGGCGAAGGCCTGCTGGAATTGCTGGACTTGTTGGATGGGCTGCTGCTGGAGCTGCTGGAGCGGCTCCTGGATGGGCAGCTGCAGTGGCTGCTGGAAAGATGGCTGGAGTGGTTGTTGGAGGGGTTGCTGGATGGGATGTTGAACTAGGTGCTGGAGGAGCAGCTGGAGTGGGAGGGTCGTTTGAGAGACCTGGGTCTGCCATTGGTGTCAGCATGGCGGCTTAAGTGCTCTGGAGAGGATGCGAGGAGGGAGGAATGCCAGCGTCGACAACGACGATGGGACCTCTGGCGAACAAACGAGTCTGCTCGCGATCCATAGGTGCACCTCGATGATCGCATCGCCATGAATGCGACATCTCGGTACCCATTATGCACTTCGTATTGTGTTGTTGGGTTGGCAAGCGCGATAGACAGGAGCTAGCCGAGAGCGAGCCGAGAAGGAGTGTCATGTCGGCAGAGGCCGCCCTTGACACAATGGACCTTGGCGGACCTTGGCGAGTCTCAATGGGCCATCCATCGGCACCTCGGCATGCTGCAAAGACACTTCTACCACCTCTTGCCGCACCATGCACGCGACAGGGGATCGGCGAGGCCAACGCCTCCTCGGGGCCAAGCCGGCCCCGCCGAAAAAAGTAGGGGTCGTTTGGCGCCACGCAGGGTGCCACGCACGCCAGGTGGGGATCACCGCCCCCCTCAACAAAAGAACCACCGGCCGTGCTCATCACACAAAAGACTCACAGGAGAGACAATGTTGGTATGGGCAGGCTGTTGCGCTGCTGGTGCAAAGTTGCTGGTGACAGCTGTATGTGTTGGCTGGGACTGCATTGCCTGGAGCGACCACTGGATCCACTGAGTGTGCAGCTGGCTGGGGGAAGGGTACGGGCGTGCGTCGTTCTTGGCCCCCGAGTACGAGAGGAAGCGCTTGTGCTTGTTGATCAGGCTCTGCGTTCTTGCGCTTACGTCCATGGCCGTCGAGGGCTCTTGGCTGGAGCTGGATGGGATGGGCTGGTAGTCGACGACGTCGGGGCAAGGCTGGAGGCGCGGGGCGTTATTGTCGAGGGCGATCCCAGTAGTGTCCATCTGCTCGGGAGGGAGCAGGGAGAATGGAAGCTGGGGTGGGCTCATCATCTTGGGCGGTGTGTCAGAGTTGCAAAGTCGAGCCTGTGCGGGGGCGATGATAAGAAGCACCTCCACCGCTGGCGAGTTAAGTACGTACTCGGTGTACGTACGTGAGCCAGGCAGGGCGGCAGTCACTGGGTACAAAGCAGTGCATCACCGTTGCCTCCGCGGATGTCTCCCAAGGGCCTGCGTGACACCGTAAGCGCTGGCGCAGGCCACATACCGTGCAGGTGGCGCAGGTGCCGACCGGAGTCAGACCATGTGGAGTGCAGATCGCTGCTGCGCCGCCAGCGTGCCATATGGAGGACGCGGCGGCGTTGTTTTCCAAGGGTACGTTGTGGCGCGCTTCGGCGAGAACAATGGACTGCAGCGCAAGATGCATGCCGAATACGACGTACGTGGCTTAGCATTTCAATAGACGTCTCTCCGCACCGGGAATCAAAGGGGCTCAGGCTGATTTTCTCCAAGGAATAAGGAATGCTCGGCCGGCCGACCGCAGACGGGAATGCGGGGTTCGGGCGTGGCGCGCTGACTGATCTGCATGGTACACAGAGCCGAGTCAGCGGCCGAACAAGCGAGCGGCAGCCTTCGGCAAGCTTGCGGCATGCGGGACAGCTGGCCGTGCATCAGCGGCGGCCACAGGCGTAAGTAGCTGAGCGCGCGGCAAAGCCGTCCGCCGACGTGGTGCGCCCGCGGCATTGGCGGGGCGGGGGGCCTAGACTTCGACACGACGACAACGGCGATGACACGGTGTTCAACACCTCGTGACGCGGCCCCC
This sequence comes from Vanrija pseudolonga, assembly GCF_020906515.1. Taxonomy (NCBI): domain Eukaryota; kingdom Fungi; phylum Basidiomycota; class Tremellomycetes; order Trichosporonales; family Trichosporonaceae; genus Vanrija; species Vanrija pseudolonga. The sequence goes on along the minus strand of NC_085851.1, from coordinate 2,525,281 downwards.
GCAGCGTCAGCCGCTGCCGTTGCCGCTGGCTGCCGCGATCATCAAACTCGTCGGCACGCGCACGCACATTGGGCGCGCGCTCGGCGCATGGCAGGTGCTATTCCTGTCGTCGATGCCGCTGGCGAGCGACCGAGCGACACACGAGTGAGTAGTTTTTCCTCGGATGTAGTCACCTCGCTGGGCGTTGGTTGGCTGGCCTGTCGAGGTGAAGGCGAACAATAGACTTGTGTGGGAAGCGAGTGCCACACTCAAACCTTGGCTTCGTGGCGTCGAGTGGTCGCGTGGCAAATGTTACGTAAAGTAGACTTGAGGACTATTTACGTAACGAATCAGATTTCTGATTTCCTCCTCCACTTCCTGTGCTCGAAGTGCGCTCATCGACTCTTGCTCTGTAACATCTGCACCTGCACCCACCACCCACGCACCATGGCACCAAAGACAGAAGAGGAGCGCAAGAACGAGGAGGCCGCGTCGCGCAGGCACGCGCGTCTTGACAACGCCGGCATCCTGCACATGTCGGCCAACTCGGGCGAGGTGCACGAGAAGGTGTCGATTGTGAGTTGGTTGGTTGTTGCGTCTGCTTTGGTTTGCCGAGTGGCTTGCCGTGCCCTGGCATGCTTCTTTTGTCACGGCAGCACGAGCACGAGCACGAGGCTGACACACCTACCCACCCAGCTGCCCGGCTACGAGCCAAACTACTCGTCCTGCACGTTCTGCCTCTGGGAGGAGGACCACACGCTCGGCAACGCCCTGCGCTGGATGCTGATGAAGAAGTGGGTCGGCGGCGTAGCACGCTGGAAGGGAACCTGAACTCACACACGCCAGCCCCGACGTCGAGTACTGCGGCTACTCGGCCCCCCACCCCTCCGAGCCCAAGATCCACATCCGCGTGCAGATGTACGATGGCCTCTCAGCCGTCGAGGCGCTCAAGAAGGCGCTTGCCGGCCTCCGCGACCTCTTCACCACCATCGACACCAAGTACGCCCAGTCGTTGAAGGGTGGCAAGTATGTCCGTGAGGACGACGTCGACGTGCACCAGGTCGTTGCCGACACGCTGCGGAGCCGTGGCTTTGGCGTCGAGGGCGACGAGATGGACGAGAGCGCATGAGTGCCCAGGGGTGATTTAGACGTTTCATTGTGACATGCATGTACATCATACGTAGATGGGTAGGTGGGGTCCTGGCTACCGCTACCAGTCGTCGTCGGGAGGGGGAATGCCGCCGCGGCGCTGTGGCTCGTCGTCCGAGTCCGAGTCCTCCATCTTGGCACGCTGGAACAGGCGGTCCATCTCCTGCTTCTTCTTCTCCTCCTCGGACATGACGTTGGCCGCAGGGACAAACTTCTTCCGTGCCGCCGTGGTGGTGACGGGGGCTTGGGACACTGTGGGCTGTTAGCTACGCATTTAGGCTACTGGTTAGCTAACTTACAGGGGGTCAGATCCGCTGGCCTGAGGTCAAGCACACCCTGCCTGCTCTTGTCGCCCTCGAGCCACTTCTCGGCGCCAGTCGCCGGCGTCGACCAGTCGCGGGTAGGCACATAGATATCGTCCTGGAAGAAGTTGGGCTTGTTTCGCGGGATGGAGAATGTGACCTCCTCGATGGTCTTGGCCGTGAGGCGGAGCGCGCGCGCCACCTCGACCTTGCGAACGTCCACGACCGTCTTGGGGAGGAGGGCGACGGCGAGCTGCGGGGCGCCAGAGGCAGCGTTGTAGCTTGGAAGCTTGGCAACTGGCTCGTTGGCGTGGTCGGGGTGGATCTCGAACGCGTGGATCGCACGCTCGCCCTTGCCCCAGACGTAGAGGATCGACGTGTCAGGGTCAAAGACCGGGAAGAGGACAGAGGGCGACACGTCAATGGTCACGCCAGCCTTGTTGGTCACCTCGTCGCCAACGTTGTACAGCTGGACCTTGCGCATAGAGCCCCTGTTGAAGCCCACTGACACGACGTGGGTCTCGTCAATCCACGCGAGCTGGAACGAGCGAAGGCTATCGTGCGCCTTGCCCCTGACGACCTTGGTCTCATCGCGCGGGTCCAGGATGACGATCTCGCTCTTCTTCGTGGCGATGGCAACACGGTCTCCTGTAGGCTCGATAGCAAAGTTCCAGATCTCAAAGTCGAAAGGCACAACCTTCTGCTCGAGGCCGATCTTGAGGTCGAAGAATCGCAGGTGGCCCTTGCCCGAGTCGTTGGACGCGACGAGGAGCAGGTCCTTGGCGGTGGGGTGGAAGGTAACCTGGACGATTTTCTCAATCCTGTTGCCTTGGATGATGAGCTCTGGCTCTGGTCCAGGGCCCTCAATCCCTCCCTCATGGACCTCCCAGATACGCAGCTCGCCGTCTTCACCAGCCAGGACGATGCGGTCGCCAAATGGCTCCACTTGGAAGTCGGCAACACCGACGCCACCAGAGAGGTAGCCGTGGCCGCCGTTGGGAACGCGACCCTTCTTGGACAACGGCTGCACGGCAATGCGGCCTCCAGGGCCCTGAATAGAGAAGAAGGCAACCTTGGGAGTGGAGCGCAGGATAACCGAGTCTTGATGCAGGGTCGCAGGTGCTGGGATCTGGTCGTATGTGGGGTTGAGGGGCGCCTTGCCGCCGAGGTACTTGCGCGACCACCCGGGGTTGTATCGTTCACCAGGGGTGGTGGCGGTCGGCGTGGTGGCAGAGGGAGTGGCAGGAGTGGATGTAGCCGACGAGGCGGAGGCTGGAGTGGCAGGTGCCGAGGGTGCAGCGGGTGCAGGAGAAGAGGCACTCTCAGCAGGTGTAGGGGTCTGAATAGGAGAGGCGGAAGCTCCTCCGTTCTGAGAGGCTGCCGGGGGGTCGACCGCCCTCGTGACAGCAGGCTGGTTGGGGGTGGCTGGCTGGGCTGGAGTGGCGGCAGCCTCCGAAGCCCCATTCCTCACAACAGTCGGAGCCGAATTTTCAGGCGCCTTTACAACAGGCGATGGTGCGGCTGCTGGCGCAGGCACAGGTGCGACAGCAGCAGGCGTTACTGCCGGCTGCGGGGTCACAGGCGCGGCGGCAGGTGCCGCGGCCTTGGCCGCAGCAGGTGCAGCACTTCCACCAGCCTTGCCCTTCCACTCGGACGTCTTCTTCTCCCACTCGGCCCTACGCGAGGGGTCGATCGATACTGGGAGGGGCTTCGCGTCGCCTCCGCTGAACCAGTCGGCGGCCGACTGCTCAGGCACCGTGCCAAGGACGTCGGGGAACAGATCGCCATGATAGTCGATCAGCTGCTTGCGGGGCACCTTGATCTGGACCGGGAGGATGGTGTCGCCGTCCTTGTCGACAATGGGGACGAGGACGCTGGCGATTTGCGCCTCCATCACCGGCAAGGTCGACCAATGCGCGAGGGCCAGCGAGCCAGAGGTAGCCGGCGAAGGCAGGGAGTGGGTGACTTCCTGGTATCCCTGGGGACCGGAGAGCTCGATCTGGCGAAGAGTCATGTCGCCCCTTCCTACAGTGTAAACGATATTGCGCTCCTCGTCGACGAGGGGCACGAGCGGGCCCTGCGAGTTGTCCAGCGTGGCGCTGAAGGTTGCGCCGAGGCCGCTCTGCACCGACAGCAGGGAGTACTGCCTGGCGCGGGAGCGCGAGAAGGACGTGACGAAGAGATCAGGTCCGACGAATGCAACACGCGCAGGCTTCAAAGGCTGGAGAGCCACAGCCTTCTCGTGCACCGGAGCAGAGCCCGCACGCGCATCCCAGATGTACGCGTTGCCCTTTTTGCTCACGCCGCCCACGAGGCGGCCGTCGCTGCTCCATGCCGAAGACCAGAGCGCCTGCCCGTCCGTCGGGGTGAGGGTCAAAGTTGCCTGGGTAGCTCCCGCTCCAAGATCGTACACCGCTGCCGGGGCAGTGGCCGTCGAGGCGAGCGCAATGCCGCCCGTCGTGGGGTGGAGGTAGACGTTGGTCGGCTTGCCCTGGACAGCGAAGCTGTGACGGAGCTCTGGCGCCGCGACCCCGCCCACGGTATAGTACGAAACCTGGTAGGTGAGCATTCTGCGACGCGGACGAGCAACCTACAGTCCCATTGGTGCCAGCCACGAGCAGCTCACCGCCCTCGACGCGGCCCAGGTCCCAGTCTGCAACACCAGCTCCAAGCTTGCCCGCCCAAGTCTGTCCTTCGTTCGCCCCGACGGCGTCATACGCACGAATGCTCGCATCGCCTGACAGTGCGACAGTCACGACGTGCTCGCGGTTCGTCTTGACCACCGAGCTGAACTGGGACGTGTTGGGCGGGGCGTCGGCAGCGTGGGGCAGGCTCGAGCGGTACCACTCGTCGCGCGGCGGAAAGCCCGGCACGGCGTTGCGGAACTTGGTCGCGCCGAACCGTGGTGGGGGCATTGTGGTGGGATGAAGAGATGTGATGTGAGATGGGGAGGATGTGGGCGATGAATGTCGAGATGTCAGTGTCGGTGCTGGCTGCCTCGAGCACGTCGTCACTGCGTCGTCTCTGCAGGGGTGGAAAGTGCGGGGTAAAGAATGCGGGGTAATAGGTCCGAACGGTGACATCGTATCGAGCAGCAAGTGGAGGGAGTCCGACGATAATGGGGCATTGCGATTTCCAACTCTTGACGTTTGACACTTTCCCTCTCACTCCCATCGACATGCTGACTACTCGCTTCGCTGCAAGGCTCGGTGCTAGCGCCACACGCCGCCTGGGTGCGACGTACACCCAGGCGCGCAGCCTCAACGTCTTCAGCTCGGAACGTCTGGTCGGCAAGAATAGTGAGTAGGGCTTCCACGAAGCTTCCCCCAGCCAGCCGAAACTCACCTCCCAGTCCTCGTCACTGGTGCTTCCTCCGGTATCGGCGCCTCCACTGCCGAACTGTTCGCCAAGGCCGGCTCCAACGTCGTCCTCCTCGCCCGCCGGCGCGCCAACCTCGACGAGGTGAAGGCCAAGTGTGAGGCCACGCACGCTGAGGCCGGGTACGCTGGCTCCAAGGTCGTTGTTATCGAGGCGGACATGCAGGACCGCAAGGCACTCGACACGGTGCTGGACAAGACGGAGGGGCTGAAGCTCGATGTGTGGGTAACGAGTGCGAACCGGACTGACCCACACAGACTGGTAAACAATGCTGGGCTTGTTCGTGGCCGCGAGCATGTTGGCGGTGAGTAGCTTCACAGTGCCCCCACGAAGCTAACTTCCCAGACATTTGTGGGTAGTACCCAACTCGTTGACCGATCTGACATTGCAGCCGAGGCCGATATCGACGTCATGTTCAACACCAATGGTCAGCTCAGCCTCTATCTCCCAGATGTGGGTCTAGCTGACATCCCAGTCATTGGCCTCATTCAGCTCACCCAAAACGTCGTCCGCGACTTCAAGAAGAGGAATACTGGAGTGGGTAAATGCTCTGGTTCCATCTAAGCCACCAGCTCATCGTCAACCTTGGCTCTGTCGCGGGCATCGAGTCGTACCCCGGAGGTAAGCGCGTCCCAAAGCCTCACATGTCCACTCACACCCCAGGCTCAATCTACTGCGCGACCAAGTTTGCCGTGCACGCGTTCACCGACTCGCTGAGGCACGAGCTGATCGACACGAACGTGCGCATCGCCGAGATCCTGCCGGGCATGGTGGAGACCGAGTTCTCGGTCGTGCGGTACCGCGGCGACCAGGGGCGCGCGGACAACGAGTACAAGGGGATCACGCCGCTGACTGGGTGAGTAGCTGCATGTCTAGAGCTCGTCAGCTAACGCCCCAGCGCCGACGTTGCCGAGCAGATCGTCTGGGTCGCCTCGCGCCCCGAACACGTCCAGGTGGCCAACATTCTCATGTTCCCAAGCCAGCAGTCGGCGGCGACGCGTAACTGGCGCCGGCCTGAGTGAAGCGCGGTGGTGGAACGGAAGCCAAGTTGAAGTGATGACATTGCATTCTTGTGTCCATGACTAACATCGGCGTTGTCATTTTCTGATCTGATTCCTGTATTTAACTACTCCTCTACGCCGGGGTGAAGCTAATGACCTGCTCAAGAGCCAACCGCCCAGCACTAATCCCACCACTCGGCGCGTCCCAAGCCCGCACCGGCGTCGTGTCGACGCCGCGCGATCCACCCGCCGAAATCGACAGCGCGAGGCCAGAGTAGCGATTGATGACGCGGAAGCTGCCGTCGAGCGTCCGGTCGGCGGCACGGCGGTTGGGGATGACCCACCACTGGGACCCGGTGCTCGCCGCAGAGCGGAGGGAGATGCGCGCGCCCCATGCCCGGCCGGCGTTGGTGGTGTCGTCTACGCCGAGGAAGGCGCCGCCATACGAGAGGGTGTACGCGCCGTCGTCGAGCCGACTCAAGACGACGCTGTCGCCTGCGGCGGCAGTGGTTGAGGCCAGACCGCTCGCCGCGCGCAGCTTGTTGCCCTGCGTGCTGAGAACATAGGCGCCCGACTTGACAGGCACGAACGGCGCCCCGTCCAGCTGCACCCGGACATACTCGCCGCTCCTGCCCCCCGAGCACCCGAAGGAGCAGTACGACCTGAACTGTTTCCCGACGATCTGCGAGCTCGTCTTGCTCACGGGGTCCAGGAGCCAGCGGTACCAGCTCGCAGTGGTATACCTACTGCCCGTGTTCCCCGCCAGCGTCCAGCGCACGAGGTCGTCGCTGACATACAGCTCCTGCGGCGCGTTCCCGCTCTGGTCGCGCGCCTGCGGCTGGGCGATGAAGAGGCCCAGGTGCGCGGAGTACGTCGCGTCCATTACGAAGAGCGGCGACGTGGGCGGCGTGGCGCCTGCCGCTATCTGCGCCGCGACGCTGCCCTTCGTGGTGGGGTTGTACTCCTTCTCGGGGGAAGTGTACCCCGTGTCGGCGTCGTTGGTGACCGGGACGAGGTTGGACTCGTTCCCCCCGACGCCGGGCTGGCCCCAGGCCCCGGCATACCACTTCTCCCAACTCCCAGCGACCATCTTGTCCGCCATGCGCGCGCGCGCAACGTGCGCATAGAACGCGACCCAGCCCCCGCCCTTGTTAAGTACCCGCGAGCCGTAGTACACGTAGAAGTAGCCGCCCGCAATGTCGACCGTAAGCCGCGGATCGCCGTCGCCGTAGCTGTACGTCTGCTCGGGAAACGCAGCGTTATCCCCGCGCGTCGTCGCGTACGGCGACGTGATGATACGCTCCGTGATGCGCCATGTCCTGCCCCCGTCGGATGAGATGGCACGGTCAATCCCGTCAAAGTGCAGCCCGTCGGCATACGGCGCCGGCGTAAACTCGTTATGCGCGAGCCCGACCCAGTCTCCCGAGTCGGGGTCGACCCATACGCCGGCCAGGTCGCAGTAGTTGCGCTGGCTGTAGCTCCGGCTGCCGTTCGCGTAGGTGGCCAGCAGGCCAGTCGGGGAGGAGTTGCACCGCCACGTCGTGTCCGCGTTCGAGTCGAGCGTGTTCGCGGGGTCGGTAGCGCCCGAGATTGCGTGGCGCGTCGCGCTGTCCATGTCCCGCCCGGAATAAAAGCTCCACTGCCGCGAGTCGGTGACCCCATACAGGCTGTGCGCTTGCTGGAACCAGTACACGCCGTCCGAGGCGATGAAGCTGTTTGCTGGGGTGTCGTCTGGCGTCGTCCACGGCCCGAGGGACCCGACAGTGACGGTGTACGGGCCTGCGGGGGGCGTTGGGCCCGCGCTGGCGATGGCGAGGAGGGAGGCCAGAGCGACGAGAGTGACCATTGGGCTTGGTGCTGAGCGAGAGGCCGCTCGCCCCTTCTTATATCGCAATCGCTCTCTCGCCGTCGTCGCCGGCGCCACTATCGCCTTCTTCCACTAGCCTCCTCTAGCGCAGTCTAAGAGTAGCGCTGTCGGTGCATTCCCGTTCGACGCGCATCAGATTCCCGTTCGCAGACGATCTGCTTTCACACAATCTAGCACCGGCACGGCAACCTCGCCGCTTCAGTGTCTAATCGACGCGGTGGACTGGGTCGGGGCCATGCATCGACTCCAAGTGCCACTCGCCATGATGAAATGCTGTTCGCGGCAATCCCATACCGCACTCAGCCATGCCCCATCCCCATTGCGCTTGGTAATGATACATGTGATAATGCAACACGCTCTACTGTGCAAATGATAACAATTACTCATCCTCAGAGTCGCTCTCCTCGCCGTCGTCGCTCTCCTCCGCCTCAATGTCAAGAAGCTCCTCGTCAGAGTCGAGAACATCCTCGTCATCGTCCTCCTCAGAGTCGTCCTCCTCGCTGTCCTCGTCGTCAGACTCGGCGGCCATCATGTTGATGTCCTCAATGTCGTCCTCGTCCTCGTCGCCAACCTCGATCGCCACCTCGTCGTCGCTCTCGCCCTCGACATAGTGCTCGCCGTCGCCCTTGGCGTCGGCAGCGAGGAGGGCCTGCTCCGCAGCCAGGCGGCGCACATTGATCTGCGCAAGCGCAAGGTCAAGGCGGCCACACAGCGACAGCAGGGGCTGGTACAGCTCCATGCGGGTAGCGAGCAGGTTGGAAAGCGTCGCGAGCTGCGCAGGGAGCGAGGGCATCGTCATGAGAATGTTGCCACGCTCAATGAGGACACCCTTGACCCATTCGACAGTGCCGCGACCCTGCTGCTCGTTCTGCATGTTGCCGCGACCACCGCCACGACGGTTGGCACCCTTGCCCTGGCTCAGGCGCTCAACGCAGGCCTTGAGGAGGGGGAGGGCCAGCTGCGAGGGGAGCTTGCGCACAGTGTTGCGGATAAGGACCGGGTCACGGTGCGAAAGGCAGAGGGTGAGGAGGGCCGGGTCCGAAGTGTGGAGAGCCTGGACCAAAAGTCGCGTCAGCGAGGCAGCGTTGACCGGCCCGTTGAGGGCAGCGGACGTTGCAGCCTCGCCATTGGCCTGGACAGGGGCAGCAAGGAGACGCTCGCCAAGGGACAGGTCGGCCATGTCGACGTCGGTGGGGAGAGCCGCAGCGGGCTCGGCCTCACCCTCATCGCCACCAGCCTGAACGACGTTGGCGGGAGCGCTGTAGCGCTGAAGGGTCGAGCCGTTGGCACCGGCCTGCGACGCAACGAGGTCCTGGGCATCGCACTTGACCACAACCGAAGGGCGGAGGCCACCCTCGGGAAGCTCATACACTGCGCGGTACCACTTGACGCGTCCACCACCAGCCAGACGACCACACAACAGAGCGTCGCTGCTGGGAGCAAACTCGGCACGTGCAATGTGTGCTGTCCGCTCATCCTTGCCCTCGACGAGCTTGACAGTGGTAGGCTTCGAGTCCGACTTGGGGCGAGACAGGTCGACCTCTGAAGGCAGAGGGAAGAGCGAAATCTCGCCAGAGAAGTGCAACACCGACAGCAGTTCAGACGAAACAGCCAGAGAGTGCGCCGGCGAGACTGTTGGCGACGCGTAGCGGAACGACAGCTTGGCGGTGACCGTCGGCGATGCGAGCGTGTACTGGGACACAGTCCTGTCGTCCTCAGACACCACCAGGAACGACGCGCCTTGTTGTGTTAATGGCAGGGGCTCGAGGCTGGTGACTGATGTTGTAGACACGGGCAATGGGGATGACGTGTGGGAAATGGAGGAGGATTCGAGGGAGAGGTGAAGGGCGACGACCGATGCGTTGGCGACGACCACGTGAAGTGTCTCGACAGACGACGTGGGGAGGAGCGCCACTGCAGAGGGAGCCGAAGCGGTTGACGGCAAGGCAAAGGTGTGCGCAACCGTGGCAATGTCGCGGCCAAGGACGAGCAGGTTGGAGGCAGTCGCAATGATGACGCCGTGCTCATCCGACCAGGCGGCAGTAGCCTTGGCGCTCAGAGGGATCGTCCGCAGCACCTCGCCCTTGATGGGGGTGTAGACGACGAGGCTAGACGAGTCGCCCTTGTTGGTCGCAACCAGCAGGACGTCCTCCTCGCCACCGTCGGCGCCGCCAAGCGACTTACGCTTCCTGCGCTTCCTGGCCGCACCAGAGGCAGCCGATGCCCAGACAACAGCCGTAACCTTGGAGGCATTGGGCACCTCCCATTCGGCGACGACGGCGTCGGCAGCAATGTCCCAGACCTGCACCTTGTCGGCAGAGCCCAGAATCGGGAGTGCCATGGCAAAGTGAGTGCGCGAGGGGTTGAATCCCGACACTGTTGGGGGAGGGGGAGGAACCTGGGCGGCCGAAGCCTTGTGGCGCGAAGGGCCAGCCACGGGTTGTCTAGCCATGTCTTTGGTTTCGTCAGCACGAGCTCTCCATCAAACAAGAAGAGTGTGTGGAGGAGAGGAGATTCAGCAAGGTGCCCGGTAAAAATGGGTTTCGGGCCTTTTCACCATAAAGATGTAAGTAGACCGTCGTGTTGGATCATCATTTATTGTAGATTGGGTGTGTGATGGGGGATGCCAGCTCAGGAAGGTCCACTTACTGAATGCGAATCAAACGGCGATGGGGATGCTGGAATCAAGAGATCGAGCTGCTACGCCTGTCAGCCATGGCCAGCTGATTGTGTTTGCCAACTCGGAAAGGAATGGTTTGGGTTCAGAAAAAATAAAACAGCCATGTTTCGTCTACAACGTCCACTCCCACTCCCGGCAATTAAGACGGCAGCGAGAGCAGACTCAGGCGGTAATTCCCATATGGGACATCATAACAGAAGAAGGTGGAGAGGCAAAATGCAGCAGTACTCACGGGTATTGGAAGCCTGGACTTGAATCGACAGGCGAGTGGTTGTGGAGATTATAGGCTGACGTTGTCAGCTCGACGTTCATGCCATGTCAAAGAGGCTTGAGATGGGCACAGTGTTCAGAATAGTGCGTTTAAGTGTCTTCGGCGCTTGGCCATAACAGACTCTAGTTTGAATTGTTACACATTGTCATCCAGACGAGATGGGCTGCGAGCGATGGCCAGTAGCAAGATGGTCATCGCACGCAGCACCATCAGAATTTACAGGTAGAGGGGAGGGAGGAGGGACACGTTGATGGCAGAAGGCCAACTTACCTCTATGAGCAGAGCCAGAGGCCCCTTTTGAAGAGGATGTTGAGTCCTTGTTTGACCAGCTTGTGGGGTGGTGAAGGAAGAAGGAAAGCACGCACCGTCGCGCTGAAATATTCTGCTGCTGCTCGCCGAAAGAATTCTGGGTGCGAGGACCGCAAGCAGCCTTATGACTGGGCGGAATCAAATTTATTGCATCATTTTTTAACCATTATTTACGCCTCATTAATCCCAGAAAGTTGAGCCGCCTCCCCCGCCTGGAGGGATGAGTGATGCAAATCTGATGGCTGTAATCTCGCTCGCACGAACAACAACCACAACCACAACACACAATGTCGGGACAGCAGCCCCGCCCAGACGGCAAGAAGCGCAAGCGCGTGTCCAAGGCGGACTCGGAGGTCGCCGCGCCCGTGGCCGCCGGGCCAGAGGTGCAGTCGGACGCCGAGGAGTCGGGCGACGCCGCCGCCGCCGCCTCGTCGTCAAAGGTCACCCTCGACGCGCCCAACAGCTACGAGCGCGTGCCGTTCAACACGCTCCCGCTCTCGCCTGCGACGCTCAACTCGATCCAGCGCATGGGCTTCGAGACCATGACCGAGGTGCAGGCGCGCACCATCCCCCCTCTCCTGGCCGGCAAGGACGTGCTCGGTGCCGCGAGGACAGGCTCGGGCAAGACCATGGCCTTCCTTGTGCCTGCCGTCGAGCTCCTGCACACGCTCCGCTTCAAGCCCGCCAACGGTACCGGCGTCATCATCATCTCGCCCACGCGTGAGCTCGCCCTCCAGATCCTCGGCGTCGTCAAGGACCTCATGCAGGGCCACTCGCAGACCTTTGGCATCGTCATGGGCGGCGCCAACCGCAAGGCCGAGGCCGACAAGCTTGTCAAGGGCGTCAACCTCCTTGTGGCCACCCCCGGTCGTCTGCTCGACCACCTCCAGAACACCAAGGGCTTCGTGTTCAAGAACCTCAAGGCCCTGGTCATCGACGAGGCCGACCGTATCCTCGAGGTCGGTTTCGAGGAGGAGATGAAGCAGATTGTCAAGATCCTCCCCAACGACAACCGCCAGTCAATGCTCTTCTCGGCTACCCAGACGACAAAGGTCACTGACTTGGCCCGCATCTCGCTCCGCTCTGGTCCTCTGTACATCAACGTCGACGACAAGAAGGACACGTCTACGGCCGAGTTCCTCGAGCAGGGCTACGTTGTATGCGAGTCGGACAAGCGCTTCATGCTGCTGTTCACCTTCCTGAAGCGTAACCTCAAGAAGAAGGTTATTGTCTTCTTCTCGAGCTGTAACTCGGTCAAGTACCACGCCGAGCTGCTCAACTACATCGACGTCCCTGTCCTGGACCTTCATGTGCGTTTCACCGCCGCCCACCTCAGCCTATACTGACTCTCTACCAGGGCAAGCAGAAGCAGCAGAAGCGCACCAACACTTTCTTCGAGTTCTGCAACGCTCCCTCAGGTATCCTGCTCTGCACGGACGTTGCCGCCCGTGGCCTCGACATTCCCAAGGTCGACTGGATCATCCAGTTCGACCCTCCTGATGACCCGCGCGACTACATCCACCGTGTCGGCCGTACCGCGCGTGCCGGCAAGGCGGGCAAGTCGCTCCTCTTCCTCCTCCCGTCTGAGCTCGGCTTCCTCCGCTTCCTCAAGGTCGCAAAGGTGCCGCTCAATGAGTACAAGTTCCCGCAGAACAAGATTGCCGACGTGCAGCGCCAGCTCGAGTCGCTCATCTCCAAAAATCACTACCTCAACGTTTCGGCCCGCGACGGCTACAGGTCGTACCTGCAGGCGTATGCTTCCTACTCGCTCAAGAAGATCTTCGACGTCAACAAGCTGGACCTGGCCAAGGTCGGCAAGGCGTTCGGCTTCGCCATCCCGCCAAAGGTCAACATCAGCGTCGGCTCCATCAAGGCCAAGAAGACGGTCGACAGCGATAGCGACGACGACGGTGTGCGCGCCAACAAGGCCTTCAAGGCCGGCGGCGACGACGGCGAGGTCAAGAAGGCGTACTACCGCAACCGGGGGCACAAGAAGGGCGGACGGGCTTAGAGCGTTGGGTTTGGTAGATTTGTTTGTACTTTGCATGCCATCTGGTTATTAGTGAATGCGGGTGTTGGGTCAGTGGTGATGTCTGCTCCCGTCTCTGCGTCGTGCTCATTCTCTTGTTTGATTTGTGGCTCCTGCCATGACATGATCTATGTAATCTACTATACAGTGTGAGGTTACTCTCTCCGCCGTCTTCTCTCTTCTCCTCCTAATCACGACCGCGGCGCAGGCCACCACGGTCGCCGGGTACAGCGTTGTTGGGGCATGTGTTGGCAAAGTGTCCGTACTGGTTGCAGCGCTGGGGGTTGTCAGTTGTCATCCTTCCCAGAGTCCGGTGAACTCACGTAGCACAAGACTGTCGAGAGGTCCTTGACCCATCCGCCGCGGCGTCCACCGCCGTCGTCTCCACCACCGCCACCACCTCCGCCACCTCCTCCGCCACCACCACCACCTCCGTCGCCGCCCTGGAACCCGCGTCTCGCATGGTTGGATAAGAACCCGCCTGCCCTCCAGCCCTGGAGCGAGCCGCCCTCTGCCCACGCGGGCGCGGGGACGACGACCGCGTTCGGGTCGTACTTGTACTCGCGCCATCGTCCGTAGCCTGCTGGCAGGTTTGGTGGCGGGCCCGACTTGGTCGGATCCGGCGGCGTGGGGTTGACATATGTGTCGGGCTTGGGGAGGTACGGCGAGGGATGGGCGAGCTTGCAGTCTGGTCCGTCGGGGCAGAAGCCGGCGAGGTACGCCTGGCACAGCGTGCGGCGGACGTGTCGGCGTGGGCACTCTGGCCCGAGGCGGCAGAAGCCGCGGTCGTAGTCCGGGCACTCGACACGGCGGTCCCGCGGGTGGTAGTACAGGCACTCGCCACCGAGCTCGCACTTGCCCAGCTTGACAAACCACACACAGACGGGCATGGTGCGCAGGTTCCAGTCGTGCGTGTACTCGCAGTTGTCGCCTACCTTGCACAGGTTGCGCAGGTAGTGCTTGCACACGGTCGTCTTCTTCTCGCGCTCGCGCGGATGCGTCGGCAGCGGTGGCGGCGGCTTGAAGTTGATCGGCGCTGGGGTCGTATGCCGCAGCGGGCACTCGAGCGGGCCGAGTGGACAGCCCAGCGGCGTGAGGTTCATGCGGCAGATCTGGTCATCTAGGACATCATGTTAGTAAGAGTTGCGTGGGGCAGATACGAGACTACGCACCTGAATCAAGCTTGAGGTTCTTCTCCTGCTTCAGGTAGCCCTCAATGTCGAGGTTGACCTGGTGGAAATCTGGGCGGACAAAGTCTGATGCCCGCCCGAGCTGGGATGATGTTGTGGTCGCCATGATGGTGACTGACGTGAGGCGAGAGGCCCTCTGGTTGTCTTTTAAAGATGCTCTGGTGATGCAACGGTGGTTAGATGGTGGACAATGGTGACATGAACAGAGCAGAGTTGCTTGTTCTTGTCCGACAGGGGTCGTCCAGTTTAAGTATTCGCCCAGTGGAGGTGGGGGTCATTAGCGGAAGCAGAATCTCGAAGGTTCGATTACAGTTGATTAGTAAGCAAATATCCAGAGTCTTGTAGTCAAGTCACGTGCCGCTGATACCTACGAACTTCGATTCATTTGTCATCTCGTGCTCGTCACGCACTTTTGGGTCGAGATTGTACATATGTATGTCTGTGTGTGCCCAGTTGCTTGTTGCGGGTCCCCGTTGTAGCACAGTGGCAGGTTGCCTGGCAGGGCAGGGCAAGGGCAAGCTGTCTTGCGTGCCGCACTGTGCCGCCAGTGCCGCCGACCCGCGCGCCGCCCGCGTCGCCCGCAAGTCCCGACGCCAGGGGCAAAGACCAAACCTTGCTGCTGCTGCTGCAACACGCGCGCTGCAACCAACTGGCGCAAGTGCAGGTGCAGCATGCCTTCTCGCCCCTCTCTACCTTTCCCATCGATCCCACCAACCGATCCTCACCGACGCTCATTGCCCCCCTCATTATCATCGACTCTTTCTTCTCGTCCTTTTGCCCCACCACCCACACACACCACACACACCACTTGCAATGAAGGCTACTCTTGTCCTCGCTGCCGCTGCCGCCACCCTCGCCACGGGCGCTAACGGTGAGTTGACTGACTGTTGTGTTGCCCGCCGACCCACCCCGCTCATGTCCCCCGCAGCTGTCCTCTCGATCCTCGCGCCCAACTCGGCCACCGTCTGGTACGCCAACAACACGGTCCCCCTCAACTGGACCTCGGCGCCCACCGACACGTTCCCCTTCCGCGCCTTCCTCTCCAACTCGAACGGCCTCCTCCCCAACGCCCAGCAGCTGGCCAACGAGCGTGAGTAAGCTACAAGGAGCGGCGTGACGCGCGGGACGTTGGCGACGGCAGTCGTCTCCCGTCGTCGTCGTCCGATGGCACATTGCAAGCGAGCGCGACACAAAGATGCGCGTTGCTCTGTCTGTTGCGACGTTGCATCGCGCACCGTGCGCACGTTGCAGCCTCCTCCGGCAGCCTCCGCGCGCCAGACTCGGCGCCAGCCACCGCCGCCATCCCAGCCAGCCCACTGACGCCCCACCCCAGTCACCGCGTCGCAGGACTATGCGCGCGTCCTCCTCCCCCAGCTGTCCTTCGGCGACGGCTTCATCGTGACGTTTGTCAACACGACCAACACGTCGCAGATCTACGCCACGTCGGAGAAGTTCAAGATCGAGTCGGGCATCCGTAGGTCGTCGGCCCAAGGCTAAACTGACCCCATCGCAGCCGCCACCTCGACCAACCTCGCCTCGCTCGCGACTACCGCCGCGTCGCAGCCCGTCATCCCCAACTTCACCCCCACCCAGGCCGCTGCGTGAGTCCGAGCGAGGGAGCGAGAGAGCGATCGAGAGTAGTAGCTCACAATTAACAGCTCGTCGGCTAACCCCTTCGCGTCGGCCTCGGCCTCTGGCAAGCCCTCGTCGGGTGTCGCGCTCGGCCCCTCGGCCCAGGTCGCCGGTGTCGTCGCGGCCCTTTCCGTCGCTGCTGCCGCTCTCCTCTAATCTCGTGCGCCAGAGATTAATTCGGGAGCAGAGCCGCCGCACGCGCCTTTCGAGCACACTGGACCACCTCTTTGCCCAGACATGCCACACGGACAGTTTTCGCTTTGCTGCTGCTACTCAGTACCCACCAGTCTTTACCTAATATGCATAACCATCGTGTGTTGTGATGTGGGCGGCGAGTTGGGTTGAGTTGGGCGTTGCTTTGTGTTCGAGAAGGGTGCAACGGTGTAGGTAGCTGGTGAGCGGGCAAGGTCACCAGCTACCTACACCGTTGCACACTTCACGTAGAAGTTGATCGGCAGCCATCAGTGACGTCGCAGCGACAGGTTCATGGCGACCTCAACGCCCCATCAATCACACGACTTCCAAAACTTGCTCGTCAGTGTGTCACGCTCTAGTCCCTCCAGCCACGCCTGCACCCAGCTCGCCTTCGGCTCGTTGGCCCCGGCCCCCACTAATGAAGCATGTGAATCCATCCTGTTCGTACAAGCGTCCCCAAGCGACCCCACTTAGGCGGCGTGCTTCTGCTTGCGCGACTGGAGCTTCTTGAGGTAGAAGTCGAGCTCCTTGCCCTCAAGGATGTAGCCGTCGGCGCGACCAGACTGGCCGGGGCGCGACGAGATGATGGCGAGGAGACGACCAGTCTTGAACTGCTGCTCAAGGTGGGGGTCGATCTTGCCGTCCTTCTTGCGCTCGGCGAGCACACGCTGGACGTGGTTCGACTTCTTGACCTCCTCGACGGGCTCAGCGGCGGCGGTGCCGGCCTTGGCGCGGAACGCGGGCTGGGCGTAGTGCGACTCGTACCACTGGCGGAAGGGGGTGGCGTCGATCTCGATAACGGCCGACTTGACGAGGGTCTGGGTACGGAGGAGCTCGTTGTTGGTGGCGTTGTAGCGCTGCGGGACGTGTGAGCAAAAGTTGAAGGTTTTGGTTGTTGGGTTGGGAGAGGGCAAAAAATCACCCCATCGTGCTCCACCTGCACGCCGTCCTCGCCAGCACGGTCTGCACACGCAGAGCACTCTTTTCTGCTTGCTAGGTCGTGTGCAGGTGGTCGCTACTCCGTCCCCATCATCGTTCCCTGGATAGCTGAAAAGTTTCGATGACTGTCCAGTCCATCCCCAATCCTTGCCCTCCTTGCCCTCTCCCGTCCCAGCTTGCTCTACTCACGACCTGGAGGAGACGCGTCTTGCGGGTGATGGCCTCCGAGCCCCAGGCGAAGTTGCCGGTGTCGAGGCGGAGGGCACGGTACTTGGTGTTACCACCACGGGTGCGGACGGTGCGGATGCGCTTCGAGGTGTCGAGCTTGGTCATGGCGGGCTGACGGCCGAGCTCGTGCTTCCTCTTCTTGCGGCTGTAGCGCGTCAGCGACATGTCCTTGCCCACTCCATCGCCAGAGGCACACTCACTACTGGGCGCGGCGGGCGCCAGACGCCGAACGCTTGTGGCGGGAGTCGCGAGTGATACCCATTCTGCAGTGGTCAGCGGTCGCTCGTCGTGTCGATGGCGGCGATGCGAGTCGGCGTCGTCGTCGTCGAGGTGTCGAGGAGGGTGGTGGCTGGGGCTAGACACTCACTTGAAGTTGTCGGACGAAGAAGAGTGGACACACGCACAAGTGGGAAGTAACAGCCAGCGAGCGGCCGTGCTGCTGCTGCCAGTGCAGGGAGGGGGGAGGAGGGCTGTGGGCGGAGGCAGCCAGGCAGCACCACCCAGGCCACCACCACCACCACAGGGATCGCTGGTCGCCTGGGTGGTGTTCGCCTACAACCCATTTCGACGGAATCAAATATTAACGGGAGCAAATAAATGCCACATGGTGACTTTCGCCGAAATGCCGTGGCTGGATCGGTTCTAACAGTCTTGTCGCCGAATCTGTCGATATCGTGCCTGGAAATGAACCCTGACTGTTGACGATCAGGATGCACCTCGGTGACCTTGACGGTTTGCCACTGCAGGCCAGGTCGCGCAATGCTCCTCTTCAACCATGCTGCTGCCAAGACCAATGTCGCTTGAGGACTTCTGATTCCAACCTAACCCTCATGCACCACTGCCCAAACTTCGATCAGGCAGACGTGTCTCGACTTGACCCGATGGGCTTTCGCTTCGGGTCGTGTGAGGACCTGTGACGAGTGACAAGCCAGGCTCGTAAGCAAAGTGGATGAATCTGGATCATACCTGCATCCTATGCATCTCGACTGTGCTCTTGCCGTCTCACCGACGCGCCGTCGCTCGCAGTCGGCCAGTCGGTCGCCATCGCCATAACGCGTCCCGATCGCGATCGCGCCGCCACAACGGAACCAAATCCCCTCCCCCCCCCCCCCAAGCGTTATCGCATCGCACCTACACTACCAATTTTGGAGACCCCAGCTCGTCTCTCTCCTCTCTTCTCCTCTCCCTTCTCAGAATGCAAGCATAACCATGGCCGCTACTGACTTCAAGACGCACTTTATCGAGGCGGCGATCGCGAGCGGCGTGCTGCTGTTTGGCGAGTTTACGCTCAAGTCGGGCCGGTGAGTAGGCGAGCTGCGAGCCGCGAAGCGGCGAGCAAGTCGTCTTCAAGTCGTCTTGTTCGGCAACTCACGCGGCACGCAGCAAGTCGCCCTACTTCTTCAACGCGGGCCTGCTGTACGACGGCAAGCTCCTCTCGTCGACGGCCGAGGCGTTCGCGTCGACCATCCAGTCGTCCATCCCGGCCTTCGACGTGCTCTTCGGCCCGGCGTACAAGGGCATTCCCCTGGCCGCTGTGACGGCCGTCGCGCTCGCCAACCGCGGCGTGGACACGGTGTACACTTACAACCGGAAGGAGAAGAAGGACCACGGCGAGGGCGGCTCGCTCGTCGGCGCCGGCCTGGAGGGCAAGCGCATCGTGGTCATTGACGACGTCATGACTGCCGGCACGGCGATCCGCGAGAGCATCGCGATCATCAAGGAGCAGAAGGGCACGCTTGTCGGCATCGTCCAGCTCGTCGACCGCCAGGAGCGCGGCAAGACGGGCGACAGCAGCACCATCCAGGAGGTCGAGCGCGAGTTCGGCATCCCCGTCGTGCCCATCATCAACTTGACCGACATCATCGCGTACCTCAAGAACAAGGGCGGGTACGAGGCCCAGGTTAAGGCGATTGAGGAGTACCGTGCCCAGTACGGCGTCGTGGTTTAGAAGAGCGGATAAGGTGTAGCTAGAGATGGACTAGTTGGGCTGCGTTGGACTGGTTCTGGTTCTGGTGGCACTGGGCAGGGGCAGGAAGGACGAGCCAGTTGAACCTCGCGACGGCGCCACACCGCACCTCCCTCGAGCACATGATATGATACATACAAACAGCACTGTCTGCTCTACCCCAACCTCCCTTACGCCCTACGCGTGCCCGTCCATCAGCTTGCCCCAGCTCTGCAGCTCGGGCCCCATCCCCGCGCCGCCGTCGCCGCGGAAGTACTGCACCACCTCGTTGGGGCTGAGCACCGAGCGGACCTTGGCGAAGCGGCGGCCTGCGGACGCGGGCCCAGCAGCAGCGAGCAGGCCGAGCGCGCGGCAGTGGTCAAAGCCGCGGTACAGCAGCTCGAGGGGCCAGCGGGCGCGGCCGCTCCCCACAAGCCTGGTTCGCGCAAACTTGAGGTACTCGTCCTCGACCTGCGCGAGGCTGAACTCTGGCCGGCCGGCCAGCGCGAGGTGTTTTGCGATGATGAGCACGCCGAGGGCCGGGTGCGGGAGGCCCTTGAGCTTGGCATGCGACAGGCCCCAGCCCGCAAGCTCGGTCTGGTGCAGCACCGAGAAGCACAGCACGGGGACGGAGAGAAAGTCGAGCTGGCTGCTTAGTACCGAGGTGATCGGGCCAATGAAGGGGCGGTACAGGACTCGCACGTCGGTAGTCAGGCCTGCCAACCGCTCGAGCGCGACAGAGACCTTGTCGTTGTCGAGCAACATGTCGACGGCGAAGGCCCAGTCGCCCATCCACTTTCTCGTCTCCTTGTCGGCCTCGTCGTCGCCGCGCTTCTCCCATGGCACAAGGGCGTAGCGGAGGAGTGTGCGCCAGCCAAGGTTGTCCGGCGCGAGGGGGGACGACACGCGCCACACGCGGTGGGAGAAGCGCGACTTGACGCGTTTCTCGAGCAGCAGGAGGGTGTCCTAGTGCGTCAGCGCCGACTAGCACGGCGCACTCACAACTCGGCATGTCACTCCGATGACTGCTATCCCTCGGCCTGTCGTCTCCACAGGTCCAGTCTGCACGCTCTGCACCACGTCTAGAAGACAATAAAGCAGTGCCTGTCGCGCATGCTCTGTGAACAGGTCGAACTCGTCGACGATGACGATGATCGCGCGCGGGGACGGCGCAGTGAGCAGCGCGAGTAGGTGGCTGGGCAGCGTGGTGGGTGCGTACTCGCCGCCGACCTCCTCCTCGTCGTCCTCGTCATCTGGCGTGGCAGCCTGCCCGGACGCCTCGGCGATCTGCCGCCCCATCTCGCGAATGGCTTTGCGGTCGTCGCTTTGTGCGAGGCCTGACAGCCGCACGACGATGGGCGGTGATGAAGTCGACGGGAGGAGGGCGAGCGCGCGCTCGACAGTCTGGCGGGTCAGCGACGCTGAGCTAGCAGCACCCACCTTGGTCTTGCCCACGCCTCGCGGACCGGTAACCAGCGCGCTGTTGCCCTCGCCCCGCTCCACGGTACCGCTGAGCAGCCCCACCAGGCCCTGCAGCGCCTCGTTCGTCTCCTCGTCCACGAAGGGCTCGACGGCGCGCGAGGTCAGCGTCGAGAGGATACGCAGGACGTGTGGGCGCGCCTCGGGCTTGAGCGGTTCCATGCTCGGGCGCGCCGACTCCAGGGGCACATCGTCGCGGCGGGCACGCAGCGAGTCGTTGTCGTCGTCGATGTCGTCGCCGGCAACTGCGCCAGCGTCGCCATTCGTGTCCTTGTCGTCCGCCTCATTGTCGTCCTCTCCCTCATCACCACCATACTCGTCCACCGCCTTGCCGATCACCCGCCCACTCCGCGTCAGCTTGGGCGCGCTCGCGTCGCCCTCGAAAGTAAAGTTACGCGCCTCGCGCTGCCGCCGCAGGCGCTCGTTGGCGAGGAACGCCTCGCGCGAGATGGAGGGCGACGAGCCGAATACGTCGTCGTCGAACGAGGGAAGGGCGTCGTGCGTCCCGTTTGTAGGCGACACCTTTGTGCGCTTGCTGCTCGACGCGGCTGCCAGGCTCTCAGCGACGCGCTTGGCCGACTTGCGCGCGCTGGGCGGGGTTGTCGCCGCTGCTGCTGCTGCCGAGGCCGCTGCGGCCTTTGGCGTGCGCTTGCTCGGCGTCGTGGCCGCCTTGGCTGGTGACGAGCCGCCCGCCCGCCGCGTGCGTTTGGACGGCGTGTCCTCGTCGTCGAGTTGCTTTGCCGGCGAGCGCGCCATGATTTTGGTGGTATTGTTGGAATCAAAAGTGGAGGGATGGACACTTGCATTGATTTCCGCGACGCGAGTGATATCAGGCACGGATGGGGCGGGCCTAAAAGTGACACTTGCGACTAGGCGCGCTGAAGAACAAATACGTACGGATTCCGCATGCGGCGGGCCATCACTCGATTGAAGCAACAACATTGAGAGTTGCATCTCTACTTCTCCTTCCTAACCATCACACAATGGACATTGACAAGCCCCTCGACGACATCATCTCGGCCAACCGCAAGCCCCGCGCGCCCAAGGGCGGCAGCGGTGGAGCCGGCGTTGGAGCTGGTGCTGACCGGGCCAAGCCCCGCGTGAGCAGGGACAGGCGCGACGCGGCGCCGTATGCCGTATGTCCTGCCTGCTGGACCACCAACTGATGCCCAGCGCCCGCCGCCCCGCTCGACAGAGGACAAGTGGGTGCACGACGCGTATGAGGGTGGCTCGCGCCGCGGAGGAGATCGCCGCGCGTCGGACCGGGAGCGCCGTGAGCCGGCGCCCTTTGTCGGCGCGTCGCCGCGCATCGAGATCTCGGGCCTGCACTACGAGGTGACGGTGGACGATCTCAAGGTGGGTGGTGGCGGGAAGAAGCAGTCGAGTAGTGGCTGACCGACTGTGCAGAACATCTTTGGGGAAGCAGGAACCATTGTCCAGGGCCCCACAATCCGAGTAAGCGTCTGTCTGACCTGACCCAATCGTTCGTTCGTCTGCACATCAATCGCCGACCTGGTCGCGTGCGCGCAAGAGCAACGCGGCGCGACGAGACGAGACGCGCTGAATGGCGGGGCTTGCGACGGAGCAGCCCCCTCGGTTACGTGAAGGCGAGGCGGCGGCGAGCGGGTCGATTCCACATGAGCAGAGAGAACTGAGCTCATGCTTGCCTCCTTCTTTGCTGTACTTGTGAGTGAGGTGGTTCTGGGGCTAGACTGACCCCGCAGCTAGTATGACCGCTCTGGCCGATCGACGGGTACCGCCACGGTCGAGTACGCCTCGGCGCAGCAGGCCAAGACTGCGATCAACAAGTTTGACGGGGCCATGACCAAGGGTGAGTGGGCGGGGTGTGTATTGTGTCCGTCCAGCTCTGACCATCAGGCCAAACCATCACGATCAAGCCCATCGCGCCCGCCCGTCCTCGCGAGGAGAAGGGCGGCAAGGACGCCGGTGGCTCGGGCGGTTCGCTCCTTGCTCGTCGCGGCGGAGGCGGCGGCAGCAAGTCTCTCGAGGCGCGGGTCGGCGGTCGGTCCGGCGACCGTGGCGACCAGCGTGGTGACCGCGGCGGTGACCGCGAGCGCAACAGCCGCGGCCGAGGGTATGTTGCCACATATCACATGGCGGCTGCTAACGACGCTAGTGGTAGCCGTGGCGGACGTGACGCGCGTGGCGGTGCGCGTGGTGGTGGTGGCGGAGGTGGTGGCGGCGGCGGTGGACGCCGAGGCCCGGCGACTGCCGAGGACCTGGACAAGCAGTTGGACGGATTCATGAAGCCGGCGGAAGGAGATGTCGCCATGGCGTGAGAGGCAGCACGTAGTAGTAGTGTGGGGCCGGCCGGCAATGTCGGCACGGTCGCGTCTATCAGTGGAATGATCTGCATCGTGTAGAGTGTTAGGGTACCGCCTTGGCTAAAAGTGACGTCTTTGCTGTGCGGGTATTCATGCGGGTGTTGAACTCGTGTGGTGCTAAGCGGCGACCCAGGCACCTCGGTGGCAGTTCATGCCAAGTCAGTTGACCCTGGCCCGTTTGCCTTTCCGCCCGCCACAGAGGCTCAAACACCCTGCGCCAAGCGACCGGCCCGCACAACCCAACCAACAAGCTTGTCAGACATGTGTCGGCGCAACTCGGCGGCTGGTGAGTGCGTGGTGAGTGGTGCGTGCTCTACGTGCCTGCCGAGGCTCTGCACCGCTCTGCAGGCGCCACACTCGGCCCGCCTCTCCACATTCAAACCAGTACATAACCGCGTGCCCGGCGCTCCGTGGCACGCCCCCACCCACCACACCACCAACATGACTCACGCACATTCACCCCCGCCAACGACCACCACCCGCGCATGGCTGCCGTGTGTGGCCGCGCTGCTCAGCTTCACGATGTACGCTGTCAACCAGTTCACGTTCAGCCAGAGCACCACGGGCGCGCTGTTCCTCAGCTCGTCCCTTACGCGCTCCATGTCGCAGGTCGACCGCAGCCTGAACAACATGTACATTACCCGCGTGGTGGCGTTCATCTGCACCGGCTTCCTCATCACGCCCGGCGTCCTCCTCCTCGCCGGCCGCCGCGGCGCGCTCCTTATCGGCTCGGGCATCGTCCTCATCGCCGGCATCGTCCTCGTCGCAGCGATCAAGTTCCTCGCCGCCGACTACGCCGCCACGGCCCTCCTCGCCATCGGGCACGGCATCGCCGTCCCTTCCGCCCTGCTGTACGCTGCCGAGCTCGCACCCACGCTCTTGCGCGGCAAGATCCTCGCGTTCGCCAACCTCGCGTGGGCGCTCGGCTACCTCGTCGTGTACTGGGTCTTCTGGGGCATAACGTGGGCGTTCACCGACAAGTCGAACGAGCAGATCTGGCCCCTGTACCGCGGCTGCGCATCCTTCATGTTCTTGTTCTCCATTATCGTCCCCGTGTCCATGCTCTTCGCGCCCAACACCCCCCCGCTCGGAAGCGATGGGCACGGCGACGGCGACGCGTCGCGGCGCCCGCTCGCGACCGTCGTCGCCGCCGGGTTCCCCGCCAAGCGGGTCGCCCTCGCGTTCGCGCTCAACGCCCTCGCATCCATGGTCGGCACGAGCGAGGTGAGCCGCTGGAGCACCCTCGTGTACTCTCGTGGCTTTTCCAGAAACTATCCCATCTCCAGTCACTTCGGCCCGTCGTTGGCCTCCTGGATTGTGTATTCCGTGGACACGGTCGTCGGCGTGCTCGGCGCTGCTGTTGGCCTGCTACTTATCGACAAGATCGGCCGCCGCAAGCTTTTGATCGCTGGTTCGGCCGTTCTCGCGCTCTGCATGGTTATCATTGGCGGCCTCGGCGCCGGGTACGGCTCCAGCCGGCTCTTCGGCACGTTCAGCTACAGCGAGCGTGATGAACCCAAGTACTACTCCGCGGCGCTTGGCTACGCAGTCATGGACGTCGTGACCACTTTCGTCGCCGGCGCGACATGGAATTGCGTCGTCTGGGTGTACACTGCCGAGATGTTCGCGCCAGCTGTCGGCACGTGGGCCGTGCCCATGTCGTTCATGGTCAGCTCGATATCCTCGGCCATCTTCAACCACGTCGCGTTCAACAAGTTTGCTGAGAAGGTCGGCTTGCACATTTGTAAGTTGTGCCGCGGTGGAAGTAGTATCCACCTTCCTGACGCTCGCCCCAGTCTTCTTCTTCTTCGGCCTCAACATCCTCGTCGCCCTCTTCGTCTTCTTCTTCCTCCCCGAGACCAAGGGCGTGCCCCTCGAGAACATGGAGGAGTTGTTCACCGGCTCCGCTCGTCACGCTCACAGACTCGACATTCAGCACATTGACAGCAACGACAAGCGCGACGTGTATGCGTGATTGGAGAGAGGTAATAATCAATGTATTTGTAGTCCAGAAGAGTGATTACGGCTTGATGCAGTGGACTCAATAAGATGCTGAGCTGAGGTATTGACTGGTAGAAGATGTGGAGCGGGAGGACAACGGGGTCGAGTTCACAGGCCGTTTGTTCGAGTCAATTGTCAACTTGAACCCCACTTGCCGTTCTTCTTTTCTGACAGCATCTTTACAATCTCCTCCTCGACGATCAATGTTCCCCAGCAGCGTGGCGGCCCGAGCGCCAGCCAGTAGTTGCCATCCTCTGCCAGTCGTTTGAGTGATCGCTGGAGTCGTCGGGCTATTATATCCCAACATATATCCCTTATCCGGCGGCCCGGAAGGTGTGTGGCGCCACTCACACATCCTCGCACCAACAGCACACAGCACACAGCACACAGCACACAGCACACAGCACACAGCACACAGCACACAGCACACAGCACACAGCACACAGCACACAAAAAGCTCTCCCCCACTCCCGAACCCCGGCCGCCAGTCCCCTTCCTCCTGGGACCGGTTCGGATTCAGCGAGCGGGCTCGAACCCCCAACCTGCAGTCGTGGCGGGTGCAACCCCCGCCGGCAGGTTAGACCGCTGCTCCACGCACTGCTGCTGTGCTCGTGGTCGTGTCGCTCGACCAAGGCCAGGCCACCGCGTCAGTGGGCCTCGCGATACTGTACTATGTTCGCCAGCTCGTGGGCCGGCGCGGCCTGCGTACAGTGTAGGGATTTATACAGCTCCACAAAAGGTACTAGAGGGTGCAAGCGAGACATCGAGAGCACACGACGGGCATCAAACTCCAAGATTCATCTACTTCAACTCTACACACTGGTGTACACTTATGTTCCTCGTCTTTACATTGTCATTTTCTTTGCTCTGCAGTGTGGTGTGTGTGTACCTACCTGCAAAGTCGTGCTCCTCACCATGGTTGAGGCGGCGCACCAAACCCATCCACCCGCCACTCCACTCCCCTCATCACTTGTCTGCCAAGATTTCAGTCACCCAAAAATTACCCCCGCCCGTCTATTAGCCATCAATCTGATTCCGTTAAATGACAGTTTTGTAATAGGGCGCACTTGGCCGGTTCCAGCAGCACTCCCCGCCGTGTCCGCATCCAGCGGGCGGCGCACCACCCAACCGGCGGACCACCACCACCGAGGTCAATCCTCCTTTGCATCTCGCCTTCCCCTTCCATCATCATCATCATCCTCTCGTTCTTATACCCAAGTCTCATATCCTTGTCCTCCTCTCCTCCCCCTTCGCATCTCCCTCTTCGACTCCTCTTACACGTCGCGCCTGTCTCCGCTCGCATCGCATTACCCGTCTCGCTCCCTCCTGTCACCCTACAAGTGTTTGTTGTCCCAGCACTGGCCCCAAGCGTCAAACACAAACAAACCAGCCCAGCAACAACCTTCCCTCCCGCCAGGCAGTTCACAACAACCATCCAGCATACGCATTCTAGGCGCATCCTTGTACCTCCCAAACTCGTCACTTGCGAACATCCAAGCTCTCTCCCGCCCCCCCTCCTTACATGCTCATGATCGGCACCAGCTGTTGATTCTCGCGCCGTCTCCTCGCCCCAAGCCACCACCCCGTCAAGCCTCCACCTCCACCCCTCCCAACCACCCCGCTGTTTCATCTCGCGTCTTCCGCTCACGCGCTCCATGTCGAGCATATACGACACCGAGTTCTCGCGCCGCATACGATCCTCTGTCTCTACGCCGCCGAGGTCACCCGCCAAGCGAGTACCCCACACCAAAGAACGAGATGTGTTCGGCGATGTTGAGCGCACGAGGAGTCCGCGCGGCATGAGCCCCCTGTCGTCGGTGTCGGCGAGCAAGGGCAAGGCCGTGGTGAGAGATTACGGTGACAGGTGAGCTGGATGAAGCATGGACGACAGCTGACAGCCAGGTTCATCCCCACACGAGATGGTTCAGACCTGCACGCCGCGTACGCGCTCTTACCCGACTCGAGTGGAAACCATGACGGCCCCTCCAAGCCTCGGCAAAGGAGGAAGAGCGGACATGGGCAGTGCACAGACGCCGAGGCCCGTCGTGGTGGGTTATTCTCCGCGCGAGGATGTGGGCCTTGCTGACGAGATGCGCAGAGGAAGTCAATGCGACGTTTTCTCATCTCCTGAAGAACGAGCTCTTCCCCGTGCCTCTCTCGCCGTCACGGTCAGCCTCGCCGTCGCAGCGACCCCAGCCGTCCCCTTCTCGTCACGCCCAGCTCAGGCGGCCCATCACATTCAACGCATCCAACCTGCCAAACCTGCCAAATCCTAACGTCCCAATCTCCAGTGCTGGGACAACACCATTACACCATCATCCCCCACCCGGCGTCTCTGGCGCGGGAGACCGCGCTGACCGCGAGCTGTCGCCAGCATCTCACCTTCCTCCTCTACCCCTCCACGCGCCGTCAACGCCAACATCTGGAAACAGCCGCCCTCCGGGAGCGGGACCGAGCTCGTCCCAACACCGTGCCCATCAGTCTCAGGTCGCGCTGACCTCGGGCTCGGGCGGCGCAGGCGTCCGTACCCCGCCCAGCCGCAAGTCGGCCTTCTCCCCGCCACCGTCAGGTAACCATGGCTCGCCTGTGACGCCATCGAAGAAGAGGATCCTCAACTTTTCGTCGCCAGCTTCAAGGCGAATGGCCCAGCTCACCAACGGCGGCACCCTCGACGACATGAACCACGACAGGTATAGCCTGAGTCCAGTTGGCCGCGATACGCAGCGAGTACTGCTCAGCCCCCGCAAGAGTGTCAGACAAATCTCACGAACACCGTTCAAGGTGCTTGACGCGCCTGAACTCGCCGACGACTTCTACCTCAATCTCGTTTCATGGTCCCAGTCCAATATCCTCGCCGTCGGACTCAACAGCTGTGTGTACTTATGGAGCGCACAGACCAGCAGAGTCACCAAGCTCTGCGAGATGGCTGGCAGTGGCGTTGATGGTGACGACTGTCTGGATACGATTACCGGGCTCGAGTGGACCAACAAGGTAGGAGACTTGGCGATGGCCGAGCTGACGTTCCAGGGAAGCACAATAGCTATTGGCACAAGTCACGGCTCGGTCGAAATCTGGGACGCCGAGTACTGCAAGCGCATCCGCACAATGTCTGGGCACACGGCGCGTGTCGGCTCGTTGGCATGGAACAACCACATCCTGTCATCAGGCTCCCGGGATCGCACCATTCTGCACCGCGACACTCGTGCTCCCGATCAGTACATTCGACGCCTCTCCGGCCACCACAAGCAAGAAGTCTGTGGTCTCAAGTGGAACTTGGATACCGACCAGCTTGCGAGCGGTGGCAACGATAACAAGTTGTTTGTCTGGGGAGGCACGGACACGCGTCCGACCTGGCGCTTTGGCGAGCACCGTGCGGCCGTCAAAGCCATCGCATGGAGCCCTCACCAGCGCGGCGTCCTAGCCAGTGGTGGCGGTACTGCCGACAAGAAGATTCGATTCTGGAACAGTCTCACCGGTGGTCTCGTCAGCGAGTGGGATACGGGTTCGCAGGTGAGTTAGACTCAGGCAGGCTCCTCTAACTCTGCAGGTCTGCAATCTCATGTGGTCCAAAAACTCGAACGAGCTGGTCTCGACCCACGGCTACTCTGGAGGGCCTGTCCAGAACCAGATTCAAATCTGGAAGTACCCATCCATGACTCAAGTCGCAACGCTCACGGGCCACACATATCGTGTGCTCTACCTCGCCATGAGCCCCGACGGCCAGACGATTGTGACGGGTGCCGGTGACGAGACGCTTCGCTTCTGGAATGCCTTCCAGAGAGGGAGCGGTGAGGCGCCGTTGAGCCTCGGGGGAGGGCAGCTGAGTGGCCTGAACCCCTTTGCCAAGTTGAGGTGATGGTGGTGTAGTCTCCCATGTGTGCATTGAGATTGGTGGGTTTGCATATACATGTAGTGTTTGTCGTTGTGTGTGTCTCTTTCCTCGCCTTTTCCCTCCCCCCACTGTAGAATAGATTTGTCTAGTAGGCATGCAGATGGCATTGATCGAGCAGTGGTTGGTTTGGTGTTTGACGTGCGATGTGCCCGTGCCTCGCGGGTGGATGAGCGAAGGAGGTTGCCGTGATGCGCGTGATGGGCGGCGGCGGGCAGCCAAGCCAGCGAGGGGGAGGGGAGCCAGAGGCCATAGGGGAATTGGGATCCAGCAGAGTCCAACTGACCTCATTGCCGCTCTTGTCAGGAACGAGCGCTGCTGCCTACAGTGGGGGATGCCGCCCGCCCGCAAGCAGAGCAGCAGCCAGAGACACTGAGGCGGGTCACGATGCATGCTACCTACCTCACTTCGCTAGCCGGCCAGAGCATCTCCAGCACCAGCAGCATCGTTCACAGCGTCATCACACATCCCCTCACTCCAGTGTCAGCCAGCCAGTCAGCCAGCCAGCCACGGCGCACACTGTGCAGTGTGGCCCATCAATTCCCCCACCCCCACACACGTCAAATCCCCCCCCTCCCCGCGTCCAGCTAGCCGCACCCAGCACAGCCAGCAGCCACCATCACCACCACGGCCGCCCACAGCCACTTGCCACCTCTTGGCATTCCTGCTGCTGCTCCTACACCCCCCCCCCCCGCATGTGTGATTGAGCAGCTCTCCTGCCGCCGCGACGACGCAGCGAGCGCAACTCCAAGCCCCGCCGCGACGCAGGTGAAACTGCATAGTGCTTGCTTGCCTGCTTCCTTCCCCCCGACCCGACCCACCTCCACCAGTGACTGACGCCCCCGACGTCGCCTCGCCGACCCCGCCGACGCCCAGCCCTGCCCCTCCCTCCCTCCCTCCCTCCCTCGGCCCAGGCCATCACTCATCCCCCCATCTCCCCTCCTCAACATGTCGGGTCCACCGCCAGCCGGCAACGCCGGCAACAAACGATCCACACGCTCCCCACCCCAGCCCCCTCCACAACTCGACATTCCAAAGGGGGCCATCCCGTCCTTCCTCTCGCCCGCAGACAACTTGTTTGACGGCGCGACATTCGCCTCCCCGCTCTCAATGGTCGACGAGCACGCCCCGCCAGGCGGCGGCTATGTCGCACCCTTCGACACGAGCTTCCTCGGCGTCGACGCCGACCCCGACCCGCTCGGCACGCACGGCGCCGGCGCGCAGAACGGCAACGGCGACCATGGCGACCTGCACTCCGAAGCAGAGCACTACCCCGGCCTTGTCGTGTCCAACGGCATGGGGCTCTCGTTCGACAACGAGATGGCCGACATCCTCGACCCGTCGGCCAAGCAGCAGAGCGTCACGACACCGGCAGCAGCGCCCAACATCGCCCCCTGGCTGCAGGAGGACGAGCCGACCCCGCGCCCCGCGCCAACGCCGACGCTCGACAGCCCGCGCCCGCCCAGCCCGGCGCCGACGGCCGCCTCGGGCGGCTCGGCGGGCCTCAGCCAGCCCCCGACACCCGTGATGGGCGGCACTGAGAAGGTGGAGAAGCGGAAGCACCATTTCCCGTCGGTTCCTTCGCTTCCGCGCGTGCTGAGGCACCACCAGCACCACCACCACCACTCGCAGGACGACACCGAGTATCCCGGCACGCCGAGCGGTGCGCCGAGCCCGCGCTCGGGCAGTGTGTCGAGCCTGGTCGACACGGCGGCCGCGACCCCTGCGGGTTCGAGGGCGCCGAGTATCCGCGGTGGACAGCGCGAGCCGAGCCCGCCCCCGTTCGAGCGTGAGAGACAATACTCGATCGCGTCGACGGGCTCGGCGTCGTCCAGCCACTCGACACACCGCTTCGCCCGCTTCGGCAGCGTCGCGGCTGGCGCGTCGACGTCGCCCGTGGAGAAGAAGCAGAAGGGCGGCCTGTTTAGCAAGTTGAAACGCCGGACGGGGCAGAGCGTCAGCGCTGCGTCGGGATGTGAGTTATGCGAGGCGAGGGGGTTGGGTATGACTGACGCACACAGTCTCGACACATCCTGATCTCCGGCCGATGCCACAGAGGAGCGTTACTGGACCGCAGCAGCAACGCCAGCAGTCGATCTCGGTCCCAGGAGGACTGACGATGACGAGCCTGCCGACCGGAGGGCAACGGCAGGCGAGTATCTCGTCGACGAGCAGCAGCAGCGGCAGCACGTACCC
The DNA here is from genome assembly GCF_020906515.1 of Vanrija pseudolonga. Lineage (NCBI taxonomy): Eukaryota > Fungi > Basidiomycota > Tremellomycetes > Trichosporonales > Trichosporonaceae > Vanrija > Vanrija pseudolonga. The sequence goes on along the minus strand of NC_085851.1, from coordinate 2,494,277 downwards.
CGCCTTCCCGTCGCCGCTGAGCAGGAGACGGTCATCACGCGCGGCGACGAGTGACATCTCGCCGCTCGACGAGCTAAGCGAGCCGGAATTCCACATCGACATGGATCTCGACGACATGGAGGGCATCGTCGACCCGACGCTGATCAACGCACGCCCGTCGGTGCCAGGGCCTGTTTCAGGCGAGGATGCGCCCGACCTGGGACTCGCAGACGCGCTGCACCATACCAGCAGCTTCGCCTCCGGGACAGACGTCCCACCAGGCAGAAGCATCGTGCAAGAGTCTACAGGTGCCGCGAGCTTCGCGAGAGCCAACCCGTTCGCGTCGACTGGCTCGTCAGGCGGCTCGGACCAGCTCAAGGCTGGGGCCCACACCCCGCCATCGCCGTCAGATGTGTCGCCTAAACACTCGACTGTGCCTGGTGCTAGCAACGCGCCCAGGAGACCATCACAGCTGAGAAATGTCAAGATGGACTCGATCGATTCATCCGCGTCAGACCAGACGTCGCCGCTCGCCCCGTCCTGGGCCCAAGGCATGACGGGCAGCAAGGCGGGCATGTTCAGCGACCCGTTCGGTGTCGCCGTCGCTGGGAGTGGGGCACAGACGTCTGTCTCGCCATCACGAAACGACTACCTCAAGGGCCCGCATGGGAGTATCGCCCCGGCGATCCCGCCGTTCTCGGCCACGTCAAGTGCTGCGGCGTGGGCTGCCCCGGAGTCATGGGGCGTCGAGGGAGACGAGCTGGGCGAGGAGGACGAGGAGGGAGGTTTGAGCGAGGAGGACGAGGACTGGGCCGAGGAGGACGGCAACAGGGTAACCACCCCCACACAGCTGGACCCACAGCGTGGCAGCGCTGGCAGTGACCAGTTGCACAATGGCAACCAACATCACCACCACCACCACCATCACCACAAGAAGAAGGCCCACACAGGCAACACTATCAAGGGCGTGCCGACCGGCGAGGGCGCTCTGCCCAACGTGCCTCACTTTACGAGGATATACCTCGACGACGGGTCATATTCGATCATGTCCTTCCTGCTCACAACAACAACAGCAGAAATCATCAATATCCTCGCCGGCGGAACAGAGGGCAAGAAGGTTCAGACCAGCATGAAGCTCTACGTCCGCGAGCACGGACAGGACCGACAACTGCTACCTGGCGACCGACCATTGGGGCTGCAGGCTCGACGACTGCTGCAGGCTGGCTACACCGAGGCCGAGCACATCGAGGAGATTGGAAAGGAGGACTTGACGATGCTCTGCAAGTTCATCTACCAGACGCCAGTGTTGCCAGTCATCAATCCGGTAAGTTGAGCTGCGTTGGCCTCGACGAACGATAGCTGATACTCTCACAGGAAGAGGAATCCGCGTACGAGTCGTTCGAGTTCATCGACCTCTCCGGCCGCGACCTCCAGGTCATCCCCATCTTCCTTCACCTGCACGCCGACAACATCATTATTCTCAATGTGTCGCGCAACCCCATGACCGACTTGCCGCTCGACTTTATCGACGCGTGTACCAGCCTCAAGGAGCTGCGCATGTCCAACATGGCCCTCAAGCGAGTACCGGCCAGTATCCGCTCGAGCGCCACCCTGTCCCGTCTCGACCTGTCGTGTAACCGCATTGCCGATCTCGAGTCGGTCAACCTGTCGGACATCACCACTCTGCTCTCCCTCAAGGTCCAGAACAACAGGCTCAGCTCGATCCCGTCCTACTTCCTCCAAATGAAAGCACTCAAGTACCTCAACATCTCGAACAATGTGTTCGAAAAGTTCCCCGAGGTCGTGTGTGAGATGAGCAACCTTGTTGATCTCGACGTGTCATTCAACCAGATCGACGAGCTGCCTTCCGAGATGTCCAACCTCAAGTCTCTGGAACGTCTCACGTGTGTTGGTAACGCGCTGAGAGAGTTCCCCGAGTCGTTCAGCACGCTCGCCAACCTTCGAGTCCTCGACGTTCGCCGTAACAAGCTCATCGACTTGACGCCAGTGTACGCATTGCCGAACCTCGCGACGCTCCGTGCCGACAGCAACGACCTGGTTACCCTCGACACGGAGCTCGGAGCAAAGGTCCGAGACTTCAGTGTGCCCCACAACTCGATCACGCGGTTCACGCTGGCATGCTCACCCGGTTCGACCATCTCGTACTCGCTCACGCACCTCAACCTGTCATACGGCAAGATCTCGGTGCTGGACGACGGTGCCTTGAGTGAACTGGTCAATCTGGTGGAACTCAACCTCAACTTCAATCAGTTCAACCGTCTCCCGCAGACGCTTGACAAGCTGGTCAACCTCGAGGCCTTCTCATGTACCGACAACATGCTGTCAACCTTCCCTGTGGGCTGCCTGGGCAATATGACCAAGCTGAGAATCTGCAACATCCACAATAACAACCTTGCGGAGATTCCGGCGGATCTGTGGCTGTGTCCCTCACTCGAGGTCATCAACCTCTCATCCAACCTGTTGCAGCTGCTCCCCAATCCGCCCACGTCGTGGGTCGACAAGGCGATGGACCCGCAGCGCAAGTTGTCGGTCGTGTCGTCGACTTCGGACAAGTCCAGACGGGTTCCGCCAGCGGGCGTCTCGCTCAAGAGCCTCTTCCTCGCCGATAACCGCCTCGCCGACGAAATCTTCCACCAGATCGCCCTCTTCTCCAAGCTCAAGGTCTTGAACGTCAGCTTCAACGAGATCCAGGAGATCCCATCCTACACGCTCAGCCGGTGCGACAAGCTTGAACAGCTCTACCTCTCGGGCAACAAGCTCACCTCGCTTCCATCGGAGGACCTCGAGCAGCTCACAAACCTTAGGGTGCTCCACGTCAACGGTAACAAGCTCCAGACACTACCAGCCGAGCTCGGCCATCTCTCGCATCTCAGCCACTTGGACGTCGGCTCCAACGTCCTCAAGTACAACATTTCCAACTGGCCTTATGACTGGAACTGGAACTGGAACACGGCACTGCGGTACCTGAACTTGTCGGGCAACAAGCGTCTCGAGATCAAGCCCAGCAGTGGTCAAGAGATGTCGCATGCGACAGTGCATCAGCAGCATGCTGCCGGCCCAAGGAAGGACTTGTCCGACTTCAACGGTCTCACCCACCTACGTGTTCTGGGCCTGATGGACGTCACCTTGCGTATCCCCTCGCTTCCCGACGAGTCGGACGAAAAACGTGTACGAACGTCATTCTCTGAGATCAACAACATGGCATACGGCATCTCAGACATGCTTGGCTCGGTTGAGCACTTGGCAATGTTTGACCTCGCAGTCCCCAACTTTCGAGGAAGCGCACAAGAATGCTTGTTTGGCATGTTTGGTCGTGCCGCTCCATCTGTCCCTGCAGGCAAGATCCCCAAGTACTTGCAAGAGAACTTCTCCAGCACCCTTGCGGACCAGCTCAAGGTGCTCCAGCCCGAGGAAGCCGTCACCGAGGCATTACGACGGACATTCTTGAACATCAACAAGGCGACGTTTGACCACCTGTCTGGCATCGACGACCGTCACCGCCCCTCGGACGCAAGCTTCATGTCGATCGGCAACGCGCGCAAGTCGACCATGCACTCGCAGCTACGAACCGGTGCCTCAGGCGCGGTGGTGTACGTTGTCGACAAGACGTTGCACTGCGCCAACGCTGGCGACGTTCTTGTTGTGCTCTCTCGCGGTGGCAACTACGAATTGTTGTCGAGGCGGCACGACCCCACTGAGCGTGACGAAAGTCAGCGTATTCGACGAGCCGAAGCCTGGGTGTCGCCCAAGGGTCTGGTCAACGACGACAAGGAGATTGAGATCTCACGTGCGTTCGGATTCTACCAGGCCTTGCCGGCTGTCAACGCCTCGCCCGAAGTCCGCACCCGCGTGCTAACGGAGGCCGACGAGTTTGTGATTATCGGCAACTCGGCATTGTGGAAGTGCTGCTCGTACCAGACGGCGGTGGACATTGCACGTACCGCGAAGGACGACCCGATGATGGCCGCGCAGAAGCTGCGTGACTTTGCCATCTCCTACGGCGCCGAGGGCAGTGTCATGGTCATGGTTGTCAGCGTCAGCGACCTGTTCGGCAAGCGCGGTCGCGCTCTCACAGGTCCCGCTCCTCCCGAAGACGACCTCATCAAGCGCGCATACCAGAAGAGGCGCAACGCCGAGGTCGAGGTCGGTGATCGTACGCTCAACCGCTTGCAGCAGGAGATCGACCCACCAACCGGCACCGTCGCCATTGTGTTTACCGATATCGTCAACTCGACAGCCTTGTGGGAGACGAACCCGGGCATGCCTACTGCAATTAAGCTCCACCACTCGTTCATGCGCCGGCAGCTGCGACTCGATGGAGGCTACGAGGTCAAAACTGAAGGCGACGCTTTCATGGTGTCGTTCCAGAGTGTCACGGCCGCTTTGCTGTGGGCTTTCAACTGCCAGATTGGTCTGTTGCAACAGGAGTGGCCACGAGAGCTGCTTGAATCAGAGGACGGCAAGGTCATGTACGACTCGAAGGGCCACATCATCCACAGAGGTTTGCGAGTCCGAATGGGTGTCCACTGGGGCTCGCCCGAGTGCGAGGTCGATCCGATCACGCGCCGAATGGACTACTACGGCCCGATGGTCAACCGTTCGGCCCGTGTCAGTGCTGGTGCGGACGGAGGCCAGCTCATGGCGTCGCAGGATGTGCTCAACGTCATCCGCTCGCTGCGCGAGTACATTGAAAGCTCGGACGAGCACTCGCTCGACGAGTTGCCGCCTGACGTCAAGCGCGAGGTGCTGGAGCTCCGTCGTATCGGCGGTATTGAGATCAAGGAGGTCGGCGAGCGCAAGCTCAAGGGTCTAGAAGGTGAGTTGCGGCGTAATTGTGGCGCTAACGTGTGCAGTGCCCGAGAAGCTGTCGGTTCTGTTCCCGAAGACCCTGTCGGGTCGTCTCGAGCTCTTCTCCGGTTTGCGTGCCAACGTCGAGGTCAACGAAGCGCGGTCATACGCGTCCGAGAAGCACATCGAGGACGCGAGGCAGCTGTCGGCTCTGGTGCTCCGTCTCGAGGCGCTGTGCGCATTGCAGCATGCTCCTGCGCCGCCAGGCGACAGAACGGGCCCACTCAACAGCCCCGCACTCCCGCCACCAGAGCGGATGAGCCTGGCGTCGGCGAGAAAGAGCATCTCCACTGGTCCTGGGGCGCCTCCACGCCCCGCGCCGATCAGCGCGGCTCTGGGTCCGAGCATCCGCGACAACATCACCGAGGACGAGTTGATCGAAGTCCTCGGGAGCTTGACGACGCGTGCCGAGAACTCGCTCAGTACACTCTACCTCAAGCACCTTGGTGGCTTCTCTACGGTCCTCGCTGCGCTCGAAAAGGCCACGCGCGTAGACCAGTCGCTACTCGTGCATGCGCTGAGCCTGATGAACGGCGCGATGAGCGGCGCGCCATAGTCTTTCGACATTTCCCATTCTCCGTCTGTTTGTTTGTTTCGCTATACCTATCCCCCCCGCTGCTTCGTCTTGCTTCACGGCGTGTTTGTCTCCATCTTTAGTGTACCATCAAGTGGGAGAGTTGGTTGTGCGATTGCATAGAAAGTGTATGCCATGCAATGAAGTTGCCGCTGCTGCCATCGGTGGTGGTAATGGCATTGCCCGATCACAATGTCGTAATGGGCTCTCACCACCCAACTTTGGCGCGGTTGTTTCACATTGGCGGCAAGTGGAGTGTGGGTACCTACTTTGGTGGGGGTCGTGCATGGTGATCATGTGGGGGGGAACGGGCTCGAGCTGTCGCTGCTGCTACACGCATGTCTGTTTCACTCGACAAGACATCCTTGTTGCGACATTGCACTCGGAGGCAAGCAATCAACCAAGTACTCGTGTGAGGAGGGCTTCGCCGCGTAACCAAGTTATACGCCGCACCCAGCTGGCCCAGCCACGCGCCGTAGCCACGCACCCGCGCGCGCCACGCGCAATCAATCCCCCGGCTGGCCACACACCCATCATTTCCCCTTACTGCCCTGGCCCGCCGCATCATCGCAACAGCAAGCAAGCAACATCAACATCAACAATCACACAACACACACATCGCCAGCATTGCACCACCAGCACCAGCACCATACACGCGCGCAACGCTCCCTCCCCCTCCTCCCTCTGCTCTTCGCGCCGCGTACCCCGCAGCAGCACGCGCACCAGCGCCTCAACTCGTGGACGGTCGGCCTCGGCCTCGGCATAAGCTCAAGCAACAGCAGGTAGCGCTGGGTCCTGCCGGCGACAACAGTGCCCGTTGGCCGGCAGACACACGTCGCGATGGTGACGGCGTCGAGCTCGGGCTCGAGCTCGCAGCCAAGGATGTGAGGCGGCCAACGACTTGCTTGGGCCAACTACACAGTGCTCACACCCCAGGCCCCGCGCTGCACCACCACCACCACCACCCTTCCCACACGCGCTCGGCGCAGCGCCCGACCTGCCCACCGCGCTCAGGTATGCCGTCGAGCACGCTGACGTCGAGCTCGTGTCCTGGCTCGCTGAGCTGCGCGGCGCCGAGGTGAGTGCTAGGCCGCCGGCTCGCTGCAGCGGCGCTGTCTGTGCTCGGGCGTGCACTGACGTCTTGATCCTTGATCTGCTACCCCGTCGCCTACGCCCACGATGCTGCCCATCTCGAACGACGCCTCGCGGCCTTGTACTGTATGCCTTCTGATCGGCCCTCGCCATCACGCCTGCCGCCCGCCCGCCCTCCCACCACCCCGTCCTCCACGCACAGGCCACCACCCTCGACGCCGAGGTCGCTGCGCTCAAAGACGACGACGGGTGGGGCATTGTCGGCATGGCGATCCAGGCGTCGTGCGGCCAGCCCGACCGCGAAGAGACGGTGCGCGTCGTCGTCGCCCGGTGGGGCGTAAACGCCGGCCCTAATCGCGGGCGGGACAAGCACCGGTGGACGCCGCTCCATCTCGCCGCGCTGCTGTCCTCGCCGCACATCGTCTCGGTGCTGCTCAATCGCGGGGCAGACCCCGCAGCCACCACTGACGTGGGGTTAACGCCGTACGACCTCATCGTGGAGATGGAGGGACGCGAGAGCTTGGTGCTCTTACTGGACCCGTGTCCCGTGCCACTGCGCGACGGCGACGTGGACGACGAGCGGGAGCGGCCGCGGAGCAGCAAGCCTGTCAGCGCCGAGCGCCGCGCGTTGCTCGAACGCAGAAGAGTGCGCCTCGCGACGCGGGCCGCCCGTGCCGAGCGCCGCGCCGGCCGCGCCCGCATCGCCGCCGAGCGCGAGCGCTGGGTGCGTGAGCGCGCTAAGATTATTGGGGTCGACCCGAACTTTATCTACCCGCCCGACGCGGCGCCGAAGAAGAAGGACGAGACGGGGATTCTGGACGAAGAGGAAGATGAGGACGAGTCGATGCTTACCGACGACGAGGGCGACGACCCGCCCGCCGTTGCCGAGCACCTCGTCTTCTCGCGCTTTCAGCTGGATACGATATACGAGATCTTCATCAACAACTACCGCCCGACGTGCCAGCCGGTCGAGAAACGCAGCCTCCCGGCCAACGCACTGTTCCTGTACATGCGCTTCGCTTACTACCAGTGCGACATTGAGTGGCTGGAGGAGCTGTACGAGGGCGCTATTGAGCGGGTGGAGAGTGGCGTCTATGTGGGTTGATGTGGCACGGGAGGGCGCTGACGAGACAGGGAAACGGTGACGACCTCGCCTTCCTCGCCTTCTGGGAGTACAACTTGACGCTCCTGCTCTACCTTGTTCGCTCGGACCCCGAGCTGTGCCAGGCATGCGAGCACCTCAGCCTGCTGAGCATGACCGAGGAGCTGATCGGGGCGATTCATGGTGGGTTGCGCGTTGTTTTGCGTGACTGACCCACCAGTGTTCATCATCCGCATTGCCGAGCGCAAAATCGACGACATCATGGACCAGGCCATGCTCGACTTTGAGTCGCTGGAAGACTTTGACGACGTGCGCTTTGCCGACGAGTGGAACCTCTTCCGGTCGCCCTTTGGTGCCAAGAAGAAGGACGCAAAGTCGACCTTAGGCTCGACCGTCTTCAACGTCCCCGACAGCTCGGACGGGCGCGTGGACCTCGATTGGGCTCACCGCCGCTCGCATTCCAAGGGCCAGAGGTCACTCACCCGCCAGTCGATCTCCGACCTCAAAGCCGCGGCCAACAGCGCCAAGGCTGACGCAAAAGAGGCCATCGCCAACGGCATCGCCAGCGCCCAGGCCGTGTTTGGCGACAGGCCCAACCCAAGAAGAATATCCGACATTCTCAACTGCGTGATTGTCATCCTGCAGCTGTACGAAGTCAACCCGGCATTCATTGTCCAGGTCTTCTCGCAGGTGTTCTACTGGATCTCGAGCGAGCTCTTCAACCGCATCATCACCCGCAAAAAGTACCTTTGCCGCACAAAAGCCCTCCAGATCCGCATGAACATCACTGCGCTGGAGGACTTTACTCGCAACAATGGCCTCCCACCAGCAATCGCGTCCAGGCACTTGGAGCCGGTGATGCAGCTTCTGCAGTGGCTCCAATTCTCGTCACAGATCAACCAGTTTGACACGTTGATCGCGACAGTCCAGGGGCTGCGCCGCCTCAATCCGTTACAGATGCGACGAGCGGTTCAAAACTACCGGTTTGAGGTCAATGAGCCCCACATGGCCGACGACTGCATGCAGTACCTCCTGCAGTTGCAACGGGACTGGGACCGCCGACGGATGAACATTGGCGTCAAGCAGCTCCAGTCACAGCGCGGTCAGGGCACCGACGACGCGACGGGCAGCTCGGAAATGTCCATCGATGACCTGTTTGACGACGGCATCGCTTTGTCCGATTGGATTCCACAGACGGCACCAGAGTCGCTCGGGGAGCTGCTCGACAGCCGTTTCATGCTCCCATTTTTGGTGCCCACTGCGGTCGAGCACCTCCTGGCGACTCCACCTCGGGACGCCACGTACCGCAGCTTGGTGTCCGAGCTCGCACTCCTTCCTGATGGGTCGGTTGCCACCAGGCCAATGTCACGCGCGAGTCACTCTTCTTCGAGGCCATTGGGCTGGAAAGCACCCAAGGACCACGTTGTGCGCGAGCTCCCGGAGGACTTCTTCAACTGGCTCAAGATCAGACAGAGTGAGGTGCAGCCGCGCTTCCGGTCTCACCATAGCCGCCAGGCGGCTTCGCCAGAAAAGCAGCGGGTAAAGGAGTTGCCAGCAGAGAAGGCGGCTGCGCCGCCGCCGCCGGCTCCTGCATCGGGGCCTGTGGCGGCGATTCAGCGTGTTCTTGATCCACTCAAGACCGTGGTCGCGCCGTCGCTTGCCCCTTTGACCGAGGACCAGGAGGTGACGCCGCTGGCCACCGAGCGACGACCAGTTGCCGTCCTCGGCGAGAAACCACTTCCTCCTCAGCCTACCCAGCCGCTGTATGACACGCCGTTCGACTCTCCTCCAGGCAGCTTCCATACCCCTCCTCCCAAGTCGACCGTCCCTGCTCCTGTTGCACGCATCGCCACCGAAGAGCTACAGTTCCAGGACCGCGACAAGACCTTGAGCCCCGAGAGCATCGAGTTACAGGTCCGGAACGCGCTGTCTGGAGACACGCCGAATGGTGGCATCCCTGGGCACTATGAGCTCGCACGCCACCGGCGTGCGCGCAGCAATGGCTCGATATCGTCGACGGTCAGCACGGGATCGTCGGGGTCGCCGACGGCGGAGAAGAAGAAGTGGTGGAAGGTTGGGCGCAAGCCGTCCGAGGAGAGCTTTGACATGACTGTGCGGAGGAAGCGCGAGGACACCGCCGAGACGCTCGTACCCGAGCGAGGAGAGCGCGAGTCCACCCCCACGGCGTCTGCTGGACCGAACGGAATGACAAGATCGGGGTCTGGGCAGTGGACAACGTCGGAGGGCTGGCGTTGATGGCGTGTTGATGACAAAGGAGGAGATCTGTCGGCGCGCAAGCCGGTTGACCATGTTGTTTTGCATTTCATTGTGGGCCTGGGTGCACAGTGCCATCCATGTCTTGGTAGTTGATGGAGTCAATGTCACGAGTCGCAGATGCCGTGGTTGTGTCGTCCCGCTCGCTGTTGGTTGTCTGCTGCTGCCACCCGTCCGTCCACCACGCGCGCGTCGTCGGCCCACCCGTTCGTTGCACTCACTGCAACGACCCTGGTTATTTGGTGACAAACGGCTCTGACCGTCGCCGCCCAACTCGGACTGCGATCAAACATCTTTTCTCCATCACTCACTTGTGCATCAACAAGCATAGACCACTGCAATCGAGTGCATCGGGACGCCCGAGTACGTCACGACGCCGCCCTCACGCGCATATCCATGCTTACATCCCCGCGCAGGCATTCATGGGCTGGAAACATGTCTGAGATCAAAGACGAGATCAAGGACGAAGCGCCTTCTCCCGCCGACGCGGCGCGGGCCGTCAAGCTCGAGGCCGCGTCGAGCGGCAGCGCAGCAAGTCGCGAGAGACCGCCCACGCCGCCGCTTCCCGAGTCGTCGCGGTCCGGCTCGCCCGTCAAGCGGTCGCGATCAGCCTCGCCGCCCGAGTTTCGCTGGGGCACCGAGTCGCCCGAGCCCGAGCGAAAACCTCTCCCTCCGCTCGAGCTAGACGACGAGGAGGACCACAAGCCTGGCGAGTCGAGCCGCCAGGCGAGCTCGAGCGCCGTGAGCACGCCAGGCGGCGGCGGGCGCGGCGGACGGCGGCGCGAACGCACCCCGCCCCCGCCGCCGCGGCTGATCGACGATCTGCCCGACGCGTGGGACGACGCGCACGCGACGTTCGAGGACCTCGAGCGCTGCGTGTACGAGCGCAAAGACCTCGGCCTGAGCCGCGAACAGGACGAGATGATGGTCTGCGACTGTGTTTATGATCCCGGTTAGTTCGGTGGGCGAGGGTGGAACACGGAAGGGGCTGGCACAGGCTGACACGCTGCCGCGCAGACGACCCAAACGGCACAGCATGCGGGCCTGACTCGGGATGCATCAACCGCGCAATCTTTATAGAGTGTCTGGCGGGCGAGTGTCGCGCAGGCAAGCACTGCCAGAACCAGAGGTGCGTGGTGCCGTGTTGGTCGTGGGCTGACGCTCTAGGTTTTCCAAGAGACAACATGCCAGGGTGGACATTGTGCAGACGGAGAAGAAGGGTTTCGGGTTGCGCGCAGCAACATTTATACCAGCGTGAGTGGATGCGGCTGAGAAGTGACACGGCTGACAAGCCCAGCGGCGCACTCATCTACGAGTACATCGGCGAAGTGGTCATTGAGAAGACGTTCCGCAAGCGCATGGCGGACTACGCAGAGGAGGGCATCAAGCACTTCTACTTTATGATGCTCCAGAAGGAGGAGTACATCGACGCGACCAAGAAGGGCGGCATCGGGCGCTTTGCAAACCACTCGTGCAACCCCAACTGTGAGGTGCAGAAGTGGGTCGTGGGCCGCCGTATGCGCATGGGCATCTTCACAAAGCGGGACGTGCTAAAGGGGGAGGAGGTGACCTTCAACTACAATGTTGACCGCTATGGGTGAGTGCGGCACGGGGTGATTTGCATGGTCTAACGCCTCCCGCAGCCACGAGGCGCAAATATGCTACTGCGGCGAGCCCAACTGTGTTGGGTTTATCGGTGGCAAGACGCAGACAGACGTCGGCGGCATCGACGACCTCTTCCTCGATGGTGAGTAGGCGTGGAATAATCGAGATCTGGCTAGGGCACGTGACTGACATTCCTCAGCCCTCGGTATTCTCGACGAGGTTGTGGCACAGGGCATGAAGGGCAGTCGGAAGAAGAAGGCCAGGCAACTGGACGAGGACTACGTGGTGAGTAGCTTTGAAGTTCTTGAGATTCAGCTGACACCGCCAGCCCGTCCTGCATCCCATGCAGGAGAACGACGTGCCCAAGGTCGCTGCGGCGATGCGGCAGTCGATGGAGAACCCGCGCATGATGGGCCGCCTGCTCGAGCGTGTCAAGGTGAGTAGTCAACCATTGGACAATGCTGACCCACCAGATGACCGACGAACCCGTGGTCCAGCGACAGCTGATGCGGATGCACGGCTTCAGTCTCATGACCATGATTCTCACCGACATGGCCGACAATCGCGACATTGTCCTCCTCGCACTGGAGAGCATGGATCGCTGGAAGTTGACGATCCGCAACAAGGTCGAGGACTCGAACATCCAGGAGCCTGTCAAGATCTTGAGCGAGGGCAGCGACGCCGAGCTGGCTGGCATCGCCAAGCACCTGCTCGAGTACTGGTCGGGCATTGAGCTGTCGTACAAGATCCCGCGTGTACACAAGATTGCTTCTGTGAGTTAGGCTACGAGCTTATGGACGAGGAGCTGACTCTCCAGCTCGACACGGACGACTCGCTGTACACCACGATTATTGCCGAGCCCGACGCTGTGACCTACCCCCGCCATGTGGCAATGGACGATCTCGTCAACACGGCGACAATCCGATTCGAGGTTGCCCCTGTCCGTCGTGGACCGCCACCGCCAATACGGCACCGTCCGCCACCCCCACCACCGCCAAGGGCGCCACCTCCATCCACTGCAGCGAGCAACAAGTCCAAGCTCGAGGCCATCATTGCCATGGCGCAGCAGTCGCAGTTCATGACAGTATCGGCGCCGTCGTCGGACAAGTCGCCGGCTTCGGCAGGTTGGGGTTCTGGGCGCGATGTCGGTGAAAGCTCTGAGCCTAGAAAACGGCAGAAGACTTCGCACCGCAGCGCTGCTGAGGACGAGGCGAGAAAGGAGAAGCGGCTGGCCAAGCTTGTCGGCGAGGTGGTCGTCCGCTCCATGTCCAAGTACAAGGAGCAGATGGAGCACGAGACGTTCAAGCGCTACGCCAAGGAGGTAAGCTCATGCTTGAGTTTCCTGAGCTAACATTTCAGTGCACGATGATTCTTGTGGACAAGGAGAAGCGTGGCCACTCGTACACTGCCCATCGTCACCCCTCGCTCTCCGAGGAGAAGAAGGCCAAGATCAAGGCGTTCACCAAGGAGTATGCGCACAAGGTGCTCAAGAAGCTCAAGGCCAAGGGCAAGTTGAAAGACCCTCGCAAGACAGAGTCGAGCTCGCAAACTCACTGGTCGCCCGCGAAGAACGACTCGACGCCATCAGCCACGCCTGGAAAGAGCGCCTCTACGCCGTCGGGCAGCTTGACCCAGGACACGCCGCGCGGCGGCTCACAGATCCTGGACGAGATGTTCGGTGTGGATGACAACGACGACGACTACGCCAATGGCCACGGGGACGGCGACGACAGCATGGACGTGGACTCTGACCGGCCCATAACTCCGGCGGCATCGTCACCCATGTCGACGCCGGCCTCGGCAACGTTTGCGCCGGCCAAGGCTGTTGTGGTCGAGAGAGCCAGCGGGCCTTTCCTTCCCAGTCGCGCTGCGTCTGGACCGATTGTGCTGGACCGCGTTGACCGCGTGTCGCTGTCGGGCTCACAGCGGCAGAGTTAGGCGCGGGGGTGGAGTTCGGAGTGGATGACTGGAGCTCGCTGTTGATACAACAACACCTGGGCAGTCGCATGACAGAGCGATTACTACATAGCATGCAGCTTGTGACGCGCCGGCGGTCACTTGCACTTGAGGGGGCCAACTGACTAGCTGAACTCTAAGTGTCGGTGATGCCGACCTGAAACGGTAGATCTATATGCGGAGGACATGTCCAAAGTCACCGCAAATTGGCCGGACGACGGCTCGGCCCCGCGAGTCCGAACATTCCACGGCCGCATCAACACCACACGACGTGGTGGCTCGAGTTGGTCACCGCGTGCCTTGCGCTTTACATGTGTGCCAAAGCACAAGCTTGGTAACCCTCGGGCATGCTAGTCTGCGGTGTCTGCCGGCGGCTGCGGCACGGGGGCGGCATGTTGGTTCGGCCTCGTTCGTGCTGCTTCGTGCTGCGCGCAGGTATAAAGCCTGGCGCTAGACAGCGCGGCGCGACGCGGCGCTCCACTCTACCCCACACCCAATGTCAGACACCAAAGACCAGCAGCATCACCTCGAGGCTGAGCGGCGCGTGAGCCAGGGCGACTCGGTCGCGACGGACGTCACGGCCGTGATTACAGAAAAGGACAAGGAGAAGGCGACCTCGCCAGCCGCCACTGCCACCTCGCCCAAGCCGCACCACCACGTCGACGTGCCGCTCTCCGATCCGCCGTATGTCGGGCCGTTCGGCGGCGCCAGCCCAGAGGGCTACGACGCCGAGCTGGGCCTCTCGCCCGCGCGCAGCCGCGCCGAGGCGCAGGAGAACCAGGTGCTCGAGCAGAAGATTGAGGACGGCGAGGACCCCTGGGTCGTGACGTTTGACGAGGGCGACAAGCGTAACCCAAAGGTGGGCGGCGCCACTCTGCCCTGCGTGGCAAACAACAGCTGTCTGTGGCTAACACGCCCCCAGAACTGGTCGTCCGCACGCAAGTGGTACATCACGATCCTGACCTCTGGCCTCGTCTTCAACTCGTCCTTTGCGTCCTCGGCGCCCTCGGGTATCACGCAGGACGTCAAGGCCTACTTCCGCATCTCGAACGAGGTCGCCGTGCTGTGCATCTCGCTCTTTGTCGCCGGGTACATCCTCGGCCCGATCCTCTGGGGCCCCCTGAGCGAGGTGTATGGCCGGCGGATCATCTTCATCATCAGCTTTGTCTTCTACACTGGCTTCCAGGTGGGGTGTGCGCTGTCGCGCAACACGGCCTCTATCCTCGTCTTCCGCTTCCTTGGTGGCACGTTCGCCGCGGCGCCGCTGACCAACTCGGGCGCATGCCTCGCCGACATCTACCACCCCGCTGACCGCGGCCCCGCGATGGGCCTGTTCGCCGTCGCGCCTTTCGCTGGCCCGTCGATCGCGCCCATCGTCAGCGGCCTCATCCAGACTACGCACACCAACTGGCGCTGGCTGTACTGGGTCCTCACGATCTTCGCCGGCGCATGCCTCGCGCTCATCGTCTTCACGCTCCCCGAGACGTACCCGCCCACGATCCTCGTCCGGATCGCAAAGCAGAAGCGCAAGGAGACGGGCGACGACAGGTGGTACGCGCCGCTTGAGCGCCGCCCCGCGCAGTCGTGGGCCAAGCGCGTCAACGACATCCTCCTCAAGCCGTTTGTCATTCTTGCCCTCGAGCCCATGCTCATGGCAATCACAATCTACATGAGCTTCATCTACGGCATCATCTACCTGCTGTTCGAGGCCTTCCCGTTCGTCTTCATCAAGAACCACCACTTCAATGCCGCGACCAACGGCGTCGCCTTCCTCGGCTTCTTCATGGGCGGCAACGTTGCCGCTGTCATCTACATCCTCTTCACGGACCGCCACTACCGCAAGTATGTAAAGTCTATCGCCCCGGAAAAGCCAGCGCCAGAAGTCCGCCTCCTCGCTTCCCGCCTCACGTCCGTCGTCCTCGCCATCTCCATGTTCTGGTTCGCGTGGACTTCGTACCCGTCCGTCCACTGGATCTCGCCCGTCCTCGCTACCGCGCTGCTCGGCTTCTCTGTCCAGACAATCTTTGTCGGCCTATTCAACTACATTATCGACTCGTACCTCTGGGTCGCGGCAAGTGCCCTCGCAGGCGCCACCGTCGTGCGTGCCTCCTTTGGTGCTGGCTTCCCCCTCTTCGCGTCCCAGATGTACGACAAGCTCGGGACCCAGTGGGCGTCGTGTCTCCTCGCCTTCCTTGCCCTCGCCATGGCACCCATCCCGTTCGTGCTCATCAAGTACGGCCCGGCCCTGCGCGCCAGGTCCAAGTTCTCCCCCACGTAGATATGCTGTAATATTAATCCTAGACACACTGTCAAAGTCAATGCTTGTGCTATCAATGCATATGCCTCTCTCTAAACCTGAACCCTGATAATACCTAGTAGACAATGCCACCGTTCTCGTTGCCATTTGATACCTCGGCCCGCTTCGATTGCGAGATGAGATACGACAGCGTGAACGAGTTGTCGTTGCACTGCTTGGCAACGCTGCTCTCCCACGCCTGCACGCTCTTCTGCAGCGCACGGAACACGGACGCGTTCTCGGCCTTGCGCTCCTTGAGCCACCGTCCGTGCGATGTGAGCATCGCCGCCACCCACACAAGGTCAAACTCGACGTGGGGTGACGACTCGGCGTGCTCAGCAATGAACGACAGCAGACGCTGGACGTAGACCGTGGGCAGCTGGCGCGCCACGAGACGCACTTCAGCGGCCGGGATCGACTCGTACACCCTCTGGATAAGGGGCTTCTCGTTCAACCGCAGCGCCATGACCAGCGCGATCAGGTGCTCGCCCTTGGCGAGGGTCTCGAGCGTGCTCTCCGGTGTCAGGTCGAGGCTCAGGTCGATCGGGTCGAATGTTGTGCTCTCGTCCAGAGAGTAGAGGAGCAATCCTTCGGTGCTGGCGGCCGCCCATGACCGGCCAGTGGCGCTGAACCGCACACAGTTGGTGCGAGCGTCGCGCTTGTACTTGCGCTTGCTGAGGTCGCCCTTCTGGGCTCCGGGCAGGGAGTTGTCGAGACGGTCCTCGAGGTCCGACGCGTTTCCATTGTCGTCGAGAGCATCCAATGAGCCAGCCTCCGTCAACCTCCTCGAGTCGAGCATCTCCTGCGTGCCGTCCAGTGAGAGGTTCTCCGAGATCTGGAACTTCTTGACCATGACACCGTCCGCACGGTCGTAGATCACCACGTACTTGGAACTGCCGCCGGCAATGACGCAGCTACCGTCGGCCGTCCAGCAGACCGAGTTGAAGTACTTTGACGCGGCATTGTTGGCGGCGCTCATCCTGTCCTCGGCCTTGCGACCACCCGAGATATCTCTCCTGCCCTCGATGACGCTCTTGATTTCGCCCTCGGCAACGTCCACAAAGCTGATCTGGCCGTCGAGGGTGGTGACGGCGAGCTCCTTGCCGTCCGGTCGGAAGGCGAGGGCTGTAGCCTCCGAGCTGACAGTGATCGGCTCGCTCTCACGGGAGCGCCCAAAGACGCCCCATAACCTGACGCTTCGGTCCCAGCTGGAAGAAGCGAGCCGCTCGCCGGAGGGAGAGAACGACAGGCCGGAAACAGGGGCGGTGTGACCTGAGAGGATGTCGAGGAGCTTGCCCGTCTGCACAGACCACATGTAGATCTCGAACGTGTCGAGCGAGCCGGCACAGACAACCTCTCCACTGGGGTCGACGGCCAGCGAGCAGAACTGCACTGGCGTGGGCGAGGTAAATGTCCTGAAGTTGCGGTAGCGGATCAGGTCGAAGGCGCGCACCGTGCCGTCCAACGACGCCGAGAACAGGACCTGGCCCTGCTTGGCGAACTCAACCGAGGAGATGGAGGCTGTATGTTCCGGGAAGGTGACGTAGCAGAAACCGCTGGACGCGTTCCACAGCTTGACCTTGCCGTCCTCGCCTCCTGTGGCAATGTTCTGGCCATCCTGGCTGAACGCGAGCGTGTTCATGTCGAAGTAGTGACCCTGCTGCTTGAGCACATAGCTTTCACTCTGCCACTCCCAGACGAGGAGCTGGCCGAGCTTGCTGGCGCCGAAAGCGAGCCACTCGCCAGACGCCGAGACGGCAACTGACGAGATCTTCTCGTTCGAGATGGACAGGGTGTGGACCGGGGTGAAGTCGGGCATCTCCCAGAGACCGAAGACACCTGTGGAGAAGCCGACAATGAGGAGAGAGGTACCAGGGTGGAAGGTAGCGCAGGCTACCTTGGTGTTGGCCTGGTTGAAGAAGTGACGGGTGGTGATGCCCCAACGAGTGTACGCAGGCGCGAACTCGGCAACGGTGGCTGCGGACGCCGACGTCGAAGGCAAGTCGAGCACATCCATCTCCACGTCCGAGTCGTCCTCCGCAGTCGTCTTCTTGGCGTTCCAGGTGAAGACGGCGCCGTCGCGCGAAACGGTGTAGATCTGGCGTCAGCTCAGGTCAGAAGTGGTAAGCTCACAGTCTTCTCGTCCTCCGAGAACCAGGCGCCGATGACAACATCACGGTGCCCGCCAAACGACTTGGGCTTGAAGCCCTCGAGCGGGTCGAGGGTGTACAGGCGCGCAGTCATGTCGCGGGACGTTGTAAGGAAGTACCTGGCGGGTCAGATTCTTCCGGCGATGATGTTACCCACTTGCTCGAGCGGCTCCAGTAGATGCTCGTCACCTCATCCTGGTGGCCAGTGTACTCGCGGTGCAGGACGAACGGCGCAAACTCCCTTGCGAGATGCGACGGCGTGTTCCACACCTGGATGTGGTTGCCGTGGCCGATGGCAAAGTACTTGCCGTTCGGGGCGAACGAGATGGTCGAGACGGGCTTCTGGAAGTTCATGTGGTGAAGGACGGTGCCCTTGCGGAAGTGAACGAGGAGCGCGCGGCCATCTGAAGCGGGTTAGCGTATCCAAAGAGGCGTGAACCCACCCTGGTCAATAGAGATGAGCACCTGGCCATCGGGTGACAGGCCGATACACGCAATGTTCTTCCTGTTCTCGAACGGGAGCGTGCGCGACTTGTTACTGGGGATGTCAGTACATTATCCACCACCATGCTTCCCCTCCCAACCCACTTGATCAAGTCGAACACGCTCACGCGGTTCCCGACAGGCGAGAGGACGCTGTTGCCATCGGGGGTGAAGAGCACGTTGCCCTGGCGGTAGACGGTGCCGCACAGGTTTTGGAAGACGTAGTTTGCCTTCATGGTGTGTGCGCGGTGTTTGGGTGTCTCGCCGTCGAGCTTGCCGCTGTTGTAGTCGTTGTTGAGCGGCGCTTGGCGGGATGGAGACGATGAGATGGAGGTTGCGGCGTGATGGGCCGGCAGTGGTTCTCAACTTTTGGGCACGGTTTAGTGGCAAGTTTCCCACGGTCGACCAAGGTGGCACCCCAGCCTGCGAGCCAACAACCGAGAGCCTCGCAACCAGACACCACCCTTCTGCATAGTATCTTCCTGCACATATCGCAAGCATCATTTGATGTACGCTACCTCCAGATACTCTTGGCCACAGTACCACCAATACCCACAATGGCCGAAATGAGACGCCTCATGAGCCTCAGGTCGCCTGGCGTGCCCTCTCTCTGGACAGCGGCGACTATCGTCAGCCTCAGCCTCAGCGAAGATGTCAACTCACGAAGGGCGCTCTTGACGCGGGCGTCTTCGAGCCACATGGAGCCGAAGGCAAAGATGATCTCATCGACATCGCCGGCTCGCAGGTCCCTGGTGCCCTCCCCATCCACCACTTGGGTGATGAACACCTGGTAGGTGTTCCACCACGAGCGCTGCCTCGCCTCCTCGCTCGCACGAGGAGGGGCGCTGTCGCTCGGGTAGCCCCTGAGGGCGCCCCTCGTGGTGTGGCGAAGCACGCTGTCCAGGCTGCGCAGGGTCCTGGAGACGGTGTTGAGCGCGATATCGGCGCCAGCACCTGGGAGAGTCCATTAGCCGTGCACGCACGGGGGCCACTTACCGCGCTTGACCACAATATCGGCCGGCACTGACGCCTCAGCATCACCGGTGAAGAGAGCGTCGAGGACCTGGAGAGTGAGGTCCTGGCGCTGATCCGCTACAACCGCGTTGTCGTCGCCGAACTTGTCGGCGAAGTCGCCGATCGCAGCGACGAAGTTTGCCAACTGGGTCTGAAGCCCGTCAGGCAGGAGAGGGAGCAGCGGAGGAGGGGCGACTGGGGCGCGCGGCTCGCGAATGCGCGGGAGGGGTGTGGGCCGGCGCTGCGCGACCGAATCGTCGAAGGACGCGAGCGACGCCGCACGCCAAGTCCTCTCGGACTCCGCCGTCATCGACGAAGCACGGGAGGAGGACGACGAGTGCGACGTCACTGATGCCGCGCGCGAGGAGGAGGATGCCTGACGTGAGCGACGCCGCTGACTTCAACTCACGATAGACGGTGCGCCCCGCGGGCGGCTGGGCCCAGGCGTGGCGTTGGACCCGAAGCCGAAGGGGCGTGGCCTGCTCGGGGGCGTTGTGGGCTTCGTGCGAACGGGCGCAGGTGGCGCCTTGAAGCTGCGGAGCGGGGTCGGCGTAGCCGAGCTGCGCTTGCGCGGAGTGGACCCGCGGTTCGAGAAGGTCGGTCGGGAGGCAGAGATTGGAGGCCGAGTGCGTGGTGCTGGGGTGGAGCGCTGATGTGAGCCGCTTTCTGTGGTGAGACTTACCACGCTCGGCTGGCTTGACGCGGCGCGCGACGACGCCGAGGTCGGCGGTGGGCTTGGGCGCTCGGTCTTAACAGTGAGGACTGTGCTCTCGCGTGAGGCGCGGACCTCGACGCCGGGCTCGAGCTTGACCGTCTGGGAGGGGAAGGTCAGTGAGGTCAGCAGTGTTGGCTGAAGGCTCACGATGGTGGGGATGGGTGAGCTCATGTCGGTACGTGGGAGAGTGGGTGACGAGAGGGGTGGCGGCGGTGGTAGGATGGGTTAAGTATCCATCCGTTTCGGGGTATGCTCAGCCATGTCGTGTGCGAGCTCTCGCCCATACGCCTATGACGCACGCACGCCCTCCGCCCTCCCCATCCAGACCCGAGTGGGGCGACTTATCGGCGAGGTCGGGCAGAAAGCCACACACACACGCATCATCTGCCCCCAGCGCCCTTCGGCACACAAATGTAGCGCCACTCTCCCTCAGTGCCTCACCACGGTGTACGCCGGATTCTCGTGGCACCAATCCAACCTCGAGTGGTGGGACGCAAGACAATCAGGTGCAACAACTCTGCATAAATAAACCCAAAAAGCAGCTACCGCCACCTCGCACCCGGCAGCATTGTTACCAGAGAGTTTGCACAACGGCACGGCCGGGGTCCACCAGGCTCCTAATCACCGCCTTCAGGCGGTCAATCTCCTCGGGGGTGCCCGCCCTGTCTGTGACATCACCTGCGCGTCAGCTCCGGCCGCCTCACAACCCACCGAGGATGTCAGCCACGCGGCCACCTCGGAGCAGCGCCGAGCGGAAAGCATACACGGCGTCGTTGGCGTCGGAGAGGCGGAGACCACGTCCCCGCATCCGACGCACAACGGTGCTGATGTATTCTTCCCTCGCACGCCACCATTGTCGGCGCCGTGCTCGCTCGTTCCCGCCTGCGAGGCCGGGGAGCCGATACCCCTCGATGGCGTCCAGCGCCAAGTGTCGCAGGAAGCTCGTCGTGTCGACGAGCACCTGCCCCACCACGTTGGACGGGAGTTCGAGGCCGTCGTGGTCTGTGCGCTCAGCACCCGTCCCTAATGGCACTTACCCAGCCGCGCGACGACGTCGGTCATGGCCCCGCGCATGACTTGAGCAGTGAGGACGGCCTCCAGGACTGCTCCTGCAAAGTCACGCGGGATTGCACCGTTGCCTTCGTGCGCGGTCAGCTGCCGCGTGAACTCGCGCATGTCGGCGAGAAAGGTGTTCAACGCGGTGACGACCTCGTACGGAACCTCAACGTCCTCAGGCCCCTCCTGAGGGTGTAGCTCCTCTCGCGGGCGCGGGTTCCTGGGGGCTCGCCGGCGGGGAGCCCGCTCGTCGTCGTCCATGCTTGCCGGGGAGAATGAGCGGGCGGTGCGCTCGTCGTTTCCCGTCATGGAGCTCGTTGGCGAGGATTGGCGCGACAGAGGCTGGGGTCAGTGCCTCACCTCCAAGATAAACTCACAGTAGCCGATGGCGCGCCGCGAGGGCGGCTCGGGCCGGGGGTGGAGTTATCGCCAAAGGGGTGTGGGCCGGGAAGCGCGCGCTGTGTACCGCGCTTGTGCGAGGTGGAGGCCGCCTTGGTGCCGCCATGGCGGTCAGGTGCGGCGGTGGAGCGGCGTCGACGCGCAGGAGGGTTCGTTGGCGGCACCGTGGATGCCGGCGGCATCAGGCGCAGTGGCGGGGCGCGGGCGGCGAGGTGCGCCCGGGTCGGGGCCGGGGGTGGGCGGGGCGCAGTCGATGGCCTGCGTCTGTGGGGGACCAGTGCTGACGAAGTCGACGGCCGGCGTCGGACCAGTGCGCCGGCGGTCGAAGGGGCGGGGTGGTACGGCACCAGCGCCGAAGACGAGCTCGGCGCCGGCGCGGGGGGGGGGCAGGGGTCGGCGTGCGCTCCGCCTTCACTGTCGCCGAGCGGACACTCCCATCGTCGCTGTCGTCGATACCGTCGATCTGCATCAGGTCAGACTGGGGAATCGTTACTGCCGGCGCGGCTCACGACGATGGGCGAATGTGAGCTCATGGCGGGTGGACGGTGCTTGGTGAAGGGAGATGGGGGTGGGCGGTTGAGGAAACGAGGCTGAGGGCAGTGCGGGTTATGTACCTTCTCTCCTGGCTACGCTGTAGTGCTCCTCTGTGGAGTCTTGAGCAACTCCCACGCCCCGAGTGCCCGATGAACGAATGCCTCGCAAGATCGAAACGGCAGGGATGAAATGCCACACACGCCCACGCGCCACACGCACCCACCCACTCGGATCTCTCCGCGCCCACACCACAAGCATCATCATCGCACGCCCAACTCTGCTCACATCCACCCATCCACAATGCCGACCGACAGCCTGACAATAACGCCCAGTCTCAGCACCTCGCTGCACCCCAAGCTCCACTTGACCGGCGCGAGCCCCCAGCAGGCCCCATGTATCCTGCACCTGACCGTAACCCTCTCCGACGCGCTATTCCCCGACCCCGCCGAGCTGGCCGACCTGTTCGGCGCGCCGTCGTCCACGCCCCTTACCGCCTCGTCGCCCTCCTCGCCATCCCTCGAGGCAGGCCTGGACCGGACACGCTGGCATGCCGAGCCCTCCGTGATTGACATTGAGCGCCCCCTGGCCCCTGGGAGCGTCAGCCTGTCCCTCGCTATTCCCGTCCGCTCGGGCGACGCGCTCGAGCTCGAGATTCCGCTGCATGCGCGATATCTGCCGCCTGATGAGGCGGGCGTGGTCAACGTCACTGCTGTTGAACAGATCTCTGGGGATTGGACGTGCTTCGCGCGCCGTGGTGGTGAGCTAGCTGGCCTTGACTCGAGCCGATCTGACTCCCCCCAGACGTGACGCACTTCCCCGTTATACCCCCCGCGCCGGTCATCTACGCCCTGCCTACTGCGCGCGCGTCGTACCGCCTCCCTGTGGAGATCGCGACCGCGGCTATTGTGTGGGCTGGGTTCGCCTACATTGCGTACAAGATTGCTGCGGTTGTCGCGCGATCCACGCGCGCAAGGACAGCGAGCCGACCAAAGGTTGAGTAGTCGTCGTCCTCGGCGACAGCCTCCACCGAACTCCTCAGATAACGACCCACGACACTGTATAATGCATATGCACATCTAGATCTAGTCAGAGTCGCTGTCATTGTCGCCATTCCCAATGACCTCTTCTTCGATCTTGATCTGGTCCGCGGCGGTCACAGGAGCCGGCGCACCCTCGGGCTTGTCCACCTCGTCGTCCTCCTCCACCTCGTCCTTCGCTCTCCCCTGTCCCTCGTCGTCTGCGTCGTTGATCACCTTGCGCTGCACCTTTGGCTTGGGCTGGTTTGCAAACCACTCATCCACCGTCCGACTCAGCTGCTCTGCCTGCGTGCCCTCGAGCATGTCGTAGAAGGTTGGGTTGGTGCGGATGCGCCAGCCAAACAGCGTGAACCCGATCAGGTCGAACATGTCGCGCTTGCGCAGGTCCGTCTCGCGGGGACGGTTGATCTGGTATGGCCATGGCGCCTCGCGTGGCTTGAGCATCTTCTCGAGTGTCTTGATCGCCTGGGCTTCGGACACCTCGCGCTTGAGCACGGCAGGCAGGGCCGACTCCAGGCTCAGGCCGTCGGACAGCACACGAGCAATCGCAGTCTGCTGCTCCGCCTGACACATGACGAACATGTTGCGACCAGCACTGGCGGGGTGTGCCGACAGGACCGCAAAGCCCTGCATTCTGACCAGCTCCTGGCGCGAGTAGGCAACGACCTGGCGGTCCTCGGTCTCGGGGTTGAAGCGCATGTACTGCGCGCCCATGAGGACGACGGTCGACGCGCGAACCGGAAGTGTCCAGCACGACTCGCGTGGCGCAATGAGCGCGCGAACAATGCCCGAAGCGAAGAGCTCAAGGACAATGGCGAGGTCGCTGGGAGCCATACCCGGGAGGATATAGCCGATGCCGTGCAGCAATGGCTCCAGGAGCTGCGGGTCGCGGAGGCGCTCGACCAGCGGCTCAACGTCGGCGCGCTGAGCGTTCAAGAAGCCGTTCAAGTCCATCTCCGTGCCCGACTGCGTGACCAGATCACGAGCGACAATTCGTCCAGCCCCACGAGAGGGGACGAAGACAATGACGCTGCCAGGCGTGTCGCCATTAGCGGCGCCCTTGATGATGTCGTACGTCGGCTTGATCATCGTCTTGAGCAGCGTTGTCGAGTGTGCAATAGTAAAGGTCTTGAGCTGCACGACCACTGGCGCCCCACGGTCCTTGGGCGTGAAGCAGAACCGGTAAGACGGGTCGACCTTCAACCAGTTGCCAATGTCCGAAGGGTCTGACAGTGTGCATGCGAGGCCGACGACACGAGTCTTCTGCGGCTGCACGACCGACAAGAGCTTGGTGATAGTGAGCTCATACTCGGCGTCGAGGAGATGCAGGTCTTCCAGAACCACGAGTGAAAGCTTGCCGGCGAGCTCAATCAATCGGCTGTTGGAGATGAGGTCGAGAGCCGTCGGCGTGGCCACAACGATACGTCCGCCGTCGCCACCCACAGCCTTGTCAAAGGCGTCAGTTGTCCTCACACTTGTGACCGAGATCTTGCGCCGCTTGGGCACGACACTGCGGATTCTAGCCGCTGTCTCGCTAGCTGCACGGGCGTGAGGCACAATCACGACAGCGAGGGCGCCGGCGGCATTGCGGAAGAGGTGCCAAAGGGCCAATTCGCCGAGTAGCGACTTGCCAGACGCCACAGGGGCCGAGACCAGCACATTCTGGTCCGTGTGGTACACGCTCCAGAATGCCTGGGACTGGATGCCATTGAGTAGGGGGACATGCGGGCGGTAGAGCTCGACCAGGTCGGGTTCATCGAGCGCGGCGATGGGGAGGTACGACTGAAGATCCAGCAGCGGCGTGTGGTCCTCAAAGGCCTTGGGCATGACCAGCTGCTCGAGGTAGATTGGTGTCTCCGAGTCGGAACCAAGCCAGCGGTCTGACGCCGTCACAATCGACAGCGACTTGTGCGCGTCTGGCGCCCAGGGGATGACAAAGTCGACGGCCAGCGAAGTGGTCTCCTTGCGAAGCAGAATGCTGCGCCACTGGAGGATGTGGAGGCCCTCCGCATCCTGGATCCAGACGTAGAACGGCTCAGCTGACCCAGACAGCTTCTCGCTCCAGTGGAACTGGGGTTTGATCGTCAAGGTAATCTGAAGCAGGTCGTGCGCCAAAGGCCGGAGAGCGTGTGTGACTCCGATCGTAGGGAACATGAGAGCAGCGCGGTGGAGCGCTTCACCGTGCGTTGCGTTCATGTGCACTCTCTCACCCAAGGTCTTTGCGTCCATCTCACGCAGCTCGGAAATCTCCGTGTCATCGGCCCACTTGCGCAGGTTGAACAGAGTGTCACGGTGGAGGGTCGAAACCTGCGCCAGGGGATGCTCGTATGGCCACATGCGCTTCTCGATCGCCTTGGACAGGTCAACGAGGAGGAAGGCGCAGTTGGCCCAGTTGCGACTGAGGGCGATTTCCAACAAGGCGCGGATGATACGGCCAGCGTTCTGGGCGACATATGCCGTGTCGGAAACCAGGGCGAAGTCCTCGATGAAGACGCGTGAGATGTGTGCTTGAAGACTGATGGTGTAAGTTGATGGTCGAAGGGTTCGCAACTCACAGGATGTTGACCTTGCCCTCGGCAGAAGTGGCACCGCCCTTGACTTCCATGGGGCAACTGTCCGAGTTCATGATACTCGTGAGCTCTTCGACCTCGGTGTCGCGAATCTGGATCTGGGCGAACTACAGAGGTCAGCCACTCAATGGCATCGGTACCAGGCCGTCCTCACCTCCGTAGCCTTGGCAAGCATGGCAAAGATGTCGGCATTCTTCATGCGGGGGTTAAAGAGCTCGTCTGCGCGCGAATCAGCTTCGTCTCTGGACTCTGAAGCTGGATACGCACTGAAGACCTCCACTGTCTGGTGACGAAGGTAGTATCTCGCAGCGATTCGGCCCAGGTCAGAGATGGCAAAGGTGTTGGTGATCTCATCAAAGCGGATCATCTTGGCCTTGGCAAGCTGGCGAGCGGCTTGAGTGACGAGGTCATTTCGCTTGTTGCCCAGTTGCGGGTCGTCTCGTGGTTCGTCGTGACTCATACCTGGGGAGTTAGCGCACGGAAGTGACGGGCCAACTCACCATAAATGAAGGGCTCGCGGCGCATGCGAACTGAAATGCGTCAGCTTTGTGGCGGAAACCTTTGCGTGAGCTTACCGAAGAGATACGTGTAACCGATCCATGAGATAGCCTCGCGAGTATTGGAGATGGTACCGAGCGAGATCTCCGCATTGAGCGCGTCGACCATGCCAGGAATGAACTTGGATTCGATAGGTTGCTGCGGGTCAGAGACGTCCGGGGAGCCAAACCCACTTGTGACATGATAGAGTAGAGATAGTGGTCGAGCTTGTCCTGCGACGTGCAGATGAAGCCCACACCCTCCGTCTCGTACCCTGGACGACCGGCACGACCGAAGATCTGAAGCACATCCAGGACGGAGAGGTCGACGAAGGCACCGCGGTTCGAGTCATACACCTGTGTGCCCTTGATGACGACGGCGTGCGCAGGCAAGTTGACACCCCAGGCAAGGGTGGACGTGCAGCAGAGCACCTTGATGGCGTTGTCCTCGAACATGCGCTCCATCATGGCACGGTCGGACCGGAGCATGCCTGCGTGGTGGATACCGAAGCCATAGTCGAACAGCTCTTTCATCTCCTTGTTTCTGCTGGTTCCGATGTCTCGGCGGTACAGCTGGAACTTGGGGTGCTCCCGAGTGTCAAACAGGTCGATGGAAGCTTCCTCGGTTGCCATCTCCTTCAACTTCTGTGCAGTCTTGACAGTCTCCTTGCGGGCGTGCACGAAGACCATGACCTGGTGGCCGGCGCGAACCTGCTCAATGACCTTGTCGTAGACCGCCTGCTCCATGTTGCGGGTCTGCGTCTGGCTGCGCGGCTTTCCTTTGACACCGATGAAGTGCTGCTCAAGGGGCACTGGACGGAAGGATGAGTCGAAGAAGAAGAGGCCCTGGTAGCGGTTGACCCTGCGCGGGTAAGCTACGCGAAACATAATTTACTCACCTCAAGAAGTCGCTGACATCGATGTAGTTGGGCAGCGTGGCACTGAGGCCAACAATACGAATGAGCGACTGGCTGGACTCGACCTGTCGGGTGAGTTGCGTTCAATCTCCATTCACTCACCTGTCGGAGAGTACGGGCCACAATCGTCTCGATGACGGCACCACGCTCTTCGTTGAGCAGGTGCACCTCGTCAATGATGAGAAGGCGGACTTTCTGTGTGGGTCAGCTTACGATTCAGAACTGGCGACCCACCGAGGCCAGCTCGCCCTCTCCAGTAGGCTTGCGGGTCACGACATCCCACTTCTCTGGCGTCGTGACGATGACCTGCGTCTCCGCAATCTCCTGCCTCGTCATCTGCATATCACCAGTCAACTCGCGGACCCTGATGCCGAGCCACGCGAGCTTCTTGCCAAACTTGCGCGTGATTTCAGCCGCGAGAGCCTTCATCGGCGCAACGTAGATGATCTTGAACTTGTCCTTGTCGATCGTGAATCCGCTCGAGTGGCTCGACGGGCCCTCCTTGACGTGGCTCTGGAGCACGCGGATGATGGTCATGAGCGCCACGTCCGTCTTACCCGCACCAGTGGGGGCACAGACGAGCATGTTCTCGTTCGTGCCCATGGCGACTGGGTGCACGACGGACTGCATGCGGTTGAGGCTCGTGTAGCCCGGGAAACAGCCGCGCGTGAGTGGTGACAGCGACTTGATGAGGACGGGCTTCTCGGTCGCCTTGGGAGGGACGGCAGTGGGTGGGGGCACAGTAACCTCCTCCCAGTGCTCGGTCTGTTCGCGCTCCGTGCCGATCGGCAGGGCGAACCTGCCACCATACGACATGGACTGCGTGACTGTCGATCCCGAGGTGAAAACGTTGGGCAGGACCTCCTGCTTCACAACGCGTTGCTGGGCCGTCAGGTCACCATCGTCGCGTGCCACCTCACCTGGCTCTCGTCCACGAACATGGCCTTGGGCCGGCTCAGCTGCTCCTGGATACGGCGCTCAATGTCCTCGTTCGTGCCAATGATGTCCGTGATGTCAATCTTCTTGCGCCCAGACTTGGAGGGCTGAGCATAGGGGTTCACCTTACCCCCCTTCTTCTGATGGGTTAGCTTCACCCCAGCGCGGTCACCCACCTTGCCTCGCTCGGCAGCGACCAGCGCCGATCGGACCCCAGGTACAAGGATATCATGGACGAGGTTGAACCCCTCGCCCTCGAACCCCAGCGCCTCGACGAGTCCGCTCTGGATCCCGTCGTCATCGACGGGCGACGCGAGGAGGTCGAACAGCGAGATGACGGCGGACGGGGGCAGGTGGCTGCATGGGTCAGCTGAATCTTCAGATCGAGCTACCCACTTATGCAGCTTGACGCGCAGCGAGTCGACGTCGACCGACGGCGTAGCGACGCCCGAGGGGCCCGGCTCGAGGCTCATGACCGCCACGCGCGCCGCGAGCTCGGCGTCGTGCTCGTCCTCGCGTGCGAGGCCGGCGTCTTGGCCCAGAAGATCGTGCAGCGTGGGCCAGGGGACACGGGCGTGCTTTAGCGTCGGGGGAGGGTGGGACTCGGCGTCGCTGGGGCGTCAGCTGCTCCGCGCATCCATGAGGGCACTGCAACTCACCGCTCCGCTTCAAACGACGAGAGGAGCGCCTCCCACTCGCGGTGGGCTGCTGTCTGCGGGCCTGGCCCGCCGGTCGGCGCGAGGAGGGTATCAAGATAGGTATCTGCCGACATGCTATGCTATGCTGTTCTATGCGAAGAGAGTGAATGTAGTTAGTTGAAAGGAGAAGAGATAAAACAACGGCAAGGTGATGGTGGTCGGGACAACACAGCCAAAAGTCAAGTGGTGTCGTTGTATCGGCTCGGATCCGAAACTCGACTGGTAGTGACGTCGATCCTGCCCCGAGTGTGTTGGCGGCCGCACTTGGCGGTGATGGCGCGGATGGCTTGATGGCACACACGACTCGTGCATCAGTGCGACTGGTGGGCAAAAACTATGCATGATGGAATGAATGCTATTACACGTGGGGACAATGCAGGAGAACCAAAGAGCTACACAGCTTAGAACACTTTGAGGCCGCCGAGGTCGGTCAGCCCGCCGTTGGCCGGCTCCTCAGCCGTGGTCGAGATGGCGCCAGCGAGGCCGACTCCGCCAAACAAGCTTGAGAAGAGCTCATCGACCTGCTCCTCGTGCCACCCTCCCTCGAGGGGAATGGGGACAACAAAGTTGACAGCCTTGTCGTGCACAGTGTACCTGGGGGAGTGAGTTGTTGAACGCCAAGACCATATCGAGTCAACTCACCTCAACTTGCGGCCCTTGGAGCCACCGCGCTCCGCCTCGCGCTTCTTCTTCTTCTCACGGCGGTGATGCGAGAGGTCGACGGCGCTGGAGCCCTGTCGACTCTCAATGACCTCGCGCAGAAGGGCACGGTAGCCTGCCTCCTCGGACTCGAGGAGCGGCTTGGGGGCGTCCCGGCGCTGCTGGAGCGACGCATCAATCGCATCGACGACGCCGGTGGCGCCACGCGTCGACTGGAGGAACTTTGATCCACCGGCGTGCTTCGCGCCGAGCTGCAGCGACGCAGCCTGGATCTTGGTCGACCACTTGTTGAGGATGGGGATGAGCTGGGGGTGGGTTCTGGGCGTGTTAGCTACTCTTCAACGACCCATTAGCTACTCACGCGTCAACGAGAGCGAGCGAGTCGGCAGCCGATGCCTTCCAGTACTCCTCGTCCTCTGCATCACCGTCTTCGGTGCGCTTGCGCTTCCGAGGCGCCTCGACCCCAGGCAAGGTGATGCCCTCACGAAGGGCGAAGAGGGTCTCGCTGAGCTTGCCGAGCGACTTGAGCGTCTCGGCGCGCTTGTCCTCAATCTCGCCGGCCGGATCGTCGTCGCGCTCCTCTCCCTTAGAGGGGATCTTGAAGGTTGCGCCGAGGGCCTTCTGGAACGTGATACGCAGAGTGACGAGGTTGTCGAACAGGTCCTGGCGGGTCAGTAAATGATCAAGTTGTGAAGACCCACCTTCTGGCGCTTGATCGCGCGGCCCTTCTCAATGTCCTTCAACCGTGACTCGCGCAAGGCTCCAACGGGGTCGAGGGTACGTCCTGATGGTGCAGGGCGGGCGTCCTCCTCCTCGTCGTCGTCCTCCTCGTCTTCCTCCTCATCCTCATCCAGCTCCTCGTCATCCTCATCCTCATCCTCGTCTTCCTCGCCCTCCTCCTCATCCTCATCATCAAACCCTCCGCCCACATCCTCCTCGTCGTCTTCCTCGTCATCCTCGTCGTCAAAGATCTTCATCCGGCTGCTCGTCTTGCCGCCGTACTTGTCGCCAAGGAGCGTCTGGGTGGCAGCGGCGCCAGCGGCGGCGCGGAGCTTCGACGGACTGCCCATTAGCACTATACACCATGACCTCTGCTCCCAACTCACCCGACATCGAGGTAGTGCTCCCGCCCCTCGTCGCCGGTTCGCGAGAGGTCGTGCGAATCGAGCGAGGCGTACGCCGACTCGGGGTCAATGGCTGGTGGGTGAGCGGAATCCGAGTGGCGTATACCCACAAGTTGGCTCTTCTCCGAGCTGCTTGAGCTGCTGTGCCAGTGTCGGGCGTGACATGGTGCGTGGCGAGTAAAGTGCAGAGATGCAGATGAAATGTTGTTGCTCGAGGTCATCTTGGGCTGTAATCTCCCACCGACCACAACTTTTGGATACCCAGGCACATGTGGGAGGGCAAAGTAAAATATGCCACGTGTTTCACGTGGTAGCGCTTGCTCGTCCCGCCTGCCGAGATTGTGTCAGAGGTGCCTGTCCTGGCTGGCTGGCTGTTGCCGCGCTGCTCGCCGCTCGCCGCTGCCGAAGTCGACGTCGCTCACCGCCCGCCTGCCCCCAGCCATTGTCCTCGTCCTCAACGACAGCCGATTCCAACATTCCAGCTACACATCTTCCCACTCGAACGTCACTCGTTATCTCTCCCTCTCTCTCATCTATACCCCCCTCTACCCCTCCTATCCCCCTTCCCCACACCCTCGCCATGATCTTCCACCTCTCCGCCCTCTCCATCATCGTGGCCATCGTCGCGCGTGAGTAATCCCATCCGACGCGCCAAGCCCCCATCCCCACAGCTCCGACCGTTTGCATGCTCACACCGCCCCAGTCCTGTGGTACTACCGCCAGCGCATCTTCGCCCTCGCGTCGCCATACCTCCCCTCGCAGCTCGTTGCGCGCCTGTCGAACTACACGCCCCTGCAGTCGTACAGCTTCGCCGACCAGCAGGCGGCCGGCATGTCCTCGTCCAACTTTGACCTCGAGGCCAACACTGGCGAGGGGAGCAGCGAGAGCCGCCTCGGACTCGACGAGGCTGGTGTCGAGGAGGTGCGGAGGATCATGTGAGTGGAGAGTTGGGCTGCGCGCTGCGCGCTCGTCGCGAGCACAGTCGACGCGGTCGCGACTGCGACGGCGGCTGCGCCGGCGTCTGCTGCGCACGTTCTTGCGCGCGACGTTGCGCGCGAGCTGCGTTGAGATCTGCAACAGTACCGCTGACACTCTCGCAGGGCCATCGAAAAGTGCACTTTTGACCAGGCGCGTCTGATCCGCCACAACCGCATCCTGGCCAAGAACGGCATTGCCCCAGATGGTGAGCTAGGTCCTTCGCAACGTAGCTGACAGCAGGCACCCCGCTCGACCGCAAGGCCATCACCCGCCTCTAAGTTATCATCGCTGCCATGGTGACGCTCTTCTCCCTGTCCAGTCTTGCCCGCGCGTGGCGCGCATTCCTGTGCACCTGCCCTCTGCTTCTCTTCCTCGTTCTTGTTGGCGCCGCGGCCCTGTCCAGAGCCCTGCCGGCGCGACACACACTCGTTGCTTTCCAGCTCGCCTGATCTGATCTGATCTCCTTCGTCTTTGGTTTTTCTCATTACTGTTTCTTAGATATACCCCCGGTCCGGCTGTGCTTGTTGTTGGAATGCATCAGATATGAACAATGGTGGCAACAAGTGGCACAGGGCGTCGAATGGTAATGTTGGCGTACAATGGTAGCGCCGAAGCGCGCTTACTCGCCAAACAAGTGGTCGAAGAACGTCGGCTTGTCCTCCCAGTCGCCGTTCCCGCCGAGGCGCTGAGGCGGACCCCGGCGCACAGGTGGCAGCGGGTGGACCGAAGAAACGGGCGACGCGACGGTCGACGCGAGGGGCGAGTGGTCGCCTCCGCCGAGACTGCTCCGCTCATCGTCGGCATGGAGCACGCTCTCTGCGAGCGCCTCTGACTCGGACAAGCCGCCCTCAGAGCCGGCGTACGCCGACGAGCCATGCGACGTCGTGCGGTGGAGGCCGAGGCCACCAAACCGCGCCGTAACGTGCTCCTCCACATTATCCCAGTCCTCGTCGTCGTCGTCGCCGTCGCCGACGAGGCCAAACCGCTCCGAGATGCTCTGGAACGACGTATCAGGCTCGCTCGCAGCGTCCTCATGCTCTGTGACCGAGCCGTCCGACTCGCGCTCCGTGGCCTCGGACGCCTCGGAAGCCGAGTGTCCCGAGACGTCACTCGTCTCCGGGGTGACGAGCGCGTGGCTTGCCGGTGGAGCCTTTGCGCGCGCCACCACCGGCCGGATGAGGTGTGTGAGTCGCACCACCTCACCATTCACCGTCGCCTCGTTCTCGCTCCACGATACGAGGTCATAGTACCGCGCGACGAGGTGCACCACCAGCCTATCAAAGCTGTCGGGCACAGCGAGGGAGAGGTGCGCTGCCGAGCGCGAGAGCTCCAGCAGCGCGGGAACGTGGCCGTCTTGCACTGGCAGTGGAGGCAGCGGTGCCTCGACCCGGTGTTGTGGGGGCACGCGGTGCCCATTCGTCCCGCTCGTCCGTGCTCCCTTGGACACCTCGACCGGCGTGGACTCGAGCACGCGCCAGTGCAGCACGCCGTCCGCGACGCCAAACTCGCCGCCGAGCCACGCGCGCACGACCCCCTCGAGCGCAGGCACGATGACCTCTGCCCTGCGGCCGCCGCGGCGCAGGAGCGCCCGCGTGCCCTTCAGGCTCGTGCTGAACGCGCCGGCCTGCGAGGAGCGGCTGAGCGGGTCGCGCCGGTTCGCTGCGCTCGGCGCGATGGGCGCCGAGCGCTCGATCGCGTCCGAGGGGAACGCGGGGCGCAGAGGCCGCTGGTGCAGCGGCACCGAGGGGGCAAAGTCGCTGCGCCGCGGCGCAGAGATGTGCGGGTTGTCGATGAACTGGGCTGTGGTGGGTCAGCTGAGCTCCACTCGGCCAGGCAGCAGCTCACAGTTGTTCAGGCGCTGCGTGAACCGCTTGCCGCGCTTGCTTGGCCCCGCGACGACCTCGTCCTTGCGCTGTTCGCGCCGCGCGGCAGCCTTCTCACGCTGCTGGGCGTTGTATGCCTCGACCTGGCGGAGGGAGCGGTCGCGGCTGTTCTGGAGGATGGCGGGGAGGCGGAGGCTGGTGGCCAGTTAGCTCGGAGCGCATGACGACGCGATATACGCACGGCACTGGGGCGGCGTCGGGCGCTGCCATTGTGCCGGGTTGTGTTTGGATATGTGGTGGCAAGAAGGGTTGGAGCACGTTGTTGTCGAGTTTCGACTTTTGAGATTCGAGATGGCAGTGGTTGCAGTGGTGGACGGATCCGATTGACGAGATGACGGTGCGCGTCATGACTGGATTTTTGCGACCAAACTCACTCGACGACGACTCGTTTGCCTCCAACCCTCGGCCCGCTCTGCTCCAACCTAATCATACACATACTGACATACATCGTTACTGACTTGTATCGTGACATCTATTCCTAAACCGTAACACTAGCACACGAGCGGCCGTCTGAGCGCAGCGGCCTCGAGGGCCGCCTTGCGCCGCCACACTTCCTTCTGGCGCATGACTTCGTCCTCGCGCACAGCGACGACCTTGATACACTCGGGGTCGGCGAGCTCGATCACGGGCGGCTCAGCAAGCGGACTGGGCGCAGGCTCGAACCCGAGCTCGACGCTGCTCCCGCTCCCGACCGACACGGAGCGCGAGTGGCTCCCCTCTGCTTCGTCGACCTTGATCTTCTCGCGGCGCAGCCACAGGCCAAAGAGGATCGTCTGTACTCCCATCACGCCGAGAAGGCCGAGCACAAACGAGCATTCGATAGCCTGCCCGTGCGCGCCGTGGAACACTCGCACCGCGCCCGTTGCTGTCGCGCCGGACATGACGACGCCGGCGAGGAACAGGCACAAGAAGAGCGCCTGGGCAATTCCCACCAGGACGCGGTTGCGCGTCTTGGCTGCGTTCGGGCCTGCTGTGTGAGCGAGCGCAACGGAAAGATGGCGATGAGGACGAGATTGGTGAGGAGCAGGGACGAGGGAGTGGGGCATGGCAGAGGTGAGAACATACCGAAGCGCTTGATAGCCGCGAGGACGCCAAGCTCCGTAACGACGAGGTTGGGGAAGGTCCAGTTCAAGATACTGCCCTGTCAGCTGCTAGCCATGCCATGGATTGCTCAGCTTACTATACAAATAAGAGATAGAGTGTGACGGCGGGGTACAAGACTGCCAGCCAGCGATTATTGTCCAGCAGTCGGCGGGGGAAGAAGTGGGTACGCTGGAGTCAGAACGGCACAGCACGGTTGGACGTACTCCGCATGCATCACACTGGGGAATTGTCAGCTGTGTCGGACGCCGTACCAGAGCACCAGCAGCACTCACATACTCGCACGGTGGCTTGGGCGTTGAGGGCTGCTGCAGAGCGTCAGTGGCACTCTACAAAGATAGGACAGCGCCGTCACCTCCTCGAACGGGGCTGTCCAGTTCGCACTCACCACCACCGGACTCGTTGGGGGCGAGTAAGGTGCCGAGGCGTACGGCAGCTCGTCGCCAGCGGCGAACCACACGTCGGGTTTCTTCTCGCTCAGTCTGTAAGATCGCATGGGAAGGGGGGGTGCTAGAGTTCCTCCCCAGACCAGATCCCCAACTATATACTCTGTGCACCTTGCTCTTCTCTGCTGCTAAGGAACCGTCACGCCCGCCCGCGGCGACGCAGACAAAAGTCGCGCAAATGCGCAAATGGTGTTTCGTGTCGTATTTCCGTAGAGACACGACTCCTCGTTTGCAGCGCTGCGGGACGGCCAAGGTTTGGCGCTCCACGCCTCGATAAGCCTTTGACGCGCGGCGCGGGTTCGGAGGCGGCGGCGTCATGAGCGCATGAGCTTGCTGAGCCGTACCTCACGGGTGGATGGGCTTTGGGCTGTGAGCAGAGCAGTGGGCAGCAGGCAGCAGCAGCAGCTGTGGCGTCGTACCGTGTGAAGCTGTTGGATCCGCGCGGAGAGCACCCCAGGTCCCAAAGTTTCGGACCTGGAATCATCCTGAGGTGACTGGCTTCATGGTTTGCACAAAGCGTTTCAAGTTGGAACGAGAGGGGGGAAAGGGGGGAGTGCTGACGACGTACGTGTGCATGCATGCATGCTGCTCCTCTCCAGGCATGCCCGCCGGCGGCGTTCTCGAGGTCTAGGCCGTCGGAGAACACTTGAGGGGAGGAGGGGGGGGGAGGAGCAAGTGAGCGTGGACGGCGGAGAGGAGGCCGCTGGGCGCTAAAACCGGACTTGGCCGCGCCAGACGCCTGCCGCGAGATATATTGCGGCACTTGCGTACACGACATGCACGCGATACGAGATATGGTCGCTGTCTCTATCGACAGGGCTTGCGTTGGACAGCTCTTGTCATGGTCAGTGACCAAAAGTGTTTTGCATTGAGTACATACAGAGGCCGTCAGTATTGAGAGCGATCGCCGCGGTTGGCCACTCTGCGCAGCCGCGGGTCAGTCAGGTGCTGACTGACTCGGCGCCTAGCTCGTCCGTCCACTCTGGATCGATCTCTCATCTCACTTCCAACCTAATCAAGTCAACTCAACTTACTTCCTCTACATCCATCCTCCCACCAACCCCACCCCAATGACATCCCATACCCCGTCGTCAGCGGGCGAGGCGAGCAGCAGCACGCCGGGCGCGAGCGTCGGCGCCGGCGCGTCGGGCAGCGAGCGCCCGTCGTCGACGTCTAAGCGCCCTAGCCGCCGAATAAAGTATACTCGATCCAAGTCTGGCTGCTTGACGTGCCGCAAGCGGAGGAAGCAGTGCGATATGGCCAAGCCGAAGTGCCAGGCCTGTGTACGGCTGCAGCTGGTGCGTGTGTGCGTGCCCCACAGCGCTGACCAGGCCTTAGTCGTGCTCGTGGCCGCCAAACGACGAGCGGCCGACCCCGCCTCTGCCGCCGAGGCCAGCGCCGCCGCAGCACCACCACGGACACAACGAGCAGACGGTCGGCGACCTGATGGACATTCTCGGCTGGGACGGGTCCAACCCCGTCTCGCTGGGCCGGCCTATCGCGCCCATGCCGGCCATCTCGCCGCTCGCCCCAAGCCCGCTCAACGCGGAGATGCACGACCCCGCGGGCCTCTTCTTCTCCGGGCTCGACCAGTCGCTCGGCGACATGTTCTCGCTTGACGGGGCGACGCTGCAGCTCTGGGCCGCCGACTGCCTGCGCCAGACGAACAGCGGCCCGGCAGACCTCTTCAGCGGCTGGGTCGACCAGTTTGTCGGCACATATCCCGTCGACGAGGGGCAGGGGCGCGGCGATCGCGAACGCGTGACCCCGGCCAACCGTACCCCGAGCGAGCATGCCGACGCCAAGCACTCGGCCCTGCTGCATTACTTCCAGTCGACGCTGTCTCGCCTCGTGTCGTGCTCGGGCGACGGGCCAAATGCGTTCTTGAGCTTCCAGGAGCTCGCGGACCGAGATGGTGGCGGCAAGGGCAGCCCGGCGACGAGGGCGCTCTACCTGTCGATTTTGAGCTGGGCAGGCAGGCATATGGCTAATGCAGGCCACGCAAAGTACGAGGCTGTGAGCGAGCGGCTTGGGGCGCAGGCAGGGAGAATTCTTCTTCCTCTCCTCGAGACGGACTTGCGCGAGGGGACAGGCGTCGAGAAGGCGGATACAATGACACTGCTCGCTGCTGCCATCATGGTGGTGCAGTTCAAGGTGGGTCGCAAGGGCGGCGCCGTGCTGACGACAGATCTGCCGCGGAGACGTCTGGGGCATGGACACGTTCGTCGACCACCTCACGCGGCTCTCGCACATGCTCTACCGCGAGCAAGACATCGACAAGATCCCGCACGACTCGATGCGGTACCAGTTGTGAGTGCCGCCCGCGTCTACGGCGCTGACGTTAAGCTTTGAGAACTTGTTCTACCACGACATCCTTGGCTCCTTCCTCTACACGTCCCGCGGGCCAATGCTGCCGTACCAGCTGCTCAGCATCTGCTCGCAGAACCCGTTGCAGGCGCCCAACACCATCACGGGCATGAACCTGCCCATCATCACAAAAATGTACCGCATCGCCGAGCTCATCCGGCGGCGGAGGTCGGCACCCGACGGGATTCTGAGCGACGCGGCGTTGTCTGACGTCGTCGACGAGGCCGAGCAGCTCGAGAGCGAGCTGCAGGATGAGAAGCGGCGACTCGACGCGCTCGTCAAGGGTGAGTTGGATCCCACAGCGCCACGCTGACCCTCAGCCAAGCCCGAAATGCACATGTCGCGCTACCTCCACGAGGCGTTCCGTACCGCCAGCTTGATCCAGCTGCGAGCCTTTGCGCTTGGCGAGCCGCCGTGTTCGCTCCGCCTGCGGCTACTGGTGCGCCAGAGCCTTTCGCTGCTGGAAGAAATGAC
The DNA here is from genome assembly GCF_020906515.1 of Vanrija pseudolonga. Taxonomy (NCBI): domain Eukaryota; kingdom Fungi; phylum Basidiomycota; class Tremellomycetes; order Trichosporonales; family Trichosporonaceae; genus Vanrija; species Vanrija pseudolonga. The sequence continues at coordinate 2,456,452 of NC_085851.1, read as the reverse complement.
CGACCCGAACATTGTCGGCATGTGCAATGCCCACTGGACGCTGTTCATGACTGCGCTGTGTGCCGTGCCGGGGCAGACGGGCCAGAGTCCCGCCGACGGCGGCGACGACGACCGCCAGCGCGCCGACAAGCTGTACGAGATGATGGGGTGGGTACACTGGTGGCGGTGGTGCGAGTGCACATTAGCTGACATGCCCAGCCGGACATTTGGCTTCCTCAACGTGCCGCGCTCGCGCAAGCTAGTGCACGAGGTGTGGAAGCGTAACCAGGACGGCAAGGTGTTTGTTGACTGGCTTGATATCGTCGCCGAGTGGGACTGGGAGATTTATCTGGTGTAGCCTGGTGTTGTCTGGTGTAGCCTGCCATTGATCGCTTGTACTCCTATGCATTTATGTAGCTAAACACTGCCAGCCGTGCGGACTTTCCAGTCGTGGCCCCCGAACTGGACCGTAGCGCCGGGCACCCACTCGAAGGGCACCTCGACGAGCGCGCCAGGGATGGCAGCGTCCAGCGCGTCACCAAAAGCATACTTGCGCTTCCACTGGCCATCGACCAGCTCGTCGCGCCACGCGACATACTCTCCATCCTTGCCCTTCGCCGCGCCGAGCGCGAGCGAGCCCACGCGCCCGAGGAACGCCTGCCCGTCCCCGCGCTCGAGGACAAAGTACTCTGCGCCTTGTTCGACCGGGAGGCGCCGCCAGACCTCCTCGTATGACTCGTTCTTGCCGCTCTTGGGGTTGAACATGGCCCCTGTTTCGAGCACGTCCCCGTTCGGCAGGGAAGAAAACGCGCCGACGTCTTCGAGGGGTTCGAGGTCCGCTGGCGGGGGAGGGTGCGAGTCGAGGATGTTGTCCCACCGCAGGAGGGGTTTGGCTGGGGTCGTGTCAGTCTGTGCTCGCCATGCTTGTCGTCCTGCGCCCTTCTCGCTCCACCCGCAAGGAAGATGGGCCAACCACGTGTCTCCCTATGGGAGTAATGCTGAACTACCCACCCCTCCTCTGATCGCTGCGCGATCAAGCAGTATGCCACCACCCGCCCCTCCACCGCTCCGCCTCCCCTAACCTATACTCACCCGGCGTGCTCCCCTCGAGCTCAACAACAAGCCCCACCGTGCCCCAATCGATGCCCCCCGCGCCCTCGAAGCCAGGGAGCACGACGCGCAGGTCGAGGCTGTACCCGTTGATCGTGAGCACGAGCGTGTCCGTGTCCTCGGCGGCCGGGGCGCCGGACCACGCGATCGAGACCCGGGTGGACGCGCGCACGGGGTCGGCTACCATGTTTGTGGAGTGTGGTGTGTGGTGTGTGTGGTAGTGAGAGGCGAGTTGGGAGGGTGAGATGTGAGGTTGACGTAGGTAGATGGTGTTCGGGCCAGCCGCGCGCTTATCGGCCCGGCGCGGGTAATCCTTGCCGGTGGGTGGCGCCTGCCATCGAAGCCCACGATGATAACGACCACGACCACGTCGCAACGTCTCAGGCCGCCACCCCGCAGCCTGGCTCCCGCCCCGGCGCCGTGATAACCAACTCCGAGCGCATCGAACATCACCCGCAAGCTAGCCTGGCGGGTGCGCAAGCTAATCCTGTTCACCACTGGTGGACAGGTCCGCGGTTCGAGCATTCGAGCCGCGCTGAAAGAATCCGGTCCTGAGGGGTCAGGCGACGGGTTCGGGGGGGGTGGGGGGGGGGGGGGGGGTGGTAGGGTCGGTTCCCTTTTATGTGGGTGCGTGTGGGTGTGGGTTGTCTATGTCGTTGTGTGTGTGGGTGTTGCGACTCGACGTTGGGTGGCGCGGGGGATCGGCCGCCCCGCGCCACACCAAGCGATCGCGTACACGCGTCGTGGTGTACTTACTCGGCGGCAAGCTGTCACCAGCCAGGCACTGCGACGCCGGGATACTGCGCTGTCTGCGCCGCGCCTCGAATCGAGGAGCACACCCGTCGCTGGTGGCATTGGCCAGGACGGCCGTGCCCCGCCGCTGCCGCCGCGATACCGACTCAGTCGGTCGGCAACCACCGGATCGGCCACCCCCGCCGGCAAGTAACCGCCCGCGCGTCATACCAAGCCAGCCATATAACCTGGCCGCGGCCACCACCCGATGCAACACCCCCAACAACCCACTTCCAATGAGCGCCGACAACGTCTTCGACCCCATCGCGTTCGCGGTCCCGCACGCCAGCGCGGCTGTCAGCGCCAGCTTCCCCTCGACGCCGTTCTGGGTCCCGTCGCACGACTACCATACCGCCGGCGAACCGTTCCGCATCGTGCCCCCCGCGCAGCTGGCCATCCCGGCCCCAACGCCCGGCCTGACGGTCCGCAAGCGGCGGGACATTGTCGCGGACCCTAGCCACCCGGTCAACACGCTGCGCATTGCGCTGTGCCAAGAACCGCGCGGCCACGCGGACATGTACGGCGGCTTCATTACCGCGCCCGACGACGGCGGCGCGCACTTTGGCGTGCTGTTCTGGCACAAGGACGGGTTCAGCACCGCGTGCGGGCACGGGACGATCGCGCTCGGCTTCTGGGCCGTCGAGCGCGGCGTCGTTGCTGCCCCGCAGAATGGCGAGGTCGACGTGCGTATCGACGTGCCCTCTGGCCGCGTGACCGCGCGGGTGACCGTCAAGGACGGGCGGCCGGTCAGCGCCGACTTTGTCAACGTCCCGAGCTACCTCATCGCCAAGGACGTGGACGTCGTGCTCGGCGCGAAGACGCTGCGCGTCGACATTGCGTGGGGCGGCGCCGCGTACGCGTACGTCCATGCGCCGGACACCGGGCTCGCCGTCGAGCCGCGCAACCACGACGCGTTTGTGCGCCTAGGGCGCGAGGTCAAGGCTGCCCTCGGCGCCCGGGGCCGGTGGGACGGGTACGAGCTGTACGGCGTGAGCTTTGTCGACGACGTCGGGAGCGCGGACGGCGCGGTGCGCGAGCGCAACGTCGTCATCTACGGCGACGGCAACGTCGACCGTAGCCCGACCGGCTCGAGCACGGCCGCGCGCGTCGCGCTGCTCGTCGGTCGGGGACGCTTGGCGGTCGGAAAGGGCCGGCTCGAGAACGCCAGCATCATCGACACAAAGTTCACCGGCGTGGCTGAGGCCGAAGCTGCGAGCCAGACCGCGTTCCCCGCTGTCGTGCCGCGTGTTACGGGCCACGCGGGGCTCGTGGGCGAGTGTAGGTGGTATATTGATGTGAAGGACGAGACGTTCCCCGGCTTCACGTTTAGGTAGTGCGCGCATGCATGGTTGGGAGTCGCGGCGGGGCTTGGGGGGCAGTGGTAGTGGCGAGGTGCACGAGCCGCCGCGCCGCACAGACATCGCCACACTTCACAACACACAAGCCGGCCCACACCCTCCGCACCCGCAAAAGGAGACCGACCCTACTCCCCGAACCCGTCGCCCAACCCCTTGGGACCGGATTCTTCACGGGCTCGAACCGTGGACCTGTGCTCCGGTGAGGGAGTGACAGGCCGCCGCTGCACCCGCCTTGGCTGGCGGGTGGTGTTGTACGGCGGGCTGGCTGCCTTATGACGGCTCGGGTGTCGCATCGTGGGCAAGTGGCATTGTCGGTGCCCAGGATCACACACCTCGCCACGCCGCTGCGCGCCGTGGTTCGGCCCCGCTATGATATATGCTGCATGATGAAGCCCATGATAACCTACATACTATCAAGTCGCCGCCGCCGCCAGTGTCCATCCATCCTGATCAATCGAGGTTGACCTTGTCCCCGCTGGGCCTGTGTCCTCCGTCGCTACGCCGCGAATCTGACAAGCCGTTGCCCCGCACCGGACTCTTCGACCGGTTCTTCTTCGGCGACAAGGGAATCGTAGGCGAGGAGCCTAACCGCGGCGAGCTGCCAAGCCGTGGTGAGCCCTGCTGGCGCGGCGACATGCCGCCCAGGGACACGCGCGAGAGCAGCGGCGCCGATTGGCTCGGCGGGGTCAGGCTGCCTGGCGACCTTGGTCTTGTGACTGGCGAAGTCGCCGTCGCTTGCAGGCTCGTCGCGATGCCGACCTCGCTCTCCTCATCCCGCTCGTCCCCGCTGTCGACTGGCGTGTCGGCCAGCTCGTACTCTGCCGGCTCGGCCCCGTCGCGCTGCAGCTCGATCACGTTCCCCAGGCCGATGGAGCTGCCGCCCCGTCCAGAGCCGACGGCAAAGAGGCCGATAAGCACAGCCGAGAACCACGCAACGAGTAGCACCGTCGACGCTGGCAGGTCTGGTCGCCGGTTGATGATCGACACGAGCAGAACGAGCGTCACTGATGCCTGCAGCGCTGCTGTGATGGCGCGATTGCGGATCGACGTTGGAGGTATGCCTGGGGTCGGTCAGTGGAGCACGCGAGCTCGCGACCCACTAAAGTGCTTGACAAGGATGAGCATCACTGCTTCCACGACAAGGATGCCCGGGAAGAACATGTAGATGAATCTGCAGCGTCAGTGTGTGTTTGGGTGACGTGAGCGGGGCGGGGCGTCGACGACAACAACGGAAGCCTTGACGACGACCATAGCCTCCGCTCCGCCCCGTCTAATGTTCTGCGCCTCTAAACGCCCCCAATGTTGCCGCCGAGGCGACCGACTGATGGTGGTCGACTCGGTAGTGGGGCGAGCGTCGGCAAGCGCATCACGGCGATCCGCAAGCAGGAGCATCGCGCAGGTCACACGTTGGCGCATCGCTCGGCTCGGCGCGACGCCGAGTTCTCTCCCCCTCGTTCACGCGCCCACTCACATCCGGAAGAGGAGGTACACGCCCAGCACGGCCCCAGCGAGCACGGCCGCGCGCTGGCCAAACTGCTCGACGAGGCGGCGCGGCGTGCCGAGGTTGATGTTGAGGCTGACGTCGGCGTGTCGTCTGCTACGAGTCGCGGCGGCGTCGGGGGGCTGATGGTGATGGTGGTCAGTCACTTGGGCTCACGCGCACAGACTCCGGCTAGACAGGACACAAGGCACACGTACCCCGTCGTCGGCCATTATCGACGGCAAGAGTTCGTCTTGCTGCTGCGGTGGCATGGGCGTGATGTCGTCGCGGTGCGCATGCAAGTTGAGAGTGTGAGTGAGCAATGGTTTGTTGTTAACTGGTTGCCGTGTGACGGACGTGGTGGTGGCCGTTTTTACGTGTTCGACGACGCTGCTGCATGTCGGCTGGGCGGCGGCGGCGGGCACCAGGCACCACCAGCCAGTCTGCTGCACCACACAACGCTGTTCGATCGCCGCCACTCCCCACGCACGCCCGGGCGACATCCTCTGACGGCAGACAGACAGAGCGGGCAGACATCATCATTCTCCCTGCTGCAAGCCGAGCGAGCAATGCACGACGTGCAACGCGCCGCCGCGCCGTCGCCGCCGAGCCCACACCTCCCTGCTCCGCAGCACGGCGGCGGCGGGCACCCACCCTCAGCAGGCCAGGGTCCACGCCCTGGTCCCCGGCGCTACACGACAACCCATAATACATGACACTGTCCAATATTACAGCAGCAGGCGTTTCAGACCTCCTCGGCGGCGGGCTCGTGGCTCGCATACGTGTCGGACGGGGCGCGTGTGAAGACGAGGCGCGTCGCGAGGCCGGTGCGTGGCGGCACGGCATCGCGATCTTCTGCTTCTTCCTTGTCGTCGGCGCCATCTGCCCCCTCGTCGGCGTCGCGCTCGGCGCGAGCGGCACGATGGCCAGGACGAGCCCGCAGATCGCCGCCCCCATCGCCGCTTGCGGCTCCATGCCGGCCACCACGGCGCCGAGGACGACAAGCACGCCAAAGAGGAGCTGGTAGAGGTGGAGGAGGATGCGGTCGAGGCCAGCGGCGGCGGGCGGGCCTGCGTCAGGTCAGCGATGTGCACCCTTCTGCGGCCTACGGAAGTGCTGAACGAGCACGAACGCGGCGACTTGCAGGCCGAGCACGAGCGGCAGCGCAGAGAGGAGGAACCTGGCGTCAGCGCTCCCAGGCATGCGGCACATACCACGCCGCGATGGCCGCCGGGATGCCGACGCGCGCGTGAGGATGAAGAGCCCGACGCGGCCGTCAGAGGGCACGAAGGCGTTGCGCAGCGAGATGCGCGGTATGCTGAGCTTCTGCGCCGTGTCAGCGAGCGCGCTGCAGTTTACGCACCCTGTTCCCCGGGGCGGAGAGGGCGAACCCGCGCGGCTTGGACAGCAGCGCCAGGCTCATGGTGTAGAGAGCGTTGTTGATGTTTATTAGCGCGTAGAGCTGGTCGTCATGGCCGAGATGGACCACCGGCAACCAGCCGTCGTCGCCTTGTTGGGCAGGCACAAGTCACCCCGTTTGCAGCAAGGACATCACGGGGCGCCTCCAGGCTCTGATCGGTCTATGCATGTACGCGACGGCGCTCGTTGCGCCGTGTCACCGCCCTGCAGCGATGCAGCAGCAGCTGCTGCTGCCCGCACTCAGCCACCACAGGCAGACCAGATCACCTCCACCCACCCCACGCAGCCAGCCAGCGCGCCGCACCCACCGCAGCCACCACCACGGCCAGTTGGCAATTTCAAAGGCTGTGCCTGGGTGGCCTCACTCATGTCGACCACGATATCATCAACGACGGACGACGCGTACACATTCTCGACTTTGACAACTCCACCACCACCCACAACACCATCCATCATGTCCCTCGCCCAGCGCATCCCCGAAGTGCTCAAGGACTTCCGCGTGCGTCGGGCGGCGTCGTCGCCTCCTTTGCTGCTGCATGTACCCCCGCTGACACCTGACAGGAGAAGCGCCTGAGCGGCCTCCGCCCCGTCGCGGACTTTGTGAGTGTCGACCAGCCAGAGGAAGAGACGATGCGCTGACACCCGCGCCAGTTCGACCACCGCCAGCTCTCGCGCCCGCGCGACCTCAACGACGCGACCCAGCGCATCACATACAACACGCGCCACTTCTCGGGCAACTACCTGCTCGTCATCCTCGTGCTGGCGCTGTACGCCCTGTGAGTTGCGTGGGCTGGGCAGCGTTGGCAGCCAAGCAAGGCAAGGAAGGCAAAGCTGACGCGATTCCACAGCCTCACCAACCCGCTGCTGCTGATTGCGATCGCTATCTTCGCAGGCGGCTTTGCAGCGATCAACAAGTTTGGTGCGTGGTCTCGGGCAGCAGGTGGTGTGGTGTGGTGCTGACAACACCCGCAGGCTCCGACCCCGTCGAGGTCGGCAACGCCGTCATCACGCAGAAGACGCTCTACATCGCGCTTTTCGTCATCGGCCTCCCTATCCTCTTCTTCGCGTCGCCCATCGGCGTCTTCTTCTGGCTCGTCGGCTCGAGCTCGATCCTGATTATCGGACACGCCGTGCTCATGGAGCCTGGACTCGAGAGCGAGTACTCTGGTGTCGAGTCGGTCTAAGCGGCACGGAGCGCGGCACGGAGCGGAGCGACGTGGCGCGGCGCGGCGCAGTGGAGCGCCGAGAGGGGAGGATGGAGGTGAGGACGGCGCGATTGGGAGGACGCGCTGTCGTGAGAGCAGGACGCGCCGGCACCGAGATGGAGGATGACGAGGATGTCCGAGGACGCCGAGATGACGCCAGGTACAAGACCAAGTCGATGCGGTCGCCCAGTCCCCGACCCAGCCATATCAATGCATAGATTTTATCCCGTGTATGGTGCGTGGAGAGTCGCCGTCGTCGTCGTCGTGCCTCGGCCGTCGCCTTGTCGTGTCTATTTAGCCAGCACATCGCTCTAGTCGAGCGGTTCGGGGGTCACGCCGTCGGCGTCGTGTTGCGTGCCGTTTCCGCTCGCTCTGGCCGAGTGAGGCCCCTCGCGCCCAAACGCAAACTTGGCCTCGTCCTTGCGCATGCGCCTAGTTTTCCTAACATGCCCCGTCGCGCGCTCCCTCTCCCTCTCTTCCCTTGCCTCGCCGCCGTCCCCCATCCCGAACCAAGCGGACCACTTGCGGCCGTCGCGCTCGGACTTCGGCTCAGGGATGTACGTGGCCGTATCGGGCATCAGGAGGATCTTCCAGCGCCCAGCGCGCGCGTCGGTGAGGAGGTATGCTTCCAGCAGCGCCAGGTTGCGCAGGTTGCTCTTGAAGAGGTTATCTAGCACGTCGCCGATGAGCGGCACAATGCCGACCAGCACGTCGAGGATCACGTTGAGCACCATGTACCCTAGTGTGATGGTCGGCGCGCCGAACAGGAAGCACAGGTAGACTGCGTACAGCTGTAGCACGCCGGACGCAATGTCGCCGTACAGCGGCACGAGGGAGATGATGTCGTCCAGGCCGGCGCGGAAGGGCAGACCGAGGTCTGCGAGGGCCGGGGAAGCGTCGAGCCAGAAGGCGACGGTGCGGATGTGGTTGTACAGGCTAGCGGGCACGAGCACGAGCGTTAGCGAGTGCGAGGGCGTTGGGCTGGGGAAGAGAGGGAGGGAGACAGAGGCAGAGGCAGTGGCCACGCCGCCACCACCACGACATCCCCACCGGCGTCAGGGTAATTCTAGAGTCTGGTTTTGACAGCATCGCGCGTGCTCTGTACCTTGAGAAGACATCTTTCGGCGGCGGGGGAGAGTTGGGAGAGAGCGAGGGGGTGAGAGCTTGGGGTTACACTTACGCCTGCGCCTCTTTATCGTTCCTCGGCCCGCGCCACAGCGGGAACCAGTACGTCGGCACAAAGGCGCCAAACCTGCGTGCTTGGCGCGCGTGGCTCGCTGCGTTGGGCCGGTACGAGGAGAGTAGCGGCCAGATGGAGGACAGGATGCCTGGCATTGTGCCGTCGTGAGGGGTGGGCGAGGTGTTGGAATGAAGAACAAGATGCGGTTACAACGATGCCGTGTCTGTTTCATGCCCGATCAGCGCAGCGATCATCACGGCACACGACAATGACGTAGCGAGGGCTCACTTGCCACATCGCCATCCCTGCCACCACCACCACCCACACGACCACGACCACACGATGCATCATAAATACTAAAACTCACTCAATGGGACGCAGCGCCGGCGCCAACTGCCCGACGCCCACGCCCGTGACATGCTATACTCGCTCGGCCCGAGGCCAGGCCACACCACTCGCTCTCCCTCTAGGTCTCACACGACACAGCGTCCATTCTCCACCCCACACCTACACCCCCGCCTTGGCGCTCAGCAGGTCGACAGTGTGCCGCAGCGCCTGAATGTGTCCCGAGAACATGGGCCCGGTCTGCACCAGGCGGTTGACCACACTCTGCAGAGCGTCCGCGACCAGCGACGCCACACGGTTAAAGTACTGCGAGATGGCCGGGTCATGCGGGTCGATCAACACGACGGCGCGGTGCTCCCACAACACAACCGTCTGGTACAGTTGGTCGTGAGGCGACAGCTCGCCAGAGTTGAGCGCGGCGGAGAGCTGGGGCGGGCGTTAGCAGGTAACATGGGCGACATGACACAGCCACTTACTCTGTGCAGAAGGGTGAGCAGCACGGCCTGCGACAGCGGGCTGCGGTTTGGCGGCTGCGGCAGGACCTGCTCGGTCCGCGAGGCGTACTCGGCCACGAGCTTGAGCGTCGACTGCACAGTCTGCTGGTGCAGCGCCGCCAGGAATGCGTCCTCGAGCTGTACGGGCGAGGACGTTTGCTGTTGTGGGGGAGCGCCACCACCAAGCTGGCTACCGAGCTGTCCGCTGATGCTGAGTCGTGGCTGGTGGTGCTGAGGTGGGGGAGGAGACAAAAGTGGCGGCACGGTCGCAGCTGGAGGAGCGCGGAATCCCTGTGCCGCCTGAACAGGAACAGGAGCAGGAGCGGGAGCAGGAGCAGGTGAGGGCGACCTGGCGAGCTGGGCGGACAGCGACGCGACCTGCTTCTGCAGCTCGCTGATCGTCCCCGCCATACTCCTTAACAGCGCATTCGTCGCCTGTAGCGCATCGTTCTGCTCCTCGCCAACGTCCTTGCGGATCTGGACCATCTCCGTCTTGAGGTCGGTAGCCAGCTGGTCGTACACTCGGTTCGTGGCATCGTCCAGGGCAGGAACCAGAGCGTTTGACACGCTGTCTTGCACAGCTTGGGCGACAGCGGGCTGGACAGTCTGTGCAATGGCACGGCCTACAATTGGCTGCGCGGCCGTCGCAATGTCGCGGCTCACGGTCTGCAGTGCCTGGTGAATAGCTGGCGGTACACGCTCGCCGACAACCTGGCGAACCTCGGCGTGGAGTGAGGCAATCGCGGTTGGGAGCGTGCGCTTCAGCTCCTGCTGTACAATACTGGGAAGCTGGGCGCTGAGGTGCTCAGAGACGGCACCGGCGACGGACGCGGCGAGATCCCGGTCCGCGTCCAGGCGCGACGACAGCTGGGCAACCTCCTTCTGGACAGCAGTGCGGAACTGGTTGGACAGGCGCTCCTCGGTCTGGGTCGTCAGCAAACGCGTTGCCTCTTTACATACCTTCTTCAGGGCACGCTGCAAGTCGAGGGCAGAAAGGCCAATACCAGACCCAACAACGAATGTGTCGGGAATAGGAATCGGACCAGCGGAGGGTTCAGGGGTCGCATCGTTAACCACCGCAATGGCAGCGACGCCAGCGACCGGCGCCTCACGCACAGCCGAGCTCTGGTTGCTGACCTGCTTGGCCATGGGCTCAGCCTGTTGCTTGACCACAGGAGCGGCCTTCTTCTTTGGGCTGCTCTGCTGCGGAGGCGTCGGCGTAGGCGTCGCCTGCACCGCTCCACCAGGAAGCACCGATGCCTCAAACTGCGCCTGGTTGATGCCGGACGGCGTCGCGTACACAAGGCTGAGGTCGGCACCATCGCTGGGGTTGAGCACGAACGAGAGAACCGGCTCAAGAGGGTACTCTGCCACTGAGTCGTACGCAGCGACCTTGGCCGAGGCCACATTGCGAAGCGGCTGCTTGCCCTTGAGCGCGTAGTGGAAGGCGTAGACACTGCCACGAGCAAACGGCGCGACGATCAGCGTCGACTTGTCGGAATCGTACTCGGCGTGAGCAAAGTGGAGGGCGGGTGGAGACGGAGACGGGGCGACAAACTTGATGGTAGAGAGGACGGCGAGCTCGACGGTAATCTGGACGAGGTCCAGAATGGTGTCGTTGCCGCGGCCGACAAGCAGATTGGCCTCGCAGAAACGAACCGACGACGGGGCGACGTTTGGCGCCGAGGTAGGGAGCTGACGGTGCCACACTCGGTTGAGGTTGGCGACCGAGAAGAGGCAGAAGTAGCCAGAAGTCGAGAGCAGGCCGATAGCCTGGTTCGTAGCATTGAGACAGAACGAAACAACAGGCTGGGCCGTCTTGAGCACCCGAGTGGAAGTGAGGGCCTCGCGCGCGTTGACCTTGGGCTTGTCCTCGTATGCCGAAGGGTTGAGAATAGCGACACCCTCGGTACCACCAATAGCGAGCCAGTCGGCACCCTCACGCTTGACCCATTCGACTCGGTTGATGTCGCCAATCGAGTGCTCGGGGCCGACCTGGTCAGAAGTCACCGGGCCCAGCTGGAAGATGAGAGGACAAGGAGGGTCATTCTTCGCCCAAGATGTGGGGACACGGAAGACGGAGACAGCACCGTCTGATCCAATGACAGCTACACCGTTGGCAGTCACCGCGAGGTCGATGATCGGGCCCGTGGCCTCGAGCTGCAAGATGGCACGGGCGCCCGATCCCAGGTCAATTAGTCTGATGCGGCCCCGTGCGAGGGTATACGCCACCCAGCTGGCTCCAACGACACCGACGGTACGGCCACGGTGGTAGCCGACCTGGTCGGCACGCATGATGGTATAAGGCTGGACGGCGGGGGTGCCAGGAGGGTTGACCACAGCGTCGAGGTTGGGCCTCGACAGGTCGATCGTAATGTGAGGGGTATCAGCGGCCGTGAGCGACCGTGGGCTATTGGGGGGTTAGTGGCAAAGAAGCAAGGCACACCATGGGGACCACACTCACCCCGTGCCCTCTGCGCCCTTTGCGAGCTTGCTGAAGACGAGGCCAAGATCAGTCTTGCCCTTTGCGGCCGCAGGGGAAGGCGTGGCCGTTGTCGATCCCGAGCCCTTGCGGACGTGCGCCTGCTGGGCCGACGCCTTGCGTGCCACCGAGTTCGGCGTCGGGCCAACGGGTGGCGTCGGTGCCGATGGCAGCGGGGCCTTGACCTCATCGTAGGCAGAGGGCTCAGTCTGCTCTGTCGCCGCAGGCGACGGAAGTGCAATAGACGCGGGTGCCACCACCGGCTGCTGCTGCTGTTCCGCGACCTCCCGCACAACCGGTGACTGGAGTGCCGGGGATGGGGTCTGAGGTGCCGGGGTCGCCGCGGCCGAGGTCACCTGCGAGCGCGGCTTGGGCGGCCCGAACGCGTCGAAGGGAGACACAAAGTCAAAGATCGACTTGGAGGGGGTCGGAGCGGTGGGTGGCGGGGTGGTGAGCGGTGCCGCGGCGACTACGGGCGGCGGGGGCGACACGGGCGCGCTCGTGATCGGTGATGGCTGGATCGGCGCGACGGCGGCGTCCAGCACAGCGGGCGCGGCGACGGGCCTGAGTCATCAGCGCTGATGGCGGCAAGGGAAACTCACGACTTGAGCGCGTTCAAAAGCGAGTTCTTGCGGCTCTGCTCCTCGCCAGCAGGGGACGGGGTGTGGACCGGCGCGTTCGCGTTCGCAGCGGCGGCGCCAGCATCCGGCGAGAGGCCGGGCAGCGCGAGGCCGGGCAGCGGCAGCGGTAAGGGCGTGATGGTGCTCACTGCTGGCGTGGGTGCTGGGCTGATGCCGTTGCCCGCGCCGTTGCCGCCGAGGCCGCCGCCGAGTAACCCGAGGAGCTTGGACGCCTGCGGGTTGGGCGGGGCGGGGGCGAGGGCGGGGGCGGGGGCGGGGGCGGTCGAGCTCGAGACGGAGCGCGAGGCGGGCTGCGAGATCGACTTGAATAAGTCGTCGATCGACACGGCCTGCAGCGACGGCGCGGCGGGCGGCGGGGTGCCGTTGCTGCCGTTGCCGTTGGCGCTGGCGTTGCCCTGCTGCTGTTGCTGCTGGCCGGTGGGCCCGCCACCCGCCTTTAAGATTGCAAGCAGGGGGTTGTCCATCCTGCTTGCTGGATGATGGGAAGGAAGGAGAGTGGGTGGTTGTTGAGAAGTGAGATGCGCGTAACGGGGGGAAAATGCAGGGAAGGTGAGTGGGTTGGTTGGGGTGGAGGGTCGAGTCTAAGACAGGGCCGGACGCGGCGGCGGCGGCGGCGACGTGCGGTGCGGTGGCAATCTAACAACAGGCGGCAGTACTACTGATGGTCGAGGCGGCGCGGCGATGGCGGCGGTGGCGCATGCGGCAGTTACGGCGGCCGAGACACTGGCAAGGGCAACCACCTCTACGGACTGTGCATCGTGGCAAAGCATGCTTGTTGCTCGTTGCAACATGCCACGGAGGCCCCCGACGCCGATGCCACCCGCCGATCACCACCCCCCGTCGTCAAGGCAGCTCTCCAGGCTCGCTCACTCGCTCTATTACATTAATGCATCGTTGATAGCATACTACTGATATGAATCGCCTGGAAGCTGCGCGGTCGTGTAGAGGCGCCGCGGCCAAGGAATATAGGCCTGGGAGGTGGTGGTGGTGGTGGACGTTTACGTTCAGGATTCGTGTCTGGGCGTGGGGGGAGGTGGTGTGGGGGTTGCTTCGCGATCATATCTAGTACTGCGTGGGTCAGCCGTGCCCTACCAAGAACACCCACCTTCTCTCCAGCGGCTCGGCCCGTGGCGAAGCGGCCGAATGCGCCAAGCATGGCCGTGCATGTCGAGAGGAAGAGGGCAAAGACGGCCGCAACGGTGAGCCAGTTGGCGTTGCCCTGGGTGTGTCAGTGGCTCTAGAGGAACACCAGGCAGCCACTCACGAGCTTGGCCGAAATGTCGGCGTCGTGCAGGCGGTTCTTGAGCACGTTCCAGAGCACCATGTCAATGACGAAGACGACGAGGCCGATGAACGCGCCGAGGAAGGCAAAGACGCTCATCAGGATCGTGAGGATGCGGTTCGCGATGGCGATGCCGAGCAGGCCGAACACGAGGGACAGGAAGGCCAGGAAGCCCGCGATGGGGTGCAGGATGAGCGTGTACGTCAGGTTGTGGAGGACGGTCGAGTTGAGGTTGACGCTGGGCCGGGCGTCAGTGGACATGCATGACGAGCGATAACAAGTCTGCGGCACTGCGGCGAGTGTGCCGCTGCGGCAAGGCCAGCCCTCGCGGCCCGACTGGGCTAGCTTGCACCTGCCGCGGCGTCCGCTCGTTTCCCTGCTGCCACAGCGACGCAGCACCCTGCACTACTACGACGACGACTCACTTTGCCGCGCCAGCAGCAGACAGCGCATAGCCCACGCTGCGGTGACTGCACTGCCCGTGCTTGATGCACATGCCGAAGACTCCGAACACGGTCTCGCCGGCTGGGGTGCGGACGTCGAGGAAGGAGATCTTGTCCCAGACTGGCGGGGAGACGGAGGCCTGGGAGGAGCGAGCGAGCGTCAGCGAGCGAGCAGGAGTGAGGGAAGGCAACGACTGCCGCCGCACTCACGAACAAAAGCAGTACCATGGCCGCAAAGGAGAAGAGGAGGGCCGGGAAGATGGGGTTGGGCATTTTGGTTCTGGTGGTGGTGGTGGTGTTGGGGATATACACAGCTAGGTGACTGGGAGAAGGGGGTTAGACAGCGCGGCTGTACGTTACAGGTGAGGTGTGTGCGGGGTGGGTGGTAGTCGGCGAGTCGTCAAGACTTGCGAGGACGGAGGGTGGTGGGGCGATGGGTGGGAGCGGGCAGGGGACTTGTTTGTTGTGGCTTGCTTGGCTCGACGGTGACGGTGACGGCGGTCGTGGTCGGGTCGTGCGAGTGGCAGTGGGTGGTGGAGCGGGTAGGCGCTGGCGGTGGTAGACAGAGGCTGCAAGAGCTGGCTGGACAAGTAGATGATTTGTGTAGGAGGAGGAGAAGGGAGTAGTTGGAGCTTGGCTTGGAGCAATGTCGCAACTGGCTGCGGTGTGGGGTGGTGGCGCCAGTAAAGTCAACCCACAAAAGGTCATTTAAGCGGCATGAACCCCTCCCTCCATTCCCGCGGTAGGGTGGGGTGGCTGGTCGCCGAGACTGGTAGGACTGATGTCACTCAGGGCTACATGCCTGGCACCAAGCACCACCACATTGCTGCCGTACTCCACATTACTCCGACAATGCTTAGCATGCTGCGCTGGCCAGCCGGTGGCCCACTGTACTTACTGCGGCCTGCGCGGTCCCCCTCCGTGATGATGATCTGCAGCGCGATCGCTGGACCTGGGGCCAGCTCTCACGCATCTCGACACGAACAAACGCGCACACGCGCCGCGCGCGCGCGCCACGCTAAGCAAACAAACAGGACGACGAGGTACGACATACGGCCTGCGTCGACCGCCAGCGCCGCCGCGTCGTCGTCCTGTTTCGGCTTCTACCATCTTATCTGCTGCGCGCGCGCCCGAGCCAAGGAGCCCACTGGGGCTCCCACGGCAAACCTGTCACCAGACCAGGCGGTCGCTTGCAGCCGCTCGCCCTCGTGGCCTTGCGGCTCGTGCCGCCCGCGCTCACCCCCCTCCCCTCCCCCCGGCTCATCGTAAAGTTGCATCAAAGGGTATACACGTCTCTGACCTCACTAAACTACGTCGTCGTCGTCGTCGTATGGATCGAAGAGGAAGGGAAACAGCAGGGAACAAAAGAGTAGAGTATACGGTGGGGGTGAATGGCAGAGAGACGCAGAAACGTGGACGAGTTCGACTTTGGGTAAACCACACAAACACGAGTCTGACCGAAAAAAGAGTGAGACAAAATAGAGAAAACGGAGAGGCGTGGCGAGGAGGACGAGAGGGCAACGGCAGCGCGTGAGCGAGCGGACTGGCGAGAGGAGGAGGGGGGACAAGGTGTAAATTAACGCGCTGTCGTGTGCCGATGCGATGTGGGATGAGACGTTTAAGAGGGGGCCGGGGTTGTCGCCTCAGCCAGTGACGAGAATTTGGTGAACAGATCAGGCCTTGGTTCCCTTGACATTTTGCGACAGCCACTGCAAGCCCTCGAACAGACCCTCGCCCGTTGTTGCGCAGCTGTGTGTGGTGTGAGTGGAAGGGATCACATTGCGGGGAGAATGTTGACGCGCGACGCGACAACCCCGCTCACACGACCTTACGTACCTTGGGTGGACATACCACGACCTATCCCGCATCCTGTGCAAGCCGAGCTTCTCAGTCACCTCGGCTGGTGACATGGCACCCTGGATGTCCTGCTTGTTGGCAAAGACCATCAACAGGCAGTCCTTCATCTCCCGGTCGGCGAGGATACGCTCGAGCTCCAGTCTGGCCTCCTCGATACGGTCACGGTCGGCCGAGTCGATAACAAAGATGAGACCCTGGGGTGGGTTAGCGGGAGCTGAGGGGGACTGCTTGTGCTGGTACGGAGCGTGGTGGGGCCTTCGGAGCAGCCAGGCAATGACTCGACGGAAGCCAGCCTGAGCCTGCAAACCTGGACTGGCCGCCCGTGCTCGAGCGCCCACATCCGACACGGCAATGCGCCGCCAACGCGTCAACGCGCCGACACAGCCGACAATGCGGTGGACAGCCCACCCAACCACCAACACACCACAGCCTCCAATCCACGACACCCACCTGAGTACCAGTGTAGTAATGTCTCCACAGGGGACGGATCTTGTCCTGTCCTCCGACGTCCCAGACGTTAAACTTGACATTCTTGTACGTGACCGTCTCGACGTTGAAGCCGACTGTGGGGATGGTGGTTACCGACTGGTTGAGCTTGAGCTTGTAGAGGATGGCTGTGGGGTTAGTTGCGCTGCTGCCTGCACCTGGCGTCGCCAGGAGTGCCGCCCGCCCACTCACTCGTCTTTCCTGCTGCGTCGAGACCGAGCATGAGGATGCGCATCTCCTTGTTTCCAAACAGCTTGCCTGTGGTCGCGGCCACGTCATATGCAATGTGAGGTGAGTCGGAGGCGTCGCGGGATGAGTAGGGCGGGGAGGTCGGCGTCAGCGGCGTAGGTGTGTCGTGATGTCGTTTTGTGTCGGGTGGGTGGAAAGAAATCGTCAGCGTAAAGCTCAGTACGTTGGGCAGGGGATGCTTGCTCGGCGTGCGCTGCGGCGATGCCGACGACGCGCTCACGACGGCCTGCGCGCGCGCACGCGGCGACCCGGCGACTGCGATCCGCGGCGGGGGCGTCGCGTGGCCTGGCTTGTGTGTGCGCCGCACGCGCCGAGCAAGCAGCAGCCTGCCATCGCAATCCACTTACCGAGCGCCTTGCTCAGTGATCCGCCCATTGTGAATTAGGTGTTGCGTGTGGTGGTGGTGGTGGTGGTGGTGGTGTGGTCGTAGAGTCGTTGTTGTGATGCAAGGCCCGGGTGAGCTTGTGATGGATGGATGCCTTTCGCTATCGATCGATCGGGTGTGTCGTCGTGTTGTTGGTCGTCGTCGTTGTCGTCGTCGTCGCAGCAGCCAAACAAACGAGTGTGCGTGCGGGGGCGGGCGGGGCTGTGGCAAAAAAAGTGTAAAGAGTATATGTAGGATGGATGAGGTTGATGGGCCGAGGAAAGCAGTGGTGAAAAGGTTGGCCTCGGTGGATGGCAGCGGTGGTCGTTGACGACGTGCCGTGTGCAGTGGAGGAAGGGTGTGTGCGTACAGCCAGTGGCAGCGAGGCAGCGAGGCAGCAGCAGCCCGCCCAGCCCAGCGCCATCCTCGCCGGCCCAGTCGCGCGGATGCCACCTCACTTTCCCACTTTGGTACCACCAGGCCCTTCAGGTAACAAGTAGCGTGGGCGGGCGGCGGCGCGCGCGACAGTGGCTCACCGCGCGTCAGGCTTGTCCTAGCCGGAACCCTGTGGCGTGGCGCGGGTGGCCAGGCGTCAGTCGACCTAGGAGCCCATACCACCCACCCGCACAACGCCGCCATGCATCCGCCCGCTGTCGTCCCCGTCGGCGCCGCCGCCGCGCCGCCGCTCCTTGCGCCTGGCTCTTCGCCGCAGTGCCCTCCGTCCCTCCCACCACCACCGCGTCATGAATGCTCGTGCCGTTAATGCACTCTCGTCCCGGGCGGCGATCACTGTGCCGGGGGTTGCGTAATGCCGCGTTGTGGCAGCGGGGGCAATTGCCACCGACGATCAGGCCAAGTACGTCAACAATTCAACAACAGTGGCATCTGCATCATCGACGTTGCCATTCATTACCGCAACCCACCCACCCACAATGATTCGCTCAAACCCAACAGCCATCCCCCTCCGCCCGTCCGACCTCAAGCTCCTCCAGCGCGAGCTCGACGCGCGCCGCGACGCCGCAGCGTTGTCAGCAGCGGGGGCGGCGTCGGCCTCCGCTGCCGCCGCGAGTGCGGGCAAGGACAAGGCCAAGCCCAAGGCCAGCAAGGCGACGGCGCACGCGAATGGCTCCAGCGCCACGACGGCCGCGGGCCCTGCGGACGCCGCTGTTGAGGAACGTAGGCAGCGGCGCGCTGCTATGAGCGCCAGCGAGCGGATCGGGCTGTAGTGTGGGTTGCAGATCCTTAATAGTACGAGCTGACCCACCAGTCATGCCCGGACCTCAACACCCTCATCACGACGCACACAACACCCACAACCATCACTTCACGGCCACACCCCCGCCACAGCACGGCTCCACGCCCACCCCCCACTGTACAATACCACGCAATGCATATGTACATGAGACAACTAGACCCGCGCCAGCACCAACAGACCTTCACACCTAATAGCCCCGCCGCAGCCGCTCAATCTCAGCCTGCTGCTTGGCAATCACCTCGCGGCTGGCTCGTAGCTCGTCAACCAACGGGCTGATAGCCGAGCGGATCTCATTCTGAAGTTGTCAGCTCATCCCCCACCCACCCACCCCACTCACCTTGAGATTTCTTCCCATGCGCAGCACATCCAGCTGGAGGTTGGCAATCTCGCGCCGCATCTCGTCGTACGCCTCCCACGTCGGCGGCGCGTCGCGGTCCTCTGGCGGCGTGGAGCCTCTCCGCGAGCGCGGGCTGATGCTCTCCTCCTCGATCGGCTCGACCGCCGCTGAGGCGCGTAACCTCGCCGAGCTGGGCTGGCGTGTGGGCACCGGGCCAGAAGTCGGCGTCGCGATAGACACTGCGCGGGTACTTGGGCGAGGCAGCGCAGCGGCTGCCTGACGCACTGGCGCGCTGACGGTCCGCTCGCCTCTCTTTTCCTCCACACCGCGCTCCTTCTTGTCGTCAAAGCCGCGGCTGACAGGCGACGAGGGGACGTTGGTCGCCTTGCTCTCGGCGAGGACGTTGCGGGCTAACGACGGCGTGGAGCGCGCGCGGCGGGGCTGGGGCTCGTCAGCACAATATAAAGCCCCCTCCTGTCACCGACTTACAGCTTCGACGGGGGGTAAGCTAACCGCGTCGAGCACGGGATGCTCGAGCGCCACCTCGGTCGGGCGCAGCGACGGCCCAGCAAGATCGACAATGAACAGTCTTCCCGTGGCAGTGCGCGCAGCGAGGATATCGCTGTCAACGAAGACCAAGCCGGCAACCTCGTGCCCGAACGACAGGGTAGTCGGCGCCGTGGCCAGCTCGTCGACATTCAGCACGGCGACTTCGCCCCGCGCGCCCTCGGCGGCGAGGGCTAGCCGCTTGCCGCTGCTCGCTAGGTGCGCGACGGCACAGTTGACCTGTGCTGAGGCATGCTCGCCCGTCTTGAGCGCGACGAGAGCGACGCCGTCGGCGGAGGGGACGACGAGCGACGCCGGGTCGGCGAGTACTCTTGCTGCTGTGACTGGCTGGCCGTGTCAGCGCCCCACACCCACAAAACCAAACTCACCACCTCGATGCCCTCGAGCACCGTCCGGCGGCCGTCAGAGTCGAACGCGACCACCTCCTCGCCGAGGACGACGACGGCGTCTCCCCCTCCCACGAGGGCAGTGATTCCTGCCGGGGCGTCGAGCGTACCCGTCGGCGCCCACTTGCCGTTCACGCGCCTCCACACGCGCAGCTCCGAGCCCGAGGACACGACCACGCCGCCGGCGAACGCAGCGACGTGCTCCACGCCCTCTCTGGCGCTGATCTCGCCGATGCGCCGCCCACGCGCGTCGTACTCCCACACGACGGGCGCCGAGCGCGCATACACGTACACATGCCCGTTTGGCCGTACGGCCGCGTGCGGCGTCGCCGAGGCGGGAAAGCGCGAGGGGAGCGCGAGCGGCGTGCTGGACTGCACGGTGCGGAAGGTCGGCGAGGCCGAGGCGCCGCTGCCTGAGCTGGCCGAGGCGCGGCGCAGCGTCAGCAGGCTCAGAGACGTCGGGTGTACTAGCAGTGTCGTGCCCATGCTTGGTTGTTGTTGGTTGTTGGGTCTTTGGTGAACAGTGCAGACGAGCGAGCCTTGTTGTTGTCATCCAACGTCGAGTGTTGCTCGAAATCAGGCGCGAAGTGTAAACAGCGGGAGCAAATTGTCTTGACAACACCCAGGCCCGGGCCTTAGTCCAACTGATGATGCATCATGCTCTTTATTCTTTCCTATGCAGTTTCGTCGCGGGAGATGGGTGGTCATACAAATGACAACTGTCGGCAGGTAGGGTGCGACAGAATAAATACAGGGTGATTAATGTTCGGGGGGGAGGGGAGGGGATACTTGGGACTCTCTACGACAACGCCATCTACCACAGCGCAAATGTCATTAGGACGAGGGCCAAAAACGAGCCGGCTTTGGGGTCAAGGGCACCCGCCGCGCTCGTGTGGTCGGCGGATCCTCCGGGCCAGCCGGGGGGTTTAGCAGACTCGGTCGCACTCGTGTTGCGAGGGAGCGAGATGATGGGGACGGCACTGACGGCGAACGCCGAGCTGTTGCCCAGGCCGATTGCCTGCTGTGCGCCAGTCGGGACGGCAGAGGCGAAGATGTACGACGGCGTCGAGTGGCTTGGGTTGGGCAGCAGCGCGTTGGGGAGCACCGTGTTGATCGTCACTGTCGGGGCGGCCAGGTCAAACGTTGACACGGCCGGTGCGGCAGACGCTGTGCCCGTGGCTGGTGGCGGTGGGGCCGGAGCGTCGCGGATGGGGAGGAAGCCAACCTGCGGAGGCTGCACGCCGTTAATGCCATAGCTGAAGACGGTGTACACGTTCTTGAGGAACGGTGTGCCCAGCTGCCAGTCGATGCCGTCACCCGTGGCCGGGGCAACAACAGGCCACGCCAGACACATTGAGCTGCCAGAGACCGCAGCGTAGATCCAGTCGTCCGGCTGCAGCTGGACATAGCGGCCGCCAAAAGAGAAGCCAAGGGTGGCCTTGGTATTGCAAGGCACAGCCCACTGACCAGCGGCGACCTGGCGGGCGTCGGGAATCTTGGAGAAGAGGCTCACAACATCCTGCTGCGGGCCGTAGATGCCGTTCGTGCCGATGTCAAGGAGAGCAAGAGATGGGACACCAATGGACGCGTAGCTCGAGTTGAGGCCAACAGCCGTGCCGTTAAGCTGCAGGCCAGTAAGCGCGACTGTCCAGTAGAGATACTGCTCGTCCTCAAGCTGGCTCAGTGAGTTCGGTACGCCGTTGGCACTAGGCGCGGGCGCGTCCGAGGTCGAGACCAGAGCGGGTGCGGTGACGGGTTCAGCGGGCACCACGTCCGTGGCCGTGTCGGTGGACGTGTCTGTACCCGTGTTCGTTGCGGTCGTCGCGAGAGACGCCGTGGCCACGGGTAAAGCTGGCCCAAACGGCACAACCGGCCACCACTCAATGTCGGCGAGGGTACGGCCAGTGGTAGTGTTCTCAGAGACGTACTCCTCCGACACGCCGCCAATGGTAAGTGAGCCAGTGTCGAGCTGGTACCGTGCGAGCGTTACCGGCGAGACAGACTGTAACGTGCCAGACGTGGCATTGGCAGACAGATTCCGCGGGGGCGGTGACAGGCCGAGCGCAAAGACCGGGTACTGGATCTCTGGGATGGTCACGAGTGACTCGAGAAGGGTAGGGAGGTAGGCCTGGTGCGCCGCAGCCGGTGGGCCTGTTGGTGCTGCTGCGCTTGCGCTTGCACTGGCGGAGACTGACCCGGAGGAGGGCGCAGCAGCCACAGAAGCCGAAGAAGTGGACGACACGGTGCTCGCAGCACTGGGCACGACGGGAGTCAGGAGGCTGCGCGCAAGAAGCGACAGGCGGGGGAACCCGAAGCCAATCATGCCCGAGATTTGCTGTGACGAGAGCGTGAGGTTTGTCGAGTTGACCAGGCCTGGGCAAGGGTCAGCACTGCCACAAAGGTGACTGTGCGCGCAGAGCGCAGCGCCAAGGGTGCACTGCCGCCACACCTCTCACACACCACTCACCAAACACCTGTCCGTCGATAGTGGTGTGCCCGATTCCCACAAGTTCGCGGGCGGCGAACCCAGACGCGACGGTTCTGTCTGCAAAGCGAGCCGTGAAGCGCGTGCCGTTGCCGTTGACGCTCACAAACGACGACGAGTGGTGAGATGCGTCGTAGTATGGGTTGGCTTGACCCGCCGATGGGCAGTTGGACCCGCACAGCGTCGAGGCGAGGAGCAAGTCCGAGCTGCCAGTGTCGAGCTGGAGGGGGTACGCAACGGGAGGGTTGCCAAACGCGATGGGAACGACGTACGTGCTGGGCAGTGTGAGCGGTGTTGCCTGGGAGGACTTACGACTGGGCCGAGCCGAGCGCGATGATGGAGCCGTTGAGCGCGGCGGTGCCTGCGCGCTTGGCATGGGGCTCGTCGGCGGCGGCGACGTGCTCACGCACGTGGAGCTCGAAGGCACTGACGCCGACACCAGGCACAGGCGCTGCGTCGCGGCGCTGCATGTGGTTGGACCGCGGACGGGGGAGGTATCCCTCTGGTACGGCGCGGCGTGCCGGTGCATGGCCGGCCGCGAATGCGCGCAGCTCGGCAGCGTCGACGGACGCCGCGTCGGCCTGCGCGAGCGGCAGGCCGAGTGCCAGGACGGCGAGGTGGAGGAGCATGGGGAATGTTGTTGTTGTGATGGTGAGTGTCCGAGTGTCGGTCGGGTATTAATGTGTGCGCATAGAGAGGGAGTGTGGG
Organism: Vanrija pseudolonga; assembly: GCF_020906515.1. Classification (NCBI taxonomy): domain Eukaryota; kingdom Fungi; phylum Basidiomycota; class Tremellomycetes; order Trichosporonales; family Trichosporonaceae; genus Vanrija; species Vanrija pseudolonga. The sequence goes on along the minus strand of NC_085851.1, from coordinate 2,433,548 downwards.
TGATGGGAGAGGGGGTCGGGGCGAGGGTCACAGCTGCTTCTGGGCTGCTGCTCGATGCTGGCTACTGGTGCTGCTGCAAGAGAGAGATGTGCAAGGTGTGATGAAGCAACAGAAGCAGTGTTAAAAGTGGCCGTGTTGCGGCGTCGCGGCGTCACTGGTGCAGTTGGTGCGCAGTCGGCTCCTGGCAACTAGTCGTCGGCACGGCAACGAGGAACGGCACGATGAAACCAAAATTCAGTGGCGTCCTTGTCGGGGCGAGACGGTGCCGCGCAATGTGATGCAGAGAATGAGAACGAGTGTGTGTTGTTGCGAGGTGCAGGTGCGAATGCGAGAGAGTGAGTGAGTGAGATGAATGCGACGTCGAAGCGTCACTCCACTGCCCGCCCTTGTGCTGCGCGCCGGTGATGGACGCTGTTTGCCATCTTTGGCTAGCAGTCGTCGCAAGTCACGAGGCACGTGAAAACCCAAGTGGCACTGGCACGGCACTGCGGCACATGGCCTTGCTCCCCTTGCATCCCTTGCACGACGACTTCACGACCGCAAGCTCGTGGCGATGACGATGACGCCCAGCCAGATCGCGCACTCGGCAAAAGGCTGCAGAGCAGAGATCTATCACGCCTGCATCTAGTTACCGCTGCGTGCGCGATCTGGCGGTTCGTGGCGGCAGCAGCGGTGTCGCGGTCTGCCAGCGCCGCGACTCTGCTGCCCTCATTCCTCCTTCCTCCTTCCTCGTGCTTGTCCGCCAGCAGGCAGCTTGGCACGGCTCTTAACCCTCGCCGCGAGCGCGGAGCCGACTCGAACTCATGTACCAGCCTACGCGTGCTCGTAGCCCGCAAGTCGCAGCTCGCCTCGCCTCACCTCGCCCCGCCCCTTCCCTTGATTCAAGAGTTCTCGTCGCAGTTGTAACCCTCCCTGACAACACAGCACCACTATGGTTCCATCGTCGTCTCTACGGCCGCCATGACCAACCAACAGTAACGATGTGAATGCACAGCGGACTCATGCCGAGGTTCTACGCCGCTTCTAGGCCGTTCAGTCATCGCGCATGCATGGTTTCGGGTGACATTTCCGCGTGTGCACGTGGGCAAGTGTCAGGCTCATGCTTTCACCCTAACACACCCGCTCCTACCGCTTACACGCCTGGCGAGATTTCCGAGCACCACCATGTTTCAGGCACCACTATGCTGCAGCCAGGCTGATCATTTTGAGTCGACCAAGGAAAAGTGATCCGAACATCACCACGACGGCTACCCGAAAGAAATACAAAGGGAGGGACAGGCATCTCGTCCATCTCACTACACACCCACACCACACCCACACAAACATGCGCCCATTGTCCCCCGTTTCCGTCCGCGACGTGAGCATCACCGCTAGCAGCAGCACGAGCCAGGCAGGTGACTCGCAGCACGAGCTGACGCCGCCACAGGCCGCCGAGATCCTCGACGACAGGCGTGTCAAGAACATCCGCCCGCTCATCCCGTACGTCCGACATTAAGGCAGTTGCTGACCTTTAGCCCCCAGATCCTTGTCGAGGAGTGAGTTGGCCAGGCGACGCCTACCGGAGCACCCCACCTGACAGCACAGGATCCCCCTCACCCTCCGCGGCGCGCAGACCGTCATCGATGGCCGCAAGCAGATTGAGAACATCATCAAGGGCGACGACGACAGGCTACTCGTCATTGTCGGGTGCGTGGAGCGTTGCAGGCCGCATCGCATCAGCTAACGTCCCAGCCCCTGCTCGGTCCACAATGTCGAGCAGGCGCTCATCTACGCCCGCGAGCTCAAGAAGTACGCCGACACGGTCGACGACGACCTCATGATCGTCATGCGCGTCTATTTTGAGAAGCCCCGTACCACGGTTGGCTGGAAGGGCCTCATCAACGACCCCGACATGAACGGCTCGTACCAGATCAACCGCGGCCTCAAGACGGCCCGCAAGCTGCTTCTCGACATTGCCGAGATGGGCCTCCCCACCGCCGGCGAGTTCCTCGACGTCATCTCGCCCCAGTTCCTTGCCGACCTCTCGTCGTGGGGCGCCATCGGCGCCCGTACCACCGAGTCCCAGGTGCACCGTGAGCTTACTTCTGCTCTCTCCATGTCGGTCGGCTTCAAGAACGGTACCGTGAGTGTCGAATCGAGTCGAGTCGAGCCCTAGTGCCACAGGCGGCCCGTGCTAACTCGCCCCCCTTTCTTTCAGGACGGCTCGATTGACATTGCCGTCGACGCTATCAAGGCCGCTGCCGCCGGCCACACCTTCCTCTCGGTCACCAAGCAGGGCCTCACTGCGATCGTCGAGACGTCGGGCAACCCCTCGACGCACGTCATCCTCCGCGGCTCGACCAAGGGCCCCAACTTCAGCGCCGAGCACGTCAGCGCCGCCGCCGAGAAGCTCAAGAAGGCCGGCCTCGTCCCCCGCCTCATGGTCGACTGCTCGCACGGCAACTCGTCAAAGCAGCACATCAAGCAGCTCGAGGTCGGCAAGGACATTGCCGAGCAGCTCGCCAACGGCCCCACCGCCCAGCAGCTCCTCGGTGTCATGATCGAGTCCAACATCAACGAGGGAAGGCAGAACATTCCCCCCGAGGGTCCTTCGGGCCTCCTCTACGGTGTCTCCATCACCGACGCCTGCATCTCGCTCGAGCAGACCTTCCCCCTCCTCAACGAGCTGGCTGCCGGTGTCCGCGCCCGCCGCGAAAACGTCAAGGCCAGACTCTCGAGGGCGTAAGCCGAGTTGTTGTAGAAGTTGTCAAAAGCGGGTCAGTGTGCCAAGTGCACCCTCGCAGTACGGTAGTTTCACGCATATGCATTTGGAATGCTCTTTTGTCTTTTTATTATTCAACAGAAAAAATGTAACAGTGTGTGTGGTGGGTGTGTGTGGGGTGGGTGTCACAGTGTATATGCCAATGCGAGTGTCTATGTACAGTTGTGTGGCCATTACACGGCGCCAAGGACTTGGAGCTCGTCGTCGTCGTCCGTGTCGATGGCAGAGGGCGACGAGGGGTCTTGGGGCTTACCTGAGTCCTCTTCAACAGACTCGTCCTCGTCCATCTCCTCGTCGCTGTCGTCGCCAGCCTCCTCATCGCTGTCCTCCTCGTCCTCCTCGTCATCCTCATCATCCTCATCCTCATCCGTCTCCGAGAACACCTCGCCTGGGAAGCCAATGAACTCTGATTGGTCATCAAACGCGGCGGGTGCAGCACCAGAGCTAGTAGGACGAGCAGCAGCCGGAGCGGCCGCTGCCACCGCCGCAGCGGTCTTCTTGGCCTTCTCGGCACGGAGGATGTGGCGAAGACCACACCTCGCGCCGCGAGAACACGTCCCCTTGTCATGGAACTCTGGGCATTCCCAGATGTGGAGCTCGGGACAGGTGCCTGCCTCCTCATCACACCAGCCTTCACGGGCAAACGCCTCGCACACGGGCGCGTCGTCGGCAACACGTACATGGGGGAACTTGCACTTGTCCCCCTTGTAGCAGGTTGATGTGGCTTGGAAGCGAGCACACGAGGGAGCATTGTGGGCGGACGGAGTGTGGGACAGAGGACAGTTGTTTCCCCGGTCACACTTGTCGTACATGAATGCCGGGCAGATTGCAATGCGTCCAGGCGTGTGCTTGTAAGGACAGGTCAAAGCTCGTTCGCAGCGGCCTGTAAAGTAAGTAGGGCGTTAGTGTCAATCCCAAAGTGCAGTGAGAACGCCCAGGTCGATCGAAAGAGGCTTGAGCCTCTCCTTGCCGGTCGCCGGCACGCACCCGTCTTGGTCCAGTACCGGCAGGGCTTCTTGGCCTGCTCGGCACGCCGCGCCGCAAGTCTGTGTGGTTAGTATTGCTTCCGCGTGGGCAAACGCACGTCGACCTTGACACGAGGTCTCCGCGCTTCGTGCGGCGGTACTGCTCGCCAGCGTACTTGAGCGACTGGCGAGTTGGCGTGGAAGTGGCATTCTTCTTGGGCTCGAGTTCTGCGTGGTGAGTGCTGCACAGCAGAGGGCGATTAGCACCTACCTTGAAGGCGGACGAGCTTCTGGCCATCCTCGGCAAACTCGAAGATGACACCGTCGATCACCACGCGCTTGCCTTGTGTGCCGCCCGGTGATGAATCTGTGGACGACTGCAGCACTTGGATGTGAGCAGGCACCTTGGGCGGGCGAGGTGGTCGTGGTCTAGATGACAGCTTGTTGCTGAGCGTGTCAGCTGGGAACGCGTCGTGTTACCGGCAGCTTACCTCTTGTCCACGGTCATCAAGCTCATGTTCCCCCCCTTGCTCGTCTTCTTGACCCAGTTGCTCGACTCCGCAGCAGGCTTGGGGGCGGCATCCTCCACAGGTGGGGTGACCTCGCCCTCCTCTCTCTCGCTTGGACCAGTCGTGGGACGATCAACAGGGGTACTTGATCCAGATGCGTTGTTTCCTCTCAAGTCAAGCGAGTACGACCCTCCACGACCACGCCCGCCGCGGCCTCGGCCACCGCGTCCGCGAGGCGCACCACGGTACGAGCTCCCACGGGAAGGGTAGCCGCGGTACGGGTGGTAGCTAGACTGGTGGTGGTGGCTGCTCGAGGAAGACTGCGAGTAGGACGTGATTGCGCCTGGTGAGTGTTAGCTGGTGATCAGGCTACGTACGGGATTGCACCAACCTGATAGCTTGGCTATCTCCTGCTGCAGGAGCAGCTTCTGTCTCTCTGCTGCTGACATTGGCGGCATGTTGCGCGTTGGTGATCAAGAATGATGAGGAAGATGAATGACAAACACACAATCAAGTTGGATGGACGGACCTTGTGCTCTTGCCACCAGAGACGATTGGTGGTGTCGAATTTGTTCGATCCCTCTCGTTTAGGATGCTGAGTGGCAAAGTGGCATTCACGCTGCACTTTACGCACGGACCGCCTTCCCTCGCGGCCTCGCGGCGGCGGCGACGCGTCCTACCATCCAGAATGATGCGCGTCGCGTGTGTCGAGAAGGGGCGCAGCGTGCGGTGTGCAACATGCAGGAGTAGCACCAGGCTGCCTTGACTCAACCGCCCGTCTTCCCTCTTGCCACCCAACCTCGTCTCCCCCCTTTCTCCTCTTCACAACCTTTCCCACTTCTCGCTGTCACTCTCATCAATCCTCTTCTCATTGCCCAAAATCATCACCACCCGCCATGTTCTACCCCGAAGACTTCATAATAACCAAAAAGGGGTCCAAGTGAGTGCCCCTGGAGCGTTACACCCTTGCTCGCCATCACTGACACACACGCACACAGCCTGGGCATCATTTGGTGAGTTCGGCGCCTATTCGCACCAGCCACAATGACCCCCTTCGCCTCCTCACTCACACACTCAGGCTCATGGGCACCCTCGGCCCGCGAGACAAGAAGCTCGGACGCAACTCAAAGGCCATCACCAATGTGAAGATTTCACGCGTGTGCGACGATATTGCCGAGCCGCCCGAGCCCATGTCACTGCGCTTGAGCAGTCATTTACTTGTCGGCGTTACTCGGTGAGCATCGAGCTGCGGTGTGAGTGGTATCAGCTCTGATGCTCACAAAACAGTGTCTACGGCCGCAATTATGGCATCTTTGCTGCGGTAGGGGAGACGGTCGCGAGGGAAGGTCACTGACTCTACCATAGGAGGTGCAGAACTTCCACACGCTCCTCCGTCGCTCCGAGGCGTCACTCGCCACTGGCAAGGGCCCCAACAACGGTGGCATTGACCTCCCCGGAGGAGGTATCAGCCGGTGAGCTGGAAAAGGGATCCAGTGCACAGCTAACCTCCCAGGATCGACCAGATCACCTTCGCCGCTTTCAACCCCGACATCGACGCCATCACCAATTTTGACTTCGAGTTCATCGTGAGTCGAACTGCCATCGACGGAGAAAGTTAACCTCGCAGAACTGGAACGACCCGAACTTTGGCCCAGTGGCGAACAACCGCAAGCGCCGTGCAAGCTCCAAGTTATCGTCCCTCCCGACTCAGCCGACACAGGAGGAGAGTGAGGACGAGGATGACGAAGATGGGGAGGACCATACTGGCCGCGTGAACCGCAAGCGCAGGCGCACTGGTGGGGAGGACTGGCAGTGATCTGGGCTAACATCAAGGCACCCCGCTCTTTGCAGGATCCCAGGACCTCCACCACCGCGGTTACAGCCACGACCGTGACGACGATAGCAACCTCGACTCGATTCTCAAGGACGCGCTCGACCAGCAGGAGTTTGAGCCAATGGACCTCGGATTAGACGCGGACCTCTTCATGCCCCCTAGCGACGACTTCAGTGCCGGTGGCAACATGTTTGACGGTCCCGGGGACTTTGGCATGCTGGACATGAACTTCAACCAGTGAGGCAGAGCGCTGTTCGGCATGAGCTGAAGAGCCGCAGTGACAACCTGAACCAGGTGTCGCCCCTGAAGAGCGCCATAAAGAAGAGGAAGACTGCAGACGATGAGAGCAGCGAGACTGCCTCTGACGTCGAGGAGAATCTTAAGGTCGACCCAAAGGTCAAGAAGACTCGCAAGAAGAAGGTCAAGCGTGTTACATTCGACGAGGTGAGGGGCAAACTGGGAATAAAGCTGACCACCAAGGACATCGAGTTCAACCTCAACCAGACCAACTTTGGAGGTTACGAAGCCGAGATGGCCCGGCAGAAGACGGCCGTGGAGGCCAAGAAGCGTGACAAGGAACTCGACATTAAGGCCAAGGCTATGGTGGATGGCGCCGGTCTCTGGATCACCTGTCAGCTTAGCAGTCCCGTGTTGAAGCTGACGAGCACAGTCCTTGACGAAGACATGGCCGCCTTGTTCGCGACAATGGCCCAGCCACCCAAGTTCGGCTGGGAGATCGACGCCGAGAACCCCAGCAGCTCCAAGACGACGCCCGAGAAGTCACCAAGCCTGGAAGAGCGTCCCCCACAGAACCCCACGGACGTCTTCGGCGAGATGCACATGATCGACGATGCTCCTTTCATGGAGATGGTGAATGACAAACTGCGCCAAGCGCTTACTTGCGACAGAACGACCTCCAGCTGCCCGGCTCGGAAGACGCATTCTTCCGTCGCACCCCCAGCGAAGTGCCCGATGAAGTCGGCCGTCGCTTCTCCCAGCACAGCCAGCAGCTTCCGGTAAGTGACCATTTGTCGCAGATCTGACAAGCCCAGTGGGACGGCGTCGCCTCGAGCGACTTTGGAGGCCTCGACTACCCCGACGGTCTTCGCTCCAGCATCACACCGATGAGCGCGCGCATCAGTCTCATGACTCCACTGGAGAAGCGGTTAGCTAACCCGACGTGCTTCGAAGCTAACACCATCAGCATTCGCTCTGGAAACGCCAAGAAGTCGATCAGCGGCTCAGTCAATCGTCCTCGTCAGCGTTCCCGCTCCGGCTCACTCCTCAGTCACATGGCCGACGACGAGGAGCTGATGCTGTTCAAGGGAAATGATGACGATGACCGGGAGCGTGGGTCCACGGAGTATTGCTGAGCTGACCCATCAGTGCCAGACCACAACGTCAGCGCCTCGCAGCTCTACGACGAGAATGACCGCAACCCGTTCAGCCCCGTCATGCTCGCGACGCTCGAGACGCAGTGCCGCAGCTTCTTCACATTCGTCGAGACGGAGATGATCCGCAAGGAGGTCGACGAGCTCGAGTTTGACGAACTCGTGGACCGCGGCGCCACGAAGCGTGTGGCAGCGGCTGCATTCTACAACTGCCTCAGTGAGTCTGCCACAAGTTCACGCTGACCCAAGCGCTCGCGACCAAGGCGATTCTGTCCGTGCACCAGCCGGAGCGTCAGGTCCTCGACTACGACGACGAGGACGAGCCGCCGACCGAGCAGCCCATCACCATCCGCATCGCTCCTCGCCCCATGGCCGCGGAGTAAGCGCACGCACAATCTTTGTGAAGTCGGTCCAGTCCAGGGTGGCGCCTCTGGCCCCCATCACCACCATCTGCATTGCCCCCATGTGATAGTACAGAAAGTCAGAAGAGATGCACGTATACTGTGAATTGCGCTCGTGCAGCGAAGACGAACACGTCAGCAGTTGTTCGGCCGACCTGTCGCCAGACGACCTGGCCTAGTCAGTAAACGCCACCTCCCAGCCACCTGTCTCAGCCGCCGTCGCGTCGTCGTTGGTACAACAGCCAGTGGCTAGTGCATGCGTGCGTGTGTGGGACCTGCCCGATAGTGTATGGTACAGGTATCCCCGGGGAAGGGGTGAGGGAGTGTATATGCAGTGCAATGTGGTTGGTGGCGTGAGGGGGCAGAGTTATGACGGTGTTGTAGTAGTAGTGTAGAATTCCAGAAGACCAAGAGACGTTCGTACGTTCGTGAGTGAGCGAGACAAGACTACCTCGCCTGTCCGGGCTCGCCGTAAATGTCGCCATACGCAGGGGGGAGGTGGAGCTCTTCGTCGTCGTCGTGCGGGGGCACGGCGTCCTGGAACGCGACGCCGGCGTCGGCGTGGCGGATGATGGTCATGCCGCGGGAGAGGGACGAGCCGGACGTGGGCGCGGTAGGCGAGGGCTCGGGGGAGCTGCCGGCCGTGTATGGCAGTGCGGAGGGCCGGTCGAGCTGGTTGGCGTTCACGGCCGCCACGGGCATCGGGCGCACAAAGCCCTGCACGAGTGGGCGCACGGCCGAGCCGCCAGTGTACGTTGCTGGGGATGACGCGGCCGACGCGAGGCCCGAGCGTGGCGCCATGCGTGTCGCGTACGGCGCCTGGTATTCTGATGATGGGCTTGGACCAGTGTTGGACCAGTACGCCGCGTTTGACGACGACGGCGCGGGAGAAAGCGCCGAGCTGGGCTCGGACCACTGCCCGCCCTTGGCGTCGACGACCAGTCTCGGCGGCAGGGGCCGGCGCGCGACGACAGCCGTGTGCGGTCCAGTCGCCCCGTTGACCGACGCCGCGGTAGAGGACGTCGTAGACACGTACGTGCCCGTCTGCGAGCCGCCGAAAGTCCCCTCGTTGGCCGCGTATCCGCCAAAGGTGGACGCACCAGCCGAAGTTAACGGGTAGCCGTTGAATGTACCCCCGACGTCGTATCCCGCCGTGCTGCCATGTACAGAGTTGACGAACGGCGCGCTCGCCGAGCGGACGGCGCTGCCAGGCGCTGGGCGCACCGCGCCGCCGCCACCACCCATGGGCGGCAGGAACGCAGGGTGGCTGGCGGCACCTCCAAACGTGCCGTGGTCGTGCGCGGACCACGTCGATCCCGGGTCGTGCTCGAGCGAGTATTCAGAGTTGGGGCGGCTCACGGTGCTCATGGTGCGCGCGCCGGCCGTGCTGCCCGCGACGGCCCAGACGTCCATCTCCGAGTTGTCCGTCCAGGCGGTGCTGGCGCGGTCGTTGGACTCGGAGCGGTAGAATGCCTGCGGGGGCGCGAGGGCCTGCGCGTGCGCATTGGCGTTGCGTGCCGCGGCGCCGGAGCGCACGACGCTGTCGCGCGCCTCGTGGCTCGTCAGTGCGTGGCGCGGGATAGTGGAGGTCGGGAGCGGGCGCTGCTGCTTTTGTTGCTGCTGCTGCGCAGCCGCGGCGTCGTCTGAGCGCGTGTATCCTGCGTTTGAGCGACGCCATTCAATGCCCATGCCGAACGCGTCGTCGTCGTCACCGCGCCGCTTGCGCTGCCGCGCGAAGAGCCAGCAGCAGCCGAGCACGGAGGCGATGAGGACCACGCCGCCGACGATGACACCGACAAGCACGGGCGTGGAGAAGGGCAGCCCGTTGCCCGATTTGGGCGTGTAGGATGCCGGGATCGAGGTGCCGGACGGCGCGACAGAGGACGACGACAGGTCAAGAGAGGTCGAGTTGGAAGGAAGGGGTGAGGGCGAGGAAGACGACGACGCGAGTGGCGGCGGGAGCGAGGACGGGCTCGATACTGCCGAGGACGGCGGCGGCGGGTCAATCGTCGGCGCTACGCTTGACGGCGCAGGCGTGTGGGGCAAGACTGTCGTCGTGGGCGAGATGGACGGCGCGACGCCAATGGGCGCGATGGTCGTCGTCTTGGCCGAGGGCGGCTTGGGCGTGGGCGGCAGGCCGGCCGTGACTGCGCCGCCTCCGCCGACGATGATTCCTCCTCCGGCGGCGTTGTCCGCCATGGTTGGGGTGAGTGTGGTGGTAGTGGTGCGCGGCGGGTGTTGGTGGTGTTGTTGTTGTTAAAAAGAGCGTCAAGACATGAAGGAGAGTGTTGTTGGTGGTGGTTGCGTGTGTGTTGTGTCGTTGAGACAACAGTTGCAGCAGCAGCTCAGTCGCCGCTGACCACCAGAGCAGAGAGACAAAAGCAACGAAGGAAGGAAGGAAGGCACCCAAACTCGGCTCCCAGTAACGGTAACGTTGGCATGGACAGGGACGGCCAGGGGCATCATTTCAGGGTTCACCGGAAGAGGGCCACGGCACAAGAGCAGAGGGGGGCAACAAGGTGTGCCCTGGCGCGACTGCTCTTTCCCTGAACTTGCTCGCCTTACGCGCCGCGACGCCACACACAACGGGGGTCGCGACTTGGCTCAGTCTGTCAACTCTCCAGAATGCATCACTCTACAAACAGAAACCTTATGCACACAACCTTGAACACCCACTACCTCCAGATCTCTACTCTCTCTCATGCAGATGAATGCGCGCGCAGTAAAGCCCCCCTCTCTCTAAGACAGTGTCGGCCTGGGGGACTCGTCAGCAAAGGATACTAGACACACACACCCCCGCGCAGCCCTCCCTCCTTCCGCAGCCACCCTCCTTTTCGACCGGAACACACCACCTCCCGTTGTCTCCGTTCCGGTTCCCGCGTCTAGTCTGATGCCCGTCGTGCACACCTCGTAGCACACTGCCCCTGCCCCGTGGGTCGAGGAGCCGGGGCTACCACTTTGGACCTACTGGACCCAACTGACCCACCCCACACAACACAAGTAGCTAGCCTACTTACCAAATGTTGTCCTTTTGGAACCCCTGGGCAATTGTCTTTAATTCGTCGACCTGCACCCGCGGCCTCGCAGGCTTGTAACCTAAAACGCGTCGCGCTTTCGAGCCATCCAAGTGGATTGCCATTTCTGAACGCGTCGTGTGTCAGTAATCTGATCGCCGTGGCCGCGGCATGTGTCGTGAACGCGACTCATGGACTCACTTCGGAATGCGTGAGCGTCAAGGAACGGCGAGATCGGCGTAGACTCGATAGGCGGGTCCGACTTGGCTAGCATTTGCGACCATGCCTCGACGTGCTGGCGCGTGGTGTGAGCGCGGTTACGCAACGGCACTGCCACACCAACACGTCCACCTACCTTCTCATTGACATCCTCGACCATCTCATTAAAGTCGGTCTGCCCAAATCAGTTCTCTCGCCCCCCTGCCACTAACCCTGGCAAACCGCCACGCACCTTGGCAAATTGCTGAACGAGGGTCGCTACTGTCGAGCTCAGGAACCCAAAGTTGACACCCCAGACGGCGGCGACTGCCTTGGCGAGGCTTCCCTGCGTCGAATCCTCGTCATCAGTGACGTTGAACAGTGGAGCCGTGACCTGCTCGCCCTCGGGCACGACCGTCTTGACCGTCTTCCACGTGTCGGTGAAGGACGACGTGCGCTTGTGCGAGTTGAGCGAGAAGGCCGACGCCGGCGGGGGGTTGAAGGGGAACGGGAGCGGCGCGCCGGCCTCCTTGAGCGCCTGGTCTCGCGGCGTGGCGGCGAGCCACAAGCCGGTGAGGTAGAGGGCCTGGGCAATATCGACGGCGTGGACCGTGTTGATCCGGAGGTCGGCACTGCGTCGGGGGTTAGCAGAGGGCGGGCGTGTCGCAGCGTTCCCGGTGGGCCGGGTTGTGTGCGTCGCGGAGAATTGTGAAGGAGGTGTCGGGGGTGGATGTGGGCCAAGCGGATGACGGGTGCGCGGCCACCATGTCTTCCTGTGCCCGCGCCATGAACCCAAAGCTGACAACTTACTTGTACAAGAACTTCATCTCTTCGCCACTGCCATCGATATCAGCAAGGCCCTTCGTCTCGGCACTACTCAGCCTGCAGGCTGAGCCTGCTCGCACGCTCGCTGCGCTCGCGGACTCGCGGACTCACAGATAAGAATACACGTGCCCGACCACCAAGCGCGGCACGACCTCGGTATCCCACACCCCGGGCCCGTACCACGCGGCGGAGCGCACGACGCCAAAGTTGAGGTGCGGGATCTGCGCGATGCCGCGCAGCGTCTCATGCCACCAGCGCCCGCGCACGCCGTCAGGCTTGAGCTTGTCGCTTTCGGCATGCCCCGCACCAGCGAGCGACTTCATGTCGTAGAACGGCTGCTGGAGGCGCACGTACGCGCTTGGTTGGCGCTCGGGCGGGAGCTTGGACGCCGAGGTCGCGAGCGAGAGGGCGAGCTGGTACGTGTTTGTGATGAAGAGCTGCGGGGGGAGTCAGATGGGGTTGCTCAAAGGACGCTCGCCGCTGCTCGTGCACGCTGCCTTGCCCAAACCAGACGGACGGTCGACGCCGTCAAAGGACACTCGTTCGATCGCGCGCCGCTCGGCGCTCGGCGCCTCGCATCGCACTCACCAGTTCCGGCTTATCGAACCCCATCTCGCCAGTCAAGTCAAACACGAGATCGAAATGCGTCCACCCCGTCTCGGCCCCCGCGCGCTCCAGAGGCGGAGTGAACAGCTCGGCATGGCGCTCGACGTTGCCGAGGTTGACTTGGCGGTACTCGAGCCGCCCGGCGGGGTCCTTCAATAGCTCGAGGAACGGCTTGTCAATGTACCTGTCAAGTGTGTGTGTGGTCAGCCTCACGCAGGGCGCACGGACCGAGCTGGACGCACGTCGTTGGCGGGTTGACGGAGAAGCGGTCGGCTGTGGGTGGGAGTGGGGGTCAGCTTCGTTGTCGTTGTCATTGCATGATGACAGCGCACCTAGGCGGACGAACTGGGTTGGGTCAGCTGTTGTCGGCATGGACGGTGCGTGCTGGCATGCTGCGGCATGCTGTCGTTACTGGAATCACGCCAGCCAGCGATGACGGAGCCGTCGCCCCCCCGCTCACTCACCTGGGCCCGCGGCTCGTCCCCCTCAAGAAGATACGTCGCGAGAGCGCGCGCGACGGTCGTTGTGCCGCCTGTGGTGTCAGCTCGCTGGGGGGTGCTGGGCCATCGCGGCGCGGCGCGGGCGAGTGAGTGCGCTTGTGTCAATCAAGCCTGGTGCTGGTCGGAGCATTATGCTCCGCCCCTCTGTCCTGCCTGCGCCAAACACCACCCGACCCACCGAGGATGAGCACGACGCTCTGCGTGTCCGGTTTGGGCGGCGCCATGGTGGTTAGTGAGTGCGTTCGATACGACGAGATGATGATGCATTGGGACATGTCATGGTCGATGCCGTGCTCTGCAGTGCGGGAGGGGGTGAGGGAGGGGAGGGAGGACTGTGCGTCATAGCGACGAGACGACCACTGACACTAGGGGCGGGTTGGGCCGCGACCGACCATCACACCACCTGCGTGCCCTCCCTTCTACGCCGCCGCCAACACAACGCCGCATCTATTGTATCGCGCCTCCCGCTGCCGCTGTAGCCTAGAATGCATGGGTGCAAGCGACGACGACGGACGACGGCAACAACACTGCACGCACGCACGCCCACACCCACGGCCAGCTCGTGCTCGCTCGCTCGCACCACACGCCCACCGCACCACGTTTCACGCACACGCCCGGTTCACCTTCCATCGTCGTTTCACCGGCAACCTCCGTCTCCGTCATCGATCACAACTCGTCTCAACTCGACCCCTTCTCGGACAATCTCAACCTCAAACGACCGCTGCTAACGCCAGACTCGATGCACATGGCGACGGCGTGCGGCAGCCGCTGATGCGTGCGGCGCCTAGCATGCCCTCGTGACTTGCTTGACACACCAACTCCCCCAACGCCGTTTCCATCTTAATGCATCCCGCGCTCAGCATACTCTCTAATGCGCTTAGTGGGCACCGTTCTGCAGCGTGTCAGTTGTTGCCGCGCGACAGGGGTCACCAACTCACCTTGTGGTGCTTGAGGTGCACTGGAGACGGTGAAAAACAGTCGCGAGTGAGGCGGAGACGTGAACGAGTCGAGCAGGTCGGAGGGGAGCAAAGTCAGCGACGCGCGGCCACAACAAGGCCAAAACAACGCACTCTGGTAGTCGATGGTGTAGCCGATGAGGAAGAGAGCACCAATGGTGGCAAGGATGGGCTTGCTGTGCAGTGTTAGCAGGTGAAGTGGCCGGAGGACGAGGGGTCGAGATGCGGCAATGACGCAAATGGCGGACTGGTTGGCTGGGACTTGACGCGACGAGAGTTGCAGCGGGAGGGCCGCGATCTACACGACGCAGAGCACGCCGTACCGCCGCCGCGCCGCTCGCAATCCCGTCGTTGCCAGTCCCAACGACTCCAACCCAGACCCCATCGCGCGCATCGCCCATTTCAACCTCCTCCTCGCCAAGACTAACCCCGAGGCGTTCTTGCCCTCAAAGTAGCGGCCGCGGATGCCGCCCGAGACCTCGGTAGCGGGGCCCTTGGGGAGCTTGGAGTAGAAGTCGATGACGGCCTGGGTGCGGGCCGAGGTGGTGCCCGACGACTGTGGTGGTTAGTAGTTGCTTGGTTTGTGGTTCTCGGGAGCGCTCGGAGTCCGGGCGCTGCCCACGCCGACACGCACGACGGCGCCAGGGGTGGCGATCTTGGGGGGGATGAGGCCCGTGAGGGAGCGGCGGGCGGCGGAGGCGAACATCTTTTGGGGGTGAGTGGGGAGAGAGGGGGGTTGGGTGGTGAGCGAGTGTGTTGAGGTCGACGTCGAGCGCGGCGGAGGAGGCAGGGAGGGGGAGCGAGTGGTCGTCGGCTGGCAGAGCCTGCCTGGCTGCAGTCTGGCTCCGTCCTCTGCCCTCACTATGCCCAGCGTCCTCAGCCAGGACGACGTCCCCCACCCAGGACTCATTCCCCGAAAAATCCCGCCAGTGGCGCGGTGTCAAATCCACGTGGCCGCCTAGGGAAATGCCGGGCCGCTGCCGCTTGTCCGCTCCGAGGATGCCCGTGAGTGGGTGAACGACTTTTGTATGCGCGTGCCTGGCCGTCACTGGGCACTGGACGCTGTTCCCCGCCAACTTGATTCGTGGGGAGATATCAGCAACCAGAGAGACTTTCGGATAACGACTCGGTCTGTGGGTACACAGAAAAAAGGCAGCACCGACAACAGCGCCCATCACTCCTCTCTATCCCCTTCTCTAGACCCCCCTAGATCACCAAAAGAAGCACCACCATGTCCCCCCCTGGCGACTTCAAGCGCGAGAGCGGCACCGCTCGTATCCTGGGCTCGGGCACGTCGGGTAAGTTTGGCACGACTGCGAAAATCCAGCCGGCCGGGTGTGATGATGGGAGCGGGGCCGACGAGTGATGGCGCCGAGGTGTGGCGACGGCCAAGTGATGGCGACGCCGGCGCCGAGATGGCGCAGCCACGCCCCTCCCTCCTCCCCCGCGGCCCAGCCCCCGCCAGCCCAGCATGCACTAGCTCACACCCACCGCAGGCATCGCCGAGCTCCTCGTCTTCCACCCCGTCGACACGATCGCCAAGCGCCTCATGTCGAACCGCTCGCACGCGTCCCTCGGCAACCTCAACCAGATCATCTTCAAGAATGCCGCCAACGCCCCCGTGCTCACAAAGTTCATGAGCTTGTTCCCCGGTCTCGGCTACGCCGCGGGCTACAAGGTCGCCCAGCGCGTCTACAAGTTTGGCGGACAGCCATACTTCCGCGACTTGATTGACAAGTCGAGCGGCACGTGGTTCCGCGAGACGTTTGGCAAGAAGAACGGACAGCTGCTCATGCAGGCTTCGGCTGGATCGTGAGTGTGGTTTGGGGGTTTGTCGTGGGGGGCAGGGGTGAAACGGCTGGCACTGTCAAGCGGAGGAGGGCCGCACCAGGCGAAGCGACGGTAATGGAGCAGCTCGCCGCCCCCGAGTGTGCAGAGGCGTGTGGGGCAGGAGGGGCATTCCCGCCTACCGTGGCTCAGCAGGTGCTCTCGGTTTGCTGTTTCGAAGCTCTGTCGGGATACCGGCCCTCGGCTTGGGCGAGCGACTTCCGGAGGTGCACCAGCGCCGTATTGCACCTTGTGTGGCGGAGCCGCTCTTCTGGGCCGGCTCCCCCAGTGCAGTACCTGTGACCACCCCGTTCGGTGCTGTCCTGGGTCACGGCGGGCTGGCGGGCACCTTGATGCCAACCAGTGCCGCCGCCCGCCCCGTTCCTACCTCGTTCCCAAAATTCTTCAGCCTTCCGATACGCCCAGATCGTGCACCCCCCGCCCCGCCCCGCCCCATTCCCGGTGCCCAGACCTCAGCTGACGCACGGACAGGCTCACGGGTATCGGAGAGGTCGTGCTCCTCCCCCTCGATGTGCTCAAGATCAAGATGCAGACCAACCCCGACGCGCTCAAGGGCCGCGGCCTCTTCAAGCTCATCACCGAGGAGGGTATCTCGTCGCTCTACCGTGGCTGGGGATGGACCATGGCTCGTAACGCCCCCGGATCGTTCGCTGTAAGTTGGAAGCAGGTGACACTGTAAGCGCCAACTGACACGCCTAGCTCTTCGGTGGTTCGGCTGCTACCAAGCAGTACCTCTTCCACATTGACGACTCGTCCAAGTCGACCTGGGCCCAGAGTGAGTAGCTGGGTGTAGGAGATCGTCTTAGCTAACCCACCAGACTTTGTCGCTTCCATCGGTGGTGCCGTTGCCTCGATCACTGTCGCTGCTCCCCTCGACGTCGTCAAGACCCGTATCCAGAACGCCAACTTCAACGCCAACCTCTCGGGTGTCACCATCATTCGGGACATGGTTCGCACTGAGGGTGTTGGTTCCTTCTTCAAGGGTCTTACCCCCAAGGTGAGTGACGGTGGCGTGTGTGTGTGTGTGTGTGTGTGTGTGTGTGTGTGTGTGTGTGTGTGTGTGTGTGTGTGAGGATGGTGCCACGGCACGTCGGTCATGTCTCGGTGCGGAAGATGTGGCTCGGTCTGGAAGATATGGCATTCGGCCTCGCCGAAATCGTTCCATCTCATCTCGGTCTGATGACCGGAGTGGCCGACCTCCACCGACATCGCGCTCTCGGTTTATCCGTATCAGAATTGCTGACGCACGCCTTTCAGATCCTTGTCGTCGGCCCCAAGCTCGTCTTCTCGTACACTCTTGCTCAGAGCTTGATCCCCTTCTTCGGCAAGTACGTCTAAGCTGTAAAAATGAGCGGTTGTGTCTAGAGGAGGCAGCCTCGCGCTCGCTCGCACAGTCGCACTTGTGCCTAGAAGAGACTGCCTCAGTTTTCCGGTACTGTGTTGCCATACCCCTCCCCTCGGTCCCTCGGTCCCGTCCCACTGTGCCTAGTTGCAGTTGCTCTCTGCTGCTATGCAAATGTACACCTAGAGCCAGAACACCACTCGATGCATCGGTCTATATGATTGTGGGGGTGGGGGTGTGTGCGGTTGGTTTGGCGGGGGAGTTGACGGGTTGGGGTTTGCGACGCGGTTGGTGGTGCCAAGGTGTGCCAGGGGGTGCGTGCAGCAGCAGTCGCAGTTGTATAAGGATCTGATAACACACCTGCCTTGGCCGCCAGAAATCCGAAAGTCCGTGATGGAGCGTGGCCGAATGCACCGTCCACATGGAGGAAGTTGAGCGGGGTCACAGCGCTGCCAGTCTCTCGGCTAGGCGTGTAGTGCAAAGAGCCGGGGCGGGACATGACAACCATCGGCATTCGTCAACTCCGGAACATCCAACCGGTCGGCGCGCGGCGGGCGGGGCTGTGGGCAGTCAGGCAGGCAGTCAGGTGGGAGCGACTCGACTCCTTGGCCCATATGTATGCCCCACACGTCGGCGACATCTACTACTTTCTCTTCTTGATAATCACCAGTCGTCACCAGTGCATCAGCCACAACCACCACAGACCAAACAAAAGGCAGTAGCCAGTCGTCCCATCCACCCGCGCTCCCCCACAGACCTCGCCTCGGTTTCGCCACGCGTCCCTGACCGACCTTTCCCCCCAGCCTCCCAGCACACCACGCGCCCAAATCGTACGAGGGCCCCCCTTCCACATGTTCTTCAACCGCGCCGTCGCTACACCTCTTCGGTCCATCCCCTCTTTCGCTGCATCCCGCGCAATGGTGAGTAGTGGTGTGGTGCGGTGGGAGCGGTTGGGCGCGCTGCCTTTTTTTCCGCGAGCTCCCGACAACTGCAGAAGGAGCGCGATCGCGGAAAAAAAAAGTCGCGCGCCGGGCTGCCTGCTGGCGATCGCGCACAGTCGCGTCGGCGACGATGGGTGACTTGTCGTGATGGCGCTGCGAGCGCGAGCTCGTCACTTGCAATTGCTTGCTAAGCAGTACGGGCGAGGTTGTCGCCAGACGCAACGCAACGCTTTACCCGACGCCCGCCCGTGCCGATCCCCCACCCCCGCGCGCTCGCTTCGCTCGCACGCGCACGCGCTGACGCCCACAGTCCACCCAGTCCGTCTACATCCTCGGCGCGTCCCGCACGCCCATCGGCGCCAAGGACGGTGTCTTTGCGACCCTCACGGCCCCCGAGCTCGGCACCGCCGCCGTCAAGCACGTCCTTGACAAGGCTGGCGTCAAGGCCGACCGCGTCGAGGAGATCTACTTTGGCAACGTCGTCCAGGCCGGTGTTGGCCAGTCGCCCGCCCGCCAGGTCGGCATCGCCTCGGGCCTTCCTGTTGGCGCCGACGCGACCACCATCAACAAGGTCTGCGCGTCGGGCCTCAAGTCGATCACGCTCGCTGCGCAGAACATCCAGCTCGGCCAGCGCGGCGTCATGATCGCCGGCGGCATGGAGTCCATGTCCAACGCCCCCTTCCTCTCGCCCCGCAAACCCCCTGCCTTCGGCCACTACGAGACCAAGGACTCGCTGGTTGTTGACGGCCTGTTCGACGTCTACAACAAGTTCCCCATGGGCAACTGCGCCGAGCACACCGCCAAGGAGCTCGGCATCACCCGTGAGCAGCAGGACGACTTCTGCGAGCTCTCGTACAACCGTGCGCAGAACTCGTGGGCCAACGGCCTGTTCAACGACGAGATCGCCCCCGTGACCGTCAAGACCCGCAAGGGCGACGTTGTCATCACCGAGGACGAGGACTACAAGAAGCTCCTCAAGGACAAGTTCCGCTCGATCCGCTCCGTCTTCATCAAGGACGGCACTGTCACTGCCGCCAACGCGTCGACGCTCAACGACGGTGCCGCCGCCGTTGTCCTTGCTTCCGGCGACGTTGTCGAGAAGGAGGGCCTCAAGCCCCTTGCCAAGATCCTCTCGTACGCCGACGCCGCCGTCCAGCCCATCGACTTCCCCACCGCCCCCACCGTCGCCGTCCCCATTGCTCTTGAGCGTGCCGGCCTCACCAAGGACGACATTGACCTGTGGGAGTTCAACGAGGCGTTCTCGGTTGTTCCCGTCGCCACCGAAAAGGTCCTCGGCATCTCGCTCGACAAGATCAACATCAAGGGCGGTGCCGTCGCCCTCGGCCACCCCATTGGTGCCTCGGGCGCCCGTATCGTTGCCACCCTCATCCACGCCCTCAAGCCCGGACAGAAGGGTGTTGCCGCCATCTGCAACGGTGGGGGTGCCGCCACTGCCATGGTCATTGAGCGTGTTTGACTAGGTGATGAGGCAGGTGGTGCGGCCGCCAACGCCAAGCTGTAGAGGCGTGGCGGCGGGCATCATCAGTAGTCTTAATCGTGGACATGTGGACGTGTAGTATGCATAGGTCTAGCAGTGAACGAGCCCGCGAGCGCAGCGAGCGGGCGAGGCGCTGGGGGCGGGAAGGCTGAGGGAGGGAGGGAGAGGGGAGCTGCTGCATCAACTGACCCGTGACACTGTGGACCACATGCAAGGAGTAGAAGCGATCGATGTGCACGCCATACCGCGCTCTACGAGCGAGCACACAAACATGCATGCACGCAACACTCGTCGGCGAGGTGCCACTAGGTGCTCTGTTGCAGCAGCCTCAGTGGCTGTCAGTCGCCAGTGGGCGGGATCAAATTACACAACCTCAAAAGTCGGACCAGGTCGTTGGCGTCTCTGAACTGAACGATCAAAAAGTCGATCGACACCACAATCTCGACCATAAGCACAATGCTCACCTC
Organism: Vanrija pseudolonga; assembly: GCF_020906515.1. NCBI lineage: Eukaryota > Fungi > Basidiomycota > Tremellomycetes > Trichosporonales > Trichosporonaceae > Vanrija > Vanrija pseudolonga. Next base: position 2,413,492 of record NC_085851.1, on the reverse strand, counting down.
GGCAGCCACGACCTCGCGCCGCGCCCTGCTGCTGGCACGCACCGTCCCCGCGGCCGCGCGCGCGTCCTCCGCCTCGGCGTCGGCCTCGGCGTCCTCCCCCTCCCCCGACGCCGCCGCCCGCCCGGTCGAAGTGTCGTTCACGCCGAAGTACATTGTCGAACGGACCTCGACGGGCCAGCTGCCCGTCTACTCGGACTTTAGGAACGGGGGGAACGCGACGACTGTCGTCAGGAGGGTCAAGGGGAATGTTTTGGTGAGTCGCACGCGAGGCGGGTGTTGGTGTGTTGGTGTCGGCTGTCGCTCTGGCGCTGGCTTGCTACGGCGTTGCCATATCGACGCAATACCCCCCCGCCTCGCGTCTCGCGCTGCTCTGCTCTGTGTGCCCCCGTACCCGGCCGCTCGCTGACGCTCGCGACCTACAGGCGCTCAGACAAGACCTGGCCAACTACCTCGCCGACGGGCACATCGACCCCATCTCCAAGCCGCCATCGGTGGTCATCAAGCCGACCAGCAAGCAGATCGAGGTGCGCGGCCGGTGGGTCGAGGAGGTGAAGGGGTGGTTGGAGATGCGGGGGTTCTAGGCGAACGGCCGCGCGCAGCGCGGGCGTGAGCCGCGGGCATGCGGGTACGACTAGACTCCACTCTGCTCGACTGGACCGACCTGACCAGCACCGCGACGGCCCCGCCTCACGACCCACCGACGCACCCACCCACATACCTCCCTTATGGTTCCTCATCCGCATGGCATGCAGCATTGTACTTGAGATGTGGGAGGGTTGGGATCGGACGAGTCGACTGACCACGCTCGCTCTCACGCGACCACTGACCAGTTCCGGGTCTCGCTCTCAATGCACTGCCGACAGCTGACGGCAACGCTGCCACTGGGATGGGCTCATCACAGCACGCTACGCTGCAGCCGAACGTCGCAGCTCGCACCTCTGCCCGCCCCGTGACGTGTGGCATGGCGGCACCCACCATGCCCACCCCCCACCTCCGTGGGAGCCGAGCCACACCTGCCCTCGTCACCGCCGCCACCACCACCTCCCACGCCGACGTCGCCACAACAAACACACTGCGCTCCACACGACTAAGCGTTGTGCGTTTCGCTCGGGCGACACGACGGCCTGTAGCACCCTGAAGGTTCTGTGTACGCCTCGTCCAGCCAGCCCACAACCTGCGTGCGACGCAGGCCCCCCGCGCCGGCCGCCGCGCCAGCTCGTGTGCCTCGGCACTGTGCGTTCTCTTTCGCAACGACAACACACTGCGCTCCGCAGGGATAAGCGTGGGGCTGTTTGGCGCTGCTGGGACAACGCATTGTGGCCCTGATGAAGGGCCGATCTGGTGCGCTGTGTGTTTCTCGAGGTGTGGTGCTCTATGAATGAATGCATGTGCCGCGACCGCGCTGTAGATCGCCAGGTGTCCTCGCCGCTCGTCGTACTAGTCGCTGGCGCTGCCGCGCCAGCTCGCCAGCTCGCCGCTGCGCGGCTCTAACCCAGCGAACTGTACCCGCCCCGCCCGCCACCCCGTCCACCAAACACGTGCCCGCCCAGATCCTGGGTGAGGCCAGGCAGCTCGCGCCAGAAGTCGCGGTGCGGGACCAGGTCCCACCCGCGCGCCGAGTACGTCTGGTGGTTGTAGATGACGCCGATGACAAAGTATGCGACGAGGCCGAAGAGGCCGAGCCAGAAGACAAACTTGATGAGGTACCACAGGCCCGAGAAGAAGCCGCCGCCGCCGCCACCGCCGGACGACGACGACTTGGGGCACGCGTCGGGCGTCGACCAGGTCAGCTTGAGCTCGCCGTCGGTGTACGAGTCGAGGGTGGGGTTCGGGTCCGTTGCCGAGGGGTCGCACTTGAGCGTGAGCGTGAGGGCTTGGGCCGTGCTGGGAGGGGTCAGCGTTTTGTCCAGCTCATCCACCATGCCGAGCCCAGCGGCGACCAGCGCCGCCACGCCGCACCGCTCGCCCTCGGTGCTCGCGGCGCTCGCGCAACTCACTTGGCATAATCCGGCGCCTTGACCTTAATCACGACTCCGCCCTGGCCGCCGTTACCCTGCGGATACGCTCTGATATCGCTGTCGAGCGTTTGGTCCGTCCACAGTGGAATCACGCCCGTCACGCGGTCCTTGTCCCCCGCCGACTCCTTGTGATTGTGGAGCGTGAGGCAGACGCGCGTGTTTTCTGGGCACTGTGCACGCGCGAGCGTTAGCGAGGGCGTGGGGGTGGCACGGCGTGTCGGCGGTGCGAGGGCCGTGTACCATCGGCAGACCCCACACCGCACGCCGCGCCGCGCTGCGCGCAGCCTGCGGCCCGCCCACACCACTCACCTGGTCCTCGTCCGCCACGCCATCCGCCTTGCCCAACAACCCGCAGATATCGAGCTGCGCGCGCACCTCGTTCTTTGTCGGCGGCGAGTCGGTCTCGCGGCTCGCCTCGCGCCGCGAGCCGAGGGGCGAGAGGTCGTATTTGATGTTGTTGGCCGACACGTCGTTGCACGACCACGCGGCCGCGAGGGGCGCGAGGGGGAGGAGTGTGGCGAGTGCGAGATGCCTGATGCGCATTGCGGGGGGTGGGGTGGTGGTTGTGTCGCTGTCAAGAGGAACACACCGTCATCGGTTCAATGTCGTCGATCGCGGTGGCGGCAGGCGCGAAGAGTGAGTGGATTTGATCCCGCGAGTTCATGACGACGACGAGCACAAAGTCGAGATGGTCGCGACGATAACAATTAGACCTGTCGAATCGCGCCTCGTCGTCCACCCATCCCCGCATCCCATGGCAGTATCCAACGGCGCAAGCGCAAGCGCAGCACCTAGCGCCGACGCTACCCCGCCCCCCGGCGGGGCCGGAGCTGCAGGCCCATCACCATACCACGAGTCGTCGCAGTTCCGGCACTGGCGATACTCGCGCGGACGGCTGGCCGCGCTGCGCGCCGAGCTGAATGAGAAGAGCAAGGAGGTTACGGCGAGGAATATGGCTGCGGAGAAGGTGAGTCGCGAGCTGCGAGCCACGAGCGCAGCGAGTGGCGAGGGGCGAGTGTGCGGGGACGGCTTCCTGGCTGGTGAGCGAGCGAGCGAACGACGATGACATGGCGAGCGGGCCAGACTGGCACCATGTCGCCGTCCTGACCCTCGACCCACCCCGCCCAGCTCCCCGCGCACGCTCGTGCTGCGCACTCGCATGCGCTAACAGCTCCTCCAGGAAGCCCAGCTCTCCCTAGGCCACTCATTCACCGACCCGCCCCCGGCAGCCACGTACCCGACCGTCGACGAGGAGCTTAATCTGGTCTGGTTCTACTGCAACCAGGCGAGCCAGATCTGCCGGCATGGCTTCGGGCTGTCGGAGGAGGTCGAGACGACGGCTATCAGCTATATGAAGCGGTTCTACCTCAAGAACAGCGTCATGGAGTGGCATCCGAAGAGCATCATGTGGGTGTAGTTGAGCTGGACAAAGCAAGGCAGGCTGACACCACCCCCAGGCCAACATGTGTCTTCCTCGCGGCCAAAACATGCAACCACCCCGTCCCGATCGACGTCCTCGTGTCCAAGCTGAAGGGCTTCAAGCCGGCCGACGTGCTCGACCTCGAGTTTTTGGTGGCCCAGAGCCTGTCGTTCGAGTTCTGGGTGCGCGGGGCGGACAAGGCGTTGCGCGGGTGGAGTCTGGAACTGCAGGACCAGGCGAAACCCCCCGTCGACGCGATCCAGCGCGCGCTGCCGGCCGCGCTCGACCGGCTCAGGTGGAGCAGGTACACGGACGCCGAGTTCATCTACACGCCTAGTCAGGTCGCGCTGGCGTGTTTCCGCCTCGCCAACGCCGAGCTGGTCGACTCGTTCCTCGAGTTCCGGTACGCTGCGGCCAGCGCGACGGAAGGCGCAGGCCTGCCGTATGGCCTGCCCCTCGACGACCTCTTGCGCCTCACGAAGGAGATTGAAGGCGTTATCCGCGACGCGGGCCAGGGCGAGTTCGACATGAAGACGATCAAGGAGATCGATAAGCGCCTCAAGAGCTGCACCAACCCCGAGAAGATCCCGGGGACTGCGCTGTGAGTGCGCCGTGTGCTCGCTGCCGTGTACGGGCGCGTCCGCTGACACCACCCAGGTACATCAAGCGCAAGGCCGAGGCAGACGCCAAGGCTGTCGAAGCAAAGGCGGAGAAGGCAGCCAAGGTCGCCGCCGCGCGCGAGGCCGACGAGCTGACGTTCGGCGGCGCGTTAGGCGCGGGCGCAAAGGCCGCTGTACCCGACGACCCGTTCGCGCCGCCGCCCCCGCCGCCCAAAGCGGAGTAGCATAGCACTATTGTATCATTACGTCCGACCATGTAGGCATTGTCAGAGTGTATGACGCCGGTGCCAAGCCGGCCGAACACCCGGCACACCCGGCCCATTTTGATTTTGCGCACCTTGTTTGCACCTATTTTGATTTCGTCGTCGCCAGCCAGATGCGCGGCTGTGGGCTTGCGGGCTTGCGGGCCGCGGCCGGCGTTTGAGCGTGCGCGACAACGGTATACGCATTGTGCGTATTTGAAGGTCGTCTCTATGCGTTTCTCTGGCGACGGCGATCCCAGTTGGCTGCTCGTGGGTGGCTAGGGAGACGGCGGCGATCATCGCTTCTGGCGCGTGTACCTCCCAACCCTTGATTTTGATTTCCCAGCACCACACCACCACACCACCCTCCCACACACCACAACCCCTGCACCCAACTCCACACTCAGCAGTGCATAATGCCTCCCATCGTGTAGTTGCGTGCTATGCGCTATGCGAAACAGGTGGATCCCGGGCGGCCTACTGCGCATCACCCGGAATCACAGACGAGACGGAAATCAGAGGGATACAGGGGGGTTGGTGGCGCCCGCGGGCGGCTGACCACCAGCGACACAAACTAGGTATGTCCAAGATTGGTATCTTGTATGCGTGGGGGGGTTGATTGTAGTAGTGTAGTGTGAGGTGAGGGGTCAAGATGATGTGGATGGGGGGGGGGAGGAGGGTTGTTGGATACTATTCCTTTGTGGCACGCCCAAACGACGCGGCGAATGGATCCTTGGTGATCGTCTGTGATCTGTCCAGCTCGCCGAGCTCTTCGTCGTCGGGCGACCGAAGTGTCGTCCAGTCACCCTGCTGGTCGAGCGTCGGCGAAGCGAGAGAGGCACGCGTATGGCGATCTCCTCCCCCAGACTCCTTTTCTTCGTACAACTCGCTCGCTTCGCGTCGCTCACGTAGCGCTTCGTGGACAGCAGGCGACACCCCCTCCGGGTCCTCGGTGATGGCCCGCTCCATTGCTGCTGGGGCCGACGCTTCTGAGATCCACTTGTCGGCACCGACGCGCGTAATCGTGTCGCGCACGTCGGCCGAGTCGTCCTCGGCAAGCTGAGCGGCGAGCTGCCGAACAATATCGGGGACGGGCACCTTGCGGTCGCCATAGAAAGCCCCGAGGACAAACAGGTCAGACACACACTGCGCCAAACCCAATCGGACGTCGACAACGTCCTGGCAGAGGCGTGGCAGCGCTGGAATGAAAAACTTTTCAAACGCTGGCTTGTTTGGCGGCGGCCGCTCAAACTCGCGGAGGCAGCGCACAAAGCTTTACTTGTCAGCAAAGGTCCCAGCTTGGTGGCACTCACGTTACGCGGTGCCGGAATCGATCGCTGAACGCGAGGTCCAATAACATGTCGTGGAACTTGGTTGCAGAGCCGTGCTCCGCAGCGTCGCTTCGAAGGGTCTCGTACGACAGTGGCACGGCAAACGTAGCCGCGTCACGCACAGCCGCGAAAGGATCACGCAGTGCCTTTCGCATCATGTCGAGTACGACCGCCACCTGGTCGCGGCTGTTGAAGGTCTCGAAGAATGCAGGGAAGTGCAACGCGAGCTGCTCGCGCGCGCGCCAGCCACCGAGCGTATCGTTTGACCACGCATCGACAAGGTCGCTAAACGACTGCCACCCAATGTCAGGTTCGACGTGCTTGAGGATGAGATCCACGTGCTCAAAGATCCGCTCCCGGATCTCGTCGCAGCACTGCAGGCAGCGCCGATACACTGGCAAGATGTCCTCTGCTACCTGGCTTGGCCGGAGGATCTGTGCGAGTTCGTGGAGGAATGCGGCCACAGTGCGGAGCACGCGGTCGCCGGCGCGAGACACGAGGCGAAGGAACAAGCCACGAAGCTCTGGCCAGCGGTCGGGTCCAAGCGTCAAGCACACTCCAGGGAAGTTGTAACTTGCGAGCATATCCCAGCCACTATCCTCGCCTGTAGCTTCGCGGTCATCGAGGTACACTTCGAGCAGTCGGGGTGGCGGGCCGAGAGGGTCGTCCGAGAACGCGTAGATGACCTCACCGAGGACTTCGAGCGCCGCCGACCTCACCTCGTCACTTGATTCCATAAACACAGTGATGGTCGAGGTTGCAAATTCCCGCCGGGCTGCCGTGTCCTGGATCCGCTTGCACAGAGCTGGCATGCACACACACGCCGATTGTCGGACCTGCTGATCCTCATCTCGCGCAAAGGCGTTGAACACGGGCAGCAGTCGATCAATGTCCTCGGGAGGCACGACTTTGGCAACATAGGACATGGTCAAGGCCGCCTCTGCACGAGTGGTGGCGTCGCCGTCCAGGCCGCGGATCACCTCGTCAACAAAGCCATACGCCACCACATTTTCAGGGGTGTAAAACTCGCAGACGGATCCGATAAACGACAATGAAAGTGCGCGTCCCAGAGTCGCCTCGTGCAGCATTTGCTGTCGGAAGTATTCGCGGTCCCGAGTGTTGTAGCTGACCTCGGTGCCGTCTTCCAGGATAACCGTGTCTTCCGCCGAGTTGTCAAAGAATGAGTCTGGGACGTCGGTCGCCAGCGTGCCAACGCCAAGGACAATGCCGTAGAGCAGCTCATGCTCGACGAGCGCCATTGCTTCAGGGTCAAAGGGCTGGAAATCGTGGGCGTGCGGGCCGTTTTGCGACAGATATGTCCGACGCTCCGTTCGCTCAGGCTGGTTGCAGTTGGCACCCCATGTCTCCACGGATAGTGGGCTGGACCCACTCAACCGCGAGATGATCGAGACAATCCCATTGCGAACTGGGTCTGCAACGGCAGGGTTTTGACTGAGCAGTAGTGTTCCGAGTAGCGGTCGGAAGAAATCGACAGCCAGAACGGGTTTGTCAAAGACCTCTGCGTCTCCAGAGGGCGAAGGGCTCGTGGGGGCGTCGAGAACGTCGAGTGGGAGGCCCCCACAATTGTCGTCCGATGACAGAAGCGAAAGGGACGTGGCGGGCGTTTGGACACCTGGCGGCTCAGTGGAGTACGTGGACGAGGTGCCATAGCGTGTGGAAGCAGACCCAGAACCAGGAGCAATGGCAGTGTCGCGCAGAGCATCTTGGAATGCTGGGTCTAACGAGTCTCCCGCAGGCCGTGGAACGTCCATCGGCTGTGTTGGGGTGGCGCTCTTCTCGTGGCGCCCTTCAACGACTTCGGTAGGTGGGGTGGACTCACTTCCGGACAACGGTACGTCCGAGTGAGACGGAGCAGGTGGATCGTCCAAGTCGGCTTCATGACGATGCCACGCATCCTCGCCATAGTCATCCTCAGATTTGACCAAATGGCACGTCTGAGGACGTCAGCGTTGAACCACCTTGATACTTACCGAGAAGAAATACCACAATATCCGGTGTAGGTCCACAGCAAAGGCCTCCTTGACCGAGTCATCCTCGTCGAGCGAGAAGCTCGAGATGAGAGGGAGGACATACTCAACCGACTCGCACGGATCGACGTCGCTCAAAAGGTCGCCAAGGACACGTGCAACGTATGCACGATGGAAGGCGTACTCGCTTCGGCTGAGCAGGAAGATGCGTTCCAGAGTGTTGAGGCCTTCGTCGTCAAATGTAACGTCCATCTCTGCAATCTGGCTGCCGTTGGCTGGGAGGACATCTCCCTCGTCGACAAGTGCCGCCGCCACTGAGGTCGAGGGATGTGACTGGGCGGCGGCAAGTCTCGCAGACGTCGCCTCGAGGTCACCCGGTGGTGACAGACCAAAGGGTGGTTGGGTTGGTTCCTGTGGGAGTTGAAGCTTCGGAGGCAACCCAACGTCATTATCGTCCGAGTCATTCTCATCGTCAACCGCATACTCGTCCATTTCGAACACCGCCTCATATGCAGAGTCCATGCGCGTGTCAAGCGGCAGGTCATGCGCCGACAGTGTAGGCAGCTCTCCCGCTGACCGGCGGGGCGACTTGCGGTAGAATCTGGGATCGGGACGAGAGTCAAGCTCGGTCAATAGCTGGGCCGCTGTGCTGGAAGGCGAAGAACGTTTAAGAGACTTGTCAATTGGGGAGATGGTGAACATCTGACCACCCGGCATGAACCCCCTTGCGTCCTGTTCCGACCGCGCACGTCGTGGGGCCCCCGGACGAACAGGGGCGGCTGGCGAGAGGCTCGTGGTGTTGTCCTCACGGTCCACGTCTTGCGGTGGCGCAGAATCCAGTTGTGGCTGCTCTGCCACTGGTGACTGTCTTTCGGGCGGGAGCTGGATTGGAGATGGTGGAGGCTGGAGGCTCTCAAGAGGGGCCAGGCCCTGAGGACGCCGAAGAATTGCCGTCTCCGATAATCTTCGCCTTGGGTTCGACCCAGGTTGAAGTGGCGGCGTAAACGATCTGTGCGAATCGCGACGGGCCGTGACTGGTATGGGTGCGGTAGAGGCGTCGGTGAATTGGTCGGACAACCCGCTGCTGTCGCCGCGTGGTCGGTTGGGACTGCCGAGGATCCATGAAATAGGCGGCGAGGTGCCCAAGGCGGGGACGCGACCTGAAGGACTTGGGACGGCGGACAATGACGGAGACCCGGGAACCGCAGACCTTGCCCGAATGATGCCGCTTGCACCGCCTGTGGGTAGTTGTGTCACTGAGGATGATTCAAGGCTGAGCAGTGACAAACGCGAAGGCAGAGGGGGCGGGGAAGCGTGCGACGGACTCCTAGCAAGCTCTGCTTCCGAGGCGGAGGTGGTGGCGGCTCCTCCGCTGGCCAGCGGAGTGGAGGTGCCGGATGCTGGAAGGCTTCGTACTTGGGACAAAAGACGACCAGTGCCTGCTGGGTTTGTATTTGATTGAAGGCGCTCCGAGGCGGAGGCGGAGGCGGAGGCGGCGGCGGCGTCGCGGCGCCACAAGTCGTGCGACTCGGGCCGATGGAGTTGAGGTTGGGGTGATGTTTGTGTTGGATCTGGCGTGGCTCGTGCATGTGGACTATGTAACGACGGTGACGTTGGGCGTGGGGGTGAGAAGGAGAGGCGACGTGAAGTTGTCAAGCCCTGTGCGGCGGATGCAATGGCTGTCGGTGTAAAGGACGGTGTGACGTAGGGAGACACGGGCGCCGTAGGAAAGCGGACAGAGCCATCTCCAGCCCCAGATTCTGGCGGAAAGGCAACTCGGTGCATGGCGTTCGCCACTGGCCACTGTGCACGACGTCAGCATGCGCGGGCGTGGTTAGTTTGCTGTTGTCCGACTCACAACACTGTCCCAGGCATGAACAGTGGCCGATCCATCCTCGACACTTCTGCTCGACGACGACGACGATCTCGGCCGCGTGACACCACCACCACCACCACCGCCGCCCTCGTGCACGTTGTCACCGAAAGCCTCATCCCTGAGGCTCAACATCGACGTCGGTGGCGTTGGATTGATGACGTTCAGCTCGAAAGGACCATCTTGAGGAGACGAGCTTGACGAGCCTGTGGTCGATGGTCGCCTGCTCGAGTCGGCACTGTCATTGGTGTCGGAGTGAACAAGCAGTTGGGAGACGAGCTCGTCCCTTCGGGCGGCGAGGATCTCGCCCCCATCAGAACCACCACTGTCTCGAACTGTTGACCCTCCAGACCCGGCCGACCCAGAGCTAATCGAGGCACGATGCAAAGACTCGGTTGACAATCGCTGGAGCGCGCGGATCTGTGGTCGAGCGTTGCCGCCAATGTCCCCCGAACACGCTCCTGGGCTCAACAAGCTGGTCGGCAGACCCTCGATGCGGGGCACGTCATCGGCATCCGCTGAAGCAAGAGCAGCCAGCAACGGTGACGCCGTCGAGCTCGATGGCAACGAAGTTGTAATGCCCTGCAGCAGCGACTCGGCGTGGAAATCTGGGGGAGGGTTGAAATCGTGAGGCGGAGGCGGTGGGCTCGTCGTGATGGACGAAGCCCTCCGTCGATGGCCTCGGTATTCTGCAGGGGGGCGTTAGAAAGGAGTTGATGAGCTGGTCGGGGGTGCCGTTGGTATCGGACGGAGCGGACGGAGCTCCAAGCCCGGCCGACTATTAGACTTACCACGGGAACCGACGACCTCGTAGCTGACCTCTGAAGCCGAAGCAGCGGCTTCATGTTCGCCGCCTTCCCGCGGCCTCGCCATGCTTGTGGCTTGTCCGCGGGCTGGCAATGAGGGTGTCGAGGAAGGGGGAAGGGAGCCGCTAGCTCAGAGACGATGGTGTGAGAGACGAGCGGCGAGCATGTAGTTGGTGTGGGGGAGAGGGTGTCAAGGATTGGCCGGTGGAGAGAGAGGGATATGCAGTGTGGCCGAGGGGAGGTGTTGCTGGTGCACCTTGTCGTTGTGGTTGTCGTTGCAGTAGTAGTAGTAGAGGTGGTTGTTGTTGTCTGTGACAAAGGACGAGTAGTTTGTCGACTGACGGCCGGCTAAAGGAGAGAGCGAGGGTGTGTCGAGGACGAGATGGAGGTTTGTCGTGGTCGCACGCCGTCACCGACCACCGCCGCCGCCGCCGCTGCTGCTGGCTGCTAGAGCAAGGTGGAGGTCCGGAGTTCGGACGAGGGCAAGCAAGCCAAGGTAAGGTGGGCAACGAGATTTCGAGACGCGCGGGCTGGATCGTGGTCCGCCCTTGTCGCAGTTGCAAAGTCTGTCTCACCAACGGGGGGCTTAGACTTGTCTCGGTGTCAGAGACAATGTGAGAGTGGGAGGAGGAGGGGGGATGTCACTGCTAGCCAGCTCGTCGTCGTCGCCGATGCAAGAGTCAAAGAGGCCGGGCAAGGAACAAACTGCAAAAGGGTAACAGGGTTTTTGGCGACAAACTCGTCGTCGTCGGCTCGGGAGGCTTGACGCTGTCCTTTGGCTCTCTTTGCTCCGACTTTAAACTCTGGACAGGGATGCATGCATTGATCTGCAGTGCCTGCAAAGCGGCCAGCGGGGAGAATAAGACGACTGAGGCTGCAACAGTACTTGCTTTCAACGCAGCGGCCGTGTCGGAGCATGCAGGTTGGACCGGGCGGATTGTAGCACGCACGCAAGCTTGTCGCTGTCGCATTGTCGGACATGTCATGGCCGAAATGGTTTCAAACTTTGACCACCTTGGTTTGTCTTGTCGTCATTGTCAAGTATTGCTACTAGACTGGCACTGCGACTTGCAACTTCCCAAGAAATCGGCAGCACCGACGGACGACCAGGCGAGCTGGATCATGATGCATTGCCCACCCGAGTGAGGGTGCACGCGCGCGCGCTCTTGACCCCAATGACGCGCACTCTTGTCTCAGCCAGGGGAGACTGGGAAGAGTGAGTGAGTGAGAGTTGGTTGCCCCTGGCTGGGTTACAACCATCTTGTTCGCCGTTGCTGCAGTTTCCGTCGGGGGGCCAAGAGCGGGGCATCACACACCAGGTAGTCTGACACTTTGGTACCTGCCGGCCCGCAAACCCCGCCTCCCCCGGTGCGCTATTCGTAGACCTAGATGGGCTTTGGCCAGGTCGGCCAGGTCCTTGCTTTCCTTGCTCGGCTGTTGGAGGCGTGTGATCAAGTTGGCGAGCGGTGAGCAAGAGGAGCGCGGCCTTGCACGGCTTAATGCTTGAAGCATGATCCACGTGCAGCAGTAGTGCTTAGTGCTAGCAGTGCAGCTCCACACGCTCCAGTGCCCAGATGCCCCAGCTTTGGCCGGTATCACATGGATCCATGGATCCAGCTCATGTGGACGTCCGGTCTCGACCGCGCACACTATTGGTACCAAGCTGGTAGGTAGTAAGTAGCTGGAATCTGTACAATGTCGTCGTCGTTCGTCGATCATCCATGGCCCACCCCCAGCCCACCCAGCCTAACCCTTTCCACCCTGCGCCCGGTACCCACCCCTCTGCCCCCCCTCTGGCGGCTTCTGCTTCGCTTAGGCCACCCGCCCCGCTTGTTTTTTGGGTTGGCTGTAGATCTTTTTGCCAGGTGCACATGTTACGAGAGGCAGGCTCGATCGTTTCAATCCTCTGATCCCTCGGCCCTCCCGCGGGCCGGTGGTTGACCGCAACGACGACCATTAGCACCAACAAGCGGCACGCACGCCTATCTAGAACCCTTGTCCTCCTGCATGGTGGGAGTGAGTGTGTTGTGAGGGTGTTGCCCTGGTGCCTGCCTGCTGTTATTGCCTGGCTGCCTGCCTGGCTGCAGTCAACCCACCCACCCACTAAGCGTGACGAAGCGATGATGGATGATGACCCGCACTGTGCACACAGGGGGGCGTCCATCGTCCTATTACACTGGCTGGACAGGGTTGGGCTGTGCGGCGCACGACCATTACAGCGCAGCATATCGCAGTATACAGCACGCACACGAGCAGTTTCATGTCGGCTATGTCGTCTCCAAAGGAAGGGGTGAGGGGGGATACGAGTGCAAGGCGCGCGTCTTGAAATGCAACAGACGCGTGTTGTATGCGGCGGTGGCGGCAGCAGCAGGAGCGCCAAGGCACGCGCAGAGACGAGTGAGTGTAGGCTGGCAGGCTGGCAGTCCAAATGGCCGCACCCACCCACTGTAGCCACCACAGCCACAGTGCTCGTTTTGACTTTACCGCGCCCGTTACGGCGCGCCTCCCTCCCCGTTTGTTATTCCCTTCTTGGCTACTTGGTACAACTCCTTCCATCTCTTCTTGTCAACGATTTGCATCTCGACAACACTGGCTACATCGCCTCACTCGTCACTTCTGTCAACCCACCCTCACACCACCATGATCACCTGTACATGAATAAAACTACCCTAGGACAGACAGCATCCTAGAACATCACACTCTTTCAACCACACACCCCTCACCCTTCCCCCTCCCGCACACCATGCCAGACCCCTTGGCCACCAACGCCGAGGCCTCGAGCAGTCGGCCACGCGACCCAAGCACTTCAAGAAGCGTTTCAAGAACAGGGCCGTCATCCCCACTCCCAGGCTCGACGACGCCGTCCACTCCGTCCCGTGTGCAATCTCCGACTTCTGCTGCTGCCGCGAACGTTGCCAAGAGGAAGGTTCGAACCGTGCCCCGTGAGTATAAGGCCTTCTATTCCGAGCAGCCCGTCAAGCATGCAGTGCTGCACCACGCCCTTTGCTATTGCTGTGCTCTCCGCCGTCGCAATACTAACATGGTTCCCGTTGCGCAGCTTCTGCCAAGTTTGAACCGCCAACACCACCGACCGAGAGCGCACCAACGTTCGACACTGCAAGGAGAGGGGGCGTCGTCCCACTCCCACCAAATCAAGCAAAACGAAAGAAACGCATAGCCTACGATTCGAGCGACTACTCTGGATCTGCCGATGACGAGTCGGACGACGACGAGCCACCATGGTGGACGTTTACGCAGAACGGCATCAACAGGATCCGGGCCAGGGTAGAGCGCTCCACCAAGCCGCAGCACCACCGACAAAACAGCGGTGACCCAGACAGCGCAGCAAATATCACCGAGGCCGAGTCGGGGCGTGAAGGTGTGGCGTCGGCCGTTGCAGATCGCCGGAGGAAACTGAAGAAGAGGGAGCGCGCCTTGCGACTCCCACAACGACGCATCTCTCCGGCACGTCAAGAATCAGGCGACACGCCTCAGCCGGCGAGGCAGGATAGTGGTGGATCGACACCGGGGGCGACGCGCGCCGCCGCGGCGAGGTTATTCCACCCCCGGCCGTCGCGCGTTGCGACACCAGACGTCATCCGGCGGTCGTCTGATGGCCCGACCATCGCGCCTTCAGCCAGCCTCGGACTGTTGACCGTCCAGCCTCCGCCGCCAGTTCAGCGATCCAACTCGGCGCCCATTCAGCCGGGCACCGAGCCGTCAGCAGCGACATTGTCGCTTGTCACGGGATTACCTGAGGGCCGGAGAACCGCGTCCCCCGAGCCGCAGTCTGGCGCGGGGTCAGACAGCGGCAACGGCATCTCGCCTGGGCGACGAACGAGTCGCATGAATAGTTTCGGCCTCCCTTCATTCCCGCGCCGCAGCACCGAAGGAGCGCCCGATATCCTTACTGACCCCGAGTCGACAATATACACCACCCCTCGACACCGGGCCGCGAGGCAGCAGCGTCTCTTCGGACGGCGCGGGCTCAGCCAAATGCCAGAGGAGGCGAATGGCTTCGAATCTGAATCAGGCGTCGCAGGCAGTGGGCCGACCACGCCCCTCTACAAACGCCGTCCGGGCGGTATCTCGGACAACCTGCGCCTCCGCTTGCCCCCGCCTATGCGCGAACACTTTGCCAATGGCTGGCCACATGCCGGCTCATGGCAGGACGCCCTGCGCTACGGCGTGTACGACGACGAGTTTAGCGGGACCCCCGGCCCAAACGGCGCAAATGGCGCGATGAACCGTGGCAACAGCGGCAGCACGCTGAGCAGAAGCCAGTCGGCTGGCGCTGTTGCCACCATGGCCATGAACGGTAATGGCGACCACAGCACAGACACAAGCGGGCCCGAGGCGCCTCCAGTGCCTCGTACCCCAGCCTCCAAGGGGGTCACTGTCCGCACCCCATCCGTCGAGAGGGTCTCGCCCATGGCGACTGTCGAAGAGCCAGAGAAGGCCAAGCGCAAGAGCGGGCGCCGCAAGACCAAACGCTACCGCCCTGTCCTGGTGCCCCCTACCCCTGGTGGCAACTTTATCCCACGGGAAAAGGTGCCCGGGTCAACGTGGGGCACAAACGTCTCCACAGCCGGTTCACGCGACCAGGATAACCCGTTTGAACGCACAAACCCGTTCGAGCGGATCGACGAGGAGCTGAGCTTGTCCCCCCAGCCGACACACTCGTCTGAGAAGCCCAAGCGTGTGCGCAACAACTGTACCCTCGTGCGTGCGCTGTGGTCGTTCTTCTTCAACCCACGTCAGCGCCGCGCCCCAGCCCCCGTCGACGACCTCGACTTCCCGGCCAAGCTCAGACGCGTCCTCTTCCTCGACGCCCGTGTGACCATCTATATCCGTCTCTTCAACCTCGGTGTCGTCGCCACATTGCTCGGACTGGCGGTCACCATCCGGCGGGAGCAGAACCGCATCGGCGCGCCGGGCTCGATCGGCCCGTCGACAACCCTCATCATCGCCTACTCGTCCTTCACGATGGTGCACGTCCTGCTGGCCATGTACCGCGAGTACTTTGGCCGCCCGATCGGGCTGTGGGGCCTCCGCTCCAAGATGCTCTGGGTGTGTCTCGACCTCTTGTTCGTCGCGCTGTGGTCGAGCGCCACCACGCTCGCGATCAACGACTACATCGACACGCCGTTAAACTGCTCCCCCTTGACCCCGTGGTGGACCAACACCAGGAACGACTCGGTTTCCGATGCCTCCTCGCGCCGCGCCGCGTACATCCTTGCGATTACCTTCCCCGACAGTGTGAGAGACAGCAAGATGGCCGCGGATGTGTGTCGTCGCCAGGCCGGCGTGCTCACCATCTGCCTCGTCGCGCTCCTGCTCTACTGCGGCAACATGGTACTTTCTCTGTTCCGTATTTTCGAGACGGTGCGCCGGACCGCCAACCCGGAACGCACCGTGTCTGTGTAGCAACACCCTCCCACCCTCCCGAGCCACACCCCTCAAGTGTAGCCGTCCTCACTCTTTTGGTCTCTTAGCTCGTACCCTATCCCGCGCATCCTGTACACGTACCACGTATCTTGTACACATCCTGTCACACTGATAGCAAACATGGAATAATTAGTGGCATGCCGCGCGAATGATGATGCATATGATGAAATGATACTCTTACTCTAGTCCACCGCGATGAGCTCCGTGCCAAACACGCCGCCGTCCATCTCGCTAATGGTATAGTCGAGCATGTAGCTCTCTTGGACGAGGCGGTCGACGCGGGCGAGGTGGCGCTCAGAGTAGGGAATGAGGCCGTCGAGCAGCTCGCGCATCGAGATGGTCGGCGCAAGCGCCTTCTTAGCCTTCTTCTTGGCCTCGGCCGCCGCCTCGTCGTCGCTCTCCATCTCCTCGTCCTCGTCCTCCTCGGCGACCTCGGGCTTGGCGGTGCTCTCGAACGCCGCGAGGATATCCTCGGGCGAGCGCAGCCTGAACACGGCGTTCAAGACACCCTGGGCCACGAAGCTTGTCTTGGCGTTGGCGTTCCAGTCGCGCACGTGCTTGAGCAGGCGCACGAGGTCGAGCGGGCGGAGGGTACGGATCACCTCGTCGATCTCGGCGGCGCCGCTGGCCGCGCCCGTGTCCTCGCCGTCGACGTCGACGTCGGTCGGCGCGGCAGACGCCAGGACCGTGCGGAAGAGGGACAGCAATCGCCCAGGCTGGGACATTGCGAGCGCGAGCCCGATCGCGCGCTTGTAGTCCTTCAGGCTGAGGTAGTTGTTGAAGTCTTGCTCCGACTGCACGGCGGCGACGAGCGCCGCGTTCTTCTCCTCCTGTTCGACCTCGGTCGAGTCCTCCCAGAACGTCGCGACCGAGTCGGCGCCGGCCGACACGAGCGTGCGCTCGTCGGGCGACACGGCGAGCGCCCACACCTTGTCCTCGTGGTTGTCGAGCGTGGCAACGCACTCCTCGTCTCGGATGTTCCAGAGCTTGACGAGTCCGTCAGATGCAGACGACACGAGCTGCGCGCCAGCCGTCAAAAAGTCGACACGGAGGACAGAGTTGGTGTGCCCCTCGAATGTCTTGAGACACGCAAAGTCGTCCAGGCTCCACAGCTTGATCGTGCGGTCGGCCGCGCCGGACGCGACGATACGGTCGTTGCGGCTGAACTTGACTGCCCATACACCGCGGCGATGGCCCTTGCACGTGCCGATATGCCTGATACCGCCTGATGCGCCGGCGGTGGCGGGCGTAAAGTCGATCTCAAACACCTTGACGAGCTTGTCCTGCGATCCAGAGACGAGGAATCGGTCGTTGGGCGCAATGTCCAGCGAGTTGATGTCCTTGTCGGCGATTCGCAGAGTGGCAAGCGAGCGAGCCTTGATTGGCTCGGCGTCGTCGTCGTCTCCGTCGTCGAGGGACAGAGGAGTGAGATCCCACAGCTTGACGGTACGGTCCTGGCTGGCGGTGACGAGGAAGCGCCCGCGGTCATCGCCGGCCTTGCGGCTCAGCGCGACGGCGCCAATCGCCTCAGTGTGGCCCTCGCACACGGCGATGCACTTCCACCCGCTGGCCGACGAGCTCGGCACCCACACCCGTGCTGTCCGGTCCTTGGAGCCCGTGACGAGCCAGCGCCCGTCTGCCGACTTGTCCAGACACAGCACCATGTCCCTATGGCCTGAGAGCAGGCGCGCGTCGAACGCCGACGTCGAGTATATCCGTACAAGCGACGAGTTGGTCGCGAGCGCAACATGTGTGCTCTCTTGTCCGTTGGACGAGAGGAACACGGCGTCCACAATGTCATCGTTGAAACCGACAATTTGCCGTGTCGTGCTGAACGTTGCCAGCGAGTGGAAGATGATGTTCTGGTCGGCGTGGACTGACACGAGCGAGGCCGTTGTTGAGTCGTACCTGGAGCGTGTTAGCCTACCCAAATCCAGCCCAACACTACTCACAAAACGGCAATCACACCTCGCTGCTCGTCCTCATCGTCGTCCTCGTCAACACCCTCCACCCCAGTCATCGTCGCCACCTCGGTGGCCTTGAGCACGTCCCACACCTTGACCGTTCCAGCATCGCCAGCAGTGTAGGCCAACAGACGTCCCGTGCTTCCGCCGACAACGGCCTGATCCCTCGGCAACAGGCCACACGCCTCGACCTGCTCGTTCGCCAGCAGCGTCTGGACAATCTTCGGTCCGGCCCCCTTGCCCTTGTTCGAGGCCGCCTTCGGGTCTCCAAGGTCCCAGACAAGCACGACCTTGTCGCGGCCGCCAGTGATCGCGAACCGTCCGTCCTCGGAGACGGCGATGCCGCGAACCACGCTCACATGGCCCTCGAGCACGGCCTTGGGCTTGGCCCCACCGCCACCACCGCCAGCAACGACGACGCGAGAGCCAGCGTCGCGCAGGTCGAACACGCGGACCTTGGTGTCCACCGAGCCGGTCCACAGCTCCATGCGCTGCCTCTCCTCTCCAGTGGAGGGGAACGAGAACGCCAGTGCCGAGACCGGCCCACCGTGCCCGCGGAACATGTGCGTCACGTATCCGCCAGCCAGGTCCCACACCTTGACGATACCGTCTGATGAGCCGGTCGCGAGGAGTGTCGAGTCTGGCGACACGGCCGCGACGAGGATAGGCGCGCCCGAAGCGCGGGGCAGCACGCGGGTGTACTGCAGGAACGGCGGCTTTGGTGTCGTTGGCAGCGCGTCAGGAAGGGGGTAGTACCGGACCGTGTTGCTCTGGTGGCAGGTCACCAGGGTGGGAGGCGAGGTGTGGTATGAGAGAGCGAGGGCAGTGATGGGGGTCGTGTCCTGCGCATGCATGTTAGCCATCGGTCTGTCGATCACAAGGTTCCCAACTCACGCCCTTGACCCGCGCGACACCGAGGCCGGTGCGGACCTCTGTGACGACGACCTCCTCACCCATCGTCGTGATAAGCCACTCGCCATCGCGGGTGAGGAGGACCGGTCCACCGGTGTACAGCGGCCTGATCGAGCTGGGCGATGCGCGGAAGCTGTGGAGTGAGTCATGGGTTCGCGCGAGCTGATGTCACCCACCTCGACTTGAGCTCGCGCCTGGAAGTTGTGCCGTTCATGGTTGTGCGGCTGGGGTGATACCTCTGCTCCACTGATCCAGTGGGTCGTGCGAGGTGTCTTTTGGGAGCTGTCGCTATGCAGAGATGTGTTGATCAAGGTCTGCAACAATCTCAATCTCGATCTGAACATTGCAGTTCTCAACTTTCTGCTTATTGTGGGGGGGCCAAATAATCCAGGCACTGGCAGCCACCGACGATACCGCGTCAGTGAGATCCAAAACGGACACACGACACGACAACAGAGACATCCACATCGCACACGTACCGCTGCAACCCGCACACCTGCACCATGCTGTCAGTCGCGTCCAGCCTATTCGGCAAGTCGTCGACGCTCTCAGCGTACACGCTGCACTCGGCCGGGCCGTCGCCGTCGAGCTCGTCGACCGCCCTGCCGGGCATTGGTCCGTCCTCGGGCCGCTCGTCCCCCGCCGTTCCAGGAGGCCCGGCGCACGCCAAGCCGTTCAACGCCGGCCTGTGGAAGGTGCTCGCGGCGACGCACAAGACGACGGGGAAGGACGTCAGCGTGTGGGTGTTTGAGAAGAAGGTGCTCGACGGGCTGAGGTCGGGGCGGGACTATGTTGTCGAGCAGCTCAAGAAGGAGGTGAGTGAGGTCCGGGGTATTGGGGGGTTGAGCTAACATGGCCCAGGCGACCGCCCTCTCCCGCCTACGACACCCCGACATCCTGCACATGGTCGAGCCGCTCGAAGAGTCGCGCTCAGAGCTCACATTCGTGACCGAAACCGTCACCGCCACGCTCGGCAACCTCATCGCGGCGGCCAAGAGCGGCAAGGGGCGGAGCGACGACGCGGGCGAGGTCGACCTAGACGAGGTCGAAATCCAGAAGGGGACGCTGCAGATCGCCAAGGGTCTGGGATTCTTGCATCAGCAGGCCAAGAGCGTGCACTTGAATCTGAACCCCGACGCGATTCTCATCAACGCCAAGGTGGGTTAGGCGCATGGGCAGAGGCTAACCGCCAGGGCGACTGGAAGCTCTCTGGACTGCAATACACCACACCGCTACAGGGGACAGATGGGAACCCCACGCGTGCGCAGTACCCCGAGGTCGATGGCCGGCTGCCGCCTCAGATCCAGTGGAAGCTGGACTATCTAGGTGAGCTGAGAGAGTGTTGAATCCAGCTCACCACAACAGCCCCCGAGTACGCCATCGACCAGCAACTGAGCACCGCCAACGACCTGTACTCGCTCGGCTGCGTACTATACGCCGTTCATATCGGCAAGGCGCCGTTCGCGAACCGCGGCTCGTTGCAGAGCCTGCGGGAGAATGCCGACGGCGGCCTAACGAGGCGAGAGTATGCGCGTGGACCGCGATGGGAGCGGAGCAGCAACGAGCTCAAGGGTGGGTGGCTGGGGTCGAACTTTCGCTAACCCGCCAGACCTGCTACCTAGGCTGCTCACGCGCAATGCCAACGGACGCATCTCCCTCGCCTCGCTCGCAACGCACCCCTTCTTCTCCTCCCTCGCCATCTCGACTCTCAACTTCTTGGATCCGACGACATTCGCGTCCAAGCCGCGCGAGGAGAAGGCTACCTTCCTCCGCGGCCTTGTCCGCGTTC
The DNA here is from genome assembly GCF_020906515.1 of Vanrija pseudolonga. Taxonomy (NCBI): domain Eukaryota; kingdom Fungi; phylum Basidiomycota; class Tremellomycetes; order Trichosporonales; family Trichosporonaceae; genus Vanrija; species Vanrija pseudolonga. The sequence continues at coordinate 2,393,081 of NC_085851.1, read as the reverse complement.
TTCCCACCTTCTCGGCGCGCTTGAAAAAGGGCAAAATCCTGCTCAGCCTTCTCGAGGAGATGAAAGACCCCTACCTCCTCCCCTTCATCCTTCCGAACGTGTTTGAGATCTCGAAGAGCTTGTCCAAGGAAGAGTTTGCGACGGTGCTTCCCAAGCTTCAGCCGCTGTTTGCGCTCAAGGACCCACCGCAGAACATGCTCAGTGAGTTGTGGGATTGAGCGTCTCGGCAGCTCGCTCACACCCCAGCGCTGCTCGAAAACCTTACGCTGTTCGAGGAGAAGACCTCGCCGCAGGTCTTCCGCGAGGCTGTCATGCCCCTGATCTACAACTCACTCGAGAGCGAGCACCTGCCAGTTCAGGAGCGCGTCTTGAAGGCTGTCCCTCATCTCACAGAGATTCTCGACTACGGCACAGTGCAGAACGTGCTGTTGGTCAAGGTGGCCATCCTGTTCACCCGCACCCGTATCCTCTCCGTCAAGGTGCAGACGCTCGAGTGCTTCCGCGCGATGGTGGCCACACTCGACGCAACGACATTGACGACCAAACTCGTGCCCCTCCTCGCCAAGATCAAGACCAAGGAGCCCGCTGTCACGATGGCGACGCTTTCTGTCCAGGAGGCGATGGGGCAGAAAGTCAGCCTCGAGGCTATCGCCACGCTCGTCCTTCCCCAGCTGTGGGCCATGTCCATGGGGCCATGTGGGTTATTGGCGCCAGTGCTTTGCTAACCCATACAGTGCTCAACGCCGATCAATTCAGCCGCTTCATGCAGGTCATCAAGACGCTCGGTGCCCGAGTGGAGAAGGAGCACAGCCAGCACTTGCGCGAAGTACGCAAAATGGAGGAGCAGACAAACGCCTTCAGCAACGGCACGACTGACGGCACGCCGTTCGACTTCAACAGCGTGGTTGGCGCGTCGGGCGAAGTCGACTTTGAGGCACTAGTCAAGGGCCAGGGCGGCGCGTCGTCTTCGACTGCGGCGGCGTCGGCGTCGCTCGACCCGTGGGGCGATGACGGGTGGGGCGACAGCACGAGCACGCCGGACCTCGAGTCGAGCTTCCCCGGCCTCAACCTCAGCTCGGCGCCTGTCGCGCCTGCATCGCCACCGCAGTCCCAGTCCCGCGCGACGGGCGGAAAGCTGAAAGCGCGCGCCATCCCCTCGTCGTCGTTCAACGCGTCCGTGTTCGAGGCCACGCCACAGCCGCAGCGCCTGCCGTCGTTTGGCGCGACGTCCCCCTCCCAGCCGGGGCGCACGCCGTCGTTCGGCGCCCCCGTCCAGCCACAGCGCCTTGGCTCCTTTGGAGCCACGAGCGCGCCGCTCTCGCCGTCGCTCGCGGGCCCCGCCCAGCCATCGTCAGGACCAAACTACAACCTCTCACTACAGCCCCAGGCGCCCAAGCCCACCTCGCCAACGTATGCGTCCTTCGGCGCACCCCTCCAGCCGACCCGCTCGCCGCCCCGCCAGGCCACGCAGCCGTCCTTCGCGGCCCCCTCGTTCTCCGCCCTCCCGCCACCAATAGCCGCACAGCCGTCGTACGGCCAGCCTCTCCAGCCCGCTGCGACGGCACCCGCTGCTGCGCGCCCACCACCAGGCTGGACTTCAGGCCTAATGCAGCCTACTGCCGCGCCCAAGCCCGCCTGGGGGTCGGGGCCGGCGTCAAAGTCTGACTGGGGCGACTTTGACCCGCTAAAGTAGGCACTGTAATCATATCGCATTTGCCGCACGCTGCATGCATACAATGCGCCACAAATGCATCAATACACTATGCTTGGTCCCACTATAGTAGGGGTATAACGCGGCATGGACAAGGATGAATGAAGGGGGAATCGGGCGGGTCACGCCTTTTGCAGTGCCAGTCAATGGCAGTTTTGGGGTTTATCTAGTCAGATACACAATCCTACTCGCCCAGCGTCATGGTCGGCTGGCCAAAGATCTTTGTAAAGTCACGCAAGGCCTCTTCCGTCTCGAACGGGTCCTTGGGGTCGGTGCCTTCGAGCGGCGGGAGCATGTCCTTGAGACGCTTGATGTGCTGGTACCGCGTGCGCCAGAGCGTAATGTACTCTGCGCTGGCGGCGTCGACGGCCTTCTTGCACTCCTCGAAGCGCACAGCCATGCTGTTGGCATACAGCGCCATCTGGCGTACCAGGTTGGGCAGGTTGCGCCGCGACACGAGCTTGTAGTCTCCAATCGGGGAAAAGTCGGGGATTCCGGGGGCACGCTGGACCATGATCTTGAAGTAGTCCTCCGTGTCCTCCATGTACTCGTCTGCGGATGAGCGGACGGGTGCGTCCTGCGTTGGGCGGGCCAGCGCACCTGCCTCGGCCATATCGCGGGTTGCGTACGGCGAGATGACAATGTTGACAAAGTTGAACGACGTCTTGATCGTGTCAAAGGCAAAGTCATTGCCCGACTCGTTGTACACAATCTTGACAAAGTCGTTGCCCACAAGACGCTTCTTGTTGGTGAACTCGGGAAGGTGCTCAACGTTGGGCATGAGGGTCGGCGCGTGGAACACGGTCTGCGCAAGATCGTCCCACCAGGCATAGGCATACTCGCCGTCGGTATCGTTGTGTGTGTCCAGGCCACCGGTGTAAATGTCCATCTGGCCCTTGAGCTTGATGACACGTCCAAGACCAGCGAGGAAGTCGAGGTAGAGCGGAGAACCGTCCGTGTTACTCAGGATCTCCGTCTCGGTCTTTTGTCCAGGGCCGACGTAGAGAACAGCAATCTTGTACGTGTTGATGACCGGAGTGTTGTGGAGGGTACGAATCGCACGCTCAAACTTGGGCTCGCGGGGCACATACTGACCGCGAGGAGCGAAGATTGTGTTGTTGGGGTACGACGACAGGAGCTGGAGTGCGAGGTAGCTGGGCTCGACCATGACGTCCTTGCGACGCTGCGAAGGTGCGGCACCACTCCAGACAAAGCCGGCGGGGAGGCTGGGGTCCTGTGCGGGGTTGGGGTCGGGAGATTTGAGGGCGACAATCTTGCGCGGGTCAAGGGTATCGGATGGGGTTGGCCCACTCGCCGGCGTAGCATCCCCTGGAGTCCTGCCACCCGGCGAGTGATCACCACTGGGGTTGCTCCCCTCATTGATGTCTCGCTTCTGCTCGCGGTTGGCCATGAGGGTAGCCGGGAGGGAGACCAGGTCGGCATTGGCTTCACCAAGATCCAGAAGCGGGACGTTTTCGAGCTTGCACACGATCGAGGTTTGACCAGTCGGGCGGGTCGTGGTAATGGTTGCCCATCCGGTCCTGGGGTGCGAAGTGACGGTGACAATGGCGCCACCAAGCACCCACGACTGTGACTTGGAAGGCTGCTCCTCCCCTGTGGCCATCACCACCTGTGACAGGAACGACTGGGCGGGCTTGGGATCGGCGTTACCGTAAGCATACCTCGACATCCAGTCAAAGCACACCTCGTTACGCTCGTCAACCCCGACCCCTTGGGGCTTGGCATGGATGAGGCCACGGACCAGCTCTGAGACGTAGCGCGGTCGCTGGGCTACCCTGAGTGTGAGGAACCAGAGATAGATAGCGTGGTAGGCGAGACCGATCACATGCTGTGAAAGGGTGTACGCCTCGCGCGAGTTGGCAAAGTCTGCGGCTGATGCCGAACCCGTCCTCGTGTTGTGCTCCGCAATGTATCCAATAGCGACGGCAAACACGAGACGGTACTGGTCCTCGGTAAAGTTGCGGTACAGGTTGCTGTTGCCGAGGGCGACGAGGAACTCGAGAATGTGGACGGCCACGACCGGCGTCGACAGGATCTGCTGCATCTTGCGGAGAATGACGGGCATGAGCTTGGCAATGTTCTGCTCCAGCTCGTACACGCAAATGGTGAGCGCCTGGAGACAGGGCTTTGCGAGCATGCTGTTTCCTTCGAGACCGGCGACCAGGGACTGGAGGAGGCGGTCGCACTCTGACCGATCCATAACGTTCTTGTACGAGATCAGGATGGACAGCGACTGGTAGGCCAGGGCGTTGATGTGGGGGCGCTTAATGAATGATGGAACGTTGAATCGACGCTCCCACCGGTTGTCCGAGTCGAGAATGCCGCCACAGAGCACGGAAAGAAGTGATCGGAGCTCGTGAGCAGCACGCGCGCCGTGGAAGAAGTGCTTGTTGCCGAGTTGTTGAGGCAAGAAGCAAAGGACGTAGGACACCAGCTCCCAATCGTGTTCCCATCGAAGGAGGCCGTTCAAAACACGCAGATAATCGGATACCGGAAGCCAGAGGCCCTCGACATGGTCCACAGTCTGGTTCGCAGCTGCTGGGTGGTTGGGGTCGTAGACGACCATGTAGTCGCTTGGATGGTTGTCGAGCGGCGTTTCGAAAATGACGGCCTCGGGAAGGCACCACAGTGGGTTGTACGACTGCGGCTCGGTGACGGTCGACGAGGTTCGCAGGAGCGTGCCAGCCGCTTTGGAGCGACTACGGCTCCTGGTCGACGCAACTCCAGGACGCGCAGAGCGGCCACGCTCGTCCTCCGCGTTGCTCGACCCAACACGACCGGCCGTAGGCTGGGCACGAGCACGCCGGCGAGCCTCTTCCTGCTCCATCGCTGTCCGTACAGCCTCTTCCGTCTCCTTGGTGCGGAAGATGGTCGCGGCATATGGGTAGATGAAACGGTTGATATCGTCGCGGAAGATGAGGCGGTGCTTGCGGTCGGCACGCAGGCGGATGCCTCCTGATAACACTGTGAGACGGGCAGCAGGACAGCGCGCAGGCACCTTGGAGAGCGCTGCGGATGCGGCCGTGCCGTCTGCCATAGGGAACAGAAGGTTGAGACAGTCCCTGTAGACCATGATACCGCGGGCGGTTGTAGGGCAACGCAGCGGCTCTCCTCCAACTGCGACACCGTGGGGGGCGGTGAAGGCAAGCCGGGTGAAGATGGCGATGAGAGCCTTGGCAGCATGCAAAGACTTGCAGCTCTGGTGCTGCGGTGTGGTTGTGCTCGCAGCATTGCTGGAAAGGTAGTCTTCTTCCTTGTCCTTTGGAGGCCCTGCAAGTATCTGTGTCAAGTTGCCGGTGCTGGCTGGCGGTGCCGACGATTCTCCACGGGAGGGCGAAAGGGTGCGCATGAGGTTGCGAAGGCCACTGGTCTCGCGCGGTCTACCCTCTCGGCTGTCGCGCTCGTCCTTGTCAGGTGCTGGTGATTGCCCCATGGACTGGAGCGAGACGTTTGAGGAGGCTCTGCCACTGTGCCCATCCTTGCACCTGGAGGTGGTCGCGAGCTTGATGATCAACGCACGGATCTGGTCAAAGCTGCCACTTGCGAGGTATTTTGTAAACTCTTCTGTCGGCTTTGGTGCAAGGTCTTCAGCGTCCAGCTGGGGCTTAGGCACAGTCCGGCGGCGCTCCTCGTCCTTGGCCAGCGTGTCGGCAACGGCGGCAAGCACGAGCACGTTGAGGGCGTCGGTCAAGAGCCCATCGTCCGTCTCGTCTGGCAACCATCTGTCAAGGTAAGGGACGAGGACCTTGGCGACGAGTTCGTCGCGGGATTCGTGGTGGTCCTGCACATAGCCATAAATGTCCTTGTAGAGCATGTTGGACACTCGCATGCGCGCAAGTGGCAAGTCGTTGGACATGCAGAATGCCTCGAGCAGCTTCCAAATGTTCTTGTCCCAGTCATTGGTGAACGGCAGGCAAAGACATTCACGCTGGTAGTAGTCGATAACGACATTGGCAGCGTCCTCGTCCAGGTACGGGCTGAGGTCGAGGAGCAAGGCGACGTGCTTGGGGTGGTAGAAGGGAGGGAGCTGGGTGAGCTGGGGCGACTCGGCATGGGCCGAGGTGCTCGTGTGCAGCTGCGAGTGGAGGCGGCCAATGACCGATGGGATTCGGAGGAGGATGCTGCCAAACGTTGTCACCAGGGGTGATTCGCTGCTGCGAAGGATGGTTCGTGATGGTTCAGGCCTGGGTATCATCAGCACACGCTCGAGACACGGTACGCACGAAGCTCCTTGGACCAAGCGAATCATGCCGTCGAGAATGTCACAGGCGGCCTCGCCTTCTGTCCAAGCGTCGTCGCCTTGGCTCTCGGACAAGCCGTTGGTTTCCAGAGTCGAGAGGTGCGAGTCGAGGAGGGACAGGATCTCGGCGTCGACAGGTTGCCAGCGGGCCCATTCCGCAGGGGCGGCGCGAGGGTATCGTGAGGTTGACTCGGCGTCCACCAGCGATGGTGCCAGACTACAGAACGACATACCTAGGGACCCACTCTGGGCCACAAATTCGGGATCCTGGGTCACCTGACGGGCAATGATAACTGCGCCGCGTGTGACCTTGCGCTCAACGTTGATTCCTCGTCGCCCTTCGGTCTTCGTGATGACGAGCTTGCCTTCGAGTGCCCTTCGAAGGGCAAGCTCGCCACGGCGGCCGCTCTTGCTTCCTAGCATCGTGCGCACAAGCTCGGAAGGGTTGAAGGACACGTCGGCAGTGTCCATCATGGCGTCCCGGTCATCCTGGCCAAAGGCAAAGCAGAGCAGCTCAAACACTTCGTCAAACAAGTCGTCGTTGAGAGTATAGGATTCAAACAATGTGTTGATAAGGAGACAGAGCGATCGGAATGGTCCAGCCCATTGCACAGTGTGCTTTCGGCCACGACCTGGGGACTTTGGCGGTGTGGCAGTCGTCGTGAGCGGGAACGGTTCGACCCGGCCGACAGTCAGGCTTGATCCGCGGCGGACGTCGAGTGTCCGCGGTGCCATTGCTGCGGGCGAGTTTAGGGTTGTTCCGGGCTGGGAGCGTCGGCCAAGTGTGCTGTGTGTCGAGTTGGCGGACGAGACTGCAGGCACGCCGTTTGGGTCAGAGACAGCAGCGAGGATGCCGATCCAGATGAACTCGATCATCGGGCGCACCAGCGACGAAATGTCTGCGGGCGCGAAGAGTGCGACACGGTGCCCAATGACGGCAGCGGCGAGATCGATCAAGGAAGCGGCCGTCTCGGGCGGGGTAGCATTGTGAATGGGGCCAAAGGCGGCCTCGCGCGTGTTGGAAGCCGACGCTGGTGCGTCGTCCCCCATAGAGCACCACGAGATCCAGTCGGTCTTTAACCCGCCTAGAAGTTTAAGAAGCCAGCCGAGGATGCCCTCCATGCCCGTGATGATCTCGCCGTCGCGGGTAAGAGCCTTGAGGGCAGCGACCTCGACGTACATCTGCTCGTTGTACGCCCAGCCCGGCATGCCTCCGCTCCACGCTGCGACAATGACATAGACCGCCCGCCGTGTGACCCATGACGGAAGTCCAGCAGGGTCAGGATCGAGGACCGAGTCGCGCGGCGGCGCAACAGCAACGAGCACGGCAAGAAGACGAATCGCTGCCGTGCGCAGCGCATAGTCGGCGTCTGGTGCGCCAAATTTCATCGCGTGACCATAGAGCCGTCGCACGTCCTGCGGCGTCAAGCCGAACTCTGCCAAGTCAGGGGCGGCGGTCGCCGGTGACGCAGAGCCATGGTCGTAGAGGTTGTTTGCGATCCAGACCGACGTCGACTTGATAGTGTCGACGAGCTCGGCGTTGGACTTGGCAGCGCCGGGCTCCATGGTCGCGAGGGCGGACTCGATGTTGAATGCCGGCTGCGTGGGGGTCACGGCGCCGGGCAGCTGTCCCGAGATGCTGCCGCCGGGGAGGAGGGCGAGCCCTGCCGGCGGCGATGCGAGCAGACGGGCCTCATCAAACGACTCGCGGGTGACGCTGGAGCTCGCGCTGGCTTTTGCGCCATGGGCGAGGGCGGTGGCCGTCGTCGTTGACGCCTTGGATGACGTGCGCCGTCCAAAGAGGTTGGGCAGGAAGGAGAGTGCGCCGACGCTCGAGGACGAGCTCGAGCTCGCAGGCAGGTCTGGGCGCTCGGCGCCGCGGTCGCCGCCTCTGCCGCCTGACATTGGTGATGCCAGGGGCGGCGCGGTGCGGTGGATAGGGTGGGGCGGGATGGCGGCGGCCAGCGGCGGGGCAGGTGGTTAGTGGCCACGGAGCGAGGTGTGCGATGTGGTGTGGTGGGTGAAGGGGAAGGAAGTGGATAAGGCGAGCTGGCAGTTTTGATAGCAGAGATAGCGAGGAGTGGGTCGAGTCGATTCGGAAGGCGGTGGGGTGGGCACGGCGCGGATAAGGGTGTGTGCGTGTGTGATTCCTTTTTCTGCGAGTGTATAAGGGGGAGTGTGTGATGCAAAGATGGAAGTGATGGTGACGATGATGATGAGTGATTGATTGTGATGCACGGTGTGTGGTGCACAAAGTCGGTGCGGAGAGGAGGCGGCGGCGGCGGCGGAGGCGGCGCGGCGGAGGAAACGGAGCACCAAGAGTGGTCGACAGGAACGGCAAGTGGCCACCCACCACCCACGGCTCGTGACGTCGTTGCAGCCGGCGCGGCGCGGCAGGCGGGGCGGGCAACAGGAGAGACGAGTCGCCGAGACCGAGGCAGCGGCGTTGGGCCTCTTTTCTTTCCTTCTTTCCTTCCTTCTTTGTCGACGACAACTGCGGCTGCCCTCGTTTTTTACAAGGGACGATCGAGTAGAGATGCAAAGCAACAAGTCGTTGTTGTGCGTGTCGGAATAAGCGTGCCGTCGTCTGGAATCAAAAGAGCCTACCGAGCTACCGGCGACTTGTGCCCCAACAGCAGCAGCCCAGCTCGGCGGAATGTGGGCGGCGTAAGTGTGCTATGCGAGACAGCGAGCGAGCGGCGTACGTGCATGCTATCGTCAAGGTGCTTGCTTGCTACATGCCGTGCCTCTGAATCTCTGTCGCTGGTTGTGCACTCGGCATCGCTCGCCACGCAGAGTGGTGCTAGTCTTTGGGTGAGAGTCGCCAGCTGTGCCTGAAGCACTTTGTTGCCACCACCACTGCACCCACCCACCACCACCCAATGTCACGTCGATCGCCCTGAAACTCTCGTCTCTGCGCAACTCATCTCACGTCTGTTCAACCACCCACCACCCACCACAATGCGGAAAACAACAAGAAGACTACTCATCCTCGTCGTGCTCGCTGTCCTCGCGCTACTCCCAGCAACCAACGCTGCGCTCATCAACTCGAACAGCCTGTACTGGTGCAAGTGTAAGTCGAGCTGCCCTGCTCGCTCGTCACCCGCGACAACGGCCACGGCGACATCCCACACTCCCTCCCTCCCACGCTGGGCGGCAGAGACACTGCCGACGTCGCCTCTGCCGCCTCGCTTGGCGTCCTCCCCCTTCCCTTCCCATGCAATCACAGCGCGCTCACACCCCAGGCCAATGCTTCACCAACTCGACAATCATCCCCCTTCTCCACCCAGAGGACTCGAACCGCCCCTGTCTCAGCTGCACGCGCCAGTTCTGCCTCGACCAAAAGCTGGAGATATGTAAGGGTGAGTAGTGCGAATAGTGCGAGCAGCTGCAGGCTGCGAGCGGGTGGGCCGGTGTGGTTCAGGTGGACAACAAACCGGCGCGAGATCGTCGCGGCGTGACATGCGAGTGCGGAGCGGACAGCGACACCGGCAAAGGCGGACCTCGGATGTGGGGTCGTCTACAAGCAGCGTCATATCGACGCCCTTTGTCGGGTGACCCGATCCTGTGGGAGCCGTCGCGTCTGTATGCGCCGGCGTAGTGATTGCTCGGCGCGTACCATCGCACCAAGTACTCTGCCCACCTCGAGCTCCACACCAGCCCCCACCCGGCCGGCCGCGACCCCACCCCCAGCCCCTACTAACATCCCAGGCGCAAAGGTCCCAGAGCTCGACACGGACACGGGCACCGGCACCGAGGGCGACGTCGCGGCGACATGCTTCAAGCGCGACTCGCCGCGCGACCAGGTCATTGTGACCTGCTTTGTGCTCATCTGCTGTGCCTTGCTGCTCTTTGCTGGCGTGCGCGCGCGGTTACGCAAAGCCGTCGAGCAGCGCGGCGCGCAGCCCATCGACCTGCGCGAGTGGGGCCAGGCGCTGCTCCCCGAGCCTCTGCACAACTCTGTGTTTGGGCGTAACAACAACCAGCGGTATGGGCCCGTCTCGGTCGGCAGCTAGTGGAGCTAGTGGATACAGCACAGCCAGTAGATCTCGTTACATATGCATTCTCTCAAATGTGCACACAACAATGATGCGCCGAGCGCTCTCGTCGGCGCTCGGAGGTGCGCTGGGCGAATGCTGCCTGCTCATGCGCGCTTCACGAGCGAGAGCGCGTTTTACGCCTGCGGGCTAGTGATGACTGGGGCCAGCGCAGGCGCCCGCCGCGCCGCGACGCCCGCGCTGCTCTATTCGCCCGCTTAGATGTCCGAGTCGTAGTCGGAGCCGTAGAACTCGTCGTCATAGTCCTCGTCGTCGCCCAGGTCCTCAAAGCTGACCTTGTAACGGAGCAGACCGCCGATACCACCAAAGCCCTTGACGAACTGCGAGCCCTCTTGTGACTTGTTGGTGACAAACTCGAGGGTGGCGCCAAAGTCCTTGTAGTTCTCGGCGAACCACTCGAGCAGAGGCTGGGGGTCGGCCGTGGGCTCCATCTCGGTGCCGGTCGCCTTGTCGATAAACTTCTCGCGGTCCGTGTCTTTTGGTGACGAGAAGACAATGACCTCCTCGCCGGCGGCGTTGCGGAGCTTGTTGCGGATCGTGTCGAGCGCCTCCCAGACAATAAGCGTCTCGACGGCACCCATGTCGAGCGCCTTGAGCGTGTCGACGATACCAAAGCAGTACTTGCCCGTGTCGAGGGCAATCTCGTCAAAGTACTTCTGGATGAGCTTCTTCTCCTGGACAAACTTGACGTTGGCGAGCGAGTCGGCCGCGAGCTCAATGGCCTGGTTGAAGCCGTTCTCGCCACCGTACGACACGTCGACGACCTTGACGACCTTGGCCAGCAGACGGCCGTCGAACAGGTCCGAGCCCGAGAGATCCGTCTTGAGTTCGGCGGAACCAGCCAACACCAAACCAGCGACGTTGACCTTGTCGTTGGTGATAAAGTGCTGGACGGCGAGTTCTGCGACCTTGCGGACGTAGTTACGACGGGCCTCCTCACGCAGACGCGAGAAACGCAGCGCCGACTGACCACCACGACCGTGCTTCTTGGGCAGGTCGACGTTGAACTTGTACAGGATCTCACGCGTGTTGCCCGAGAGCGTGCCAAAGAGCGATCCGTTACCGTCCATAATAATAAAGCCCCACTTGCTGTCCGTCTCGAGCAGCTCCTCGAGGGCCTCGACGTGGAAGCGCGAGTCGCACATGTACAGCGACGTGTTGATGGGGCGGAAGGGCTCGAGGGCGAACGAGATCTTCTTCTCCTTGCCCTCCTCGTTGAGAACGGTGCCGACAAACACACACAGGCCGTTGTCGGGGACACGGTTGTAGAGCTTGAGCTTTTGCTGCGTCGAGGTAATGGCCGAGAGCACGGACAATCTGGGTGTGGGAGTCAGCGCCGTCCCACCCGATACCACCACACCCCACGCACCTGTTCACGCGCGACTTGATGTTGGACGCGGTACCGTACTCGGTGGTAAGCATGTTGTTTGCCTGCGAGATCTGCGAGCCTGGGGCGGGGCATGAGCGGCGCGCGCGGGCAGGGCATGGGACCACCAAGCCACCAACTCTACTCACGAGGGGGCAGGATGAGCGTGATACACGACGTGCCGGCACCGCGCGACGCAGCGAGCATGCCGAGCAGCTTGCGGTAGCGCCAGATCTGTAGTGTAGCGTGAGTACGATGCGCTCGCTCGACTCGTCTCGTCGTCGACACCAACCTCGATCGCCTGATCAGTCTGTAGAGTCAGCAATGGTCCACGTCAACCAAGCCCCGAGGCCGCCGCACGCACCTCCTCGGCAGACGACATGGTGTCTAGGTCTCGGTGTCGTGTAGGTTGTCTAAGGGGGTGTAGGTGGTGGCGAGGTTGTGTCGTCGATGTGGTCGACCTTTTGGGTGGTAAAAGTCGAACAGAGCTCACCCCGCATCCGAAACAATGACACGCGATGGCCCAGCAAGCACAAAGGGGAGCCACGGCCGGCCTTTCGGAATTTTTTCATAGTCACCCTGGGCCATTTTCTAATCATCGGCCGAAGGGCATTAGAAAATGCAATTGTAATAGGCGCGGACGCTGGCTTGAACACTGCTGCATGACGCACCACCCGCACCACCCCACCCACAACCCCCTACAAGCAAGATACTAGTGGATAAGACATGGCACTCTAGTCGGCTCTCTACTGCGGGGCAGCCTTGGACACGTCGGCGTACACGTCAAACCGCCGCTGGATCGTGACGGGCAGGTTGCGTCGCGTCGTCGCGAGCAACTCGGGGTCAATGTCGGCGTAGATGATGGCCTCGTGCTCGTCGGCCTCGTCAATGACGTTGCCGAGGGGGTCGACGACGGAAGAGTGGCCGTACTGGGGGTGTTAGTACGCTGGTTAGAGTCACAGCGGACTCGACGGCGACACGTCGAGTCGCCCGTCCGCCGGCTCCGACCCATCACACCGCCACTCACAGCCTGGTACGCGGCCTCTGGGTGGCGCGAGGGCGAGGCCATGGCGACATAGATCTGGTTGTCGACGGCACTAGCGGTGTCAGCGTCGTCACACACACACAGAGCGACATACCGGGCCTTCTGGAGGTGGGTCCAGTGCATTGGGCCGGTCGTCGTGTTGAACGCGGCGGGGTAGATCATGGCGATGGCGCCTGTGCGAGTCAGCGGGGTCGTGACGATGCTGCTGCTCACCTTCACGGGCGGCGATCATGGCCATCTCTGGGAAGCGCTGGGAGAGTCAGTGGGGCCAGCGGCTAGCAGCCAGCAGCGGCAGCGCAGCCGCAGCACTCACAATGTCGTAGCAGATTCCGACACCAATCTTGCCGAACGGCGTGTCGAACGTGGTCAGGTCGTTGCCGGCCGAGAGCGAGTCGGACTCCTACGCCGCGTCAGCTGTGTATCGAGGGGCGCGGTCCTCCTTGTGTGCGTCGTCGGGATGCAGTGCGGCGGCCGGAGACACGGTGCGAGCCCTCCTTCTCGGGACTGACCCCCGTGTGCCGTGCAACAAAGGACACGAGTGATGGGAAAGGAAGCCCGTCGCCGTCTCGTCCCATCATCACACCCCCTTATCCCGACGCGCCCCACACAAACAAGAACGCACCTTGAACGTCTGGCGCCCGGGGATGTCAATGTCGAACAGGTGGACCTTGCGGTGCTTTGCGATGATGTTGCCTGGGGAGGGTCAGAGTGTACTCTACCACCTGGCGCGTTGTACCCACCAGCCGGGTCGTACGCCGTGAGCGTGTTGTAGATGTTATCCGTTCCGTCCTCGCGCTCGGGAATCGAGCCTGCAGAGTCGAGTCAGCGATTAGCATGCCAGTCGGTCCACTCGAGCCCATCACACGCACCGCCGATCAAGTAGACGCCCGCCTCACGCGCCATCTCCCTCAGCGCCGTGATGCTCTCGCCCTCAGGCTCGGAGCCAGCCACCTCCTTGCCACCCTTGACGTTGGGCACGCGCTCAGAGTACTGCGCGAACGCGGTCACCGCGTAGGGCGAGTTCCAGATCTCGGGGAGCACGATGAGGTCGGGCTTGGGCTTGGCGGCCGCGGCCGTCGCGACGGCCTTGCGCGCGACGGCAATGTTGTTCGCCTTGGTTGCGTTCAGGCCTGCGAGCTGGAGGAGCGCGAGGCGGAACGGCTTGGCGGTGATCGTTGCCATTGTGGTTGGTGGGGGTGTTGGCGAGGCGAGGCGAAAGATGGGCGGTAGGAGAGCGAGGCAAGAGCGTTTTAGCTATTGCTGCGTGGTATGTGCGAGGCGAAGCAAAGCGAGGCAGCACGAGAGCGTGGGATGGACGAGGACGACAATGTCGACAAACAGACGAACAGACAGAGGACGGGGTTGCGATGCTGCGATGCGATGTGATGTCGCCATGTAAGTAGCAGCAGGGCAGGGTCAACCGCCGGCCTCATCCGTGCTGACTGACTCGGTACAAGCGCCAGCCGCCCCGTCCAGATCCCGGACTGGGCTGGGTCGTGGGTGTCGGCTTAAAGGAGGCACTTGGGTCGTGGGCGACGACCCCGCGTGTCGCTTGCAAAGGCATCCTGCTGTACGGGGCCCGGCCGGGAGGCATGCCTCGAATCGAGCTATGCATGTGACCGAGCGAGCGAGCGAGTAGGGACGGCGGACGGAAATGTACTTCTGGGTAATGTGGGGCTACACCACCCGTGTGCACCATTCCGCTCATATCCCGCAGTGGCACCGACATTCCAGTCCTCTCTCTGCATCTGGCCCGTCCACACCACCTCCCTCCCACACGCGACCGGTTTCCGAAACGACGACAGCCACTCTGGCCACCGCCGACGCCCGCGTCACAGCGCAGTTTGACCACGTCGCAGCCTTGCGCCCCGTGTACCACCTCCCCGCCCAGCAGCCCCACATGCCCCACAAAAGCCGAGATAGCCTCCTCTCCCCCCCGCGCCCCTGGCCCCACGCAGACCTCTATTAACGTGACATGCCACGCACGCGCTACAAACCGAAAGCGAGTCCATGCGCTCATGCGCCCATGCTGCGCGCTGCGCGTCTTTCCCGACGACCCAGACCCAGTGACCACAGCGCGGGCGCCTCCTTAGACACAAGTGTACCCCCCGTCAACGGTCAGCTCGGCGCCCGTCGTGTACTTTGACGCGTCGGACGCGAGGTAGGCGACGGCGCCGGCCAGGTCGGACGGGTCGCCCATGCGGCCCTGCGGGTGGCGTGAGCTGGGCCAGCTGGGTGCAATGAAGCGACGAGCTACTCACCACGGGGATCTTGCTCAGCCACTGGTCACGCAGCACCGGGTCGTTGTCGAGGATGACCTTGGTCTGGGGGGTTAACGGCTGGGTGGTACGTTTCGTGACGAGACACCCACCAGGTTAGTGAGCATGTATCCGGGCGAAATGCAGTTGACGCGAATGTTCTGCGTCGCCCACTCGACGGCGAGGGAACGGGCCATGTGGCGGACGGCCGCCTCTGTGGCGTGTCAGTGGTGTGGCCTCTCACTCCTGTCCACTCCTCTCCTCCCCCTCCCCACCCATCTCCCTCTCTCCACATCGGTCGCTACCCACTTGAAAAGTTGTAAGGAGTCTGCTTCTGAGGAATGTTCACAATGCTGCCGCTCATGCTACCGATCATGGTGATGCTGCCGCCGTTGGGCATGAGGTTGGCGGCCTCGAGAGCTGGTCGTCAGCACGCACAGCGCGCTCCTCGATACATACCACAGAACCATGTGCCCATCACGTTGATGTCCATGAGCTTGCGGATCTTCTCAGTCGGGTAGTCGTGCGCGGAAAAGTTCTCGACGATGCCAGCGGCGGTGACCAACGAGTCGACCCGCCCGAAACGCTCCTTGATCTCGGCAAAGGCAGCCTTGACGCTCTCCTCGTCCGCAACATTGCACCCGATACCGAGCGCGTTGATCTCGCCCTCGGCAGCGAGGCCCTGGTCGACAAACGACTGCGCGAGCTCGGCAGCGGCCGCGGCGGCATCCTCGCGCTTCAGGTCGATGATGACGATGTCGCTCGCACCCGACTCGACGAGCGTGCGCGCCATCAGGTTGCCCAGCCCGCGGCCTGCGCCCGTGACGACGCACACCTTGTTCGCCATGCTGAACGAGGGGAGGGTGCGGGGGGTGCGCGTTGGCTAGGGGTCAGCTTTGCCGAGCGGAGTGACGTCCGCCTGCTGGCCGGTGGAGCCGCGGGCGCCGAGCTGCAACCGCGCAGCCTAGCCCGTAGCCCACGATGCAGCTCGCACTACTCACCTGGGTAGAAGACGACGCAGCCTTGACAGCAGGCGTAGGCGCCGGCGAAGCGACCACCGACGTGGTCGACACGGCGCGCGCACCACCCACCGACGACGACGCAGCGACGGCAGCGCTAGCGCTGGCGCCAGCAACGGCAGCAGCGGCGCGCGCGCGGACGGGGCTCGCGAGCGCAGGAACGGCAGCACGGATGGACATTGTGTGGGCTGGGGGATGAGATGGCGATGGAAAGAAAGGACGAAAGAGAGACGGTGGCCGTCTTATCCTCCCCGTCTTGCTTGCTCGGTCGGTCGGTGGTGCGCCGGGCCGATATTTCTCGCCGGCAACAGCGGCGCGTCACATGGTCATCCGAGCCAGCCAGCCAGCGACCCAGCCAACCATCATCCCCTCTTCCCTCCCATCTGCTCTGTGCATAGCGCGGGCCATCTATGTTAGCCAGGAAGCCAGCATGCACCGTGTAGCTTGCAGGCCGCGAAATTTCCAGCACACCGCGCCTGCTTTGCGGATCGCGCGTCCCGAGTCCCAGGGCCGGCGGACGCTCGGAACGGGCTGATCCGAGCCCCCGCCGAAACGAGCCGCCGGCAGCGTGTCCGCACAACGACGAGTCAAACGCCTCTAGAGGCACACGTGTAGTGGTGCACAAGACGGCGGGTCCGAGCATCCGAGAGCGTGCAGCGTCGGCTTCTATGCGCTGCTTGGCTTGAGATGAGGAGGTTTGTTTGGCCGACGTTGTTGCGACGGGCTGTGAGCGTGCAGTTGCGGAGAGGCGTCTACCGCTGCTGCGTCTGCGGAGGGACGCGGCGGCTCATGAACCGACACTGAGCCTGCTGTGCCTCTGGCTTCAGGCTTGGCGACAACATGGCGTTGAGCACCTGGAGCCCCGGTATCTACTACTGACCACCCGCTCTTCTTCCATCTCGGTGCATAAGTGTACAGCTCGTGGGGACGTGGGGGCCGGGGGCCCTCTTGGACCTCAAGGGGGCCTTGGATGCCAACCCCGCCCCTTCCCCGCTCTACCCACTCTCAAATCACACCGCCAAGCGAGATGCCCAGCGCGACAGACGACACGAGCGCGTCGATGGCGAACCCGCGCTTCTCGTAGTCTGGAGAGTAGGGGGTCAGCTGTCGGTCGCCACTGAACCCAGCAACACCCACCACGCAGCACGCTCGCAAGGTGCTGGATCGGCACCAGCCTCGTGACGATGTGCTCGCCCGGCTCGAGCTTGGGCACCGGGTCAGGCGCGTCTGGGCCCAGCTTGACGTCGACGGTGACCAGGTGGCAGTTGGCACCGGTCATGCTGGTGTTGTTAGCGGGGGCAAACACCGGGCCGAGCGCCGGATGGCCGACGATGCCCGTTGCGACGACTCACCCGGGGTCCTTGACGAGCACTGGCGACACGGTGCGCACACTCACACCGGGACCGGCGTACCCCGTCTCCTCGTGCAGCTCGCGCAGCGCTGTCGTAGCCGGCGCCTCGTTCTCGTCGATCAGGCCGGCGGGGAACTCTGGGTGGTGAGCGCGGGTGTCAACGTCACGACGCACCGACAACAACCGCGCCGGCGGGGGGACGGTACTGCTCAATCAGGACGACGCAGACGCCAATCTGCAGGCGGTGGACAAGCGCAAGGATATGGCAGCCTGATACTGTCAGCACGCTCGTGGCACCGACATACTGTCCACGCCGCCCCTTGACCTCGTCGTGCGGTTCGCAACCTCCCAGAAGCGCTGTCGTGAGCTATACCCCAGTGCTGGCGAGACCAACCTCCTTGCCCTCCTGATCGCGCCACTTGATGCGCTGGAGCTTGAGCCACCGCGCGTCGGTCTTGTAGTCCTCGACGTCGATGATCTCGGGCTCCTGCACTCCTGGCGCGGCAGGGCTCGTGACAGACGAAGCGGTGACTGCCGGGCTCGTGACGGACGGGCTGGGGGCCGCTGATGACGACATGGTGCGGGTGAAGTGTGGGGCGAGTGCGGCGCGGGGTGAAGTGAAAGAGGGTAGTCTGCTGCTAGATCTGAGAGTGTTGAGTAGCACGCTCCTCATGAGTCTTGTCGAGGAGAGAGGTGGTTGTGACGAAACCGACTTTGCCGAGTGGAGGCAGGGTTGGTTATCAGTCGCCAGGGCACGGCAGTCGAGTGGCAACTAATGTGCGTCTCGTTGCCTGTGTTGTTGCCTTAAGCTCTCACTACCACGCCTTGTACACGACATGGATGCCCCATGACGGCTCTTCTCTCGCACTGCAATGCATTGCTGCCATGCACACACTGCACACACACACCACGCACACAACCAGGCGGCCCAAACCCCACCCAAAGCTCACCCAAACTGGCATTACGTAAAAACCTGCGCCCTCTCAAACCCCTCCCAATCCGTCATTGACTGTCGTCGTCTCAGAAAACTCACATCGATAATCCCACTCAAACAACCCCACCCACCACCACTCGTTGCATGCTGCAACACCAGCAGCGATGAGGATACACGAGCTACTCGAGGCCTGCCTCGAGTACGTCGCGTACGACGGCGTCCTAGGTAAGGAGCCCCTTGGCACCAAATAGCAGCCACCCAGCCTCGCCCAACATCCCACCCGGCCCTTGGCAAAAGTCGCGCGCGGGAACGGTGGGGTCGGGATTCGAACCCCCACCTTCTTCCTCCTCGCAGACTTCGGGGTGGAGGTGGTCCAGCGGGTTGCCAGAATGCGCGGCGACGGTGGATGCAGCGCGGTGGACGATATGGGCGGCGTGGATGGAATGGGCGCTGACTACGCCCCAGGCGCCGACCCCGCGACGCTGCGCTCGCACCTCCATTCCCTCGACACCAACGTCGATGTCGACTACTTTGCCTACGTGTGGACGCTGCTCGCGCGCCACCCCAACCTCCAGGTCGTGATTGCGGCGGATGCGTTGCCCGTCGGCGATGTGGGCGCGCCGACCGAGGAGCGTCCGCCTTCCCCACCCCCAGATCCCGCCGACGACGGGCGCGAGCTCTTCAAAGTTCTCGGAGAGGACGACGGCGGAGATCCGCCAGTCGCCAGGACCGACCTCATCGGCCTCCAGCTTCGATACCCCCAGCGCGTGCGCATTCGCTGCACCGAGGACGAAATTTACTACCGCCTGACTGGGTCGCGCAGCAAGGTATGTCTTACATAGGTGACACGGTGGCGCTGACAGTGACAGATCCCCAAGATTAGCCCAATGATCTTCCTCTTCCTTCAACTTGCTACCCGTTCTCGCGAGCATGGTGTCACAGCCTTGGAGCTTGGCCCGATGACTGGCAGTTCGCAGAACAGTGTCTACCACTATCTCAAGGTTCTTGTCCAACTCGGCCTTTGTGCAAAGATCCCCGCCACTGTCCACGGCTCGTCTACCAGTGTTCTCGTTTATCGCCGTTTCGTCGAACAGAACGTTCACTACCTCGCCAACATTGCCCGTGACACCAACACGGCTCCTCCAGTCCCCGAGACGCCTGCTGGGGACGAAGAGGACGACGAAGTACTCGAGACGGCAGAGGGCAGCGAGGCTCGAACCCTCTTCCAGCCAAAGGACCTCGGCTTCGGATTCCAGCCGTTCTCCGAGCTTGAACTCAATGCCGGCCACATCCCCAAGGAGCGACTCATTCGTGTGCTTGACCACCCTTCTCTCAAAAACCACCTCTTGGGTAACCACCATCTTCTTGGACTCATCGGCTGGCTTCCCAACACTTGGGAGGTGCGCCATCGACGGACGATCCAGCGCCATCTTCATGCCCTGGTCAACGCCGGCATCATCGAGTTCGTCGACACTGGTGCCAACCCACGGGGCTGTCTTCGACTCACAAAGTACAACCCCAACATTCGGGCCAAGGTCAAACTCGAGCCAACCCAGTCGAGCCCCGAAGTCGTCCCCGCAGAAGTCCCATTCTCAGGTGGGTTGTGTTTCATTGTCGCTTGAGCTAACATTGCAGTCGACGACTTCAACGGAACTGTGCAGTCCAACAGCAATGCGCTCTTGACACAGAGCACCGAGTCTCAAGTGCTCGCCTGCGTGTACGAATCTGGCAATTCAGGGTGCATCTACTCTGAGATCACTCGTCGCCTCAACCACTTGTTCAAGCGGACAGTCGAACACGTCCTCAATCGCCATGACCTTGCCTACCTTCCGCCACACCTTCGCCACAAGAGTATTAGGTGTGCCATGGAAAACTTCCACAGGCAGCGTCGTCTCAGAGTGTTCACCACCGACGCCTACCAGAGGTACATGGAGGTGAACGGAGCTCCCCTCGAGCCTCACCTGCAGACCGAAGCAGGTGGTCATTGGGCCCACATCTTCCGTCCCGTCGCCGAGTCAATTGAAGAGCACTTCAACATGATGATCCAGCTGTCTGCGATAACTGCTCCGGTCGGCAACCCTGCGGGAACCAAGCAGGGCAAGTCCAAGGCTGATGTCCACAAGCGAGCCGTCGTGCGCAAGAGGCGACAGGGGATACCCGCCGAAGAGCAGGAGATCAAGCCAAACAAGTATAGTAACGATGCCCAGGAGCGCGGCCGTCCAAGGAAGTACACCTATGTCGTCAACCCCGATGGCGCGAGGAACCGACAAGTCATTGGCCAGCTCTTTGCGACAAAGGAAATTCCGGAGGTGCTCATCTACTACAAGCATCTTGGAAAGCTCATCGCCGCTCCTGCCGGCTACTCTGGTGTTGGCATTCCCCCGCCCATCACCGACGAGGAGATTTTGGCGATAGGCTGGGACCCATCTTATTTCGACCCCTTCCCAGGCAAGGACAAGCCTATGCCAAAAGGCGCCGTCAAGGCTCCCGTCAAGGCCCCGGTCAAGGGCAAGCGCAAGAAGAGGGAGGAGGTGCCACAGACGGACGACGACATCAACTCGCCTCAGAAACGGCCAAAGACCACTGAAGAGGAAGCGGCAGAGCGATTGGAGCAGCAAAAGCTTGAGAAGACGCGCCAACTAGAAGCCGAGTTGGCCGCATTAACGGGGAAACGAGTCGCTATCGCTCCGCGCCGCAAATTCCCACCCGTCGCGGCTTCACCAGCGCCTGTGACCCCACGTGGGCCACCACCAGGAGTGTCATCTCGTCCGGTTGCACTTGGCGAAGGCAGCTTGTCAGCCTACCTCGCGTCGCCTGGGCCTATTCTCCCTGGGACCAATTCACCAGCCCCCACACCATCTCGTGTTCCTATCGCACGAGCTCCGCCAGCGCGACGCGGTGTCGCCCCTGCAGTTGGCTCGCCCTTGGCTTCAGCCCCGGCTACCCCGCAGATGGGGCCGCCGGTTATGCCAGCCCCGTCCATTCCTCAAGTACTTCAGACAGCATCTGGCACCGCTCCGCCAGCCCCTAGTGCTCCAGGTGTCGGACCTTCAGAAATGGCCGAAACGGCTGCTGGTCCATCTACGCCTTCGTTGGTGCCTCAGCCCCCAGTGGCAACCCCGACTCCGGCGACAAAAAAGCGTGGAAGGACGGCCCGTTACTCTCTACTCCCTGAGGAGGTGGCCCAAGTGCCGGGCACCGGTATCCCAACAGATTCGGCCACACCACCTGCGAAGCGGCAGCGACGAGGAGCTGCAGAGGCGCCCATCACCACCGCGCCCCCTGTCCCATCCCAGCCTCAGGTGGCGCAATCGCCCTCGGCACCCGCGACAGGCAGTGCCGTTACGCAACTAACAGAGCCACCGCCTCCTATTGCTACTCCTCCTGCCGCCCACCCGCCACTTAACGGACCGACAGTTGCTGAATCCCCGCACGCTGAAACATCAGTGGCAGCTGTCCAGGCCCCTGCACCCCAGCCTGCCACACCTGTCACCACGACCAGCTCCTCCGTGCCGATGGATGTCGACCCTCAGCCGACATCTGTCCAGCCACCGGCGCAAGGTTCCGGTCCTACCAATTCTTTGGGATTGCACACATCCCCTACCACGCCATCCCAGACTGCTGTTGGCCGCGGAGGTGTCCGCCGAGCCACCCGGACCAGCGCCCGAACAAAGGTCAAGCAGCTCGCCAACGAAGACGAGCCGTTGAAGTCCGTCGATGAGGTGGACCTCCCCAAGCCAGTGGTGGTGAAGCCAAAGCCCCATGCCGGTCGCGTGAACATTGCCGAGTTGAAGAAACGCAACGAGGTGTACCAATGCCTGGTTGACGGAGGTGGCGTCGCATCCGACGCCAAGCTCTTCTTGGACCACAGGAAATGGACCGAGAAATGGGTTGGCACAGACCATCCCAACGCGCCTCTTGTGGTTGCGGGAATGGATCGCAAGGTGCACCGACGTGTTCTGGATCAACTCATCGCGGAAGACCGAATCGGTCAGACAGACGCCACTACGCCTACGACAACTGGGCGATGGGTGCGGACAGCCATCGTGTTTGTCAAGGGCAAAACCAAGGCCGAGATCGATACGTACGTTCGAGCCTTGGCCAACCAAGCTACTGCTGGCTTGATCAAGCCGTCCGCTGTGTCCGTCCCCAATGCTCAGTTCTCGTCCGTCAAGCGGACCACCTCCCGCAACCCAGTCAACCCAACGAGTTACCGCAGCAGACAGCCTTCGGCACCACCACAAATCAGTGAGGGCCTTACCAACCGCGAAATCTTCCTGCACGAACCGCCGATGGCAGCGTGCATGTACGGCTACAAGCTTGGTCGCTGCTTGCGTGCCGAGTACTTCCACGGTGCTATTATGGACGCCATTGTCAATCAACCTGGCTCTCCACACCTTATTTCCGGCTCTCCTCGTGTCTTTGCCCTCCCGTTCATCTACGACGAGCTACGCATCCGCGACTTCTTTGCCTGCGTGCCCCTTCACAAGTGGGATGAAGACCTGTACAACTGGCTGCAGGTTCCAGGAAATGGCGACCTTCGATTCCACGACATCCCTCGCCATATGAGGACCAGGAACTCGCTCATTCACCGAGTCAACCAAGGTGGAAAGAACATGATTCGAACTCTCCTCTCGCTGCTCTGCTACTTGCAGCTCTTGCTGCCCATGGTGGCCATCGAAGACGAAGCGACGGCAACGGTTCGTTGCCCAGACGCCCCTCTTGGCCAAGCATCTGCTTTCGTTCAGGCAACCGACTTCTCGACTGCCACGTACTTCCTCGTTCACGACGTCGTGCCAATCTACAGTGTCTCGGAGATGCCGGTGACTCTGTTCGGCGTCATGGATGCTCGGACACCAGCCCATGTCCCGGAGCTCTGGCGCGTTCTCAAGAACTGCTCGTTGGGTGGAGGCGTCTTACCTCACCTCCCGCGCTTAGATATGCCTCCCTTCCCCTTGGCACCAACCATTACTGCAGTTTTAGAGACGAGTGGGGCCGACTACCTCAGGACGCTTCGCGCTCGCAGCAAGTGGCGCCACGAAATCCGAATTGTCCCTCAGCAAAAGGAGGCCCTCAATGCGGCGGTCAACGCCGAGACTGGCGAGCGTCTTATCACTCCAGAGCAACTCAAGCAACTTGCCTGGGAGAACGCCCTCCTCCCCCAGTATGTCGACGATTATCTCGATCGCCGGACCAAGTCGATCCTCGGTGAGGGACCCTCGCTGGTGTTCAAGAGATCGCCCAACGAGTTACACAGGCAGCGTGCCGCAGAGAGGAAGGAGAAGGCCAATAAGGAGCGGGAGGCAGAGATCAAGAAAGCCTTAGCCATTCGCGACCAGGTTGCTCTTCGCATTGCCGCCGCCCGTGTGGCCTACGACGAGCGTGTCAAGGCTGCGGCCGAAAGGGCGGGACTGGAGGTCACGCAGGATCTCAAGGACTACATGATCCACAACCGACCCATGACGAGGATCGGGGAGCTACCCACTGTCGCCGAGCTGGACGCCATTGTCCAGTCATTCGAGCGCTTCAAGAACGGAGTCGCACCGCCGCGTCGCATCAACGTGTCTGGCCGCCCCGCCCCTACCATTCGTCATGTCAAGAGAACCGCAAGAGTTCAGCCAAAGCGTAAGTCGCCGTGGGACCGTGTTAACTGACGCCTCTAGATCCCGATGCCAAGCTTCGTCGTTACCGCCACAACTGGACGAGAGAAGAGGAGGAGCTCATCATCGATGCTGAGGCCGTCATCCGTGCTCGCTGCCGCGGTACGACAAACCGTGGCCGTCCTGCAATGAGCCAAATCTTCCCTCAGCTCCAGCACCAGGTTGTGCGCACCAAGATCAAGAAGCTGCTCGAGATGCCCGGCAAGGAGGCGTACTTCATGCGCCTAGAGGAATCGTTCTACTCGCTCCTGATCGAGCACCGTGGCTCGGCCGAGCTGCCCGACCACAACCCCGCCAGCCATGTCGACTTTGACCTCATGGCCCACGTCAACTTCCTCCGTCAAAAGATCAACAAGAACCACCTCAAGTTGCCGATTGCTATCACCCCGATCAACGACCCAGTTCATCGTGCCCCCGAGCTGGCCGCCAGCCCTGCCGAGATGATCTCCAAGTACACTTGGGATTTCCTCAAGTCCGTTCAGACGGGCTACGAGCAAATCATCGACAACCCCCTGCTCGCCGAGGACACCAAGCTGCACAACATCTCGCTGGGTTCGGTTACGGAAGAGGACCCAGTCGGCCAGGAGGTTGTCATGATGAGCATGTCTCGTCGTCCTGGTTTGATTCGCGCGCTTTTGAAGATGATCGTTGCCACTCCCAACGAGCAGTACAGCGTGAATGCCGCGGCCCAGCTCCTAAACGTCATCCCAAAGAAGGAATACGAACCTCAGATCGCGGCTCTGGTCAACGAGGGCATCTTGCTCAAGCACCCCCATCTGAAGCACACGGGTCGCATGTACGCGTTCAATAATGCGTGGCTCTTCACTTGTGAAGGCAGCCTGCCTCCTACGATGGACCAGCAGGTGGCCAAGGCCGACGATATTGTGCACGGACCTGACGGCGACGACGTGGTGTGGCCTATTGTCGGTGAGGGAGGCGAGATCGCCGTCCTCATGAGCATGGCCTCGCAGTTCGAAGCCGAGTTCGAGTTCAACGGTGCCAACTTCCCCTTACTCCGCCAGGGGCGCATGACCTACAACACCCGAGCCTTAAACGACGACTCGTTTGAAGTCAGCCTCAAGGTCAAGCGCACCGTTGCTCCGCCGAAGCCTACAATTGGTGCTCCATCGCCATTCAAAATCCCACCACTTGTCCTCTGGGGAGCCGATGCCCACGCCTTCCCCACCGATAAGCAAATCAAGCTTGTTTACGACAAGATCTTCCAAGCCGGCCCCAATGGTCTCGACCGCGTCATGCTGCAGGTGCGCACTAGCTTGACTTACGACATCATCGATTCGGTGCTGTCTGCCCTCGCGCTCGAGTCTGAGCAGCGAGTCTTTTGGGCCGGCTACGACAACGCCCGTGTCGTCTCGTCCAAGTTCTGGGGCGACTGGACTGTGGACGTCACGCCCCAGGCCGACGGTAACGCCAAAGCAGACAAGGTCCAGTGCGCACCGCGTCGCTGGGTCACCATTTGGGGCGGCATCATCGAGTCCGAGTGGCACCGCGCGATCAAGGCGGCCACTGGCCAGCTCGTCCTCCGCCCCGGTGTGACGGAGCGCCAGCTGCGTGACCGCCTCGCCCCGGTCATCGACCGCCAGGAGACGACCGACGTCCTGCAGTACTTGATCGAGGTCGGTATGGCCACCAGGAAGTGGGCCATCCCATCGGCCCGCGATGTTCCTCCTATCCAGGCCACCGACAATGACGACGCACGCGGCATCGTTTGGCACACCACCTCTCTCCTCTTCGCATAGGTAGACTCATGCCAAGTGCTTGTAAATAAAACGCATAGTTTGTCCCTTGTATGTAACCGTCACGTACGGCAACCAATGTATTTAATGCCGTCAACAACTGTGTCCGTCGCCCCGCTGCTGAATGACCATGAAGATGCATGCACACCCCAAACCTATGCCCCCAGCCCAAGTCTCGCCTCCTTCACACGCAGCTCGCGCAGGAGCTCACTGGCCTGGTCCCTCTGCGGGGCATTGCTCTGCGCAACCTTCTCGAGGTACTGTGCGGCGAGAGCCCAGTCGCCGCGCTCTTCAGGCTGGGGTGGCGCGCTCCTGCGTCTCGAGGCGACAACGCTACTCCGACGTCCCTTACGTGCAGAGCGCTCAACCAGCCCACCACGCATCTCGTACTCCGCGACAGCCATGTAGCTTGATGCGAGCTCTGCAAACTCGGTCCGCTCACTCTCGCCTAGGGCGAGCAACTTGCGGTGGTACTCTGCCGCTTCGCGCGAGTGCTGAACGCCACGGGCTGCGTCGAGTGTTGCGTGTAGTGATGCCAGCTTGGCGAGGATCTGTGGCGTCTGCGTCTTGTCCGCACCGAGAAGTGCACGCGTGTGAGCGGCGATGGCGTCTGATAGACGACCAAGGCCTTCGTACACTGTGGCCAGGGCCGACCACATGCGGCAATCGTACGGCCTGAGTGGTCAGCATGCAAATTGAGATTCACCGTCCGACAACTTACCGCAGTGACGTCGCCTGGTTGTAGTACTCGATGGCGTACATGGGCATGTCGAGGAGCTCGTACGCCTGGCCAAGACCATACCAAGCACGGTAGTCCTTCGCGTTGACGTCGATCGCCTTGCGGTACGCTTCGATAGCCGCGTGCGAGTTCTTGAGCTCGACAAACTCGTGGCCCATCAAGGTCCAAGCGGGGAGGTAGTCGCGGTTGAACACGAGAGCGCGCTTGAAATAGGTGATGGCTTTGGTATGGTCTGCTCGAGACGAGTAGTAGTTGCCTGCGATGTTAGTGGCTGGAGCTCGAGGGCCACTCACCGATCAAACAGCACACTTCTGGCCTGTTGCGGTCGATCTCGGCGTACTCGTGTGCTAGCTTCCCCAGCTTGGCACGCTTGTCCATAACGTAGAGCATGTTGGAGTAGATGTCGACCTCCTCCATGCGGTACGGATCTGCCTGTTGTACCATGTCAAACTCCTTCTCGGCGGCTGTGAAGTCTGGGCAGGTTAGAAAACGCCAGACCGGAAGCAACCTACCGCGCTGATGGTAGTAGACCATTGCGCGCTGCGCTCGCAGGTGTACGCTGGTTGGGAAGATCGCCTGGAGCTCTGCAATCATGCTCTGCACAAGGTCTGTGGCAGTGTGCAGGTCGAGCATGACGACAATGGCGAAGAACGTGAGCATGGGGGTCGAGGGCAGGCTCTCCTTGAGTTCGATGAACTGGAGGGTTAGCTTTTCGGACTGCCTGGCACCCACCCTATCGGCCGAGTCGACCAGCTGAGCGAGTTGGCTCCAGCAGCTCCAGTTGTATGGCCTCTCGCGAATACTCTTGACAAAGCATTCTGTCGCCGCCTGGCGCTGCTCCAAGCGCATGTGGAGAAGGCCACGCAGGTAGGTGAGATATGGGTCCGTGTCGCCATCGATCTCGTCGAGAATGGAGTTTAACGCGGGGAAGAGGGCAAGACGCTCCTGCTTGTTGTCAAGGAAATGGGGAAGTGACTCTTGCGCCTTGCGATCAGCCGATAGGTACGCCGCATAGCACTTGAGGAAGCGTGAGCGCGAGCCCTTGGCATTTCGCAGCGTGTGGACGACGCGGTCGAGCTCGCGGATGTCAAAGTAAGACTTGGCGAGCTGGAACTCGTCCTCCTCGAGCACGTCGTCCTCCTCCTCTAACTCGACGCCATGTCTCGTTGTTGAGCGCGATGGTCCAGGTTCGGCGTTGACGCTGTACCCACTGCTCCCGCTGAACATTCCTGGTCCAGGAGAGGGGAGGAACTCTCCCAGCGATGGGCGGGGTCCAGCGTGAGGAGGGGAAGAGAGGCCAATTTGCTGAACTGGTGGGGAGAAGGGGAGGTATGGTGAGGTGCGATACTCCTTCGGCAGCGAGGTGAGGAGCTCAGAGGCCCTGGTTGTCAGCGGGTACAGTGTCCGGAACTTCAACCCACCACTTGGCAGCAACGAGCAGGCCGCGGTCCTTCAGTTCGCGAATGGTCACGCGAATATCGTGAGCCATTTGGATCTTTGTCGCTGCTGACAGCGGTGGCGGCGACATTGTGCGAGTGCAGTTGTGGTAGAGAAGAGTAGAGCAAACCGACGAGGTGATGGGTTGATTTGTTGTTGTCTTTGGTCGCGTCCACCCGCACGGCCAGGGGCGCCAAAACGTCAGTGATGGCTCTCAAAACCACGTGGATTTGATCCCGTCGTCATTTGCCAGTCACGGTCAACTGAACGACAACCTGGAATGGTTGTGATTCAACTTCGACCACCACCTCTTCCAAACACCCCTTCAAAGCGCGCCGACTCTGTGTGAGAGCGGTAGTCACGACACGTAAGACTCACTTGCCGAGAGCCAGACGTTTCTCACACATGCCTCCACAGGATGCCCTCCCTTGAGGAGGACTTCAACCACATTGCACTTCATGGGCAGAAGCTGGCCACAGCGCAGGCTGAGTATGTTGACGCGCTGCTACCTGAGAGTGCTGACCGGTCAGATTTGCCGCTGCCCTCACATCATTCTCTCGCAATAAATCTCTGAGTGAAGTCCCGGAGGAGGCGCCTACGTGGCTCGCCTCTCTCAAACAGGAGCTCGGCGAGCAGGTCGCCGCAAGCAACGCTGCTAGCGCCGCCGCGACGGCCGCTGCCAACGCGGCCACCGCCGCCGCCAACGCGGCCACCGCCGCCGCCAACGCGGCCACCACCGCCTCCAACGAGGCTAAGAACTCCGTTAAGACGCTCATGACCGTGGCCAACACGCTCGAGAAGGCCGTTGCCAACGGTCGTCTCGACCACGCGGTGGCGTAAGTTTTGCTGCGCTGCAGCGCTGATCTTCCAGGACTCGCTGGGCGATCGCCCGCGTTGCCAACGGCCGCAGCAAGGCGGGAGAGCACCCTCTCGTGCCCCTCGAGCGCCGCCCGCAGCTCCCCGAGACCTTTGTGGTTGACGCACCGCTACCTGCGCTTCTTCACGCCCCGCGTGGGTTCCCGACGACGCTGTCGGCGGCCTGGGGTCTGGACGGTGAGTGCGACGTAATTTGCGTTGCCTTCTAACAAATTCCCAGATGACTCGATCATTAGGCTGCTCGACGCCTATGCCCAGGTGCTGGAGGCTACGCCCGTCCAGCGTCGCAATCAGTTCTTCTCCTTCATCGGCGTGTGAAGAAGTAGATTTGTAGTACATGTTTCGAGTTGTATTTACTTCCGTCAACCCTCTTATGTGACTGCACATTGGACAGCGTCAACGTCCCTGCTCGAGATTCAACATCTTCTCCTACACCTCCCAAACATCCCCAAAGCACGCCAACTTTTGTGTCAGAGCGGGCATAACCACACGTAAAACTCCCTTACCGAGAGTCAGACGTTTCTCACACATGCCTCCACAGCCGACCGCAGGGACCAAACGGCCTCACGATGACGGATCAGCGGCGGACGACCGGCGCGATAGGCCGCGCGATTGGCGCGATGAACACCTGAACGAGAGGAACGGTAACGGCAGGTCTGACCGCGGTGGTAGTCGGGACTACGACCGGTCTTCGCCCCGTCGCGACCGCGACCGTGACTCGCGCGACTCTCGCGACTATTACAGTCGTGATCGGTCCCACAACGATCGCGACTACCGCGACGACAGGCGGCGCGGATACGACGACCGCGGGAGCCATCGAGACAGTAGGGAGCATCGTGACCGTGAGCGTGATCGTGAGAGGGTTGGCTCTCCCCAGCGTCATGGAGGGCGACCTCGAGACGATCAAGACTCGCGCCGAGGTGGCAAAGAGGAGGGAGAGTGAGTTAGATGCTTGGAGACCGGATCACAGCTGACTCGTCACAGGATCGAGTCGCCACCTCGATCAGCATCACCTCAACGCCGACGACCAAGCCCGTCTCGCCCTCAGCGTGAGCGCGAACGCGAACATGCCTCGTCGCCACGCAAGAGTGGTTTCCCATCCATCAGCGTGCCGCCGGCACAATCCCGCGGTGAGCCGTCAAAGGCGACTCGTCCCTCTCTCCCCAGCGTCTTTGAATCAGCAGCTCAGCCTGCACCTACAGCTCCTCCTCCTGTGGACGAGCCAGATGTCGTTGAGGAGGAAGAGGACGAGGAGGCAAAACTCGAGGCCAAGAGGAAGCGGCGCGAGGCGATCATGGCCAAGTTCCGCGTTGGCGAGGGGAGCAAGCCCCCTCTTCCTGCCTCGGTTGCCTCACCCAACCCCGATGGTGGTGTCGACAGTGTAACCACCGCCGGTATTGCCACAGGCGTCAACACTGAAACAGGTAAGCTAAGGCGTGTTGGGCCTGGGCTGATAGCAGGCGCTACGCCGTTGCTTAGGCAGCTGGGTACACGCTCCGTCACCGGGGCTGGAACGCCAATCGGACAGCAGCCATCACTCCCGTCAACGCCACTGGGCAAGGACTTCGACCTCGAAAAGCATGGCGAGGCCGGGGCGGAGCACAAGGATGGTGTATCGGCATCTGACTACGACCAGTCTCGCGAAGAAGATAGACGCAAGGACCCTGCGCCGAAGCCAGCACCCCCTGCTGAGGAAGAGTGGGAAGAAGTCGAGATTGAGGTCGAGGAGGAAGACGACGAGGTCGACATGTTTGCTGCGTTCGGCGACGAGGAGCCGGTCAAGAAAATGCGCAAGGTCAAGGTGCGACGCCGCAAGGTGGCAAACGGCGACGGCGTCATCGAGATCATCGAAAAGCCCAAGTCGAATGCTGCGGCGGTGCTCGAAGTCGTCGACAATGTGGATGACACCGAAGGCTACTACCGTATCACTCCCGGGGAGCTCATGGACGACGGTCGCTACGAGCTGACCTACACCCTCGGCAAGGGCATGTTCTCGGCTGTTGTCAAGGCCAAGGTCCTCAAGGCTGTCGGTCAGGAGCGGAGACAGGATGTTGTCGGCAAGGAAGTCGCCATCAAGCTCATGCGCTCGCAGGAGAGCATGTACGTCGCCGGCCGCAAGGAGGCTCAGATTCTCAAGCTTCTCAACGACGCCGACCCCGAGGACAAGAAGCACATTGTTCGGATGGAGCGGACGTTTGAGCACAAGGGCCACCTGGCGATTGTCACCGAGAGCATGAGCATGAACCTGCGCGACGTGATCAAGCGCTTCGGCAAGGACGTCGGCCTCAACATGCGTGCTGTGCGTGCGTATGCCCACCAAATGCTTCTTGCGCTGTCCCTCATGCGCAAGGTCAACATTGTTCATGCGGATATCAAGCCCGACAACGTGCTGGTGTCTGAGAACAAGTCAGTTCTCAAGGTGTGTGACCTGGGCACTGCGGCGGATGTGAGCGAGGGCGAGGTGACGCCTTATCTCGTCTCGCGATTCTACCGAGCTCCCGAGATCAGTAAGTGTGACAGGGTGTCGCTCGTACCAATGCTTACACTTTTTAGTCCTCGGCCTGCCATACGACTTTGCCATCGACATGTGGGCTATCGGCTGCACCCTGTTCGAACTCTACACCGGCAAGATCCTCTTCCCTGGCCGGAGCAACAACCACATGCTGTTGCTCATGATGGAGACCAAGGGCAAGATCCCGCACCGCATGATCAAGAAGTCGTCGTTGGGCAACATGCACTTTGACGAGAACAACAACTTTATCAGCATTGAGAAGGACCGCATCACGGGTGCCGACGTTGTCAAGACCCTCACGATCAGCAAGGCCACCCGCGACCTGCGCTCCAGAATCATGCCACACTCGTCGGTGCAGGCCAAGATGAAGGAGGACGAGCTGAAGCAGCTGCAGGCGTTTGTTGACCTGCTTGACAAGTGCCTGCAGTTGGACCCCGTGAGGCGTATTTCGCCGCGCGAGGCGCTTCTGCACCCGTTCTTCGCTGGCAAGGTGTAGGTGGGTTGGAGCCGAACGACGACGAGCGAGGTGAGCACGTGAGGCACGTAGACAAGTACAAGGCAATGGCAAGATGATAGCAAGATGTAATTATACAGGGCTAGTACAAGTGCAGTCTGGGTACAACAAGCAAGATGACAGCTCTATTGTGATTCGGTGCCAAGGACCCACTGGCCCACGACCGAGTCGTTACCGCCGACACCCATTTCTGGATGGAGCATGACGGTGCGGATGAAGCGCTGGAGGCGGGGTCTTCGTTCTTCAAGGAACTCTGGCTGGAACTTGGCTAGGGCGAGTCAGCGGACACCAACCACAACCCAACTCACACATGTGGTTCTTGCCGGGCAACGGCGGTATGGTCTGCTTCAAATGCTGCCCGTCAGCGCTCCCTCCGCCCCAGCACCACTCACAGGAAAAGCACGGCACAGCGCCTTGTGGAGGCGGACAAACTCGGTATACCTCCTCAAAATGGTCACCTTGGAGCCGTTCCGCAGGTCGATCTCAATCTCGTACACGACGTACGCGCCGACGCGGGCAGTGGCGACAAAGTCTTTCCCGCCGACGACCTGCCAGCCGGCAATGGCGACCTCGCGCGCGAACGGCTCCGCGGAGCTGCCACTGCCGTTCACGCTGATAGTTATCCCCTCTTCGGGTGGGGGGCGCTTCATCGCCCACCGCCAGAGCGGGCGCTGCTGCCTCGCCTGCGCCTGCGGGTTCCACACGGCGGGTTTTGGGCCTGGCAGGCCGATGGAGGACGCTACGCTCTCCGCAAGCGAGATCTTGGACTTTGGCCCGGGCGAGTGCGGGCGCGCAGGCGCACATATCTCCACTAGCCTCCTCAGCCCGGTCGATGTGGACGGCGCCGACGGCTGGACGTCCTCCTCCTCGTCGGAGGGCAGGTCCGCCAGCTCGGGCGACGGGGAGGGCGGGAGCATCTCGAGCGTGGAGCTCGAGCGCGTCGGCGGTGTGGGCCGTTGTAGGCCTTGTGTTGGCTCGCTCATCTTGTCTTGAGGAGGAGGAGGGGGCATGCAGTGCCATTCCATTCGCGATTAGTGGGCGGCGGCGATGGCGGGGTGTCCTCGCGGGCGTCGGGCCGTCACCGTCCATTGTAAGACGTCATGTGGGGCACTTTCCCACGGTGGCTTGTGCCGAAGGACATTGCCGGCGAAACGCGCCGGCAGAGGCAACTGACATTCAGCCAGCTCTTGTGATCTTGACACTCGACAACCCGACAACACACACCACACCACACCATGGTCTTCGGCTGGGGCTCCTCGTCGTCCAAGAGCGAAACGGCCGAGCCCGTCGCGCCGTCGCGCGAGCAGCGCGCCAAGTGCTGGAGCACGCGCGACGCCTACTTTGCCTGTTTGGACCAGCACGGCGTCGTGCAGCCCGGCGACGGCGAGCTGGGGGACAAGAAGGGGTTCTGTGCTGCTTTTAGGAAGGAGTATGAGGGGTCGTGTGGACGGAGCTGGGTGAGTCGGCGTGAGGAGCGCGCGTGCGAGGCGGGGTGACGCGGAGGAGGGGACAGCGAGGAAGGTGGTGGCGGCGACGCAAAAGCGGCGGCACAATGCCGCACGGCGTGAGTGATGGCGCGTCGTTGCGGCTTGTTGGCCATGACTCTCGCACAGAAGAGCCCGATGCTCTCCTTACCTTTGCCGTCGTCAACGAGCGTCAGGTAGCCGCAACGGTCGCTCTGTGCCCCGCCGAACACCCACTCGCTCCCTTTCCGCCGCCCACTCCTTGCCCACCCATCACCCACTGGCTGCCTTCGCTGACACCCACACCAGATCGAGTACTTCAACAAACGCCGCGTGCTAGAAATCCGCCAGCAAAAGACGCTCGAGGCCGCCGAGAAGCAGCGCCAGGAGGCCGCCAGCAGGCGATAGGCAACCCTCATACACCGCCGCCGCAGCCGAACGCCAGCAGCCTGGCCCGCACCCAACACACCCTGTATCACTGCACCACTCTCAATACATGCCCGCCGGCCATGTCATAATCTTCATGAGCCCCGTGTCTCTATGACACAAGGAATGCTAGTATGTGTACACCTGGGCTCGATGCGGGGTGGGGTCCGGGGGGTCGCGTCAGTTGCAAGGTGGCGGCAAGTGTGATGCCGACGAGGACTACTTGAGGAGCTCCTCAATGACCTGGCGTCTGTCAGTGGCCGCATTACCAGCTGTACCCACAGTGTTCTCATTGATGTTGGACACGTTGTTGCCGCGGTAGTTCATGCGCTTGAGCGTAGCAATCTGACGAGTTAGTTGGGCCTCGATGACTCCCGCCAACTCACCACAGTCGCGCGCTCAAAACCCATGTCGGTAAACTTGACCACACTTGCCTCCGAGAGACCAGCGAGCTCGGCATCTGTTGCCGGCTTGTCCGACTGCCGCTTGGTCGCCGGCGCCTGCGCGTACGACTGGGCCCAGTGCTTGGCCGTCGCGTTGAAGCTGTCGCGTGATGCCAGGAAGTGCTTGGCCACTGCAGCGAGTTAGTTGGGCTTCAATCGGCGCGGAGCAGCCCGCTCACCCTCAGCATCCTGCGGGTCATTGGGCTCTGGGCTGCATAGCAGCGACTGGAGCGAGATGAGCGTCGATTTGAGGGTGAGCACCTGACGAGTCAGCGAGAAGCAACGGGTGAGCGAGCCCGAGCCCTGCCCGAGCCGTCAACGCACTGGCGACCACTTGTCTTTCAGAATGTCGAGGCAGATGGCGCCCTGTGGTGTGGTGTCAGCGTTACTCGCCAGCACTGGTGGCTGTAACTCACGCTTGCAGACGAGATGTTGGGGTCTTACGGCAGGGGTCAGTGTGTGCTCGGCGATGTGGTCAGCTACTCACGATACACCTTCCTATCAGCTGTCAGCAACGCTCGCTTGCTACACTATCGTTCTCGACCCTACTCACGTGATAAACTTCATCTTGACAGGCTCAAAGGGGTACGAGTCGGGGATGACAATGTCGACCTCATAGTAGCCGCCCTCGTACGGGGTATCACTCTGGGTTGGTGTGTCAGCTGGGGTGCCACGAGTTCCTACGCTCTGACCGAGCTCAACTGGGCGAGAGCAACCCGTATTGACTTCGCTCAGACCTGCTCAACTTACTGGACCAGGGAATGCGCCGATGAGGTGGAACGGGTTGTTATCGACGACTGCACGCGACCGTCAGCTACAACGCGGAGATGCTAGATAACGCACGCTCAATCGTGATCTGCGAGTCCTTGTCCTGCTGGCATGCTGATGGTGTTAGACGAGTCGCATTACGGTGGAGGTACAAGCGCGGTCTCGGCGCTGGCAGCGGCCACCACTTCCACGGGCACGCCAAGGCCTCTGCGGGACGGCGGTACCCGACGGTCGTGGTGGTGTCCGAGGCGACGGCGCTGACGTACGTACCCCTGATTTCCTTTTGAACTCGTCGGAGGCGGGCGTCGGACATTGCGAAGAGGGTGGTGTCGAGTGTGTAAGAAGTATGAGGGAAGGGAGAGAGGGAGAGAGAAGTCGAGGGTTAAGGTAGAGTCGCAGTGGCGTGATGTCCTTTGTCGATCTATCGAGAGTACTAGAAGTCGTCAACAATAAAGTAGTAGTCGAGTAGGAGATTAAGAGTTTCAATTCAATCTGTCATCATTAATCGGGTAGCCCCACTCCACCCAAAACTACCGTGGGAAACCATCCATCCACATTGACCTTCTCCAGAGTGGAATTTCGGTGCGATGGGCGTCTTCCCTCCCATCGACAACAACAATAACAATAACAATAACAATTTTTAACGGCAATGAGCGACACGCACGACCCTGTGGTGGTCGCCAAAGTGGAAACGCCTTCATTAGAGGCAGCCCCTTCCAATGAAGAGGCCACTGCCCCCACCGACATTGCGGCAGAGGCAGGACCATCGACACCCCCGTTATCCAAGAATCAGCAGAAGAAGTTAGCCAAGAGAGTGAGTTCCGATCGCCTTCCTCGTCTTCCTTCGCCGCCGCCTTCCTTCGGCCCCACCACTGACTCTGCAGGCAAAGTTTGAGTCGCACAAGCTCGAGAAGCGCGCCGCCGAGCGCATACGCCGGCGTGAGCGCACGCAGGCCCTCAAGGCGGGCTACGAGGCCGGCACCCTCAGCGAGGCCGACAAGGAGATCTACGAGCGCGGCCTCGAGCTCAAGCGGCGCGCCAAGGCGAATGTCAACCATGCCGCGGAGGTGTGGCCAGGCGGCGTGGTCATTGACTGCGGCTTCGACGAGCTCATGACAGAACAGGAAATTACCAGCATGAGCGGACAGCTCACCTACGTCTACTCTGCCAACCGCACCGCGCCACGCCCATTCTCCTCCGTCCTCTTCACCAGCTTCTCGCCAGAGATCAGCCCGCGCCTATGGGAGAAGATGACCAAGACCAACTGGGACCGCTGGAACCGCATGCACTTCTGGTCCCAGGACGTCGGCGTCCTCGCCGGCGAGCTGGGGAAGGAGAAGGAGGAGGGAGGGGAGAGGGTAGAGGCGGAGGCGGAGGGAGCCGTGGAGTCGGCAACGGAGAATGGTAACGACGCGGCGGCAAACGGGAAGCCTGCACGACCCAAGAAGACCAAACTCGGCGCGAACGGCGCCCCGAACGATACGGCTACGTTGCTCGCGGCGCTCTCGGGGCCGCATCTGCCACCAACCCTACCTGCGACTCACAAACTCGTATATCTATCCGCCGACGCCGACGAGGAGCTCACGACGCTCGCAGAGGACGAGGTGTATGTCCTCGGCGGTATTGTGGACCGCAACCGGCACAAGGTGGGTGACAGATATTGACCGAAACACCCGCTCATGCTCCAGATGTTGTGCCAGAACAAGGCCGATAAGCTCAACATCCGCACGGCGCGCCTCCCAATCGGCACATTCATCGAGAACCTCCCGACGCGCAAGGTCCTTACCGTGAACCAGGTGTACTCTATCCTGGTGCAGTACGTTGCGTTACAAGACTGGGCCGCGGCGTTCGAGGCCGTTATCCCGCAGCGCAAGTTCTTTGGCAGCAAGCAGGAACGCAAGGCAAGCAAGCGCAAGGCTGAGGGGACGCCAGATGTGGAGGGGGACGGTGGGGACGACGTTGCGGAGGAGGGGGACGAGGAGGAGCGCGAAGATGGTGACGACGAGCACATCCTCTTATCCACGCCGCCGATGGACGTCGATCACGAGGAGGCTGTAAACAACGCATTGGCTTAACGATTAGATAGCCCCAACATTCAGCAGCATGGCAAAAGTCCAGTCTATGCAAGTCTAGTCTACAGAGTGGTGTGTGGTGTGTGTGTTTCCAATCATGCGCGCGCCTACGCGCCGCCCTGCTGCTTCTCCCGCGCGAGGCGGTAGTACTCCTCCTGCTTGCGCAGCTCGTCCTCCCTCTTGCCCGACATCTTGATGAGCTTCTCTTTCCGCTGCTGGAGGAGCGCCTCGACGGCCAGACGGCCCTTTTCGGAGCGGTTGGCAATATACTCGAGCTTGAGGGTGTCGATGCGATCGACCGACATTCTGGCGCGTCAGCCGTCACCCCTCCTCCTCCTCTTCCTCCTCCTCCTCCTCCTCCTCCACCCCCACCCCCACCTCTCACTCACTCTTCCTTGATGCACGCGTTCATAGCCTTGAAAGGTGCAGCACACACAAACGGCTGCGTGAACGTGCGACCCTCACAGCACTTGGCAAACGCTGTACGTTGCTTTAGCTGGCCCGCGACCGCGTTGCCTCGAGCCACTCACCCCGCACGTAGTCGTCGCACGCTTTGAGGGCGTCGGTCTTGGCGGCCGTCTCGATCTCCTCCTCTTCTCGGCGGGACAGGGCCTCCATTGTTGTTGTCGTCGAGTGGTGGAGAATGTCAACCGTGGCCGGACGTTGCCGAAGACGAGAAATCTCGGCACGGCGGCAAGCCTGGCGGCGGCGAGATTTGGGCCCGCCGCAGCGGCAAGTATGACGCAGAAAGAATTTCTGGCCACTGGCACTACTGCTGTTGTTGTTGTTATCTCGCCTCTCGACGCTCCCGACCCACACGCACGCGCGCAATGCCAGGCCACCCGCTACCCCCGAGGCCAAACTTTGCGGCAGTACCGGCGGGCTCGTCGAAACGTGCCGCGCCGGGCTCGTCGCGCCAACAAAAACAGCAGCAGCATCAGCAGCAGCCAGCACAGAACTACAACGCGTCCGGCGGGTACCCGTACAACGCTTCAGGCGGATACCCCTACAACGCAGTGGCAGCGTACCCCAACGCGTCAGGTGGCTATCCGTACGCTGGAGCATACTACCCCCAGTACGGCAACGCGGCGGGCGGGTACCCGGGTTACAGCTATGGCCAGGCGCTGTTCAACGGCCAGGCGGCGACGGCAGACGGCTATGCCTACTCGAGCACGTACAACCCCGCCGCGCAGGCGTCAGCGTCGACCTCTGCGCCCCCGGCGCAATCAGGCCCCGCCCCAAAGCGCGCACGCACGACGTTCCCGACCACCTCGGCCACGCCGCAGGCGTGGCGCAATTGCTCCCAGCCCGGATGCAAGTACACCGGGCCGGGCGACGCAGTCCAGCTGCACGAGCAGGACCGGCACCTGATCTACCCGCCCGACTACAAGCCCGAGCGGAGCGAAGAGGAAGAGAAGTACCTCGCTGCGCGGGCGGCAGGCGCGCGCGCCCCAGTGATCAGCGGCACTGGGATCCGGCTCGAGACGGAGGAGGATATCGAGAAGTGGAGGGCGGAGCGGCGGGCCAAGTGGCCCACGGCAGCGCGCGTCGCCGAGAGGGTAAGTGGGCGAAGATTGGGAGTGAGAAGAACGCTGACACGCTGCAGAAAGCGGAAATCGACGCGGCGATCGCACGAGGCGAGAATCCACACCGGGCGAAACGTGCTGCAGACCCTGCGCGCGCGGCCGAGGACTGGGGACGCGAGGTTGTCGAGCGGGGAGACGGCGGGCGTGGGCGCGGGCGTGGACGGGGTGCCGAGCGCGGCAGGGGTCGGGGTGGTGCGCGTGGTGGTCGACCAGGTGCGCCTGCAGCTCCGGCTCCATTGGTGGCCGATAAGACGGACAAGACCGGAAAGGACGCCACGCTAGTCGGGTACGCCAGCGACTCGTCCTCCTCGTCGTCGTCGTCCTCGTCCTCTTCTTCAGACTCGGACTCCGAATCCGACTCCGACTCAGAAGCAGGCGACGACGAGCCCAAGGCCGCGGAACCCGCTCCCGAACCAGCCCCAGTGCCGAAGGACACCCGGCCACCATGCAAGTTCTTCGCCCGGAACGGCAAGTGCAAGAACGGCGACAAGTGCCGCTTCGCGCACGGCTCGCCCGCCACCAGCGCTGCACCGGCACAGGGCCCACCCAAGCCCGCGGCGCCACGCGCGCCAGTTCCCAAGAAGCCTGGCGCGTTCCAGCGCCCGTCGATGCTCGGCGCGCTGCTGTCCCACCCGATCGAGAACACGCTCTCGCAGCTCACGCAGACGATCCGCTTCTTGGCCGCCAACGACTATTTGCGCGGGGTCGAGGTCCGCCCTGGGGAGGCGGAGGAGGAGGCGCGGGAGAGGGGGAAGATTGTCGTTGAGGGGGAGGGGGAGGGTGGGGCCGTTGAGGGTGGAGAGCGGGCCGACGAGCAGATTGAGGCCGGCGGGAAGATTGAGGCGGCGGCGGTCGAGCACTCCGCAACGTAGCACAGCAGTAGCAGCATATGGCATAGTGTATATTCATCGCGCGGATGCAGCAGTGTTGCCATCTCAGCGGTAGGCGGCCCACAGGACAGACGTGATCAGGTTTCACCGACTAACCGGACGTACACCACTCCCTCCCCCTCCTGCCTCTGTTCAAAAAACACCCCGCCGCGCCAGGTTCCAACAATTCTGCCTTGAAAAGGTTTCTACACCGTTGGTGAAACGGTATCATGCGTCGTTGCCATCGACGCGGCAGGGGTTCGACTCCCTTACGGTGTAAGCAGATGCGTTGCAAGAGCAGCGGTTCGTTTTTTCTGTTGGTTGGAAGTTGGTGGTCTCCTCGCACCAGGGTCGATTTTGGCGGGTGGTGGATTCGTGGCGCCACGCGACAGAGTTCGGCCACCATTTCGCCACGCCGCCTCCCCAGCTCCCAGCAGACCCGTGCGCGCCAGCTCCTGCAACCAAACCCTGCCATGCTGGAATACTGATACATCTGCTATGCTACCCTCTCCTTATCTACTACGCCTTGGCCTTCTTCTTAATCCCGAGCAGCTTCTGCATGCCCTCACGTTTCCTTTTGGCAGCGGCAGCGTTCGCGACCGGTGCCTTGGCGGCCGGCTCGGCGACCTTGCCCTTGGCCGCGAGCAGCGCAGCGACGGTCGGCTCGCCCGCGGACGCCTTGGCGCTGCGCTTGATCGTCACTGCGGCAGCAGGCGCGTCCTCCTCCGCCTCGACCTCGGCCGCTGTCTTGGTAGCGACCTTGGTAAACACCTTGGCTACGAGCTCGTCGTCCTCTGCGTCCTCGGCCGCCCGCCGCGCCTCGGCCTCCTTGTTCGCGCGCTCGCGGTGCAGCGCGTCCAGCAGCGCCTCGGGGTCGTCGCCTACCCTGCTCGTCTCCAGACGCGCATTGCGCTGGCGCAGGTCGGCAAGCTCCTCCATCACCTCCATCTCGCGCCGGGAGGCTTCTTGGCTCGCCTCGAGATCTGCCATCGCGTCGCGCGCTGCCTTGTCCTCGCGCGCATTGCCCTCGCTGTCGTACTCGTCGTCGTCGGCCGCATCGGGCAGATAGCCCGCCTTGTTGCCCGGGTCGTTCTCGGCCCAGTTTTCAAAGTTGCGCGTCGCGCCGTGTTCCACGATAAAGTCGCCTTGCTTTGGGTCAGTCTTGAACGTGATTTCGGACGAGCAAGTGGGGCATTTCTGCGCGCTTGTTAGCATGATGGCTTGCACTCCTTGGCCTACACAAGCCGCACTTACGATGTAGAACCGGAACACCTTGACGCCGAGGTACTCCTCCCCGACGGCCGTCTCCTTCCTCGCGTTGAACTTTTTGCCCTTGTCTGCGTGTCGTGTTAGCAAAGTCCCCACAGCCACAATTCCAACCACTACTTACAGACATACTCGCCGCAGCGCTTACACCGCATCGAGAACGGCGCCATCAGACGAACCTGGATCTGCGGGTCCTTGACGCCGCCCTTGCGCCGCTTGATCTTGGACGGATCAAAGTCGGGCGGGAAGCTGCGGTGTTAGCGGTGTTGCTGGTACACGTTATGGCACCGCGATAGAGGCACTTACTATTTCTGTTTGGGTTCATTCGGAGGCGCGAGAACGCAGGAGAAAGGCAGGTGGTCAGCTAGAGCTTTGAGGAGGCCCACGACCCTACTCACGTTTAGGACCTTACGTTCGGACATCTTGGCTGGTTGGTCGGGTTAGGGGTGGCTGCTTGCCGTTGGCACCTCTCTGACGCCGTAGACAGGTTGTCGCTGTCTGACGATGGCAAGAAGAAGGTGGACAAGGATGAATCAGTCGTTGATGTCTCCAACTTGTTGAAGTGTGGGTTGTGTTGCCTTTGGGTGGCAAATGCAATTTGCTCCCGCGGTTTCATGTGGCGTGGTGCGGTCTTCAACTCAAACCCCCCCTCTTC
Organism: Vanrija pseudolonga; assembly: GCF_020906515.1. NCBI lineage: Eukaryota > Fungi > Basidiomycota > Tremellomycetes > Trichosporonales > Trichosporonaceae > Vanrija > Vanrija pseudolonga. The sequence goes on along the minus strand of NC_085851.1, from coordinate 2,352,038 downwards.
ACCATCACACTCTCGCTCGCTCCCTCGCCCAATACGACAGATGTGGACGTGCCATGCATTGCAGTGACTAGTATACAAGGGCCTGGCTCACAACCCAACCCCCGACACGGCATGTAGCCGCCGTGCAGGAGCCGAGCTTACGTGGCGACCTTTATGGATCGCGGGCTTGACAGTTACAGTGGTATTGATGGCCGGGAAAAAGGCGCTCAAGACCAGTTGGGTATCTCACGGCAGCCCCTTCTCTCTCTCTATGATGCCCGCGCAAGCGACTTCATCGCGAAACGCACGCAGGCGGCCGGAGGTGTCGGATTCATTACTCGTTGACGTGGCGTGTCAACGAGGCAATAGTTGATGGTTTTATGAGGATTGTAGGGTGGCCGTCGTGTTTGCGTTTACGCTTGGTCGCAAGCTCGAGCAGGTTGATGGGGAGTGGCGAGGTTGAGGGGATTCTACTGTCACAAACATTGAAAGGAAAGGAAATATCGGAGGCTGCAAGGTACCCTGGATGGGACGAACGGCGGTATATACTTGTTGAACCATGGTGTGTTGCACAGATGAACGTGATGTGGCCTGGGAGGGTTAGCAAAAGGTGCTGGTGGCCATTCACTCACGTCTCGCTCAGTGCATCTGAGTGCCAAAGTTCTCACGCGCCCGGCGGAACATCATGAAGATCTCGTCGTCGGCACGGACAAACGGCTGGTCCCAGAAGCCGTAGGTCGGGTTTTCGAGAAGTTCGACAAACGTGACGATGAGACCCCATGGGTGGGGACGCGCGACAATGACGCGCTCAAGAAGAACGCGGGCGATACGCTCGGGGATCGCAGACTCGGTCGAGATCTTGAACAGGTAGAGCATGAACGACGCGAAGAAGAGCGTGTGCGCCGAAGGGAAGCGGAGCTGGTCGGCCACGACCGACAACAGCAGGTACTGGCCCTCGGCGTCCAGAGCGTGAGCGAGGTTGACCAGGAGAAGCACCCCGGGGTCCTTGGGGTCAAACTCCGCAACGCCAGCGGTCATGTAGTGACGCTGAACGGCAGACGTGCCGAGGTAGAAGACAGTCGCGTGGAGCAGCGTGTTGTTCCACACGGTCGTCGTCGTGCCATCAGGCAGTGTCTTCTGGACCGCAATGCGGTTCTTGAGCTCGGCGACAATGGCGCCGCCGGTGGGGCTGCCAGTGTGCACGTACTGGTCGATGGCGTTCTTGACGTTGCCCGAGTTGAGGGCGCTGACGTGGTCCGAGCGCACGCGAGGGAACGACTGCATGTCGGGCACGAGCTCGTCGAGACGCTTGTACCAGTCGGGGAGCGCCGCCTCGGACGTCGGGAAGGCCGCAAGGATAATGTTGCGGAGCTGGACGCAGTGGGCCGGGATCGTGGTCGACAGAGTGTGGTAGTACTCGACCAGGAAAGCCGGGAAGTCGTGCATAAGCACGAGCAGGATGCGCAGCGTAGCACGGTAGAGGCTGCGGGCCGGCGGCGAGAGCTCGGACGAGGCCGAGCTGATGAACGGCGCAACGAAGCGCAGCAGCCACATGAGGCACCTGTGGTAGTCGGCCCAGCCCTCCTGGCGAGGAGCAGCGAGGAGCTTGGACATGAAAAGGCGGTGCGAAATGATCGAGATCCAGCCAAAGGCGAATCTCGGCGCGTACGTAGGCTGGACAATGCCGAGGACGTTGGCGATGCTCTTGAGGCAACCAAGCGAGGTCTCGGGGAGGCTGGCCTCGATCGAGTTGATCTCCGAGAGCATGCTGGTGAAGAAACGCGTCCAGGGGCGCTGGTCGAAGCGCTCCTCGGTGTCGAGCTGCGCCCTAACAAGGCTGTACGACATGATGGTCACAATCTTGTTGAAGTAGTAGACTGTACGCGTAACGCTGCCGGGGCCACTCTTGTCCCCATAGTTCTTCACGATGAGAATGATGAGCTTGGCGAGGGCATCCGTGCCGTACCAGTTCTCCGACTTGGTGTCGCACTCGACGGCGGCCTTGATGGCGGTCGTGTAGAACGCTGTCGAGACGTCCTCGCCGCCAAGGATGTTCTCGTTCTGCAGCCACGTGATGTAGGGCACAAACGAGACCTCGGGCGTGTTGGGGTTCTCAGAGAACAGGCGCACCCACTCGAAGAAGTAGTGCTGCAGGCGCTCGTGGACCTTGGGGTCAATGGGCGTAAGCTTGGCAGCGCCCACGCTGTCGCCGCGGAGGTCCTCGAGGAGCTGGTCGGCAGCCTGAGTCGACTGGCCGACCTCCTGGGCCTTGAGGAGTGCCGTGATGCTGGCGGCGAATCCGTTGCGGGGGATGAACGCCTTTGCGTCAAGAGAGCACTCGCGGATGAGCTGAGCGGTGAAGTCAAGGACGTCTCCAGTGAAGCCGCGACCCATCATCTTCGCAAGCTGGGCGTCGAGCTCGGCCACGCGGATGAACTCGGCACGGATCAGAACAACAGTGACGGGCACGTTGAACTTGCGAGCATCCTCGGCGTAGACGAGCCACTGGCGGACCTCGCGGTTGACCTTGGGGGCGTACTGGCAGAGCTGCCTGAGCAGTATCACGTAGATCTCGCGTCCGAGAGGCGACTCGGTCTTGTACAGGAGCTGGACGACCTTCTGGGAAATGGCCAGAGTGGTCGCCTCGCGCTGCACCGATGAGTGGGCAAGGACGATGACCGTGCGGCTGAGCGAGTGGAGGTCGTGGTCGGGCTCGAGCTGCGAAATGGAAGTAGCAGACGAGTGGGCAATCTGCTTCTCGATTTCGGCGATGATCTCGTGGAACTTGTCGACAGTGGCGTGGGGAGGAAGAACCTGCTCGCCCTGGTCGTTGTAGCGGGGCGACGGCCCACGCTTGACCTCGGGAGGAGGGAGGCCTCCGTCGCCAAGGCCAAGGTCGCGGTAGCCGACAGGGTAGTTGTCCGCGCCACCGTTCGCATGGGCCGACTGCAACTGCTGCTGCTGCTGGGCTTGCTGCTGCTGGGCCTGTTGTTGCTGCTGCTGCTGTTGCTGCTGGAGAGCACGAGCAGCATTCTCGCCAAAGTCCTCGTACACGCGCAGCTGGGTGGGGGTCAAGCCACCCTGTCTAAGCCTGAGCGGGTCGGGGAGAGCGGTGTGCGAGATGGCAACGCCGAACGAGGCACCGTCCCAGAAGGGCTGCTGGCTGCGGGCGTCGCGGTGGGCCTTGCGAGCAGCAAACTGGGGCTGGAGGTTGACGTCAATGTCGCGGACGGCCTTCTCCATAGCAGCCTTGCGGATGATATCGCAGGCAACGTCAAGGTTCTCGTTGACGACACCGGCGATGACAGCGTCGGGAACATTCTCCTCTGTGAAGCCGTTCTGGCCGACCAGAGTGCGGATGTTGTTCATCAGGCTGGTGCGGAGGGGCTCCTTGCAGGTGACGAGGGCAAGGTTGCCGGCAAGGTTCTGGACCATTAAGTGGGCAGCCTTGCGCATCTTGCCAGAGTCGCCCTCTGTGCCAAAGTCCTTCTGCACCAGGTCACGAGACGAGATGCCCGCAATGGTGACGGAACGCTCCACAACGGGAGTGACAATCTCGCGGATGGCGCGCTCGATCGAGTGCAGGACGATGCGCTTGAAAGTCGGCGCCTGGAGCACACCGAGGTCCGAGTTGAAGTGGAGGTACTCGGGGAGCTGGCGCACAAGCTCGTCGACGTTCTCGAGGAACTGGGCGTGGGCAGCCTGGGCAGCCTGCTCGCTCTGCATGGCCTGGATGCGTGCGAAGGGGTCGTCCAGCGAGGGCTCAGCGAAGCGCTGGCCGCCGTTGGACACCTCGTTGCTGACAAGCTGGCGCTGAAGCTCAAGCTCGAGACGGTTGGGAACCGCAGTCTGGGGCTGAGGCGGCGGCGTGTGGGTGCGAATGAGGTCGGACGGCTCAACCGACTCGAGCTGGATGTCGAGCTTGCTGAACAGCACCTCGATCTCGAACTTCATGTTGAGCTTGAGGTCGCCATAGTGGTACAGCTCCACGAGGACTCTGATGATCGCGTGGAACCACGGGTTGGGAATGTGGAAGACCGGCGAGTCCTTGCACGCAATCATGATGTTGCAGACGAAGGGAATGGCAACGATGAGGCGCTTGTTGTCGTAGCCCTGAACGAGGAGGTCCTTGATCGTGAGCTCACGGTGCTTGATCGGCAGCTGGCGGGCGAGCGTGATACGGCCCAGCCACAAGGCGATAGTCTTGAGAGTCGTGCGGTCGGCCGACGAAGCCACGGTCGACTCGGCGTTGAGAAGGTCACGAGCCTTGCGGTACGTCTCCCACAAGACGTGTCTCTCAAGCAGAGGCGAGCTGATGAGGTCGAGCAGCTGGATGTACAGGTCGTGACGGTTCGCCTCGAGACTGACACGCACGTCGATAAAGTAGTGTGCGAACCAGCGAGAGTACTGCGGCTCAAAGATCTTGAGCAGGTCCTGCGACTTTTGCTCGTAGTTGCTCGGCGCGATCTGGTTGATGATGAACATGAACTGGTCACGCAGCTTGGGCTCGGGCTCTCTGAACTCGTCGTCACCCTCCTCGATGAGGATGGGCAGCTTGAGGGCAGGGAAGGCAAGCTTGACACCGCCCTGGAGGTCGAGCTCCTCGCGCTCGGTGAGAGCGGCGTGAATGTCGTTGATGTAGCTCGGGTGCGACTCGTGGAGAGCGGGGATCTCAAGGAGCGAGCGGCAGAGGCCTGGGAAGTCGACGAGCGAGGCTCGAAGGACGCTAAGAGCACTGATGCCAAACTGGTAAGGGGGCTCATGGGGAGGCGTCTTGCAGGCGTCAAGGGCGTAGCGGGTGGCAACAAAGGCCGGCGTGTCCTTGACCAGGCGGTAGTCGATGATGGCTCCAAAGAGGATACCGGTCATGGCGAGCTCGCGCTGCGGGTAGGTCTTGATAAACTTGTACTCGTCAAAGAGCGAGTGGAGGGCGGCAGCAAAGAGCTCGCGCTCGTGGTGGTCATCCGACTTTTGGTAAGCCTTGAGGTCCTCGACAACCTTGTCGAGGGTGAGGTCGTTCTCCTCGCTGTACATCTGGCGGTACATCTCGTCGACCTGGCTGGTGATAGCCTTGCTGTACGCGGCGACCTGGAAGCCCTGCTCGTCCTTGGAACCCGGGCGGAGGTTGAGGAGACGAGGGTGGAGGATGAGGACATCGGTGCGCAGGGTCTTGAAGCGGCGAATGTCCTCGGCCGTCAGGTTCTCAGCGTTGCGAATGACGCGGATGAAGATCGAGTAGGCCTCGTCCGAGAGCGTGAAGTGAGGCGGCGGGACCGACTCGGGCTGGTGCTGGTGGTCAATCTCAAGGCGAACCTTGTGCTCAACAAAGTCGAACATGGCCTGGAGGAAGTCATCGCCGTTGACCGCAACGCTGTCGGCCAGCCAGTCCTCCAATGTGAAGTACTCCTTGCTGGATGAGAGCGAGGCCACATCGAGGGCAAAGTGCAGGTTGTCGCTGGCGAGAAGACGATCGAGGATCTGGAGGTCCCAAGCGATCTCAACAACTTTGCCGAGATTATTCTCGTCCTCGCCGTAGAACTCTGCGAGAACATCGAGGAGGCCAGCGGGGTTGAGCTCCCAGAGCTTCTGGAACACGAGCTGTGCCGACGCCAGAGCCGAGGGCGGGTTGATGAGGTAAACCTCGAGGATCTTGGAGTGCATGGTGGTGATGGGAGCAGGGAGAGGCTTGGGGAGCTTCTCCAAGGCAATCAACACCAGCTCGGGGGCGAGGCTGGCAGCACGGTCGAGGAGTTCGGTGGCGCGGCGGCCAATGTCGACCAGCTCCTCGCGGTCACTGGCGTCCTCCGAGTCGGCAAGGGCGCACGCCTTGATGAGGACCTGAATCAAGCCCAGAGTGTTCCACAGACCGGCAGCTTGGACGTCCTTTGCTTGCTGGCGGACAATCTTGCTGACATGAGCGTCGGGGGCGTACGGCTCGACGATGCGCGCAACCGTCTCCGGCGAAGGAGAAGTGGGAAGCGTGAACAGTGGGAGCGAGTCGGGCGCCAGGGTTGACAGGTTGCGAAGAACGTAGAGGAGGGACGAGAGGTTTGTCCAGCTGGGGGCGCTCGGGGAGGCAGGAAGAAGCCCGGCCAAGGGCGAGACAGGGGTCTGCGGAGGCACCAGAAGAAGGCTCGCTGCGAGGGGGAGCGCCGAAGGATGCGCCAGAGGTGACTGGGGCATGTCAAACGAGCTGACAATGTCGATCCAAGGCACCGAGGTGGTCGCGCAGATGCCGCTTATGACACCGTGGAAGTCGACTGCGCGGCCGTCCTGCAGTCCATGGCACAGGCCGTGGAGAGTGCGGATGATCTCATCGGTGACGGCCTGCTGGTTTGGTTCCTCCAACAAATAGGGACCCCACCAGCGGGAAATGACCGCCTCGACGGTGCTAGAGTCGCCAGTCAGGTTGTCGCCCAGCTCAAACAGAATGTCCTCGAGGGGAATCGAGCCAGGGGTGCGGGGCGGGCCACCAGGGGAAAGCGTCGACAGCGTCTGGAGAACGATGGCGGGCGATGTAAACTTGATGGTCAGCGACTGCAGCAGGTAGCCTCGCTGGGGCGAGTTGAGAGGCGACGGGTGCGGCGACGTCGGGTTGGTCGGCGTAGGGGGCCTCGACGGAGCGCCCGTGGTGCTGCCCGAGCTCGAAGGACGAGGGTAGACCGCGAGCATCAACGTGCGCGCCTCCTGGAGTGTCAAGTCGTCCTGAGGAAGGTTGGGAATGTTGGTCGCCCAGAACGGCACCGTCGACCTGAGAAGCTCGGTCGCAGACTGGAATGTCTGGTGAAGCGTCTGGAGGATGAGGTCGTGTGAGGGGTGGGTGGACGGGAAGACCTGTGGGTTTGACAGGGTGAGAGCCGACAGAGAGAACATGACGGCGGGTGGGAGGTTAAATAGGCGCAGCGAGGGCAGTGGGAGGGGCGTACCCTGCGAGGGCGAGAGCATTGTGAGCACAAAGTGGGGAGCCAACGCCACGTCGCGTGCGGCGCGTACAGCCTCCGTCGCGAGAAGACGCCAGGCAAGCGCCGCCGGCCCAGACGTCGGGATCTGCGGGGGCGGGGCCGCCGGGTCATCCTTGTACTGCTGCGAGTGCTGGACGAGGACCTGAATGACTGGCGCGGCGACGACGGCGGTGCGGCGCACAAAGTGGTGGTACATTTCTGGGCCGTGGGTCGAGGCGAGCTACAAACGTCAGCACATACACACACACAACCACCACCACCACCAAGGGTTTTGCAAGCACTCACCGCTCTGATCTCGGACGCTGCCTTGTCAAACGAGTCCTCGGTAAAGGTGGTCAAGAGGAAGACGATCTGGGCGCGCACAATGGCAGCTGTGCCGCTGGCTCCACCTGGGCTCGCTGGGCCGCCAGCCGCCGAGCCGCCATTGTTGCCATTGGTGCTGCCGGCTGGGCCGTTGCCAGCAGCGGCAAAGCCGGGCGGCGGGCCAGTCCTGGCGACCCCGCCTCCCAACCCGGGAGGAGGGTTTGACATGGACGAGAGTGTGTTGTGGAGGAGTTTGTGGTGTGTGGAGAAGGGGGAGGTGGGGGAGGAAGGGGAGGTGCGAGGCGGGTCGAGTTTAAGAATGATGCATCCCCGTGTTTGCGGGGGGGAAGCTTGCTGGGAGAGGGGGGATGCGCCGTCGGGGGGGAGGAGGAGCTGATGTCGCTGTGCAGAGGCGTGAGCCTGTGTGTGTTGATTGATTGAATGTGTGTTGGGTTGTGCAAGGTGTTGGAGATGCGACGGATGGCGAGTTGATAAGTTGGATGGTGGTAGGAGGTGGGCCTGGCTGGCGCGAGTGACACTGAGTGAGTGAGCGAGTCAGTGGCACTCGGCCACGAGAGCAGCAGCAGCACGCACAGAATGGCATCGCCAGGCCGCCAGCCAGCAACCAGCCAGGGCGCTCCAAAGGTGCCAACGGGGCCAGCACCCAGCACCCAGCGCACCACTGCGCCAGGCGGGAACGCAATGTCCGGCGTTTAATTATAACGCCGCTCTGGACATGGCGAGGCACTGGCATGGGGTTCCATGGCATTCAATGCAGCCAGATCTCATGCATGCATGCCTCATGACAGACACATGCACCGCTGTACCACGACAAAGCTCTAGGCCACATTCATATGCAACGGAGAAATTAAACATGTATTATACAAGGGCGCTGAGCGACAAAGGCGACGCCTCTGCCAGCCTTGCCACCAACGCTCGCCTCGCCTCGACACAAGCGCACTCAGGCCTTGACCTCTTCGTCGGCATGGTACACCTCGTCCCACTCGCCGCTCTCAATCATCTCCTTGACAATGTCGAGGCCGCCAACGAGCTCGCCGTTGAGGATGATCTGGGGGAACGTTGGCCAGTCGTTGACCTTCTTGAGGCCCTGGCGGACCTCCTCGTCCGAGAGAATGTCAAACCACGCAAACTCGACGCCCTTCTCGCGCAGCAGACCGACAGTCTTGCGAGAGAAGCCACAGCGAGGTGCGGAAGGGTTGCCCTTCATGAACAGCACGACCTTGTGCTTGTTCATCAGCTCGTGGCAGCGGGCCTCGATCTCCTCCTCGGTGCGGGGGCGCTGGGGTTCAGCATTGGACGTGGCGGTTGCCGTGACGTTGGGTGCTGGGGCCGAGGCGGCAGCCGAGTGCTGGGCAACCAGCGAGTGGAGGAGGGCGGCATCGGCGCCAGAGTGGCGAGCGAGGAGGGTGTGGCCCTGTGTGGTTGACGCGGGGTGTGCAGGTGGGAGGAGCCGACGTGTGCCACAAAGTCGTGAGGAGTTGAGGGGCAGCAGTTGCGTATGCGTTGAGATTCAAGTTGATGGTATGTGTAGTAGCAGTAGTCGTTATCAGATTAGAGCTTGGTCAGCGATTGTTCCAAGTCCGCGGGAGGTGGCAAGTGGCGGGGTGTACGGTTACACCGCGTCCAAAGACACTGTGTCCAGTGTCACAGCACCCAGCACCACCGCGTCCACCCCACACACGCTGCACAACACCCACCTTGAGGATGATGAAGCTGGGCACGGCCTCAATGTCGAACGACTCGGAGATGTCTGCCTGCTCTTCGGCCTCAATCTGCAACTGTCAGCGCGCGCCAAGCATCACCACAACACCCACGTTGAGGAAGAGCGTCGTGGGGAACTTGGCCGCCTCGGCCTCGACGACCTTGTTGAACTCTGCGCACGGCTCGGCCCATGGCGCCCAGAAGTTGAGCACTGAGACGCGGTTCAGGTCGGCCGAGAGGAGCTCCTTGAAGTGCTCGGGCGAGGTGACGGTGATGAGGTTGGACATGGCGTGGGTACGGGGGTGGTGGTAGTCTGGTGGTAGTGAGGCAGAAGGCAAAGTAGTCCAGTCGTCGTCGCTGTCGTTCGCGCCGCTGGTCACTGGTCACTGATTATCGAGCAAGCAACAAGTCAACCTGGCTTGCAAGCCAGACGCCGCACTTCGAAATCACCTCATCGATCACGATGACTGAGGCTGGCAGCGGTGAGGACCGAGGTCACGTGATGTATAATGACGTGGAGAAAATGGTATCAACGAGGCACCATGCGCTCTTGACGTTACTGCCTCGCGTCTCTCGACTTCTTTGAGACGACTTGGAGAGGTGAGCAAGCAGCTCAACAACAACAATCAACAAAACAACAAGACTTGCTCTGCCGCACTAGAGCTAGACTACGAGAACAGCACGGATTGACCAAACCGGCCCAGCAATACCAAAAGAACTCCTCGGGATCACCGTGATCTTCCTTCCCTCGAACAACAAAACAAACAATGGCCGACGTTGACATGGGCGGACGGGGTAAGTGGATACCTAGCTCCAGCAGCATGGGATCACGACATCGACCCTTCAAATACTGGCTGGGGCTTTGGACATCTCCTTGCTTCTGATAGCTGACAGCGCGTGCTCAACAACTCGAACAACCGTACCACCTTCCTCCGCTCCGCCACTTGCCGACACAGCCGGCGCGAACGGCAAGGACGACCACGCGTGGGCGGCTCGCTGTGAGTCAGCTTTCTGGCAGTTCGAAGCAAGCTGACACCCCACACCAGCTGTCGAGGGCTGGATCATCATCGTCACGGGGCTGAACGAGGAGACGACCGAGGAGGACCTGCAGGACCTGTTTGGTGACTTTGGCGAGGTCAGGAACTTGTCAATGGCGCTCAACAGGCGAACGGGTTATGTCATGGTGAGTGGGAGTGGGTCGGGTGGGGTGAAGTGGGGTGAGGGCAATGAGGCCAGGTTGCCTGGCGAGGACGTCCCGCAAGAAGCGGCGGGCAGCGCCACGCTCCGACTTTCGGCGCCTGGAAATGGAACGCGCGGGCACCATTGGCGCACATTGGGGGTCGTGTTGGAGCGACGCCTACATCGGCATCGCCCATCTGAGAGTCTGTGGGAGCTGGCCGCGCTGCCTCGTGGCACAGCGTTACCAAGCGCTAGGCCCGGCAATTGCCTCGAGATGGTGGCGCTTGCTTCACGGCTGTGCCACCGCCTCGTTGAGAAGACAAGGCCATGCTGTTCAGGCTCTGCGGAAGGCTCAGAGCGCACGTTGTGTTGAGCTTCTCGCCGTGCGGTGCGGACGATCCACGCGGCAACGCCTGGATGGGTCTTTGCACAGGGCTGTACCTCGCTGGAGCGGCCGCTCCGGCCTCTGCCCACCGCATACTCTCACCGCTTTTGCTAACGCACCCAGGGCTACGCTCTCATCGAGTACGCGAACAAGGAGCAGGCCGAGGCAGCTATCAAGGAGACGGACGGCACCGAGTTCCTGGAGAAGAAGATTAGCACGTGAGTGGGCTGACAATACCGGAGCGGAACAGCCACTGACACTCTGCAGCGACTTTGCCTTCGCCAAGGGCCCTGGAGGAGGAGCACGCCGCGCGCCTGGAGGTGGACGCCGGGGCGGTGGCCGTGACCGCTCGTTGTCTCCCAGCCGCCGATGAGCGATGAGGGGTAGATGGGCATGTTGGCAGGCAGTTAGACGCAGTGTATGCATGATGTACATGGGGCGGGTTGTGCAGCGTGCGTGCCGAGGGCGGGCGTGCCGCGTGCCATGATGGCGTCAGACGCTTGACGATGCCGGCCTGCGTGACTGATAGATGATAGATAGGCAGACGACGAAGATCAGCCTACGTCGGTCGTGATTATCGCGGCCTCGACCCGCTCTGCATGCCCTATTCCAGCCGTTTCGTTTGGATATGAGACGCAGGGTTGGGGTGCGGGGGCGTTGTTGGCGTGTTTACTCTGTTTACTGCCCACGTCCCGTTTAGGGTTTTGTAATGCGTCCTTTTCCTGCAGGACGAGTCGAGGACCGACAGCCCACCCCTGCCCTACGCAGGATATGCAGGATTGTGTTGCCTTAGCGCTGCTCGGGCTAATGTCCCACCGTTGTCGGATGGGAGTCGCCAGTGACCGAATCAAGCGCGCGCCGCTACCTGCATGCCGGGAATGACAACATTTTGGACAATTGAGCCAATAGCTTTGGAAAAGGACAAAGTGGGGAGTAAAGTGTCTACCCGCGCTCCCGTTCTCTTGGCCCGCAGCGAACAAGGAGCGACAATGCAACGTGTAGCAAGCAAGCAGCAGCAGCATGCAGTGAAAGTGACATCAAAGCATCGACGAACGGTAACACTGCTTCTTGCATCTCGAGATCTGTGCCAGGAGTCAGTCCACCTGATTGCTGCAACACACCTTCGCTTCATCGCCTTTGAAACAGCCTTTGTTTATTAGTTTTATTGCCACTGGGCCATTGTTGTCGTCGTCGTCTCTTGTCCCTTATACCCCTCTCGCTTCACCGCTGCCTTGCCGCCGACCACATTCCCATCCCTCTTGCTTGGCCGCCAGTTGGCCACGACCTCTCGTAAACTTCGCAGTTTGGGCCATTACCGTTCCTGGGCCTCGACTCTCGCGCTCTCAAGCTGCCAGCGCAACAAGAGGCAACGACGCACACAACAACAGCTCTCCATTGCTCTCTTCATCAACAAGACAAGCACAGAGTGAGTCAAACTGCCGTCTGTGCATCAGCCAGCGCGGCGGGTCGTCTGTGCACGCGCCTCTGGCTAACCTCCCCAGTCGACACTTGTGACGCCTCCACGGTCCACCGCGTACCCCCTCCCACCGTCAACAACGCGTCGTGCGCGCAACCCAGCGCTCTACTCTACTCCACCACACACCCCCTTCGTCTCTCGCCGACATGGGGGGTGACTCCACCAGCCCCAAGGCGTCTTCGCCCAGCCAGTCAAAGGCACTCGGCGCCGGCGTCGGCGCCGGCGACGGTGACGAGACTATGGAGGTTCTGCAGGCTGCTCTCCAATCCGCCGTCGAGGCAAGACAGGCCGCCGAGAACCGCATCGACGTCCTCGAGGCCGAGCTCGCCCGCTTCAAGGACCAGCACGCCTTTGTCGCCGCCTCAAAGGAGGCCCTGATGCAGCAGCTCCGCGACGAGGTCACGCGCCGCGAGGCTGCAGAAGAAAAGTACGAAGCTGCCGAGGAGAAGATTGAGCTTCTCAGAGGCCAGGTCGAGGCTGCCCGCCGCGGGGTTATGCAGCTCCAGAAACAGGAACAGGACCGGGCGAACCGAACCTCCGCAAACAGGGTTAGCTCCCACGGGGCTGACGACGCGTATGGCGGAATCGCTGTCGAGGAGCCGACATCCCGCGCCGCCAAGCGTCAAAGCTTGTATGGACGGCGGCCTGATCCGGCGGAGCCGGTACCGCCCACCCCCGGGCTTGCTTCTTCGTCCGCCGCCGCCGCCGCCGCGACATCGCCTGCTGCGGCGCCCGCACGCGGCGGATTGAGGGAGCTGCGACTGGGCGCAGGCGCATCGTCTCTCGCGTCGCCCATCGCGTCGAGCCGCCTCGATGTGCCGACAAAAGGTGACCGTACGAGCGGATCGATCAAGTCGCCGCTCCTCTCGCCTCGGAGTCCGCTCGGATCGCCGCCCCGTGCCGTGCGGCCACCATCCCGCGACAGCGCAGGCTCAGGCTCGGGATCGGAGAAGGGCTCGCCAGCCGGCGGCAGCGGCGCAACTAGCCTCCTCGCGCCACCGACCATCGTGCCAAACAGGGTAGTCACGCCCATGACGTCCGCGCTCAACTCGCTCGCCGCTGACGTCAATGCTGCCGCGGCGCTCGAGCAGGCCCGCGACGAGGTGTCCGCGCTCCGTGCACAGCTCGAGCGCCTGGCGGTGAGATTGACCGAGAGCGAGGAAGCGCGGGACGCCAGCGAAAACTGTCTCAAGGCTCTGCGCGAATTTGTGGCTAGCGAGAACAGCACCGCTGCCGACGCCGATCTCGGTGGCATCCGCCTCCCACCACTGCCTACCGACCGCGAGGCGGACGAGGCACCAGTGCAGGAGAAGAAGGCCGCCGCCGGGTGGGGAGTGGGCGGGTTCAGCCTTTGGGGTGCAAAGGGTGCTGCCGAGGCACCCAAGCCGGCAGCACCAGAGTCGGTGTCCAACGCGTCTTCGAGGCGGCAGTCGAACGCTAGCGTCGCGATGACCCTGTCACCACCGCAGTCGGAGCCGACCCTCCCTGTCATTGAGCAGGCAATCGAGCTCGACACGGAAACCGCGTCTATCAAGTCGAGCGGCGTGGCATCTGTGGCTTCGGGCTCGAGTGCCGCGCCCACAGCCGGCGCGTCGCTCGGCCGCTCGCTGACGTCCTTCTTTGGCCGTCGCGGACGGCAGAACTCGCGCTCCGGCGCAGCGACATCGCCCCAGCCCCCCGCGCTCGTGCTCGAGCAGAGCAACCTCGCCGTGGCCGACGAGGCGGCCGAGGCGCTCGACGGCAAGGTCCTCCCGCCCATGCCGCATGAGGACATCCCCTCCAGCCTGCAGGACGAGGCGGTCGGCGCTGTTGACCGCAAGCGCTTCTCCGAGGCCGCCGAGGCCGACGTCACGCCGACTCCTACGCCTGTTGCGCCCCGCACCGTGACCGGCCCCGCCTCGGCCAACTCGCTCGACGTGGTGTCGCCCACCCCTGCCATCGTGTCGCCCACGACGCCCGTGCTCGGGCTCAACATCACGTCGGCCCCTGTCGAGTCACCTTCGCCAGGCCTCAAGCCTCTGTCCCTCTCGCCCGCGGCCCGCTCGCCGTCCCAGCTCTCCCCAGCCGGCCCTCGGCCGGCGCGCTCGCCCGCCCGCTCCGCCTCGTCCATCTCGCCCCTCCCCAGCCCGACTGCGGCCGTCATCGCCGACCTCGTCGCCGAGCCCGAGGAGGTCGAGGAGGCGGACGCCACGACGGTCGACGACGAGGCTTCCGAGCTCAACACGCCCGTCGACTCGCCCGCGCCCGAGGACCGCGCAAAGGTCGCCGAGCCGCTCGACGACGCGGGCGAGAGCGACATTGAGTCGCCGTCCAAGAACCCCCCGCCCAAGCCTGCTCGTGCGCCTGCGCGCCGCGGCGCCACGCGTTCTCGCGGATCCAGGCGCGGTTCGACGCGCCAAAACACTGCCGACCGGGTGTAATGTCTCCATGTCTCCTTGTCTCTAGTATTATAGTGAGATCTCGAGATTCATGTATCGTACTATGCTGTGGGGGTGTGGGGACTGTGCGGTGCGAGATGGTGGTGTCAGCGAGTGGGCGTCCAGGGTTGCGGCGCTCTATTCGATGCAATGATACATGACATGCTGTGACAACTGCTCTGCGCTACCCTCTAGTCCTTGTCCGTCGCCTCGCCGTCATCAGGCCCCCCAATATCGTCGAGGTACATGTCGAGGTGTCGTCTAATAATGTCCTGGGCATGTCCCTTGTCTAGCGCCGACGAATCGAGGGTGCGCCGCTGCGGTGTGAGCTATCATCAGGGTTGGCCAACTCACGACGGCAAAGTACGTCCCCTTCGTCACGAGACTGAACACGTCCTTGAACAAGCTGTGGTCGCGCAACACCCCTCTAGCTTCGAGCGCCACGAGCGCCTGCTTGCGGATCATGGCCTTGTTGTCTAGCGTTTGCTGGGGCACGCGGCGCGCCGTGCGGGGCGGGTCGGCCTCGCTCTCGACCACGACCGAGGCGGAGGGCGCGACGCTGGCCGCGCGCGGCGCGAGCGACGCGGACCGGCGGCCGAAGATGTCCTCGTCGGTATCCTTATCTGGCACCGGCTTGACGATGCGTCCGGCGCGGCGGCGCTTGTCGTCCTCGTTACCCGTCGCGCCGTCTTTCCGCGGCCGCTTCTCGCCTCTCCTACCGGGCGTCCGCCCGTCTGGCACTGCGACAGACGAGGTCGAGGCGGAGGCCGAAAGGGCCGGCGGCGGCGCGTACACTGACGACGTAGCGCGGGCCAGCGGTGGCCTGGGCCGGCGCGCCGCCTTTGTCGGGAAGAGGAGCGGCGCGCGGGGCAGTGGCTCGCCAGGACGCACCTTCCTCGGGCTGGGCACGACCGCGCGCCGGCCCACACAAAGCCGCAAGGCAGCGTCGGCGTCCCGCCGCTGCCCGTAAATGACAATAGTGGACGCCTCGACGCCCTCGTCGCCGAGCCCAACCTCGATCGCGAGCGGCGTGCGGCCGGCCAGCGTGAGCTTTGGCGCGGCGCACAGCGACGAAGCGAAGAAGGACGCGAGGAGCGGGCTCTCGACGCTGAGCTGCACGCTGTCGTCGGAATCCAGCTCGTCGTCCGCGAGCGGCAGCAGCCCCCGCACAGGGAGGTACTTCCTCCCGCGGAGCGACTCGAGCGAGAGGCACAGGTCGGCGTCGGCGAGGGCCGCGTTCGGCGTCGACGGGCGCGGCGTGGGCGGCGCGAAGGGGTCACCTGGGGCGTTGGCGTCTTTGGCAAAGTCGAGCATCGCGAAGAAGGTTATGCCTGGTATGTTAGGGGGAGGTTCAGAGGGAAGACGCACCGTCTAGCCGCCAGCCGTCGGGGCCGACTTCGAGCCCGCCCCGCCAGAGCAGTCGCCACGGCTTGCGCTGCGGCGTCGAACCCGAAGGCACTGGAGTAGAGGTCGACGGGCTGCGCAAGGGGAGGAGTGACCCGCTGCGACTGAACGACGTCTGCGAGGTCGCTTTCGCGAACGGGTTGGGCCGGGGCGACGGCGCGGTGTCGGGAGACAGGAGGGCGGCCATGGCGTCGGAAGGAAGTGGGGAGGGAGAGGCGGAGAGGAGGAAGGAGGACGGCGCCAGAGCTCACACCCGCCTGTGTGTGCCCTGCGCTCTATGTTATCAAGGATGTGAGGTAGTGACGAGGTGTGATGGGATACAATATGGTGGTGAGTTGGTGGATGTAACTCTGTTTGTGTTGTTCGCGACGCGCGATTTGAATGACGCGCCGAATTGGTTGATGCCGGCAAGGGTGGTGGCGCGAGGGGTGGTGGCGGCGGCCCGACCTCTCGAAGCGGCCATGCAATACGGCCTCAACGACGTACACTCTGCTTCTGCGCCTCTTACATGCGACTGCTATACACATGCTCCCCACGATACGAATACATGATGCATCATCTCAGCTGACAACGTTTTCTCCTCGACGCTTAGGCAACGGGCTCGATGTCCTGGGATTGTCAGCTGTCGTCCTGCTCCCTCGCACGCGTCGCTTCGCGACGCATGCTCGCGCACACCCACCTGCGTCAGGATTGTCCTGTAGCGGACAGTGCCGTTCTCAACTGCCTTGATGGCCTCGGCGGCGTCCTTCATAGGAATGACGTTGATCCAGGGCTTGACCTTCTTCTCAACAGCGAGGTCGAGCATGCGGATGACCTCGCACTTGGAGCCAATGTGGCTCGAGGCGAGGGCGGCACCGTTACCCGCGAGGGTCTGCGAGCGGATGTTGCTCAGGCCCTCGTCGGGCATGCCGACGAAGACAAACTTCTTCTCGACGTCGAGGGTCGAGAGGAGTGCGTCGATGGGCAGCTGGTTCGACGACGCGGCACACACGATGAGGTCGAACTCGCGGAAGAGGTCCTTCTCGAAGCCCGGAACCGTCGCGACGAAGCGCTTGGCGCCCATGGCGAGCGCGTCGGCCTTCTTTGCGTCGGAGCGCGAGAAGACGGTGACCTCGGCGCCGAGCGCCGCGCCGAACAGCACGGCGTAGTGGCCCAGGCCGCCGAGGCCGACGACGCCGACCTTGGAGCCCGGGCCGACATTGTTGCGCACGAGCGGCGAGAATGACGTCAGGCCGCCGCACAGCATCGACGCCGCCTCGACCGACGGGATCGAGTCGGGGATAGGGAACACGAACAGCTCCTCGGCGCGGATGTGCGTCGAGTAGCCGCCCTGGTGGTCGTGCCCGTCCGCCCACTTGGTGTTGTAGCCGTGCACGGGGGTGGGGCAGTAGTTTTCTGGCGTGCGTCAGTCGCGTGTATTCGTGCGTGCGTAGGTCGTCGGCGTCCCAAGACTGCGGCGCCGAGACGATCGGGAGACAGTGGGCCGATGGTCCGCGCGAGTGCGGCGACTACCACCGCTTCCCACCCTACTCCGCTCACTCTCCGCTGCCCCTGCTGGCCTCTCTCCTGTCCCCACGCCGGCCCTCGCTCCGCTCTCGGTCGTAGACTCACCGTTGTCATTCTTGCACCACTTGCAGTTACCGCACGAGCCGACCTGCGCGCCGACGCCGACGCGCTGGCCGACCTTGAACTGGGTGACGGCCGAGCCGACCTCGACAACACGCCCGACGACCTCGTGGCCCGTGACGACGAACTGCGTCTCCCAAGGGCCCCAGCCGCCCGAGATGGTGTGGTGGTCCGACCCGCACACACCGCAGCACTCGACGGCGACGGTCACGCGGTTGGCCTCGAGCGGCTCGAGCTCGTACGTCTTCTTCTGGAAGTTGAGGTAGTCGGATGGCGAGGTGATGGCGTAGCCGGTCGCCTGGTTGTTCTTGGGGGCGGACATGGTGGAGTTGTGGTGCTTTTGGGATGTACGTGTAGGATGCAGAGGGCAAGCAGTGTGCCGTTGTCGAGGGTGGTTTTATAGCAAGCAGCACCACCGCTCCAATCCACCGCCGTCTCTCACGAGTTGCCGTTTCCACGGCCCGCGCGGCCCGAAGCGGAGATACAACCCGGAGCGATCCCGGCAGGCCGCCCCTCCACTCTGGCGGCCCCCCACCCTGGCTGGCGGGCCGCAACG
Organism: Vanrija pseudolonga; assembly: GCF_020906515.1. NCBI lineage: Eukaryota > Fungi > Basidiomycota > Tremellomycetes > Trichosporonales > Trichosporonaceae > Vanrija > Vanrija pseudolonga. Next base: position 2,334,028 of record NC_085851.1, on the reverse strand, counting down.
CGTTGGCTGGCTGTTCCTGCGGCGTACGCAGTAGCCCAGAGCCAAAATCCTAGACGAGGGCGCGAGGCCATGCACATCCGATACGAGAGCCATGTGGAATTCGTGGCAGAATCCTCACCGCGTGTGAAACGCCGCTCCGACCGCACCGCCGGATCGGCCACTCCCGAGTGTCCCGACACCACCACCACGACCGTGTCAACTATCATACAACACCTCCACGCAGCTCCATGCAACTCCCCACCGCTCCGTCGCCGCTATAACGGGGCTCTGCGTCGAGTCGTGCATGGTGGAGGTGGAGGCTCTCGGCTCCGGGAGCGGTATATCGCCTCCACCACCGTGATAACGCTCGGCAACCCGCAATGTGGCATTTTGCCCAACCCCGCTCGTCAATCAACACGGCATAGCATAGCACCGTACAATCTCTCTGATTCAACCCTACACTGCTCACGGCATGCGCCCGGCCCTCCGTCTCTCCATATCCACGCCTAGACCTTCTCAACGTGGTCGACATGGTCGACGTGCGACAGCTCCGGCTTGTCCTCGGCCACCTGGTGGTTGATGGCCACGTCGAACGCGTTGACGTGCGTCGTCTTGAACTTGCGCGCGGGGACCTTGCGCTCAAACAAGATGTCGAGCTCGGCGAACGTCCTACCCGTGGGCTCCGGGAGTCTGAAGTAGTGATAGAGGATGCAGAGGGCACACGAACCTGCCCAGAAGAAGCCGGCAAAGTTCTTCCAGTTCCACGCCTCGGGGTTGATCATGCGTGGCGTAAGCGTGTTGCAGATGATTGCGGCGACGTTGTATGCCGCGCGGCCGAGGGACACGGTCTTGATCTGCAGTCGACGAGTGCTCATCTCCGCAACGAGCGAGAAGGCGATCGAGCCCACCGAGATCTGATACCATGTTGCCCAGACCAGCATAAGCGACCCGGTCGCCATGGAGCGGTCGTACGCCTTGCGGTCGGGAATGAGGCCCATGAAGCCAAGGACTAATAGCGTGACGCACAGGCCGCAGAGACCAGTGATGAACAGCCTTCGGCGACCGACACCGAGCGACATGATGACCCAACCGACGATGGTGCCGACGACGTTAATGGCGTACTGGCCCATGGCGAACTTGTATCCAATGGTACCGACTAGTCCGGCCTGCTCGAAGAAGTAGGTCGAGTAGTTGCTGAACGTGTTGCCCGAGAAGTTCTGCGTAGCCCAGAGCATGCACACGATCTCCGTGCGGCGCAGGTCGGTGCCCTTGAAGCAGTCGAGGTAGGACGAGCCCGAGGTGATGTCCTTCTCGAGCTCGGTCGTGTGGCGCATCATGTCGATTGTCTCGTCTAGATCAAAGTTTGAATCGGCTTTCGACGAAGTCAACCGCGACAGGCTCTTCTTCGCTTCTTCAAGCTTGCCGTGTCGCACCAGCCACCACGGCGACTCGGGCGCGAAAAAGACACCGATGAGGAGAGGCGGGTACCACATCCACATGAGGCCGTATGGGATGCGGTAGGCCCACTGGTCCTCGCGCTTGAACATGGCCATGATGACGCCGACGCCGATGAGCTAGGAGTGTCAGTCGTTGTATCTAGGGGGAAGCACCCACCTGTCCCCATCCCCAGCAGATGTTGCCATAAGTCGTGAGGTAACCGCGGAGAGCGACGGGGCAGACCTCGGACGCGTACGAGATGGCGATGGACTGGAACACGCCCCATGGAATGCCGGCAAGGATCTCGCCAACAAGCAGCACCTGGACGCTGGGTGCGCAGAAGAAAATGGTCGTCACGGCCGCGAGGAAGACGAGGCAGCCCATAATGACGGGGCGGTAGCCGTACCGCTCGGTAAAGTAGCCGTTGACTGGTGTCATTAGCGCGCGCACGAGACCTGCGACGTACCAATGAGACCGAGGATCTGACCGCACTGTGCGCCGTTGGCCAGCGACGTCTGCCACTTGGCTGATACCTGGTACCCGTGCTCTGGGCCCGTGTAGTGGCCGTACTTGCGGTTGAAGGGCGGGAAGGCGTCTAGGGGAGGCGGTTAGCTGCACGTCGCGCTCACGAGTCGCTGGCATTACCCACAGAAGTTTCCGATCTACGCGGCGGCGCATCAGCTGTGTCCCAGCGAGCCGACATCCCACTCACAAGCGACACGTCGTACCCCTCCATCGCACACAAACTCGAGATGAGCATCGACCACATGATAGCCTTGGGGTAGAGCTTGATGCCCTGCCAGAGTGTCATGGCATGCTCCTTGTCTGTTTCGCGTGAGCGAGCCTACCTCGCGACACACACGCACCAGTCGCCGCTGCGGCGTTGACAAACATGTTGCTCGACGTGTTCTTCATGTGCTCGCCGTCCTGCAGGACGACGCCGCCGCCGGTAGCTCCGCCGCCCATGGTGTGTGCTGTGTGGGTGTGGTGGTGTGATGTGCAGACCGCGAGAGTGAGGAAACGAGGGGACCCGCGGAGCACGCCGTTATTAAGCCGTTTACCGTGGCCAAAACAAAGGTCAGGCAGGTCAGGTGGTTTCCGTCGTCACGACGGACTGAGCTGCGTTTGGGCCTGGTGTACCTTGCTCGACCGGCTCCACCCCGCAACCACCTGCCAACTCCGGCCAGGCCGTCGTGCCTCCGATCTCGCCCCGCGACCGGCTCTGCATCGCAGCGAGCAGCTCTGGTGGTCGGGTCGCGCTAGCGCGCTAGATCGGGACCCAAGTATTGGGAAGCGCGCCGCCGTGGAGCCAGCAGTCGAGTGGTGGGTGGGTGGGTGGGTCAAGCGAATGCCGTCGCTATCCGCTTGGCGCGTAGTGGAATTGTGGGGCTGACCCTGGGCCGTGTGACACGAGGCGGGGTAACTCTGGGCCATTTTGCCTGTGGTCCGGAGCGGGTCTTGCGTCAGCAAGTCAGCCAACCGAACCGAGTCTGTTTCTGTTGCAAGGAGTCTCTGCATGGCTGCTCTCACCGAGGTGAGTGGACGCCGCCGTCAGTGAGTCACGCCGACCGCCGCCCACCTTGCCGCGAGCACGCCGACGCCACTGACGCCACAGTATCACGCGCGTGTACGTGCGTCCACAATGAGACGCCGCTCGCTTACCGCCCTGCACTACTACGTTATTGACACAGTTCAGCTCAGTCGATCGGACACGACCCCGCTCACACTCGCTCGTCCGACACACCGCCGACGCGGTACAACACGGGCATGCAGTACGGCCGTCTCCCGAAGGCTGGCTGGCGCGATACCCAGCCAACACCCCCTGTGCCGCTTGTGCCGGGCTACACCCGCGCATCTGGGACCATGTGACACGGTCCACAGCCACGTTAATAGGCACACCGTCGATCCGCCGCACATGTCCGGTATCGGACTTGGATCGGCCGCGGGTCGTGTGTGGCTATTATCGTCGAGCGTTGTCCGGAGCGGCTGACGTTGCTGACCCGCATGACTGGCGGGTCAAGGGCTGCGGCGCATCACTGGTGCGCTGGGCCACCGCGAGCGAACACCGGGGCAACGCCGGGGCCTCGGGCCGTGTGTGGAGTCGCTCCGCCCCGGCGCCTGGAATTGCTCGGTACTCCTGTCTGGCTCTGGACCGGCACTCCGGCAAGTATGCGGTGGGCTATCTGATCGGGTAGGCCGGACCGAGGGAACATATGAGCTCGGTCCGGGAGGGCCTATCTGACACGGTGACTCGCTGTGTGGTGTGTGGCGACCAAGTCCGTGGCGGATCCACCGGCTGAGAGCGCCGTAGTGGCAACGGACGCATGGGCCGTGCTGTTGATTCCTGGGAAAGTCTCAGAATATGCTGTTGAACACAAGGAAGGGTTGTTAGTCCCTGTCCAGTCGGAGTGCAGTCCGGAGCACCGGGTGTGGCTCCACGAGACTCCGGCTCCCACGATCCCTTACCCCCCGAACGGAGGCTGCCATCACACCTCGGCCATATCGACCCTCTGGCCTTGCTTCACCTCACGTCCCGAACAACTTCTTGCCTTGCTGTTGCAACAATGATACCCAACACTTCAGTGCGCATTTTTCAAGGCCACCAGAAGTCTCGCCTTGCCCAACACAATTATGCCACTCCAACAGCACCCTGCAACCACTGCCTGCCATTGGCATAATGGTCAGGAGAGGAAACGAAGCTTAGAGCGATTGGCTGGTAACCATTCCTAACAGTAGCCGTGGACAACTCACACGAACCCGCCAGAGTCCGAACACACTGAAAAATCCATCGAACCTTTATCCCTACAACATCATGTACATTCCCACGACCGCCATCGCTGCCACAGCAGCAGGAACAGCCGCCATCGCCGTGGGTTGAGCCCCGCTGGGCTTGGTTTTCGAAGGGCGCTAGCACCCGCTGACCCAGTAGTGGGCGACGCGGTTGCTGCCGAGTTGAAAGCGTATGTCCGCCAGGATGACACACTCATCGCTCGTGCGGGATCGGTTGGGAGAGGAAACTCGGTGTAGAGCGGTACGCTGTTGAACGTCACCTTGAGGGCGGCGCAGCCTGTTGAATTTCCGTCGAGCTCTGTACGGGCCCTGGTGGCGGCCGAGGCATACGACGAGAAACCTGTGGCACCCCACCGATCACTATAAATCTACCCACTGGTGTCCAGTGCTTTCTTACTACACAAACTGTCTACTACATCTTGCTTCCTACGACAGAACATACAGTCCCACCGCAGCAGCTGCTGCTGCAGCGGCAGCGGGTGCGGCAGCCACCATTGTAGGCCGAGCGCCACTCAACGCCGTGACCTTGGCAGTGCTACCGCTGCCCGCCCTGCTTGACGCGGATGTCGACGACGGGATGCCGAACGTCGTCGTGAGGCTGACCGAGAGCGCCAGTTCCGTGTTGCTAGGGAGAGGGAACGTCGTGTACAGTGGCTGACTGCTGACGGTCTCCTGGAGGAAGGAGCATCCCGTTGCGATATCGTCCAGCAGATGGCGGGCCGAGGTGGCAGAGGCAGCCTTGAGCCACCAGTCCCATACGGTCGCGGCGGAGATGAGGCGGCATTGGTAACACTTTGCGAGCTGGGCATACTTTGCACCCCCGTTCTTTTGTGGAGTCAGTGCGGCTCCGACATGTCTACTCACGCCACAGAAGTACTGTAGATATTGGCACCCATGCACTGAGGCGTTTCCCGCGCTTTCAAAACACTGCGCTACTGCCCCGCCTGACGCCAAGTCGCCGCTGGATAGGTTGTACACAGCCAAATTCTCGACGTGCGAGCACAGCGTTTCGCACTCGCGCGGGCGCCCAACGTAGTCTGTAGGAGTGGGAAAGGGTCTGGTGGTTCTGTCAGCCTGGCCGGGGACCATGTAGACACACTGCACTCGACACTGGCTGGAGCACACAAAGACGACGGCGCGACAGTTCGGCGTCGAAAGCGTGGGTGCCTTCGAAACCCGCGGCCAACTCGTGTGACATGCAGCCTTCCCGCCGCAATGCACAAGGATACCCACAAAGGAGGCTCCGTTAGCGTCGTCGTCGCGACAAACGGCGGCATCTGGTAATCCTCGCAGGCATCACTGAGGGCTCCCATTTCCTTTAGGTACTGGACGTAGTTGTCGCTGGTGGCGTCGGTTTTGCGGAAGAGAGCATTCGGGCTGTATTCTGAGTCCAGGCGACATTGAAAGGCGTTGGCAGCGATGTCGTTGTAGAAGGCATCCTGTATGTCAGGTTCAGCGCTTTGGACCCATGTGCTCACGTTGCAAACGGCCTGACAGCTTTCTGGGACAGGGTATAACTCATATGGGTCCTGGGCAATACACGCGCGCGCCGGGTCAAGCTTGTTGTTTACGACGCTGGAATCGTAACACGCCGTGACTGAGCGGGCTGTCGTCAGCACGCCGCAGCGGGCGAGGCACTCACTTCCGAGAGCGAGAAACAACACAGTGACGGTGATCATCTTGTGGGAGCGAGTTGGGGTACAGCACGCGGTGCCGCTCACCTCGCTCCTCATATGTATGCACAAGGCGCTCGCTCCAGAGCACAACGTCACATCCGCCTCCGAGCCAGCAATAGCACCAGACCGGTGCCAAGCGCGCGGAAGAGCAAGAATATCAATGGTGGGGCTGGCAGCTAGCCGTTTCATGTGACCTTGCCATCCCAGCGCGGACGGCGAGCCATTTGGCGGACCCACCCCGTGCGTGCCTTCATCTGCCGGCGTCACGTGCTGCGCATACGGTCTCGGGCGACGCTAGTGATGAGTCTCGGAGGCAGAATCTATGCGCGTGCTTCCTCGTGATGCCTTGCGTGCTTGGCTCAGGTGTTGCGGTCTACTGCCGAGGGGCGATTGCAACAGTTGCTTCTGACATCTGGCACGCGTCATGGCACCGACTAGGCACAACCCGAGATTTGGTGAGAGTGATTGACCTCATTTCAGCCCACCTTCGGCGTGACTCGTCGCGGTTCATTTTATCTACTCGGATGCCACCAAGTGAGACAAGTTCATGGCGGAAGCGGATTTATCTCATCTTGAACCCTAAGCCCATGATGTACATGCCCACGACGGCAGCGGCAACCGGGGCAGCATAGACGGGGTTAGTGGCACGCGCCGCCGCGGCTGCTTTCGTCGTTGATGGAAGTATACTTTCCTGAGTGGTTGAGGGGCGCGTTTCTGTCGTCGTCGGCGCCGCCGTCAGGGCGAGGTTCGTGTCTGTCGGCAACGGGAACTGGGTGTACAGCGGCACGTTGGTCGCCGAGTAGCCCATGTCATGGCAGAGGCTGTAGATCTCATCGAGCGTGACCCGGGCCTTGGTCACAGCGCCCGGGGCGTACGACGAGTCGACCGTGTTGGATGATACCAGGCGGCACTGAGCACAAGCTGCGAGCTTGTTGAACCCCTCGACCTGGCGTTAGCTGGGAAGCAACGCGGCGCTCACGCTGCAGAACTGAGGGTACTTCTCACACGGCACCGCGTCGGGCTTCAGACCCGATGCGTAGCAAGCAGGGATCTGGTTGGCCTTCTGGAACACCTGAGTGGAGTTTGCCTCGTAGCAGAGCCACTCGCACGACCGCGGCCGCCCGGTCATGTTCGCGGGTGTCGGGTATGGGCTGCGGTCAGCGCAACTCTGGAGCACGACCCACAGCGGTGGTTCGGTGAGGGCCAAGGTGGCGGTGGGTACGGAGCCATAGTCGACACACGCGGAGTGCAGATCAACGAGCTTAGACTCGGCATCGGCAAACTCATAGCTGCTCCCGTCTTGGGTAGTGTCCAACGGGTACGTGCGGTCCAGGTCGCATTGAAGGCAGTTGGTGAACTTGTTGGTGTAATCGGTCTGCCACGTCAGCCGAAGCGGGTGGTGAGGGAATGGTACAGCACCCACCGTGCAGATGGTCGAGCAGGTTGAAGTGTTGCTCGCCGAGGCTGGTTCACAATTCCGTACGGAGTGCGCCACCATGCCGTTGCACGTATCCCGCGGGGTAGAGCAGTCCGCCTGGGCGGCTGCGAACGCTGGAAGTCAGCACAGCCGGAAGCTCGCACCCACGTATCAGTGCAGTGAAGGTGAGAATGGTGAGCAGCATGGCGGTGGGGTGCGCGTTCCTCCTTCCTTCACGAAGTGTTTATACAAGCACAATATCGGACGTCCGTACCTGAACCAGGTCAGAAGACCATTTGTGAAACGCACAGTCTTGGCACCTTCACCGCCTCATTGCTGCCCACCGCGGGTGGGCAACGGGAACTCTGTGGAACGTGTGCAGGGACTCCATACAGAAGGCACACGCCGGCGATGACTCATGAGGAACGTCGTCTTGGGACTGACTCGAGGGCCAGGGCGCGCAGCTGCGGAGCTGTACCCGGCAGTGTGGCAGACGTCTGGTGCTCACCTGGCAGTAACCCTTCCCGTTGATGTCCCCTCGCCTCTCAGGTATACTTTGAGATCATTTCGTCCTCGTATGGGAACTGCTCAAAGCAGTGGCCCGCACAGCTAACAGCGGCTTTGGGCCCGCACGTTGCCTGTCATACACCCGTAAGCGCGAAGGTCAGCGGGACCGCGAAGGCCAGTATGTGCCGGTGTGATCAGACAGGTCAATGGGAAGGCAGAGGAAACCAAGGCATGATTGGGAGAGCATGAGCAAACAACGAGTGGATCATGGTGGGTAAACAAACTCAAGCAGGCCAGACGCGCCGTGTTGAGGAACTTGACTGCGCCCTCGGCGCGCGGTGACGCCCCCGCCAGCGATCGGACGGCGTCCAGCCTCGCTGCTGCCTGCCTGGCGGCCAGTTTCTAGCGATTCTTAGCAAGTTTCGCTAGCACAGTGGTAAGATGACGGGGAAAATGATTCAAACCGCTTCAGAGGCCATTGGTAAGGCCCTTGAGCCGCGGGCCGGCTGTGATACCGCCCGGTTGTGGGTAGGCCTATGATGCCCCGTCCTGTGTTCCATTTTGTATGGGAATCGCCAACGCGTGCAGTTTCTTACTGGGCCAACCCTGCTCCTTGTGCTCCATAGAGTAGACAGTCAGAGTGGTTGGAGACCTGCCTCTTGACTCGAGAACGACGATAGCTAGCTGCTCCCACTCTCTCACTCATCCTGCTTGACCACACACGTCGATCAGGTCTTGCGCCCTTGAAATGCACCTGACGCTCCTATGCACTTCTCAGAGCTCAATGTTTTCATTGGTTTGGAGTGGAAGACAGACGAACACCACCTCGCCGTTACAAAAGCAGCGGATAACTACCTCTCTGGCGCGTCGATATGGACTTGGGATTAATGCAAAAAGAGTGAACCGCTCTCTTTTTGTTTCCCCTTGGTTTTTACTTTTGGCCAACTTGGTAATGTAACGTGTGTGTTTTTTGTACCCCCCCGTGGGATTCGATCCCTTGACCCAACACTTTTTGTTCCAGACGGCCTAGTTGCTAGGTGACCTGCCCACTTGGCTAGACCGTCGGTGAAAGAAATCACTCGCGAGCCATTATGTCTGTGCGCCGCCACCGCCCCTTGCGTCACCCGGGTCAGTCACAACGAGTACCACCTGCACCAAACTGTTCGATATACACCGATTCATGAGGATTATTCATGAGGATTTCGGTCTCGTCGAGGCTGCGAGAGAGAGCTCTTCTTGGAGCACTGACTGCTGGTGGGTCCCCCACTGCTTGCTGTAGCTGCGCCAGATGCGCGGGCTCAGGCCAAACGCCTCGTGTTCGGCACTCCGGCAAATTAACTGACTTTGAGGTCACTCCCAATTCCCGTCGGGAAGTCTGGACGATCTGCGAGGGCGTCGATATCATGCCCCCCGTCCCCGAGCTTCAGCAAGTTTCCCTAGCACAGTGGTTAGAAACCGGGCAAAGGATTATCACGGGACCCCTTGGACGTGTAAGGGTTGGCGTATAACGTGTGCGTCGCAGATGAGGGATGACCACTTCCCTTGACTGGACACACCACCTATATGATGCCCCCTCCACTTGTGTCTTCCTTTTGAACCCCTCCCATCTGCGGAGCTGCATGTGTAGTGGTGGCGACGATGACGGCGATGACGCAAAGTGTTTCACTACAGTGGGTGGCGTGCACAGCTCCCGTATGCGACGTACCCGACGCCAGCGAGCACACAAGGGCCGCGGCGCAACACCCCGGCGCCCCAGCACCCGCGCACGGACCCATCATCCCACTCGCGGCTGATTTCTTTTCAAGGGCGGTCTAGCCAAGTCGGTTGCAGAACGACTATAAGCATCGGTGACGCTAGCCGCCCCCAAAAATGTTGGATCACGGTTCGAATCTCACGGGGTATCATTCAAAAAACTCAAAAACATACAAAGTTAGAAAAGGGAACACAACAAAAAGCGGGCAACCCTTTTGTCACCGGGGGTCAAAGGCGCATCGATGGGTGTGGTGTCACGAACAGATGGCGCATGAGTTGACTATGTATCTGTGCCAGGAGGTGGGTGGCCCTCTGTCGGGGCGAGACAACAGCCACAGAACATATCTTCACTATTCACTTGCGCTGAATGAGAAAAATCGTCGTGCACAGCGGTGGGCATCATAGTGCGGGTGGCATCACGGTCGGCCAGCCTCAGTTGGACGGAAAAACACACAAACCGGCCATTGAAGTGAATTAATCATTTGCCCAGCATTTTACAACTGTGCCAACGAAACTTGCACAGAACTGCGCCAGTGGACGCATCACGACCCAAGCCGGGCGCTGGCAGCGTTCAAAGACGGGCGCAAAAGGAAGAGACGGGGCATCATTCATGGCACGCACACACATCAGGCCGAGTTTCGGAACGTGGGTGGTTCAAGTCCACAGTGCCGTGTTGCGCTCGCTGCGCTAGCCTGCAGGGCGGCAATAATCATTTTCCCAGGTCCTTACCACTGTGCTAGTGGAACTTGTTTCTCTCGAGCAGAGAACAGCGTGACATCGCGATTACGCCCTCCCTCCTCCCTCCACTCCCGGGCCCACCTCACCTCCCCACCTCTACAATCACCAACACGACGCCCCTCCTCACCGCACAGAGTTATAAATCGTGTCCCTCACACGCGCGATGAACTCGTCCTCGCTCTCCCCCAGCTGGTAATGCACCCCCTTGGGCCCGTAAACAAGGTATCCGCCCGCGTCGCCAGGAATCTCAGGATGTGCGGCCGCGACGGCGGGGAACCGCTCCAGCGCGGTGGCGAGGGTTTCGGCGGGATACGTGCCAGGAAGAGGGGGGTACGTCTTCATCCCGTCTGCGTCGTCAGCTTGCCCCTGCGTATGCCGCTCACAGCTCGCCACGACAACCTCGTACGGCGCGCCCCCGTTCTTGTCCAGCCGCTGCCACCCCTTCACGCAGCACCACACACACGTGAGGTACATCAAATACCGCCACGACTCGTGCATCGCGCGCACGAGGCGCGAGTTGGGCCGCACGATCAGGTTCTTCGGAGTAAAGTCGTACCACACATTCAGGTCGCCGCCGTAGCCTGAGCTGCGGATGATGTTGATGATGCCTGGGCGTGGCGTCAGCGGAGCCACCCCACGCAACCCACGCACGTCGTTTCGTCGCCTTGAAGTCCCACCCCCACACCTCCTTGGTCAGCACGAAGCGCTTGTACTTTGCCTTGTCGGCGCAGAACGCCTCGCACCACTGCTCAAGAGGCCGGCTCTTCGCCTCAGTGTTGCCCAGCTCGTCCGCGGCAAACTTGTGCACCCGCCCGTCGAGCAACCACGGCGCGTTGCCCAGCTCGCGCAGCTCCTCCACGCGCTCGGCCCACGCCTTCCCCTCCGCCGAGCTCGCAGCCACGCGCGAAAACTTGTCTTCCCCCGGGCCGCCGTACGACCAGTGGTGCGTGCCCCGCAGTGCCGGCTCGCCGGCCGGCAGCGCCCACACGTGCAGGTTCGCCCTGTTGCCGCGCGGCGGGCTCGCGTCGATCGTCAAGGAAAAGTCCTGGATCGTGACTGTTTCAGAGTATCGCTCCTCGCGCCAGCTCTCGCCGACCTTGACCTGGCGCGTGTGCCACCGCGTCTCGGTGTGCGAGCCTGGGCGTGGCGTCAGTGGGTGGGTCGGCGCACGACGCACCGACGATGCCGAACCCGCCCTCGGGCCTATCCGCCGCGTGTGAGCAGATGAAGTTGCGTAGGAGCACCGCTACGACGCCGTCAGGACCGTCCTACCGCCACCACCCACGATCGCTCAACTTCCCGTCCCACGACTGCGTCTCCTGCGAGCTGTAGCTGTACTTGGTGACGACCTCTGCGACAGTGGCGCGCTCGGCGTCCGTGACGGGTGGCTCCGCGGTGGGTGGGGCACTCGCGCCGTGCTCGACGTCCTGCGAGATGAGGGGCGGTGGCGGTATCTCTGGCAGCGCGGGGCCGGGCTGGTGTCGCGCCGCTGGCGGGCCGTCGTCCCTGCGCAGCTCGCTCGGGCCTGCAGCGGAGGTGTACGGGGGCACGAGGTCCTCGTCGGGCGTGTCCGCCTGCGAGGGGCCCGAGTCGACCTTGTCGCTGGTGTCTGCCTTCTTCAGTCCGTCGTCGCTCATCGTCAGTGGTATGTGGGCGATGCAGTCTCACCAGTACTGCTTGCCTTTAACTGGCCAGAACGGATCGGCGCTGTGCACGCAATCACGCGCTCAGATCTACATGCGTTGTCTTGGCAACTTGACAGCCGCCACCATCGCGAGCACAAACGATCCGCGCAGAGGCGTCACGCACAACACGGGCGTTATCTGCCTGCTGCCTGGGTGCATCACATCCGCCACACGCCACAGCTTTGACCTCGCCAATCTGGCTGGGGAGATTGAACGGAGATTGGGGATAGCGATCACGTGCAACTCGCGTGGTAAGGGGCCTATTGAATAAAATTTAGGCCTGTAAATCTCTGGCGCTCCTATTACGACCCTCCACCTTGCTTGCACCTCTCGGCATCATTGTCCTGTCGGTTGTTTACTTTTTCTCGGTCAACGTCCAACCCAGCCAATCTGACCCCGCGCGCGCAGCGCCCTCGCCCTGATCTATTCATTCAAGGTAAAAGAGCCAAGAGGGCAACAGGCCACAAACATGAGGTTCGCGCGGCGCCGCGCGCCGCGTGAACATACGACTTTGAGCCAGCCGGAGCGCCACGGCGCCACGGCGCCACCGCAGCAGGGATGGACAAGTGGGCCGAGTGATGGACCGGGGCAGACGAGGCAGACGAGCTGCAGCTGCCTACGAGGACCTCGAAATGTCAGCTGGACGCGTTCTGTCTGCTGGTTTGCTGGCTGCTTTGCCATGGCGCTTGCAGGCTCCAGCCTCGTCGGTTGCCCGCCGCTCTGAATGCCGCGCCAGTCGGTCTGTCCTGCACCCACCCCCGCATGCATTCTTCATCTCAGACAGACAGCAGCAGCAAGCAGCAAGCAGCTGTCAACATCGCGTCGTGTCTCACTCTTGTTTGTGCATAGCAGTAACGGCGACAGCGACAGCGACAACGACGAGCAGCCAGTTCCAACGGCCCTGCCCTTGTACGCACTCCTCCTAATCTACCATTGTCGACCGTGTGACCCGATCGAATCGACCACAACCGGCCCAACTCAGCCCAAACTCGCACGCTCCACCCCCGCAGCCAGCCAAGACCATGCCGCGCTCGCCGCGCACCCCGCCGCCCGTCTCGGCGCCCCTCATGTCCATTTCGTCGCCCTACGGTGCCGACAGCATCCACGCACCGCACGGACACGAAGAGGTAAGTGATGAGGCGGCGGCGGCGGCGGCGTAGAGAGAAGTCACCCTGGGCCAAAGTCTCGCACGCCGGTTTGTGCTCGTGCCTCGCGACAAGCATCTCTGCAGCAGCAGCAGCTGCTGCTGCTGCTGCACAAACAGGCTATCCAGAGTCAACGTAAACTGGCAAGAGCCGAGCCAAACACAATCCAGTCCCTGCAAGCAGCCCACTAGTGCATCGGCGCGCGCATCAGGCGACCGCCGGCCCCCACATGCACCACTCAGGTGCACTCAATCGCACTTGGCCGGATCCGTTGCCCGCTCGCAACACCGCTTGGTAGCTGCTTGCTGCTACTTCTTGCTCCCTAGTTCCCATCTCACCTCTTCTCTCCTCCCCATCATCATCTCCATCAACAACACTAACACACGCACAAGTACGAGCTCGGCCCGTCTCCCACGCACGCATACCTCGCCGACGGCAACTACAACCACAACAACGGCAACAACCCGTTCAGGACGCCAAACCACTCCAACCCAGGCCTCATGGAGAAGGACCACCACGAGCTGCAAGGGCTCCCCCGCGAGGGCGCCCTGCGCGAGCGATACCCCGAAGAGTACCCGAGCTACGACTCGGACCGCAACCTTTTTGAGACGTCAGGCGGCAACAGCGGCTCGCCTGGCAGCTCGGGGCTCAGGAACGGCCGGTACGACGAGTCGGGCAAGCAGAAGAGGAGTAAGCGCTGGCTCTGGATCCTGCTGGGCCTGCTCGCGCTTCTCGCTATTGGCCTCGGCGTCGGTCTCGGCGTCGGCCTGACGAGGAACAAGAAGAGCAACGGCAGCAGCGGCAGCTCGGGCAGCAACGGCGGCAGCGGCGGTGGCGCGCCTGGCCCGGCTGCCAGCGGCTCCGACAACATCCCGGGCGTTCCCAACCAGGTCTCGCCTGGCGCTGGCTCGGGCACCAACGGCTCGATCGTGACGACTGACCGCGGCGTCAACTTTACCTATGTCAACAACTTTGGCGGCAAGTGGGCGCAGGACCCGGACAACCCGTACAAGGTGGGTGTGGGCGGGCGCGGGGCGATAGCTGACGGGCGTAGGTTTCCGGCCAGGCCCAGTCGTGGACGCCGTCTCTGCTTGATGAGTGGAAGTGGGGTACCGACATTGTCCGCGGTGTCAACCTCGGCGGCTGGCTCGTCACTGAGCGTGAGTGTGTGGGTGGTCGAGCACGACTGACCTCTCAGCCTTCATCTGCCCTGCCCTGTACGAGAAGTACCAGAACGTGACGCCCAACGCGTTCGACGAGTACACCCTGTCGCAGGCAATGGGCGCAAACCTCGCCACGGAGATGGAGCAGCACTACGCTACCTTCATCACCGAGCAGGACTTTGCCGAGATTGCTGCTGCCGGTCTCAACTGGGTGCGTATCCCCATCGGCTACTGGGCCGTCGACACCGAGTTTGGCGAGCCGTTCCTCAAGGGCGTGTCGTGGACCTACTTCCTCAAGGCTATCGACTGGGCGAGGAAGTACGGCCTCCGTATCGTCATGGACTTCCACGGTCTCCCAGGCTCGCAGAACGGTTGGAACCACTCGGGCAAGGTCGGCCCCATCAACTGGATGCACGGCGTCATGGGCATTGCCAACGCCCAGCGCTCGCTCGAGTACATGCGTTCCATGATCCAGTACATCTCCCAGCCGGGCATCAAGGAGGTCGTCCCTGTCTTTGGTCTTGTCAACGAGGTTCTCATGTCAACCGTTGGCCAGGACGTCATGGGCACGTTGTAAGTGGCAGCGGGTCTATGCGCCAGAACACAGCTCACCGCCCTTTCCCCAGCTACTACCACGCCTACTCGATGATCCGCAACATGACCGGCTATGGTGACGGCAACGGCCCCATCCTGGCCGTGCACGACGGCTTTGTGGGCCCCAAGCAGTGGCCCGCGTTCCTCAACGGCGCCGACCGCCTCGCCTTGGACCAGCACCCGTACATTGCCTTTGAGCAGTCTTTCACCGACTCGATGAGCACGAACTGGCAAAAGGCATGCGCGTGGGGTGGCGGAACCAACGACACGCAGACCGACTGGGGAATCATCCTCGGCGGCGAGTGGTCGATCGCATGGAACGACTGCGGCAAGTGGCTCCTCGGCGTCAACTCTCCGCCGACCTACCCCGGCAACTGCGCCCCGTACGACCAGTGGATGAACTACAACGCGACGTTCAAGGCCGATCTCATGAACATGGCCCTGGCGACCATGGACTCGCTGCAGAACTGGATCTTCTGGACCTGGAAGATTGGAAACTCGACAGAGCTCGGCTACTCGTCCTCTCCGTTCTGGCACTACCAGCTCGGCCTCAAGGAGGGCTGGCTCCCCGCTGACCCTCGCGTCGCCGGTGGCTTCTGCCAGGCGCACGGCTTCTGCCCCGGCTGCTCGCAGTTTGGCGGCACATTCCCCGCCTCTGCGATCGGCAAGGGCCCCGCGACGCCGACCATCTTTGCGCCGCAGCTCTCCGTGTTCGGCGCCTGGCCGCCCACGGCGCTGGGCGGTATCGGTGTCCCGTCAGCCTCGCAGACGATGCACAGCGACCAGATTGCGCTCCTCCCCACCCTCACCCAGACGGGCAAACCCATCACGCTCCCTACCCCCACGCACGCCGCCAAGGCGACCATCGGTAACGGTTGGGCGTTCCCCAACGACAAGGTCGGCGCGTATGTCACCGTCGCCGGGTGCAACTACCCCGACGAGTACTACGCCGCTGCTGGCACTGCCGGCGCCAGCACCTGGACCGGCGTCCCTATCCCCACCGCAAGGTGTACTGGCGCTTAAGTTACCCCTAACCTGACACTCTCCCTTCTCTCCATCCCCCACCCGAACTCTCTCCCTAATCTATTGGACATTTGTATACCAGCTAGAGTACCGCATTGCAATGTCACACGGACAGTTGCGCGTACTATTATCGGAAGGATCATTGCAAGTGGTATGTATATGTGCGACATGTATTACACTTGGAATTGGACGTTGAGGGGGTCGTGCGGTGTGGTAGTACGGGTCTGGATCGACTGCTGACCAGCCGACAATACCAACCACAGAGCGTTCGTATACGTATGGATCACAACTTATGCGCTCGTGTCACGGAGGTGGGGAGCGCCCGGGTGGCTGAGGGGGACCGTCTCGCCGTAGCCGTCGTTGGGGTTCTCCGAGCCGCCGAGGTTGTGGAGGGGGAGGACGTCGTCGCGGGGGATACGGGGGCTGAATGGCTCGAACGACTCGGGGGTGATGAGGGCGGGGTAGTACTGCCTGTAGCCCCACCAGGCGCCGAGGACGCCGATGACCGCGCCGGCGATCACGTCGGTCGGGTGGTGGCGGTAGTCCATGGTACGCGAGATGGCAATGAGCGACGCGCACGAGATCGGCGCGAGCAGGAGCCACGACTTGAATGTGTACCCCTTGTTGTTGTACGTCTTGAGCTTGGCCGCGGCGTACAGGAACAGGTACCACATGCCGCACCATGCAAAGGACGAGTGGCCCGACGGGAACGAGCGGAAGCCGTCCTTGAGCAGGTCGGTGCGCGTGCACACTGTCCACGAGGTGAGCTGGTGCGTCGGGTTGGACGTGAGCGTCTCGGGCAGCTGGCAGCGGTCGAAGAGGTCGGGGCGGGCGCGGCCGGCCGTGATCTGCGAGCGAGCGCGTCAGCGCGAGCGTGCGGGCGCGCGAGCTTTGCTTCTCTGCGGCCAACCCACCTTGAGGATATCAGTGAAGGTCACTGTAAGACCAAGCGACAGCACGAGGCCAAGGATACCGTTGTGCGCGTCCCAGAACGAGCGGCGCGCGGCGCTAGGCGTGCATGTCAGCGGCTACTCTCTGTTGTTGTTGCGCACGCGCCACTACTCACGCAGTCAGGACAATGATAACGGCCGGCACGACGGCGCACAGCACGCCAAGCAGCCACACGGGCACGCGCTCCTTCACCGCATACGGGTGCGCGAGGCTCGTGTCGTTGACGTCGAACAGGCGGCGGTAGCCGTCGATGCGGTCGACGAGGTAGAACGCGCCCTGTGGGGTGTGAGCATTGGGTGTCGTGTGGGGTGGGTCTGTCGCAGAGTGCGACAGCGGGAATAGCGTGATGTTGTGTTGCGTGCCGCGCTAAGGCGGCGGTGCCCCCCGCCAGTGGTGCGGCGACAACAACGACCCCGCCGTCGCTGTCGCCGTCACACGAGCGCTCGGCATCCATCCACCAGCTTGTTCGCCGCCGGCGTGCTCGCTCCGCTCGCCCACTCACCCAAAGCACGATCGTCAGCACCCAGTCGGGGAGATAACTCCAGAACACGCGCCAGCGCCACGGACGCTGCTGGCCGCCTCGGAATCCCCCCATATTCGTCGCGTTCGTCGTCTGCTGCGAGTTCGCCCCGGCGAGCGGCAGCTGGGTCTTGGATGAGGACTGCACGGTGGGAGAGTTGGTGTGGATGGGCGTGTAAGAGTGCGGGCGTGAGTTGATGTCGAACGACAAAGACGTGTTGGGCGATCCAGTGTTGTTCTCCGTCGTGTGACGATCAATGCGAGCGAGCGACCACCGGCGAAAATGAAATTCGGCAGGAATGGGTGCTGGCTTCTCCCCGCGCGCCTGAAGCAAAACACAAACGAGGGTTTATTTTGGACAGCATTATGCACAGCGGTGCACGGCATAATGCACGACAAGTGAAACCGCGCGCACGAGCAAAGCAGTGACGACGAGCACGCCCCCAGTAATGCCACCGACGACGCGTCGAGCACGCAGGCTCATATGCGTGTCTGTCGCGATGATGCGAGGTAATGATCCGCAGCATCACAGTCGCCGCAACGATGTTGTTGCCGCTGGAAGTGCAGTGGCCCTGCTGCTCCTCGTACCCGCCCGCCTGCCCGCCCCCGCGTAGCGGCACCCCACCCTGTAAACATAAAACCAGGGTCCGGAGGAGGCAGGCGGCAAGGCCGATTCGAGGCCGGTTCCAGTGACTTAAGCCGCTCCTCACCCGCTCGCCGCGCGCGCGACGACGCGACAGGCGACGACGACGACGACAAGCACCACTGCACCACCCAACTGGTTCGGTTACCACTCCTGGCGATCGACCCCTCCCCCTGCTGCGCGCCGTGACTGACACGCTGCGGCAACAGCCATCGTCGTTGCTTGGCTCTGGCCAGATTCCCACAGCTAAAACAACAGCTGGAACCACTCAACTGTCGTCTGTCTCTTGGATCTCTTGCTTGGCTCGTTGCTCGAACGCCACCTCCACCAACAAACCAAACACCAACACCAACTCACCACCACCCACACCACCATGTCCCTCCCCACGTCCGGCGCAAACGACGACGGCGCGCCCGCGCCCCTCCTCGACATCGACCCGACCGACCAGCCTGCCCCCGCGGCCGCAGCGCCCACGCGCGCCGGCGCCGACCTCGCCCTCGAGCAGGTCATCCAAAGGACTAACCCCCAGGCGGCGGCGCCGCTGCAGTACCAGGTGGCCGGGCACCAGAACGTCATGAGCGATGAGAGCGGGAGCTTGGTGATCAAGGTAAGTGCGGGCGAGCAGCGAGCAGCCGCAGGCTGCGAGTGCGGCGGAGCGATGCGACCTTCCTTCCTTCCTCTTGCTCTGCCGCGCCGAGCCGAGCGGCGTCCGTCACCCGCCTTCTGTTGCCGCGACTAACCCCACCCCCAGCCCGGATCCCCGCGCGAAGTCGCCTTCTACCACCTCGTCGCCGGCGCGCCGCGCAAAGAGCCCGTGTCCAACCTCGAGCAGTTCCTCCCCAAGTTCTACGGCACGCTCCAGCTCTCTGGGCAGGTTGGCCCCAGCGGGTCGGTGCAGGCTGTTGAGGGGGCCGAGAATGAGCCGGAGGTGAGTCGTGCGAGCGGCGAGCGCGGAGCGCGAGCCGCCAGGACGGAGGGAGGGAAGTGCAGTGAGATGCCGTGAGATGCTGGGCGAGCGTATCGCCTCACTTGGGTGGTACCGCTGCGCGCGAGCATCTCCCCGCAGCATGACCGACACGCTCTCCTTCTCTGCTGGCGTTTTGCTGTTGGCCGTACCGTACCCTTGCACGGTCATCACCATCAGCCCTCGACAGCTCGCTGACGCTCGCTTCCTTCCTTAGAACGTCGTCCTCGAGAACCTCGCGTACCCGTTCACGCGCCCCAACATCCTCGACGCCAAGCTTGGCACTGCGCTCCACGGGCCCGATGCGAGCGAGGAGAAGGCCGCGCGGATGGTCAAGAAGGCCGAGGAGACGACGTCGGGGGCTACGGGCTTGAGGTGGACTGGATCGCAGGTAAGTTGGCGTCGGCGTCAGTAGCTGTTCGTCCCGCGCTTACGCCCCAGACCTGGCACGAGGCGTCGCAGACGTTCATCCAGACGCCGCGCGAGTACGGGTACAACCTGACGCGGGAGGGCTTCCCGGGCGCGCTGGTGCGCTACTTCCCCCTCCCGACCGACGAGGTGCCGCATATCCCGCAGCCGGGCGTGGTGGAGGTGCGCGAGCCGTACACTGCGCACGCGCTGCCTCCGGCACTGACGGCGCGTGTGCTCTCGTACATTGACGAGGAAGTGGGCCGGATCGAGGCGGCGCTCGCCAAGGTCGAGCTGCGCGCCGTCGGCATGTCCGTGCTCATCGTGTACGAGGGCGACGCGTCGGTCCTCGGCAACGCGCTGGACCGGTACGAGGCCGCGCGTGTCTCGCGCGCTGCCAAGGGCCTCGCGCGCGGGCACGACAGCGACGACGACGACGACCTCGGCGAGGACTCGGAGAGCGTCGACAGCGACGACACGGACGAGTACGCTTCCGGCGACGACGCCGAGCCGTACTCTGCCAAGGCGGACGCGCGCGCCGCCAAGAAGGCGCCTGCGCTCACCGTCAAGCTCATCGACTTTGCGCATACCTGGATGGCCAAGGGCGAGGGCGCCGACCAGGGCGTGCTCAAGGGCATTGCGACGCTGCGCGCGCTCCTCCAGGGCCGCCTGCGCGAGGTGCAGGCCTGGATCGAGGTCAACGACCCCAAGGACGCCAAGGTCGTCCGCGAGCTCATTGCCGACCGCGAGGCCGCTGCTGGCGGCTCGGCGGCTGCGCCCGCGCCAGAGGACAAGCACAAGCACCACTTCCACTTGTTTGGAAAGCACCACAACAAGTAGATCTAGAATGTTGTAAATTGCCTGCATGAATATGGGATACAACGACACTTGATAGATGATATGGCACAACAGAGATACAAATGTGTAGTGTGCACACTACTGCACAACACAGGCGCCGCGCTCAATCTCGTCAATGTCGCGCCACCATAGGCGCGTGGGCGTCGACCCGCGGCGGCCAGAGACCTCGCCGCCCGACCCGCGGCGCTTGTTCTCGCCGTTCTCGCGGGCGTCGCGCCACTGTTTCGGCGCAGCGACCTTGCGCCACGCCCAGAATGTCTTGATGACAGGCAGTGCGGCGACCTCGGCGCGCGAGTAGGTGAACGGCAGCGCCTGGTAGTCGTCCCAGCCCTCGCGCGCGCGCGTCTTGTACTGGATCTCGGGGTATATTTCGGGTGTGAGCCTGTGGCAGTCGACGAGGCACAGTGCCGCGTCCGGGTCCCGCCCGTGCTTGTTGAGAAAGGCGCGCACGAGGGCGTTGTCCGCCTCGGTGCCGTCTGCCTCGAGGCGCGCCAGGCGTGGGAGGCTGGTCACGAGGGTGGACAGCGCCTGTGTCGTGACGTGCTTTGCCGAGCCGATGCGCAGCTCAACGAGCTGGCTAATGACAAGCGGCGAACCGGGGCACGCGCCAGGGATGAGCTCGTACAGCATCCGGTCGCACACGCCGCCATATCTGCCTGTACCTTCGAGGTCGAGGCGCTCAATCTTGGGCATGGAGCGGACCAGCCGGGCGAGCGTCGGCGGCGGGTCAATGTAGAAGACGGCCTCGAGGTTGGCCGCCTCAAACATGCGCATCTCGGGCACGTGGCCGACGAGTAGGTCAATGGCCTCGGTCGTGAGGTTGGTGCAGCTAGAGATGACGAGGTGGCGGAGGGGGCTCGGGCGGCCGTCCAGCGCGTCAATGTACTCCTTGATGTCGTCATGGGCCAGCCAGCGACATCCGAGGAGGTCGAGCGTGTGGAGGTTGGGCAGCGTCGCGAGCTTTTGGAGTAGGTGATTGGTAGTCGCTGCAGGCAGGCCAGAGATACGCAGCGACTTGAGTGCGGCGCGCTGCTGGGCGTTCAGGCGCGCGATGAACGCTTCGACATCGAGAAACTCGAGAGACCAGCAGCGCGACACGTCGAGCTCCTCGAGCCCGTCGACATTGTCAGCGACGGTGGCGAGGAGGTGGCTGAGGTGCAGGCGCGATCCCTTGAGGTTGAGCTTCTTGAGGCCCGGCGAGATCTGCACGACGGCGATGATGTCGGGCGTCGTGATGCCGTGCGCGCCACGGAGGTCGAGGGTGGTCAGCGATGAGAAGCTGGGGCTCAGCCGCGGGATGGGGTAGCTGTCGGTGCTCCACAGATCGAGAAGGTCGCGCCCGGTCAGCGACGACCCAGGTAGCGTCTCCATGCCCTGGCATGTGAGCGTGCGGACGAATGCGCGCGAGTGGCGCAGGATCTGCCGCATCGTCGCCGGGTGGAGCTTGCCAGCAAAGG
This sequence comes from Vanrija pseudolonga, assembly GCF_020906515.1. NCBI lineage: Eukaryota > Fungi > Basidiomycota > Tremellomycetes > Trichosporonales > Trichosporonaceae > Vanrija > Vanrija pseudolonga. The sequence goes on along the minus strand of NC_085851.1, from coordinate 2,312,322 downwards.
CAGTCAGGTCAAAGTTTGCCCACAGCTGGCCGTCGTAGACCAGCGATCGCCACTCTTTGGAAACCTGAGGGGGTGGTGTTAGAGGCATGATAGCAACGGGTGGCGGCCACTCAGCGACGGGCACCAAGTGCCGCCTTGTCCCACGCTACGGTACTCACCCGACTCAACCGGATCAGCTCCCTCCGCCCGCCATTCTCTCCCTCGAGGCGGGCGCCCGCGCCACTGGCCTTCCAGCCGCTTAGGAGAGCCTTGAAGACGGCGACCTTGAGTTCACGGGGCAGCATCGTGGAGAAAAGGTCGACCTTGACGGCTTCCGGGACAGCGCGGTACGACAGCGTGCCCCATACCAGCTCGTCGGTGCCGACAGGCGCCGTCGCCTCTGGAGCGTGCGCGCGCACGCCGGCAGACGAGACGACGACGGAGAACGGGCGGGGCTGGAGGGGCTGTGGCTCGACCTGAGTCAAGCTAAGCCCTGCCAGCCCGAGCGTGCTCCGCCGGCGCAGGCCCTGCCCGCGGGGCCGGAAGAGCTTGTGACGCTGTTGTTGTTGTTGCTGCTGCTGTTGCTCCATGTTGCCGTCGTCTGGTGGTGGTGGGAACGAGCGAAGCACCGGGCTCGAGGCCGCGCTCGACGTCGACGCAGCAGGTGAGATGGCAAACGAAGTGAAGAAGGACGAGGTCGAGTCAGTCATCGAGCCCGAGTTGGTGCGGGCACGCGGGCGGAGCGTCGACCGTAGCCTGGACATGGGGGAGGGATCAGCCTCGAGCGTCACGGCTGCTGCTGCAGGCGTCGCGGAGCCGGTGCCGGGCGCCGCGCCCTCGTCCTCCCCCCGGCGGAAGAGGCGCTTGGACGAGTCCAGCCGCCTGCGAACAGCGGCACTGAGCGAAGCCGAGCCAGACCGCGAGCGCGAGCTCGTCGTCGACATGGACGTCGACGACGCAGGGGACGAGTCGTCGTCGATGTCCCCTGTCCCCCCCGGCGCCGAGGTGGGCGAGTAGAGCGGCGCAAACGTCTGCGCGGGCAGCTGGGGCGGGGGCGACGCGACGCGGGCGGGCGCGGGCGGCGGCGGCGGGGTGAGCACGCCTCGCGGCAGCGTGCCCTGCTGTGGGCTGTGCGAGCTCTCGCCGCGGTGCTCGCTAGCGTCGTCGTCGAGCTCGAAGCCGTCCCCGCGCCACAGGCCATACGAGTTACTGAACCCGTCGCGGAAGGCATGCTCCTCCTCCGGCTCGGCGAGGCGCGCCTTCCCGCGCGCGAGGGAGCGGAAGAGCGCCGGTGTCGGCGGGGTAGCGAGCGGCGGGCTCTCGCCTACCCCGGAGGCGCCGGGGGCGAGGTGGCCGCTGTACAGCTGTGGAGGGGACAGGCTCGAGCCGTACCCCAGCTCTGGGGGGCTGAGGGACAGATGGCTCAGGTCGAGCTCGTCGCTCGATGGCGGGGCACGCGTGCGCGATGGTGGGCGGCTGCCCACCGGCGTGGGGATGCGCATTGGTGCGCTGGCCATGGTGTGAAGGTGCTGGCGATGGTGAGAGAGAGAGAGAGGACAATGGAAGATATGCGATGATGGCTTGCCCGCGCGAGTGGACGCCTGCCTGCGCGCGAGATGGATCTGGTCACGAGGGTTGAATGGCGATAAGGCAGGTGGCGAGAGGTGGTGGCTAGTGGGTGGTGGCGGCGACTTTGATGGCTGCTGTGATGGGAGTGAGGGAGGGAGCAAGGGAGAGGGAGTACAAGAACAACAAGAGCAAGAGATACAGCGGCGGCGCTGCTGCAACTTTTTCTTGCTCGTTGTCTTGTCGATTTGTGCCGTCGAGAAGGGGGAGGGGATATTGAGTCTGTTGTTCGGTCTTTGTGGTTGAGAGCAGCGGCGGGCGAGAGGCAGCAGTCGAGCGGAGTGGGAGTCTGCGTACGTCATTCAACATGGACGGTTTAGGAAACTAGTGCCTGGCGCATTATGGAGGTGGGCGGGCGGCACACACAAATACTTCTCAGCGGCACAAGGGCCCGTGGTGCTGCTGCATGCTGTTGCATCCTTGGGCCACGCTCTGCCGTTATAGCCATTTCTGGCACTGCGCTCGATCACGCACGATTAGGTTGGACACTGCCAATGGTTAAGAGTTGGCGATTGCTGGAATCCCTGGCGCGCCTTGGTGAGTGAGACTGGTGCGACACATTGTCCAGACCACTACACCTCCCCTACACTTTTGCCAGAGTGGAACAGTGTGCATGATGCAGATGCAATCTCTACTCGAGGCAGCGGTTCGGTGCCTAGAGCCTCCCCGCCTCCTCCTCCCTCCCGCCTAGATACTTCCCCTAGAAGCTTACATGAAGCTCTTCTGGCCGCGGCGAGCCATCTGGACATGCGTGTCAGCACACTTTCACACAACACCCACGCCAATCACTCACCTCGACAACCTTCCAGCCGTTGGTGAGCTCGTTGTCGATCTCGGCCTCGACACGCGTAAGCACCATGGCGTAGCGGCACTGCTCGACGGCGTTCTCGTCGCCAACAACGTTCTCGCCCGTCTTGGCGTTCTTGAACAGGAGAACCTCCTGCGACGCAAACGAAATGACAAACACGGGCACGTCGTTCTCGAGCAGCTTGCCAGACACAATGTCGACGTGCTTGATGTCCATAATCTTCGACTCGGACACGAGGCCCTGCTTGACGTACTGGCCCATCGTAGCCCAGAGCACGTTGAAGGTCGCCTCGCCGCACCACTGCTTGAGCGACTCGCGGTCCGCACTCAAGTAGGCGTCGACAACCTCTGGCACAATGTACTCGCGGAGCTCGCGGGTGAAGCCGTCAATGTTGAAGTCGGGGTCAATCTCGCGGATCGTGCGGATGACCTTGGCCGTCTCGTTCTCGTCAAACCAGCCGGCAATTGTCGACGTGACCGAGCGGAGCGTCTCGACAGCGGGCGACTCGGACTCGTAGTAGTTTTCCCTCAAGCGCTGGTACGTGGGGTGCGAGGTGAGCCAGTGGAGGCGCGAGGTCGTGGGCTCCTTCTCAGAGCTAAGCACGAGGGCTTCTCCGGCGCTGAGCAAAGTCAGTCACGAGTCTCCAGGGGGTACGAATGACCCGCTCGCAGTCCCAGGCGAGTGCCAAGGACTCGCTCGCTCGCTCGCTCCCACTCACTCCGGGTTGGCGGCGACACGCTTGGTCGTCTTGCCGGCCTTCAACAACCGCGCCTCACGGCGCTTTCGTCGCTCCTCCTTCTCCGTGTAACCGCCGTAGCGGGCCGCGCCACCGCTAGCATCGTCGAACGCCTCCTCGAACGACGACGCAATCGCCTTGTAGGCCGCCGTGTCGCGCACCGGGGCCGTCGCGCGGTCGGCAAACGCGCTCACAGAGTTCGAGTACCGCGCCAGCGCCTTGAGCACCTCCGAGTCGTTGAGCGCCTGGCTCACCGCGTCCTGCATCGAGATACCGGCCTTCTTGAGGTCGGCGGCGGCCTGCGCGAGACGGGGGTTCTCCTTCATGAGGTTTGCGATCTGGCCTTGTCAGCTCCGCCATGTTGCTGCAAGCAAGCTCTGTATCTCGCCCTCCCCACTCACCCTGGTCCGCTCGTACACGTCGCGCGCCTTCTTCATGGCGGCCGAGTCGGCGAGCTTGTCGACGTCACCCTGGAGCTGCTTGACGTTGCTCTGCCAGCCCTGGTTCTTGTGGATCTCTTCCCTAAACACGCGGAGGAAGACCTGGAACGGCGACTGGGGCGGTCCGTGGTCGTCGTCGTCGGCGCTCGACTTGCGCTTCTCCTCCTTCTTCTTGCCGGCGCCGGCAGCGTCGTCCGTCTTGTCCTTTGCGTCGTCGGTGGCTTTTTCCTTGGACTCGTTGAGGCGGACCGACGTGCTCGACAGCGGACGCATGAAGCTGCCTGCTGGGCGGGCGACAGCGGGGAGCGCTGCGCGCCTGCCCTGCAGAGGTGCGCGGAGAGCTTGAAGACTCGCTGCCCTTGGCTTCATGGTGGTGTGGTTGTGTTTTAATGGACGGCGGTGTGGAAAGTGGTGGATACTTTGTGATGGCGCCGTCGACTTTTGCTTTGGTTTGCCGAATGAGCCGCTGGCCGCTGCAGGTCAGACCCGCACACCGCCGACCGACAGACGAGCGAGCGAGACGGAAGCAAAATGCGAGTCGGATCAAACGGACGAAATGTTAAACGGGGGGGACAGAATAGGTGGCACACAATGACGTCGCCGCCGCGCGGCCGTCGCGGCTGTGGTGAGGTGGTGTGTGGCGCTCGACCCGATGAACCCGATGCATGATGCCGAATGATGTTGGATGCTCTCTCTACACACTAGATGCCAGCACACCCACCTCTACCCCTTGGTCAGCGCGCTCGCGACCTTGCTCCGTGCTCTCAGCTGCGCACCGTACACGATGAGCAGAACCGGCGCGGCAGAGAGCAGCGTCCCGACCGATGCCACAGTCGTCGTCGCTTTCGGGTATCCCATGCGCTTGTACATTGTGTTGGCGAAGAGCGGGAACAGGCCCGAGAAGAGGTTACGCACACAGCTCTGTGCGGCCTGTGCCGAGCTCGAGTAGGTCTCGTACGCGTCGGCGAGGTATGTGCTGGGGTGTGTCAGTGGCTTCAACCGATGAAACGCAACGAACGCACAACACCGCGCTGTAGATTGCGTACACGCCCCACATGGACAGCGCGAGGAACGTCGCCGGGATGGCCCAGTGGAACTGCGGCTGGCCTGTCCACCCGAAGATGAACATGCCGACGGGGAAGAGCAGGCCGCCATACGCGGCCCAGTAGAGGCGTGCCTCCGGCGGCGCGTGGCCTCCGCCGCGCCGCCGCGCACGCTGGTACAGCCACTCCTGGTGGAAGTTGGACGCAAAGCCCAGCACCCCGCCGACGAGGTTGATGAGCAGCGACATGCCCTGCCACGCCGGGCTCCAGCCGTACTGCCCGAACACGAGGAGCGTGGACGACGTCCCGAGCCAGATGGTCGCCCACGAGAAGCCGATCCACAGCGCGACGGCGGCGACGATCGGCTCGGTGAAGAGGAACTCTGGGGTGTCAGGAGACGGTGTACGGCCGCACTCACTGAGCGGGCGCGTGGCCGACTGGGACACGAGGGCCCAAAAGTTCTCGTGCTGCAGGTCGGCGGCGGCGAGGTACTTGACCCCCGTCTGCTTCGTGAGCCGCCTCGCCCTCCGGGACAGGATCACGTCTGCGCGTGTCTCCCGCAGAACAATCGCGTTGAGCACACACGACAGCGCAGCCCACAGCCCCTGGATGCCGTAGCACCACTGGATGCCACAGCGCATCCCGACCCAGCCAAACACGGCGCCGCCCGCCTGGCCGACGTAGATGGCCAGCGTGAAGACGTTCATCGCCACGCCGCGGTGCTGGGCAGTGTACAGGTCTGCGATGGTGCCGCCGACCATCGAGTTGCCGACGCTGCACACTATGCCTTGGAAGAAGCGCGACACGAGAAGGCCGGCGAGCGAGTGGGACAGGGCTTGGGGTATGAAGAGGAGCGCGGCGCTGGGGCGGGTGTAAGCGGTACTAAGCAGCCACAACTCCACCTAACTCACATCACACTCGTCACCTGGTAGATGGCGTTACGCCCAAACACCTCACTCAGCGGCGCGAGCACGAGCGGCGTGAAGGCGATGGCCACGAGGTACGTCGTAATGCTGAGCATGTACCCCGTGTGCGAGGTATGGAACCACTCTGGGCCCCAGTGCGCCATGATGCCGACGCTCGACGCCATCACGGTGGAGAGGAACGAGATGAACAGGGCGACGGCGAGCGTGGTGGCTTTGCGTGCAGACGACCAGTTGAACGGGTTCTGCAGGGGTGTCAGCTGGCTGCGGCGTAAAAGCTACAGTATGCGTACGTCGGGGTCGTGCGGTGCCCAGGCGACCATGATAACCTCTTCCGGGCCATAGCCGACGTCCACGAACACGGGGTTGGCGGACGGGGGTGCCGCTGTGGCGGCGGAACACTCGACATCGGCGTGGCCGTCGCCCTTCTTCGTGCTTGGCGTGGTGTCCGACATGTGGTGGGGTCATGCTGTTACCGTGCACGCCCGCGCGTAGACTTATAGCAAGCCCACAGCGGGTCCAAGCATGCTGCCCGAATCAGTCCATGCATGGTCGTGAGTTGTTTTTGTGATAACCCGCGAGTGGGTCGTCAGGCCCGGTAGACCCGGTGATGTCGTTCTCTGGTGCACCCGGCCCGAGATTGTCGGGTCTGTATGCGGCCGTGGGCGAGAGCCCATAAGAGACCTGGTCACTGCTGCGCGCGCTCTAGCGCCGGCGTCGAGGCTGACGTTGCTACTGGTGCTCGCTGATAAGCCTACGTTCGGCGGCTCGCCCGAGTCACCGACTGGTATGTGCCGTTGAAGCCGACAGCCGATGACGAGGGATATCCCCCATTCCAGCTTCCAGTTCCTGCCCAAACTGCTTAAGGCTTGGCATGGCCTCGCTGCTCGCGTGCATCTCGCGTGAGTCACTCGCCGCAGATGAACACTGCGACCGACCGACTGAAAGTCGGCCGTCAACCCTGGCGCCTGGAGTTGAGCGGAAGAACGTCGGCGCCGCCGCTGTCGCCATCATCCTCATTGGCGAGCGAGCCAGTGCGCCAGGCAGCGGAACTGTGCCGGCGCACCACAGCCCGTGGTGCGTGCTCTACGCCGGGCAGCGCACTGCCACTGTTCCGCCTAGCGCTCAATAGCTTGCAGCAGCAGGTGGCCTCACGATGCCACTTTGCGCCTTCCCCCGCCGGTGTTGGTGGTGTTGGCGCTTAGTGGCCTGACTGTGCTTGGCAGATATGCTGAACGCTGTGACTGGCTGTAGGGGGTTGTCGCTTACGGCTCGCTGGCAAACTGGGATGGGATTCAATGACGACAGACATTTGCTTCCGTTCCTAATCGATTGGAATGTTAAACCCCACAGATAAGTGTGCCCCACCAAAGTAGTCACGAGTCACCGCCGTAGCGCGCGCTGGCTGCCCGGCTTTCGATTAGGCGGACCGTGCAAGTCAATCCACCGTCCACCCAAATACCTCGAGTTTGTCCGCCACGGCGAGCCGCAGCGACACCCGACTCCGCACCCCGGCAACGGATCTTGCACACCGGCCAGGTAGCAACTCCTGATGCATTCTGTCCTGTCCTGCTCTGTTCTGTTTCTGTCTCTGTCAGCCACCTCACACCTCTCACCCCTCTACACCACCCCACAATGGCAGCAGCATCCCGCACCCTCGCGGCCCTCGCGCGCCGCCCCCAGGCGCTCGCCCCCGCCCTCCGCAACGCCCGCGGCCACGCCGTCGCTGTCGACCCGCACCCCGCTGCCCCAGTGCGCACTGCCACCGAGGGCGCCGTCCGCAGCGACTGGACGCGCGACGAGGTGCAGAAGATCTTTGACGCACCCCTCATGGAGACGATTTACCGTGCTGTGAGTGGCTGAACGAGCGAGCGAGCGAGCGGGCGAGGCGTCGGCGGGTAGCTGGGGACGATGGCACGGGTTTGTCGGCGTTCGCACGACCAGCGATGGAGACGACCTCAGCAAGCGCAGTCCGCAAGCTGCAAGCTGCGAGCTGCACGCATCGCATGCTGACCAGAGCCGCTGGTTGACCACCACCTGCGATGGTTGGTCGGCGGGTAGCTAGCGACCTGGACTACTTTCCGCCGCGGCGGCATCGCGGAGTCTGGGCGGGGCAGGCGGCTGAGTCACTATGCCGCGATGAGCCGGTGCACCTTCCCTCGTCTTCCTCGCTCGTCAAGGCAGGCGAGAGTGCGAGTGTATGCCGCTGCGGTGCGCATGCTAGCCTCAGTGCATGTCACCAGCAGCCAGGTCCTCTTGCCGGCATGTCGGAGCCCGCCCACCGGCGCAGCGCCGACACCGCCAACACCATCCCACAACACCCCAGTGGTCGTGCCGCACACCACACGGGTGACTCAGCCCGCGTGGCAGGGTCGACATGTGATCCTGGCGTCGCCGCCGGCCCCCGCGGCCCCCACTCTGCCCCTGGCGGCGGCGCGCTGCTGCAATCCGGCCGCTCGCATTGGTTGCGATCGCTTGGGCCGCCGTGTCGCTTACACCTCCACAGGCCTCGGTCCACCGCCTCAACCACGACCCGTCGCGTATCCAGCTGTGCACGCTCATGAACATCAAGAGTAAGCGCACCAGGCTTGTGGACGCGGCTGACGTGCAAAGCCGGCGGATGTACCGAGGACTGCAAGTACTGCTCCCAGTCGTCGTCGTACTCGACCCCGACCAAGGCCTCGCGCCTCGTCGACATCGAGCCCGTGCTCAAGGCTGCGCGCGAGGCCAAGGCCAACGGCTCGACGCGTTTCTGCATGGGCGCCGCGTGGCGTGACCTTGCTGGCAGGAAGAGTGGTTTCGAGAAGATCCTGACCATGGTCAAGGAGGTCCGCGCCATGGACATGGAGGGTGAGTACAAGCACGAGCACGAGCGCAGCGAGTGCGAGGAGGCCTGGGTGCGACAGGTTTCTGTCAATCTCGCTCGCACAGGCGCTAGCGAAATCAGCCGCGTGTCGACGTCACCGCTCACACACGACAGTCTGCACCACCCTCGGCATGCTCAGTCCCGACCAGGCCCGCCGCCTCAAGGAGGCCGGCCTGAGCGCCTACAACCACAACCTCGACACGTCGCGCGAGTTCTACCCCGAGGTCATCACGACCCGCACCTACGACGAGCGCCTGACCACCATCCAGGCCGTTCGTGAGGCTGGTATTTCGGTCTGCTCGGGTGGTATCCTCGGTCTCGGTGAGAAGGACGAGGACCGTGTCGGCCTTATCTGGGAGGTTTCGCAGATGGACGAGCACCCCGAGTCGTTCCCCGTCAACACCCTTGTCCCTATCCCCGGTACCCCTCTTGAGGGCAACGACCCCGTTTCGCACCAGACCGTCCTCCGCACCATTGCTACCGCCCGTATCGTCCTCCCCAAGACCATCATCCGTCTCGCTGCCGGTCGCCACACGTTCAACGAAGCCGAGCAGGCTCTTGCGTTCATGGCCGGCGCCAACGCCATCTTCACCGGCGAGAACATGCTTACGACCCCCTGCTCGCCATGGGACGAGGACAAGGCCATGCTCGGCCGCTGGGGCCTCCGCGGCATGCGCTCGTTTGAGGACGGCGAGTCGACCGACGTGCCCTCGCAGCAGCCCGGCAAGCAGCCCGAGGCTACTGCCTAAGCGAGTGGTATACGGACGTCAGCAGGACCATAAAATTATCTAGAAGATAGCAGGCATGTAAAAGGGGTGGCACCCCGGTGTTAGATGATGTGCGTGGTGGAGAAGGTGGGGGTGGGGGGGTGAGGTGGGGGAGGATCCGATCGGTTGCGCTTGGGGTGGGGTGGGGGGGGAAGGCTGGGTGAAGAGGCTGGCTGTCATGCAGACATAGATGTCGTCGGATGTCTTCCTGGGCACGTCACAGCAATGTTATCGTCTCTATTGTGTGTCAACGCGACCCAAGCAAAGCCCCTGCATCATCATCTCGCATCCACCACGCCCCCACTGCCACTGTGCCACGATGCCACCTCGGCGTTAACAGTCTCGACACAATGATATTTGGTTCCGTTGTTGATTTCGGTGCCTGGACGACGCGCCTGAGTTTGGAGGCGTCGACGTGAGCGGTGGTAAATGAGTGGTAGGCGCGAGGACAGTCGCGTCGATGCACGGGACGAGGGGGGGCCATCGACACCAGTACCACCACCACCAGCACTGCCTGTAACGTACGACACTAACACAGCATCCCCTCGTCATCCACCCCCCACCCACCCACCCACCACCCGCCATGGCGTCCGACATGAGCTTCTTCTCGCGCGCCCCGCTCGGCGAGGCAAAGGTCAACGTGCTCGCCAACAAGAAGCGCGTGTCGACGGGCACCGCGCTCGCGCCCGCCGCGGCGGCCAAGAAGCCGCGCGCGGAACATCAACGTGCGCTGTTGACCCCGCAGCCGTCGTCTGGCGCCGCTGAGCCGTCGAGCGACGGCGCCGGGCCCGTGTCGCTCAAGTTCAAGATCCCGGCGCTGCCTGTGCGCCTCACGGCCCCGCCGACGCCCTCTACGTCGACGGTCGCGGCCTCGTCGTCGCCGCGCCGCTCGTCGCCTATCCGCCGCAAACCCAAAGGCAAGCACTATGTCCTGCTCGTCCGCTCGGCGACGCACTCGCACACGGACGCCCTGCTCGAGCAGGGCACGACGCTCATCTTTGGCCGGCACCACACGCGCGCCGCGCCGCCGACGATGCAGCTGACGTCCATCCCCGAGGCGCTGCGCACCCACCTGACCGAGGAGGACAACGACGTGCGCGTCGTCGTGCTCGACCGTGGCGCGCGGCACGCGTCCCGCATGCACGCGGCCGTCGAGCTCGCAGACGGCGGCAAGACGGTCCGCCTGCTTGTGCTTGGCCAGAACGGCGTGCGCGTGCGCACCAGCCCAGTCGGGAAGCACCGCCGCCTGCTCGCTGGCCAGGTGGCGACGTTCTCGCCGACCGACAAGCTCGAGATCGACTTTTACGGCGCCAGCGTCGCGGTTAGGGTTGACACGGACGAGGAGAACGACCGCGAGCGCCTGTTCACGCCCGAGGAGGTCGACCGCGCGGCGAGCCCCCTCTCGTTACCCCCCTCGTCGCCCCCCCTCGCGCCGGTCGAGGACAGCGCGAGCGAGAGCGAGGAGGACGAGGAGGACGAGGCCGGCGCCGAGGCTGAGGCTCGTCGCCAGCAGCGCGCAGGCACGCCGCGCCCGCCCGCCGTGCTCTTCTCGCGCTCGAGCTCGCCGCTGTCAGAGCCCGACACGACCGTGTTCGGCCTGCTCCCGCCCATCCGCGTGCCCCCCGCCTCGGCTGTGCCTGCGGCGCTCGTCTCGCCCGCCCTCGCGACGACGGCAGGCTCGCGCCCCGGCTCGGCGACCGCCTCGCCCCGCTCCCACCCCCGCTCCAAGCCCGCGACGCCGCGCGGCTCGCCGTCCACCCCCTCCGCTGCGCAGATCGCCGTCAAGACCGAGCTCGTCGCCGCTACCCACACGCCGCGTGCCGGCACACCAAAGTCGCGCCCTTCGACCCCGCCGCTCGAGCTCCCGCCCTTCCCCGAAGGCCTCGACCTCGCGGCCCTGCTTGCTTCCACTGTCGTCTTCTCCGGCTCGTCCAAGCTGTCACTTCCTGATCTCGTCAAGTCGCTCCTTGAGGTGAGTAGCGCGTTGATAGACGACGATGTTTCCCGCTAACGTCCACCCCAGTCCCAGCCATCACTGCGCGAACACGGCTCCGAGGCGGTCTGGTCCGCCTGGGCCGACAAGGAGCTCGAGTCCAACGCCATGTTCGGCAAGGTCTCGCGCAACGGCAAGGACTCGAGCGGCCGCCCGCTCCTCCCGCACTACTTCTACAACCCTGCCAACGACCCGGACGGCTCGCGCGCCCAGCAGCTCGGCGGCCTCGTGCGTCCCCTCCGCGCAGCGCAGCGCGCAGGCGGTAAGGCCATCGACTGGCGTCCTGTTGGTTCTGGCCGCAGGCGCTACTAGGCGGCAACGTGAGCCGCGAGCGAGCGAGCGAGCCTTGCGCCGCGGCTCGTCTAGGCGCAGTACAGCTGCAGCCTCTTCCATAATGGGGAGTGTACTACAACGTGTAACGCGGGGGGTGGCGAGGAGACGGATACAGCGGCGCGGCGCGGGACACCGACACGACACCGCGCCGACCGCCTCCACCGCCCTCGGCATAATGCTTCACCGTGCCGGTCTGTCGGCTTGATACATACATACTACTTTTGATACCAGATGTCATGCTTGTGATTGTGCGTGTGTGCGTGCGTGTGCGCGGCGTATGGCTCGACGGGGCCGAGGAATCGGGCCGCCGATATACCGGCGCACCGAGGCAGCGGACACGGGCCAGTGGCAGCGGCGCGCCGGTCCGGAAAGTCGCCATGTCCTTTCCGGACACTCATTCCCAGATGCCGAGTAGGGTGGGTAGGGACGCGTCCGAGGGCAGCGAGGGAAGTGTCGAGGGTCGCGAGGGCCGCGGATAGGGTAGCTAGGGCTGCGCTCAGGACGGCGACGAGGTGGCTGCGTTGCGGGGGTGTGGGGGTCCATTTCGGAGTGTGGGGTGGTGGTGTGGCGGGTAGATGGGATAGCCGGCTCTGGCTGGTCTCGGCGCGGCGTCGAGATAACGTCGGCGTCGGGCTCGGCGCTGGCTGGAGGAAGGTGTGATGAGCGGCATATCGAGGACTGGCACAGGTGGTTCTGGCGAGGTATTGTGGCATCACAGGTTACACGACCCCAAACCCCTGGTTAAGATTCGTTCACACAGTCGCTGTGGTGTGAAGCGACACAAGCAGGCTGGCGGCACATCGGCCTGTGTATCAGCCCCAGAGGTTCGCGGCGTGCTGCAAGCATGCCGCGCTGTATCAAAAACCTGGAACGTCGACGCCACGAGATCCCATCGACATCTCCACTGCGCATATGGCATCTGCTCAAGCGAGTAGCAGGGCGGTCTCTTTCAGTCAGAGGGTGCGCCGTCGAGAACGGTACATGGTGCATCCTACGGGCGGGTGGTATACGCCAGGCAGGCGAGGCTCGGTCGTCGAGTCGGCCCTCGGCATGTTCGTGGACGCCATGGGATAGAACGACCACAGCGTGAGCGGTAGTGCAGTGGCACTGATGTCAATGTGTATGGAGCGCGGCGTACGCCTCCTGCAAGCACAGTCCATGCTCGACCTCCCCCAGACGAGCCGACTTCCGGAGATGAACTGGCATAATTCTACGGCGCGGACAGCAACTAACTCGCTGGACGGTGAAATGCGGGTCCGCGGTGGCCATGCTGGCGCTGGCGCATATGCAAGCGGCGCGCACGGCAAAGGTGGCCGGCCGAGCTGGACGTGGAGGCGAAAGGGCTTCGGTATTGGCTTCATATACAGTGTGCCCGCAGCTGAGGTCACATACAGCGCACTTATTGTCTGAGAACACTGGCTGACAGATATCGATAACGGGCGCACCAGGGATTGAGGGACGGGGGACCGAGGGTCGCATCTCGCCGGTGGGTAGCCCACAAGCCTCTGTCCTCTTTCTCCTCTTCGTACGCATCTGCCACTTCGTCAAGTCTACTCATCTGTGCATGGCCCATGTGCTGCCACCACTGCAGCCCACATGTCTCAGATCTGACCCCAGTAGCCACATTCCGCGGTTGACAGGACGGCCACCAACAATCAATGCCACTAGAGACATGTTTGCGGGGTCTCCACAAGACACCACATGACGTCGCTTGAGGTGGGTGAGTGGACCCATCTTACTCCCACCCCCCCACTATAAATACAGTTCCTCAGCATCTCATCCTCCTCCTCACCTGACTCCCATCCCCCAACCCCCCACAATGCCATCCGAACCCCAGCCAAAGGGCACCTACACCCTCGACCTCAAGCACCCGGCGCTGCACCTCTCCGTGCTCCCCGACGCGCTCTTCGTGCACCGCTTCCCTCGCGGCCACGCGGTCCCCTCGGCCTTCCTCGACGCCGGGGACGCGTTCGTCAGCGTCACGCGCACCAAGGACGAGGTGTCCGTCGTGGCCGACAAGGCGGCGACCGAGGCCGCGCTCGGCAAGGCCGAGCAGCTCGGCGGGCCTTGGGCCGCGCTCAAGATTGCCGGGCCGCTCGAGCACCGTGAGTTGCGACCTTGAGCGAGTCGGCTTGCCGACGAGCGGGCGAGCGAGCAAGGCAGACACTCGAAGAAGAAGACGCCCGCTAACCCCTCCCCCAGACATGGTCGGCGTCCTCTCGCAGCTCTCGCAGGTGCTCAAGGACGCCAAGATCTCCATCTTCGCCATCTCGACGTGGTGAGTGCACTCCAGCCCGAGGTTAACTGACATCGCCCAGGGACACCGACTACGTTCTCGTCACGCGCGACACGCTCGCGGGGGCCAAGGCCGAGCTGCTCGAGGCCGGCTGGGTGTTTGACGCGTAGGGGGGTGCGAGTGAGCGGGGTCGCTGTCGGTGACGGTGCCGGCGTTTGCGCTGCCACTGGGACTCTCGCCTCCTCGTCGCCTGGGTATCTCGCCCTCTACCTCCCCCTCCCCCTCCCCAACACCCCCTCCCCAACACCCCCTCCCCAACACCCCCTCCCCTTCCTACTCACGAAAATTTCTTTTCCTCCCCATTGCTCTCGATGTCCACTGCGGCGGAGAAACATTCAGCAAAGGAGTCAATGTTATTGGATTGTGGAGGTCGTGTTGCAGGCAGAACTATTTTGGTGTGGAATCGCTTGGATGCTGGCTGGTGGGGGTTCTGGCAGAACTCGGCGGCCGCTGGCAGCCTGTTGCACGTCCAATCTCAATCAATCTCTTCATCGCGTCCTCGCGCGGTGGTGCACGTGGTGTGCTCGTGGTCTGCACGTTTAGCGAATGCTCACGTCTCACGTCTCAAGGATAGTGCAATGCGTTGTTGGGTGGAAGTGTTGGCTGGTGTGTCGGCAGCCGAGGGCCGCCGCATGGCCAACCAGCGTTCTCGCGTTCTCGAGCTCAGTGTGCTCTGCGGCCCAGCTTTACAGGCACTCGTCTCCCCAAAACTCCACAAACCCCACTATTATCTCGACGATCGCTCGCCGGCCCAGAGATTGGTTTATGCGACGCCCCGGCGTGCGTTACGACGCCGCCGCCGCCGTCTTCCGCCGCCTCGATTCACTGGCAGCATCTTGTTGGCGAACCAAGCGGCTGGCTGAGGCTGCGTGTCGTTTCAGTCCCGGGCCAAGTCTTAACCGGTCCTTCGAGGCGACTTTTGCTTCGCGATCCGATGCCTTGCCTCGCCTTGCTCATCAAGTGTTCCTGAATCACTGTTGCTGTTCCGATGCTTTCAGGGCAATGCTGCAACTCTGACTTTTACTATCGCCCGAGGAGCGTGCAGCTCTGCGAATGAAATGCATGTGCGTCCCCCACCCCCGCGTGCCCCGCACCTCGGCCCGCCTGTGCCGCCTCGGCAGACTGCACAACAGCCTGCTTACTACTCCCCCGCCCCCTCGCCCTTCTTGACCTTGTTCATGACCAGCACATAGTCACGGTTCGCCTTTTGCTTGTCGTTGGCGTCCTTTTTGAGACTCTCAGGGTCGACACCGTCTTGGACAGACAAGCCTTGCTGGGCACGCCAACGCGCCTTCTTCAGCCTGCGGGCGTCGTCCTTGGCCCCGGCCTCGTCGGCGTCGAGGAAGCCACGCAGATCAGTAATTGCACTTGATGCCAGAGGCTGTAGGCGCGTAACGGGCCCTTCGTCCTCGTCCGATTCGGGCGTGGGAGAACGTGAGAAGGGCAGGCGCTGCTGCAGCAGTGGCGTCGGCGAACGCGAGCGCGCGCGAGCCGCTGCTCGCGAGATCCGAGGCGTCGAGGGGGAGTAACCAGCATGCCGCCGCTCGGACCCACGAGGAGGGGAACGCGAGCGTTCCGAGTGGCGGCCACTTGAACCACCGGCTGCCCTGGCCGAGGATTGCGAAGGGTACATGTCACCTCGATCACGATGCCTGTCGTATCGTGGCGAGCCCGAGTCCTCCCGACGGCCTCTGTAGTCATCGTAACGGTCACGGTGACGCGTGTCGACGTGCCTGTCGCGTTCGGCTGGTCGGCTATGCCTATCTTTGCGATAATCTGACTCATGCTGTCCACGGTTGTTGCGATTGTCATCGTAGTCACCACGTCGTGAGTAGCGGTCGACAGAGCGCGAGCGAGAGCGGTAGTCACGAGAGTGGTCACGGCGGCGATCACGATAGTCGCGGTCTCGGGAACGTGAACGCGAGCGGTCGCGGTAGTCTCGGTAATCGCGGTCGCGGCGATCACGGTAGTCGCGATCGCGAGAACGGCTGCGATCACGGCGATCTGGCGACCACGACCGTGATCGGTCTCGACGAGGTGAGTCGCGGCGAGGCGAACGGGAGAGCGATCGTGACTGACGACCAGTGTCATCGCGCCCGTCAACGCTCATCGCTTCCTCATCGCTCTCGTCGTCGTCATCATCGTCGTCGGGCCCGCGCGCAGCATTCAAGTCGTACGTCCCGACATCGCCAAAGATGTCCTCGTCGTCGTCAAACTCGGGCACGGGTGGTGGTGCCGGAGCCTTGGGTTTCGGGGCTGGCACGGGCGATGGCGAGCGACGTGCGGCTGCAGCGGTCGGTGCTGCCTCTGCCGCCGGCTCTGCGACAACGGCGGCGGCGGCGGCCTTTTTCTTCTTCTTCTTCGCCTTCTTCTCGAGCTTGGCAGCGGCAGCCTCTGCGTTCCTCTGGCCGATGGACTTGAACTGACAAGGTCAACTCTGACACGCCGTGACAACACTCACCTTGTTGGAGAGCTTCTCCGGCGGAGCGACCTCCTTGCCCTTGTCCCCTGGGCCGCCGTGCTGACCCCCAATGGTATGCGACAGCTCATCCAGTTCATCATCCATCTCTGATGCCTTCTCACGCTCGAGCTCAGCCTTGCGCTGTGCAAGCAGAGCAAAGTCGAGCCCCTTGACCAAAACCGAGTGCTCGGCATCGCCACCGAGGTATGCCCGAGTCTTCTCGACCTGCGCCAACTTGTCTGTCAGCGAGGTTAAGATGGGGAGCGTGACCAACCTTGTCGGCATCGTCGCCAGCTTCGGCTTTCCTTCGCTCAAATTCAGCATGCAGCTCTTCTACCTATGCCGAGCGTTAGCCGAACGCCCTCCCTCCACCTCCTCCTCTCGCTAAGGACCAGCTCACTCACATGCTTGTACTCGGAATCTCCTCCTTGGCGACGGAGTGCAGCTCGGTCCTTGTACCTATCATCGGTAACTTTCTTGTGATGCGAACGTGGAGCAAACATTGGCTTGGAATCTGAGGACTCTGCGGGCTTGGGCTCGTAGCTGCAGCAGCACGTGTTAGTAATCACTGTGTCGTCGGTACATCGGCCCGCAGCGCTCACCCTTCTCTGGGCTTGAGCCCCCATCCCCGCTTCGGAGGTGGTCCGCCCAGGACACCGCGTCGCGAGGACGATGATGACGAGGTGCCTTCCCCCTTGGACAGCAGCGAGCGGAATGCGTCCTGCTGATGAGTCAGATGTTGTCGGGCGATAGGAAGTGCGGGGGCGCGGCTCAGCGGCACTGCGGTACCACACTTACCTGGTCCATCTTGGCCGTGGACGTCTGCGGTGGAGGTGGCCCGCCGGATTTTTCCAATGTAGCGGGGTGGTTGGGTTGTTGGGTCGACTTGGCTGCATTGGCTGGCTGCACACACTGTCAACAAGCACACCTCGGTGCATGCAAAGCGGCAAGCGGTGGATTTTGTCACGTGATCACCGAGAAGATGCCGCATTTTATTTCCGCCTCCCCCCTGAATAATGAGCAGGGCAAGGCTGGCTTGGAAATTGCTAAGGAACCAGAGGAAGTGTGTCGGTGGGGGGGGATGGCAAACCCACTGAAACCAAGGCGGCGGCGGCGGCCAGGCGGGCCGTGCGTCAGTCTGTGCGGGTCTGTTCGCATCTCAGCGACGTGGCCCTCGGGTGCGTTTGACCGGTTAGAGAGGTTTACCGGTGCCCAGATGGCCAAAATGGCCCCCCCTCCACCCGGGTCCCCACGGCGCAACATATCGAACACCCGGAACACGGCAGGGCTTCAGGCGCAAAGGGCTGGCTCGGGCTGGCCAACGCTCAGGCGGACAGAGTCCACACCACGGCGGAGGAGGCGGCGGTGGCCAGGGCAGCAGGCAGGTAGCAGCAGCTAGAGTGACGCCCACAACGCACAGCGACGTGCCGTGCCCGCCCCCCCTCCCTCCCCCGCGTCGTCGTCGTTCACACACCCACTATGCCTGCCTACCTGCCGCCCCCGCGCCCGACCTTCCCTGACCTGACACAATCACTCCCTCCCCCCAACCACCCGATACCTTGGCCTCGACTGCCAATCCTCGCCCTTTGTCGCGCAGCCTCGCCCAGCGCGCCAGCCGCCTGCCGCATTGCCGGAGTGTGCCGACATGTTGGCTGCCCCGCGTCGCGCACCGTATCGCCTCATTTCCCCAGAAGATCGGTCCGTGGTTGGCTCGGCAACCGGCTAGGTATTGGGCATTTGTGCGGACGGGCAGGCTTGGAGCCACCTGACTCGCCAGCCGTCCATCAAGGTCGTGGCCTCTCTCGGGTCCTCGCGTCGATGCGACTGTCGCAAAAGTGAATAACCGTGCCCAGTGTGTCGTCCGCGTCTCGCGCTCGCTCGGTTGGCCTAGCCAGGGGTCCACCGAGGCAACCGCAAGTCGTCCACACCCCACCGAGACCCTGAAGCCCCATTTCCATTTGCCCCGCCGGCGACAGATACAGCTAGCAGGCAGCTCTTGACGACAAGCTATAAGAAGACCGACATACCGGCCACATCCTCTCTTCTCTTCATCAGACAACCAAAACACCTACTACTACTACAATGGCTGCTCCCACCTTCACCCACACCTTTGACCACGCCGGCTACAAGGGCACCGTCGAGGTCCCCCTTGGCCTCTACATTGACGGCAAGTACTCGGTCTCGGTCGACAAGAACGCCAAGACGATCCCGTGAGTCTTCGTTGCTACCAGCGTCTTCTCTTGTTCTTTCCTTCCCATCACATCCACAAACACACGCACACACTTTGCCTGTGCTCTGTGCTATCTCGGCGCATCACTTCACCATCATTCGGACATGATCTGTCATCATTCCTCGCACTCGCACCGTTGTCACCGTCGTCATCTACGGTGGTGGCGAGTTTGGCGAAGATGATAGGGCAGTCGCTTGTCGCCGACTGCGGGGCAGCGAAACGGGTGCGAATGGTTTTGCCAGTGCATAGGCCTTTTTGCCTTGGCGGCGGCGTTGGCGAGGTCAGCTGAGGTGCACGCACGCGTGCACACCAGCGGCTCGTGACGCGGTGACGATGCACCGTGCGCTTTTGGCGTACACTGGGGGGGTTCTTTGGGGCACCAGTCGGCCTCGGAACAAGCAATTGTTCCGATGACTGGCAAAGATATCGGGAAGTGCAATTGCTGGGCGGTGGCGCGTTCTTGGGCGTATTTGGCCCCCCGCAGCTTTAGCCGCATCGGAACCACAGCCGCCGGCCAGTGGCAAACCTGGCTGCCATTCCCGCCTCGGCCTTAAACCGCACCCCTCGACACTTCCGCCCTGATCACGTCACGGTGGTAGATTGAAACCGCTCCGGTTCACTCGCCTATCCACATCGCCTACATGGCTACTTCACATCGCCTATTCCACACACCCATAGCCACCTCCACTTGCACCTTCGCTTGCCTCGGAACGTGTATCGGTTACAGTTACTAACCTCCACTCCAGTGTCGTCAACCCCACCACCGGCGAGAAGCTCGTTGACCTCCCTGAGGGTCTCCCCGCCGATGTCGACCGTGCCCTCGACGCTGCCCGCAAGGCTTACGACACCAAGTGGGGCCTCAACGTCCCCGGCTTTGAGCGTGGCAAGCTCCTCCTCAAGCTCGCCGACTTGATGGACCGTGACATCCCCATCCTTGCTTCGCTCGAGGCCCTCGACAACGGCAAGACGTACGCCGCCGCTTCGCTCTTCGACGCCCCCGAGGCCGCTGGCTGCTTCCGCTACTACGCCGGATGGGCCGACAAGATCCACGGCAAGGTCATTGAGACCTCGGACGGCAAGCTCATCTACACCCGCCACGAGCCCGTCGGTGTCGCCGGCCAGATCATCCCCTGGAACTTCCCCCTCCTCATGTTCGCCTGGAAGCTCGCCCCGGCTCTCGCTGTCGGCTGCACCATCGTCATCAAGCCCTCCGAGCTTACTCCCCTCACTGCTCAGTACATGACCAAGCTCATCAAGGAGGCTGGCTTCCCCGACGGTGTCGTCAACGTCGTCAACGGTTACGGTGCCACTGTCGGCAACGCCCTCTCGTCGTCGGACAAGGTTGACAAGGTCGCCTTCACTGGCTCGACCGCCGTCGGCCGCAAGGTCCTCGAGGAGGCTGCCAAGTCCAACCTCAAGAAGGTTACCCTCGAGCTCGGTGGCAAGGGTGCCAACATCATCTTCGACGACGCCAACCTCGCCGACGCCGTCAAGTACGCCGCCCAGGGTATCTTCTTCAACCACGGCCAGACCTGCTGCGCCGGTTCGCGTCTCTACGTTCAGCGTGGCATCTACGACGCCTTCATGGAGCGCTTCGTCAAGGTCGCCCAGAAGATCAAGGTCGGCGACCCCTTCGGCCAGGACACCTTCCAGGGCCCCCAGGTCTCGCAGACCCAGTACGACCGCATCATGAACTACATCGAGTGCGGCAAGCAGGAGGGTGCTCAGGTCATCACCGGTGGTGCTCGCTCGGGCAAGACCGGCTTCTTCATTGAGCCCACCATCTTCTCGGGCGGCAAGAAGGGCATGAAGATTGTCGAGGAGGAGATCTTCGGCCCCGTCATCGTCGCCGCCGTCTTCGACACTGAGGAGGAGGTCATCAAGCTCGCCAACGACAACGTCTACGGTCTCTCTGCCGGTGTCTTCACCCAGAACATCACCAAGGGCCACCGTGTCGCCAACAAGCTCCACGCCGGTACCGTCTGGGTCAACTGCTTCAACGAGCTCCACTCGCAGGTTCCCTTCGGTGGCTACAAGTCGTCGGGTCTCGGCCGTGAGCTCGGCGAGTACGCCCTCGAGAACTACACCGAGATCAAGGCCGTCCACGTCCGCCTCACCCCCTACGTCGGCTTCGTCACCGAGTAAGCGCCAGTCTAGTGCAGCGGTGCGCTTGTGTGTAGTATTCAGGCAGTCTCTGGTTTGTCTCAGCAGTAGTAAAAGGAGTAGTCGTAGGAGTAGTAGTAGTAGTAGTATGCAGCAGCAGTTTCATCACACCACGAGCCACGAGCATTGCCACAGGCAATGCGAGAGAGGGGGCCAAGGAGCAGGCCAAGTGACAGTCGCAGTGCTGACTGATGGTGTGTGTGGCAGTTGGTGAAGGGATGTGGGGGCCTCGTTGCGACACCGCACCCCGACTGGGTTGCTCTCGTACTGAGCTGACAGTGACGCCCTTGGGCGGCCGCAGTACCACGACCGTTCATTCCAACGACCGCGCCTCAGCCCTCGCCATTGCCACGCGCATGCCACAACACAAGACTCAATTCATTTCATTGCAACTACACTACAATCACAGCCCCGCGACGCGGATAGTGGCAAACGGCAGCGCGGCGACCAGCGCGAGGAGGAGAAGCGATGACGCTAGCGTCAGGCAGGAGTCTCGGGGCGGCACCTACCAGCAGTGGGACCTGTCGTCGCGCCGGAAGTCGAGCCAGTCGTGGCGGCGGCGGCGCTCGCACCAGCCCCGCTCGCCGTGCCGCTGCCAGCCGCAGCGCCGGTGTTGCTCGCGCCCGAGGCACCGGGCGGCGCACCCCCCGGCCCACCACCACCACCACCGCCGCGCCCGCCGCCAGAGTTCGCGACGCCGCCACCAGCTCCATGCGTAGCGGCCGCCTGGACGCTCTTACTCGCCGTCCCGTTGATGCCCACAGCGATCCAGCCGAACAGCCCGTCGGACAGCGACTCGCCGAGCAGGACGTACTCGATGACGGGGTCGACCCCGGCGGCCTCCTGCGCCATGATGCTGTCGTCCGCGTTGGTCGTGAGGGTCTGCGTGGAGGCGCTGTACGGCGAGAGCTTGTACACGTCTGTCAAGAGGTCCTGGTCGAAGAAGATCTGGCCGACGTGTGCGGCGCTGGCGCCGCCGCTGATCGTGTTGTTCGCCTGCAGGCTCCACTGGCCTGGCGCGTGCGCGAGCACGTGGATGTGCGTCGTCCGGCCGGTATAGTGGCCCGGCACGATGGTGCTGAACGCCGCGACGCCGTCGGCGTCCGTCGCCTGGATCCCGCGCAGGAACGTCGCGTTGAGGTTGGCGATGTCGGCGCTGTTGCCGTTACCATTCGCCACGACGCCAGAGTAAACGCCGGTCGCGTTACAGTGCCAGAAGTCCAGAGCGACGCCGGACAGCGGCGCGCACGTGTTCGTGTCGATCACTTGGATGTCGAGGTGCAGCGGCACGCCGGGCTGCGACTCGGTGATGTCGGAGCGGACCAGTTCGCCGGTGACGTCTGGCGCCGGGTCAGCTCTCTTGCCCCGTTCCATGGCACCCACAGTACGGCCCCTCGGTCACCTCGGGCGCGAGGATACAAGTGTTCTTGCCCTCGAAGAGCGTACTGGCGTTGGTGTTGGCTGTGACGCCGGTAAGGTTCGACTTGTGCGATGTCGCAAGCACGGACGCGAGGTCGCGGCGCCGTGCGTGTCGGCGGGCGAGGGCGGCCCGGCGCGCGGCGTTCGCGGCGGCTACCCCACGGGACTGGAGCTGAGCCGCACAGTGTGCCAAGGAGCGGCGGCCGACCACGGCGAGCTGCGCCGCCCGCTCGGCCGCTTCGTGGGTGTGGTCTTCGCCTGGGTGGGCGGTTGCGAGGGCGGCGAGGAGGAGCGGGAGGAGGAGCTTCATGTTGGCTTGGGCTTGGCTCGAACTACCCACCCCCGAACCGCGGCTGTCTTATACCTTTCTCGCGCGCTGCGGAGGATGCATCGTAGTGCGGCGGCTTGGCACAGCTCGCAGTCGCGTTAGTTGGTCAAGTCGGTCACTCGGTGTCTTGCAAGTTGGTGTGAGCCAACCGACTCGAGCCGTCGGAATGGAGCAGATCTCGCAGTTGATATCCAGTGTCGTCAATCGATCGGTCGGGTGGTAGTGGAGCCGACTGACTGTGCACACACACGGCCCGGCGTGCCGGCCCCGCTGGGCCCAGGCCTCTACTCTTCACGTCTGCGCAGTGCACACACTCGCAGCAGCAGCACATAAACGAGCCACTCACACCACGTCCATTGCCCCGGCGCATCTCTTGGCGTCTGCGCAAATACATGGCGACGATCCACGACTGCGCAGGCACGGGCGGGCGATTATCCGTTCTTTTCCCGAACAACGTCGTTTAACATGACCATTCGGCGTTCCGACATTCGCTCGCTACGCCGCAGCGCGGTACTGCATGACGAGACGCCGACGAGCAAGCGTCTGCCGCAGCGTGCATGGACGACGACGAGTAGGCTTGTGTCGCAGCCAGCCTGCGCGCAGCGATTGCGTGCGCTTGAGCTTGCTCCAACTCGCTCTCGGATATCGGAAAGTCGCAATTTGGGTCACCAGATGTGCCATGTTCCGGCTGATAGTTCGCCCCACCACACCGCCACAACCCACACTATGCATTGTACGCCGACATAGGTCGCAGCTAGATCAATCTTCTTTACACTCTACGTTGTTGGGCCCGATTTCGGGCGCTCCGGCGGCGCCGGCGGCGCCACTTCGGGCCGTGGGCTATAATGGCTGACTAACAGCAGCAGCGCTTTGCGCGTGCGCTTGTGCTTCTTTCTCACAGTTGGTTTTCGTTTGGGGTAGGATGGAGAGGATAGGGGAGGGGTGACATGGCGCTCGTTTCGTCTTCACAGGATTTACACGGTGGCGGGGCGGCGTCGGGGGCTGGAGAAGGGCCAGCCTCCCCAGCCAAATGTTACAGTTGTCAATGTCTTGGGGTCGTCTCGTTCGTCTCGTCGCGCGGCGCCGCGTTACACACCCGCGGGGGAACGCGCTGGTAGCGCGGCTGGCGGGCACCAGCGGTAACGAGCCGCACCGCTGTCGTTGAGCATGGTGTCAGTCGTCGAAAGGTCACGGGGGCGCTCGGCCCACGACTCCAGGATCGACGTACGCTCCTCGAGCGCCCGGGTCCTCGCCTCGATCGCCTTGATGTTTTCCGCCGTCACGCGCTTGTCCTCGGCCTTGAGGCGCTCCTCGACGTCGTGGTTACGCAACCACGTCTCGGTAACGTCCTGGACCCAGCGGGCCTGGGCGTCGGGGTCGAGGTCACCCGTGATGGCAACGTCCGCCATGAGCTTCTTGCGGTCGTCCTCCGAGCTGATGGACGCAATCTTGAGCACGGCACCGAGCCACTCGAGGTGCTTGCCCGGCGGCGGGGGCGGCGACGACGACGACGACGACGACGAAGACAACGATAATGATGTCGACGACGACGACGGGAGCTTGGGTGTGGCCGTGGCTGGCGACGGCCGCGTGGCGGGTGACAGCTTGGTGACGGCCGTGGTCAACGCGACCATGGGCTCGTACATGCCCGAGTCGGTGCGCGGGCTCGACAGCTCGGTGCATGGGGTGGCCCAGCCGCTGCTGTCGGGCATGTCGCGGTCCTGAGAGTCGTCGAGCATCGGCGGGCTGTCGGCCGGCGATGCAATGTCGAACTCGCGCCAGCGGTCCGCGTACATGGCACCGGGGAACTGGCGCGGGGTGAGGGAGAGGGCGCGGGGGCGGGGACGGATGGGCCCAATGTTGCTGCTCGAGCTGCCAGGGTCCACACTCGCACCAAAGGATCGCCACTGCGAAGCGGGGGTAATAGGGATCGGCATGTGCGAGGCGGTGGCAGCGTGCTCGAGCTGCGCGTGCGACTGCTGGTACTGGAGCGGCGGGGGCATGGTGTCGTCAAACGTGGCCGGGCGGTTGGGCGAGTTGCCAAAGCTGCACTTGTTCTTGCCACACGGGCGGCACACGCGGCGCGGCGAGTCGGGGTTGCGCTCGACAAAACAGCGCCAGTACTGCGACGAGCAGCGGCGGCACCGCTCCTCGGGGATCACCTCGACGAGCGTGGGGTCGCGCTCATACTCGGCCTGGGTGGGTCAGCTGCTGTTCATCTTTCGCGCAGCTCACCTCCTTGAGAAGCTTGCCCGAGTCACGCTTCGAGTACGCCTTGTGACGACGAAGCTGGTCTGCGTCCGTCTTGTCATTGGTGATGAAGGGCCGCTTCGGGAGGTCGGCCAGGTCACGAATCGGGGGGCTCAGGGGCGGCTGGTACTCTTGGAGCTCGGGTTCGAGCTTGGGAGGGATGCAGTCGAGCGACGACGACGGCCTTACAAGGACAAAGGGTTAGCTCTCGCATGTATCAAAGGCAGAGTAACGGTGTTGCTCACGGAGGGTAAGGGAACGACGACGCCGGGGGAGCCATTGGCCAACTGGGACTACGGTGGGGAACTTGGATGGCGAACGAAAGCGGGGGCAGGGAGCGAAAGCCGCCAGCCGAAAGAGTGCGCTCGCGGTTGTTGTGGTGGTGCTCTTGGTGGTGGGGGTGGGCGTGGTGGTGAGCGTGATGATTGTTGCTGTTGTTGTGCTGCTGCTGGCTACTGCTGTTGTGCTGGTGGTAGCCCCCCGCATCGAGGTTGTTGTAGGAGGCTCCCGCACCAGTACCGTCGTGATGGTTTGCGTGGCGTTCGTAAGACATTGGGGGGAAGGACATGCAATGGAGAGGAGGGGGTGGAGTGGATGGTGTGTGTGTGTGTGTGGAAGAGGAGAGGAGAGGTGGGGAGAAAGTCAAACGACGAAAGCAGGCCGCCGAGCTCCCTCCTTTGTACACGGCCTGCAAAGTCGAGAGCAGCTTTGGGCAAGCAGGCGTGAGTAGTCAGTGTCTGTCAGCGACGACGACGGCTGGGGAAACGGATTCAGGCAGAAGGGCGGACGGGCGAGCGAGGTGTGTGGATGGCGCGGCACACAGCGAGCCGTCCGTCTGTCTGCAAGAAAGGGCGCAAGACGCGCAAGACGCGAGTGAGCGAGCGCGCGCGCGCGACAGGCGTGGTGGAGGCGGCAGTCGTACCTTGTCGTCACTAATGGGGGTCGAGAACCACCGACGAACAGAGCGTCAGGAGTGGGGTGGGGTGGGGTGTTGCCGCACCTACTGTCGCGCGCCCCTGCCCCCTGTCTGCGCGCACACATCACGCCGCCGCCGTGCAGGGAAAGGTGCATGGTGGTCCGAGCGAGCATGGACACGAGGCTGGCGCCTGGCCGTGGCGTCGTGGAGTTTGTGTGCTGCGGCGTCGCGGCCTGTCGTTGGGGGGGTGTGTGCGGCGCGCTTCTGACGTCTGTCGGTGCCTGTCGCCGCTGCACCGCCCAGGGGTGAGCCCAATCAGCGCGCGGACAGGAATCATGCATCAGTGCGAGAAGAAGCTGCAACTCCTGCAGCGCGCACAGTCCGTGAGTACCGTGAGATTGCGCAGGGTTTATTTCGTGGGTGTGGTGTGTGGAATCGAGGGTTGGTTAGCATGAGAAGCCGGCGCGAGGAAGGTGCGGTTGGAAGGAAGCAAGCGTCGCGCGCGATGCGTCGTCGTTGATTGTTGGCGTTCGCTGCCGTCGGCGGCATTGTTCAGACAATGGCAGTGTCACAGGCCTTGGTCGTTTGAAAGGAGGGGGGGAGGATGGAGGAGGCAGTGAGCGAGCGCGCGGAATGGTGGAATCGACGTTGACGCAAGGCACAATGTCACGTTGATGTCGTTGTCGATGTTGATTGTTGTTCCAGTTGTAATAGTGGGACTCGCAATGCGCCACTTGCCACTTTTTGCCCCACTCTGCCCAAGCCCCTTAACAAGTCATGAAATAGAGCCGCCGTCGCGTTTGACCCCGCCGCCACCCAAACTAACAACGACAACCACTACGTCACAGCCAAAGTGGGCCATTCAGGCAACAACAACCACATCTCTCGACATTTCGCACACTTGGCTCCTTCTTCGACACGACAATGCAGTCACAATCCCAGGCCCAGACGACACCAGCGTCCTCATCCTCGACCCCACCATCACCGCCATCAGCAGAACCCACCGCGATCACCCTCCTGTCCCGATTATGCCCGACAACCACCTCGGCCCTCGACCTCCATCACGTGCCAAATGACAAGGCGGTATTCTCGTGCGCAAAGTGCTCCGAGGTGCTCGTGCGTGTTGACTCTCAGGGAGGAGAAGGTTCACCCGAGTAACATGCTCACTCTGGCATCGCAGGCGCTACAGGACGAACTCGTCTCCAAGGCGTTCATGGGCCGCTCGGGGCGTGCGTAGTGAGTGTGCCCCTGCGGCCGGGGGTTACCTCTCCTCCCCTTTCCCCTTGCCCCTCCTTTGCCTCCAAGCCTCAGCCTCCCCCTGTACCTCATCTCTGGATAGCACTTGCTTGCTCGCCAGTATCTCCCCGGCATGTCGGAGTAACCAAAGCCAGCCCGGCTGTCCATCCGGCCGGCCGTATGGGATGCAATCGCAACCCTGTACCTCGCGACCACCCCAGATCCCCGGCCTCTGCACCACCCCAGGAACAACCCACTTACGCTCTCCAGCCTTATGAACTCTACGATCAACACGCGCCTCGGCAAGCGAGAGGAGCGCAAGCTGATGTCAGCGTCGTTTTTTCTGGATCCGCCCGAGCGAGGGCGGAGCCTGGCGCGGCCCGAGGGACCAAGCTGATGATGAACTCAGGACTGGAAAGCACACGGTCGCCGACCTGCACTGTGCGTCGTGCGGCCAGGAGCTGGGGTGGATGTACATCAAGGCGCCCAATGGCGAACAGCGCTACAAGGAGGGTGGGTACCCCAACGAACGACATGCGACACGATGCTAATCACTGCATGTGTGTGTTCGATATGGCTTGATCTGCGTGCTACCTGCAACTCCAACTCCCACGCCTCCTCGCTTGCGCTTGCGTCAACAGGCCGCTACATTCTCGAGGATGCACAGATCGTCAAGGAGAACAACTGGTAGAGCTGTGCTGCGGTACTGCTTGCCTGCCGGCTGCTAGCCGCCGGCCGCCGCTGTCCCCGCGAGGACGGAGATTCCTCCGTCTTCACTCGCTACCCCCTGGCGCAGCTCCTGTATCATCCACAGCCACACCCGACACGTTGTAAGCCCCCACTCCCTTGTACACCAGGGCATTGTACCTCATCTTATGCCTATGCACCGGCAGGAACGTCAAAGGCGCCGCGTAGTGGCCTGAGCGTTGCGCCAATGTGCCAGATCTAGGCAAAGACATCGCTTGCGCCTCGCACATGGAGGTCATGGCGACATGAAGTTCACAGGGATCGTTTGTCCGCCGCCCTGAAGACGTGACGCGGCGGATCGGCTGCTGCTGCTTGCTTCTGTCAAGAGGGATGCATCGCTGCAGCTACGGTATGCGACGATGAGGTCAGAGCCGTCGTCGTCGTCGGAGTGTTCGGAATGATTCGACTATTAGGGCAGCAGCAAAGGAGATGATGCGGGGTGGGCGGCCGAAACGCCGTGATGATGAAGATGAATGTGGGGAAATGCAGGTTTGGTGGGGAGATCGGGCCTGTTGTACAATGCTGCTGCAGCGAGCCGCCCGAGGAGTGGGTCCTCGCGGCGGTGCTGAGCTAGGCGTCGTCGTCGTCGTCGCGGATAGTGGCCGCACGCCGGGTTGCCTTACAGATAACGACGACAACTGAGGGCTTTGCCTTGAACCTCACAGACGCAGAGATTCGGGCACAGCGACGGTGTCAAAGCTGCCAGCCTCCTTCTCGAGGTAGTCGCGCTCCTTCTCGCCCTCCTTGAGGTAGTGCCACGA
Source organism: Vanrija pseudolonga (assembly GCF_020906515.1). Lineage (NCBI taxonomy): Eukaryota > Fungi > Basidiomycota > Tremellomycetes > Trichosporonales > Trichosporonaceae > Vanrija > Vanrija pseudolonga. The sequence goes on along the minus strand of NC_085851.1, from coordinate 2,284,001 downwards.
GTAGTTGCGCGAGTCGAGGTACGGCAGGATGTAGGACGAGATGGTGGGCTTGAGGACCTTCTCACGGTCGGCGAGCAGGTCGGCCTTGACCTCGCGCCAGAGCTCGGGCTTGTCGCTGATGATCGAGTAGATGCCCCAGCGTGCGCAGTTGATCATCTCCTCGCGGCCGTTGACGGTCCACGTGCAGATCTCCTTGCCAGCCTTGCGGCACTCGTCGCGGAACGCGGCGCCGTCGGCCGACGCGAGCGGGTGGTACCACACGCTGAAGCCGTGGCACTTGTCGTAAAAGTACTTGCGCACCTGGGGAATCGACATGGAGATGCAGAAGCGCTTGAGGTCGGGCAGGATGTCGGCCGCCGGCTCGATAAACTTGGGGTGCCACAGGCCGAGGACGAGGCGCGGGGCCAGCTTGGTCTGCCACTCTTCGTACTGCTCCAGTTCACCCTTGATGAGCCCAAACAGCTTGACCGGGTCGTTTTCGACCTTGCAGTCGATCTGTACCCGGGGCCAGAGGGCCCATCGTCAGCGACACATGACGTATGAAGTAACAAGCAACTGACGTTGAGCTTGACATGCTGGTTCTCGGGCTTCATGAGCAGCTCGATGACCTGGGCGAAGCGGGGGATGGGCTGCGCCGGCTGCTCCAGGGTGCGCACGTGCCTGGAGGAGAAGAAATTGTCAGCGTCGTCGTCGAGGTCAACGCATGCACCACACAACTCACTCGAGCACGCCGGCCCACGGCTGGTCGTGCAGCTTGCCCTTACCGTCAGTGGTGCGGTCAAGGTTGGGGTCGTGGAACATGACGAGGACGTTGTCGGACGTGATGTGGACGTCTGGAGGGGGGCGTGAGTGGCTTGTGGCGGAGGGTTGCGCCCGGCTCACCCGTCTCGATGCCGTCGGCGCCGGCCTTGCAGGCCTCGGTGAACGACATGATCGTGTTCTCGGCTGTGCTCGTGTGAGTAGGTGTTCTGGGTGGCTATGCTGTCAATACGCACGGAAAGACGCCGAGGCCTGGGATATGAGTCAGCACAGCGTCGTCGTCACTACCACAACAAACACGCCACTTACACCACGGTGTCCCCAGCACTCGGGCATGCGCCATGCCCGCGCCGGCGCGACGGGGTTGAGCGAGAGCTCCTTGTCGACGGGGGAGAGGGCGGGCGAGACGAGGGCCTCGAAAGCAGGCGAGGCCGCGACGCCGTCAGCCTCGAGGACGGGGGTGCGCTCGAGGGACGGGAGCGACGGGAGGGGTGGGCGGAGCTCGGCCGAGCCGTTGTTGGGAGCGGTAGTCGACGACATTATGCGCTGGATGGATGAACAGGTATATGTGGTCTAGAGTTCTATCGTCGCGTCTGTATTATAGCCAGAGCCGTGCTGTGCGGGGTATGGCGGGGCGGAAAGGCGAGTGTGGCGTGCGCAGAGGGAGCGGGGGGGAGGCCACGAACGTGTGTGTGTGTAATGATGCCGTGTGCTAGCGGCGTCAAGGAACGTGATCGGACTGTGGTGTCGACGACGACGTGTTCTGGATGTTCTGCGAGCAGTCACGCGAGGGGGATGGATAAGGAGTACGGCAGGGGACGACGGCGGGAGGGCTTCACAATCCGCAATCCGTACAGTGGTTGCTGGTGTTGTTGTTGTTGTTGTTGTCGGCTGACCGCGACAGTGGAGGTGGAGGTGGGCGCGGCGGTGACCGGTGAGCGGGCAGTGGTAGTGAGCACAACCGTGTAGGTGATGGTCAGTGCGCGAGTGGGTAATGTCGACGAGTCGATGCATGGCCCAGTCATTCTTCATATGGTGCTGTCGGTGGATGCATGCGCAGTGCGTTGTCATTGCTTTGCCAGCATCGTCCACATCGCTCTTCGCTTGTTGTGTGGCAAAAATTTGGTATTGCACAGGCGGTCCGGGGTGGGTTTGGTATCGACGCCGAGGAGCCCATGCACGCGGCGTTGACGCGGTGCAGCACTCATGGACAACCGCCAGCTCCAGACGCCGCTCTACGCGCCTGCATGCGCTGCATGCGCGCCTGCACGCCACGCCCAAAGTGTCAGGAAAGGCAAGGGAAGGGAGCGTAGGTCGAACATTTTGAAATGACCGCCAAGAGCATAACCAAATGTGCCTGGACGACCTTGCCAGACGAAGCAAGGTCGACAAGTCACCGTCCGAGGTCATCGGGGGTGTGCAGGACAGGACGGGCCGCGCGGGCGGGGCTTGCCGTGGCTGCTGGCGCGTGCATTGTGCATGTATTCAAGCCATGCAGCCATGCCAGTTCTGGCTGTTTGTTGTCTGCTGCGCCTCGTCTTTCATCCCGAAACAGACCAGCTCGACGCGTCACGGCCATCTCCGCAGAGTCGGAATTGACTTGTTTTTTCAAAACGGATCAGCGCCTTCCCCGCGACGCGGCAGTCACCGGCCGAGCAGCCGATGGGCGTGTGGGGTGGATGCGACAGCTTGTACAGCTAACCCCCGACAAGTGCCACCCCGCACTGCATGCGCTTGGCAGTAGATCCCAGTGGAGCTGCACGCACCAGGTACATAGCAGAGAGGCGCAGGCGCCCTCTTGACACCGTGGAGCTGCTGCACAAAGCCTATCTCAATGCCAAGCCCACATGGTCCCACCTGCTCCGGCAGCATGTTGACAAAGACGACGGGCACGTGACTCAAAGTCGTCTGACTCTTCCTTCGACAGGGCTTGGTCGGCCCATGGCTCCGTCAGCAAAGCAGTGGCGCCGTGATGACGATGAGCTGCAGTACCAGTGGCAGCGACGTAGTGGTAGGTCATACATGATGAATCTATGCTTGTGCTCGCGATCCAGATCGGTGACAGCGACGCCCTCCTCCTGCCAAGTGCGAAAGGAAAGTCGAGTCGAACCGTCGCCCCTTCTCCTCTTCGTCACCCAGTCCACTCCCCACCCAGTCCACTCTAACCTTACAACTTGCCCTCCCTTCGAATATCATACGCGCGCTCGACGCGCGCGATGCGCACCTCGTAGTGGTCGTACCATTCCTTCCGCCCGCGCTCCTGTGCGCGAAGGTGCTCGCTGACGGCCTTCCAGGCCGCAATGTCCTCCAGGCTGCGCCAGTACGACACGGTGATCCCCAGCCCGTCGGCGCCGCGCACGCTCTCAACCCCCAGAAAGCCTTCCTGGCTCGACGCGAGCTGCCCCATGCGATCTGCGGTGTTGGCGTACGCGTCCGTCGTGTCGTCCTGCCGCCGGGTGGAGGTGAAGATTACGGCGTAGTATGGCGGGGTGAGGTGTTTTGCGAAGGCCATTTTGGGGCGCGGTTGGGTGTGCAGGCTGAGGGGTAAGGTGTCGATGGGGAGAGAAGAGCGAAGCAGTGGTTCTTAAGAGTCGCTGCTTGTCAGCGTCGACTCGGGGTTGGTCGAGTCGAGAGTCGAAGACGACATGTCACAATGTCGTGATGACTTGGGAGCCGACGCTTGGCGCAGTATCCCGTTAACCCGTTGTTGACATGCTCTGTTCCGGGCGCCACAATATCCCACTCTCATCATCGTGATGATGTCCTGCAAGGCATACATAGTCCAGGCGCATGCATTAATGGTACTCCTTGCAGAGCCCTCACAAGTTGACAACAACTGCTGGATGGAGTCTTCACGTGACTGCCACGCCAGTGCCACGCGACTGCCACGCCCAAACCACGTTTGTTGACCTTCCACGCATCTCCCTCTGCTCCCGCCAAGTCATGAATGACCGCCAGCACAGAGAGAGATGAACGCCGCGACCAACGACGACGGCAAGCAGACTCGAGCCACGACAACGCGACAACGCACTACGCATCACGCCCCACGCCGCCCAGCATGTCCGAAAAGGCAGATGCCGAGCGCAAGGCCAAGGCCGAACGCGCAAAGAAGCTGGTGAGTTGGGCGCGCGCTGCCGCGCCGAGCCGCCGTCGTGGTTGGCACCCTGTCCCAACTTTCGACCGCGACCACGCAGATCAAGGTACTAACGCGCCCAGCTCGCCCAAAGGCGCAAGGACAAGGAAAAGAAGGCTGCCGCTGCAAGTGGAACCGCGACACCCGCGAGCCCCGCCGCCACTGCTGCCGACGGTGCTGCCGACTCGACGCGCCCGAGCTTGAGCTTGGCCGAAGATGTCCGTGCCGAGGTGGCGGAGGTGGTCAAGGACGAGCCGGTCACCGAGCCAGCACCCGAACCAACACCGGCACCAGCGGCCAAGGACGAGCCCGTGTCCAAGGCCAAGTCGCCCGAGCCTGAGGTGGCGCGCCGCGAGTCGGACAGCATCACCAACCTCCAAGCGACGGTCTCGCTGCTCATCACCGAGCGCTCAGAGCTGCAGACCAAGGTCACCGAGCTGCAGAAGCGCGTCACAGCCGCCGAGTCGGACGCGTCGCTGCTCGCCGAGGCGCGCACCGTCACCTCCCGCCTGGAGGAGGAGAAGCAGGCGCTGGGCGACGAGAAGGCCGCGCTGGCGTCCAAGCTCTCGGACGCGCAGGCACAAGTCAAGAAGGGGGAAGAGGTCAAGGCTGCGCTGGACAAGTCGCGCAAGGACGTCGAGGCAGCCAAGAAGGCGACCGAGGACGCGGTCGCTGCCAAGCAGAAGCTCGAGGCCGACAAGGCCGACGCCGCGTCGAGGGAAGGCGAGCGCGTTGCTGAGCTCGAGAAGGCGCGCGACCGGGCCCAGGAGCGCGAGGGGGTGCTCGAGGCCGAGGTCGGGCGATTGAAACTCGTGAGTTTGAGGGTATGGGGTTCACCAGCTGACGGTGCAGAGCCACACCGACTCGTCGAAGAAGCTGGGCGTGGCTGAGAAGGAGCTCACCGAGCTGCGGGCATCGTCGAGCAGGACGGCGGAGGAGCTGAAGAAGTTGACGGCTTCGCACGAGACATTGAGAAAGGAGCACGACACGTTGACGGGCGAGCACTCGACGCTCAAGTCATCGCACACCGACCTGACGTCGACACACGACAAGCTCAAGGACGAGCACGGCACGTCGTCCAAGTCGCTCAAGACGTCCGAGGCGTCGCTCAAGAAGACGTCGGCCGAGCTTGAGAAGACCAAGACGTCGCTGTCGCAAACGACCAAGCGCGCCGAGGCGGCCGAGAAGAAGCGTGACGCGTTGCACAACGACAATGGCGAGCTCGTCAAGCAGCTCGAGGAGGTCAGAGGGCGCGTCGTCCAGGTCATGGAGGAGAAGGCCGAGCTCACGGCGAGCGTGGACAGCTGGGAGTCGAAGCACAAGTCGCTGGACAAGCAGCGCGGCGAGCTGGACACCGAGTTGAAGGCGGCAAAGGTGGGTGGTGTGTGTGTGTGGGCCGGCGCTGACGAATAGGTCGAGGCGGACAAGGTGTCGGGCCTGAACGAGCGGATCGCGGCGCTGGTGGCCGAGGTCGCCGCGTTGACCACGAAGAACAAGGACGCTGCAGCCGCGCACGACCAGCTGGACGAAGAGCACAACTTGGTCACGAGCGATCTGGCGGCTGCGCGTTCCAAGGCTGCCGAGCAGGAGAAGCGCCTTGCCGAGCTGCAAAAGTCGCTTGACGCCGCCGAGGCTACTTCCCGGATACTCCGCGACGACGGCAAGACGGCGTCCGAGACCATCAAGAAGCACGAGGAGTCACTTGCGGGCCTCAAGGCCGACCTTGAGAAGGCTACCGCTGCGGCCAAGGAGCAGGACAAGGTGCTTGCCAGTGTGCGCAAGGAGCTCGAGGCGTCCCAGGCTGCTGCGAGCAAGCACGAAGCTGCCGTTGCCAGGACCAAGAAGGAGCTGGACGCGGCCCAGTCGACGGTCAAGGAACACGAGGGCAAGATCAAGAGCCTGACCTCCGACCTTGAGGCCGCCAAGAAGACTGCCGGCGAGCACGAGGCAACCGCCAAGTCGCTCAAGAAGGACCTCGAGGCGTCTACGAAGGAGGTCAAGGACAAGGACACGAAGCTGGCTGCTGTCACCAAGGATCTGGAGGCCTTCAAGGCTACGGCCAAGGAGCACGAGGCAAACCTTGCGTCATTGACCAAGGACCGCGACGCGGCTCACAAGACGATCAAGGAGCACGAGGGCAAGATCGCCAGCCTGGGCAAGGACCTCGATGCCGCGAAGAAGTCGTCGTCCGACCACGAGGCGAAGGCTACAGGCTTGGTTAAGGATCTCGACGCTTCGAAGAAGGTCGTTGGCGAGCATGAGACGAAGATCGCGTCCGTGTCGAAGGATCTCGAGGCGTCCCGCAAGACTGTCAAGGAGCACGAGGGCAAGATCAAGACCCTGGGCTCTGATCTCGAGGCGGCGAAGAAGATATCATCGGAGCACGAGGCCAAGGCAGCGGCGTTGACGACCGACCTCGAAGCGGCGCGCAAGACTTCCGACGAGCACGATACCAAGGCAAAGGGTCTTGCCAAGGACCTTGATGCCGCGCGCAAGGCATCCGACGAGCACGAGGCCAAGGCCAAGTCGCTGGCCAAGGACCTCGAAGCGGCCAAGAAGGTGTCGTCGGAGCACGAGTCCAAGGGCAAGACATTGTCCAAGGACCTCGACGCGTCGAAGAAGCTGGTCGGCGAACATGAGACCAAGATCAAGTCTCTGACGAAGGATCTCGAGGCGTCCAAGAGGACGTCGACCGAGCACGAGTCCAATGCCAAGAAGCTCGGCGATGAACTGGAGGCTTCGCGCAAGACTGTCACGGAGCACGAGGGCACTGTGAAGAAGCTCAAGGCGGACCTTGAGGCATCGAAGAAGGCGATCAAGGACCACGAGTCCAAGGCCAAGTCGCTCACGAAGGACCTTGAGTCCTCGCGCGCTACGGTCAAGGACCACGAGGGTAGCATCGCCACGCTCACGACCGACCTTGAGGCCTCCCAGAAGCTTGCGAGCGAGCACGAGGCAAGCGTCCAGTCGCTCAAGACGGACCTCGATATCGCGCACGCCACGGCTGCGGAGCACAAGGAGAACGCCGACAAGTCGGGCAACGCTTCGTCCGAGCTCGCGTCGTCCTTGGCCGGCATGAAGAAGGACCTCGAGGACTCGCGCAAGACGTCCAAGACTCACGAGGCGAATGCTGCAAAGCTAAAGAAGGAGCTCGATGAGTCCAAGAAGACGACCAAGGAGCGGGATACGACCGTCGCGTCGCTCCGCAGCGACGTCGAGGACCTGCGCAAGACGACAATAGAGAACCAGGACACCATTTCGACGCTCAAGTCTGATCTGGACGACAAGGAGACGGCATCCAAGGCGTACGAGAAGAGCATTGCGTCGCTCAAGTCGGACCTCGAAAAGTCGCAGAGCAAGGCCAAGGAGCACGAGGCAAGCGCGTCGTCGCTCAAGGCGGACCTGGACGAATCGACTACCAAGGCCAAGGCGGCCGACGAGCAGGTTTCGTCTCTGCGCAGTGAGATTGAGAACCTCCGTCTCAGCGGCATCGAGTCGCAGGACTCGGCGCAAACCCTTCAGGCTGACTTGGAAGACTCGCGCCGCGAGGCGAAGAAAGCCAAGGCGGACGCTGAGGCAGCGCGCAAGAAGCACGAGGCGGCAGTGGCCAAGGCCAAGACGGATGCCGAGGCGGCCCGCAAGGCGCACGAGGCGGCCCTGTCGAAGGCCAAGGCGGATCACGAGGCCGCGGTGGAGAAACACAAGTCCGAGGTTGAAACGACCCGCGCAGTGGCCTCGGCGCATGAGGGGGCGGCGGCCGAGCACAGCGCGACCATCGCGACCCTCCGCTCCGACCTGGCCGCGGCGCGCGCCAAGGCCGCCGAGTCCGCTACCAACGGCGGTGCAGCGTCGGACGCGCTCGCCACCGCACAGTCGCAACATGCGCTCGAGATCTCGGACCTGCAAGCGCAGGTGCGCAAGCTCGAGACGTCGAGCCACGCGGCGTCGTCGCGCGCGCACGAGCTCGCACGCCAGCTCACCGACCTGCAAGCGACCCATGCCGAGCTGCAGGCCGAGTACGAGGCGGCGGCGTCGGCCCCCCGCTCGCGGCCGTCCAGCGGCATCTTCTTTGCGTCCGAGAACAGCGAGCCTGCCGTGCGCGCACCGCGCGGCGTCGACGCCAACCTCCCCGCCGCGTTACGGCACAAGCGTGCCGTGTCGCTCAACGCGCTCAAGGCGCGCATGGAGCCCCGGACGCAGCTAGCGCGCAAGGCGAGCAACTTGTCCGCGCTCAGCGAGGACGGCGACGACGGCGGCAGTGGCGCCGCGACGCCCAACGGCGACGGAGCGAGCACGCCAAAACGGCACTGGCACCAGCCGCGCCAGTTTGGCGACGAGATCATGTACTGCTGCGCCGCGTGCAAGGGCGATCTCATCACGTTGTAGAGCGGAGCGAGTGCGCACTCCACGGGTGGAGTGGGCCGGAGAGAGTCGGAAGTCATAGAGCTGTTTCATACATCATCATCCCTGCACTCACTGCATGATGCAACTGTCTAGTGTACGTCTGTCTGTCTACCTCAGCCCGCGAACGCGCTGTCGTCAATCTCGATGCCGAGCTCCTCGCGCGCCATGGTCTCCATCTGCTTCTGCAGCTCCTCCTCCCAGCCGAGCTTGTTGCGCGGCGAGAGGTACTCTGGGTGTCAGTAGCGCCTTGCGTGCCGCTGCTCACTGTTACGGAAGCTTGTCCACCGGAAGAGCGCGTCAATAGCCCACACGGTGACGCGGAAGAGCACCATTTCCCACCGGTCGTGCAGCCACGTCTTGAGGCCAACAGCCCGCAGGGTACGCGAGCCCGTGAGGCTGTTGGCCCAGCCACGCGCGGCCCACTGCAACGTGAGCGGGTGACCTCGGCGCCGAATACACCCACCTCAGCGGTAATGTTCACGCGGGACGACGGGCTCCCAAGCGTCTGGTTGTTGGCCTGCATCATGCGCTGGCAGCGGCCGAGCAGGATGAGTTCCTGGGAGTGGAGTGAGTGGCTGCGCGTTTTTGCCTCGTACAGCTGTGACTTACCCTGGGGATAAACTTCTCATTGTCCAGCATGACCTTGAGCTGCTTCTTGACCTCGAGCTGCTGGTGGTACTTGTCCATCGGCTTGCGCTCCTGCTTCTCGCCCTTCTTGATCTCGGCGGGGCGGAGGAGGATGGCGGATGCGAACCTGCTAGGATCAGCTTGTTGTGCGGCCCATCCCGCGTCGCGCGCTCACATGTTGGGGTCGAGGCCAAAGCCCCAGCGCTTGCCGATCTCCTCGACCTTGGGCACGTCGAGCACGAACAGCGAGCGCCAGAGCGTCGCGTACTCCTCGCGGAACTGCTGCCGGAGCGTGATGTACAGCCCGTGGTCGAGCACGATGAGCTGCGGCTTGCCGCGCTTCGTGGGGTGCGGGCGCACGAGGATGTTGCCCGGGTGCGGGTCGCAGTGCACAAAGCCCCACGAGAAGGTCATGGCTGCGTTGAGCGAGATCGCGAGGTCCATCACGTCGCGCGGCTTGAGGCCCCACGCCTCGATCTGCTTCTTGTCCGTCAGGCTGGGAGTGAGCTCAGGCTGGTTGGGGAATAGGAAAGCCGACCCACCGACAACCGTCGACCCATTCCATGACCAATATCCGGTCGCTCTCGGGGTATCCCTCCTCTTTGCCGTAGACCTTCGGCACCATGATGTCGTCGCGCAGCTCGGGCGTCTGCGAGAGATACTCGGCGCACTTGCGTGCGTTGAGCGCCTCGCGGTTGAACGACGTCTCGTAGCGCATCTGCTCGGAGACGTACTTGGCGACAAAGTACACTAGCAGGTGAGCGTGAGGCAAGGAGCTCCCACCTACATGGAAGATCGAACGCCTTCTGGGCGAGGTACATCAACGTCCTGGCGGGTCAGCCCTTGCTACCTGGGTGTGTTCGATACCCACCGGTACGAGAACAAGTCCAGGTCCATCTGCTTAGCGATGGCAGGCTTCTGCACCTTGACAGCCACGACGCGGTCAGGGTTGCCGACCACCGCCTTGAGCGTCGCCTTGTGCACCTGAGCGACCGAAGCCGATGCCACAGCTTCATGGGTGAAGGTCTCGAAGATGTCCATCGGGTCGATCCCGAGGTCGTGTTTGAACACCTTGGTGTGAGCGTTGCCGGTCGAGCAGACTCACCCCAACCACCTCCTCGTAGGGTACTGATGGCGCCTGGTCAAATACGTGCGCGAACGCCACGCGGTACGGCTTCGGCAGCATCGACGCTTGAAGGCCTGAGGCATGTCTCAGCTTTACGCCCCATACTCCGCGCCATACCAATCGCCTGTCCGAGCTTGAGGTACATGCCCTGGTTAGTATCTACCACCCAGCGCAGCCTATTCGCGACACGGGTGTGCAGGGCCTCAATCTCGTCCGACTTCTCCGGCTTGAAGTTGAGTTTGTCTGGCGTCAGTGGAGCACCTGGCGGTGACTAACAGTCGAGGGTGGAGATGAGGCTGGACGGTCGGCGTCAGCACTTGCCTGTATGTTGGCCACACAATTACACGTACCCGATATACGCAGTGCGCAAGCTCCTCGTGACCGCGCTAGCATTGTACTCCCTGTCTGCGAGGTATGCGCCGCCGCCGACGGTCCCGAGCACGACTGCCCTCCCGCCCCACTTGGCCACCCGGGACCGTGGAGGGCGCGGGGGCAGCGGCTTGGCATGCGGCGGGTTGCGCGCATGCCGCGGCGCTTCAGAGTGTATCTGTCGAGAGGTGAGCTCACGAGCTCGTAGTATTGCCCGTGGCCGCATGGTAGTGGTATGGTCAAAGGACGGAGAGAGAATGGCGATTGAGTGCTTGCTTTTTGTTGTGGGGCTCTGTGCCGGCCGAACCGGCATCACGACGCGCAATGAGTGGGTCGGCCACCCAGGCACGGCTGTGGCCGATGCCGATTGTTATCAGCGGTGGTGCGTGTGTGGTGGGTGTGCGATGTTCTGACGCGGAAACTCTTGGGCCACCAACAGTGCTAATCATTCTTAACCCGTGTATTAGGCAAGTAAGTACCTGGGCGATCACTGTGGACGATCCCATTCTCGCTCTGGAATATGCCAAAGGATCGTAACCTTGACAGCGACAAGGCCATCTGTCAGCACAACAATCGTCTCACCGAGGTCCACTTCTCCCTCCATCGGGTTTGGGCTCCCCGAGCACATGACTCATGCTTATCACAACTTATGAGCTTGAATACAAGTGCATGCATGTGCTTTGTGCGCGCTAGTATTGGTTTTAAAGAGATGCATGCGTCGCCCGGCTCTGGTCGTGTGTCTCGTCGCGTCCAAGCAAGTGCCTGTGGGGCACCAGATGACCGCAAACAGCCCTCGACAGACGGAAGCAAATTCAACTTGAACATTGTGGTCACCACCCTTTGTCTGGTTTGTTGGTCGAACTGCGATCCAGCTCACTCGATCATCACCTTGTCGTCCAACATCGACCCTCAGCAAGCTTGTGGAAGCCATGTCGGCCTCACCAGCTCCAGAGGCTCAGTCTCAATGGGTATGTCGAGCTTGAGAGTTGGTTGCACAAGCTCACACACCGCGCAGAAGGAGTACAAAAACTCGGAGGGCCGTATCTACTGGTCGCATGCCGTCACCAAGCAGTCGGTATGGGAGAAGCCAGAGGAGCTGAGGGTGAGTACGATAGTCTTTGTGGTAGATACAGCTGCTGACATGCTCCCAGACCCCATTCGAGGTGCGTTGCGCCGCCAGATGCACGATCCAAACTGACCTGAACAGCGGGCTATGGCCAAGACACCTTGGAAGCAGTTCACCTCGCGCGGCAAGGCGTACTACGTCAACTCGTCGACGAAGGAAACTGTGGTGGGTAGAGAGATGGGGGGTGCAGTATGGATGCTGATGTGCCCAGTGGAACTTGCCGCCAGAGCTCGAAACGTTACAACGCAAGGTGGAGGCTGAGGAGATTGCGAGGAAGGAGCGTGAGCACCTCAAGGCGACTGGCCAGGCTTCGTGAGTTGCAGCGCTCCGCTAACTGGCAACTGACACATCAGCCCTACACCCTCTGCTAGCTCCAGAGCATCATCGCCCGACTATGACGAGCCGTCAACCGCTCTCACCCGCTTCCAGTCGCCAGGAAGTCGCGCGCCGGCACCCGAGGTCGAGACCGTCACCATTCCTCACGGCGGATTCCAGAAGGTCGAGGAAGCCGAGGCAGCATTTATCCATCTCCTCAAGCGTGAGGGAATCGACGAGAAGTGGACCTGGGACCAGACCATGCGCAAGGTCGTCTTGGACCCGCTCTACAAGGCCCTAGACACCTTGGCTCAGAAGAAGGCCGCGTATGAAAAGGTTTGTGGGGAGAAGCATTGCAGCGACTGACCCTTCCCAGTGGCTGGATACCCTGGCCAAGGAGAAGCAGCAGCAGCGCGACGCGCGTATCGCCGAGCTCCGACCACACCTCACCCGGTTGTTCACCCACTCTGGCGTCATCAAGAGCTACTCGACGATGAAGACGGCGGACAAGGCATTCGCGTCGGACAAGTACTGGCGCCGTGCCAAGCCCGACGAGCGACGTTTCATTCTGGAGGAGTACACGTCCAAGCTGCGCGCCCGCGAGGTCCAGACGCGGAAGGACGTCAAGGCGAGGAACATTTCGACGTTGACCAAGCTCGTCAAGGATCTCGATATTACAGTCACCACGCGGTGGAGGGACGCGCACGGCATCATTACGCGTTCGGACGCGTTCCGTGCGAATAACGATCTGAAGAGCGTTGAAACCCTTGACATTCTCAACGTGTACGACGATTACTCGAAGCAGCTGGAGAAGGAGTACAACGAAGAATCCAAGCGCCTGAAAACCGAGTACAGACGTCGTGGTCGCAAAGCTCGCGACGCGTTCAAGGAGCTTCTCCAAGAGCTCAAGAGCAAGGGCGAGTTGACTCGCCAGTCCAAGTGGAAAGAGACGCTGCCGAAGATTAAGGCGGATGAGCGATTCACCAACCTGGTCGGGTTGCCTGGCTCGACTCCTCTCGACCTGTGGATGGACGCTGTCGACGACTTGCAAGTCGCCGCCGAGGAGGTGGCTGCCAAGATTGAGGAGAGACTTGGGGCTCCAATCAAGCTCGAGACGACGGCGGAGGAGTTTGAGAAGCTGTATGAGGAGTCCAAGTTGGGCAACGAGTTCACGGCTGAAGAACGGAAGGATGCTCTCGATGTGGTGCGTTTGCCAGTGTTTGGTGAAATCTCCGCTGACGTTTAGATCCACGCTCGCCTCGCCAAGGCTGCCGCCGATGAGCATCGACGTGCCGAGCGCAAGCGCAGGCACAGAATAGACGACCTGCGCGACGCAATGCGCAAGGTCCAGCGCCACATTGAACCTGACACGACGTACGAGGCTGCCCTGCCGCACATCCAAGAGCTCCAAGAGTTCAAGGACATCCCCGAGGAGGAGGACCGCAAGGCTGCCTTTGAGAAGTTTACGCGCCGCATGCGTGAGAAGGAGCGCGATGGGGAGGGCTCGTCGCCGCGGCGCAAGGACCGGGAGAGGGACCGCTCGAGCAGCGGACGCGATGGTCGCGACCGCCGCGACTACAGAATGGACGTGGACGACGACCGCGACCGGCGACGCGAGCGCGACTACCGTGACCGCGAGCGCGATCGCGACCGCACAGATCGCGACTGGCGCGCGGCGCGTGACGACCGCCGTGAGAGAGACCGCGACCGCGAGCGAGACCGTGAGAGAGACCGCGACTACCGCCGCCGTGACGACCACCGCGACCGTGACCGCGACCGCGAGCGTCGTAGGGAGCGCGACCGTGAGGCAGACGACCGCGACCCCAAGCGCCAGCGAGTGTCGGACGCTGGCTCGCGTAACGACGAGAGGGAGGAGGGGGAGATTTAGGCCGGAGAAACTTTAGGGACAGAGCGCAGCCAGCACCTTGTTGTTGCGTTACTTGTCTATGCCCAACCTTGGGCGAGATGCATAATATGGAAAACGAAATGCTGGTTACGGACAGGGTTCGTATTACAGGTGCCAAACTCTCCTCCCTCTCTCTTTGTCTCTCATTCTCTAGTGGCGCTCCTTGCGCTTCTTCTTCTTGTCCTCCTTTGAGAGCTTCTTGTCGAGAGCCTTGTTGATGACGCGCTCGAGGGCGCGGCGGGTCTCGGCGTCGCTGAAGGTTTTGGGGTCAAAGTACTCTGGGGCGTTCTCGATCAACCACTCTGGCCGGACCTCGGTGACAGTGCGGATAAAGTTTGCCGTGGTGAGGACAAACTCGTTGTAGATGACCCAGTCGGGCGTGTGGTCGAGGCCGCACGAGAGGTGGAGACGGACGACCTGGTTGTCCTTGATGGTCTGGTACGAGTTCTTGTCGGCCTTGCGCGCGACCTGCATGAAGAAGCCCGAGGCGAGCGCCTGGCGGATATTGTTCCAGTAGTTCTTGTCCTCGAACGCCGTGGACACGAGGTCGAGGTCAAACTTCTCCATGCTGCGCTTGAGCTGGGTGCGCACATTGTCGGCCTGGATCAGTGACCTCTGGTTGAGGTAGTTCTGCCAGCACCAGTTCTTGGCGTCGTGCTCGTTCTGCTTGTACGCGTGGTAGACGTTGAGCATGGTCAGGTGGTCGCCGTCGGGGTGCGTGAACTGCGCCTTGGCCATGTCGGCCTCCTTGCGCTGGTTGGAGGGGCGCATGAAGACGTTGGGGACCGAGAGCATGGCAGTGAGCGAGAGGATCTCGTTGCTGCAGTTGAACTCGGGCGAGACGATGAGCATCTTGGCGAGCTGGGGGTCGAGGGGCACCTCGGCCATGAGGCGGCCCAGCTCGGTGAGGTTACCCTCGTCGTCGAGCGCCTTGAGGTAGTGCAGCAGCTCGAGGGCACGCATGATGGTCTCGGGGGCAGGAGCGTCCATGTAGTCGAAGTGGACGAGGTCCTTGATGCCGAGCTTGAGGAGCTCGAGCACAGTGTTGGCGAGGTTGGATCTCAGGATTTCGGGGTGCGTCTGCTCCTCAAGCTCCTTGACAAAGTCCTTCTCGGTGTAGAGGCGGAAGCACTTGCCGGGGCGGGTACGGCCTGCACGACCGGCACGCTGCATGGCCGAGGCCTTGGAGATGGGCGAGACAAGCAGTGACTCGACACGGATACGGGGGTTGTAGACCTTCTGCTTGCAGAATCCAGGGTCGACAACGTACACGATACCGTCGATAGTGAGCGACGTTTCGGCAATGTTGGTCGACACGACAATCTTGCGGCCTGCCAATCCCGAGCGGCTGGGGGGAGGTGCGGGGTCGAAGATGCGCTGCTGCTGGTGCGGGGGGAGGGACGAGTAGAGCGGCACGACAAGCAATGGGCCAGCCATTCCCTTGTTTGCCAGCTCCTCTCCCTCTGCGCGAATCTTCTTGCACGCGTCTTCAATTTCTTCTTCACCTGTCAAGAAGAGCAGCACGTCGCCCTCGTCCTCCGCCTGGTGGATGAAGAGCACCGTCCTGATGGCGGCTTCGACATAGTCCTGCTCGGGCTCCTGGGTGAAGAAGGTCTCGACGGGGAAGGTGCGACCAGACACGCGCACAACGGGTGCGAGGCCCGAGGGCGTGTTGTCGCCAAAGTAGCGGGCAAACTTGTCAATGTCGAGGGTGGCGGACATGACGATGATCTTGAGGTCGGCGCGGCGCTTGGCAATCTGGGCAGTGGGTCAGTATATTTGTATGCCTTGCTTCTTATCACCCACGTCCTTAAGCAGACCCATGAGAATGTCGGTGGCAAGGGTACGTTCGTGCGCCTCGTCAAGAATAATAGTCGAGTAACGCTCGAGCATCGGGTCGTTCATGGCCTCGCGGAGGAGCATACCGTCGGTCATGTACTTGAGGAAGGTGGTGCCTTGCTCGGTCATGTCCTCGAAACGGATGGAGTAACCGACCTGCTTTCCAAGCTGCACTGTAGGGAGTTAGCACGCCCAACCCCAACCAAACACCACCACCACTACTCACCGTCCATCTCGTCGGCGACACGCTTCGCGACCGACATGGCAGCAACACGACGCGGCTGGGTACACGCGACCATCTTGCCGCGGAGGTGGGGCAGGTCCGAGTAGCACACAAACTGGGGGATCTGCGTCGTCTTTCCGGATCCGGTCTGGCCCTCCATGACCGTGATCTGGTTCTCGGTGAAGACGGAGAGGAACTCGTCCATCTTGTCGTAGACGGGGAGCTTCTTGCGGCCCTCCAGGATCTTCTTGTACGAAGGGGAGAAGGGAGCGAGGCCCTTGAACGGGTTGTAGTCGCCGTCCTGCAACGTCAGCACCTGCCTGCTGCGCCCCCCCATCTCGCTCGCGAGCCCAACTCACCATGATCTTCTTGGCCTGCGCCGTCGTCACCTTGCGCGGCACGAGGCCCGCGAGCGGGTTGTCGACCTTGCCGTTCGACGTCGAGCCATAGCCGTTCGACAAGTCGCCCGCGGGGCTCTGCGCGCGCTTGTCGCCGCTCAGGTGCGCGCTGGGGCCGTTAGCAACAACAAACAGGCCACTCGGCACACTACGACTCACAGGTACGGGTTCTCCTTGGGCGTCGAGGCGCCCGGAGTCGAGGGCTTGGAACGCTTGGCGGGTGGCTCGGACATTGTTGATCGATCTCGAGCTCGCTGCGATGCACCCAAGGTGAGATGGAGTGTATGAAAGGTGGGTTGCAGGCTGCAGTGTGCCATTGACATCTTTGGGCGGCAAAAACCACTGAACTTCTTCAAGGGGCGGGCCTATTTCAGGGTCAAAATATTAGGCACCCATTGCCACTCTTCACGCCTACAGACGGAAACACGAACTCGTCGCGTTGAACGTATCGAAGTAGATGCATACAATCGTTGACAACAAATGCCATGCAGGCAGACAATAGACCCTCTCAGTCGCTCACTTCGCTGGCGCTCTCGACCTCGTCGTCTTCCGCAGCGCGATTGTCGTCGGCAAAAGTACCAGGCTCCTCAATGCTCTCTGCGTCGGACGCCGAGTGGATAGACTCCATGTCGTGGTCGCTTGGGCTGTGCACTGACTCGGGGTGCGTCTCGACTGGAGGCGGCGTGCCCTCATCACTGTCCGACTCGCTGTATTTTTCCTCCCGTGGTGTAAGAGCAGGCTTGACTTCCCGGGGCGTTGGGGCTGCAGCGGCGTAGGTATCGGCGGCGGCGTCGTCGCTGCCGTCGCTGTCGCTCCCATCGGATGTGTACTTCTCCTCGCGTGGCGTCGGCGCATGTTTAGGCTCCCTCGGTGTAGGCGCATAGTCCTGTTCGCTTTCGCCATCCTCCACGTCGTCGTGACTGTTGGGCGCGTCCTCGCTGAAGTGGTCTGCTGGGGGTGGACTATCGCGCTCGTCATCACTGGGGTCGAGTTGTTCAAAGTCAATCTCGCTGTCGTCGTCGTCGGTGTCCTCGTTGTTGCTGGTGACCTCGTCGTCGCTGTTGAGTAGCAAGATAGAATCCCCGTCTTGAACAATAACGTCGCTCTTGTAATGCTGCCGGGCCTCTTTCCGCTTGCGCCCCATAAACATGCTGTCCGACATGAGACGGCGATACCTGCGCTGCCGGCGTGCAGTCTCGGTATAGACAGCTATGGACCTATAGGCTATGATGTCAGTACTATCCAGTTCACCAGACATACCCTCTTGTGCGTGGAGAAGATCAGTAAGCTCGTCGAGCCCGTCGAGGTCCTCAAACTCCTCAACATTACGACGGCGCTGGCGCTTCCGGCGGTCCTTCGTTCCGTTGGCATGATTGGCATCATCATCGTCGTCTTCGTCGATATCGCCCTCAGGCGCATCCTCGAGCCATGGTGTCGTGTCGATAACTTTATCCGGGTTATCCTCGTCCACCGCGGCCCAAAGCTCCTTCATAAGGACATTGTCGAGCTTCTTGTCCGCCTCCTCGAGCGCGGCGTCCAGCTCCTCGTCCTCTTCGTCGGTCTCTGTCGACACGGGAGCTGCCTCCGGGGCATCGTCGTCGACCCGTGGCTCGAGGCCCCAAAAGGACGACCAGGGCGGGAGGTCATCGTGCCGCTCCTGAGGTGAGGCGGGGTCGCTACGAGCCGATGGGGTGGTCGGCGTAGCTACTGTCGAGCGGGGCCGAGGTGAAGCCACCGGTGTGGTCGCTCGTGACCGCTCATGAGGAACGCCGCTCGGTGCTGGAGACCCTGGGGCTGGGTTGGAGTCGCCATTCTCCCGCCGTTGCGCAGCGACCCAGCCGTTGACGATATCAGAGAGAATAGTGTACGGGCGAGGCTCGCCCCGCAGGGCACGAGCTTCGTTGACGTGCTCCAGGTCGACCTCTTCCGATCCCGTCAGGAGCGCCTGTTGCTCGGCGAGCAAAATCGTCTCGTAGACCAGGGGCTTGAGATACACGAGCAACTCGGCGTAGAGTTGGGCGATCAACTCGAAAGAGACGGTGTCCGCCGCCGCGCCTGTCCGTTCCCGGACGAGCTCCATGAGCTCAGCGACGCGCGAGAAGTCAAACACGTCCCATCCGAGTTTCGTGACATGTGCGCGCACGCCGAGGTCCTTCATCCTCGCAACGTGTGGATCGACTGGCTCGGCGGCCGCCTCTTCCTCCTTCTTTGCCTCCAAGACGCTCCGCATACCAATGGCATGTTTGAGCGCCTTGTCCTTGTCGGTCGTGAGGATGAATGCGCCGTCCGGTCCGCCGGCCTGCTCAATCTTCTCTGCTGTCCACCCCTGCTCGATCAGTCGCTTGCGCCGGTACGCTTGTCGGGCGGATCGCCGAGTGAGGAGAGTCCGCAGTCGCTTCTTCTCCTCAGGGTTGCGCTCGCGTTTCGGTATTGCCTGCAGCTGTTCGATCTCGATGTTATCCTGTTCGAACGGGTCGGGTTCTTGTTCCTCGTTTTCGGTTTCCCGTGCCTCAGCAAGCACCGCCAACTCGTCGTCTTTGAGCGCCGCATCGATGTCGTAGAGTTGCTCCGGGCCGATCTGTTCTCCCCATCGCGCCAGTTCGCGCCGGTACCCCGCTGGCGCGGTCGCCCTCGCAACTGCCTGTTCCACCGCCTCTCCCAGCTCATCCTCGAGCGCGGTCCACTTGTCATCGACCTCGAGTGCGCCAGAGTCGAACACGCGATCCCGCCACTTGGCCAAGTCATCGTTGGTGTCGCGACGCCGGCCGAGAGTTCTCACAGCGTACGCCAGGCAGTCGAGGTATATCTGAACCTCCGCCTGCGTTTTTCCCACCTCCTCTGCGATGAGGTCGGGGCGCAGGCGCGAGTGCCGAGCGAGGGACGCGAAGAATGCGCCCTTCTCGTTCGCCGTCCACGTCGTCAGGCCGGGCGGGTAGATCGATACGTTGAGCGGGCGATACTGGCCGGTGGCGTTGAGCCGCGAGGTCGCAATGTGAGACGAGATATCGGCATAGTACCAGTCGAAACCGCGCGGCCCTTTCTCGATGCGCTGGCGCTTTCGCCGTGGCCGCGAGGGTCCAGCTTCGGCGTTGTCTGCGCGGGTCAGCGAAAGACGAGGCGGACAACCCACTGTCTAGTAAGTTTGGGGGACTTGGGCGTGTACCCTCCACGGGAGACGGCGCCTCGTCGCCGTCCCTCATCCCCGTAGGAGCAGATGTGCTGGAATCGTGGTCGAGAGTGGAGATGGAGGAGGGACAAGATGACAGGACGTCGAGGTGATTGTCGTTCAAACATTTAGGAGCTGGGGTCCCCACACTTGTTGACAACATATTTGCTTCCGCTCACCAAGGCCTGACGGGAGCCTTTGGACAGAGGTTATGAGTTGGTGGCACTGTGCACACTGCGATTGCGTGCATCTCGAAGTGCTGAGGAGCACTGGGGATGCTGCTCGGGTCTCTGACACAAGGACGTAAACTGTAACGGCAGGCTTCCACCAAATGATGAAACAGAGCCGACCACTTCGCTCGGCAGGCCAAACCAGACCACAACCTTCATATCCTCATACACAACAGGAAAGATAAACTACAGGCTCTTTTGAGACGACAGCACTGCTGTCCGCGGGTATGTATGGATCTATAAATCATCAAAGAACAAGGGGCTCTCATCCTTAGTAACCGTCGAGCTCGGGGGGCTCCTCATCCTCGGCGACGCGCGTGTTGACGAGCTCGCCAGAGTACTTCATGCGCACGGCCATGCGGATGCGCTCCTCCCACTCGCGGAACCACTCGCCCTCGCGCCGGCCGAGGAGGTAGTGGATGCCCCTGGGTCCACGGTGGAGGAAGGGGTATCTCGGCACCTCGGGATGGAGCTTGAACATGGCCGGGAGGCGGTCGCGGGCATGGTCGATCGTCTCGCCGGGGAAGGTCGATGGGAGAGGAGGGTAGAACTTCATGCCGTAGCTCGCGACGGCGACCTCGTACGATCCGCCGCCGTATCGCGACAGGCGCTGCCAGATCCAGATGAAGGGGTAGATGCACGTCACGCAGAGCATGATGAACCAGAACGGGTGGTTGACGATGCGGACGAGCCAGTTGTCGGGGCGCACGACGACCTGGTAGTCCTCGTCAAACTGGTAGTCGATGTGGACGTTGTAGCCGTCGAGCATGCCATCGTATCCTGTCGAAAGGATGGCTCTCTCAATGGCCATCTTGAGGTTGGCGAGGTCCCAGCCCCAGATAGCCTTGGAGAGGGTGAAGCTCTTGAGGATGCCGGGGTCGGCGCAGTACGCCTCGCACCATTGGCGGAGCGGGGTTTCGTCATCAGTGTGCATCTGGCCACCGAGGAGGGCCTCCTCGTCAGTGCCGAGCGCGATGGACGCCGACGGGACGCGATTGTAGGTCGTGCGGAACTCCTCGTCCGCCTCCATGTCCGACCACGGGGCACGTCCGCGCATCTTCATGAACTGGGCCCAGGCGTCCCAGCGGCTGTTTTCGCTCCACGACGCAACCTTTCCACGGCTGACAGTGCCGAGGAAGGCGTTGGGCGCGACGGCCGTGCCGTACGTGCGCTGGAAGCCGCCGCGGTAGGCGGGCACATGGGCGCGCTTGGCCTGCAGGTGCACGTTGGCGTAGTTCTCCGTGTGCTCGAGGATGGGGGTCAGGTCGATGGTGAAGTCAAAGTCGACGACCGTGTACTTGGTCCCAGCATGCACGTGCTGCGGCGAGCCGTTGGAGATGACCATGCCCGAGTGCGATGCGGTTTCCTGGTGAGTTCCTGCGACGTCAGCATTCGTTTCTCTCAATGCACCACAACCCCAACTCACCCTTGCAGCGGATCACAACCTTGGGGTGCTTGAGCGCCTGGGCGCGGATAAAGTCGTACAGGACGACGGGGTCGTTGAGCTGCTTGTCCCAGCTCTCGAGGCGGCCGTTCTTGGTGGCCTTGCCGACAAAGTGCGTCTCGATGGTCGGCAGCTCGCCGGCACGCGTGCGCGTGATCAGTGGCTCGCCGTTGGGCGGGCCAGTAAACAGTGCGTCCATGTTCTCAGGCCAGGCGCGCGACGGCCCAGCGGCAGCACCACTCGAGCTGCCACCAGCAACAGACGGCGCCGAGGCCGACGGCGTCGAGATGCTGTCATACGATGGTGGCACGTCGTCGAGCAGGCCGTAGCCTCCCGACGCTGGGGGCGACGTCCCCGAAGCCGACGACGGTGAGAGCGGGTTGAACACCATTGGTGCTGTGGTGTGATGTACAGTGTACAGTGTACAGTGGTTGGGGGAACAAGGACGCTTGCGCTTGCGTGTCGCCGCATTCACTCTTTAAACCCACCAGCGAGCCACGCCAAATGCTGTGCACCGTCATATTTCCCGTGCCGAAAGGCGCGTCCCATTTCGGCTCCGCGACTTGCAACCTTGGCAACTAGGAATTCAGCCAAACCCCCATTGTGTCCCCACTGTACAAACAACAGTCAAAACCCTCACAGCGGTGCTAGCAGCCTAAACACCATGCCCATCGGCCCGCAGCTCCCACCACATCTCACAGGCAACCACAACTCCGCCGGCCCGTCGGACGACGAGGACGATGGAGCCTTTGGACCAGCTCTCCCACCAGAGCTGGCAGCCAAGCGGAAGCTCGGCCCGCAGCGACCACCGTCGAGCGACGACGATGATATCGGCCCATCAATAGGCCCTGCGCGGCCCACGGGTCCTGCACTGCCTGGGCCATCACTCCCGAGCACGAGCGGGCCATCGCGGCCACCGCCAGGCCCAGCACGCCCTCCGGCACCCGACTCGGACTCGGACGACGACTTTGTCGGCCCACGGCTGGACGACATCGGCCCCGTGCCGGCACGTTCTGCGGCCGACGAGTTCCGCGAGCGTGAGCGGCAGCGGTGGGAGCGCGAGAAGGAGAAGAAGGAGGGGCCAAAGGTCACGCAGCGCGAGGAGTGGATGCTCGTCCCGCCGTCGAGCGGGAGCTTGTCTTCGCTCGACCCGACAAAGCGGCCGACGTCGTTCAACCGTACCTCCAAGGCGGCGATCACGCCCGAGGACCAGACGATTTGGACCGAGACGCCGGCGCAGAAGGCACAGCGCCTCGCAGACGAGATGGCAGGCATCAAGCGCAAAAAGGACGCCCGGCCGGATGTCGAGGAGGAGGACGAGAGCGAGCGCAAGCGCCGGAGGCAGAGGGACCGCGATATCAGGGAGGGTGTGGAAAAGCACAACGTGAGTGGTGTGGCTTGGTGCAGTGCTAACCTACAGACGTCGACGCGCGGTGCGTCGCTGCTGGAACAGCACCAGAAGAAGAAGGCTGCCGGCAAGGACGAGGACGACTTCCAGCCCATCTGGGACCGCGAGAAGCACATGGGCGTCACGGGACGCCTCCTCACCGACCAGGAGCGCAGCCAGAAGATCCGTGACGCGCGTGGCCTCAACGACCGGTTCGGGCACGGCAAGGGCGGTGCGTACGCGCAGTAGGAGCGAGCTGTATACTCGCATGTAATCGCATGTAACGATACTATAGAACATATGTGGAGATGGGGCGGGCGGCAATAGCTCGCCAAATCTAGGTGTAGCGCTGGACGACGACAGCGTTGGCGAGCTTGGCCTCGGCCACCGTCTCGGCGTCCTTGAGCTCGCGCGACGGGAAGGTAGTCTGGAGGATGAAGGGGCGTGGATCGGGGCGCGAGGCCGCGACGTACGCGCGCAGGTCGGCGACCGTGTGGTCGAGGTTTACGCGCGCGACGAGGCGGCTGCCGTCGGCGAGGCGGAGCTGGACGCTCGTGGCGGGCTTGGACGCGTCGACCGTGATGCTCGGCGTCGCCGTTGCGGCGGGCGTGCTCGCCGCAGGCGTTGGCGCTGCTGCCGTCGATGACGACGACGACCCGGCGCCAGCGACAGCAGGCACGGGCGAGCCGAGGCGGTTGCCGCCGCCCGAGAAGGGCTTGGAGACCTTGGGCGCGGGCTTGTAGTCCTCGCCTGTGCGCTGCTGGACGACGAGCTCGAGGGGCTGGTCATACGACACGTTGAACAGGCTGACGGGCGCGCGGCCGGCGTGGATAGCGGCCAGGAGCTCCTGGTTGCCCGGCGCGTCGTAGCGGTACAGCTCGCCGTCCTCGATGCTGAAGCCGTCGCGCCAGAACGTGAGCGTGCGCTGCTGTACCTCGTCGGTAGACGGCGCCGCCGGTGCCTCGCCGACCGTCGTCGACTCCTGCTCGTCCGAGCCGAGCGTGTGCCCCACCGACGACCACGCGTCGCGCGGCGCCGGGCTGGAGCGCGACGGCGGGCCAGAGCTGGCAGGTCAGCGCGCTCATGGTCGCGTAACCCACCTCATCGCCTGCTGCAGGATGTCCTCGACCATGCTGCGCGCGCTGCCCCCGTGGCGGCCGGTGCTGCCTGGCCCGTCGGGGCGTGCCGGTCCGTCGGGGTTCTGCACCGCGAGGCCGCTGCAATGTCAGCTAGCGCACGGACGGGGGGTCTGGTCAGCTCACCTGCGCTCGCCGCCGGCATACAGCTCGGCGCCTTCCTGGTCCTGGCGACGACGCGGGGGGTCACGGCTCTGAAAGTGTCAGCCTTCTTCTGTCCTGTCCCGCACGGCACCCACGATGTCGCCGAGCCCGGCGACGCGCGACCCGCTCGGGCTGGCCCGTCCCGAGTCGTTGTTCCAGTCGCCGACGCGCCCGACGCGCGGCGCACTGCGGCCCCACGACTCGGGGAGCGCGGCGTCGTCGACTGGGCGCCCGTCGAGCGTGTAGCTGCGCTTTGGGGGTTCGTCGTTGTTTGACATTGTGATGTGGGGGGGAGGTGGGTTGGATGAAGAAGGCAGAATTGATACAGAGACGGTTTATCAGCGGGGGCGGTGGAGGGTGTCATCGGAGCGGCGAGGTGGAGGCGGTTCGAGGTGGTTCCGTCGGCCGTCACAGTGTGTTGCCCTGTCTGTTCGTCTTGTGCTCTTCATTAGAACAATGCACAGCGACACGAGCGGCAAGAATCAAATGCAGGTTGAGTGAGGTTATTGAATGCTGCAGACTGACAGATTACAGAGGGCTGTCGCTCTGCGTCACTGGGAGTAGCACCGCGAACAACGGCGGTGCCGCCGAGAGCTTGCCTCCCCTTGCCCCGGTGAGCAGCGGCATGTCTCCTGACTCTTGCCCAGTCGCAATCCCCTCCGCGGAGACCGTGCGTCAAACACAAGAGGCAGTTGAAAGCGACACAGAGTGATCAGGGCTTATCTCACTCCTCAACAAGTGACTCGCCATACATTGGCGGCGCTGTTACATTTTCTACTGAAGCTGGCGCTTCGCGGCACACGAGTCGGTGCGAAGACTTCGGCCGATGTGAGAGGTGGTGAGGTGCTCTTCACGGGTCTCTACTCACGTCACCGCCCCGTACTCACATCATGGTCGGCCTCCCAGGGTGCCGGTTCCCTAGGCGTGGGCAGAGCCATGGCGAAGAGTGCCGACTAGCTTTCCTCGTGCTGACAATGCCGGGCAGGTGCTCGTGCGCCACCGAACTCTCATTGAACAAACTCCAACGACATTGTGCATGTTACTGCACCTTATAATCGAGAGGCTGTACCGGATCCTCCTTATGGTGCGCCTCAGGTGAGGACTAGTGGCCGAGAGGCAACGCCTCGGCTCTGCGGCTCTGGGCCTGCGAGACCACAACTAAGTGGCTCCATGGATTTTTGGCAGCAGTGATAAGCATGGACTGTGAAGGACGTGCCCTCAACCATGGCCCATAAGCCACTCTTAGGCAGATCGAATGCCAGGCTCAAAGGAGCTCCATCAAGTGTCCGGCCACGTTGACTTCGACTCGTCGCGCCTGTTGTCGCCGACGCTGTGGCCACCTTGTGAGGCGCTGTGAAGCCATGCGAGCGACACGAGTGCCTCGGGTCCCGTTCTCACAGAGCCCAGTCTGAGGCCCCAAGATCCACCATTGCTGCCGGTGTCTCTCGTTCAACGGCGCACGACGGTTTCTAGGGGTGCAGCTGGTCGCGCGAGCCGGCACAGGATCCAACGTCGCTCCCTCAGTCGCCGCATGTTCAACTTCGAGCCTAAGAGTTCAGCAATCCTGCCGCGTTGTCAATGCTGATTCTTTCAGCCTGGCAACGCCGCTTACAATCCTGATACCTGAATGGATAGTCCCAAGGTGCTCCTCTGCGTCGGGTTCGCGGAGCTGACAGACACAAACAACGGGAACGAGAACGCCAATGACGGTAGCAAGACATTGTTTTGGGATCGCAGACAGGATCTCGGAGATCCACACCGTCCCGCGCGAGTGGTTCGGGTCGCCGCGGCATTGAGATAGCGCTTCAAATGGCGAGGGGACCCAGCGACAGGCGTTGTTGACGATCCTCACCGGCGGTCGCCGCCACCGTCCAGCTTCACCTCGACCGCTGATCATCAGTACTACGGCTTCCCCGTCGTCCTCGGCTTCCCCGGCTTGCGTCTCGCTCCTTTCCCTCGCTCAGTCGTCTTCAGCGCTCATCTGAAACATCTCCCATACCACCATACTCGGTCGGCTCGATCACATTCCACTCCGCCCGATCAGCTGCAACTCCGCCGGATGGACGCGTGGTGGGCACATGCGCGTGCCGGGATCTGCATCCGAAGGTATGCGTCAAGTCTTCGCTGGGAGAAGCAAAGTCGCCACTGAGAGAGGCGATGTTGGCACTCGGAGGGCAATTGCGGGCCTTTGCGGTTTCCATTAGGTCAGTGGCGGTCAGACTGACCTTCATGAGTTCATGTTACTGGGCACCACTCGCACCAATCGCTCTAATTCGAGGTGACAACTGGATGTCGCGCCCCAGCTCTGCGTTGTGGCTTTGGAGCGGTGCTGACTCTGTTAAAGGCTGTCAGTTCCCCGGGGGGAGCGAGAGAAGCGGAACTTCCCGCCAACTCCGTCGTGCCACGCCAAGGTACACAAGGAGGCGTGAGCTGCACCTCGCTCACGACGGGCGGCGTCCTGCCGTGGTGGTCGTGTGGTCTTCGTCGTTGCCTTCGTCATGGTCGGGATGGTCTTTTCGAGGTCCTCGCGCTCCGTTTAGTTCTGGATTGACCGAACCCAATGTCACTCGACATAGCTGAATTGAGGTGGGCTGGCCGGAATGCCGAGTTGCAAGTTCATCGTTGGCACTGTCACTCGGGTGACAAAGGAGCTGCTAAGGGTGGGCTGAAGCGGTAGCTAGTCAACTCAACAGGAGGCAGGAGGGGGAACAGTTGGAATGACAAGTCGGCTGCAGAATTACAGGCGATTCACAGGCAGATTCAGCAATAGTAGACTGGTCACAGCAAGCTGCCACTCCTGCCACTTGTTGCATCCGACCCCTTCCTTCCCCGGGGATACAAAGCGCCGAAAAAATTCATGCAAGAGGAGCTGCATCAAGTCAAGTAAGGTTGCGGATGTGCATGAGGGGGTGAGACCGACGTTCCCTGCTCCACAAGGTCAACAAGTCAGTTGTCGATCGATGGTGAGAAATTCGCCACAAACAAGCACACGCCCGACGGTCTGCCGCGCTGGAGTGCGTTAACGAGTCCAGACTTTTGCGATCGATCGACAGGACCGACCGCCTGACGCATGGCCGCAGACTCGGAACGAAACTACGCCGCCGCCGCCGGGTGCCCGAGCAAGCGCAAGTGTCCGCGTGTCGCGTAGCGGAGGAAACGGAGGAAAGCGGCGTCTATCCAACGTGACTGCGGCGTTGTCGCCCAAGTCACCAAAGTGGTGTCTGCGGCGTTGTCGCCGACGTCTTCCGCTCCCCGCTCCACTCCCACGCCGCACAGCCTCTCGGGCGGCCGCGAGGGTACTAGTAGCTTGCGGAGCGGGGGATTATGGGTGTACCTGCGCTGCCCCGGCGTCGTCGCTCGGTCTTGGCCTGGGTGGCCTTGGGTGCGATCGCCTGCGGTGACCTCTGGCCAAGGCAAGGCCAAGTCGTGTCCGACAGGTGGCAGCGTGTGGAACGTGGATCCATGTGGCGTGTGTGTGCCGTGGTGCCGTGGTTCGTGCCGAGGTCTGGCATCTCGTCTCGGTGCCTGGAGCTCGGTCTAGCTCCAGCAGCTAGTGCCTAGATGTGGCGTGTGAGTCGCCGTGGTGAGACGCGGGTTCTGACTCCGACAAGATGGAGGCCAGGCGAAGGCTGGGTGGCCGCGGCTTGTGAGGCGAGTGTGACGCCGAGCCCTGCCGGCCGGGCAGAAGGATCAATCAAGCTCAGCTGGGTCGTCATGGGATTGGGATTCCCAGGAACGCTCGAATCCAGCAGCGAGCGGGCGTGACAGACCAGGTGGGTGGGCAAGGCAATTGACAGCGGTGTGAAGGCTGTTTGGATGCCTCCTGCGTCGAGAATAGTGGTTCGGCGGCGTCGAGGCAGAAAATCGGGGTTGCCTTCTGTGGCATTCGGCGGCTGGGCCTCAGGTAGGTCGATTCTGCTGGTTTTGCAGTGCTGTCGTTCGTGGGAGATGATGCGACTCTGATCGTGTGCGACGCCGATCAGCGGCGTGAACAACAAGGTCCCAGCCCCTCCGAGGAAATGGCGCCCCCTGGTACACTCGAGCTCCATACACTGCACTTGAGCTCGAGCAGTTATTGTCGGAGGCAACCCTGGCTTGGGTTCTATTTAGCGAGGTCATGGCGTCTTGCTTGGTATCCCAGGATTATCGTGGCTGTGGCTGTGATATCGATCGACATGGGTGCGAGGTTGATTAGCAGGGCACCGCCATTGATTGAGGTGGCGGTGGAGTTCTCCGTCTCGTCCTAGGCGTTTCACGCACCCGACGCGGTCTTGAAAGCATCCGAGGACGGCATGGCTTGACGCCTCTAGCCTGTCATGTCCTTGAAGGTAGATGAATACAAGGTTGCGTCGAACAGGGAGTGGCTTGGGGGCGAGCAGCGCCACGCGCCACGAAGCCACCGCACTGTCCGCTCCGGCTCGAGCTCCAGCTCGTCCCTCTTGTCCACCAGCACACAAAAACGCAACGCTCTGCGCGCGCCTCTTCTCCGCCAGGGAGTCGAACCCTGCTCTACCGCGAACGATCTCTCAATGAGAGGCGGTTATACTAACCGATATACTAGCGAAGAGGATGGTGTTCGGCGCTGGTGGGATCGTGCTGAGCGCAGTGGCGGTGGCGAGGGGGGTGTCGAAGGGATTGAGGGATTGCTGGGCTCATCGCTGCACTTCTTTGCAGCTGCTGTGCTGAGCTATCTTGCTGTGTCGTTGTCCATTCGCCCACTCGTCGTCCATGTTTGGAACGCCTGGGCACATGACCCGTGCTGGGAGTGTCAGGTGTCCAGCTTGAGCGAGGCCTCCCATTCCACGGTGGTGCCACACACACCCTCGTGATCCATGCTCCGACACCACATGCCACCTCGTGTGCCAGATCCCTGGCACTCACTGTGCCAATAGCCCACTAGAACTGCGAGGTGGCGACGCCTCCCCACTCACATCCGCGCTGTTTCGTGCCGGCATCGTCTCGGGTGCTCAAACGGATTGTCTTTGACGGCATCGTTTCGGGTCCTGGAACCTTCAGTTAACCAGTCGCGCATGGTTGGTAGCTGGAAGGGACGACATCTTGAACAGAGCACACACAACACGGGAGAGACGGGCCTGAGTCACGTTGAAACAGTTCCGAACGTCAGACTTCATCATCACCCGGTTGTCGGTAGGAAATTACCGTCGTGCGCTGTCGCCTGTCGTGTGGTCAAGTCACCGACCGACGAGTACCTTTTCGCCAGGTGCTACTGACCGACTGCCGTCTGGGTAATCTCCGACGACGCGGGGAGGGTAGAAGGTACCAGTCGGAGATTGCTGCTGGTCTTGCGACTCCTTGTACCCCTTCCGGAGGTGTGGGACGTTGTTTCCCAGAATTGAATTGTGAAGATCGGGTCCGTTCCAATGCACGCTAGCCTGTGTGCCAGCTGCGTGGAAAACTCAAGCAGCTGGGAGTGGTGTCCAGCCCCCGCTGCCCCCCTCCCTGCAGGAGGCCAGCAGTGCCGATCAGCGCCACACCACGCTGCTGCTGTCGACGGCTTGGCGGCGATCCTCTGCGGCGCTGCGAGCGGCGCTGCGGCGCCCCTGCACTGCGCCACCTCCGGTGCCGTCCGATGCCCTGTTTCACCGGGCGGCGGCGGCGGCGGTGGCGTTACGAATCGGCGTCGTGTCCTCCTTGCTGCTGCTGTGATGCGACATATTGCCCCGC
This sequence comes from Vanrija pseudolonga, assembly GCF_020906515.1. NCBI lineage: Eukaryota > Fungi > Basidiomycota > Tremellomycetes > Trichosporonales > Trichosporonaceae > Vanrija > Vanrija pseudolonga. Next base: position 2,254,584 of record NC_085851.1, on the reverse strand, counting down.
CTTGCCGTTGCTGCCAGTCGCCGTCCGCCACTTCGTGGACACGCCACAGGCGTGGTCGTGTTAGGCACCAATGTTTCCCCACGCCTCCGAGCCGAGAGGAGAACCGAGAGCACCCTCGACGCCCGACGACGCCTTGGGTCCTGGGTGCGAGCTGCCGGCGCCGTCAAACCCCATCTTCCAGAGGCAGCGGTAGATACTGTCCATGTCCTATTTTAGTTGCCTTGCTTGTTACCAGATTGTACATTGTTGGATGCGCTGTCGGATGGCGTTGGACGACCAGAGGAGTTCGGTCGGCTCTGAGCAAGCCGAGAACTCACCGCGGGGGAGCTAGCTGGTAGTTGGGCCATGCTAGAGTCCCCCATCTGCCCACCTACGGCAAGTGTCCAAGTGCTCGAGGTCCGCCGAGGTCGTCGTTCAATGCACGAGAAGGCAAGTAAGTGGCATAGGCAGCCGAGTGCAGCACTGGGGAACGACGAATGGTTCGTGGTTGACCAGATCTGCTGCAATCCGCGGAGCGACATTTGATTTGTTGCTGCCCTGTCAATGGCACGCCGCGGTCGTCGACGCTTCCCCTGTGGTATGAGGTTGCTTGCACATCCGAAAGGGCAGAATCGCCAGCTTTGGCAACCGCCGACCCGGAGGTCTATGCGGCTCCGCGCGGTGGAAGCAGGGCATTCTCCGAGCGTGCGTCGTGCGTGCGTGTGTGCGTTGGGTCCCAAGTGTGTCCGGGTGCGTGTGTCCGGGTGCGTGTGTGTGTGTGTGGGTGTGGGTGGCCGTTCCTAATTCCTGCCGAGCGAGGCGTGTGCGAGTGCCATGTGCCACGGAGGGACTAGTCGCAAGTGGTTTGTGCCCATGCCTACACCCGCGCGACTGCCTACTACAGTACATCCCTCCCTGTGACCTGGCCTTGAGCAGAGAGCATAGAGCAGATGCGGCAGGGAGGCGCAACGCACAGTAGCAGCTGCCCGGCACGGCCAGGAACTGACCGTGGCACCAACCTTTAGCATCCAGGTGGTGCCTCAATAGTACGACGGAGGATAGTTCCTGGATTTGCATAGCGACCAGGCCAGGTCCATATGCGCCAGCGACTATCCCAACCGCGCCGAGCATCGCCGAGCGACAAGCCTGGTTGTCACCTGTGCGGGGTCACCGCTCGGGGCTCGCTCGGCGCGAACCGTCGTCGTCGACCATGTGCTGCGCACGTACTTTGGTTCAGAGGAGGTGGAGCGAGGACGAGAGAGAGAACAGAGAACCGGAGGACCGGCGTTACGCCTCGCGCTGCAGCAGCTGCTCCTTTTACTGCTGCTGCGCAGAGTGTGACGTGCGGGCTAGCCAGGTCCTATCGCCGCCGCGCCCCGCCCGTTCCCGTCAAGCGCGGCATACGGAGCTGCCGCGAACCGAGGTGCTACTTTGCAACACACTCGCGACCATCCGACCATGCCTAATTGAGCGCCACGAGCGGGTCACACCCCTTGCCTTGCCATATGTGAACCGTCTCCCCCAAATGCCAGTTTCAAGGTTGTCACTCTCGTAATGGTAACGGTATCCCTCCTGTAAACTTATGGTCGCCCGCCACAAAACATAAACCTAATCTGGATTTCACCTGAATGCTGCCGCTCTTGAGACGCTTTCGCTCCAGTCGACGACACGCCGACGCAGCATGCATCCTCCCAGTATGCTACAAGAGAAAACGTCTGAGGCTCAATGCGGTGTGTGGGGAGCCAGCCGCTGATTCGTCCGAGGATGATGCGGCGCGCAAGAGTGGATTAGGGATGGCGCCAGATCCGTTTGGCAGAGCCGGCACTCGCTTGCCGGTTGTCGCGTGGTGGTGTGGTGTCGAAGCTTACCTTTCCAACCAACCCCATGCTCAACATTGTCACCTCTGCAGCGTTCACTTCCTCGCCGAGCTCCCCCGGTCGTCTGACTCTCTCAAGCCCAACTTCCCATGCACCCCTCAAAAGTTTTCTGTCCGACATACCGTTCAGAAACGCCCCACTACGGACCCAACGTTGCCCAATGTCGGCATTGGTCCTGCCCACAATAGTCCTATGTGCCGTCATAGGCCCCAACACGTCCCACCCGCGCCGCTGATTCCGTATAATCGTCACTCACTCAACTTCTGACAACTGGCCGCAGGCAACTCCACCACCGCGACGAAGCGTCTATAGACGGCGTTTACTGACATATTTGCCTCATCGCCTCATCGTAGACGGGTCAATGTGACACGGCGACACGAAAGTTTGGGGCCAGTTTACGCAAACACCAACAAGCTATGGGGTACGTGACGCGCATCTGTAGTTCCGGAGAGACGACACGGATCTCGATATCCCCGTCTCCCCCGACGCGACGTCATCGGTGCACGCCGGCCCATCCTCTGCGCTCGCTTACAGCTTTCAGACTCCCCCATGTCCAACAACGGCCAGCTGTTGTATGTAGGGGCTGCGGAGTGAGAGGAGGTGGCTATTCTGGCAACCAGGTGAGTGGTGTAACAGGAACATATACCGCCCTCGCCCTTGTGGTGCAGAACCAAGTCGGGCCGTGTTCGGCACCCAAACTGCCTGTGCACGCACGCCTCCGCCCGAAAGCTTGCTTGTGCTTGCGTCTACATGCAAGGGACCGAACATGCTTGAAGCGAGCACGTTGGGCACTGTCCACAAGTTTGAGCGCCGAGGGCACGATCAAGCATATCGGTGGAACCATGCTGGATCTCCTCGCACATCCGGCTCTCGGTGACACCATGACACCCAAACCGAACCGAGTTTCAATGTCGGTGCTTGATGCCCGCCCAGGGCTGAAACTGGGGACAGCCGGTGGCTTGCACAGCAATTATAGCCTGACCCAGACTTGGGCGGTGACTTTCTGCGCAGAGCAAACTCGAGCGAACCCTAGGAACCAGCAATGGGCTGGGTCGACGGTGCAGCGCTTATGGCCTACAACATACCTCACCAGACAAAGCTGGATTGGCCGTGCACAGTCATCGTTCCACCCAACTACGTCCTCGGCAGCAACCCCCCCGTTCACGCCGCTTCACAGCTCCCCAAGACACATGGCACTAGTGAGATCCCTTCGGGGTCGCTTATCGCTAATCGCACTAGACTGTTGGAGCGCACCTTCCAGACTCTACTTGCCGCCCTTAGCCGGGGTGGGGAGAAGCGTGACCATTCCAGCTATCGTGGCGCGCGATGCGCTAGACGTTCCGGGAGCGACTGGCGTAATTACAGGATCTAGATTCGTCGACGCCAAATACGTCAGCACAAACCTGTTTGCTTCGTCATTCGCGTTAGAGCTAGAGAACCGTGTCACCATCGCCGTGGATACGCGCAACACAGTGCAGCGGGCAAGGTCGCAGGCCTCTGCGGAGCCACGCAAGGACAGGCACCCGCCGTATTCACGGCATCCACCCACCCATCTAACCTCTGACCGTTGACAGACTAGATGTCGAGGCCAGCAACTTTCGAGATGTGACCTTTGGACATGTGGAGCGAGCGGATAGATACCTAGCGCCGGGGCGCTGCGCGCCGAAGGGATGTGCACCTGCCCGTGGGAACCTATTGCGGTAAGTGACGGCCATTGTCGGGCCTTGCGTTAAGCAGCTGACGTACAAATTGAGTACAAGGTGCTACCCCTTGGGCTGGGCGGCTGCCAGGCCGAACACCGGTCCGGCAGCCGGCCTTACTGCAGGTGACAAGCAATGAAGGCGAGGCGACATGCTGCTGGAGTCACCACCCACTCAGTTTTAAGACAACAAGTCGATGGCCGACATTTGGTCCAAGGCCCGAGTTCCTATGTACGTCACGTCACGTGGGAGAAGGAGGTACGGAGGGTGGGAGCCAAGGTTCAAGGCTGGACCTCGCGAGGTTACGGCATGCCCCCGACCAAGGGTGCTCGGAGGCAGCCTGCATGCCTCACCGTATTTTGCACAAAGATCGAGGTATAGGGGAGTCGTAGCTTCGGGCCTTGGACCCCACCTGAGACTGTCACCTTCGGGCCGTCCTGAACCGACCCGGCTTGCCCTTAGGGAAATTCCATACGAAACCCCTGGTAGGCAATGTGCCGTGGCGCACACTCTCGGGCTCCAGCCATGGCCCAATGTTTGGAAACTGCAGACGGGAACGCGGATTTATCATGATGCAAGGGTCTGTAATCCATGTATTTCATTCAAAACGCCTGAAACGGGAAGAACGTGGACGAGAATGTACGAAAAGGCAAGTCGCACAATGGCATGGGGGAACGGACCACTGGACAGTGGCAGTCGCCACAGGCGTCGCGTCATGTCATCATCTAGAGCGATCGAGAGGGCTACAACCGATGGATGTGACGACGACGAAGAGGATCTCAAACATAGTTAGTTGCCTGGGTGTCTCCCCCCAAAACTGCGCATAACAGCATAGCATACCGCCACTCATGGTGCTGCGCGCATTGGACCGAGGCCGCCCACCTTGGATCCAGTGTTGCACTACTGGTCGCTCCCGTCCCGAAGAAGCACTGAACTGCAACTTGTTCCGACCGTTGGATCCTCGTGGGTGCCGTGTTGTTGTTGTCGGTGTCGGCATGCCTGGCCAGTACCACCAGAGGCGTCAACAATCGGACTTGCCGCTCGCCTTCCGTTGTCCGTCCGCCCATGACGGCCACTATAATGAATCGTGTCACCAGACGACTAGAATGCCGGCTCAAAGGTGGTAAGATTGCGTTTCGAGGTCCAAGGTCCGATGGACGTTGTAGCAGGTGGGGTCTAGAAGGTACGAAAAAGCTCCGCTGCGTCAAGTCGCGTTGTGCATGGCAACGGTGCTGCTGCCTGCCTGCTGGACAAGCCAGATATGTGGATGTTTGTGAGTGTGAAGGCAGACGACCGCGTCAAGGGCCACGAGGGAAAAAAAAAGGTTGGTTGTTGGCACGGGTAGCCATTACGGCTGTTCCAATTACGCGCGTGTTTCAGTGCGGGGCATAATATGGGATTGTTCAGTGAGTAAGTGCAATGATGCGCGACGTGCGTCAGACCCTTCCCCCTCTTGTCGCCGTGTGGTGGGCGAGGTGGTGGGTGGCATGGGTGGTAGTCGTCGTTGTTGTTGTCGTCGTCGTCTGCGTCGTCGTCACCGTCGTTGCGAGGCAGCAACAGCCGATGTCTCGTCGCCCTGCTTGGCCCGGTTGGCAGCATGCTCCAGTCCCCAGCCAGTCAGTCAGGGGCAGGGGCGTCGGGGGCGTACGACGATCCATCGATCCATCCGCGGGCGTCCCCGACCGACCGACCGACCACCCGACAGACAGACCAGTCGCACCCAAGTTGTCCAAAGTGGATCCTGTCCTTCGGCATCCGTCGGTGTCTCAGGGCGGTCAACAAGCGCCAGGGGGGGGGAGGAAGCAGCCGGGGGGGAGGAGAAAGGAAGGATGGCCGAGAGGAAAAACCACACGACCTTCCTTTGCCTTGCGCCCTCTTCTCTCCCGGCTCTGCCCTGCCCCTGCCTCCCCTCCCCCCCCCACTAGACTTTTAGTGGCGCCGGTCGTTGTGCGTGTCGGGGCCCGCCCATTACTTTGCGTTTTGAACACTTTTGACCAGGGACCGCCAGGGCGCTCAGGGACACACAAACTTTTCAAACAACAACGGGCTGCTCAGGGTCCTTCAGGGTGACTCAGGGTGACACGATTGCGCTTGACGCCAGTCTGATGCCAGACCCTGAGGGAGACAAAACGACAAACGGCGACTACAGCCACGACGAGCCAGACAGAAACCAACCACCGGCACAACTGTACGCACCAAATTCGACGACAACCGACTTGGACCCAAGCTTCGGACAGTAAAAAGAATGGCACGCCTGGGTGTATAGGCAAGGCAGTGTGACCCGCGACGCACACACAAGCACACATACACACACATGCAATTTCCCGGGCCCTGTTATACGGGAACGCAAACCTCGTCTAGCTGTCTGGGGTCAACGTCGTCTTCTCATGACTCGCCGGCCTGTAGCTGGCAAGCGGAGCTACACTGATATGAGTCACTGTACCATTCCATCACCCATGGTACATGCATTTACCCCTTGCGCCCGCGTGTCGTCTGGGCCAACCGGGAGGTTTGTGCCCCAGACAGACAGACACACACGCACGACGACCTCCGACTAACCAAACGACAGCTGAGAGCAATGGTTGGTTGTAGCCACATGCGTTGTGCGCAGCCGCATGTATCAGTGTCTTGGTTAATGAGGTTCTACTGGGAATCGAGAGTAGTGACGGGTAAGACTGATCGGAGAGGTATGGTAGGCGGGGTGGTCGCCGGGCGGGCCGGCAGGCGGGTAGGCAGGCAGGCAGGCAGCCATCAGATCAGATCTGCTCAACACCGCCCTGTTTATGTGGCAGCAAGGCAACCAATCTGCACCGTCATGGACAAGGAGTTGCCCACGGGCGCCTTCCTTTCTGTCATGTGGGCTTGTGGGTGAACATGGCCAGAAGAAGGCGTGGGTGATTTGGACAGGGCGACGGTGGAAGCGACGACATCTAGGTCCTTGCTCCCTTTGCCTTGGGGCCTGTCCTGCTGTTGCTGCTGCTGCTGTTGTGAGGAAGAAGGGCGTGTGTCTGTCTCTACCAGTTTCTCTTGGGGTATGAAGGCCTTGTGGTGCAAGATGCCGGGCGGAGGGGCGGGGGGGGGATGAGCAAGAGACAGCAACGGCCGGCTGGCCGGAGGAAGGCAGGAAAGGGCGCAACAAGGGGGGTGGGAGGGGCACGAGGACGACAGCAGAGGGGGGGGACAGGGGTATTTGGTCGAGGGGCGCAAATCACGAGATGCCCTGACGTACAGCCAGGGACTGCTGGTTCACTGAGAGTCGGTTCCGACACACCACCCATCCCACCCAACCGACCCACCCACCCACCCACTGACTGTAATTGCCCCCCACCCACCACACTGCACCCACTTGTACCACACTGCGGGTCACAACCCCACCCCCGGCGTCATCACTGCCGCCGCCTCTGTCGGCCAGTTCTATTACACTTGTTGATTATACTTCTCAATTTCTTCCACTCTCTCTACACCAACCCCCCTCTTTCCCCCCGTCACAACCTCGTTAGTCAACCACAATCATCTCCTTGCACTCGCATCGACTGGCGTGCACTGTATATCGCCCTACGCTCTCGACGTAACTTAGCAACCACACGACGTGCACCTTGGCTTCTCCTCGTCAAATAGCTCTTGCCGGTGTTACCCCCCAAACCCTAATCGCCCTAATCGCCCCCCAATTGTAATACCACCGGCGACTAATAGATTAGTGACGGCGGGATCTGTGTCGCCTTACTTAGCTTTGGGTTTCCCCTCGGTCGACCAACCCACCAACCGCCTCCTACAGTGCCCAACAACCAACACGGCACGTAGTACACATCACCAACACAACCTTAACCCTGCATGGTGAGTCCTGGGCACCCACACACCTTGCCAGCGTCGTCGTCGCTTCCAAAATGCACACATCTTTCTGACTTTGCTTCTCTCGCATCAGTGCACGCCAGCTGCGGCATCGCCAGCGTCATGATATGACGGCTGCCCAGGACAAGTTTCAATCTGCCGACCATTTTGACGCCTTCGCTCGGACCGCGACTACAACCGCCGGCCACCGTCAAAGTGATCACCACCAACAACCAGGGGCGCAGCCACCATCTGTATTCACACTCCACAACGGCACTGGCAAGCAACGCATCTATTCTTCCAGATCTTCAGAGCCTCCCATTCCCCGTGCATTGCCAGCACGAAGCGATAGAGAGCGCTCTCATCCGTATCACCGTGCTCGCGACAGCCGAGACAACACACCCTCGCGCGCACACCTTCTATTGCAAGCTCGTCGAGAAGCGAGCGTCGGTCGGCTCGTTGAGCACACTATGGACCGAGACCAGCGGCATGACCCGCGCAGAAGCGACGAAGACGAGCGTGCATACTTGCATTCGCGCGCTCATTCATATTCTGGGTCTGGCCCCAGCGCCTCACGCTACGATTATGAGCGCCAGTACAGTCAACCACCGCCAACTCACCACGCCACCTCTTCCACCGATCCTCCAGCTTCCTCCTGGGTTTCTAGTAGTTCGCACCACTCCAGTAGACAGTCGGCTTCCTACCCCTCGCATCCTTACCCCTACCCCTACCAATACCCTCAGGACCCAGTGGCACCTCCGCCGTCATCATCAGCCACTTGGGGTCAATGGTCGGCCAGCCAGTACGGCGGCCAGCATCCCTACTACAATTCGACTTCCTCGCAGGCGCTGGTAGGAGGACGACACGTCCACTCGGCGCCACCGCCTGCCGAGCGCCGCCCCCCCACCCCTCCACCCCCAGCCTCGCCTTCCCAACTCACACGACACGCGCCGCCACCTCCGGCATCCGCGCCTTCCCCGTCCCGTTCGGGGTCTGGAACGCCACCTGGCCAATACCGCTCGGGCTTCCAGCCAGATTACGACCGACCACGAACCTCTCGACGCCCCACGCCTAATTCAGAACCTAGTGGGAGCGCCGCCGCTTCTTATTCAGGTGACGGTCGTTCTCCCCCCGCCGAGGCGTATTTGATAATTCGCCCTCACCGTGTGCCCCGCGGAGGATGGGCTACTGCTCAAGAGTCAACAACAGAGTCGGATTCAGCAGGATGGTGATTTTTTTTTCTTTTGCGCCGTTGCCTTCAGACGCGGATGCTAACACAATCTCCAGGACGTTTGATCTCAATGTCCTTCAGCATCCAGAGAGAGGGAAGGCCCTTGGCGTGGAGCCTCTGAGAAGGGTAGGCCGCCATAAAATGGCCACGAGTGCCCCGCTAACACTTCACAGGGTTGGCCCCCATTGACGCCCCCACTCATCGTTCAACTTGTGGTCAAGGACAAGGATGGGGCCGTCGTTGCCACGGAGTGGGTATTTTCCCCTGACCAAGTCCCGTCAAAGCTAACGCCCTCTGCAGCAATGCCACCCTTGCGAGGCGCCTTGTTCACTTGACCATGAGCGTGGAACTCGTCTCACCGGAAGGCAACGAGTCACGTTCCTTAATTCGTGTTCGCCCACCAAGCCGTACGAAACGCCCATGTCTCAGTAAACACCCGATGCTAACCATGGTTACAGCGCGCGGCAATGTTCAACCCTACTACCCAGCATCGGCCCCACCCCCATACTCAGTTCAACGCACTCTTTTAGGATCGTCTGTCCGCACGGCACAAATTCTCACTCGCGACGGACAGAAGGGGCTTTACTTCATCTTCCAGGATATGGTGGGTAGCGCCGACGGAGTGTCACCTCACGCCGCGGGCCGTCGTCGAGGCTGAGCTGGGGTTGGATGCCCTGGCTCCTGTTTGTCGTCGCTGACCATGTGCAGATTGTACGACCAGAGGGGCGATACGCACTAGAGGGCAAAGTCCTCGATCTTGCCGGGTAAGCGTCCGCGTGCTGTAACCACCTACCCCTTTTCGGTTCCTGGCCGCCGAGCCTTTCAAATCTTGTTTACTCGCCTCGGATGGCCCGCTGACCCGTCCCGCCACAGACCGCCGCACATTGGTACCTCGATTGGCATCACACATCCGTTGACGTGGTGTCGCACCCGCCCATTTGACGTGATGTGCGTACACTCGCCACGTAGTGGCACTTGACCATGCAACGCCGCCGTGTGAGCCAGAGCTAACGCCCACCCCTTGCAGTGTCCCTCAAGAGTATCCAGGTCCAGTGCCAATCACATCTCTGTCTGCAGAGTTTCTGCGGCAAGGCGAACGACACCTGGGCGTACGTGTCTGATTGGTCCGACTGGCACTGGGAGAGAGCCGCCACATACTAACACCCGAGCAGCGCCGCCCACGCAACGAGGAGGGTGAATCTGACAATGAAGAGCCTGCTCAGCCAGAGTAGTCTACGGATATCCAGCATTTGCATACGAGGATAAAGAGGAGCAAGGGTAGAGAGCGGCGGAGTGGTGTCGCTTTAGAAATGACGAGGACGAGGACGAGGGGCACGCGAGTGCGTGGCTGCGGGCCCTGTCCTCATTAGACTGTATAACATTCCCCCCATATCCTCGTCGACGTCACTGCTCTGTAACGAGCTGCCATAGCAAGTATCCCGCACCTCGGCCTCGCCGTACACGTCTGGGGCTTAATTTACGCAGACCCAATACTATGGCTGTTGTGATTGTCTGGCGGTGCAGGGGTGGTGGAAATGTGAAAGCCGGGTAACAGATTTGATGCTATTTGATGCAGTAAACTGAATATTTCGACCCATTTGAAACCACCCATCCCGGAACGCGCCCACCCGCCCGCCTCGGAACACGCACAGGTGATCAAACGCGACATGGGAAGCAAGTCATCACCGAGGCTATTGTGACGCGGAGGATATCGTCATGCAACAAGGTGGGTGCACGGCAAGGCAGACAGCTTGCACGGTCGGGTGGGGAGCGGTCCTCGGCGGGTGGAGCTCAATGTGACATCTCGCACCACACAGTGGCCTTTCCGGTTTCGTGCGCTGAGAGCTTTTTTCCCCGCCTCCAGCTTTGCCCTGCACAAACAAGACGAGCGTGAACACATTGGAGAGGCAGCGTCGTGTCCTCGTTAATTTTCTTGTTCCAGTGAAACAGTGCTTCGCGTCGATCACGGCGCCAGCGACGTCGATCAGCGCCAGTACGTGACGGGAACGGGTCGGGAGGTTACTGGCGCCGGTTGCTCCTCACCTGTGGAACGGGCCATCTCGGCATATTACGCGCAGCCAGACGTCTGTGAGACATCCTTAACCCAGTGTAGATATCGCATGGCCAGCTTCCGGACTTGTGTGCTCGTAAACCTAACGCTGGAACGCCGGTGGGGCTTGGTCGCACGATCCGACTGGAGAGTCTGTCTCCTTTGCCACTGCCCCCTCTGGACGACCACAAAGATGAAGACGATTCATTTCGACGCCAACTGTTTTATGAATGGATCTACTCCAAAGCTGGCAATAGTGCCCAGAGGAGCGAGCAGGCGGGAATGGGAGACGGGCAGGGCCGTCAGTCATCCGACGACGCGGCATGGTCGCACGTCGCTCACCCTCGCGCTCGATCGACGACCGACGTGCGCTGCCCGCAGAAATTGCTAGGCTCACTTACTGGTGCCGGAGATGCAGCGTCCGTGAGTCCAGCTGATGGCGACAGAGAGAAGGAGGCCACGCCTAGTCATATTCCCAGGAAACAAACTCAGACTGAAGAGGGGCCATGGAAGGAAGGCACTACAATGTCAGGCTTGCTGCGCTCTCTGCGAAGACAAAAATCCCCGGGGCTGCGCTGCAGTAATTGACAGAATAGTAGCTTCTATTCCATTCTGTCTCGGTGGTACCGATCGATGGGGCAAAGGGTGATAGAGCGGAATGGAGAAACGAAGGTTGCGTCGTTCCAAGTCGACTCGAGTGCGGGTTCCCATCGAGGTCGTTGTCGTGTCGCCAAAATTTGGGATGGATCAGCGAGAACAGAGCAAGTGATGAGAATAAGCATCAGAACCAGCACCTTTACTCTCGTGAAGGACGAGGCGGACTGCGGGGAAGGGTCGCTGGGGACAGGTGAATTGAATGTCGGCGGACGATCAGGGGGTGGCGTCTTTGACGATCAAAGGGTCGAGTGGCGGCTTCCAGTGGAGCGCCGCCGTCACCATGTCGAAGAATTGTTATCCCCATCTCCTAGCACTTGTTGGCGGGTGAGGAGCCCATTGTTGATTTAGGCAGGCAAGGTTGGAGCCGTTGAAGAGATAAGCTGGAGGCGGAGCTCGGGTTGACACACACCGGCGAGGACGACCGAACCCTCGTTGATGGCTTTCCCCAGCGAGGACCGACCCGGTCAGGGCAAATTCATGCTGCCAATCTCTGCGCCACTTCACAGTGTGGGTGCCTGTGCAGGAGCCATTTTGTGGGGCAGTGCGTGGATGGCGAGAACATTGGACAAAAGGAGGAGGGTTGCGGCCGTCGAGCCGGGTGTGGATGTTGACTTCGAGAGCAGGTGGCCTCGCTGTCATGGCAGCAAAATTACCACGATGATCCGTACCCAGTGACGCATTGCATGCGCCTGTACGGTGTGGGCCTTCGTGTATGGAGAAGCGACCTTGCGGGGCGGTGGATGAATGGCGAGAATGTGAGCGCGCTCCAGCCCAGGGCGGGCGGTCTCGCTGCAATGGTAACAATATTACCACACTGCTCTGCACCCAGTGGCGCATGTCTGTACGGTATCGGCGCTCGTGTGGAAGCCATTTTGCAGGTCGGTAGGTGAATGGCGAGAATATTAGATGAGAGAAGGAGAAGTGCCCCTCCCCGGGCAATGTGAGTGGGCTTCTTTGAGGGCAGGTGGTCTCGCTGTAACAGTAAGAAAATTACTACACTGATCCGCACCCAGTACTGTATCACCTCCGCCTGTCTGGGATTGTATACTTTTCGCAGAGCGAAGAGACCAGTGGAGCAGGCGACTTGACTGGATTGATGGTAAAGCCGGTTAGGAGGATACGACGATGGTCGTAGGGCGGCAGTCTTGGCCGAAGAATTCAAGCCAAGCATCCACAAACAGGTGGCTCATGGCGCACGCATAAATCCTATACGTTCGAGATGCTGGTGTTGTCCGCTGTGGTATTGTTATTGTTGTGGTTGGTTTGGTTGGGTGTCGGTGTGCCATGGGTCTGAGTACCGGCTCGAGTTCTGTGGACGCCTCGGAGATGACCTTGTCGACGAGGTGCGCGAAGCAATTGGTCGTTGTGGGCACTGTGGGCGCTGTGGGCACTATTGCGACGCTCGTGGTATTTATTCTGTCGCTCTGGCGGTTGTGTGTCAAGGATGTCTGGGCGTGTCAGATGGCCATTCCGTTCAAAGTCGAGGCGGGCGCACTCACAACCTTTCGTTGCAATCCTCATGGGTTCTGGATGGAGTGTCCCTCCTGATTGTGATGCCCACCGCTCCACAATTACCCTGATTCTTGATTTGTATTGTGGCTTGTCGGCTGGCGAGATAGATGGTGGATAGACCTGCTCCATCAATCCACCTTGGCTGGGATGCTGTGCTGACGGACGAACCGAGTCGTGTGTCTCTCCTCCGTTACTGGATTGCGCCGAGTCCCTCAAGCGTGCCTCATATATTTGCATGTGCTGATGCAAGCATAACGATATGTTTGCCTTGGTGTTCAGGATGGTTTGTATCGGCCCACGGTGTAAGGTGCTTCAAAGAGGTTGTTACCTGCAATCGCCGTCTCCTCGAGCGCAGCTGTGTGCTGTCCAACACGCCAAGAGTTCTTGCACTGCCGCTGCTCTCTTGGCATATTATTAGTCCGGGTTATTATCTGTCTCCCCGAATCAGGACGGCTTCCCGGTGGCTGGCTTGTCTGTGCCGATGAGATTATCGAGAACGCCCCACCCCTTGGAGCGCCTCCTCCTGAAGCCTCGGAAGAGGGGACGACGTGACGAAGGGTAACCGTGCGGCCTTCATTCTCGTTGGCCTGGTCATGGTTGCATGGGTCAGCTGTCTTCTTGTCTGGAGGGGCCTCCATCAGCCTGTCGGCTCGGGTCTTGCTGCTGGCGAAGCCCTCTCCTTCGGCTCACAACCAGCAGTCTTTTGATGTGGCCAGCGCTTTGGACCTTGAACATATCGTCTATGCTTGACATGCATGCTAGCATCGGCATGGTCTCTGCCATCGGGAGAGTCTCACGTTGTCGACAAATCTGTGTTATGCCGAAGCTTTGGGACGAGTCCTCGCTGCGTGTTAGACTCGCCAAAACACTTGGGACTTCCCAGACAATTTGGTCACTGGAGAGGAATGTCGGGGCCGGTACGCTGCGGCGGACGGATACCTTGTTGTGTTGAGGCTTTGCGAGACAATGAGCTGAGTGGAACGCTCGCGGCGAGGCTGACCCGGTGTGGTCGACTTGTCGCGGCTATTGTTAGACGTCAATAGGCTGCTCTCGTCATTAAGACAGCGAGCATAATCGTGCCTTGAAGTGCTGCTACCATTCTTCTGGACTCTTCTTATCAGCAGGAAGGGGGTGAGTTACGATCGGCTTCGGATCCGATCGACTTGTGACACCGACGTTGCCATGTCTGCTCTGGAGCAGGGCACTCGGTGTGCGTCAGATGATCAATGCACAATGTCCCGCCGAGCTAACACGCCCTCAGAAGAAGCCGGGCCTGCCGTGGAGCACCACTCGCCATCCGGAATGGTGTGGAAGAAATCCTGTTGATCACTCACAGGTCCCACAGTTCGAGTCTGCGAAGACCATCCGGGTCTGTGTCCTAGGCGAGGAGTCGGATGGCCTGATTTATGGGAGGAGGTTGATATCCTTTTGTGCAGTGTTGTGCGTTGCGTGTGGTGCGGATGGTGCATCTGTGTGGGTTTGTGGGCGGCAGTCGGTAAGTGTGTAGGATTGAGGAGGACGGTCACGATGGCGTACTGAGCTTCATCAGCTCGGACAGATTCTGCTACACTCACTCGAACCCACGTTGACCATAATAGCGACCGAGTTCAGGTTGAGCGTGTATGGGAGATATTTGCAGGCATCAGGCTACAATGCTTAGACTGTGGAGTTGAGATCACTAGGCGTGGGCAGTGGCAGACCGACCCCCAGCACTGACATGAAAACGATAGCACACGTTCGCCGCTATCAATGCACTATCCCCTGACGTATGGGGACTGTTTGAGGTGTTCATCAGGATTGTGATCAAGGAGGGGAGCTCGTGATGCCGGTGGGATGCAGGCTTTGAAGCAGTGGCTGATGTAGGTGGCGCCGCTGCCCACCAATTTCGGCGTCCCGTTCAAAGGTAGCTCAGGTCGGACGGCTTATCATGAGTGGGCATGCAATGCTGATTGTGATGCACATATCTGAGGGGCGGCTCATGTTTCTTGGTGGACTTGTGGCAGAGTCGAAGGACATTGATGAGTGTCGGCAGACGCGGGCAGAGGCACCAAGTACCGTGGTCAGCGTCAGCGCCGGCGAACTCAACCGAAGGCGCTCAGCCCAGGTCATAGAGCGGTCAGACGAGTTCTCAGTCATCACGACAAGATGGCTATTTTATCAGCCCAGTCTGTGAGCGCGAATGCGCGTCTGAACGTGGCGGGGGGCGGGTGAGCCCAGTCACGAGCAGGAGGCGAGGCAGAGCCGGTCAACCGCGCCTCCAATCGGCAAACCGCGCACACTGGCATCTGGCGTCGGGGTCTCGACATGTCCTTGCGGTT
The DNA here is from genome assembly GCF_020906515.1 of Vanrija pseudolonga. Lineage (NCBI taxonomy): Eukaryota > Fungi > Basidiomycota > Tremellomycetes > Trichosporonales > Trichosporonaceae > Vanrija > Vanrija pseudolonga. The sequence goes on along the minus strand of NC_085851.1, from coordinate 2,239,432 downwards.
TTTCTGTGTTCAGAAGCCTGCTCTGGTCAGCTTGCAGTGCCAGCCAAGTGCGTCTTACCGGCAAAATGACGACAAAGAAACTGGTGGCCGGCGATCAAGGAACGGCGAGCCGGTGCCACTGCCCACCACTGCCCCACCTCGCAAGACATCCAATTGTCTGGGCCTGCCAAAGACTTCGCCTGGCCCCTGTCCTATCGGCCTGTGTTGAAGGTGATCAGAGCAGCCTCCTCGCCATGTTGCGGTGTCTTGTCAGAAACGTTGCCGCATTCTCCGCTGGAAGCAGTAACCGCCATTTCGAAAGCACCAACTTGCGCCACCTGGGCACGACCAGCTTGGCCACGAGGATGTAGCGATCGCTGAGCGTCCCAGAGTCATTTTGGTGAGTGTGACGACGCTCGAGACAAGCCTCTGCTGGTTGTCGAGCGATGTGGCGAGAGGGGGGCGATGTGGCCGTGAGGTCCACGTCACAACCAGGCGACTAGGAGACGGGGGTAATGAACGAGAATCCTCCAAGAACAAAAAAAAATCGCAGGCAACCTCGCACACACGTACGCACCAGTGACCGTCTTGCCTGTTCCGTGTAGATGGGGGTGTACGCAGCAAAGGACAACTTGCAGAAGCATGCAAAACGGTCTTTCTCGCTCGCTCGATGCATCGCCGCCGTCATAGCCATGTGTCTGCGAATAAGACGACTGCCAGCCAGCAACCTTGAGTTAAGGTTCCGGGTGTCGATTGAGTGGGTGGTGCGCGCGGGTGCGGGGCATGTGCCATCGTAGGAGGGATCTGATCTGGTGTACCGCATGGCCTGGACAGGCGGCTGCCTGGCATGCATGCCTGGCCGCCGTCTGGTCTGGTGGCCGACAGCCGGCCCGCCTGGCGAGCGGCCGGCCAGGCAGCTTCAAGGTTCAGTCCTCCGCGGCGGCGTCTGGTGCTGGTTACGGCACCGGTTCAGGGCCGTCTGGAATGGACCCTGAGCGTGGGTTTGCCAACAGGTTTCACCCCGAGACACAAGTTGAGACAGATTGAGGGGAACAAATGGGCAACTTTAGAGTGTAGTGTGGCGCTGGACCCTAAACGGGAGGCCATGTTGTCAAACAAGAGGGGAAAGGGCTCCCTGCTCCTTGGATGTTGTGCCTCGTCAACGCACCCAGATTAGGGTATCTCCAGGGATCCGTTTCCACGCCACTGTCCTGGTCAAGCTCCAACCCTAAATCGAAAGCAAGTCCTGCGTGTTGGCAGAGCCGTCCTTGTGCTGTGCTGTTCGGAAAAAGGAACGGGTGGGTCCAGAGCCGAGCCGACTGCCCCTTGGTAAGAAGTGAGCGGCGAGTACGTACTCGGCCCTCAGGGTGCTACAATTGACGGGGCCATCCACAGCACTGGAACCGCTCTCGGGAAGGGCATATAGTCTCCCCTCACACGGTTCTGTTGCTTACTAGAAGGAGCACGCACTCGCTGCCTGCCCATTGGGCCCAACTCCCTTCCTCATTCCACCCTGTTCCCCGCCTTTACGAACCATTCATTGACTACATGCCCTTTGTAGTACCACATCTCACCGTGTGTGCTTTCTCGCACATGCACAGGAGGAATAAAAAAGAAAAATCAAAATGCGCCGCTTCGCAAGTGACTGCATGCTCGGGTCCCACTCTGCTCACAGATACATTGTCCTCCAACGGCGAACAGGACACCCCTGAGGCCCACCTTCGCCATGCCGTCACCTTGTTCGACGACTTTCCTAATCTGACGTCGGTGTTGCCAGCTACTCTTTTCAGAGTGAGGAGCAGCAGCAGGTAAAATTGACGGATTTGGTCCGCTGTCATGTGTGTGTATGTACTCTCAGGTGAGAGCATCAGCGCGCAGCACCTGTCTTGTGCGTTGGCTAGGCGACGTGTCGTGCTCCAACTCGCTTTCGCTCGGAACATCACTCCACTCCTCCATCTCCCTCCGCTCGTCTACCTCTCGGACTCTCGGCCACTCGGTCTCCGGTAGCCGTTTCCCCAAAACTTGCGACTGCACACAATATCGCACGATCACTCTTGCACTGCTTGTATCGAGGGGTCAGCGTTTTATCTGCCCACGTCCTCGCCGTCTCTCAAGGCCGACGACCAAGGAGCGTGACATCGATGACGACAAGGGCAGGGATCCAGCATCATTCACATTGAGCCAGTCTCGCTCCCTCTGACGGCAGCGGGCCACGGCGTTGTCGCACTTGGCAATGCCCGACGTTCCGGGCGATCGTGAACGCCATCAGTGACACGCTCCCGTTGGAGAGCCCGACGGACACCTTCGATGATCACAAGCAAGGACACTCTGCTCAGTGAGGATGCTGGTCAACCGTCTTTGAGGTGGGCAACAGATGCTTGAGGTTTGGCCGATGGACTGCCATCGATCAAACTGCCCACCTCGTCGTCTTGTGGTCAAGATCCGCTCCGTCCAACACTCCTCCCTCCCCCCTCTCCTCCCACAGGGCTTTCGAAGGTGTGTGAAAAATACGAGAGGTGAGCCATCACTAACGAGTAAGGCTACCAGGGATTTGGAAGGCCTGTTGGTCTTCGTTCGGTGTCAGCGCCCGTGTCAGCACTAGCACCCAAGCGCGTGTGCGGATTGCGGTTTCGCCGAGCTCGGTGGGTCCGACGACCAAGACACGAGCAAACCAGCTCGGCTCTGCACGGACCATGGCCAGCCCACAGGCAGCCGCGGTGTGTGACTAGGCACATGGACAGCCGTTGCGGGTGACTAGCTGAGGGTAGCCGCGGGGTCTCGGCTGTCCGAAGTTGGGGTCGCTGGTTTGAATTGGAACAGCATGTTCGGGTCCAATGTCTCAGATTCCGACGCCACAGGCACTATCAGACTGACTCACTTGCTCTCGGAAGAGTTCCCGACTGAGTCTCTAACGCGGCGAGTGTTCCGAGCGGATGTGAGTGTTTGGATTCACCGACAGGCTACAGCCACAGGTGCTTCCGTGATGGCGTCGATCGATGTTGCCGAGAGGTGGGCTGGCGGTAACGAGATTCCAGTATTCCAAATGCTGGCGCACTTGAACATAGAGTGAGTGGGATCATTAACCGTTTGGATGGACATTTTTGTCAAGGTGAGGTGGTGGTTGCTGCTGTCTCGTTGCTGCTCGCGAACCACGGTCAGGTTCAGCTACTCGAGGGTGTCTTCGTTGCCTGCACGAATCGAACTTGGGCTCCTGCCGCCAGGCAACGACAGCTTCACGGACCACGAGGGAAGGATGCTGCCGTGCTCGACCACGCCAAGTGCTGCGGCTGCGAGGGCTCGATGCCTGAGTGGCAGGATCAATCCGCGTTAAACGACGTACTTCGGCACCGCTTGCTCGCCCTTGCTGATGACTGCCTCCGCCAGCCCGGCTCACCGCGCGTCAGTGCCCGTCTTCCCAAGACACCCACCGAATGCGACCTCCTACCTCTTGCGTGTGGTTCAGCACAGACGAGTCTGAGCGGTCGTGCGAGCAAGACAAGCCCTGATGTCCAGGAAGTGTACTGTACCACATCATATTGGGCAAGCCCTAGGCCAGCAACCCAACACCAGCGTTACAGCACTCTGGTTCTGGGCCTGTACGACGCCGGCGGCGAGTGATAGTTCTGCATGGGCGGCGTGCTTCGCCCCCCAAGCAGCGGGCAACTGATGGCCAGCTGCTACCCGACAACGAGGCTGCGGGGATGGATGGTCGACGCCAAGAGTCGCACCACGGATCCGAAGCTGATAGTGGCGTCGGGCCTGACAGGATCGTGTGCTGCGGATCGGGGCTGACCCGGCTGACGGGGCTGGCTGACGCAGGCACTGAAATTGGGCCTGGGACGACGATCACCACCACCACGGGTGAGGGTCAGCTCAGGCTGAGGTGATCAGCGCGGCGGCGTTTGCCAGGATATCCGGGTGTCAGGGTTGGTGGGGCTCGGCGCGGCACAGTGCAGCGCCACCGCGTCAACGGAGATGAAACCGTTGATACTGGCCGCCGAGTGCTGGTAATGGATGGCCAATGTCGCTGACTTGGGCTGAGGCCTACTGTGGACGTGGTCGAGGCGCCCGGGTAACGACCATCGAGCTCGTCTGGCGCTGATCCGATGTGGTGCCAGGCCAACTACCGACCGGCGGTTATCGGACCACTTGAAGGCTTCTTGAGCCACTGAGAAGGACAGGTGAGCAGCGGCAAGCTGATAGATGCGGGACAGGTCAGCCAGCCCCAGTTGCTCGATTCGCAAGTCCAACGATAACCAGGCAATAGCCAACGAACGGCACTGACAACCTACCAACGTCGAATCACGACCGCCAAGTCGCAGATTCTGAAGTGAGTCGAACAAGTTGTTCCAATCGCGAGGAGCTGCGCAGGGGCTGTGCCCCGCCGGCGCCCAACGTCCCCCACCTTCTGCTCCAAGCGCAGACCAGCACCACGATGCCGGGTTGGGTCTGGCTATAGGGCCCGAGCCGCCCACTGCAGTAGGGTGATTATTCTGGTCGGCGCCGCACAGACAAACTCACCCTAGATATCCAACCTTATCGCCGTGCACCTGCGTGCGGACACGGTCGTCTTCAAGGCGGCAGGGTGAGGACGCGGGGGATAGCACGGGGCGACGATGGCGAGGTGGTGCGAGGTAGCGATCTGCGGTAACCAACTCGTTCGCTCAGCTCCTCCACTCGTGGCAGAGTGCCGTGCGTACCTCAGCTGCATCCGATCCGCCCTCTGCCTGGGGACTTTGATCGCACCCGACCCGCGCCTTGCACCGGACGGTCGTGCTCGACGTTCCCGACTGCCAGGGGCGATGCCTTGCTGACCGTGAGGCCGGCGCGCGCTCGCACTGGACGCCGAGCTGCCAAGATCCAGTACGCCGAGCCCGCCGCAATGTACCGCCGATTTTGCGAGCGCCCGAGCGTGAGCGGGCGCTCACAACGGGGGGCAGGCAAGTCGGGGGCGACTGAGTCCGGGCGGGGCGAGCGTGACGCGGCGTGGTTCGCGGTGAGTTGGATGTTGCTTCGTCCGACTGGCCGCCAACGCCGCCAGGACGCGCAAGACTCCTGTCGACTTGTCCTGCCAGGAGGAAGTCAAGTGGAGCAAGGCCGGAGTGCTGCTGCAAGCGGACGACGACGTGGAAAGGACGAGGAGGATTGAGTTTGAGCGCCGTCACGAGTCTCCGGATAATGACGCGCCCCGGCCGGCCGTCGTCAAAGAGCACCCGCCCGCGGCACCCCGCACCACGCACCGCACTCAACGACGACGACCTCGCAACGACGCCGAGGTCGGGTGTGATACCTCAGCTGTTGGGTCCGTGCGGCCGGCGCGCACGAGGACGTCATCTGCAATTTTGTGAGTGCGCCTGAGGCCAGTGGAGGGTCACAACGGGTTGTGCACGGCGGCGGATCATGTCGCCTGCCCCGTCGCTGTCTGCCCCGCCCGACCCGCGCCGCCGCCGGGCAACACCGCAGCGCGTCCGACCTGGTGCTCTCGGCTCATCCGGCCCCGGGGCACGCGCTGACGATTTATCAGGTCTCCGCGTGGCTTGTGGGCCGTGCGGCTGGAGCGCGGGTCGGGCGGGGACTGGCCTTATGACTGCACGCCGGGCGGGCTGGTGGATGACGGTTGACTGGAGAGAGTCTCTCACGCGGCGACAATCCCCTAGGCGTCTTGCACACAGCCTCGCCGTCAGCGGCGGTCTCGCCGTCGCCTTGCGCCCCAGCCCCAGCAGACGACTCGCGACATGGTGGTGAGCACGCCGGCGGACAGGACGCAACGCCAGTAGGCCGACACGCCGCAGGCCAGCGGCCCGCAGCACGCGCAACTCGCTACTCGCTAACAGTACATAGATGAGGCCCGCGCCATGGGCGGCGCCGAGCATGCAGCAGAGAGAGGTGTATGGAGTGGTGTATGGAGTGGTGAACTAGAGTACAGTGTCCATCCGCCGCCGGTATGTTGGAGAGGTGGTGGTGGTGGCGTCATAGGCTACAGGTCATGGCCGCAGGTGAGGGCCTTTTGGGTTGCTTGCGCGGCGCAGCGGCTAGAGCTCGCGGCCGCACAGCGAGCAGTGCACCGAGCCGTCGCGGCTACGGCGGGGGGAGCACTGGCCTGCGCGCGGGGTGTCAGCGGCGCCGCGTCTCGGGCCGGCCAGCAAGCCCACTCACCGCCGGCGTTCTCGCCCGCGCTGTTACCGGCGCACGACTCGTCGTCGGCGTTGTTGAGGGGGGTGTCGTCGGCGCAGGCCATGTCGGTGGTGGGTGGTAGGGCTTGCTTGCTTGCTGGAGTCGAGGATCGAGGCAGGCAGGCAGGCAGGCAGTGGGTGCCAGCTGGCGTCGAAGCAAGTCGAGTGCGCGTTGTTGTCGTGAGCTCAGCCCACACCGCCAGTATTTATCTCGTTGTCGGTCGCAGCGTTGTGAAGATTTGCCCTACCCCCAACGGCGGCGTGTTTGTGCGTGCGTGCGCCAGCGATGACCAGCGTGGAGCGCAGCGCACAGCGCACGGACGGCCCGTGGCCGCCTGCCTCCCATGGCACGTTTGGTATACGCTCGGACCGCGGCGTGGGGATGGCGCGAGGATGTGCGTGGATGGCGCTGATGGGGAGCGGGGGAGGGGGCATGGCGACGACGGGGATGATGGCGGCGATGAGGGCGCAAGTTGAGCTCGCACACACTTGCACACTTCATGGAGCTCGCTCCCGTCCCGGCGTCATCGAACATGAGTTCATGTGAGTCGAGGACAGCTGAGGCCGGGGCTGAAGCTGGGCCTGCCGACAGCTGTTGGGCCTGCTGGCTCTGCGTCGCCGAAGAGACCCCTCAGCGTTGCGTTCTGTTGACATTGCCGCCTTGTTTGCTTTGCGCATCCGCGGCGATTCGTGATTGCCTCTTGTTTGTGAGATCATTCGCCCGTGCGCTGCTGAGCTGTGACGACAGCAGCGCCGTGGCGCGCCGCTTTGTCTGTCGCAATCTGTCGCTCGCCCCGATTGTGTTTGTGCGCCATGTTGTGTGTGCAGTGTGCAGTGTGCATCTAATCACGCGTGTATAAAAATGGTCCTCGTTGGCCATCCATTATACCAAACTTCGTCTCCGTCTTGCCCTGCTGCTGCCGGCACAAGTCTCTGCTCCCCTTGCCTTGGGGCAGACTCGTTTCACAGCAGTATAGCCAATGTCCTTCTATTCCCGGCGACCCACTTCACCTCCACTCTCTTCCCTACCCCACGCTCTTTTACACGCTCGCAAACAATGGAACGCCGAATGCCACAGCGACACAGCACACGAGGCTCATGGCCCAAGCGTACCCCGCGCCATGACTTGGGCGACCACTCGACTGGAGCGACCCGTTGTGGTCCGTCTTGTACGCCGTCGCGCCGGCAGCCTGGGTGAGGTGGACGGCAGTCGCGTATGTCTGGACGTGTCAGCGCCACGGCCAAGGCCCCAGAAAAAAGCCCCTACCTGCTGCGATACTGAGCCTTGCGCATCGGTTGTCGGTCTCGTCATTGTCACGATAGCAAGGCCGAGATCGCTCCCGACCGTCGCCGTAGGGTTGGTGGCCGTGAGTGTGACGACCACTGTCGTTTCAGCATTCCATTTCTCGTCGCAGACTTACCCATTCCGCCCGACTGTGACGCAATGGACTCTTGGGACCCAGCTGTGAGCGTCACAATTACTGTTCTCAGAGAACTGGTCGTGGTTACGGCACCGTTGGCGCCAGTGGTGGTTCCGACATCAGTGACCACGTTCGTGAACGTGAGGACCGGGGGAGGGGCCTGTGGAGTCGGGCTCGCCGCTGGTGGTGGGTTGTTACCACCCGCAGGTGTGTTGGCGTTTGTGGCCGCAGGGGGTGGCTGCTGGGCAGGTGCTGGCGTGTTCGCTGGGGGTGGGGCTTGTGTGTTGGCCGGCTGCGGGTTTGGTGTATTCGGCGCCGGCGGGTTGGGCGGCGAGTTGGCAGGGGGCGGAGCGGCCGTTGCTGGGGGTGAGCTCGCAGGTGGCGGTGGTGGGGGAGGGGTTGAGGCAGGTGGAGCGACCGAGGGGGGTGCGACCGAAGGAGGTGCGACAGATGGTGGCGCAACGGATGGCGGAACTACAGACGGTGGAACTACCGATGGCGGAGCCTGCGACGGGGGTTGCGACGCCGGAGGTTGCGACGCCGGAGGCTGTGATGCAGGTGGTTCCGATGCAGGAGGCTGCGATGCAGGGGGCTGCGAAGCTGGAGGTTGCGAAGCTGGAGGCTCCGAGGATGGCGGCTGCGACGCTGGTTGCTGCGATGCCGGTGGCTCGGATGACGCCGGTGGAGGAACCGAGATGGGCGGTAGTGAGATTGGCGGAATCGAGCGCGATGGCCACGATGGCTCTGGCGGGGCGCTCTGCGAAGGGTCAACAGGCGCCGACGACAACGGCGGCGGCGGAGATGACGAGGGGACGATGCCACCCGTCTCGCTCGGCGACGCTGGCACGGGCGTGCCGGACTGAAACTGGTTGGCAGATGTGCTTTGCGGCGTCTTGGCAAATACGAGATCAGGCACTCACTGCGGGTGGACTAGATGGCAAACTAAGGAACATTAGGGTTTGAATCACGGCCCAAGCGGAGTCACATGTTGCCCACTTACTCAGGAGGTGTCGATGACGGCGGCGGCGGCGGCGGCGATGCAGAGTCAGATGGTTGTTGCGGCGGGGCCGAGGGCGATGGTGGCGGAGCAGTCGATTCGGACGGCGGCACGACGACGACGTTGGAGGAAGGCGGCGGGGGCGGCGGGTCAGACGGAGCAGGGGGAGGAGAGATCAGACTGAGCGCCAGTGAATTTGGGCACGAGGCCGTCAACGTACCTGCTTTCTGTGTGGGGTGTCAGCGCTGTGTGCTGCTGGGTGCGAGGAAGGAAGGGGCAGCGGTTTGTGCGTGCAGCGACAACACAATATTGAGTGTAACACGGCCTACTCACCTTCCTGGCGTTTGGCCCAGATGGGACGGGCGTTTGCTGGCACCCAGCGCGCGTTGGCCGTGTAGCTGGTGTCCCCTCCCGCGAGGACGAGCAGCGCGACAAGTGCTATGGTTGTGCGCATGGTAGTGGTAGATGGGAGCTGTATAAGCCGAGTTGAGTTGAGCAAGGAGCGATGCGACGCAACGAGGACACGGCGATCTATATGTATGGAGGAGGAAGGAGGAAGGCCTGGTCGGTGTGAACTGTGCAGGGTGGACTCTGACTACGATTGCCTGCCTGCCCAGATGTGCGCGGCGCCGTCCATTGCCAAATGACGTACTCCCCGCCATCGGGGCGCACATTGCATCTCTTGGCTCTCTGTGCTAGCTAGTCGCAGCAACGCTGCACAGCCCAGCCAGACACCGCGATCTCGCATTGTCAAGCCATGCTGTCACATGCCGCGCGGGACGCCGCGCGGTATGGCGGCAGCGGCGGTCGCGACATGGGTCGGACACGACGACGACGACGACAGTGCAGCAACGTTGCTGCAGTACTCGCGCAGATAAGGATGAAACGGCCCTGGCGGCCGAAAAGAGCAAGAAGTAGGTCAGCAGGCCAGCAGTTCTCAATTGATTCTGATTCATTCTCACATCATCATCACGGCGCGCGAGGAACTGGAGGCACGGCGTGTGTAGCCGCGGCTGTGGCCTGCATGCTGCTCGCTCGCTCGCTCCTCGCTCAGATCCATCACAGCCCTCACCGCCGAGCCGGCCGGTGCCGAGCGCATCCAAACGACTTGACTTGGGCACAGCATCGCTGCGTCCGTGGTGGACGGCACAGACGACGAGCGCCGCGGCGATCATGGCTTGGCCCGCCGCTTGGCCGCCGACACAAGATCCATTGCGATCGCACCATCTCCATGGTGATTTCCGCCCGATCCGCCGTGTTATGTATACGTCGCTGCGAGTGGGTGGGTGCAGTGGGACGCGGCATGCAGCAGCAAGCAATGTCGCAGCTCGCTCTTGTTCGAGCCATGAGATTTCACGTGATCCCACCCGCCTGCCCACCCGCCCGGCCCGCCCGACTCACTCACTCAGCCGGCATCTAGCGGGCCAACGGGCCGCGAGTACTTGAACCCGGCTGTCCGGCCCCAGCGCTTGCTTGCTTGGCTTTGCTCGCTCTCTTAAGTCAAACAGGACACAAATATCCTCAATGCTCTCGACCCTCTCGTCCCTCCCCAAGGCCACGCTTACCCGCCCCCTCACCCGCGCACTCTCGACCTCCCGCCCAGCCAGCATGCCCCTCTACCTATGCTACTGCCCTGACTACCCCGACAACGTCGACGCAAGGCTCAAGGTCCGCGAGGCGCACTTGGCCGAGGCGACAAAGGACAAGGAGTCTGGCGCGTCTGGTGAGTAGCACGCGAGCGCGGCGAGCGTGCGGGCCAGGGCGACCACGCTGGTCGTGCACGGAAGCGATTCCAGCGCCAACACTGTCGTTGCCCATCGCGTCGGACCTCGCCCGCTAGTCGGCCCAACCCCGCTCCTAAGAGCCCAGCTAACACCCCGCCCCAGTCTTCGGCCGCGCCTACCTCTCCGACGAGCTCGCGACTCACCAGCCCGGCAAGCCCGCAGCGGACCAGATCCCCGGCATGGCCGGCTCGGTCATGGTGCTGCGGTTCCCCACGCTGGAGGCGTGCTGGGAGCGCATCAAGGCCGACAAGTACTGGACCGGCGGGGTGTGGGACAAGGAGAAGCTGCGCGTGCATGAGATTATTGGCGCGCCGGTCGACGAGACAATCAAGATTCAGTAGTGCGCGCGTGGGTTGCATGGATGGCTTGTGATGGTCACCAGGGTGGAGGGAAGGCGAGGAAGGTGACCCGGATCTGGGGAGGGGCAGGGGGAAGAAGCTTAGAGCTGGGCCACGCTGATCGGCGAGCTCGCGCTAGACTGGCTCAACGACGCTAGAGTCGGTCCACGGACGCCCGCTAATCACAAGTACATGCTGCCAAACGGGCACCCCACCGACCTCTATATATACTCTAGTCCAACGAGTCGCGGACACCGACCTTGGAAACGACGTACGCACGGACATTCTTCTGCTCCTGTCCTCCCACGCCGTCAATCTCCTCGGGGACCTCGCCGTCGACATTAGTCTGGTAGGTTAGCACCAACCGCTGGCTGGCTAGCATCACCTACCCTCTCGCGGTCCGCACCAGCCTCGATAAGCGTCACTGCCGCGTCGCCGTGACCGCTCTCAAATGCCAGGTGGAGGGGCGTGTTGCCAGCTCGGTCCTGCGTGTTAAGACGCGTCTTGGGGCGGCCTGGCGGGGGGTTGAGCAGGATGCCGAGGAAGCCGGCGTTGCCTGTCGTCGCGGCGCGGTGAAGCGGGTGCTGGTTTGCGCGGTCGCGTGCGTTGATCTGGGGGCGTCAGCCAGCGGTACGAGGAAGGTGCGCGAAGGTGCTTACGTCTGCGCCTCGTTGAATAAGTAGGCGTCCCAGCTGTGATATCAGCGAGTGCAGGTGGATGGAGCCAGAGGATTACCTACCGACACGTTGCCCTTGGAGGCCGCGTAGTGCAGCCCCGTCTGACCCTTGTCGTTGGCCGCGTCAACCTTGGCGCCGGCGTCGAGCAGCGCCGTGGCGTTCTCGAGCTGGCCCGACGCGGCGGCGACAGTGAGCGGTGTCCATCCGAGTGCGTCGCGGGCTTCGAGGTCTGGCGAGTGCGAGAGGAGCAGCTGCGTCACGCCGAGGTTGTTGGCTGACGCGGCCCAGTGGAGTGGTGTGCGGCCGTCCTGTTGCGCGGTGTCGGTGACATTGGATAGAGGTGATAAAATCAAAGGGCGCAGCGTTGGATAGGCCGTGTTGGAGCACGCGTTGCGATGGAGAAACGGGCAAGTGGCCAGAAAGACCGAAGTCAGAAACATTGTTGCGTCATGCGCGCGAGGGGCAGGGTGTACTCACGTCGTCTTTAGAGTTGATGGCGGCGGGGGTCTCGGACAGGAGCGAGCGGATGAGACCTGGCTGGCCTGGCACGGTAAGCATGGGCGGCGTGAAAGTGATGAGGTGCGTACCTTCCTGTGCTGCACGGTGAATGCTCAGGCTTGACATTTTCAGAGTGAGTTGATTGTAAAGCAGTCAGTTGAAAGGGAAGATTGGGTTCTGTTATTCAGATTCTCGATGGCCAAGCAAGGTCACACACACGCTGAGGTGTCGCCCCTTCCTCCCATCTCCGCGTCTCCGTCATTGCGGCTGTTGCGGGGTGGAGGTGGCTTGCGGTCATGAATGGCCATCACGTGCCTGAGGGGGGGGGGTCTATGAGGTCACTTGCTAATAGGCTAATACCCCTTGCCCTAATAACCGATTTGACCCCATTTAGTGACGACGCACGCCGGCGGGGGTTATGTTTGTTTCAGCCCACCCACCCCGCATCGCCCCACCCACCCAGTCGCCCCCCGCCCCGGCAGTCCACCTTCCCTCCCTGCCTGGGTTGACTGTTTCCGCAAACACTGCCTCCTTTCTTGGCTCTTGGCTTTTGCTCCTCTCCTCCCTCTTGGCTCTCCGCCTTCTTCCCTGCAACAGCCATCTCGACGACTGCTACAGTAACAGCGGCGGCAACAGCATCGACGGACAATCACATCTCTCACGCACTCTCATCCACACACTCGGCATCACACACAACACCTCCTCCTCGCGTGTGTTCTTTCTCCCACCCACGCCTTCCTCGGTCCCACCCCAAACCCTGACCGTCCTCTCTGCGGCATCGCTCGACACCGCCGGTGACCCACTCCCACCCGCCCCCCCCCCCCCCTCATCCTCTTTTCCCTCTGTTCTCAATCTTGCAACTGCACATCCCACCTACTAGCTCAACAACAACATGCGCTTCTCGCTCGGTGCCCTCGCAGCGATCTTCCCGCTGGCAGTCGCCCTGCCTCAGATTACCCGCTCTGGCAAGTACCTCTACGACCCGAGCGGCGCACGCTTCTATATCAAGGTCAGTCAGCATGCTTGGGCCGTCCATAGCACAGCACGGGCAGCGACACGGGCAGTAGCGCAGTGACTGACCGTCATTGCAGGGTGTGGCATACCAGCCGCAAGGTAACCTCGCCGTGTCGACTACGGCCAACGAAGTCAAGTGAGTAGCAGCAGCAGCCACAAGATCCCGTCGGCCAAAAGCGAGTGCTAACAAATTGTACAGTGGCGGATTCCCCGAGCCGTACGTCCACACGGCTATGCAGTCGTTGCCCGCAACACGCAGTTGCATGGCATGCATGACTCGCATGATCGGGCGCAGCGGTACACAGCGCATTTGCTAACCTGTGTTGCAGATCCGACTTTGTTGACCCTCTGTCGTCGGCGACCAACTGCACCCGTGACATTCCGTACCTCAAGCAGCTTGGTGTCAATGCCGTCCGTGTCTACAGCGTCAATGCGTCGCTCAACCACGACTCGTGCATGAGTGCTCTCGACGCTGCGGGCATCTACGTTCTCCTCGATGTTTCGCTCCCCCTCAACGGCAGTATCGACCGTGCCTCGCCTTCCTGGACCACCAGCCTCCTCAACGAGTACACGAGAACTGTCAATGCCTTCAACAAGTACCCCAACATTCTTGCGTACAACATTGGCAACGAGGTCATCAACACGGTCAACAACAGCAATGCTGCTCGTGCGTTCCGCAACTGGTGGCTCCACTGACAGCCACAGCTTTCGTCAAGGCTGCCGCTCGCGACACCAAGGCGTACCTCCGCTCCATCGGCTCCAAGGCTCTCGTCGGTTATGCTGCCGTCGACACCGACCTCGACTTCCGCAACGCCCTCGCTGACTACCTGACCTGCGGCAACGACAGCGTCTCGGTTGACCTTTATGGTGAGTGTGGTCCCTTCTACAGGACACTGACGCCAAGGCCTGAACAACTACGAATGGTGTGGTCAAGCGACTTACAGCACCTCGGGATGGAACACCATCACTCAAGGCTTCTCCAACCTCACTGTCGCCGCTTACATGTCCGAGTTTGGCTGCATCACCGCCGGCCCTCGTCTGTGGACTGAGATCCCTGCCTTGCTCTCCTCCCCCGTTTCCGACGTCTTCTCTGGAGGAATCGCCTTCAGCTACTTCCCCACCAGCGACGACTATGGAATGGTTACGTTCTCGGCTGACGGCTCGACGTGAGTTGCGGAACTGACGTGCCCTCAACTGACAATGCAGGGTCACGGTCAACAGCGACTTTACTGCGCTTGGACGCCAGTACTTGAACGCGACCGGCCCCAACAGCCCTGCTCAGAGCTCGCAGAGCAACGCGGCTCTGGCGTGCCCTGCGTCTAGCCCCATCCTCGCCGCCGGCACGAACCTCCCACCCACGCCCAACCAGGAGGTCTGCGACTGCATCAACAAGAACGCCCTTCCATGCACGGCCATCCCCGCTACGGCGAACAACCCTATCAAGGTTGGCGCGCTTATCAACGAGGCTTGTGGCCTTCTCGCGAACAGCAACTCGACCATTACGTGCACCGCCATTGCTGGTGATGGCCTGACTGGTGTTTACGGTCCCCTTGCCATGTGCGCTCCCGACATCAAGCTCAACTATGTCATGTCGGCCTACTACGACGCCAACCCCGTTGCCACGTCTTGCGACTTTGGCGGCAACGCCACGCTGTCGACGTCGCGTGAGTTTTGGGAGATTCATTGTGTGGAGCAAGTGCTAACAGCTCGCAGCCCTTGGTGCCGAGGCTGCTCAGAGCGCCGCTGCGTCGTGCCTCGCTGGCAAGCCCCCTACCTTCACCCCCACTGCGTCGGAGCCCCCTACGACGCCGAGTGGATCTTCGAGCAGCCCCGCCACTACGTCGTCGCACAAGCCCAGCTCTGGCCGTCTTGGCTCTCTTCTCCCGACCTCGTCGGTGGCTACGCTTCTTCTCGGTGCCGTTGGCTTCTTTGCTGGCGCCGCGGTTGCCATTGCCTAAGGTTGTCACCCAGCATCCCGATAACAGGGAAGATATCATATGGACTTTGATGAGAGTATCGTAATGGATAAGCATGTAGTCAAGTGAGCAGGGTGTTGTCGAGCTGCGTAGATCCATGTCCGTCGGTCATGCCAACCTCGTGGTCGGGCTGTAACCAGCCCCGCGGCGCGCTGCGCCAAGTGAAGCCATTCCCGCCCTCGCCGCCTCAACGCCGTGACGACCAGCTCGCTCCTCTCGCCTCGATGACACAAAGCGAATGATATAACATGACGGTAATGCCTAAGACTCGTAATATGTCGTCGGTCCCGATACACAGACCTATACCCAAACACGCAGGACCCAAACGACCGCCGTTCCAACTATGCCGCACGCGTACTGCTGCTCAGCATGCTCACCTCTTGCTGAGCGCCGCGTGCTGCTTGTTATATAACTGTCCGGCACTGATAGACGTCAGCACAGTCTCGTCTCGCACCCCTTGAGCCGTCGGATAACCGATTGCCGGGCGGGGCAACAATTTTACAATGCACACTCACCTAATGAAGGCCGCCGTGAGACCCGTCGCGCACTGCACTGGCTCCTTGAACCAGGTGAGGTGGAAGACGTCGTAGGCTGTGGGTGTTAGCTGCGGGATTCGGATATCCAGGTGTGGTGTGGGTCGGCGATGTCGCCGATCCACACATCATAATTCCCACTCACAGACAAAGATAAGGTCGCACAAGTACTTTGTGCGCGACCACTCGTGCTGCGTCTTCTCCGACTTGGTGCGGTTCTTGGAGCGCGCCTTGACGTGGAGGTTCCAGAGGCCGCTGAGCGTGTTGAGGAACCATATCCGGCTGGTTGGCGTTGTCAGCGGGCGCCGTGGCCTGCAGCCGTGCGTTACTCACTTTGCCCAGCGATCGGCGATGACGCCCTTCTTTTTGGACATGATGCCGAGCTTGGAGAGACAGTAGACGTCGTCTGCGAGGGCGCCGACGAGGTCGCTAAGGTGGCCTAGGAACTCGCGCGCGCTCGTCGGCTCTGGCGAGAGGAGGGCGGCGGCGGGGCGCAGCGGGTTGAGCAGGAGCAGACATTTACGCGTCAGGCTCAGGCCCGAGACGGCAATCTGCGTGCGCTTCTTGTTGGCCGTGAACCACTTTGTGAGCGGGCGCACGGCGGCGATGAGGCCCAGCACGTAGAGATACGAGCGCATAGAGTACTGGACGATTTTCTGCCGCGGCTAGTTAGCGCCTAACTCGGGCATGCTCGTTGGTGTGTACACGCACCAGAATCTTGTCGCGGCCTTTACTCAGGTCCATGAGACCTGCGAGCACCTCGATGGCATGTGGGCCCGGGAGGCGTTTTGGCGACAGCCCGCGGGGCTTGGCGACTGCCGTTGTGCCGGCCGCAGCAGGCTGTGATGAGTATGAATGATTGTGGTTGTGGTGGTTGTGGTGGCCGTGGTGGCCGTGACCGTGGCCTTGGGCGTGGTTTGGCTCAGCAGCGTCACCGTTGGCATGGTGTCCGTTGCCGTTGGCCCATGGCCGAGGATGGTCGTCGTCGTCCTCGATGGGCTTTTCGGTGCGCTCAGCGCCCCAGGGGTCGGGCATGGTGGAGGTCGAGAGCGGGGGGGAAGGAAGGTGGTGGTGGTGGTGATGGTGGTGGGGATGGTGGTTGTAGTACGTCGAGCCAGTGTGAGATGAGGACGACGACGACGAGCCAGCAGACCAGCCATGCAGCTGCAGTGCCTGCAGCTGGGACAGGGTCGCGAAATGCGAAGTGCTGCCACCACCACTACTACTACTCCCACCGTAGAGGGGCGGCGCGTGGAAAGGGTAGCTGTGCGCGCGCACGGGCGAGGGGTGCACCAGGTTTTGTTGCTGGTACTGGTGCGCGTGATAGGGATATCGCTGCGTTGTTGTCGTCGTCGTCCACGCGTCCGACA
This sequence comes from Vanrija pseudolonga, assembly GCF_020906515.1. Classification (NCBI taxonomy): domain Eukaryota; kingdom Fungi; phylum Basidiomycota; class Tremellomycetes; order Trichosporonales; family Trichosporonaceae; genus Vanrija; species Vanrija pseudolonga. Next base: position 2,222,672 of record NC_085851.1, on the reverse strand, counting down.
TGCGTGCGAGCCGTGTGCTACAGTGTTGTGTAGAGAGGACTGGAGAACACTGAGATGATGCCCGCCGTGCCCGTGGTGACTAGTAGTCAGTGTCGCAAGTTCACGCGCGTCAGGGTTCCGACGTGGGTGGTGGGCGTGCCAGCTGCCCAGTCTAGGGTTCCCTTGGCTGTGTGTGTTGCCGGTGCTGAGAGGTGGCGAGGATTGCGAGTGAGCCGGGCTGGGTGGGAGGGAGCTTAGCGCGCGCGCGTGACCGGCGAGCTGTGGTGGTGGCGGTGGGGTTTGCTATGCACGCAGCAGAGTAAACACGCCGAATGCATGCGATAAGCCGTGTACAGTGTCTGGGCTGTGCATGCGGGCGCGCGGGTCGCAGGCAAGGCCATCGCTGGCAGCAAACACTACCTCGCTCCTCTCGCGCGCCGGTAATCAAGTCGCCAGCCCGTTGAACGTCATCAACGACAGTCATCGCGCGCGGAATGTAACACTGGCCGAGTGACCCGCGTCAAGTCAAGCCGAGCCATTACAAAAACGATAAGTTATGGTGACTCTTAGAATCTCTCTAATGAGTGTATTTTCCAGAAATTGCTTACTAAGCTGATTACAACCAGTAAGACGGTAGGATTGCTTTTTTTCAACTAGCAAATAGCTCGACTCGGATAGGCTCCTCACTGTCAAAGCTTCTAACCCTAGCAGAAGGATACTTATAAGTGTGTTGAAATGGTTTTAATCTTGCCATTGGGCGTATTTCGGCGTGCGGGAAATTGGCCATGTGGCGGTCCTGCCATCACTCCGTTGGCATTCCCTCCACTTCAGTCGCACTCTGCTTGCCGTGTGCGATTAAGCTCACACACACCTTCGGCCCTCGGCACGGCACGACGCCCTGAACCCGACCTTCACAATCCACCGACACCACCACCGACACCCCACACCCCCCCTTACCCCCACGCGTCATGTCCCTCTTCAGCGCGTTCAAGAACAAGCCAAATCAACAGCAAGACGCACCCCAACAAGGCGGAGAGTACTACGCCAAAACGCTCCGCTCAAACGTCGACGCCTTCACCTCGCCCCCGTCCCCCATGTCCGTGCGCGGCAGCGCCGCTCTCTCGCCGCCGCTGCGCTCGGCGACGGCGTCCCCAAGGCCAAAGTAAGTCGCGTCGGTGCCGCATACCGCAAGTAACACCTGCTCACTTATCCCCCAGGTTCCCAGCCGACCAGCTCCGCCCCTTCATCCGCACTGTACGTCTTCCTTCCTTCCTCGCCTACCTGGCCCCCACTCACACGCCGCTCAGCTCCTCTCCAAGACGCTCGTCAAGGTCTCGTGGGATAGCCAGGACAGAAGCCGCATGGCCTTCTACAGCAAGGAGCTGTGCGAGGTGCGCTTCTAGCCCGGGCCCGGGACAAGCAAGCTGACGCCCGCCAGCGCATCAAGCAGCGCATGATCGAGATCGAGCCAAAGGGGTACAAGTTCATCGTGAGTGGCAAGCGCAACGGCATCGTTCCTCGCACCTCCTCACACGCCGCACAGGTCACGTCCACCTTCTCTGAAAACCTCGGACAGGCGGGTCGCGCAGACCTGTCGTGTCACTGGGAAGACGCGGATTGTGCCATCCAGGAAATGTACTCGAACGTGAGTGTGCAAGTTGCTGGCCAGAGCTGATACCTGGCAGGACACCCTCATGGTCGTCATCATCGCCTATGCGATCCGCGTCTAAGGCACACGCACGCGCGCCACACGAGTCGCGTCCAACTTACACCCTACCAACTGCACAAACACAAACAAACCTGTACACACACACACAGCACCACACATTAGCACACACCACACACACACATGTACTTTATAAGGGACGATAGGCTGCATCGGAGCTCGGGGATACAAGGATAGCGCTATAATCGGTCTCAACACGGTGGGGGCAGTCGGTAAGGAAGGATCGAAAGCGAAAAGGATGTGTCTTCACAGTGCGAAGGGGGCGTCTTTTAGGGGAAAAGCCGGCCGCGAAGCCAGCCGAGCTTGTCCGTGCAAAGAGTCCAGCATGTGAGGATGTCGGGGCTGCTGGTGGTGGCAGCGAATTATGCTGGGTAGATGACAACTGTTGTAGGCTTTGTCAAGTGTGAGGAGGAGAGTGGGAGAGGAGAGTGGTGTAGATGTAGTAGTGGTGCGAGGTTTGCTCTAACGGAGGGGACGGCCGTACGCAGGCTGCTGCTGCATGGGGATACCGAGGCCACAGTCGCGGTGCTGCATGAGGATCGACGACAGTCGCGCAATCTCCTCGTCGAGGGTGTGGACAGTCTGCTGGAGACGCTCGTTCTCCATTGACAACGTCTCGACCTTGTTCTGCAGCTCGCCGAGCCAGGCCTTTTTGCGCTGGCGACACTTGAGAGCAGCCTGGCGGTTGCGCTCGAGGAAATTGCGGCGCTTGTCTTCCTCGGTCTCGTTGCGGTTGCCCTTCTTGTCGTCCAGACCCTCGTCTTCAGACGACTCGCTAGGCTCGTCCTTGGCCTTCTTGCCCTTCTTGGCCGCACCTCCCTTGCCGGCACCAGACTCCTTGCGCTTCTGGCCAGCAGCCGCTTTCGGTTCCGCGCCGCGCTTGGGAGTGCTCGACTTGGCCTCCTCTTCCCGCTTTGACAACTCTTGGTGAGCCTGGGAGAGGAGGAACAAGCCATTGGCAGCCTGGCTGGCCGCATTGGCGTTCTGCTGAGCAAAGTCGGGATGAGACATGCCTGGGGCAACGGCGCCGGGGTGCACGGGCTGGTAGAATGGGGGAGCAATGCCACCGGCTGGGCGGTTGAGTTCGCTGGCGGCAGTGGTCAAGGCGTTGAGCGCGTTGGGAGGGATAGTCTCCTGGCCGTTGTGGGCAGGGTTCAGATGGGACAGGCCGTGGGGACCGCCTTGCTGGCTCTGCAGGTGAGGGGGGATGGCAGATGGGGGCTGACGCTCGCTAAACTGGCCGGCTTGGGTACCGTTGTTGGCAGGGGCAGCTCCGTCGGTGGTGTCGACGTTGGTGATGCTGTTCAAGAAGGCCGCAGTGTTGGGACTGGGCATAGGCAGGGCACCAAAGTTTGAGTTGAGGAGTGCGTTGTATCCCGGAGTGAAGCCAGATCCAGTGCCAGGAGTAAGACCGGTACGGAAAGTGCCCGACTCGAATGTGTTGCTGTTGTTCTCGCCCGCGGCGGCAGCTGCTTGACTTCCTTGAGCGGGGCCAGCAAGCATAGCAGGACTCAAAGGTCCTGCACGAAGAGAATGGCCGGCGAGCCAAGGGAACTGACTGGGGTCGGCCGCGGCGGGGCTCGTTAAAGACGAGAGAGGAGGGAGAGCGTTGTGCTTGACACTAGTGGCGTCGCCACCACGTGGAGGGGTAGTACGTTCGGTGGAAGCTGAACCACGGGAGAAAGATTGTTCGAATGGGTTCGGCTCAAGGTCAAACATTGACCGATTGGAGGAGTCGTTGGCGGCTCCCGGAGACTTGGCTGGTAAATGTTAGTGGGCTGCGATAGGGAGTGACGGGAAGTGACGCAGTCGCCAAGAGATTGTCAAGTGGAGCCCCCACCGACCAGTGGCAAGTCACGAAGAACTGGGACGCCTTCCTCGTGCATTGGGACACGCGAGGGTGGGTGGTCTGGGCCATCTGGTGTACGAGACACAAGTGATGGGCCCTGCACTGATTTGGGGACACTGGGGACAGGTTGCCCCGATTGCCCCAGCGGGCCATGTGTACGACAGATGAATGACGAAGCCCCTAAAGCGCCACCCACAACCATCGACTACTATGCTTTGGCGAAATGCGCAGCTACTCACCGTCAGCCTCGTCCTTGTTGCCGTCGCGGTCTTCCTTGGGCTCCTTGACAGTGACAGGAGGTTTAGATTTTTCCTCAGTCTTCTCGGCCTTGACCGATGACGATGAGGGGGCTACTTGTGGCAGGTCAGCAGTGGCACTAGTCGTCGAAGAGAGAGACGGGTTATCAAAAACTCACCAGTAGACGTGGGCCCTGTTGAAGGCAATACGGAAGGTGGAGGTGCTACTGCTGTCATTGATTTGGGGAGTAATCGGCGAGGGGACGATGCAGGTGGTTGGGCTGCACAGTCGATGTAGTGTATAGCAAGGGAAGGAAACGAGGGTGGGCCCGGGACCTTGGAGGGAGGTGTAGAGCAGGAAGACGAGGCGGCGAATTCTATCTAATGTATGGTATACACAAGGACTGGGATCGAGTCGCTGCAGTGTAGGGAGGGGGGCTACTGGAGGTAGCATGCGAGGCAAGGTAGGAGTGGTGGTATGGAGGAGGGGCACATAGATGGGGAGTGAGTGCACAGAGAGGGCAGCGGGTACGGGTGGGATGATGATTCAGCACCAGAGCGGCGGGTCCATTTGCAAGTTCAACGAATGCGACGAGGAGGAGATGTCAGCCAGTGATCACAAAAACAAGTGGTCGCGACGACGACGATGGATAGCATGAGGATGATCCCCGGACGTGCTCGGCAGCCATGGGCGTTTGGTCACTGTTGACATGTACCGGTCGATGACGTCCGAGGTATCCTTGTCGATGGGGGAATTTTTCGACTCACCTGGATTCAAACCGGAGGGAAAGGGGGGGGGGGGGGGGGGAATTGGTCTCACACCGTCAACCTCTCCTCGTACGAGCAGTGGTAGAAGGCGAGATGCGCGAGGTAGAAAGCGTCCGCGACTTGCGGTATGCTCTACGGCAACTGAGATAAGACAAGGTAGGAGTAGGGGTAGGTGTCGGTGTCGCTGATGGCCGTTTGGCGGCGGTGACGATGGGCAGCTGGGTGGTGGTGGGTGGTGATGATGGTGATGACGATTTGAGAGGAACAGAACTGAACCAAGCAGTGACGTCGTGCACGCCAGTCCTTGTGTGGTTGCCTCTCTGACGTAGTGACTCGTGGGGAGCAGCAGGCAAACACCCGAGGGCAAGGACAAAAAACTGACGGCGGAAGAAAAAAAAATGATTGCCAATTCGGTATTAGGGGTTATAGCAGCATGTGGCACAAGAGGTCCAAGCGTTGTTGGGTGGGTCCGGGGCCCCGGCATACTGGCAACAATGTTGGGCACAATGTCGGCAGCCAAGCTCTGCCTTGTCAACAAACCCAAAAGATCTCAAAGAGAGGCGGTGGCGGCAAGTCCAAATGGAGCGCCCGGTACTGCAGCGCATGCTGCGACATGGCCCCTGCGCGCAGCGGCTCTTGTCGACCTCGTCGGTCGTAGCCGGCCGCGCGCCCGCCCGACTCCTCGCCCTGTCCCAGCTGGCCCAGCAGGCAGACCACAACCTCACGCGCGACTGGATCGACGGCTTCACGCTCGACGACCTCCCGAAGGACGGGTACGCCGTGACGTATGCGCGCTCGAGCGGCCCCGGCGGCCAGCACGTCAACAAGACCAACTCCAAAGCCGTGGTCCGGTGCGACGTGAACGCGGCTAGCGGCGTGTGGCTGCCGCCGTTTGTCGCCGCCGCGCTGAGGAAGACTGTGAGTGGGCGAGTGTGTAGCCGGCCGAAGCTTACTCTCAGCCCCACTACCACCCTCCGAGCCTCCTCATCTCGTCGCAAAACTCGCGCAAGGCGCCCGACAACCTCGCCAGGGCGCTCGAGATCCTGCACGCGTCCATTGTCGACACGACCCGCGGCATGATTGTCGGCGAGACGAGCGAGGAGCAGAAGGAGCGCGTCCAGGGGCACGTTGAGGCCGACCAGCGGCGTCGGAGGATGGCCAAGGAGAAGATGAAGAACAAGAAGGCGAATCGCAAGGCGGATTGGTAGCGCCGCGCGAGCGGGTTCTGGTGGTGCGAGGGGAAGGAAGCAGCGCCAGTGTGCGCCAAGGTTAGCGCCGTCTTCCTTGTGCCTGTATGACCGCGCCGTGTCAACCTGGCTTCGGCGACAGGTGGTTTCCACCTGTCCTTCCTCCCACGCCGTGCCTACGCCGAAGCACGCAAGCCAAGACGGAGAGCTCCGCTCGAAGGCTCGGCGACGGCGTCGGCGCATGCTGCAGGCTCCACGTGCACAGTCAGGCTGTGGGCGGCCGTGGGGTGTGGGCTGTGTTGTTCCCCTCCGGTGCCAGGATCTCCAGTGCTACGGTGGGTGTACATCCTGCCAACTGTCAGTCCGCCGAGTACGCCGACAGGCTAGCGTCGTCCACATGGGCGCCCAACAACCGCCTACCCCGCATTCCTCGCCGCCGCGAGTTACCGTCCGTAGCACCCCCGTCTGTCCCATGCATCAATACGTCGCGCGTGATTGGAGAGCGCACGCACGTACGCACCATGCACACCCATCCGCCCCGAGGAGCGCCGTCGTGCCCCGCATGCCTTGTTGCTCTGTCGGAACGCGCATCTCGGAAAACGGCGGGTCAATTGCGACGGCCATTTCGCCGCCCCCACTACGATCCCGCCGGCTATGACCTACCGAAGTGGGGTCGGAGCCAAGTTTCGCCTGGAGACTGACGCTGGCCAGGCGACTTGGCACATGCACACACTACAGCAGCAGCACTTGCTCACTTGACACGGCGCAACGCTGCCTGCGCCTTCTCTATACATATATCAAACACGACCATGGACGGGGTAGACAATGTCGCCACTGCTAGCGCAGCACCACTCGAAGCACCACCACCACTACCAAACGACGTCCGCGACGCAATCCTCTCGCACCTCCTCCCGCCTGCTCCCCCACTCCCAGTCGAACTCCTCGCGCGCTCCTTCATCGAGCGCCTCACGTTCCTCCCACCAGCGGAAGACGACATCGACGCGCAGCTGTCCCCGTTCCCCACCGGCGGCACTCCCCTCGACCCCAACCCCCTCGCGACGGCCCTCGACGCCCTCTCTGGCGGCTTCACCCTCCATCCAACACAGTACACATTCGACGGCGAGATGCTGCTTGCACGAAGTGTCATTTCCCCCGAGCACGGGTACGGCGGCGCCGTCGAGACGCAGTTTGAGCACGACGCCAAGCGCGGCTGGACGTACCGCGGCTCCAAGCCCAAATTTTCTCTCGGCGACGACGAGCACGACGCCGACCACCGCGGCTGGGTCAGCCACATTGAGAACGTGAGCTACAGCGACGACACGGCGCCCGAGGACTACTGGGCGGGCTTTACGCCGCCGAGCCAGCGCGCCGAGCTGCCGGGCGACAACGACGAGGACGACTACTGGGCGCAGTATGGCGCCGGCGCCGAGCCCGAGCGCGAGGTGCAGACGCCCGCAAAGTCCAACATTGCCGTCGCCGGCCCGGAGACGGCCGCGACGCTGAGCCTGTTTCTCCAGGGTCTCGTGGCGAAAGAGGACGACGAGGCTGCCGAGACCGAGGCCCCCGCCCCCGCCCCCGTCGAGAAGGAGCCTTCCCCGCCCGGCGTGCTCGAGCAGAAGATCCGCGCCAAAGTCCGCAACATCCTCATGCGCGCGTGGTCCGCCTTCGCGGCTGACACGGACGCCGAGGCGGCAGGCTTTGACTGGCTGCGCATCTGCCGCGGGGTCAACGAGCGCCCGAGCTGGGGCAACGGCGCGACGACCGACGCGTACTTTGCCGACGCGCGCACCGCCGTGCTGACGGCGCGCGTCGAGGCCGCCAAGGAGGTGTTCTCGGCCGTTGACGACTCGCGCGACGGCTTCTGGCGCCTCGTCGAGGACGCGATCAAGATCCACACGAGCCCCGTCCTCGGCGACAACGAGGCGCCGTTCGAGTTCTGAGCGTAACGGAACTGCACAATGAGTTCGGAGCATCTGCACTGCTGAACGCATCTAGACCACCACGATTGTACTTGTATACCAGGTTGTACGCATTAGGCTTGGCTACACCACATCATGCACATGGATATGACATGCGGTGGCGACGGCTTGGCTACTCACATGGTTTGCTGGGCTGGTCGACGAAGTTGCCGTTGGCGAGCCCACGTTGTCAGAAGCCGCCGCCGCCTCCTGGCGAAAGAGGCGTGAAGTGGCGGCGTGTCTCATGTCAGTGGCCTCCCCTCGGCACATGCTCGGCACTCCCGAGGTGTCAGCTGATGATTAGTTCCTGGCACAACATAACACTGGCAGCGTGACACTGGCGCACCACTGGCAGCGCGAGTGTCGACAGGCGCTTGTCTGCCCCTCACCTCGCTCACTGCCTCGAATTCGCCTCGACGCCAGCTGCCCTTCCGTACCCCCGCCATAACTTCTCATGATTCCGCATCCCGTGCTATTGGTTTTGTTTTCCCAGCCCGCATGGCCTCTGCTGCTACAACTACTCTGCTGCCGTCAGATTAAGCACGAACGGCCGCGCGCTTCGAGGCGGCGGCGTTGACGAAGGACTTGACCGCCTCGTAGATGCGGCGCTGGGCCACGAAGAGGAACGCGGCGGTAAGCGCCGACTGGAGGAGCTTGGGGCCGAGACCGGCGTAGAGGCCTGCGATGGTGTGTCAGGTTGCTGCTGATCAAAGCGCTGTGTCGGCACTCACCAGAGATACCCTCGGTCTTGAGGATCTGGACGATCGCCTTGAGCGACGACGAGTACTTGTGGGTCGCGGCCTGGAGACGCGACTTGACCACGAGCTGGGGGAGGCCAGTCAGTATATACACTCAGCTACGCGCTCGCTACTCACGATAGGGTACGAGCTACCCGTGGCGATGAGCTTGGAGAGCGCACCGAGGACGAACAGGTCCCAGTCGGTAAGCGCCGAGCGGCCCAGGGGACCCGACTTGGATCCGGCAGGGGCGCGCTTCGCGCGCCAAGTGAGGAGTGCGGACACCATGCGCTCGAACGTGGTGTACTGCAATGGTTAGCGACGTCCCTATTGAATGATTTTACTCACCTGGATCACGGGGTTGATCACAAGGATGAGGGCGGGGCCGATACCGCGCCACAGGCCCTTGACGCCATCCGCCTTGATGATGGCCTTGAACGACTCGACAGCCGAGGGGCCCGACTTCTTCTCACCGTCGGCGGAAGCGACGGCACGAGTGGACTGGTACGCCTGGACCGTCCAGATGGGGTTGGTGACGATCGTGCAGAACGAACCTGGGAGTGTAAGCTGGGAAATGGCACATGCGCCGTGTGTGGCACCAACACACCACACCTCCCTCCACAACCGCCTCAACCGCCATAAATCACTCGCTATGGCCCCAACACGGCCATGCAGCGACCCCAAACGCCCCACATACCTGCAATGAGGCCAGCGACGATGCCCTCGCCCGTTGTGAGCGCGCTGTTGGCCGAAGGGCCGGTGCGGCGCTTGATGAGCCACGCGCGGGTCTCCTCGTACGCGGCCTGCGAGCGTCAGAACAACGTCCAGAAAAGCCAGAACAACAAGAAACGCGCGTAATAGACTGCGTTGGTCAAGCTGATCCCAAATAGAGAGCTTCCCAGACCGCTGTAGAGCCCCCCGATGCCTTGCTCCTTGACGGTCTTGACGAGGGCTTGACCGATGGAGAGATCCTCCTTCTTGGTGGTGACGGCGGCGCGGGTGGAGAGGTTCACGAGCGGGTACGTAAGCGCCATGGAGACGCTGCCGCCGACGGCGCCGGCGAGCGCATGGATAGCCGAGTCGGAGATGGACATTGTTGTGTGGAAATGTGGTTGAGAGAGTGAGAAGTGGCAAGATGGAGATGTTGGTGCTGGGGCGGACTAGAGTTGCCGGGTGTGGCGGTCCAGGGCCTGGGTCCGTGCACCACCGTGCCGGGGGCGCAGAGCCGATTGCCGGACTTGTCCGGCCGCGGCGCTGGCTGCGACAACCGATGCATGGCATGACTTGCCTTTGTCACGGCTGTTACTTAATAACAACGAACGACGCGACGACGCGACAATGCCGACAAGTCTGCCTTTGTCACATCCCGTGGATGCCGAGCCTACGTACGGTGAATGCATACTGCTGCTGCTGCTGCGTGACATGTGGTTGGTTTCTGGGTTATGTATACTATGTACGACTACACTTGGTTCTACACTACGGCCGATACATGGGTCTAGGGCCGAGCTGCGGCGCGCCGTGACGCGCCAGACGCTCGTGATGCGGCAAGGCGAGCTGCTGCCGACAGGCGGAAACGCTAGTCGCCGCTCTAGAAACTCGGGATAGACCCGCCCTTCTCGACGAGCTCGAGCACGCCCTTGGCAATGTGCTCTTCTTCGCGGAGGAGCGCGCGGGATGTCCGCACTGCCTGGCGCTTGGCCGCGTCGTCGCCCGCGAGCGGGGCAATCTCTTCGAGATCCTCACGCACGTCGGCAGCGTCAGACAACACGGCCTCGCAGATCCGCGCGAGGGCGCGCCGTGCGGCCATCTTGGTCGTGCGGGAAAAGGTGCGCGTGCGCAGCGTGTCGACTGTAATGTTGCTCTCGAGCGACGAGTACAGCACACACAGCGTCGACATGAGCCCGATGCTCGGCTGCGGCTCGCCGCTGTTGGACAGAAGCTTGTTGTGCCCCCACAGCCCGGCGTCGTCGAGCACGTCGCGTTTCTCGTCGGTGCCCCCTCCGTCCTCCCACAGCTTGTACACCCACGGCGAGACGTCAATGTCGCCGTTGGGCCACTGCAGGGGGTCGCTCGTGTCGTCGACTTCTGTGAAACCATACTCGGCAAACAGGAGGGCGTTGGAGTGCGGGCCGTACATGAACATTACTTCCTCGCCTGCTTCCAAGCCACGCAGAGGGGCGAACACTGCCTGGTCAATCTTGCCAGGGATGAGGTGCGCGTTGAGCTGTCTTCCTGGTCCGCGGGCCGTCTTGATCACGCGCTTGGATACTGAAGATGAGGGTAGGGGTTCAGGCTTGGGGCAGACGACGCTGCTCAGCGAAGAATGGTTGATCATATCCAGCAGGGGAATGAACGAGTGGTTGTTGACGGGCCACTTGGCGTCGATGGGCTCGGCGAGGCCCAGTGGCATGGACACGGTACGCGTGTTGACTGTGGTGTAAGCGGGCGTGGACTAACGGCTCCTCGACCCCCCACTCACCGTTCAGCCACGCCCACAAGATCACCTCGTCTGACAACTCCTTGTCGATTCCCTGCGACCTGAACGGTTCCTCATTCGCCTTATCACGTCAGTGCGGCTGCCCCTCGCACTCGACATACCAAAACATTGCGCACCACCACCCGGTCGTCCTCATACCGCTTCTTGACCTCTGCAATCTTGATCTTGACGCTCTCGCTGAGGGTCTCATACAGCTGTATCCACCACTCGTCCTGCTCGTCGTCGTCGCTGCTGGGGATAACCCACGTGAGGGGGTGCCACGGCCTGAAGCCGGGCAGCGAGTCCATGAACACCTGCCACTCCGACTTGTGCCGCTGCTTCGGGTCGCGCGTGAGCGCATTGTGCAGCGTGAGGAGCTGGGTGGTCGTGAGCCGCGGCGTGCCGTTTGACGAGCGCCGCGGTGGGGACGAGGTCGACGCGGCCACGGGGAAGAGCTCGGCCGGGATCGTGTTGAGCGTCGACTTTTGCAGCGTTAGGGGGTTGAGGAGGGAGGCAGCGGGGATGACTAGGAGGTTCTCGCTGGGCTACGCGTCGTCAGTGGGTGGGGCGGGGGCGAAGAGGGCTGTGGATCCCACCTGAACAGCCTGATCGACGAACAATCCACGTCCACCATCTGCAACGTATGATCAGCTGTGCCCCAACGTCACCCGGCATCCCGACGCACGCCCCAACGCGACGCCCCGACGCGCCCCGCACACACACACAACACTAACGGTTGGCAAACTTGAGTACACCCTTGTTGTGGAAGCCTGGAAACGAGTTGAGCCAGTCGAGCAGTGCGGCCAGCGCCTTGTCTCCCGTCGTGTCTACCATGGTGTGGACGTGGAGGTACGACTCGACTCGTGGGCAGCAGACACAACCTTATAGACGCTGCTGTTATTGTGACCACTGCTCGTGCCATCGCACTGCACAATTGCCTAGAATCTACCATCGCACGCGATCCGACTCAATGCGGGGTCCCCACGCTTAGGCGGGAGCAAATAGTCGGCATCTGGACGTGGAGGTGTAATGTTGACGGCAGCGACACCAACGACGACAACGACGATGACAACGACATCACTCTAGACATCTAGACACTGCCCACACCCACAGCCATGGTCAACCCAAACGAGGACAGCGAGTTGTGAGCTAATTGACTCCTAAAGCCAGCTGACAAAACAGCAACGACGCGCTGCGCGCGCACGGCATCCTGCCGCCCAAGCCTCCCTCGCGCCCACCGTCCCCCGACATCCCGCACATCACGCATGCCGATGCGGTGCGCGCGATCGCGTCGACGGCCGACGCCGACCAGCTGGGAAACCTTCTGGAAGCGGACAACATTGACTCGGACGACGAGCGCATGTTTGAAGACTACCGCCGGAGACGGATCGCCGAGATGCGGGCCGAGGAGAAGCGCGGGCGCTTCGGCAGCCTCGAGCCGCTCGCGCGCGAGGACTTTGTGCGCGAGGTCACCGAGGGCTCCAAGCTCAATGCCGACGGCAAGGTCGAGCCAGAGGAGCCCGCACCGGGGAGCGACGACGAGGAAGACAACAAGCCCGCCCTCCTCCGCGCGCGCAAGCTGAAGGGCACCGGTGTCGTCGTCTTCCTGTTCAAGGACTCGTAAGTGACGGTGGCTTTGAACCGCGCTGACACTCTCAGAATACCCCTCTCGCAGCACCTTCGCCCGCTCCTCGCCCAGCTGGCAGCCGCTCACCCCGAGACCAAGTTCCTCTCCATCCCCGCGACCATGTGCATCCCCAACTACCCCGACAAGAACGTCCCCACGCTGCTGATCTACCGCAACGGCGACATGGTCGGCAACCTCATCGCGGGCGCTGGCATGAATGGCCTCAAGACGACCGTGCGGGGTGGGTAGCTTGATTGGAATAGCCTGCTGACCCGCCAGAACTCGAGGCCCTCCTCATCCGTTACACTGCGATTGACAAGCCGTCGGCGGCGCTGCGGTCAGCGGCCCGTGCCAACGATTCAGACGACTCGGACCTCGACTCGGACGGCGGCGATGTGGGCACTGTCAATGCTCGCAGTGGAGGCATCAGGTCGGGTGGAGGGTTGGGCACGGCGAGTGGAGGTGGCCGTGCCGCCAGGCGCGGGCAGGACAGCGACGACGATTCAGACTTTGACTTGTAAACATGACTCTCTGTCTGTCACTGGGCGCCGTTTGACAGCGGGCGCCGACACAAAGCATATATTTGCATACTCTGATACTATTGGGCGGCCGTTGATATTTCATTAGGCATTAGGCATGGACGGTGCGTGGTCCCTGGAGCCAGGAGCCAGCCACGTCATTGGCGCTGCGGTGGACTGGCTGGTGCAACCCGCCCGGCTACCTGATGGCCGGCCAAGGGCAAGGTGGCTAACCTCGCGTCGTGCTTGTAGGCTGGCTGGCTGTGGGACGCCGCCCCGCTGTAGTCACCGTGGTGGGATGCGCCACGCCGCGCCGCGCTGCACTCGCTGCCAGCTTAACCGGTCTTGGTGCTCGTGGCCGCATTTCCCGGCAAAGAACTAAACCCACACCACCTTGTCGCCATCGCAACCTTTTCTTCGCTCCTCTCATCTCTTACTCTCTCTCTCTCACTCACTCTCTCCATCTCAGTCCAGCCCCCACTCTCATCTGGTCCAGACCCCAGAGACATCTCCATCTGGCTGTTTCCCCCATTGACGCGTCGCACTCCACGTCGTCACTTCCTGTAGCAGTACCCAACTTTTTATCTTGCCTACACACACAAATAGTATAGTCTACACCATGGCCGCTGCTCCCCTCGACTTCAAGGACCTCGTCGTCCTCATCACCGGTGCCGGTGGTGGTATTGGCAGGGCGTGAGTACTTCGGGATGATCCCCGCTTTGTGGCAAATGTGCGATGGAGCTGACGATCGTGTCCTCGCAACCCCGGATAACAAACGTCTATTCAACGCCTCTTTCACACCCTCCCCGTGCATCCCACAGTTACTCGCACTTCTTCGGCTCGCGCGGTGCCAAGGTCGTCGTCAACGATGTCGCTCTCGCCCCTGCCCAGAAGGTCGTTGACGAGATCGTCAAGGGTGAGTTGAAGAGGGCTCGGTTCCCACACCGAGCGGCGACCACAACACGCCGCGACACGTGCATGGGCTGACCTGCTTCTCAGCTGGTGGCCAGGCCGTCCCCGCTGTCGGATCGGTCACCGAGGGCCAGCTCGTCGTCGACCAGGCCGTCAAGGCCTTCGGCACCGTCCACGTCGTCATCAACAACGCTGGTATCCTCCGTGACAAGTCGTTCCGCAAGATGACCGACGCCGAGTTTGACATCATCGTCGCTGTCCACCTTACCGGTGCCTTCTCGATCACCAAGGCCGTCTGGCCCCTCTTCCGTGCCCAGAAGTTTGGCCGTGTCATCAACACCGCCTCGCCTGCTGGTCTCTACGGCAACGGTGGCCAGGTCAACTACTCGGCTGCTAAGAGTGAGTACAGATGGCTAGATGTCGCAAGGTCGATCTGACACTACACAGTGGGCCTTGTCGCCTTCTCGCGCACCCTCGCCAAGGAGGGCGTCAAGTACAACATCAAGTCGAACACGATCGTTCCCCTTGCCGCCTCGCCCATGACCGAGACTGTTATGCCCCCCGACTTCCTCAAGGCTCTCCAGCCCGAGTGGATCGCCCCTCTTGTTGGTATCCTCACCTCCAAGAACGGCCCCGACGTCACTGGCCGCATCTTCGAGGTCGGAGCCGGCTTCTTCTCCGAGGTCCGCTGGGAGCGCACCAAGGGTGTCATCTACAAGACTGACGACTCGTTCACCGTCGAGGCCGTCGAGGCCCGCTGGAAGGAGGTCCAGGACTTCACCGACGCCCAGCACCCCACCGACGCCGAGGCCCAGGACATGCTTGCCGTCGTCGAGGCTCAGCCCAAGCTCCCCAAGAACCCCCAGGGTGCCCCCATCTCGTTCAAGGACCAGACTGTCATCATCACTGGTGCCGGTGCCGGTCTCGGCCGTGCCTACGCTCTCCTCTACGGCAAGCTCGGTGCCAACGTCGTCATCAACGATGTCAGCGCTGAGAACGCCAACAAGGTTGTCGAGGAGGTCAAGGCCCTCGGTGCCAAGGCCGTCGCCGCCGTCTCGTCCGCCGAGGACGGCGAGGGCATTGTCAAGACTGCCATTGACGCCTTCGGCAAGGTCCACATCCTTGTTGCCAACGCCGGTATCCTCCGTGACAAGGCCTTTGTCAACATGACCCAGCAGCAGTGGGACCAGGTTCTCGCTGTTCACCTCCGCGGAACCTACAAGTGCGCCAAGGCCGTCTGGCCCTACTTCCACGAGCAGAAGTACGGCCGTATCATTGTCACTGCGTCGCCCAACGGTATCTACGGTGCCCACGGCCAGGTCAACTACGGCACTGCCAAGGCTGCCCTCATCGGCTTCACCAAGGCTCTCGCCGTCGAGGGCAAGAAGTCGAACATTCTTGTCAACTCGATTGCCCCTCGTGCTGGTACTGCCATGACCGAGACCGTCTGGACCAAGGAGATGGTTGCCATCTTCAAGCCCGACTTTGTCGCCCCCGTCGTCGCCTACCTTACCTCGGACAAGTACAACCAGACTGCCGGCCTCTACGAGGTGTTTGGCGGTTACGTTGCCCAGGTCCGCTGGGAGCGCAGCTACGGTACCACCTTCCCCAACAACCACATTGCCACCCCCGAGCAGGTTCTCGCCCGTTGGAAGGACATCACCACCTTTGACAACAGGTCGACCCACCCCTCCTCGCCCGCCGAGTCGTTCCAGCAGATCATGGCCAACTTTGACAATGTCGAGGAGGATGCCGAGCAGGACTACGTCGACCCCGAGGACCCCGAGGTCGTCAAGGAGGCCAAGCGCAACTCCAAGACCGAGTCCGAGTTCACCTACACCAACCGCGACGTCATCCTCTACAACCTCGGCATTGGCGCCAAGGCCAAGGAGCTCGACTGGACCTACGAGAACGCCGACAACTTTGGTGCCCTCCCCACCTTTGGTGTCATCCCCCAGTTCGAGGCCCAGGCTGGTCTCAGCTTTGACTTTGTCCCCAACTTCAACCCTGCTACTCTGCTTCACGGCGAGCAGTACCTTGCCATCAAGGCGCCCATCCCTACCGAGGGCACCCTCGTCAGCACTGTCCGCCTCCGCGAAGTCCTCGACAAGGGCAAGGCCGCTGCCGTCACCTCGATCGTCGAGACGCACGACAAGGCCACTGGCGACCTGATCTTCGTCAACGAGGGCACCGTCTTCCTCCGTGGCTCGGGTGGCTTTGGCGGCAAGAAGGCTGGCTCTGACCGTGGCCCCGCGACCGCTGCCAACGTTCCCCCCAAGCGTGCCCCCGACGCCGTTGTCGAGGAGAAGACTTCGGAGGACCAGGCCGCTCTCTACCGTCTGTCGGGCGACTACAACCCCCTGCACATTGACCCCTCGTTCTCCAAGATTGGCGGCTTCCCCAAGCCCATCCTCCACGGCCTCTGCTCGTTCGGTATTGCCGGCAAGCACGTTCTCAAGACGTTCGGCGCCTACGAGGACATCAAGGTCCGCTTCGCTGGTGTTGTCATCCCCGGCGAGACCCTTGTCACCGAGATGTGGAAGGAGGGCAACAAGGTCATCTTCAACGTCAAGGTCAGGGAGCGCAACGCTGTTGCCATCTCCAACGCCGCCGTCACTCTTGTCCCCGGCGCTTCGCTCAAGTCGAAGCTCTAAGCCTCGGCCAGAGTAGTTGATGTGTGATGAGATGATCAGAGGATCGTTGTAGAGTTTGAAAAATGTATTGAATGGCAGTCACGAGCGCGCGCATGGGGTTGTCCGTCGTAAGGATGCATTGTCTCTAGGAATACAGCTGTAGATGTGGATGGGGGAGTGTGCTAGTACTGGTTGAGCTTGAAGTCGGCGGGGGGCTGTGGGCGATTGTTGGGGTCGCCGCCGCCTCCACCCATACCCATGCCAGCGACCCGACCGCCGCCCTGGGGACGAGGAGGACGATCCGGGGGAGGTGGGAGGTTGTCGGGGATGGCGTGCTTGTGTCTGCTGCGGTATCGGCCGAGCTCGGCGACGCGCATCCACTTTTGCGCGTCAGTCCCCTGGCCGCGCACGCCGAGGTCAGGCTCGGTCTCGGGCGGCGTCCAGAAGCCCTGCGAGCCGGGCTTGATGTCGTCGGTCGCGATGAAGGGGTGCGCCTCGGTGTTGAGGACATAGTCGTCGAGGCTCATAAAGTCGGGCTCGCTCTGCAGCAGGTAGTGGTACTTGAACGTCTCGGCAAAGATGAAGCTCTCCATATTGTCGCCGTAGACAATCTTGTCGGCGTTGACGTTTTGCACCGACGAGATGCCGCCGGGCACCTTGGCAGTCTTCATCCACGACTGGAACATGTGCCATCCCTTGTCCTGCCACTTGCGGTCGCCGGTAAGGCGGTACATGTAGAAGACGGACTCGATCGTCTCGGGCCTGTTGATGTAGTACGGCGTAACGCGCTGTGCACCCGGCACGTCGCCGTTCAGGTAGCGGTAGTACTCGAGGGCCTCGCTGCCCTTTCGGCCCGAGTTCTCAGACACGGGCGTCTGGTCGTCGTTGAACAGCCACTGGCCCTTGTAGTCGCGGAACATAATATTGTAGTCGTAGTCTCTCGCGTCCTTGTCGGGCACCTCGACCGGCGCGTGGACGATGCGCTCCGTGTCGCGCGTCTTGTTGACCCACAGCCTCGCGTCGTCCTTGTCGTAGAAGTGGACGAGCTCGGGCTGGATGCCCGTCTTGGTCGCAGCAGACAGCCAGTAGCATGTGCCTGTGAACCGCAGCGCAGAGTCCATGTCCATTGGGCGGTCGAGGAGCTTGGCGCCCATGCCGAGCATGGCACCTGCAAAGCACGCGAGGTGCTCAACCTCGCGCTTGAGCTTGCCGCCCTCGAGCTTGCCGATGGTGAAAAGGTCGTGTTTGTCGAGGATATCAACCTCGGCCCACAGGATACGACGTGCAGCGTCGATAGAGTCCTGGTACAGGCGCTTGTACTGGTGCCCGAGGCGGCCGCCTCCGATGAGCTTGAACTGCTTGATGAGGTACTCAAAGTATGAGTCGGTCATGGCGCCGAAAGAATACGAGCCGTCGATTGGCGTCTTGGAGTCGGGGATAAAGTGCATGGGGATGAGCGGGTGGTACTTTGAGCGCGGGGCGACATGCTCGTCGAGGTAGTCGGTGGCGCGCTGCACCAGGTCGTACCAGGTGCGGTTGCCCGTCGCCTGGCTGAGGCGGGTCATCTCGAGGGTCATGCTGCCGACTTCGGCAGGCGAGACGGCATGCAGCGAGTACACGCCGCCCTCCTGGCCCGGGTCGAAGCGGCTGCCCTGGGGCAGGCCGGAGCGCGTGTTGAACGCCTTGCCGAGGATACCCGCGAGCTCCTCGGCGCGCTCGAGCACCAGCTTGTCGCCCGTCAGGTCGTACGCGCCGAGCAGGCCGCCGAGGTAGCGGATACCCGTCTCGAACACCATCATGCCGGTCGTGCGGTCGCGCTGGATGCTCCACGGCTTGCCCTTGCTGTCGACCTCAGACTCTGGCGCGACGTACCCCCTGCTCCAGTCGCGTCCGGTGATCCAGTGGAAGTTGAGCTGGTTGATGTGCGGCCGGCACAGGTCATACTCCTCCTTCAGTCCCAGAATGAGCATCGTGTCGAGGGTGTCGATGATCGACGCGCCCCAGCTGCCGGTCAGCTTTACACCTCACCGCCACCTACCCATTGAAAGGGTCCTTGTACGTCTGGGTAAACGGCTTGACCTCGTCATGACCTGCGCGCGCGTTAGCTCCACTCGTAACCCTATAAACCCACCCCAGGCCTTGTCCTTGTACGCCTGCCACGCGTAGACGAAGCCGCGCTTGACGGCCGCGCGGCGCTCCTCGCGGACCTTCTTCTGCGCGTCCGTCTCCCAGCCAGAGCGCGCCTTCTTGAACCCAGGCCACTGCATGTCCTGTATCCTGCCGCGGGGCGCGTCCCACCCTTCCTGCCCCTTCCAGTTGGCGGCAAACGAGTCGGACGGCAGCTCTTGAGGGGCAACAGGCGCCACCTCCTCCTGCTCCTCGGACACGATCTCGCGAAGGCGCGAGTCGGGGAACTTGTCGCCCGCGGGGGGCTTGAGCCACTTGTCGTCGACCTCGGGGAATAGGAGCGCGGGGTCCATGAGGTCGGTTTTGCGCGGGTGCATGGGCGCGATGTCGCGCGAGTGGTGTGGGAAGTAGTGGTCGCCGTACTTGTCGACAATGTAGTGCTCGCCGAGGGGGCGCGGGTCCGACTTGCCCGGGGCGGGGGACGGTGCTGCGTCGTGGTCGTCGAGACCAGAGTCCGAGTCCCAGATATCGTCGTTGCCGAGCTTGCCGCCCGACCCTCCGCCGCCGGGGACGTGGACCTGCGCGCTGCGCGCGGGCGCGGGCGCGCTGCCAGGTCCGTTGAGGTACAGGATCACGCCGCCGATGAGGAGCGCGCCGAGGAGCAGGCGCCCGCGCCGCCCGCCGAGCTGGCGCCGCAGCGAGCGCGAGCCGTTCGCGAGCGTGCCCGACTCGACGTCGTACTTGCCGGAGGACATGTCGTCGAAGCCCGCGTCGTCGTTGTGGTTGTTGAGAGTGAGACGAAGGGACGGCGCGCCCTTTGTCCGGGAACGCGATGTGCCGAGGATGGTGGGTGGTGTGCGTAGGGTAGCGCGGCGGGGAGAGTAGTGTGTTCTTCGCTTTAGTGGCGTTGGCGTCGGTCCGGCCCTTGTGTACTTGTGTGGCCGAGGAATGCGATGAGGGAGATGTTGGGGGAAAGGTGTCCTCGCCGTGTTCCTTTTGTGAAACGGGGGGTTGCGCGGTTGCGACGTCGCGACGTTGCAATGCGCGACGTTGCAATGTGACCCAGACGCGTGGCAGCTAGGCTTAAAACGACCGCGACAATGGCGGAACGGAGCGAGTGGAGGCACCACCCGGACAAGGCCTGTGATTTCTTGGCTCAACTGCGGGCAGTGGCGGCGGCGACTCAAGTTACTCTGCCATCTCACACCGCCGGCTCGCGCCATGCATGCATTTGCGGCATGCGTTGACCTCTTTAGCTCGTTAGATTGCAATGGCGCAACCCATGGCGCGTGGCACAAAGAAACCATCTGCTTCCCATGCGGAGCATCCAGACGGCCACACACCTTCTTCGTCCTCGGACCAGCACCGACATTCATTGTCATGTGCTGCGCGCCTTTGGTCACATGCATCACGCCCCGCACTGACTCTCAAACACGCATATTGTCCAATGATGAGCATATTTCTCTATTGTGCACATCTAAATTACAGGTTCGGCTGTCTCATTTGAGAAAACAGCCATGCTAATGGGGTTCGTCTCTGGCGTGTCCTTGCGCAACTATCCACGGCTAGACTCGGTCTGTGCAGAGCCAGTCGCAACCGGTACAATGATCTGGCGACGCCAGTCATCAATGTTGCGACCCGGGTCAGGCGCATCAAGCGTCGGGAACGGCATGCCTGGAGCAACAGGCGGCATCATGCCCATGGGGCTCGGCATTCCCATCGCACCCGGCATGCCCATGGGCCCAGGCATACCCATCGGGCTCATAGCCGGAGCCATGGGCATGCCCATGTGGCCGTAGGGCGACGGCATGCCGTACATGGACTGTGGTACGCCGTACGGCGAAGCACCGTAAGGCGACACGCCGTAGGGGTAGGTCGGGGGCACGGGCTGCACGCTCATCATCGTGGCGCGCATCGGGTCGAAAGCTGGCGCCGCTGCCTGCTTGGCTTGATGTTGTTTCTGGGCCGCACCAGCGTGTTTCCACGCAAGCGGGAGGTCGTCCTCAATCTCTTCGACCGTCTGTGCAGAGGGAGCTGCAGAGCCAGTGCGGTCAGGGGGATCATGGGGCATGAGAGCAGATCGGGTCCGCGCCTGGCGGATAAGGAGGGGTTCATCATCGTCTTCGTCCTTGCTGGCTCCCTTGCCTGGCGAGGTGGGAGAGAGCGAGATTTGAGGAGCATTGACAGCTCGAATCGTCGACTGCTTGGGCGGCGACTTCTTGGTCGTAATCTGAATAACGTCGTTGTCCTTGTTTTTAAGCTGGGACAGAGGGACCTCCTCGTCCGAGCTCTCGTCGTTGATTGCCTTGGAACGGAGTTGCGAGAGAGGTAAGTCTTCGTCGGAAGAATCGCCATCATTTGCACGGGCAGCTGCCGCATGGAGGACCGACGACGAAGGCAGCTGAGGAGGGGGTGGGAACACGGGCGCCCTAGAGGTCGACATGGCCGACTTGCGCTTCGTCTCGCGAAGAGGCTCGTCGTCGTCAGAGCCCTCGTCACTGCTTTGGAACCAGTCCCCGACGCCGAGTCGGCTTCCGGGTCGCCTCTCAGCGGGCTTCTGCTCCTTGGGCATAAGGTCGATAGCCGCTGCGTCCGACCCCGTGTACATTAACGTGGGAGGGCGGTCGGTAACCCTCGGGGAGTGGTCCGCCTGCGAGTCCTGCTCCGACATGACCTCTTCAACATCCTCCGGGTGCGGAGCCATCGACATGCGCGGGTCGTAGGAAGAAATACGAGGGTCGTACGCCGATGTTCGAGGGTCGTATGCCGACAAGCGCGGGTCAGTGCCCATCGACATGCGCGCATTGGCAATGGGGTCAGCGGCCAAAGACTGACGGCTGTGGGACTCGACAATCGAGAGTCGCGAGCTAGCCGGAGAGTTGTACGTGTCGATGAAAGGCTGGCCAGGCGGCGCCAGCTCACCCGAGTCCAGGTCGGCGGCTTGGTCAAGATCCATGGTGCTCTTGGTCTTGCCCCAGCGGCTCTTCCTCTTATCGGCCTTCTCCTTCTTTGCGCGTTCCCGCGCGTCCAATTCTTCTTTGGCCCGCTGCTCAGCCTCCTGCATGGTCTTGAGCTTGGCCATTTCGCGCTCCCAGACCGTGTCGACACCGAACACGCTGCGTGACTTGACAAGCCTCTCCTGGGGGCTCCCGCCGTCGCCGTCCGGAACGGAAAGTAGAGGAACAGAACCAGGTGCGTAGCTGTGAGGACGCGGGGGAGTGCCAGGGACATTCTGGTCGGGGAACGCCGGATCCGCAAAGGCCTCTGGGTCGATAAGAGTCGAGGCACGGGCGTCGGGGCCCGCACGAGACATCATGGACGGCCGCCCGTCTCCGTAGAAGACGCGCTGCTTGCTTCGCAGTTGCTGTTTGCGGTTCTCCAGCTGATCGATAAGACTTGTACCCTGGGAAGATGTCAGCACGTCCCGGATACTCGCCACTCACGTAAAGCTTGCCAGGCTTACGGAACTCTTGCTCATCCTCGTACTCTTGTCCCGGGTTGCGGTAGATTTCACCCTCCTCAGCAGCATGGCCAGCAAAGAACTCGGCTTCGTCACGTTGTCCACCAACCATCAGACTGCTGCGGAATGTCCGTTGACTGAGACTGAGGGGCACACCCATGCCCATGTTCAAGATGGAGGCTCGCGCGTCGGCAGGCAGAGGCTTCTCACCCAGAGTGAAACCCTCGGGAACGTGAACCGAGTGCTTCTGCTGCTCGGTACCTTCCAAGAACGAGGGCATGATGAGGTTTTTGGGCCGCATCAGCTCCTGTCGGTGGAGAAGAAGGGCGTGTGACTGGTACTTGGGTGGCCTGAGAGGGCGGCCATACTCCTCGGGTGATGGGATATCGTCAAAGATTCGGGACTTGATGCGCTCAGGCTCGTCGTGGGCAGACTGTTGGTTTGTGAGGTTGCCGTCCTCACTGTAAACCAGAGAGGCGCGGCGTTCCAGTGAAGGCCGGACAGCGTCGGGATCGCTCGCCACGTTCAGCTCGTCCATGGACGGACGTACGCCACTGTCGAGCGACAGTCGGGAGAGATCCACAGACTTGCGTTGGGCATCGAGAGTCTTGGGGTCGAATCTGGAGCCAAGTTCAGGCGGAGGTGCGGGCAACTCGAACGGGTTGCGAAGAATCTCCTCCTCTTCTGCTTCGGGGTCCAGTCGAGAGGGCGACTGCACCACCGACATGCGGTGGCCACTGAGGGACGATCCGGGGCGAGCGAACATTGCGTTGGAAGGCGAGTCTGGCATGGGCACCATGACTGGGTTTCCCCTTCCGTCCTGCAACTGCAGCTGCGCAATAGAGCTAGGTCTGCGGCCGTGTGGAGACACCGCAGCGGCACCGCCCTGCTCTGCAAGCCGGCGCACTCTCTCAGCGTCGCGAAGCGCATAGTCGGCACCTGCGGACACGCGCCCCTCGATTGTCTCGCCATCGCTACTGTCAAAGCGCTCCAGGTGGATCGAGACTGAACGGGCGCGGTCACCGGGCTGTGTGGCATCGGGCACAGCAGAGAAGGACACTGTTCGAGTGTGAGGGATCTTGCGAGCCGTGTTGTCTTGGACGCGTTCGAGGTCCATCGAGTGGGTGCGACCCTCTGGGGCGGGCTCAGGGAAACCCCAGCGATCGACGTCGACAAGGTCGCCGTCCTGCGGAAACTGAACGCGCTCGTGAGGGTCTTGGCTGTGCCAGTCTCCGCTGTGTCCGCTCTGTTGCCGGCCGTGTGCTGGCCTGACGATGGAGCGCCTACGGTCCTCACGTTCGGCATCAAGCTCGTGCTGCAGGGGTGGGAGCTTGGGCTTGTAGAATGGCCTGAACATGGCCGACCGCTTGTGGTCCACATACTCGCGATATGGGTCCTCCTCATCGTTGTCGTACTCTGCGGGGGAAGGAAGGCGGTTAGTGTTGGGTTGAGCGGCGGGCAAGAGGAGCGGTGCAAAGGAAAGCTGGACGATGGACTCACCGAGGAGGGCAGCCGCGAGGGCGAGACGGTTGAAGTGAGGGTGACTAGAGGACGTTGTGGACATTATGTATGTGGGTTGTGGGGGGTTTCGTTAGAGCATGTATGAATGTGGTATATAGCTGTTGTTTGTCGTGAGGTGCAATGAGAGAGGGGGGGGCGATGAGAAGAAGATGCAGAGAGTGAGAGTGTGAGGGACGATTGTTGGAATGGTTGAAACAGACCTTGGACGATGCCTGGCCATTGTGTGTTTCTTTGTTCGCCGCGGACTGGGCCATGGTGCCCGCAGCGTGCAGTGTGCATGCAGCCACCCACACTGTAGCCCGCTGCACTCCCCTTTGCCCTAATTCCCACTGTGACACGCACACTTCAGGGGCTAATGCAGGCCTGGGGTCTCCACATGCAACAGAGAAGGGGGGACGTAATAGAAATCATCGCCTAGGTGGAGGTCGTATCACGTGACTTTTGGCCAGCAGATGGTGGATTGAACTTCCAGTCACTATATCGCCTATATAGAGGTCGCAATGGTGCATGAGGGCGCAAAATATCCCTGTCGACTCATCCGCGCGGGCATCGGACACGTCGCCTTTATCTATCTCCACATCGGAGAGTCGACTGACGCATATGGCGATGAGCAAAGCCATATTGTCGTGATTATGAAGATTAGGAGGTGGAGGTGGAGGCAACAAGTGGAGGGCAGCTTGACTTTTGGCTGGCTACGGGGTTGTAAAATCCGTCAACGGGCGGCGGTGCGGCACGCGGCAACTGCCTACACAGCCAGTTACGGTCAATGACGGGTAATCTCCACCCTGCGCCGAACGACCAGCTCGCCCTTGCAACTCCACCAGGCGAGCCTCCTTGGCGCACTCCTTCTTAACAGCCCATCCCCTGCATTCCTTCTCTCTTCCTCTTGTTCTTGCATTCTACATTTTGCATATTCATCCACGCACCATGTCGTCCACTGAGGGAAAGGTAAGGACGGCACAATCGTTGACACGGTGACATCCGGTCTCGAGCAACTCTCATTCGACGACACGAGCTGACACCTTCCCCAGACTATTACCTGCAAGGCCGCCGTCGCCTGGGAGGCTGGTGAGTGGCGAGAGAGGACGCGAGCAGCGAAACGCGTGATCGTGTACTGACACCCCCAGGCAAGCCCCTCTCGATTGAGACTGTCGAGGTCGCTCCTCCCAAGGAGGGCGAGGTCCGTATCAAGATCCTCTAGTGAGTCGTGATAGGGGCTATCAACGCGAGGCGCTCGATACTAACACGCACAGCTCGGGTATCTGCCACACGTATGTCGCACGCATCCTCTCGCACACCCATGCTGACCTGAAAGCGACGACTACACCCTCTCCGGCAAGGACCCCGAGGGTGCCTTCCCCGTCATCCTCGGCCACGAGGGCGGTGGTATCGTCGAGTCGGTCGGCGCCGGCGTCACCGACGTCAAGGTCGGCGACCACGTCGTTCCCCTCTACACTGCCGAGTGCAAGCAGTGCAAGTTCTGCCTTTCGGGCAAGACCAACCTCTGTGGTGCTGGTAAGTTGGTGCGCTGGGCTGCTCGCCTGTGGAGCGGCTGCTTCGCAGAAGCGAGTCTCAAGCCACAACTCTAACTTCCCCAGTCCGCGCTACCCAGGGCAAGGGTGTCATGCCTGACGGAACCTCGCGCTTCACCTGCAAGGGCAAGCCCCTCTTCCACTTCATGGGCACCTCGACCTTCTCGCAGTACACCGTCGTGTCCAAGTACTCGGTTGTCGCCGTCGACCCCAAGGCGTCGCTCGAGAAGGCCTGTCTCCTTGGCTGTGGTATCACCACCGGCTACGGAGCTGCCACCAAGACCCCCGGCATTGAGAAGTCCAACGTTGCCGTCTTCGGTATCGGCTGTGTCGGCCTCTCGGTTATCCAGGGTGCCCGCGCCAAGGAGGCCACCCGCATCTTCGCCATCGACACCAACCCCAAGAAGAAGGAGTGGGCTGAGAAGTTCGGTGCCAGTGAGTGGGCAGTGGTGTGCCTTGGATGGGGCATGACGGTAAAGTACGTGGCCACTGACACGCACAGCCGACTTCATCAACCCCCTCGACCTTCCCAAGGGCCAGAGCGTTGTCGACTACCTGATCGAGAAGACGGACGGCGGTCTCGACTTCACCTTTGACTGCACTGGCAACGTGCAGGTTATGCGTCAGGCACTCGAGTCGTGCCACAAGGGCTGGGGCGTGTGCAACATTATCGGTGTTGCCCCCGCCGGTGCCGAGATTGCCACCCGACCGTGAGCTCACCACAACGCGGACTGCAGCTGACCTCCAGATTCCAGCTCGTTACCGGCCGTGTCTGGAAGGGTTCGGCCTTTGGCGGTGTCAAGGGCCGCACCGAGCTCCCCGGCCTCGTTGGCGACTACCTCGACGGCAAGCTCTGGGTTGACCAGTTTGTCACTCACCACGAGACGCTCGACAACATCAACAAGGGCTTTGACGACATGCACTCTGGCGACTGCATCCGTTGCGTCCTCGACATGCAGGACCAGTAAAAGGTGGCGTGGTGGTCATTGGGCCATCGGCGATCAACTAGGTGTAGTAGTGTTTGATGCAATGATAATGTCGCGGGGTGGGGTGGGGGGTTGTTATGGGATTGGAGTGAGCACCTTGCCGGTCATGGACACCGGCTGGCTCTCGGCTTCATCTCGGTGTCCATCGGAGAAGCGTTTCAGTCTGTGCGCTGAGCGCCACGGCGCTGGCGTGCTTCCGATATCTACAGCGCATCGTCGTCGTCATCATGTATGTCATATCTACTACTACTGATCCTCAAGTGTCCACCTCGTCATCGCCTAGTGCCCATTCGCGCCGTTGGCCTTAGCGCTCGTCGGCCGCCCACTCCACCCCTCGGCCTCGAGCGCCCTCTCGAGCGCGAGCACGCCGTCGCACTTGGCACGCACCCAGTCGCGCATGTTCTCCGGGCAGGGGGGCAGCGGCCTGCGTCCGAGCGCGGCCGAGTCGGGCAGGCCGGCAGCCCAGACAGTGCCGTACTTGAGCCCGGTGAGCTGGGCTTTCACGAACGCGCCCTCGGCCGTCGACACGGCGGCAGCGTACGCGAGCGCCGTGTCGTGCTCGCCTGCGACGTGGGCCTCGTACGCGCGCAGGCAGGCGCGCGGGGCAATGTTCGCCAAGCCCGTGATCGCGCCCCGGCCGCCGTAGGACAGCGTGCCGAGGAGATAGTCTGTCGCGCCGCCAAGGACCGTGAAGGTGGCTATGGGGGCGGTTAGCTGGCGCACCCCGCGACGCAGACTCGACCCACCCGGATCGCTCGCGGCCACGACACGCGCAATCTTGCCCACGTCATGGTCGGTGTGCTTGATGCCCGCAATGTTCGGGTGCTTTGCCAGCCGCGCAATCAGATCAGAGTCCATGTTGATCCCGCCCGAGACGGCGGGGTACGAGTAGATGATGAGCGGGATAGACGTGTTGGAGGCCACTTCCTCGTAGTAGGCTGCCAGGGCGTCGTCGGTCATCACGCCCGGGTAGTACGACGGCGGGAGGGTGAGCGTGAAGTCTGCGCCGGACGCGGCGGCGTCGTTGCTCAGCTCGATTGCCTGCGCGGTCGACTGCGCGCCGACGGTGCCGGCGATCACTAGGGCGGAGGAGTTGGCGGCGGTGAGCGCGGCTTTGGTGGAGCGGACGAGCTGGGGCGGCGGGCGGGGACGGGAGAGCAAGACGGTAGTAGCAAGGCGGGCGAGGAAGAATGGTGTCAGTACACGACGGACATCACACTCCGATTCGGCGAGCCACAACGCGGCGCAGATCACGTCCGTGCGCGGGCGGGCGGCGAGGTGCCAGCCAGTGCGCGAAGCGCGCTGCGCTCGCTCGCTCGCGGACTCACCTCGTTCCGTTCCTCGCGGCTCAGCGTGACCGCCTCGCCAGTGGACCCCATAACGACGATACCCGCGACGCCAGCGGCCGCAAGGCGCGTGATGTGCCCAGCGTGCGTGGGCAGGTCGAGCGCCTGCGCGCGCGTCGCCTCGAAGAAGGTCACGACGGGGACGTAGATTCCGCCTGGGAGCTGGGTGGGCATGGTGTGGGTGTGGGTGTGGGTGGGGGTGTGGGGTACAAGAAAGACAAAGCAAGCAAGAGTGCGCTGTTGAGAGCGACGAGTGCGACGACGAGATGAGACACGGCGACGACGAGAATAACGCTACGGCTGCTGCTGCCTGGAAAAGACGCGGACGGCTCCACTGGCCACTGCAGGGAAGAGCAGTGGGGTCGCCGGCCGGCCGGTCGGCTGATCGGCCCAGCCGATGGAATGCAACTTACACGGCCCAGCTTGGCCCAGCTTGGCGCCGCCGTCACATGTTGGCCCGCTCGCTTGTCGCCTCGAGCGAGTCTGGCCCGCACGACAGCGGCGTCAGACCGAGCCGCAAACTGCCCCCCGCTGTGCACGGTGACAGTCCGATCGGCCTGGTCGTCTGGTCATGTGGTGCGGCGTAGTTCGGCTCGCTTCGGCTGCGCCCGACGACCACGACAAGGCGACTTTTAAAGTCGCCGAGAATGGTGGTGGCAGGGCCGCGGATTTCGGATTGCACTGCACCCACTGCACGGTTGTGGACGGCTTAGGGCAACCAACACGCTGCTGCTCTGGCCTGGACAATCCTCTCTGCGGGCTTGTCCCGACTGGCGCCCCGGTACTGGGGCCCGCACATGTCTGTCTACACGATCCATGTCTAGTTGTGTCCGAATCTACAGCCCGACCCGAACCCCGAAGGCTCGCCCTCGCCCTGTACACATGCCACCCCGCCTAGCAGCCACACCCGCACCCTGGGCTCTCGTCAATCAGGCCCTCGATGCGGTCGACGCGCTCGCCGAGCTTGTCGAGCGCCGCGGTGAGGATGGCCTCCTGGCCTGGGATGTCAGCGATGCAACCCTGCCGCCGCACTTACCATCGCGGTACACCTTGACGAGGCGGGCGACCTCTGGGCGGACCTTGGCGTCTGCTCCAGGCACTCCGCCCGCCTTGAGCTTGGCCAGCTTGTCCTCGATCATCTGCCCCAGCATGCCGAGCACGTCGAGCTCGAGGTTGAGCCCTTTTTCTTCCGCCTCGTAGCACGCGTGCTCGTCGTCCTCGTCATCGCTGTGGTCGTGCTCGTGCTCGTCCTCGCCCAGCATGGCACGGACCACCTCAAGTAGCTGCTTTGGCAGCTCGCCGTCCCGTCCGACAGCGAAGCGCTCAACCGCGTCTAGGCCCTTGGCATCTAGGCGCGCCTTGGCGTCAGGCGGCAGCGCGCCCGTGCCGAGACGCAGCACGACCGTGTCGTCGGGGTTGGCATCCAGCACAAAGCCGTAACCCAGCAACAGCGCCTCGTTCGACTTGGCGCCGTAGTTGTTGAAGATCTCGGCGCCGGTCTCAATGGCTGCAGGAGCGACGAAGGAAATGGCCTCGATCGGTGTCCCGTCGGGGCCGGGGCCAGCAATGCGAGACGAGAGCCAGAGGATTGGCTGGCCGCGGGTGTCTGGCGTTGTCAGTTGTCAGTTCCGCGTTCCTCAACTCACGGTTCAGGAGGTCGAGGCCGGGCAGGAGGACGGGGTATGACTCGGCGTCAGTGGACGGCGCCTGCGCTTGGCCGTCAGGGAGGGTGAGGAGGTGGCTCGGGAAGGCGCGCGAGGAGAGGTAGGTCGCGACGGCGAGGTATCGTTCCCTGGTGAGGTGAGTCAGCTGGCCGTATCCACAACGACGGCACCTAGACGCACCAGGTCAAGCCATCCTCCTTGAGTACGGCGCGCAACACAGCGCTCTCAGTGCCCCACTCGCGCTCGCGGTCCGCGACCGCGCCAGCGAGGTTCGTGCCCGCCAGCAGCTGGCGCTCTTCGGCCGAGAAGAAGAGCGGGGTGGTGAGGTCGGCGGCGGGGGGCAGCGCGCGGATGTAGGGGTAGTGCGCGAGGGCTGCCGGTCTGGCGTCGCGTCAGCTCTGAACTCCTTCTCAGCATACCACACTCACGCCTCGCCGCCCTTGTCGGCGTAGACCCAGTGCAGGCCGATATAAGCAGCCGCGAGCATGCGCTCGTTCCACTTCTCGCCGGCGTGCTCGCTACCTTCGGGCCAGGTGAGCGAAGCGCCAGCGACGCCAGTCACAGCCTCTATCGAGGCACTCGCTAGCGCGGGCGTGATGGCCAGCTTGAACGGCGTGGAGATGAGGCGCGCGTCAGGCGCGATGGCCTTCGTCGCGAACAGTCCGAGCCCGTGCGTTTCTGGCGCGATGTCAGCGCCCACTTCTACACAAGCCGACGCACCCTCGCGCAGCTCGGCCGAGGGGCTGATGTATCCCCCTGCGTGGGTGAACCACTCGATAAAGTCCGCCGTGGGTGCCATGTTGGTGGTGGTTTGTCAGTCAGGCAGGCAGGAAGTTGTTGTGACCGAGTCAAGGTGGCTCGACTTTGGGCATGAGGCAGGAAAAAAAGTGGGCCCCGCATTTGATGGTGTGATGGGCGTCAGCGATTCCAGACGGGCCGTGTGGACGTCACTCTTTGGTCAATGCACACTCCTTTGACCATATGCATGAGCGGCAGGGATCAGCAGGCAGGCGATCAACGATAGGACTGACTTGATCGCGGCATGATGATCATGTATGCGACGACAACATGGCAACAGATGTATTGGTCACGACCGAGGTGGAATCGGTCAAGTAGGTCAGTATCACCAATGTCGCCTCTATCAGGCGCCTGAGAATGGCATGCAGCATGCATCGCAATCACCGCGCGCCCTCCACACCAGTCGCGTTTGCGTTTTGCCGCGCAGAGCCGCTGCAGCCACCGCAAAGCCGAAGCGGGCGAGTCCCACCCCGCCCCGGACCAGCCAGGCGGTCGACTCCGACAGCGCCAGCTGGCTGGCTGACTCGGCCCGACATTGGCCCGCGGCCCGGCATCACGCAGTCCGGCATTCGACCCATCGCTCCGGGTGAGGCCCCATAACCCCCTCGTCCATGTCTCTTTCCTACTGTACACACCACCACCACCTATACACACACCATGGCCTCCGCCCTCTCCACCAAGCTCCACCTCAAGAACGCGCTCGCTGCCGGGCAGCAGGGCATCGGCTTCTGGCTGACGTGGGTGTGGCTGGCTGTGCTGTACTGACGCCGCAGCTTCCCCGGCCCGCACGTCGTGCGCGCTGTTTCCGGCATCAAGGGGTTCAACTGGGCGTGCGTCGACGGCGAGCACGGCGCCATCGCCGACCCGGACTACTATGAGGTGGGTAACGGCGGCGGCGTAGCCGGCGCCGTCTGGGCCGTCGTGAGGCGCCATCATGATGGCCCACTCCGGCGCCACGCCGCCCCCCGCCCCCGCCGCACTCGCTGACGCTCGTGCTCGCCCCGCAGCTCTGCAACGCCCTCGCGTCCAACGGCGTCTCGCCCATCATCCGCGTGCCCAACGCCGAGGAGTGGATGGTCAAGCGCGCCCTCGACGCCGGCGCCCACGGCGTCATGACCCCCATGTGTCACACTGCTGTGAGTGGTGGTGGTGGTCCGATGAGTCGGGCAGGCGGAGTCGCCGAGGTGGTGGCTTGGGGGGCTAGATGGCCAGTGTCGCGGTTACTGTTGGAACGGAAGAGCCACTCTACGCGCCTAGCAACGGCTCGTTGGCACCTGCCCAGGAAAGCCCCGGGACCCCGCCTCGCTCCGCTCGGCGAGGCCCCGCTAACCCCAGCCAGGAGGACGCCCGCAAGATTGTCTCGTGGAACAAGTACCCTCCGCGCGGAACCCGCGGCTTTGGCCCCATCTACACGGGGCACGCGTTCGGCAACGCCGCCGAGGCCGACTACGGCGCGGCGGCCGACGACTCCCTGATCGTCATGGTGCAGATCGAGTCGCGCGCGGGCGTCGAGAACGTCGAGGAGATTGCCAAGGTCGACGGGCTGGACGTGCTGCTTATCGGGCCGTTCGACCTGTCCAAGTCGATGGGCGTGCCCTTTGGCGGCGAGGAGCACCAGGCGGCGATTGCGCGTATCCTCGCTGCGTCCAAGGCGGCCGGCAAGGCCGCCGCCATCTTCTGCGTCAACGGCGACCAGGCCGCCACGCGCCTCGCCGAGGGCTTTGAGGTCGTGTCGATCGGCACGGATATCGGCTCGCTCGTCGCCGACATGACCAAGCAGGTCGCTGCGGCCACTGGCGTCTCGGCCGCCAAGAAGGGCGGCGCGTACAGCTAGGCGGAGGGGTGGGACTGGGCGTGCAGCGAGGCAGTGAAAAGGATATGCAGTCTATGATGAGCAATGCGCGGGTCGAGACACGAGCAATGTGCAGGTCGATGACATGGGGAAACTAAAGTACAACAGCAGTCACTTGGGCAAGATGGCTGGGGATCGACATGTGCAGGCGCCGCACCGGGGCCGCCAGGTCATCCGCTCACTTGCATGGTGGGGTCTCGATCTCTAGAGCTCGCTCGCAAGAGCACTGGCGACGTCAGTGAAGCTCAGCATACAATCTGGGTAGGCGGGCACTTACACCACAAGGCAGCACACGCATAGAGCATTTTCCGGCTAGTCCTGCTTGGCTCATGCCGCCGCCTGCTTGGCCTGACTCTCGCAGCCACAGTTCTCGCATCGGCACGTCGACCGCCTGGGGCGGGCAAGCGCGAGACACTGGCAGAACGACTGCCCGAGCGAGCGGAGCAGGAGCCAGGGTTTGGCGAGGACCCGCGCCAGCAGGTGCCGGAGCAGCTGCCAGGGTTTGACCAGACGCTGTGCTACCGCCATGACGAGTTGCCTGAAAATGCGCAGCAGGCCGCCGAGTAACGTCAACCACGGGACGGACACGAGCACCGCCACGGCGGCAGCGACGGCGGCGACGAACCACGCGTACGTCCAGCCCGTGAACGCGGCGGGGTCGTACCGGATGTCGAAGCGCTCCGACGTTGCGAGGACTGGCGGAGGGGGTTAGCTGGTGCCAATCACAGTCCAGCGACACCTACCCGCGCCGTGGTACGACGTGTTGTGCAGCGTAAGGAAGTAGTCCTTGCCCGGGGGGTAGAAGTCGGTGCCGAGGTTGTGCGGCTTGAACGAGACGCTGTACGAGCCCGGCCAGAGGTTCTTGACCAGCTGCTGCATGTTGGGGTTGAACGCTGCGGCGGCGTCAGGGCGGCTCGGCGGCTCACCCGCGACTCCTCCTCCACTCACTATCGTTGGCGTGCACGTAGATGAAGGCGCGGGGGAAGCCCTCGCCCTCGCGGTTGAGGTGGAGCACGAGCATCTCCGGCGCGTCGGCGGGCAGGCGGAGCGTGACGTCCAGCCCGGCGAGGTGGACAATGTTCGGCCCGGAGAGCGTGTACTCGTAGTCGTAGTACTCCGCCTTGAACGCGGCTGCGGGGGCGTGGAGTGTCAGCTACGTCCCCGCCGGCCCCATGCACCGCCAGCACGACTCCTCAACACACCTGGATGCCACCCGTTCGGCGAGGTCACGGCGTACCCTGGTCGGTCGTTACGGTCGTACAGGATCGGCTCGGGCGCCCAGCGCCGGTCGTCTGCGACGGTGTCGGAGTCGGGGTCGAGTGCGCGCACTGCCGCTGCGGCAGCGGCGAGCACCAGGACCGGGAGAAGCATTGCGCTGCAGGAGCGTTTTGTTGGCGAGATGGAGATGGAGATGGTGAAGGAGGCACCGCTTTGCTAGGTGTCGTTGTGTCTCAGAGTGTCCGCGTGCAACGAACAGGCCCTGAACAACAATGATACGTAGCCGCGGCGGACGAGTGGCGCCGGGTGTGGAGGGAGGGCGGAGAACGGAGACCGGGGATCAAGCCGCGGCGCGCGTCGTACTTGTCTGCATCGTGACAGCAACGGTCATGGATCATGGATATGGTGCTATGGTATGCATGCTGCGAGGGCACGTCGCCGAGGAGCGCAGCAAGGTCTGGCCGAGGGAGGCCCTACTTGGCTGGCAGCCAGACCACGGCCAGACACGTAACATTGCGCGCGCCGGGCAGCCC
This sequence comes from Vanrija pseudolonga, assembly GCF_020906515.1. NCBI lineage: Eukaryota > Fungi > Basidiomycota > Tremellomycetes > Trichosporonales > Trichosporonaceae > Vanrija > Vanrija pseudolonga. The sequence goes on along the minus strand of NC_085851.1, from coordinate 2,189,029 downwards.
TCTGCGTCTCTTTTCAACAAGGTTAACAAGGTTTGACGAGAGAGCAGCGCGCCCAATACGTCGTCGCCTGCGTAGCGCAGTCGCCGTTCCCTTCGTTGCCTTGTGCCCCTCACAACCGTCCCACTGCCACCCCCTTTGACGCAATGACCCTCCATACACAAACAGATCACACATCACACGACATGCAGCATCTTGGGATCCGACATAAAACGCGACACGATATGAGGCAGGTGGGGAGGCGCACCCCTCGACCACCTCGAGGCACGCCGACGCCCAGACCGCATGACGGCGGGCGTCACGCAACGAATGGCATCTGACATCTAGAATCTGGCAACTAACAGCTAGCATCTCAAAACTCGTAGCTGGCATCTGAGAGCTGGCATCTGAATCTGCTCTCCCATCACTAAACCAGGACCGCGAAGAGCACCGCAGCCGTGACCAGCGCCGGGGTCGCCGCCACCACGGCCGCAGCAGCGCTCGGCTTGGCCGGCGACGCGGCCCACTCGTTGCCTGTGCCGTTGAACAAGGGACCGTTGGGGTACGCCTGCGCGTGGGCGCTGCTGGCGTTCTGTACCTGGAACAGCTAGGACGTTGCGTAGTCTGCGCGGGGTGTGTCAGCCTGCCTCCCCGTCCCTCCCCCCTCCCTCACACCACTCACAAATCGGCCCGTCGTGGTTGAGCGTGTGGTTCTCGAGCTGGCCCTTGCCGTCGCCAACCAGCTGGACATAGAACCTCTGCGCGGGGTTGCCGAGCAGCGTAGCGGGGTCGAGCTGCCAGCCGAGCGTCTCGTTGAACGTCGCGCGGTACTTGAGTGCCGGCCAGGCGGGGTTGGTCGCCGGGTAGCGCATGGTCGGGAGCAAGTCGTCGGCAAAGCTGCATGAGCTCTTGTCGACGCACCAGATGCTGCCCTGCGGCGTCGCCCTGGTCCAGGTTATGGGGATGTCCTGCCCCTCTGCGAAGAGCTTGAGCTTGACCGTCTGCTCGAGCATGATGGTGCTGTTGGAGCCTGGCGGCGGGGGGTAGGTCGCGCTGTCGATGACGAAGTCGACAGGGAAGGTGAAGTATGAGCGGGTGAAGTTGACCTGCACTGTGGGGCGGCGCGTGTTAGCTTGTGGCAGGGGCATGGGGAGCGGTCGGCCTGTATGTCGCTCGGCCACTGCCACTCGACGCCGGTGCAAGCCAGCGCGGCTGTTTAGGGGGCCACTCACATGGGGCACTGGCGTTCGGGTACGTGATCCCAAAGCCCGGCAGACTAGTGCCGACAGCAGCCCCATCACCAATCGAGTTCCCAGCAGCCGCGGTCGAGTTGGGCGCGGCCGAGGGGGAGGCCGACGCCGACGCCGCGGCGGGCTCAGAGGAGGACTGCGCCGCGGCGCAGGTGAGCGAGACGAGTAAGAGGGAAGAAAGGAGCATGGTGTGCGTGTGAGTGAGTGCATGGGCCCGCGCCCCGACTCTCTTGCGTGCTTATATACTTTGTTGTATGCCGGGAGCCATGAGATCGCATCGCAGGACAGCCAGGACCGAACGCGAAGGGAACGGTTGTCGAGGCGCCGCCACTACTGTGTTCCTGCGCGTCAAAGTGGTAGGGATCGACCTCGACTCCCTCCATCGCGCACAATGCACGTACCGTGTACTGGCCATTATCAGGGCTGGGTGCATCTCCTACTTCATATGTACTTACAGAGCCACGAGGTACCCAGACGAGTCGAGTCTGCACAGCCAAGTCTGCTCGTCCAGAGCTGAGCGAGCGAGTAAGGGCCACCCATACCCCCAGGAACGAATGCGAGACCGTCGCGAGGACGACAGCCGCTCGTGCTCATCGTCTTGGCAGAGCACATTCGGGGCCCAGCATCGAGCGTCCGTCTCCGATGGAGGTGGGACGTGATCGGCATACTGTAGTGACTCGCTGTGCATCTACTGGGTCGCCCAGAATCTGTTTGTGGGTGAGCGCGAGGGCGTCGCTGCCTGGAGCGCCACGACGGCCCTGGCGTTGACGATTGCCACACGATCTAGCTACGTCAGTTCTAACCGTACCACAACCACCCTCTTGCCCCCAGCCCGGCCCGCGCCAACTCTAGATGCATCTCGGCACGCCCACGCCCACACCACACTACATCCCCATGGCTACCCCGCCTGGCGGGAACGTGCCAAACTCGCTGCCAAACGCCGGCATCATGCCCCCGGGGCCCATGATGCCCGTCGGGTCACCGGGCAGGCCGAGGAGGTACCCGAGGTCGACATTCGAATCGATGAGGTAGTTTTCAAGTCCGTAAGGCGGCATGACGCCGGGCGCAGCGAGGGGCACGCCGCCCGCCCGCGCAAGCCCGTTCGCCGCGTCCTGCGGTGTCGGCGCGTTGCCCTGTGCGCTCGGCGGCCGCGTCTGCGCCTCGCTGTCTACTTCGTCGCCGTCGAGCGGGGCAATCCCCGGGATGGCGGCTGCGCGCGAAATGTCGCGCAACGTCCGCGCGAGGTATGTCGACAACCGGGTCTCGCTCAGGTCGCTTGCCTCGAGCACGTCAATGCTCATCTTGAGGTAGTGGGTCACCACTGGTCGGTCGACCTTGGCGGCGATCTGGACCGATGTGGGAGCCTTGGCGATGCGGATGAGGAATACAGCTGCCTGCGCCAGGGTAATAGTCAGGTAGTCGGTCGCAAAGCTCAGCGCGAGGTCGGTCTGCGAGCTCTCGTGGTGTGTCTGGATCGTGCTCATCGCCGCCTGCAGGCCGCGGTAGAGCGAGTCTGCGACGTGCTTGTCCTCCTCTGGCGCAGCATTGAGAGCAAACGAGTTGAGGCACAGGCGCATGTGCTCGGCCTGGAGTCTGCAGATGCGCGCCGAGGGGCCGAGGTAGGGCAGGTAGTGCGAGCTGGACCAGATCCAGCGCTTGCACCAGTCGTCGAGCCTGGCGTTGAGCTCGCGGAGCATGCTCTTGAGGCTCTGGTCGCGCGCCCGCGGGTCATCCTCCTGGTCGGGGCGGGGCTCGCGGAGCGAGTCGCCCCAGTTGATCAAGTCGCGGCCGATGCGCGTGAGCTCGACTTGGCTGGACAAGTACGCGTCGCCGTACTGCGACGTCGCAGCAAGCGTGCCCGGCACCGGGGGCGGCTGCATGAGACGCAGCTGGAGGAAGCCCTGCTCGTCGACAATCTCAAACTGGGTCGACTGGGGGCGTCCAAACCCGAGCGAGAGGAAGCCGTCAAATGTAAACCATCCGAGCCAGGAACGCCACTTTGGTGCGTACGCGTTGAGCTCGTTCCACTCGGCCGTGTGGGGTCTCGCGACGCGGGCTGCCGCTGCAGCCTTTGTGAGCTCGCGGTTGATGCCGAGTCTGCGGGCGATTCTCGACGCGTGGCCCGTGACGATCCACGCGTCGGGCCCACGGCCGCCACTCTCGAGTCCCCACGCTGCGAGGAGCAGCACCGCCTGGACGTCAAACAGCGCCTGCTGCTTCCGGAGGAGCGTCTGCGCCAGGTGCCACTGGGCGAGCGAGGCCAGCCGCGCCGGCAGGCCAGGTGCGATCGACGGCAAGTTTGGCGACGGGAAGCGCTCCTCGTACCGGACGTAGAACCTTGCGGCGATGGCAAGGATCGCCGACAGCAGCGTTGGCGACTGATGCCGGATGACATGGAACGCGTCGGCATCGGCAACCTCAATAATCGGCATGAACGGGTGGCAGTTTTGAACAAAGCTGTGTGTGTGTGTCAGTGGACAATAGGTCATGCCGCATGGCGCACGCGCCGCCGCCACTCACAATGTAAACAGCAGCTCTGCCAAGCGCTCATCGACAATCTCGGTGCTGATCGGGTCGTCGTGCCCGCGCCGCAACGCCGGCGGGAGGTCATACAGCGCGCCGTGCTCGTCCCCGCTGCTGCCTGCGCGGCTCACGCCCGACGTGCTCGGGTGCGGGCTGGGGCGGCGCGAAACCTCGCGGTTGTCCCACACCGACGGCTGGTAGACGAGCGGCTTGAACGGGGCCTCGAAGCCGCCGTCGACGGCTGCGAGTCTGTCCTCGCCCTTGGGCCCGTGGCGGGGCAAGCTTCTCCTGTCCTTCTTCTTGCTCTCGCCCGACTCGCTCTTGACATGCCCGGTCGGGCTGGGGCCGAACGCGCTATTGCTCGAGGCGTACGCCCCGGGGCTGGTGTTTGGCGGCAGCCCGTGCCCGTACGGCGAGTTGCCAAAGTGGACGTGCTGGCCCGAGGCGGCGGTGGTCGGCGACGCAAGCGGCACATCAGCGCGCGGGAAGCGCGGCGCGGGCGCCGGTGCAGAGCCGGGGCCGTCGAACCCCCCTCCGCCGCCGCCGCTCCACTGCGGCGGCACCCGATCCGAGCCGCTGCCGCCAAAGCTCCCGCGGTCGTCGAACCCCTGGCCGAAAGGTGGTGCTGCTGCCGACGCCGCGCCGCTCATGCCAGCGAGCAGGGTCGCGACGCTCGCCTCGAGGTTCTCGATGCGCTGCGCCGAGTCGGTGCCGCCCGGCCCGCGCGCGGCTGCGCCGGCACCAGGCGCACCGGCGGGCCCGCCAAAGTCGCACTTGTTTTTGCTCTTGACGCACCGCTTGCACGGCCACCCGCCTAGGCAGCGCAGCTTTTGCTTGCGGCAGCGGAGGCATGCCTGCGCTGCGCGCTTCGGGCCCTGCGCCGTTGCTGCTGCTGCTGGTGTGCCCGATGCACTGCCACTGCCGGCGCCGTTGGCGTGCGGTGTCGTCGTGCCGTTGGTGCCACTCGCGCGGCGGGCAATGTTCGGCTTGATGTCGTCGGCCTCGAACGGCGACCTGGGCCGCTTCACGCCGCCCGGGGATGTGTCGCGGCTCGCTGGAGGGAACGACGACCCGTGCTGCGAGTACCTATCGCTCGAGCTCGGGTTTGGCCCGAGAGCCGGCCCGGCGGCGGCGGCGTTGGCGGCGGATGATGACGACGACGACTCTTGTTGCTGCTGCTGCGTGTGTGCAGCAGCAGCTGCATCCGGTTGGAGGGGCATGGGTGGTTGTTGTTGTTGTCGTGCGTGTGCCGGGTGGATGAGTGTAATACCAGAATAGTGATGTTGTTCGGGATGTAGTGGATGGTGAGCCGAATGAGAAAAGAAGTGTAGGAGGGGAAGGGGGGGACGGGAGAGGGAGGAGCGGCGGGGGGGGCGTGGCGAGATAGGCAGGGCCGAGTGTGGGTGGGTGGGTGCGGTGTCGTGGGTGCAGTGCGCGGGGTGTCGTCGTGGGCGGCTCGCGGCTCGGGCTTGTTGGTGCAACAGGCGGCTTACAGTTTCTGGTCTAGCGTCGTCTCTCGCGCTCTCACCACGTCGTCGCCCCTGCACTCTCTCACCTCGGTCACTTTGCATTGCCCTTGTTGGCTGTTGCATTGCTTGCATGCCAGCTTGCTCGCCCCTATGCAGGCATTGCCTGTCCCCTCGACCCCCACCCCCGTCCCTGTGACCCATGTGATCACGTCGTCACCAGCCCACCCCGCACCGCCCGCGGCACCAATCCCTCCCTGCCCCCTCCGTCCTTCTCGGCTACGGCCCGAGCAAATAGACTTGCGAGCAACCGTCAAGCAGGTGACGGCATGCGCCGCATCGTGCAATCACAACGGGCGACGCGTCAGGCTATGACGATGCATGCAAAGGACAAGGTTGGGTGTGCGAGTACTTGCAAACTCCCCTCCAACGCCGCGCGCGCGCGCCGCTCGCTGCCTGCCGGCGCCGGCGCCGAAGCGAGCCACCCACCAGCCAGCGGCACCTGTGCCCTGCCCGAGCTTGCCTTGACTGACTGATGCCGCCGCGGTCTCTCCCTGCGGCCCCTGCGGCCGAGAGACCGACCGACCGGCCGGGTTGCCGACTCCAACTCTGGCTGCGGAGCATAAATAGACTCGTCGGCGCAGCTGCTCGACTCGGCCGTGCATCATGCATGCGCAGGCGCACACGCACAACACACACACACACATGCACAGTACATGCACAGGAGCGCGATCCGCTTGGCAAGTTACCTGACCACCACCACTCACCGCCCACCTCGCTTACACCGAACCGGCAACGCGGGGCGCCAGTCGCCGTCCACTGACTCGTCGGCTTGGCACCGCGCCGCAACGCGCCACGCCACGAACGGCGGGCTGGTGACGCGCCCCACGCTGACGGCTCGAGGCAACACCGGCTACGGTAACCACCGACTACCCCGCGTCGTGTCGGCTCACACGGTCGGGGTAGGTGCTGCGCGTCTGGGGTAGGCGGCGACAACAACAACAAACAGGTGGTAGGTGCCGAGAAGGTGGATGTGCCTACCCGAAGCGTGGCGGACAGTGCGCTGGGCCGTGATCGCCTTGAACCGATCTCGCAGTCACCAATTGCCGGCTGGATGACTGTGTCGCTCAGGCCGACTTCAGACCCTTCCTCACACGATCACTGCCACCCCCACCCCCACCCGGCCCACCCCCTCGTTCCACTCATGCATTCGTACCGGCACAGCGGCTACACCGCCACGCCTTGATGCCAACGTCAAAAGATGGCGGACTAAACAGATATTATGTCATGAAGCAGCGATGTCACGCTCTAGAACGTCTCCTCGTCGTCAAGGTGGTGGCTGTCGCCCTCGAGCAGCTCCTCGCCCTCGGGCACCTGGGGTGTTAGTTGCCGGCGACGCGTCCAGCTGGGGGCGAGGCGTGGGGCCCGCGACACAGGCCTGGGATTCTCCCTTTTGGCGGCACGCTCGCCTCACGCCCTCCACCCCCAGCTCCCCCATCCCACCCACCTCGAAGCCGTCCTCGGTCTGGTAGAGGATCTCCTGGACCTTCTGCAGCGTTTCCCGCTCAATGGGGTCGACCTCGTCGAGGTTGATCCTGTCGCCGACGATGAGCTCGATGGAGCGGAGCTCTGGGGGGGGGTTAGCCAGGATCTCTTTGTGCGTCCAACTCGACGCCGCGGCCGTTGGCCAGTTCGGCGGTGACAGCTCCCGGCCAGCTGTGGCGCCACCACCCACGGCAGCACCCACACCGCCCCCGCTCCGCGGGGCCGGCTAACTCACTAGCAAAGTAAAAGTCGCGCTCCTTCTCGAGCCCCTCACACGTAGCCTGCAGCTCCTGGACCTGCGAGTTGAGGAGCTGGACCTGGGCGTTGGAGCCGGCGCTCGACGCGCGCGGGGCCGGGGCCGCAGAGCGCGCAGCAGCAGCAGAGGGACGAGCGGCAGCCGGCGCGCGGGACGGCGCTGGCGCCGCAGCGGCAATCACGCCGCCAGATCGCGCAGCGGCATTGTACTCGGCCCCGCTCGAGTTGAGGTCCCAGAACTTCTTCATCCACTGCAGGAACTCGAGGTTGTCCTGCATCTTGCACTTGACGAGTCTTTCGACCGGGATGGGCTGGAGGAAGAAAGGCGCGTTAGCGCCGACGATAACGCGAGGATGAGCGAGGCGGCCTCGACCGCTGATGTGGGCCCAACCTGCCCAAGCCTTCCCCCCCACCCACCCCACCCACACACACACACAGCACCCACCTTGTCAATCCTGTGCTTGGCAAACGCCTTCTGCAGGATCTTAAAGTTCTCGAGGTACTCGTACTCCATCTTGGCGTTGAGCTTGACGCGCGACATGGGGAGGTCGCCTGGGGGAAGGTGTTAGTGGGCCGATCTTGGCGCTGGTGCAGGGGTGAAGGTGGTTGTCGCCGTCAAGCGCGCACGCGATAGCTCGCATGCGCCGCGCTACGCCGCGCGCGCCGACATCTCCGCCGCCGCCTGCCCCGCCGCCACCGAGCCCGACGCACCGTAAATCGAGTCCAGGACCTAGCGCGTCAGCAGTGCTTCGTAGGTCCGGGCGTGGTGCGAGCGGGGGTGTGTGGGTGCGCCGTTGAGCGACACTGCTGCGCCCACCTAACATGGCACTCTGCACCACGCACGCCGCACCACCCCACCCAGCAACACCCACCTGGCAGTAGATGACGCCCTTGCCGCACTCCTCGACCTTTGTGAGCACGTTGGGCGCGAGGAGGTCGTTGAGCCATGCGAGCAGCTCGCCGCGGGCTAGCGTCGGTCAGTCAGCTGGGGTAGCGAGGGGCCGGGAGCCACTCACATTCGCCGACGTAGACGGACATTGTTGATAGTCGGTCTCGTTTTGTAGTCTAGCTAGAGAAGACGAGAGAGAGTGCAAGTCGTCGTTGTTGTTCAATTGGCGGCGGCTGCGTGCTGCGTGCCCGTCGTCGTTGCAGGCGTCGTCACGACGCGTGGATCGCGCCTGGCGTCGAGCGGGAGCAAATTCCACAAAGTCAACCCGAGTGAGGCAACTGAGTGAGGCATGAGGCACAGACTGGCCTCCTGCCCTGGCCCTGACCCGACTTGCACCACTCGAGCCCAGAATACAGCTACATTCATGATGCAGCCGGCAACAGCCAGCCGGCAACAAGATAGATGCGTATGGAGTGGATAGGATATTGTGGACGAGAACCAGAGAGCTATGCGAGCCAGAGAGAGACAGTAGACATGGGAGAAGAGTGGCGGTGTACACCAGACATGTGGAGGAGGGATGAGAGTTTGCGTTTGCTTGTGTGCGTGCGGTGTTGTCTGGCTGCTCGTGTCTGAAATGTAAATCCCAAAATTTCACAATGAGGAAAGAACCGTGGCGAGACGATGAATACGAGAATGAGATTGGACCCAGTGTTGGAAACAGTTGCACGGCGCAAAGCCTAGTGCTGGAACAGGTCATGGAAGACAGTAGGGATCTCGGCAGACTGGGGAGTTGTCAGTCCACATTCAAGCAAAGCTCAACTCACCTTGAAACGATAGGCACACTCGGTAGAGCGGAGCATCTCGACGTCTCCTCCGGCGGCCTGAACAAAGCTCACGACGACGCCGTTGACATGCGGCGACGGCTGGCCCTGGCGAGGCGCGGGTGGGACAGCGGCGGCCGCCCGAAGGGCGTACCCCTCGACAGAGCGAGGGAGGTCAAAGTTGACCACCAGTGGTGTCCACGGAATGTCAGGAGGCTTGGGGTTGACGTCGAAGCAGACGAGGAAGCGCGGGCCCTGGCCAGGGTGCGACGATCGCCACTGCTGCAGGACTGCCTTCTTTTGCGAAGGAGGCATGTCTGAAGCAAGATACAGCGTCTCCCAGTTGCGACCGCTCAGCTTGTACACGACCGCCTCGAGCATGCTGTACGTGCCGACGTGGATAACCGCCTGCCAAAGCGGGTAGTCGTCGAGGATCTTGACGAGCATGTCGAGCTTGTACTCCTTTGCGCGCGTCGCCTCCTCGCTGACAGCGCCGCCACCTCCGGCATTGGCGCGCCCCGAGCCAATGGTGCCCGGTCCGTCTGCGGCCGATTCGTCCGTCCGTGCCGAACCCGTGATTGTGAGATAGACATATGTGTGCTTGAGATTGATGCCAGGAGTGATTGATGAGACAGATTCTTGCGAGTTTGTGGAGCCCTCGCGCCTCACAAGCACGCGAACGGGGTCGCGTACCTGGAGCGTTTGGGAAAAGTTGATTACATCAGTGGGAATTGTGTTGGAGCTGCTTGGTTAGCTACCATCGAGAAGAGCCCTTGCAGCTTACAAGAGACACGTTTGACGGTCAATGATCGTCGGTGTGGGGGAGGGAGGGGGCGCGCCGTTTGCGCCAGGGGTGCTGAATCGCGAGGGCTGAACCGAGGGGAACGGCGTCTTGCTCTGCGGGTTGAACGGCGAGTGCTGTCCGTTGTCGTACGGGCTGCCGACGACCGGTGAGAACGGCGTGGGTCCACCGGGGGTGAGGTTGCCACCTGGCCTGCGCGGCGAAGGAAGCAAACGCGCCACACTCAGCACGTTCTCATACAAGTTGCGGGCGATTAACTGGTCAACCTCGTCGAGAATAAGCAGGCGGCACTCGTTGCCCGACAGAGCGCCACGGGCACTCATCACCTCGTTGATCTTGGCCGGGGTGCCGATAAGCATTTGAATCGCGTCGCGCTGCATGGCACCAACCTCGGCCGCCAGGTTGCCCGAGCCCGCCGCACCGGCAGCCAAAGCGGATCGGACACCCAAGGGTCCGCCGACGTTTCTCACGACTGCGCCACGGCGTCAGACAACTGAGACATTCGCGCTCACGCCACACTCACGCTTGTGGCACTGCGTCGCCTGGTCCACCGTCGTGGTGATGATGATGACAGCCGGACCACGGTAAGGGCCCTGCGGCGGAGGCAGCGAAAGACACAACTGAAGCGCTGGGATGACGCTAAAAGTGTCAGCACTACGCAACTACCACCTCGACCCACTATGAGATGATGCGCTCCTGTGTCGGAGGAGCCTGCGCAATGATATCAGAGCCCTTGAGCATAAAAGGGAGAACGCGCGCCTGGATCTTGTTTGGCGGGCCGATACTTCTCGGTAAGCTACCGCCGGCGGACGCTGACCACTCACCCATACTTTGCGATTGAGCGCAACAACTCGACCTTGAGGTTGAGGTGCTCCCACTTGGTCACCACGATGCCCGCACCAGGAGCAGCAGCGCCAGTGTTGACGCCATTGGGCGGCGTGCCTATGAGCGGGCCAGGCCCAGAGCTCTGCCAGTCGCGGCTTGGGCCTCCTCCGAGGTTTCCGAGTGGCCCCGGACCTCCGCCAAACTTGCCGCCGGGCGGCGCACCCCACTTGTTGTCGTCGACCAGCAGGCTGGTGGAGAACGGGCGGTTGTTGGCGCCGCGCTGGGGGCCGCCAAAGTCGCCGCGGCCACCTCCCGGGCTGAGAAGACTGACGTGGGGTCCGAGTGGACCTGGGCCTGGCATCGAGTCCAGGGGCGCCGCCATCTGGCGTGCGAGGCCGCCGAGCGCTGGCGGTCCCTGCGGCCCCGGCGGGCCTTGGCCTGGCCCACCGCTGTGGCCTCCGTGCGGGTGGCCGTTGGGCGGGGCAAGGGGGCCACCACCCGAAGCCGGGTAGCCGAGCGGCGGGGGCGGCGCGGCGATGGCATTGTGTGACTGCAGTCGCTGGAGCTGGGCGACGCTAGTGGAGAGCGCGGCGATCTGTTGTGTGAGCGCGGCGATTGTGCTGCTGTCGCTAGCAGCAACGCTGCCACCGGGACCAGGAGCGCCCGGAGCAGCGCCTGTCGACGGAGGCGTAGGGCTGCTGCGACGGGGTGCGGTTCCGATCGGCTGGAACGCCGGCTGCTGTGATGGGGGACTTGCGGGGGGGTCGAACGGCGAGAAGACGCGGGCGGGCGGCGGCACTGCCGAGCTAGCTGGCGGGGTCGAGGCGTCGGGGAGTGCAGCCTTGACGATGGAGCTGAGGCGGCTGACCTGGGCCTGGAGGGCGGCGAACGAGGCCTCTGTCGCGGCGACTCGCGCCTCGAGCGCGGCGTAGGCGGACGCGCTGTCCCTCCGTGATGATGACGAGGCTGCGGCGGCGCCTGTTTCTGGCCTCGCGGTCGCAGTGGTCGGCGAGCCGGCTGCGTCAGCCATTGTGATGCGGGGTGGGGGTCCGGGCGGGGGGGCTGAGGGCTGAGGCGACGGCGGCGGCGGCGATGTTCGACGGTCGGTGCCGCGTGCGCAGCTCAGATGCGGCGGCGGCGTGTCGAGTCGGCCGGCGTCGTCGTGCTGCTACTGCTGCGTGTGTGCGTGGAGGTGAAGCGAGATGGGATGATGATGATGAACAATGTCGGAGGAGGGGGAATGAGGGGAGGGGAGGGGGGCAAGGACAAAAGCCACCAGGGGAGAAGGGGGGGGGACGGGGGTCCAGGTGTGAGATGGGGGGCGCAGTTGACTGGCCGGGTCCAGAGGGAGATGCTGACTACAGCCTGCTCGTTGTCGATGGAGGGGGAGAGGGGGGATGTGTGTTGTGATGCGCGACCGCGGAAGGGGGTGCTACGACATGATATCGTAGACTAGGTGTGTGCGTGTGCGAGTGTGTGCAGTGTATTGCAGTGTATGCAATCAGTCTGTAGTAATCGCAGCAGGAGAGCAAGCAGTATCAGGTCGTGCGTGATGCTGCTGCTTGATGCTTGGCAAGCGAACGAACCGGAAACTGACTGGCCTTGGGCTTGCTTGGCCAGGCGAGCGTCTGACTGGCTGCCGTCAGTATCGGCAACGCAACCAAGTCCAACCCCCCCCCCGGCGGCAGCAGCGAGCAGCACGACATTTTGGTGTCTCGCCAGCCGCCCAGTCGCCCGCGCTCCGCCCAGGGGCCCTGCCTACAGAATGTACGTACACTGCTTGACCCGAGGTGCCGAAGCCTTTGCCTTCTTTCCCGGTCGGAGCGCTCTCCGCCGAACAAGCAACGCAGACGCCGCACTTCGCCCGACAGTCAGCGCACAGCTCCCTCGCAGGCCATCAACGCCGCCGCGCCGCCGCCTCGCACCGAGTTTGATCCCGCGACGGGTCTGCTGCTCACTAGCTGCGTGCTATCACGCATCTAAACTGCCATGATATGATATGATGTGGCCAGCGAGCGACGCAGAGTGCATCACACACAAAGCGTCCCACACCGCGGCCGATACCTGCCCGCCACTGCCGCAACGCATCTCGCGCTAGCTGGCCGCCACACCGATAATCTCTGAGACATTCCGCAGGGATGCCTCGGGTCATGCCACAAACTTGACTCTGGGTGGGCTTGGGTGCGGACATTGCTATTTCTGTTCAGACTGTTGCTTGCTTGTAACAAGTGCAGTCAAGAAGAGTTGCGAGTTGCACACGTCGATGGCGTCTGTCTCGACACTAGGTAGACTGCGCAGCAATGACCCGACGCTAGGCAACCTTCGTATCTCGGCGCCGTGTCAAATGGAGACCGGTGTCAAGATCTCGTGCAGAATTGGCCTGGATCTGTGGCCTAGGACATTGCTGCTGCGCTGTGTGGCACAATCCTCACTCAACCACCCCCGCAGACGCTCTCGTCGACGCCGTCATAGCCCACCCTCCGTACCTCCTCCTCAACCCCCAGCGATATGTCATGGGTACATCCCAACGCCTACGAAGCCAAAGTACACGCTAGAAGGGAGGAGCAATCTACTCGGCCTTGGCGGCCTCCTCGGTCTTCTTGCCGTTCTTGCGCTCAAGGATGGCCTTGCGGTCCTTGTCGAGCTTGAGCGAAGTGATGACAACGTTCGAGGGCGAGATGCCGATGGGGGCGGTGGCGGCGTTCGACTTCTCGATGTGGACACGGTCGACGTGGATGACCCACTTCTTACGGTAGACCTGGGGGAATGTTAGGGGGGTTGTTCACGGCTCGCCGGCGAGCGGTAGAGGAAGCAGTAGCGAGAGAGCCCTCGCTGCTGCAACCTCACCGCCCCACGCTACCCACCTGGGTGACCTTGCCCTCACGGCCCTTGTACTTGCCGCGGACAATGAGGACCTCGTCGTCCTTGCGGACGGGGATCGACTTGGCACCGTGCTTGGCGCGGAGCTCCTTGCTCAGCGACGAGGACATGATCTTGCGCTTCTCGCCCGACGAGGCGGAGAAGTGCGCCTTGCGCGACTTGCGGCGGTCCGAAGCGAGGCCTGGGATGTTAGATTCGTGTGACAGGGGTTTAGCAAGCAGCTGCAGCTAGCACGACAGCACGGGCGACACGCTTCGACGGCAGGCATTCGGCGGGCGAGAAAGAGAGGGTCGGCAGTGTTGGTGATCGTGTCGCTGGTCGTCTGCGCTGTCCGTCGAAATTGTTGGCACCGTGTTGGCGAAGTTTCGCGGTCGCTCCAACAATCCTCCAGCGACGGCGCCTCGAGCAACGGCAACGGGCTTCCCTCGGCCATCATGCTCTCCGTCCCAGCCCCCTCTGCCCATCATGTCGATATCGGTGTAGGTGTCGATACCATCCAAGGTACGTCGTGTGCGATCCGCTGCCGTCCGTTGATTCCCTCTCTCTCTCTCGTTCCACAACCGCTGCCTGGTCGATTCGTTCGCCGTGCCGTCGTTGCCTTCGTGCTTGCTGCTGCTGTCGCTGTCGCTGGTATACTCACCAGTGGAGGAAGCCATTTTGGGATGATGTGTTGACGGTTAGGGGAGGAGCCGTTGTAGACCTTGGAACAATGTGTCGACGCCTGGCGCGAGGGGAGGCAGCACAGCAAGCGGTACAGTGGTGGTCCACACCCACCACTGCCTGCACTGGCCAGCCAGCAGCAGCCTGGGTGGTCCACAGACCCAGCCAAAATGTCGTTTTGACGGAATCAAATTGGTGAACAGTGTTGACGGAATCAAATAAGGAGTTTCGGCATTTTGTTCACAGTGGCGGTTGGGGGCGGAGAGTTGGCCATTCTCCGTCCTTATTGCATAGGTCATCGCCGACCTTCTTTGGCCGGTGGAGGCGAGGAAGGCATGACGAGCACTGTGAGTCACCCTGCACCGCAGCCACAGTCAGCAACGCCAAAGCACTCTCAAGCAACAAACGAGTACATATAACACTGCATGCCCAGACTCTCGCCCAACGTCGCCCGCATCGCACTCTCCTCCCTCCGAGCTCCACCTAGGCCCATCCCCCGCGCCGCTATCGCTTTCGCCAGGCCAGCAGCCACCACACTCGCCATCACCCTCCCCTTCTCGTGGTTCGCCAAGGAGAAGCCCCTTCACGAGAGTCACCTACCCACCGAACAGGAGACAACAGCAGACATGTCAGACAAGGTCCAGAAGACGGATAGCGAGTGGATCGCCCAGCTCAGCCCCGAGCAGGTGAGTGAGGTTGAGGGTGATGCGCCAGCGTGGGATGGTGGGCTGCTGTACCTGCTCAACAGGGAGCTGAGCTGCGTCACTCCGTCAGCTGTTCGATCGCCTTTATCCCCCCAGTCTTCTCCCAGCTGACAGTTGCAGTTCCGCGTCCTCCGCCAGGGTGGCACCGAGCGTCCCGGCTCGTCGCCTCTCGACAAGAAGTTTGACGCTGGCACGTACCGTAAGTCAGCTGGTTTGGCCCTAGCTTGCAGCTGAACTCACCGCCCAGACTGCGCTGGCTGCGACGCCCCGCTGTACACCTCCAAGACCAAGTTGTAAGTCATGTTATGGTGCGCGTACCGGTCGGATGACTAACTGGGTCCAGCAACTCGGGCTGTGGCTGGCCTGCGTTCTACGACACTGTTCCCGGCGCCGTCGTCCGCCACGAGGACAACTCGCTCGGCATGACGCGTACTGAGATCGTCTGCGCCAAGTGGTGAGTTGGTGTGGCTGTTGTGTGAGCAGTGCTAACGTCAACAGCGGTGGTCATCTTGGGTAAGTGAAAGACCGGGCTTGAGGCGTATTAGCAGGCTCAGTGCCGCGAACGGAGACCGCAGAACGCCAGAGGAAGCAGCTCTGCCTGTGACCTACACTGTGGCTCAACCATTGACCAATGCTGACGTCCCCCAGACACGTCTTCAAGGGCGAGGGCTTCAACAACCCCATCGACGAGAGGCACTGTGTCAACGGCATCTCGCTCAACTTCAAAGAAGAGGAGAAGAAGTAGAGGTTAGGAGCATGTTAGGGGCATATTTGAGTGGTGTAATGTATCAAGTTGAATGCAGAAATACGGGTTGCATCGTGGTTTGCAGGTGTCATCACCGTGGAGGTCCCCAGGCGAGTTTAGAGGTCGCCACCCGGGGACCCCGCGTCGCGTCGCGTCGAAATAAAACCAGCCAAGAGTAACTTTGCGATTGTCATCATTACAAAACCCTCTGCATGGAGACCAACGCCGAAGCGTCGAGCAGCCGCACCCCCGCGGCAGCCGAGGCGGGGCCGGCGCTTCCCCACCTCGCCACGCCGGAGTCCTTTCCGTTCCCCTACCCGCAGCCCTACAGCATCCAGCTCGACCTCATGCGGACGGTGTTCGCCGCGCTGGAGGACGGCAAGATCGCGATCGTGGGTCGCCCGCGCACGCGACACAGCTGACGGCAGGTCGAGTCGCCTACAGGAACGGGCAAGAGTCTCACCCTACTCACGGCGACGCTCTCGTGGCTGAGCGCGCACGGCAAGCGGCTCGACGACGCCGCGGAGGCCGATCTACGCGCGCGTTTCACCGCCGAGGACCCGGATGGTGAGTAGCTGCGAGACGGCACGTCTGACGCACCACCAGACCCGCCATGGGTGATTGAGAGCGCGGTCAAGCGACACATGGGCGAGCTCCACGCTGCTGCTGAGGCGCGTGCCGCGCGTCTCGCGGCCGTGCGGGAGAAGGAGGGGCGGCTGCGCCGCGCCAACGCGGCGGGCGCGTTTGGGCGTAAACGTGCGCGTGTAGCGACCGAGGGCGACGTCGAGGACAAGGGCGAAGATCGGTTCTTGCCTGATGACGGCGATGCGGCACCCGCCGACTCGAATCTTTCCGCCGAGGTCATGGCTCTCATGGCTACCCTGGATGGCGGGAGGAAGAAGGAAGAGCAGGAGGAAGAGGAGAATGTGCCCAAGGTGGGTTGGTGTGGTGCGGCGTGGGACTGACAGCAGGTGTACTTTGCTTCGAGGACACACAGCCAGCTGCGCCAGCTGACGGCCGAGCTGCTGAAGACGACGTTTCCGGCCGGCAAGGAAGACGAAGAGGGAGAAGGGACCGCGGGCGCAGACGACAATATCAGCCTCGTGCCCCTCGCGTCACGCAAGCAGATGTGCATCAACGACAAGGTACGCGCGCGGGCGCGCGACGAGACGCGCCTCAACGAGGCGTGTCTCGACCTGCAGAAGAGCGGTAGTGGGGCGCGGTGCGAGTTCCTCCCCAAGGCCGACGACCCGCGGCTGCTCGACGCGCGCGACGGCGTGCTCGCGACCGTGCGGGATATCGAGGACCTCGTGCTCGAAGGGCGCGCGGCCGGCGTGTGCCCATACTATGCTACAAGGCGCGCCGTGCGCCAGTCGCAGCTCGTTACGCTGCCGTATAACTTGCTGTTGCAGGCCAGCGCGCGCGAGGCGCTCGGCATCGACCTGACGAGCCAGGTCGTGGTCATTGACGAGGCGCATAGTGGGTTGGGAGGGCGGGGCGGTGCTGACTTCAGACCTCATCGATACCCTACTGGGAATATACTCGACAACGCTGCCGGCGTCACATTTGTCCAATGCGGCGGCACAGCTCACGCAGTACCTTGCTCGTTTCCGCTCGCGACTGAAGCCACGCCACGCGCTGTGGATATCGCAGACGCTGGCCGTTCTCCGCGGGCTGGGCAAGGTGTGCGACAACTATGCCATTGACGCAGGCACGGACAAGGCGAAGGCCAAGGGGGAGCTCCTCGACGTCAACGCGCTCATGGCGCGTGTCGGCGGCGCAGGCGACGCGGTGAATCTCATCGAGCTCGTCAGGTACTTGAAAGAAAGCAAGCTCAGCCGCAAAGTCAGCGGGTACGCCGAGTCGCTTGAGGAGGCTGCGGCAGCGAAGAGCGAGCGTCGGCCGCGCACAACGTCGGCGCGGCACGCGTCCATCGCGGCGTTCCACAACGTTGAGGCGTTCCTGCTGTCCCTCACCGACGCGCGGGACGACGGGCGCGTGATCCTGTCCCTCGACAACGGCGCCGTGCTGGTAAAGTACGTGCTGCTGAACCCGGCCGAGCGCTTCGCCGACGTGGTCAAGAGCGCGCGCGCGATCGTGCTCGCCGGTGGCACAATGGAGCCGGTATCCGACTTCTACTCGCAGCTCTTCCCCTCTGTCCCGCGCGAGCGCTTCGCCACGCTGTCCTGCGCGCACGTCATCCCAAAGAGCAACCTCCTCACGCAGGTCGTGTCGCGCGGGCCGCGCAAGCTCGACTTTGAGTTCAAGTTCTCGAACCGCGGCGACGACGCGCTGCTGGCCGAGCTTGGCGCGGCGCTGCTCTCCGCCGTCGGCCTCGTCCCCGACGGTGTGGTCGTCTTCCTCCCATCATACGCCTTCCTCGACAAGCTCAAGACCGCGTGGGGCAGTAGCCTGCTCGACAAGCTCGACCAGAAGAAGAAGCTGTTCTACGAGCCCCAGTCGGCTGCAGAGGTGGACAGCACGCTGCGCGACTATGCGCGCGCGATCGATGCGCCAGAGCTCAACGCGGCTGGGCGGCCACGTACCGGCGCGCTCATGTTCGCCGTGGTCGGCGGCAAGCTGTCGGAGGGTGAGTAGGCCGTGCTTACTGCAGCTGACCCGCAGGCATCAACTTTTCCGACCGGCTCGGCCGCTGCGTCGTCATGGTCGGCCTGCCATTCGCCAACGTCGGCTCGGTCGAGCTGCAGGAGCGCATGCGCTACGTCGAGCGGCTGCCCGGCGCGAGCAAGGACGCGGCCAACGAGCTATACACCAACCTGTGTATGCGGGCCGTCAACCAGTCTATCGGGCGCGCGATCCGCCACGCAAACGACTATGCCGTCATCCTGCTCGTTGACAGGCGGTACGCGACGCAGAGGATACGCTCCAGGCTGCCCAAGTGGATCGGGGAGGACGTGGTTGTGGCAGACGACTGGTCGGCCGCGGCAAAGGGCATCGCGGGCTTCTTTCGCGAGAAGCGCGCGCGGGGCGTGTAGAGTAGACATTGCATTGTACATTGCATCATCAGCATCATCATGTGTAGGGAGCATATGCGGCAAGCGTTTTGTGGGTATGGTACAGCTGGAGACAATGTTCACACTGATTCCCGGATCTCCTCCTCGCCCAAGCTGCGCCGCAAATCAGGCAGCAGCTGAGCCCAGCGCAGCGCCAGGCCCGAATCCGGCGTGATATATCCCATGAGCCGGCGGCGTACGGCAACATCAACGTTCTCCAGGCCGGCGAACACGTCCGCCTCGGCGACGTACCACGTCGCCGTGGTCTCCTTGATGCCCATCGTCTCGGCGACGCGGGGCACGTCGTCGCCTGCAGCGAAGAGGGCGAAGGCGCTCGCCTTCGCGGGCGCGAGGCCTGTTTCCTTTTCCTTCGGTGGGCGAGGGGGCGGGGGCAGGTGGCTGTCCAGGTCCACCCCTGCGTGGAGCGCGCGGCGCACCATCTCGGTGTGGATCAGGAGCGACGCGTACACGTCGTTTGCTGCGTCTGGGCGGTGTCAGCACACCGCACGCTCGCCACTCAGAGGACACCACTCACACTCCAGTTGCTCCGCATCCAGCACCTGGTCCCATGCGCCAGAGCGCACGCGCGGGTCCTTGTCCAGCTCGCGGGCGAGGTATCGCCGCGCCAGCTTGGCGAGCGCGACGAGGCTCGGGCCGGCCCAGAACCCGGCCCCCTCAATCCGGCGCGCGATGGCGCTGAGCTCGACGAGGCCATCCGGGCGCGCAACGCCGGGAAAGTCGCGCGCAAACTTGTTACCGTCGTTCCGGATATTCACGCCGACCTTCTTCTTGCCAGCGTCGGCGAGGAACGCGGCGACCCCCGGTCCGGGGCGCCGGTTCTCGGGGATGCGGTACACGATCACCGTGTGCGCGTCGCACAGCTGCACGACGGCCGTGCGCCCCTGCGGCCAGGTATACCGCCGCGCCTTGGCGTCCCACTTGCCCTCGCGGTACGCGCGCACCGTGCCGTCCTTGAGCGTCTTGGTCTTTGTCGGTCCCACGCCGGGCAAGGGCCACTCCATGTCGAAGCCGAACACGTCCCCGCGCAGGCAGGACACGAGGTCGTCCGCCTCGGACGCGTCGGATGTGTACGCGATGTTTGGGGTGCGGCTGAAGTGCCCGGGGATCGGGGACTTGATGGAGAAGAGGGGGAGGGCGGGGGTGGGGGCGGCGTCGGCGGCGTCGGCGGGTGCTTCGTCCGCCTCGTCGTCGGCAGGCTCATCGGCTTCCTCTGCTGGCGGCTCTGGAGCTGGCTCGGCCGCTTCAAAGGCCACAACCCCGCCCTTGGGCTTAGACACAACTCTCACCCGCGCTCTGGGCACGACCACAGCCTTCTCAGCAACGGGCTGCGCCACAGGCGGCGGCGCGACCCGGCGCGGCGCAAGCGCGAGGCGTACCATCTCGTCGGTGATCTCGTCGGCGTATGTGCCAACGCGGGTAGGTGACGGCGGGTCCTGGCTCTCCTGGCTCGAGAAGACGCTGCTGTCGCCCTGGCTCCCGCTCTCCGATGTGGACGAGTAAGTGGCCACAAATCGCGGCTGGCGCGGCGGCGGGGCGACCGGGCGCCGGAAGAAAGGGTGGAGTGCGCGCGGAGCCGGCGCGTCACGGCGGGGAGGGGTGAGCGCCGTGCTCGCGAGCGGCGAGTAGCGGGGGACGACGCGAAGGCGGGACGGCGTGGCTGGCGCTGTTACTGGCGCGCCCGGCGGCGACGGGCTCGATGCGACGCTGATGGGCGAGGCCGCGCTCCCCTTTGAGCTGTCGACAAACACGCTCGGTCCGGTCCACTCCTCCGCTAGCTCGGCGAGCTCGGCGCCCAGGTCGCGCGGAGGAGGTACCTTTGCGCCTGAGCTGCGGAGCGTGTTCCGGGCGAGAATGGTGGCGGTGGGAGGGTGGGGTCGGGTGACAGGCAGACTGCGCGTTGTTGACGTTGGCTTCCAGCAGTTGACGCGACCAAAGAAGTGTGTGGTGGTGGCCGGGGCCCCGGGTGGCAGAATCATTCAGCTGTTGACCACACGCAAGCTGCCACACCCCTCGCCATCGCCCAAGCCCAGTAGAAATAGCATGCAATGTATGGTATGGCGCCTACATCTCAATCTCGAGGTCGCCGCTCTCGCCGTCCTCGTCATCGTCGTCGTCCTCCTCCTCCTCCTCCTTATCCTCCTCCTCGTCGTCCTCCTCCTCGCTGCCCTCCTCACTTCCCTCCTCGCTCCCGCTCATGTCAACATCCTCGTCCGCCTCTTCGCGCTCCCGCTCAGCCTCGTCGAGGATCTCCTTCCAGCCCGCCTCGAGCTCGCCGGATGCCGCCTCGTCTCCCTTGACCTCGCTCAGCACAGCCGCGACCGCGTCGTGCGCAGCGCGTCCCTTGGCGTGCTCGACGAGCCACTGCGCCCACACGAGGACCGCCTCCACGCGGTCGCTGGCAGTGCGGCACGCGGCACGCCACGAGCCGTACAGCTTGCTCAGGGGCTCCTGCGTGCCGTTCAGCTCGTCGAGCGCCTCGAAAGCCAGGTCGAAGAACAGCGGCGTGGGCTGGTACGACTTGATGACCGTGTCGAGCGCCTTGGACGGTGCGGTGCCCGCGCGCAGTTGTGACGCATAGTAGTCGGCAAGCAGGGTCTGGTGAAGAGCAGGGATGCCAGCGCCGAGACGCAGCGAGTCACGCAGCAGCCGGCGCCACTGGGCGGCGTTGTTCTCCTGCTTGTCCTCCCACCTGGCCCAGAACTTCCACAGCTGGATGACCGTCTCCTGGCCCGCGGCATCAAGCTGCGAGCGGGTAACCTGCGCGACGGCGTCCGCGCACGCCTTGCGCACAGTAGCGGCGTCCTCGTCGCCCGAAGTAAGGTCCTGGACCAGACGAGCCTGGAGCTCCGAGCTCGCGGGGTACCTCGCGGCAAACTCCCGTACCGATGCCGAGTACTCGGCCGAGTTGGTGTCGGCGAGCAAGCCAAGGTAGCGATTCAGCGTCGCAGGAGACGCCTTCAGCGACGCCCTGGTGAGCGCCTTGGTCGTGCCAATGAGGTAGCTCTTGAGGTCTTTGTTGCCCTCGATATCCGCGGCAATACGCGCAACGATCCACTTGCTCGCCTCGTCGAGGAACGCAGGGCCGGCCGTCTTGGCGGCCGAGCGGATTTCCTTTCCGATCTTGCCGTAGGCGTCGACGAGCTCAAGCCCCGATACAACCAGGCCGCCCTCGTCGCGGACCTCGGGGTTGTACGCGCGGTCGAGGAGTGGGGGGGAGAGTAACAACACGCGCGCTTGTGCACCAGCCTCACCGCCGCCCTCGGCCACACGCTCGAGATCGGCGTACACCACACCCAGCGCCTTGGTACGCAATGGCGAGGGGTAACTCCTGAGCAGGGACAACAAACCCTCGCGGAACGCGATGCCGCTGACAATATCCCCGTCCTCGTTCTTCTCGTGGCCGGTACCCGAGACCTTGCCCAGGCCCGACTCAAGCGCGTGCACCACCAGCTGGCCGGACAGGATTGCTCTCCGTGCGTCCTCGCCCTCTGGTCCAAACGCGCCCTCACCACCTGCCAGAGCTTCGACATCGCCGTCAAACGCGTCGTCGGCACCCTCTGTAGGTTTTGCTGCGATGCCGAGTGCACGCCATCGTCGGCGGAGCGCTTCCACCCAGCCGAGCTCGAGCTTGACGTACTCTCCCCACAGGATGTGCGAGCCGGGGATCATACGCAGGCCCAGGAGGAGCGTTGTTCGTGCGGGTCCTGTGCCCTCGAGCGAGAAGGCCGACGACGGCTTGTCCTCGCTTGTCTGCGACGGCAGGTCCAGCGTCGACGTAGACGGGATGATCGACTGGGGCAGCGGCTCTCCCGGGTGCAGGTGGTGGTACGACTGCAGGAGGTAGAGCGTGGGCGAGAGAGGGTGGTGCTGGAGTGCACTGTTGATGCCCTTGGCGACGACCTTGGACATGCCCTCACGCGCCGCGTACTCGACGTACGCGAGCCACACTGCCAGGTCGCCGGGGAACTTGGCCGTCGCGCGCTTGAGGATGTACAGCGTGCGCCGGGGGAGCGAGTAGGTCGATGCCGACGGTGGGGGCGTGTTGATGTGGTACTCTGGCTGTCAGCTGTCGTCGTGATTCATCTACCCACTGAGCTTCTTCCATCGGACCTTGCGCAGGTGCTCGAGGTTGATCTCGTACTCGGCATACTTGAAGAAATCGTCCTTGCGGGTCACGCGGCGGATGAGGGCCGTCTCGAACGCCGTGCGGCGCTTGGTGATCTGGTCGATCTCATACTGGGAATGGTTAGGGAGGTACACGGCGAGGTCGACGGCGGCGGCTGAGCCAAAGCTGCAGGCATAGCCGCAGCCGCCGGCACACTTGCCTTTGAGAAGAGACCCTTGTCGTACAGGTCCTTGAGCTCTGGGAGCGTCGACTCGAGCTGGAACTGGACCTTCTCCATGGCGGGCGGCGTAGACTGTGCGTCGGGGCGTGCTCGTCGCTACTGCTGTCTCTTGTCGCTGCTGTCGAGCTCGTCGAGGATGTCTGATACAAGTGTCCAGAAATCCAAAAGTTGACCTTCATCACAATCTTTGTGCCGCGTGATAATCTCAACTTTTGTGAAACAAATACGTGTAAATTTGATTTGGGTCCTCCATCTCCGCCTCCCACCGTCGCGATCCGGTCCTCTTCGACTTTTCTGAGAGATCCATCATCGAGACGACGACTTGACGCTCAACAACACCAGGGCCGACACAAACAATCATGCGCGCAAGCACATCAGTCCGCGGTGCCACCCGCCCGCTCCTCAACGCCGCCCGCGCGGGCCCATCAACGCCCGCGCCGCCCAAGCCGCGCTCGCACGCCAAGAACACGGCCTACCTCGAGGATGGCAAGGCGTCGGGCACGACGCTCAACGGGCTCGTGGGGCTGCACCACAAGGCTGCGTCGTTCATGCGCGACCCGTCCGAGATCCACGGCGCCTTCGAGACCGCCTTCAGGATGTACCAGCCCGAGTTCCGCTCGTACGCGCAGTTCAAGGCCGGCGCACTGCGCGCACACGGCGAGCGCGCGCCCGAGGGCCTCGAGACGCTCGCCGAGCGTAACCCCCAGGGAGCTGGCGCGCGCCGCGGCCTCGGCACAGACGCCGCGCCATCCGACTACGCCCAGCTCGAGCACGACGTCTTCCGCGCGCCCCGCACCTGGACGTTCCGCCGCGCCGCCCACGGCCCAGAGCTCACCGAGCGCGAGCTCCGCGTCAAGGAGGCCCTCTTCGGCACCTGGGAGCGTGGACAGGACGCCATCCCCCGCCCCGGGCTCGACGGTGTCGTCGATATCGTCAAGGCACGCGGCACGACGGTCAAGGACGCGGCCAAGGAGTGGGCCACGCGCGACAAGACGGACAAGGATACCAGCACTGAGGATGGCATGTGAGGGGTGTGTAGGGGTTATGCATTGCATTGATAGTTCCTGGTGGGGTGTGGGTGGCGGGCCGCGAGCGTGTTTGTGAGCCGTGAGAGGAGAGGCATGTGGTGGAGCGAGCCATAGAGTTGGAGGCAGACCTCCTGGGTAGCCGTCTGACTGCCTGACTGCGTCTCTTCACTGAACTCAACGTCAACCCTGCCATCAGGCAGCACGGCAATGCATCACATCCACACCATGCCTATCGCGCCGCACGGACCTGCTTCTGCTGGACACGCTTGTCGCCCTTCTCCATACGGGCGCGGAGCTTGGCCTGGCGCTTGGACTCTGCCGGCTCGTCGGCAGCAGCGCCGGCGGCGGGCTCGGCGCCGCCCTCTGCGCGGGGCTGACGGGGGCCAAAGATGCCAGGGAGGAACATGCCGAGGAAAGGGCGGGCAAAGTTGAAGAGCTTGTAGGCGCCGAATGCGGGGATGACGAGGTATGCCCACCAGACCCAGTTACCGAAGAGCGCCGAGCCGAGGGTGCAGATCCAGGTCATGTAGATGCTGGAGTGGGGGGTGAGCACGCTGCCTAGTCGCCCGTAGTGTCCGCCACGGCCCACTCACACGTCCCACGCGAGCTCGATAACCCCGCCGCCGGCGAGGTCGTCGCCGACGCGCACATTGCCCTTGGCATCGCGCCCCGGCGTGCCGATGGCCGCGAACCAGCGCCAGATGGCCACGCTCGCGCCGATACCGACGATGTGTAAGAAGAGCACGAAGCCGCCGGGGATCAGCGGCCGGACATAGTGCCGCGCCTTCATCCAGCGGACGGCGAGCGCCAGCGCATTGATGAGCACCAGGTTGCGGACGAGGCCTTGGAGCGCGGAGGCGTTGGCCGAGGCTATGCGCTTGGAGGAGGCGTTGGCCTGTGAGGAGGCGAGCACCGCGTCAGCGGTGCGAGCGTGTAGACCAGCTACTAAGTGTAGCTACTCACCATGTCGGTTGATGAAGTCGGACGACACAAGTCAAGTGGATTGACGACGAAATGTCTGGATCGCGTGGATCTCGCCGACGACGCCGAGTGCCGCGCCGCGTGCAGCCGGTCAATATATCGTTATACTCCCGCCTCCACTTTTGACGTCCACCCACTACACCTTCATGCGCGCCGCGCTCCCAGCCCTCAAGGCGAGCTCGAGCTCAAAGCAGTGGCTCGCGCGACAAGCGCGGGACCCGTTCGTGCGCGCGCGCGCCGGCGAGGACAGCGCGAGCACGACAGCCAAGACGCCAAAAACGTACCGCGCGCGATCGAGCTTCAAGCTCGACGAGCTGGCGCGCAAGCACCCTGCCATCCTGTCCGGGCGCGCGGTGGTCGACCTCGGCGCCGCGCCGGGCGGCTGGAGCCAGGTGGCGGAGCGCGCGATCCGGCACCGGCACGGCGTGGTCGTCGCCGTCGACCTGCTGCCTATCGAGCCTATGCCTGGCGTCGAGGTGGTCACGGGGGACTTTTTCGCGCCCGACGTGCGGTCGCGGGTCGAGCAGCTGCTGGCCGCCGGAGACCGCTACGACCGGACCACGGCGGACGTCGTGCTCTCCGACATGATGGCGGCCATGAGCGGGAACCGCGTGCGCGACGTCCAGGCCAGCTTGGACCTCGTCGAGGCTGCTACGGAGTTTGCGCACCTCGTCCTCCGGCCCGCGGATGGCGACTACTATGCAGGCGGAAGTCTGGTGTGCGTCGGCGCGTGCAGGGAAAGGGAGGAATTGCCTGCCAGCTCGCTGACACCCCGCAGCATGAAATATTTCCACCACCCCGACCTCGTCGAGTTCAAGAAGACGCAGCTCGACCCGTGCTTCGCCAAGGTCGTAACCGACAAGCCCAAGGCCAGCAGGGCAGAGTCGAGCGAGGCATACTTTGTGTGTCTGGGCTACAAGGGCCGAGCGGGCGGCAGTGTCTGATCCGTCCGTGGGCGTGTACTGTCGTCCGAGCTCCGTGTGAGCGTTGAGCAAGACAGGCGGCCTGCGCGGCGTCTCCGGGTAGCTCCCATCGGCGGGTCCGCCAAAGGCAGGCCACACATGTCATCCCTCCCACCAACTCCTCCGTACCCACTATACACCTACCCATCAACCGCCACTCCACATGTTGTACACTATCACTTGCATTCGACTCGCCACGCAGCGGCAGTGCCCCGCGTTGCCGTGTCAGCATGTCCGTTCCGCTGTCCGCTGTCCGCTGAGCCGCTGTGCCGTGTGTAGAGCTGATCTCCGATCCGAACGGCGACGAGTATAGCGAGCGCTTCTTGGTGCTTATCAACCAGTCACAGGCCAATCATTTCCGGCCTGCCGACAAAACTTTGCAACCACCATGTCACTTGTGCATGTCGGGGCTGGGCCGATGCTTAGTTGCCTTGAGTCTCCTCTGCATAGTACCTCATTCTACAATCTTTGAATAGCAGCAAAGACCGCAGCGGGCGCTGCGCAGAACAAGAACATCCGTGCGGACTCCGGAATCTCCATTTTTTGCCGTTGCTGTCACTGTGGCGGCGCAGAGTCAGTCAGCAAAGCAGACAACAACAATCTCGGGCCGTTCCTTAAAAGCCGGAAAGCTGTCGGAACACATCAAGCACTGCTCCCGACCCCCCCTCACTCCCGGACGTAGCATCTCCACCATTGATCGCAATGGGCACAACGACACCAGCATCACAAGC
The DNA here is from genome assembly GCF_020906515.1 of Vanrija pseudolonga. NCBI lineage: Eukaryota > Fungi > Basidiomycota > Tremellomycetes > Trichosporonales > Trichosporonaceae > Vanrija > Vanrija pseudolonga. The sequence continues at coordinate 2,162,605 of NC_085851.1, read as the reverse complement.
AGCACCTCCACAGCCGTCCACGCCGGCATCGACGACGAGCGAGGCGACCATGACGCCGACGCTCGGCCCAGATCTCGAGGCAGCAGGCGGCGAGAAGCAGCCACCCGCCAGTGCTCCAGTGGCACCCGATGCCGCTTCCGCCGACGCGTTCGAGGTGTCCTTCGACGGCGAGGACGACCCGCTCTGCCCGTTCAACCTTGCCTCCTGGCGCAAATGGTGCGCGCGCATGCACTTACTTGCTGGGCACACCCCGCTAACACTCACAGGCTCATGGTCGCGACGCTCGCCATCTCGTGCGTCTGCGTGACCTTCACATCGTCCATGACGGCCAACACGTACCCCGGGCTCGAGGCCGAGTTCCACATCGTTGAGGAGGTGGCCATCCTCAGCATCTCGCTCTTCGTCATGGGCCTTGGCGTCGGCCCGCTCTTCCTCGGCCCGCTGTCAGAGTTCATCGGCCGCCAAAAGGTCCTTCTGTGGAGCTTCACCATCTTCACCTGTGCGTGGTGTCGTCGGGTCGTGTTGTGCCGCCGCTGACTGACCAAACAACACAGTGTTCAACCTCCCCGTCGCGTTCGCCAACCACATCGTGCTGTACCACGTCTTCCGCTTCCTCACGGGCTTTGCGGGCTCGTCGTTCCTCAGCGTGTCCGGCGCGGCCATCACCGACGTCTTCCCAAACCACAAGGTCGGCACGTGAGTGCAGAAGCGGGATCATACCCGGCGGCGATGATCGCAGAGCGTAATCAAATCTGACATTCCCTCCCCCACAGCCCCATGATGATCTTCTCTGGCGCGCCGTTCCTTGGCCCCGTGGTCGGTCCTCTGGTCTCCGGCTTCATCGTGCAGAACCAGCCCGACTGGCGATGGGTATCGTACACCCAGCTCATCTGGGCGGCGGTCATGACCGTCCTCCTTTGGGTCGTCATTCCAGAGGGATACCACCCGGTCGTGCTGGCACGGAAGGCCACGGCGTGAGTTACGCCGTGTTCATCAAACATACAAAGCTAACGCCCACAGCCTCCGCAAGTCCACCGGCGACGAGCGCTACTACGCGCCGATTGAGCGCGCCAACCGCTCCTTCGCGAGGGAAGTCGCGAAATCGTGCAAGACGCCGTTCAGTGGGTACCTACCTACCTTGTTGCGCCTTCCCCCCGCTGACCACCGCCCCAGTCCTCCTCGCGTCCCAGCCAATGGTCCTCTTCCTCGACATCTGGAGCGCGATCGTCCTCGGCGTCATGTACCTCTTCTTTGGCGGCATCCCGTTCGTCTTCCGCACGCAGTACAACTTCAACGTGCAGTCGACGGGCATGGCCTTCCTGGGCATCGGCATCGGGCAGGTATGCTCGGCGCTCACGCAGCCGCTGTTCAACAAGCGGTATGCGCGGCGCGCGGCCAAGCTCGGCGCGCCGCCGCCGCCCGAGGACCGGCTCTACGCGGGCAAGTACGGCGCCGTGCTCTGCCCGCTCGGCGTGCTCCTCTTCGGCCTGACGTGCTTCAAGAGCGTGCACTGGATCGTGCCGATCATCATGACGTCGCTCTTCGGCTGGGGCGTAGGATACAGCTTCACCAGCGTCTTCACGTACCTCGTCGACGCGTACCGCCCCGTCGCAGCCTCGGCCCTCGCGTCCAACTCGTTTGTGCGCAGTGCGTTCGCCGCCGTGTTCCCCCTCTTCGGGCAGCAAATGTACCGCAAGCTCGGGCCAGTCGGCGGCACATGTCTCCTTGCCGGCGCCCTCGCCCTCTGCCTCCCCTTCCCATTCATCTTTGCACGTATCGGCGCGAGGATAAGGGCAAACTCAAAGTTTGCCAACCCCATTTAATAGATATTAGAGCCAAACGGGTCCAGGCCCCCAATCCGGGTAATAGACATATACTGTACTTGTACTGCTCTGTACACTACTGCATGCATGGTTTCTCTGCAGCTGTGGCGGATTGTGGACCTGTGGCGGATGGTGTACCTGCGGCATGTGGATGTCCGCGCCACATTCCGTGGACCGTGTGTGGCCCACAAAGAGACTCATCGCCCCCCACCCACCCAGTCCCCATTGATACTAGCACATTCATCACAACGCTACATCTACGACACACCACGCCTACTTGCAGCGCTGGTGCACAATGTTCATACCGTGCTCCTCGTACTCGTCCTTGGTGACCCAGAGCTGGTGGAACGTGCCCAGGGAAGCCAGGATCGAGCCGCCGAGCCACGGCGCATACTTGCGCTCAAAGCCATGCACCTTGATTTTTTGCTGCACAGTTTCAGCATTCAGTGCAAGGGAGAGTTACTCACGCTGGGGAGAAGAGTAGCGAGCTCAATGTCCAGACGCTCAGTCAGACCGCGCGTGAGGAACGTGTTGCCGACGACGACAATGTTCTGCAGGAGCGACGCTCTGACGTCTACATCGCACGCCATGATCGAGTCGTGCACCAGCTGCGAGAGGGGCACCACCTCCTTGAGCGAGTGGCTGTGGTCGCCTGATGACGTGACACGGAGCGAAGCTGGGGGCTCAAACGACTGGTCAAAGTACTTTTTGGGGTCAAACAGCGCCTCGGTGAAGCGGTAGCGCTCCTCGCCAAAGTACTGGTGGTAGCCGTCGGGGAACTCGTACAGAACCTGGGGGAGGTCTTTTGCGTTCGCAAAGTCGAAACCACGGTGGCTGAGAACCTCGCCGCAGGCCTCCTTCCAGTTGTCGACGACGCCCTGCTCGGCCCACGCGCGCCATGACGCCGTCGTGCCAGGCAACCGGTCCTCCCGGAGGGTGGGGTGCGGCTCGCTGCCGGGTTCGGCGGTCGTGTCGCGGCGCGCGATCAGGTGGCGGGGAAGGAGCGACAACGGGAACGACCGTGAGGGCGTGGGGTTGGAGAAGTGGTGGTGCAGCTGCGAGATGACGAGCGCCGACGCCAGTGGCTGGCGCATCGTTCCCGCACGCAGCGCGTATCCGTCAACAACAGGAACCGCGCTGCTGTTGATATGTCCGACGTCGAGCACGAGCGCGGTGCGCTTGCCAGCCGAGAAACTGGACGCCGTCAGTCGCGAGTCCCTCATCTTCAAACCTACGCGGACAAGACGCCGCTCGAACCAAAGTACATGGCCGGGACCTCCTCCTGCTCAAAGGCAATCTGAGTGAGCGTCTCACGGGCCTTTGGCGAGTTCCATGCAGGCTCAGTGAGGAACAGGGGGTGCTCGGATGGGTCAACCGAGAGACGATCCCTCAAGAGGTACTTGAGCATGTTTCCGGCCGCCTCGCCGTCGTTGACTGATGCGTGAGCGCCGCACCAACGTTCCAAAACGCACCAATGCCGTCGACCATGAAGTTTCCGACCTCCATGCCGTTCCGCCAGACGCCGACGCCGTCATCACCAAAGTAGTACTTGCGCTTCGTGGCGCCGACCTTGCCCTCGTCTCCGGTGCCGTCCATCGGGTCGTCACCGTTGGCCGGCGCGTCCGTCGCGGTCCCGTTGGACGTGGACCCCGAACCAGACGGCTGAGGGACGTCGGCGTAGCCGTAGAACGACGGCGTGACAACGCGCGGGCTGTCTTCGCCGGCCCATCCTGCACGCGTGGTGTGCGATCCAAAGTCGACCACGACGGCCGAGACCTCGTCTGCGGGTGTGAGCGGGTGGAAGAGGGTATGTATATCACCCACCTCCGTTGTAGACCATCGTTTGGGAGCTCTAGCGGTCGTTGATGGCTGTGGATGCGAGAGTAAAGGACAACAGTGGATGCTTCGTGACATTGCCTCGATCGCGACGAGGTCGAGAGGGGGGGTGGGGGTTGTTGGTGACAGGCCGGAAACAATGACGTGTGATTTGATAATGTTGCTTCCGTCACCGGTCTTGTACTCTGTGTCGTCTCTGACATCAGGCTCTGTCTCGTCCGGCGGTGCGATGCGACGGCCGTGTCGAGGCAGGCAGCACCATCTTGTGCGTCTCAATCTGGCAACGTCCATCTCGACCATCTCCCAGTCCCATCTCACACATCCTCCTTGCCGACGACATCAAGTCATCTTCATCGGCCGGTCTGCTCCCCTTATTCCTGTCTACCGAGCCCCACACTCCCCACCGCATGGCCCAACAACCTCCTTCATCATGCCACCTCCGCTCATGCGCTTTCCAAATGCGCACGCGCTGCCCTCCATCTTCCCGCCAGTCCTGCCCGACATGAGCCCGGACAGCATCGCGGCAGCAGCGAGCGCATACCGCCAGCCCGCGCCGCCGCCCCAGCTGCCCCTCCTCCAGCTCCCGGGGAGACATCAGGAGCCGCTCAACCGGACCGGTGACGCTTCTGGTCCGAGCTGTCCCGTTCACCGCAGATGGCCGGACCGAGGCGTCCACAACACGGAGCGCACGGCAAATCTTAGCGATGACGAGCTCGAGACGATTGTCGAGGACGTGGCCGTGCTGGTCCGTCGCGAATACGACACCTGGGTCGAGTCGTGCTGGTGAGTAGCGCTGAGATCTGACATGGTGCTGATTCCGATCCGATCGTAGGACCGAGGCCTTTCACCACGTCTTCACGCGCACTATCCCCACCTTTATCATTAGCCTGATCCTCGCAGGCGCCTCGCCGTCATTTATGAGGCGACAGATTGTGCACGGCGGCCCGGCGCTCGACCAAATATTTATGGCCGACATGCTCGACCACTTGTATGCCGAACTCGAGCGCCGGCTGTCTGGGCGTCTCGTGCCAGCCGATCTCGCTCACAGGGGCGAGAGCTCGGCCATGGCCACGGCCGCAGCAGCGATCGGGGCGGGCGGCCTGGGTGCACAGCCCAACGTCACCGCCGGGCTCCCTCGGGACGGTGTCTGCGCCCACGACCTCGGCCCACCCCACGGCGCGCCCGGCGAGGACGACGACCATGCCAGGTGTCTCTGCCAGCTTCTGGCGTGCCCAGATTGTCTCCATGCGGCGGTTGCGGTCCGAAAGGCACCCGTTGCCCTCCTCCCTTTCGAGCTGGCCGACAGCCCCGTTGCGGAAGGCTGGGCTGGCCAGATTGAGACGCAGGCGCAGGCGCGCGAGCGCGAGGAGCGCTCGTCTCTCAAGGCCGGACTGTCAGAACCGGTGGGAGTCGATGCTCTGCCCAGCGGACAGGGCTTTGTGCATAACCCGAAGCGCGCGCCGACGCCCGTGTCCGACCCGCGGCGCCCGCCCATATTCGCCCATCCTCAAATGACCGACGTGTTAGCCGTTGAGGAGCACCTGCGATGGCGTCTCAAGGAGCTCGGCGCGGCTGACCCGTCGGTGGAGAGCCGTTACGGCCCTAGTACGAATGCGGCTGCTGCCCTGGAGGGCCTCGAGGCGGCGCTCAACCTCGACGATGACGACGGGTCCGAGGCAGGCGCCGCGACAGCCAATGGTGGCAAGAATGGTGGCCGCAAGATGACCTCAGGACGGACCAAGGCGCGGTTGAACAAGACGGTCAAGGTGCCGCCCAAGGTCGCCAAGCCGGTGGTGCGCAAGGTGTACTTGCCTCAGGAGTGGGCAGAGGCCGATCCTGCTGTGCGCAACATGGCTGTCGTGTTGACATTTCGGCACTTTGTCAAGGTGGGTAGGCATCCTCGGAATGAAGCCTGACCCAGCAGCTCCTGCACAAGACAGCCACTACGACTTCGCCGTTCACGTACGGTGCGTACGCCGCCGACATTGAGGCACTGCAGAGCGTCCACCCCGTTGCGCTGTACCGGCGCCTTACCGAGGCTGCCGCGACGCGCAAGGGCAGGCCGCTGGGCGAGGGGCGCAAGTGGGTCGAGTGCATGGACAAGTGGACCGAGGAGTTTGGCGCGCGTGAGAAGGCGGCTGGGAACGTGTCTGTCAACAACCAGGAGCATGCCAACGCCGTGGACCGGTACACGCGCGCGATCAGCCTCGACGGCAAGAAGACGGTCTACTACTCGAACCGCGCTGTCGCGCACAACCACTTAGGCAACCACGAGCTGGCCGAGCTCGACTGCCAGCACATTCTCAACAAGGACGCCAAGAACTCGAAGGCCTTCTACCAGCGCGCGGTCGCCCGCAAGGGCCTGCAGCGCTGGCGCGACGCCGAGGCGGACCTGAAGCAGGTGCTGCGTCTGCAGCCCGGCAACGAGGCGGCCAAGAACCTGTTGGCGGCCATCAAGCCCGAGGTGGCCAAGCTGCCGCGGCAGCGGCTCGAGGATGTGCTTAATTTCTAGCTAGGCATATTGTAGGCGTACTCGTAGCGTATGCGTAGCCTGTGTGCGGGATGCACCCGTGTCGTGGCTGTGTCGAGGTGGCGTTGTGAGCTGGTCCACCACCACATCCCTCCAGGGGTCGATCTGTATAGCTGCATATCGCCATCTCGTCGTCGCCAATCACTACTACGCCGCCCGCCTACGCCTAACATACAACGTCTACTAACGGCGCACACCCTGGCTGCGGGGCGGTCCGCCGCGGCGTGCGTTGGCGCGCTGGATGGTAGCGCGACCACGAGCAGCACCGATACCGCGCCCCCGCATGGCGTTGGGGCCGACGCGCTTGAACATGGGCGCGTTGGCGAGCAGGTCGGGGACGATGATGAAGCGGACCTGGGGGTGTGAGTGGGGGCGGCGGTGGGGGCGAGCGGCGCGGGGGGCGGGCGGGGCAGCGCGAGATAACAACCTCGTCTTCGGGGTCACGGTCGCGTGCGCAACATGCCATGCCGTTCGCTCCCCCGCGCCTTGCACGCCGCCTCGCCGCTGCGCGGCTCGGCGCCTGACTCACCATACTACCGCGGATGTACACCTGCTCGAGCTGGCTCACGCGCCCGTCGCGCGCCGTGACGGTGATCTCGCGCAAGGCCATGTTGAGCGAGTCCTCGGCCTCCATCAGCTTGCCGCGGTACATCTAGCGAGGCGCGTTAGCGCCGAGCAACTCGCAGTCACACCACACCACCCACCTCGCCGGTCTTGAGCTCGACCGTGATGATGTGCCCCAGGGACTCGTGCAGGAGCTTGACGGGCACGCCGAGGTTTGCCATTGTGGATAAAGGAAGGAGGGTGGGGGGAGGGGAGAGAAAGAGGGACGGCGACGGCGGCGCCGGTTTTGGGCGATCGCGGATCCGGTGTAGCGGCGGGCGTGGGGCGGCTTCGGCGACAACGGCGACGGCGGTCCTGTGACTGCGACGTGCGGATGGATGAGGTGAGACGAGTGGTCAACAGTGTATTATCCTTGTCTGTCACTGTCAGTCATTTGTGTTTCGAAGTTGGAAAGAAGGTGGTGGCCAGGTGGAAAAGTGGAGGGGTCGGTTAAACTTGGTCATGTGGCACTTCCCTGGCTCCTGGCTGCTGGCTGCCAGCCTCGCTCCCTGCTCGCTCGCCGCCTTGTCACAGATCATCATCAACGACACAGTGTCTACTGCCTACGGAAACGAGCGAGACAAATACAACACAGCCTGTATGTATACAGTGGGGTTGGGGTGGAGATGAGTAACGGTCTGCAATGGTGTATAGAGAAAAACGTGCCACTCGTAGATGCTCATGTGATTCGTAACCAGTTCGTGAGAGATCCAATTGACCGATCCTGACCGACCGAAGCGACGAGCGCGACGACAGATCTCATAGGCTGACGAACGTGAGTAAAACGCACAGACCTAAGCCGCACAGTTCTCGACTCACCCCTCCACAACTTCGACAGGCCTGTCAAGCTCGCCAAACAGCTCGGGCTGGCCGGGCAAGTTGGCGCTCGGGAGCGCCTCCTCGTCGCGCGGCAGTGGCAGCGTCGTGTTCACCTGGGAAAGCGAGCTGCGCTTCGTGTGAGTGTGGCGGACTGGGCCACCCGGTCCAGTTGTGCTGGTCTGAGTGTTGACCTCGCGGGTGCTGTTCGGTGGGGTGTACGGTGCCTTGGAGCTCGAGTGCCGGCGTTCGTGCTTGATGATGGTCGGCGAGCGAGGAGGTGGGGGGGTACCAGACCCCGCGTTGGACCCGCCAACACCACGAGGGGGCCACGATCGAGTGGTGATATTGGCCTGGGGAGCGGGAGGCGCGGCGTTTCCGAAGGCTCGCGAGCTGTAGACCCCCGGCGAAATGGTCTGCGCCTGAAGCTCTGTCACAGCACCTGCCTGGACTGGAGATCCGTGGGAAGAGGTGGTCGGCTGATTGTTTGGGCTCATTGCCTTACCAAATTCGGAGAAGGAGGAAGAACCAGAAGGAAGAGGCTCCCGCAGAGGCTCCTGGGCAAGCGACGGATTGTAGTTGATGCTCGAGGGAAGAGAAGACGGGTAGAGAGATGCCGACGATGTAGGCTTCATGCCTTCGCCGAGCACACCCTGGCCTCTGCGAGCCCAGGTCGTCCCATCATCGATGCGGTAAGTCGGGTCGTCGGTCGTTCCGCGAAGGAGGGGGTCGGCGTTATCGAGTCTAACGTCTCCGCCGCCCATCCAGGTCGGTGCAAACCTGGCCGAGGTAGGGAGCACTGGCTTCGGTAGCGGGTCGGTTCCAAACTTTCCGCCCTGCGTACCCGGAAAGGTGAACGACGAGCTCACCCCCGAAAAGCTCGTCGACGTCGCTGGCGCAGAGTGCACGGTGGCTCTGGCGGCTGGGACCATGAAGTGCAGTGAGTGGCCTCGGTGGATGGGAATGGCGGTAGCAGGGGCAGTGCTCGGTACCGCAAACGGACGGGGAACCACCTTTGGGCTCGTCTCACCCCTAGGAACGCCAGTCTGGTGGTGCATGCCAATCGAACCAGCACCAGCAGGGACGAGGTGAGGGTTGTCCAGCGTGACATTCGACAAGGGTCTGCCGTCGAGATCGTTGAGGCGGTAATTAGAGTACGCGTCGGCGGCGGGGGAGTTGAAGCCGTCAGAGTCGGAACTTAGCAACTGGATTTCGTTCTGGAGCCTGGCATTCTTCTGGGCCTGGGTTGGGCGCGGAGGAACACGGCGCTTGAAGGTCAGGATCAAATCCTTGGGCGAGTCTCGCCGCAGACTCTTGTGCGCTGTGGCACCTTGTGAGCACCGGACGCACGGGGCAGAAGGAGGCTGAACTCACACCACATGCTGGCGTCTGGGTCGACGATCCCGTTCTCGACGTTGCGTAGGCTAACTTTGCGCATCCAGCCATAGATCTAGAAAAGGTTAGCGTCAGGATTTAAACCCTCTCCTCCCCCTCTTACGTTCAGCTGTCTTGAAAAGCTAGCAAATCGGCTCTGGCGATAAACAATGGGGAGGATCTTGTCCGCGAGTTCCTCTGGACGCTCGATGATGATGGTCTCCCCAGTCTGATCCCATCTAATTATCTGCAAAAATTAGTGCACTCGAAGGTACATGTATTACTCACATGGTTGTACTCTGGTTGCTCGCTGGAGGTCAGCCACTGGTCCCAAGCGTCGTGTCTCACAGAATGCTGTGAAGGTCAGAAAGCGGCCGTGCGCACATGTGAGTTGACGTGTAGGCTTGACTCACTTGTAAAGCTTTGTTAGGAAGGTGGCCTGTTTGCCATCCGCCTTCTTCTGGCCTTTTCCCCTCTTGGTGGGCGATCGAGTCGGGTCTGGTGGTTGAGAATACCAGCGATCGTCCTCCTGTTGCTGGGGCGCAAGATTGCCTTGAGCGGGTAGCAGTGGTTGGGAATAGGCGCTCACACCCGCATCATACCCCGCAAAGCGAGGAGTGATGCTCTGGGTGTGTCCACTGTAGTACATGTGCTCGTTGGCCTGTGGGAATCCGCGGGGGGTCTGAAAGCTCATGGTGGCGGGTGGACCTAGCTGGTTTGACGAGTTCTGGTGCTGGTGTTGGTAAGGGTGGTGTTCGGCTGTGAGACCACCAAAAGATGGACCGAGAGCCAATGGTTTAGAGTACGAGGTTGAAAGGGGGTGGGGCTGTGGCGTTGGCCCCCAAGTCCCCTGCTGCAGCTTGGCCGCAGCCGAGGGGACAGTCGCTGACGAGGAGACGAGCGGAGGTGACGTCAACGGGAGGCCCGAGGGTTGCTGGAATCCGCCTAGGTGCTGCATGTCTGCTGCTGGTGGGAACAGGCGAGTCGAGAAAGAGTGGGGTGAGGTGGGAGGAGGGGGACAGTGAGGCCAGGATTCGTGACGGAGGCACAACCCGATTGGTCTTGAGTGGGATACTGAAGAGTGGCCGTCGTCAGCTCTCCGATCGTCCAACAACGCCAGCGGCCAGCGGCAAAAATGGGCAATGAAGAGTGAGAGATAGAGGGGACGAGGGGACAGAGTATGCAAAGGACAATCCTGTTATACCTTGCCAGGGTCGAGCGGACAACAAAAACGATTCAGCTCGTCGCCACCAGAGGATCGTCGCGGTCGGGCTCCTGAAAGCGTGGTGGCAAACACGCGAGCGGGCTGGTTGTATGCAGGAGGCGTGCAATGAGACAAGGCAGGGCAGGACGCACCTCGTGTTTCCGTCGCGACTCTTTCCCCGAGGCTGCTCTGCTGTGTGGCGTGCGAGGTGGGATGACTGTGGTGGGTATGTAGATGGCGGTGTGGATCCAATGGTGCGGCCAAGTCGATGTGTGGTGTGCGTGCTACCGGCCGGACAGATTGTAATGTGTGGAATTCCAGATGACAAGTCTATCAATGTCGTCGTACAAAGTACAGCTTTATGTGCGGCCTGCGTGCTTTGCAACGTGTGTCGTGTGCTATACACTTGTGAGCACGCACGCACGCAGCAAAGAGGGGCGGTGAGCGGTGTTGTTGGGACTTAGAGTGGCACGGAGCCTGAAAAAAAATCGAGATATGAAGGGGGAGGGGGTTGATGGATAGGGCGCGCGCGCTATCAAGAGAGTGGAGAGATGGGGCAAGATGGCGCGGAGAAAATACACCAGGCGACAAGACCTGACACTATCGTCGGACCAAGGTTTACCGTTTGGGAACGGCGTGCGCGACGGCAAGCGAGGGCGGCGGCCAGTCCAAGGGCTGCGGCGTATAGCAGGCGGGTGGTTGGTATTATGGCTTGGGCCAAGTTCGGAGCTGTCAGGAGTGTCGTCGTGCGAGATCGGCGTCGAGGGTGCTGACTATTGTGGAGGACCAGGGGAGGGTGGGGGAAGGGAGATGTAGGAGGGAGGGGGTTGGGCTAGAGGAAGCGGAGAGGGGGTGGCCGTGCCCTTACCGCCGGGACAGTGGAAGAGGGGTGCGTGATGCAAGTAGGCGTGTCAAGAAGCACTTGGGGCAGACTATCACTGTCGTTGGTGTCGTTGTTGTTGTTTGTTGTTGTTGTGGTCTAGTGGTGATGATCCCGCGGGGTGGGGGGGGGGGGGGGTGGGTGCGATGGGGGGAGGGGGCTTGGTTTGGAATCGATTTGTGGGTTACAAAGCCGCTCCGAGTGTGGAAATGCAGTCGTCACCTCAGGGGAAAACTAGGTGTGCGTGTGTGTGTGTGTGTGTAGGGCGCAAAGGGAGGCGCGGGGGGAGGAGGGAGGGGGAGGGGGGGTGCGTGGTATGCGTGTGCGTGTCTGCTTCAAGACGCGCGCCGTCTTCTCTTTTGCTCAAAGTGGTCCGTTCGAGATGGTGGTGATGAGCGGTGTTGTGGTGGTGGTGGTGGGAGGCGGCGGCGGCGGCGCGGCGCGGGCCCGGCGCGCGCGTGTGTGCGCGTGTGTGTGCTATGAAAGGGGTGCAAGCGGCAAGTAAGCGGCGAGGGATGAGGGGGAAAATGCGAGAGGAAGGACACGGGGACACGATGCGAACAGGTGCAAAGGGAGGCGTCAGTGCACCCACCATATGCACACACACACACCACACACATACGCCTTCCTCTCCTCTTGCAACACCGCTGCTGCTGATGCCTACCTGCCTGCCTGGGTGGGGCGCGGTGGGGTGACACAGACTGTCGCGTGCCGCCGCCTCCGCCGCCTTCAGCCTTCAGCCTCCTGCCTCCTGCACCTACCCACCCACCCGCCGCCGCCATCGCGAGGCATGCTTCTCGTATCATGACTACCACTCACCCACCCTGCCTACCCTGCCCCCACCCACGGTGACCTTCCTTCCTTTGGCCCCTCCCACGCTCGTCCGATGATCCAAAGGCAACCGGTGGTGTCGGAAACGCCAGTCGTTTCGGGTGCCGCAGGGCGGGTGACGGTGATCGGACTTCGGGCAATAGGAGCGGGCGGAGCTGCTGCGGCACCACCCGCCCACGACGACGACGACGACGAGCGACACTTCCGAAAAGGACTCAGCGCGTGGGGCGGGCGCGGCGTCGCCAGGGACTGGAACTGCAAGCCGCGTCCATGCAATGCTGTTACTACTGTTACCAGCCTTGTGACTCGCGGTCTCATGTATGCGCGGTATCGGCGGCCCGGCGAGGTGGGGGAATGGCACGAGGATAATACGGCGCGAGGCGTGTCAGACGGGCGGCCAGGCACAAGGACGTCAGAGGCGCTGGCGCAAGTTGGGGGCCCCCAATCCAGTGATGTGCTGTGGTGGTTTGGGCGCCCCGCCTGCCCTGCCGGGTGGAGGGAGGGTGGTGGCATACTCTTCTTGATCGCACAGCGATCATAGGGGGTGGGCGGGCACAGTATCGGTCGCGCCAGCAGGGTGGGTGAATGGGCTACCTTCCTCGCCGCCAGCTGGGGGCGATGACCTCCCTCCTCGCACTGCGCCCCTCCTAGGGATTGAATGGCCGTGGACCACCAGGCACGCAGTGTGAACCCACTGATCGTCTTATCGTCCTATTATGGCCTCGTGCCCCGTCGTCGTCGTCGTCGTCTCGTCGTCGCCGGCTTGGTTGTCGACGCCGCTGTCGTCGTCCTCTTTCCTCAGGTACGGCGCCGCTAACACAAAAAGGTCAGCAGGACAGCACGCGACAGCCCAACTACCAACGGCTAACCCGACCCACTGATCGCAAATTGTCAAAAGAGGCTCGAGGTGACCATGCGCTGCGCTAGGCCACCACCGGCATGCACAGCTGTGCATGACACGCTCGCACACAGCAGCTGTGTGTGTTGTCGTATCGGCGCGCCAAGGACTCAATGGCCGCTCCATGGTCGGGGCGCTCGTTTGGCGCACTGGCAGTGTGCGCCCGCCGCGCCCGTCGCCGTCGTGTTGCCCGTTGCGTTTCCCCGCCGCCAGACTACGACGCTGTTGATACGCTGATGCATCTCTCATCTCACTAGGTTTCCCCGATCTCTTGGTTGGAGATTCCCAATTCCTGCGTCAGCGTCCCCGGGCACCAACACTCGGGCATCAAGGAACCACCTCGGCGTGTCTCTCAGGCGTCCATGCGCAGACCGGTGGCCCCCTCCCCAACAATCATCACTTCGCACATCTCGTAATCCACGCAGAACGTGGCACTAGTGGCTTGAGCTTTTGGCCCACTCGAGCGGCCACGAGGTCATCGCAAGGTGCTTCCTCGATCTCGGGCACCCCATGGCAGTCATCGCTCAACCCTCCCCCATCGGTTCCCATGCGATTGGTGACCGTGGCTTGGCTTCTTTGTGCGGATGCGCGGATCTCATTGCCATGTCGTCATCGCCACCTGCCGGGCGGCAACGTGCAAGTCACCGCTCTATTGTTTCGAATGCACCGTCAAACCAGCCGGCGAGCAAGCCGGGGATTGGTCATGCGATCATGGATCCCCCCCACACCCCACGCCAACACTGCACAGTTGCCAAAACGTCAAATCCAAGATTGACCATGACGTCTACCGCGTTCATGGAAATTAGCTATGGGGGTCGGCGCCGGTGGCGACATACCTGGTCCGTGCGCGTGTCCCAGTGTCCCATGATGCGGGTTCCTCGACCACGAGCCACGAGGCGCCGGTTCGAGACACAGACCTCGTGGTGAATGAACTCGCACGAGGCGTTCAACTTTAATAGCGCCACGGTCCTCAATTCCTGGGTCGACTGTGCCCTCATGCCGGAGGGTGTGTGCGGGGTGCAGAGTGCGCCTGAGTGGGTTTGCTGTGATCGCTGCAGCGAGTGCACTGGCCCACCGGCACGCTTGTGGCGCTGCAATCACCAAATTCGCCACGTTCAACGACAAAGGAGCAATCAGATTCCGCAATTCCGCAAATCGGCCAATATCGGCCACGTGGTTAAAGGGAGAGGTTTGAATAAATAATTTCCTTTCACCCAAGCGCGTCTCCTTGTCCCTGGAGCGCGTCACGACGCGTCTCGCCCCCTCCTTCCTTTGTGTCTGTCGCACCCACCCACCCTCGACATGACAAAACCCTCGATTTGTCCTGTACACTCCACTCTTCATCACTCGTAACCCCCGACACCCACATCACAACACAAACAATGGTACGCAAACACAAACAACGCATCCATCAGGCGCAGCCGGCTGACACCATGCAGAGCGGGTTCGAGCAGAACCGCATCTACTCGGTCCAGGTCTTGGAGGGGGACCAGGGCGTCGACTCGCCCGCCGAGACCGAGGCTCAGTTCCTCCGGTTCCTCTCAGAGTTCCGCGTCAACCAAGAGTTCATCTATCGGTGAGTATGGTGATCATGTTGGGAGGCGATAGCAGACACTGACAACCCCAAGTGACCGCTTGCGCTCCTCCCTCCTCCTCCATCATCACACCCTCGAGGTCGACCTTAATGACCTCAACCTCTTCGATGCCGAGCTCGCGCAAAAGGTCCGCGACAAGCCCGGAGAGATGCTGCCTCTCGTGAGTTCGCGATCCATCCACGCAAGTGTGCTTCCCCTAACCCTCGCAGCTCGAGAGCGCGCTCCTCCGCTTAGCTCGCACCCTCGTCAGCCCGTCCACCGAGCCTGGTTCGTCGACCGCCGCCGAGCTCGTCCCCGAGATGCAGGTCACGCTCAAGAGTGGAATGAACATGTTCCAGTTCCGCCAGCTGAGCGTGAGTTAAGAACACGACTTTCAGAGCTAACTCGCACAGGCCGACACGCTCACTACCCTCGTCCGTCTCCCCGGTATCGTCATCAACGCGTCCCAGCTCTCGGCGCGCGCCACCGAGCTCCACCTCCAGTGCAAGTCGTGCCGTACTGTCAAGGTCGTCAAGGTACCCGGTGGTATGGGCGGTGAACGCGCCGCGCTTCCGAGGCGGTGTGACGCGCCAGCGGCCGACGGCCAGAAGAAGGACTGTCCCATGGACCCCTATGTCATCCTCCACGACCGCTGCCGCTTCGTTGACCAGCAGACTATCAAGCTCCAGGAGGCCCCCGACATGGTCCCTGTCGGAGAACTGCCCCGTCACATGATGCTCCAGGCGGAGCGCTACCTCAGCGGCAAGGTCGTCCCAGGATCGCGCATCATTGCGACTGGCATCTACTCAACCTTTGCGCCTACGTCGAAGAACTCCAAGAACAGCGGCGCGCCGGCCCTTCGCCAGCCTTACCTTCGCGTCCTCGGCATCGAGATTGACTCGTCGGTTGCCTCGTCTCCCGGATCGCGCGTCTTCACGCCCGAGGAGGAGGAGCACTACCAGCAGCTTGCGCGATCAGACGGCCTGTATGAGCGCTTCGCCCAGTCCGTTGCGCCAAGTATCTACGGCAACCTTGACATCAAGAAGTCGGTGACATGTCTCCTGATGGGCGGAAGCAAGAAGATTCTTCCAGACGGCATGCGGCTTCGTGGCGACATCAACGTGCTTCTGCTCGGTGACCCCGGAACTGCCAAGTCTCAGCTTCTCAAGTTCGTTGAAAAAGTGTCGCCTATCTCGGTGTACACGTCGGGCAAGGGGTCGTCGGCGGCTGGTCTCACCGCGTCTGTCCAGCGTGACCCTATCACTCGCGAGTTCTACCTCGAGGGAGGTGCCATGGTGCTCGCCGACGGCGGTGTCGTGTGCATTGACGAGTTTGACAAGATGCGGGACGAGGACCGTGTGGCCATCCACGAGGCCATGGAGCAGCAGACCATTTCGATTGCCAAGGCGGGTATCACCACGATCCTCAACTCGCGAACAAGTGTCCTCGCTGCCGCCAACCCCGTCTTTGGTCGCTACGACGACATGAAGTCGCCCGGCGAGAACATCGACTTCCAGACTACCATTCTGTCCCGTTTCGACATGATCTTCATTGTCAAAGACGAGCACAACGAGGCCCGTGACCGCACCATCGCCAAGCACGTCATGAACATCCACATGAACCGCGAGGCCGGCGAGGACGTGATTGGTGAGATCGACATCGACAAGATGAAGCGCTACATTGCGTACTGCAAGAGCAGATGTGCGCCCCGCCTGTCACCCGAGGCGTCCGAGATGCTCAGCTCGCACTTTGTCAGCCTGCGCAAACAGGTGCAGCAGGTGGAGCGGGACAATGACGAGCGCAGCTCGATCCCCATCACTGTCCGTCAGCTCGAGGCCATGATCCGTATCTCCGAGTCGCTCGCCAAGATCACGCTCTCGCCGCAGGTCGGGCCGCACCACGTCGAGGAGGCGATCCGTCTGTTCAAATACTCGACAATGGACGCCGTCGCGGCCGGGCAGGTAGACGGCATGTCGCGCGCCGAGCTGCAGGACGAGATGGAGCGCATCGAGAAGGAGCTCAAGCGCCGCCTGCCGATTGGCTGGAGCACGAGCTACCAGTCGCTCGTGCGCGAGTTTGTCAACCAGCAGGGCTACTCGCAGCACGCACTCGAGCGGGCCGTCTTTGTGCTCGAGAAGCGCGAGGTCATCCGGTTCTCCAACCAGAAGAAGGTGGTCAACCGTGTTGGCGTCTAGGTGTGGGCTTCGCCGCTGTTAGTGTATCTCCTTGTATTTTGTGCCGATAGATGTACGCCGTGCCACGTGAAGGCGGCGACGACTGACGGACTGAAACCTGGTGTCTCCTGATGAGTATCCTAGGGTAACTTACATAGCGAGTGTTGACTGTCTGGGTGCGTACAAGTGTCCGCGGTCTTCACCCCCCTCCCCCTTACCCCTCTCCCCCTCCTTGCCCCCCTGCCGTCCCCCGGGCACGGCAGGCTATAAAATTTGTATGAGCTTTTTGGTATGCATAAGAGTACAGTGCGGTACCAAAAGTGCGGACCACACCATACCACGCCACCATGAGCACGAGGTGAATGTGGTCGCGAGTTCGGGTGCCTCGCTGTAGTAGACGACTACTGGGTGAGACCGTCGCGCGCCAGGAGCGCCATCATGGCCCCCGTCACGTCCTCGCGCAGGTCGGCCGCGCCGTGCGGCGACTCGATAAGCTCGGCAAGCTCGGCGTCGAGCAGGCGGCGCAGCTGCGCGCACAACACACCAATACGCGTCGCGGCCCGGAGCTTGACGTGCCCGTCCTTGCCGAGCATGAGCCCCCCAGCCCAGTGGTTGACCGTGATCTGGCCGCCGAACAACAACAGGCCGTACAGCGGCACGTCGGTCGCGTCGCGCAGGAAGACCTTGGACGTCTCGGCCTTGGAAAAGTAGGCAAGGTAGCCGCGCTTCCAGCCCGAGACGGAGAAGAGCACGCTGCTCGGGTGCAGGAACACGCGGCCGGCCTGGTCGAAAAACTTGACCTCCTTGGCCTCGTGCTCCTTTGCGATCGCACCCTGCTGCACGCGCTCGTACTGCGCATCGGGGAGGGCGATGCGCGCAACGCGCGGGTACAGCCCGCCGACAATCACGGCCTTGACGAGGTTGTCCTTGGCCACGTTGGTGCTCACGCGCGCCAGGCCGGCGGCCGACGAACTGATAAACCCAAGCGAGGACAGGGCAGAAATAAAGTCCTGACGCAAGGACGTGATGTCGCGCACAGTTGACGGAGAGATGAAGTTCTGTGCGTGTCAACTCCGCCACCACGGGTGCCAAACTGGATACAGCGCGGTACCCGAAGCCTCAACCACTTTCGGCCTGTGCTTTTGGTGGCGCGGCGTCGTAGGCACTTTGTATACCCCGCTGCATGCGTGCTCACCTTTTCGCAGAATGAACGTGCTGCGCTGCCGCGCAGTGCGGCGACTTCGTGGTACGCTCGTGCGTCGGTCAAGAGATCAGAGCGAGAGGTGGTGAACGCCTCGCGTGCCCGTTTGGCGTCGTCACGGCGGTCGATTGGTGACGTGAATAGTGGCTTGGAGGAAAGGAGGGCCGCAATCGTCAGCACGGTGTCGAGACACTTGAAAATGGTGCCCAAGACCATCATCTTGGCCAATCGCAGGTCGACAGGGATCATGCTCATCTGTGAAGGCGCAGCGTTAGCCCTCGTTACTTTGGCGCCACATTGGAGGTACAGCACTCACATGGCGACCCATGGCGGTGAGTTTACTCGTGTGCTTCTCGCTCTCCACCGCCCCCAGATCGATGAGGGTCTGCCAGGCAGAGTCGATGGCGTCCATCTTGGGAGGGTCAATGGCCTTGCCGAGGAACGCCTTGACGTCTGTCTCCTCATTCATGGCCTTGACCTGCAGGAACAGCGCCTCGAGTGGTGTGCGCAAGATTTCAGGTACTGGGAATCGCGGCATGCTGTTGTTTTCCGTGCGGTGCGAGTACAGCTTGTAGCACTGCCCGGGCTGAGTACGACCGGCACGACCGCGTCGCTGGCGGCCGGATGCCCGGCTCGTCCAGCACTCGACCAGGCGCTGCATGCCGTTGTCGGCGTCGTACTGCGTCTCCTTGACGCGCCCAGAGTCGACAACGTAGACCACATCGTCGATGGTGACCGAGGTCTCTGCCACGTTGGTTGCGACCACAATCTTTCGCTTGGGAGCTGTGGGGATGAAAACGCGTCGCTGCTCGGCACTCGAGAGGTTGGCGTGTAGTGCCAGGATTTCCACCAGACCGAGGTCGGCATTTTGCAGCTCCGCGATACACTGTCGGATCTCCATAACACCGGGCATGAAAATGAGGATAGCACCCTTGGTGTCTGGGGCCGTGCGGACAATGTGTTGGACTGTGGCAGCGACCAGGCCGTAGTCGATACGGTCCGACTGTGAAATAATCTCGAGGGCTCGGAGGTCGTCCTGCGCGAGGCCAAGCTTTTCGTAGTCAGCACGCATGGCGGCCTTCTGGTCCTCGTTGAGCTTGGGTCCATATCGCGACGGTGTAGGTTGGTACTTGATGAGCGGGACGACGTCCTCGAGGTAACTGTGGGGTTAGCACTGTAGTCGGGCGCAATTCGTCGACGGGCGACCGCGCCACTTTCGTGGTCACACCAGTGATGCCAGGCGTGTCGGTCTCCCGTAACGACACTCACTGATCCTGGACGGGATACGTAAACCCAGGAATCTTGAGGCTCGGACATCCCCCAAAGTAGTCGATAAAGATCTGCTCATTGATAGTAGCAGACATGAGCACGACCTTGATCGTCTTGTTCCGTTCGAGCAGGTCGCGCAGGAGGCAGATAAGCAGGTCGGTGTCTACGCCGCGCTCGTGCGCCTCGTCCACAATGACGTGGGACACGTTGCTGAGGTCGGCGTCGCCGGTACCGAGCCGGCGGAGGACGATACCCGTCGTGCAGAACAGGAGGCGCGTGTCGCGCGAGCGGCGCGCCTCGCCGCGGATAGCGTAGCCCACTGACCCGGGGTTCTTCTCGACGTCCTCGAGCCGCTCCTGCGCCACGCGCGCAGCGACGCCCATCGCTGCCACTCGCCTCGGCTGCGTGACGATGATGTTGGTCGACGCGCCTCGCCCTTCGGCAATCTCGCGGTCCAGAATGAACTGCGGGAGCTGGGTACTCTTTCCACAGCCGGTCTGGGGGGAAAGTCAGCTCGTCTTCGGGATCCAACTCACCTCTCCAACAACTACCAACACGCGGTTCTTCGCGAGCGCATCGCAGATATTGTCCCGCTCCTTCCAGGCCGGCAGCCGCTCGCGCGCAGCGAGCATGGGCTTGTACTCTGGATTCGCGAACAGCGCCTTCTGCGACGCCACGACGGCCTCCTTCTCCGCCGCGGTCGGCTCTCTTCTCCGCGTAGTGGAGTGCTGCTTCGGCGCTTTGCGCTGCGCTTCTCTCGGTGCGCGGTCCGGCTCGTCGTCCTCGACACGCGGGATAAGGTGCTGCGTCACGTTGGCAATGTCTGGCGGGTTCTCGACGACGGTCGGTAGCGTCGTCTCGAGGTGCTCGACCATCATGAGGATGGCACCGCCCGTGCCCGCCTCGAGCACCGACACGAGGTCGTGCCGCTGCGGGTCGCGGAACTGGAGGAGCATGTCGGCGTGCAGGTGCAGACGCATGTACGACGGCAGGCTCGGCGACGTGAGGTAGAACGGCGGGAGGCGCGTCGGGTGCTGCGCGGACGGATATGGCGCGTGCTCGTCCAGCACGACGTGGAGGTGGAGCGTGTCGCTCCCGCTCTCAATGTCGACAATGAGCTCGGACGGGGTCTCGCCGCGGCGGAACCGCTCACCAAGCATGGCCTCGAGGGCCATGACCTCCTCGTCGCGCATGACCTGGCGCTCCTCGTCGGCCGCGGCGTCCGGTCCCCACTCGACGACCTCCTTGTCGCCCCAGCCCGCGTCTTCGCCCTTCCACCCGACCAGGCGGCGGCCGAGCAGCTCGAGCGTGAGCGACTCGCGGTCTTCCGTGGCGATGGCCGCCTCGACCGCCTTGCGCGGGAAACCAGCCTTGCGGACGAGCTTGTCCACTGTCCAGCCGCGCACGAGCGCGCTCTTGCCCCCCTTGCTTGCGGAGCCGCCAGTGACCATGTCCGACGCGCTGCTGCTGGGCCGGTAGCGCGGCGGCAGGTCGTCCTCTGGGAGGTGGAGCAGGAGCCACTCGATCGCCGCTTCCAGCGGTGACAGAATGCTCAGGGAGAGCACGAGCGGGTCGGCGCCGTTCACGCCGCCAGCCTGCAGGCGAGCGTGCGCTGCCGCGACCGCTGACAGCGCCGAGGTGATGTGCGCTGGGCGGAAGCCGAGCGTCTCGAGCTGCGTCTGGAGCGGCTTAGTGTCCAGGCTCGGCGTGTTCGTGCCCGACGCGCCGGGTGTGCCGGCCGGCGTGCCCTCCGTCTCGCGGGCCGCGTCCATGATGGCGGAGGGGAAGCGCTTCATCAACTGGCGGGTTAGTCGAGAACACGTTTCCCACCCACCTTCTTCACTGTTCCCTCGACGACCTCACGCAGCGCCGGAGCCATGCGCACCTCGGGCGCATTCTCCCAGACCTTTCCACCTCGGCGACCGTCGTTGACTGGCGTCGAGCGGCCAGACGGGTGGCCCGAGCCCGAGCCGCCCGGCGTCGCGGAGCCAGAGGCGACCGCCTCGTCCTTCTCCTTCTTCTTGGTCTGGCGGGCCTCGACCTCGTGCTTGGCCGCGAACGGGTCCGGCGCCCACTCCCAGTCCCTGTGGGCCGGGGCGGCCGACTTCTCGGCGAGCAGCGTCGTCCAGTACGGCCTGATCGTCGGAGGGAGCGTCAAGGCAAGCGGGAGGTGGTTGAGGAACTGGTGTGTCAGCTCGCCCGGCTGGGCCGACTCACTCGGAACAGCGCATAGGTCGCCAGGTAGTGCTTTGCCATCGCGGCATTGTCAATGTCCAACGGGGGGTGCGGCGTGAAGCGCACAGTGTCGAGGTCGTACACATTCTTGCTGGTCCGCTTGCGCAGGATGACCACGCCGCCAAACGTCTCGGGGTTCGACCTCGGGTTCTGCTTCTGACAAGGTTAGAGCCCATGCATTATCCGCGACCCACAGTCTCGATAATGGGCCTCTCCCATCCTGCCTTTTGGCATTTCTCGTTCAAGATGGTCACGGGCGACTTGTAGCCGATGGGGAAGAGAGGAGGTGGCCTCGCTGGCGCGTCTGGGTTGGCTCCATCTTTCTCGTCTTTGGGTTTTGTCGGCTTTGAAGAGTTGCCTGCGTTTCCCGAGCGAACAACGTTGACCGGTCTTCGCTTTGGGGCCATTGTCGAGCAGGCAACGTCGAGCTTGGCAGACAAGAAATGAAACCAATCTCAACTTTTGAGTTTCGTCAGACCTCCACTTTGACATGAAACCGATTCAACAGAAAGGTGGCAGCCATCAACATCTTTGGCGGGCGAGTCTCCTCTTTCATTGCTGCCTCTGCAGCACTGTACATCTGCCTACAGGTACAACGGAAATACCCCTATGGCTCAAATGACCGAAGGAAGGACGAACGAAAACCTAAAAAACAATAATAGATGGGGAAGGGGGAGGGGGGTAACACGACTTGGGAGCCCATGGGTGATTCTGTAAGGGCGTTTCGGCGAGAGGATGGTGGTTTGTGCTATTGCTGGGCGCCGTTCAGCTGCTGGATGACTTGACCCAGCGTGCCCGGCTCCAGCGGAGGAAGGTCGAGCACGGCACCCCCTTCGCCTGCCAGAGCAGGGTCGATTAAAGGCTGATCGTGCTCTCCGAGGGCATGTTCCAGCCCGACGTGAGCACTGAGCTGAGCCGCGGCGTGTGCTTGGGCAGCAGCCTGGACAGCGGCCTGCGCCTCTGCTTGCTCCTGGTCCATTCGGGCCTTCTTCTCCGCCTCGTCCACCGCCTCCGACTTGCGTTTCCGTCCGGGCTTCTTGGGCGCCTCGATAAGAGTAGACGGGCCAGCCTCCCCCGTGAGGTGGGCTAACGACTCGGGGTTGAGCCCTAAGCCTGCAGCCTCAGCCTCGCGTGCGGCTCGTTCGCGCATCTCCTTCGTTCTCTTCCCTGGACCTCGTCGGCGAACCTGCTCGTCGTATGTGCATACAAGCTGGCGCTTGGCACAATGCGTGCAGGTCGGGCGGCCGCCATCGCACCTGAGGGAGGTGTTAGCATTACTGTTACTGTTGTTGCTGGCGCAATGTCAAAAACGTACTTGAGCTTTCGGCCCCGGCAGAAGTGGCAAGCCAACACGAGCTTCTTGGGCTTCTCGCCGTCTCCGTTGCCAGAGATTGCGAGAGCTTGCGCCGCCGCGTGGTGGTCGTGGTCGTGGTGGTCGGGAATGACAACCTGGCCACCGTTGGCATCATCGGTGACAAGCGAAGGCACACCGCCGTTAGCGTCGGCGGCCGCGTTCGCCTCCGCCCAGTTGGACAGGGTTACTCCGTTGTAGTCGTCGGCAGCTCCCGCAACATAGTGTTCGGCCTGCAGTTGTGGGATGACGCCGTTGATGTTGGTGTAGTCGCCTGCCAAGTAGTCGACCTGGCCAGGAACCGAGTTGTAGTACGGCATTGTAGGGTTCGCCCAGGCAGCCGCAGCTGCGTGTACTGGCGACTGGTTTAAAGACGCCTGTGCATGGGCATCCGCCGCCGCGGCGTGCGCCTGATCGGCAGTGCCCGTAGCGTGGGTCGCCTCAGCGCCCGTAGGCTGGCCGGTTGCAGACGACAGCGTGTCGGCTTCGGTCGTGGCTGGGGGTGGGATAGTGGCCGTCTCTGGGGACGTTGACGTTTGGGGTGCGGCTGCACCAATGGGGATTTGGCCTGGAGGATACAGGTTGGCTACGTGATCTGGCTGAGCTCCCCAGTGGGTGTGCTCAGTCGGCGATATTGATAGTGCAGTGTTTGATGGGCTGGCCGTTGGATGCGGGAACGTGTTGTTACCGCTGTAGGCTGGATGCAGTGACGCGTTTTGTTGTGATTGCAGTGGAGAGGCGCTGTCCGACAGTTGCTGTGGACTTGGCGATGGATTAAATGTATCTGGGCTTGGGTAGAATGTGTAGCGGGATGGAGACAGGTACTCGTTTGCGTGGGGATGAGGAGGAGGGTACGATGTGGGAGGGCTCGAGTGAGATGCGACAAGATGCAGTGGAGGTGGCCGGTGTTGGACGCGTCGCGGTGGGACTAGCGTGCCAGAAGAGTGATCGCGTTGCGGCTGTTGCTGATGCGAGGAAGGTGCACTGTTCCAATCTAGTGATGGCGCATGCAGTGTCAGTAACGAGGCGCAATCGCGATGCCCAGAGTGATGGACAAGGGGATGTGTATGTGTGTGTGTGTGCTTACAAGGGGAGGAGGAAGAGGAGGGAGGTGCGACTACCGTGTGGTGGTCTATTGGGTGATGATGGCCTGGTCCGTGGGAGAGTAACGCAGGGGTGGATGCTGGGGCTGGCCGCTGGGAATCTGGCTGTCTTGGCCTTGAATAGGGGCGGCTGCTGCTGCTACTGCTCGTGCTGCTGCTGCTTTGGGGGGGCAAGGGTGCAGACGATGGCGACAGAGACAGACGTCCTTGTTGCTGCTGCTGTTGTTGTTGTTGATGCCCTTGGTGCAGCCGCCAGTCTAGAGATGCTGCCGTGGATGATGCCGCCGGCGGTGCTGGTGCTGATGGTGATGGGGGAAGGCGGGCGGAGGCTGCTGCTGCTGCTGCTGGTGCTGGTACAGTGACGACGGAGGTAGAAGGAGGAAACGGGTTCGGACTCGGATGGGATGGACGGAGGCAACTTGGGTGGTGGGTGTGTTGGGTGTGCTGGGTGGGGTGTGATGATGATGGAGGGGGGGGAAGAGGGCTGCTGCTGCTGCTGGGTGGTGGGGGCGGATACGACGGGGGCAGGTACTGCTGGGCGGTGGGCTGGTGGTGCTGCTGCTGCGTCGCTGCTGCTGCTGCTGCTGCTGCTGGCGGCGGGTGCAGAGTGGGAAACGTTGGCGACATGAGATACTCCCGTCGACTCTCTTCCTTTTGACGGCAAAGCTCACTGCCGCCCCAGCAATTTGATCCCGGTGTTTTGCGGTGAATTTGATCCCGCACAACGTGTGGCAGCAAGACTATGGCGAGCGATTGCCAAATGCGGAAAGTTGGCGACTATGCGGTAACCGGGTGACCGCGTCCAGGAGCGGGCGGCTGTTGGTGGGTGGAGGTGAGATCGGTGGTCGGTAGTGGTGTGAGAAGAAGAGAGCCAGAGGGAAGACAAGGATCACGACGTCAAGGTGAAAGAGCGCCGCGGTAGTATGCTCCGGACCAAGAGTAAGGAGAGCAGGAAAACGGGTAGGCAAGAGGGGAAGGTTGATAATGCAGACCGGTGGGTGGTGGCGAGCCGAGGGTTGCCGCAAGGAGGCGAGTGGCGGCAACTGTCACTTCGCACCAGACACCAGTCTATCTCGATACACCTCCAGCATGCAGCAGGCGCTTCCCGGGCGGGGACAGGCCAAGTTGAAAGAGGAGCCGAGGGTATTCGATTGACAGGTGTGTTTCGTATCGGACGGCGCGAAAGCAGAGGCGATTGAACAGCCTCGGGCAGCGCAACCGTGATAACGGCTCGATCGTTTTGTCGCGGATGGCGGTCGAATCTAAAACAACGGGGACGTCAGCACTTGGCTCAAAGAACCAGTTTAAGCTTGAAGAGAGTAAAGGAATGGCGAACGGGGCCCAGTGTTGTCACACGCTGGCGACATTGCTCTGAGGCATTATCTCTTGCCAAGACTTAGGCCGGGGTTTTGCCCGCCCTCGGATGGCCAACGCTCTGCCCCGGCTCAAGTCTGCTCTTTACTCGGCCGTAGACAGTTACCAGTATCCCATGGGTGAGGACACGGGATGCGGCAAGGCCAGTGTAGCCCTCGTCCCAACAAGACGGTTTGCCACGGCCTCGGGCGGCTATGGCTTTGAGGGATTCCTAGGAATCTTGTCGCTCGGTGGGGTCCTGACAGCCTTGGCGCACTCACCCGACGTGTCGTTGCCCCGGGTTTTTGCCGCGGGCGAGTTGGAATCGAGCGTTGGTATTGAGTTGAGTAAGAATGAAAAGCACAGACAAGGAATTCGCGCTGCCTCCAAAGTCGTTGTTGACGAGCAGGGCACAACAACCAACGTCACGCGAACTCTCGAGTCCCTCGTGGGATTCTGGATACCCTCAAGACCACCGGACCACCGCCCCACATTTCAAGTGCGCCGCACTCACATTCCGCGCACAGGGCGGGCGGCACGACAGACAGAAGGCGTTTCGGAGATCGGCTGGATATGTCATTGCTTGGACCCGGCGTCGCTCGGTACGTGCTTGCTGCGGCGGCCCACTCGGCGAGCCAGCGAACAAGCGCGAACATGCCAATGGCGCTGCGAACAAACAACAAGGTACATGCACCAAGGCACACGCGTCCTGGCTTTACACTGAGGCCTGCCTGAATCACTCTGGCTGAGGCGCCTAGCCTGTGCTCAAGGGCACGGCCATGTCAGCCCTGTGGCGCCGGCCCACGATCCTCCCTGGATCGCGTTTTATCGCATCCTGGCCCCTGTCTTCTTCCCCTGGCCAGAGCAGTGGCTGCGTTACTTACTCGCAAATCGCTCATCACCACCAGGCTCCTAGCTACTGGCCGCAGAGCGCAGCTGAACCTTGTCCTCGCCACTGCGGGATAGGCGCCGAAGTTCACGGCGCTTTTGTCGAGGCTCCTCCGCCACCAACCCTTGATATTTGCCGCATGACATCATCGTAGATAATAGGAACCCGGTGCCACATTGGAGGTGTAGGTGATACTCGCTGCAGTGGGTCAGCTTGCTGTTCTGGACCTGGGTCAACTCCGCCTCTTCGGCCCCCCGCCTGCCAATAATGCTGCGTGACAACACTGTCCTCGTGTATCCCCCAAGACGCCAGAGGAACAAGCCTCCAGGGTATTAGAAGGAATGTTCAGGTCGCAGTCAGCCATGTCTCAATCGCTGTCGACTTAAGCGGCGCACACCGCCTTGGACGGAAGGCGCCACAACCTCGTCTCCCTTTGCAATTCACTCAGAACGTGTCGACTTGAAGCGCTTGCAAGCATCGCCAGCAAGCCCATCACATGATTCTTGGCATGGGGCAGAAAAGGCGAACCTCCCGACCGCCTGCCTGGCCATAAAAGATAGCCGTCCACGCCACGTAGTAGCGGCGCAACGCCGCCCGACTGTACCGCGCAGCCAGGTTTCGGCGCGAGGCGTGCAAGACCCTGGCGTCTGCCTCGCCGCGGTCCGGTTGCGACCACCCCCACCCCCCACCCAGCTAGCCTGGCTTGGCCGACAAGTCTGCCGGCATTCCAGACCCGAGAAGAGTCGAGCCTACGGCCATCAGCTGTACGACAGACTGTCACCGGTCGGCCTGCAGCGGCCAAGACGGGCCGCAACTCCCGGACCGTCCCCGCTGTCACAGTTATACCCCGGCGAGTGGTGGACCTGACGGGGTCCGTCCCTTGTTTGAATTTGCTCCGCTGCCAACCTTGTTTTTATACGCATGTAGGATCTCCTTCGATAGGCTCATGCACGCGGTGACATCAGGGGCGGGGTGTGCGGAACGGCGCGAGACCCATGCCTCGGACACACGGGGGCTGACCGAGTTTCGAAGAGGCGTGAGGGTGGCCGCCTGTCCATGGGGGCTTGGTGTCAGGGCAGGCTGTGCCACTTCTATTGTAGCACTCTGCGATCTTGGGATGCGTTGCCATTACAAGCCAACACGCAGGTCAGACAGACAATCCTACAGGTCAGTATGCATATGACTTCGGATGCGTCTCCGACGTCCCGGACCGAGCGCTAGACCAGGTCGACGGACAGCCTCCGATGTATCCCGTGCGGTGCCTGCGGACTCATCCCTCGGAGACAAACAGATGGCCAAGAGGGTCACCGAGGTGCCTTGCTTGCCTCGGTCTTGGCTCAAGTTGACGGTGGGCGGAGCGAGTCTTGCCTCCTCTGCCCTCGGACTCCGAGCCGACGCGTCCCAGCCACGACCGGGAACTCCGCAGCAGCAGCCGACGAGCAACTATCGCTTCCGGTCCGCATTGGGATTCCCGTTAGGCGAGGGGTGAGGCTCAGAGTCTTTTTTTTTATCGAACCATCGAGCTCACTCGTGTCGGTGGTGCGAAAGGCTGAGTACGCGAGCGAGAAGCGTCACGTTCAACGACAAATCTATACTTACCCCAGTGCGAAGACTATTCCCAAAGCTCTGTCCAATTTCGCCGGCGGCGATCACGCACTTGAGCAACATTGACCGTATTACCAACCCGATAGGAGGAGGAGGACGACGACGGCGACGACGACGCATCGCAAGCCCAGTTATTCAGTTGAGCCACAGGGCATGGCGGTGGGAGGCTGAAGGCGGAAAGCGAGAACGTGTCTTCTTGGGGCGACTGGACAGCCTCGTTTGCTCTGCCACCTACGTCTTGAGCAGAAATCATCTACACTCTTCTCTCTCCACACTTCACATCCCAAGAACGATGCTGGTATCAGTCAATGGTGGGTATTAGAAGGAGGAAGGTTGAGGAAAACAAATCAAAAATACCCTTTGGGTTCAAATGCCACACCCCTCCACTTTGCACCCAAATTATCCCCGCCCACGGTGGAGTGGTGCGTGGGAATTTTGATCCCGCCATGGACTTGCCGGCCGATGGACGACGACGCTCCGGCATCCAGCGACGACTTGCAATCGATCATCCGAGGAGCAACAATTCAATGTTCTGCGATAATCTGTCAACTAGAATCACACACCCATAAGCACTACCACTCTCCCTTTAAACACTGAAGGCAATGTACCGCCTTACCCTGCGACACCTCGCCGCGCCGGCGCGTCGCCATCTGCCATCGCTCGCGCCGTCGGCCAGCGTCCTGCGCGCCGCCACCCGCGCGTACGCGACGCCGAGCGGCAACCCCCGGCCGTCGAGCAACACGCCGACACCGTCCGGCCTCGAGTCGGTCTTTGGCGGAAAGAAGGGCGGCGTGAGCCGGCCAGCCGCTGGCGGCCCCGCGAAGAACGCCGAGTCTAGCCGCGATGGCAAGG
Source organism: Vanrija pseudolonga (assembly GCF_020906515.1). Lineage (NCBI taxonomy): Eukaryota > Fungi > Basidiomycota > Tremellomycetes > Trichosporonales > Trichosporonaceae > Vanrija > Vanrija pseudolonga. The sequence goes on along the minus strand of NC_085851.1, from coordinate 2,134,204 downwards.
AGGACCACAAGGAGTTTGAGGAGGAGAAGGAGGAGGAGGGCGAGAGCCTGCGGGATCGCCGCCCCCGTCTGAGCGATGAGCTCTCGGGCCATGGCAAGAAGCGCTCCGTGTCGTCTGGATCTGGCGGTGGTAGCGGCGGCGGCGGCGGCGGCCCAGGAGGAAAGGAAGGCGGCGGTGGACCGGGTGGCCAGAACAACAGCCCCCTCGGCGGCATGACACCAAACCAGCTCCTCCTGGCTGCTATCTCGTGAGTGGAGTTTTGCTGTTGTCCACGATGCCGATGAAGCTAACCCCTGCAGAACATATGCTCTCTACTCCCTCACCCAGCCCGGCGACAACCGCACTCGTGAAATCACATGGCAGGAGTTGTAAGCATGACGACGTGCCTTCGGGTCTATTGCTGACTTCGGAAACTAGCCGCAACTCGCTGCTCGCCCGCGGTCTCGTGTCGTCGCTCGAGGTTGTGAACCGTACCAAGGTCCGCGTTCACCTGCACAACCCCATCCCATCTTCTTCGTCGTCGACTGGCTCGACGTCGTCCGGCAACCAGTCGCTGCCTTCGCCCGCCCACGGCCCAGCCCCTTACACCTTCACCATCGGCTCGGTCGAGGCATTCGAGACGTTGCTACGCGAGACGCAGGACGAGCTCGGCATCCCTCCTGCCGAGCGCATCCCTGTGTCCTACCACGATGAGGTCTCCACGCTGAGTGCCGCCATGCACTTCGCGCCGACACTCCTGATGATCGGCTTCTTTGTCTGGATGGCCCGCAGGGGTGGCGCCGGCATTGGCGGTGGAGGCGGCCCCGGTGGTGGTCTCTTCGGCGTCGGCAAGTCGAGGGCCAAGATGTTCAACCAGGAGGAGGACGTCGCTGTCCGCTTCCGTGATGTCGCCGGCATGGACGAGGCCAAGGAGGAAATTATGGAGTTCGTCAAGTTCCTCAAGGAGCCCGCAAAGTACGAGAAGCTCGGTGCCAAGATCCCTCGCGGTGCCATCCTCTCGGGTCCTCCCGGTACCGGTAAGACCCTCCTCGCCAAGGCGACTGCCGGTGAGGCCAAGGTGCCCTTCCTGTCCGTCTCGGGTTCCGAGTTTGTGGAGATGTTTGTTGGTGTCGGTCCCTCGCGTGTGCGCGACCTGTTCGCCACGGCCAAGAAGAACGCCCCTTGCATCATCTTCATTGACGAAATCGACGCTATCGGAAAGGCTCGTGGAAAGGGCGGCAACTTTGGTGGCAACGATGAGCGTGAATCGACCTTGAACCAGCTTCTCGTTGAGATGGACGGCTTCGGCACCAAGGAGCACATTGTCATTCTCGCCGGCACCAACCGTCCCGACGTCCTCGACCCTGCGCTCATGCGTCCTGGTCGTTTCGACCGTCACATTGCCATTGACCGTCCCGACATTGGCGGCCGTCGCCAGATCTTCAAGGTCCACCTTGGCCCCATTGCCCTCGACCCTGAGCTCACCATCGACAGCATCGCCGAGAAGCTTGCCCTGCTTACTCCTGGGTTCTCGGGTGCCGACATTGCCAACGTCTGTAACGAGGCTGCTCTCCGCGCTGCTCGTCACGGTGGTGACGCCGTGACCGAGGCCGACTTTGACGGTGCCATTGAGCGTGTCATTGCCGGTCTGGAGCGCAAGAGCCGTGTCCTCGGCTCTCAGGAGAAGAAGATTGTCGCCTACCACGAGGCCGGCCACGCCATCTGCGGCTGGTTCCTGGAGAACGCCGACCCTCTTCTCAAGGTCTCGATCATTCCCCGCGGTGTCGGTGCCCTCGGCTACGCCCAGTACCTCCCCAAGGAGCGCTTCCTGCAGTCGACCGAGCAGCTGCTCGACCGCATGTCCATGACTCTTGGTGGACGTGTCGCTGAGGAGATCTTCTTCGGCTCTATCACCACCGGTGCCCAGGACGACCTGCAAAAGGTGACCAAGTGGGCCTTCGAGGTCTGCGCCAACTACGGCATGAACCCCGACATTGGACCCATCTCGTACGGCAGCTCTGAAAAGCGCCAGGAGGGCTTCCAGAAGCCCTTCTCTGAGGCCACTGCGCAGGCCCTTGACGCGGCGGTCAAGAAGATGATTACTCAGGCCCACCAGCGTACGACCGACCTGCTCACCAAGCACAAGGACGACGTCGAGAAGGTCGCCCAGCTGCTGCTCAAGAAGGAGGTGATCACCCGCGAGGACATGCGCCACCTGCTCGGCAAGCGACCCTTCGATGCCGCCGACGAGATGGACGTGTACATTGAGCAGCAGCTCGACGAAAAGAAGAAGATCACCAGGGAAGAGATCAAGGAGGCGAAGCACGACGAAAAGAAGGGCGGCTCTGGAGGCGGCTCTGATGGCGCCGAGCCTGCTCTTGCCATCAAGGGCACCAAGGACTTCTTGTAGAGAGTGTTTTGGTCGGTCGTGTACGAGGAGGGTCGATAGCTAGTCCGCATTTGGCATCACAATCACTGCATCAGCAATAAAATGTCACACCGTTCACTCTGGCGTGGGCGTTAGGGGGTGTTACCGAGGGGGCAGTAGTTTGAGAAGCAAGAAGAAGGGGTCATGACGAGGGTGTGCGGCGAGAACGAGGTGGGCAGGAGGCGACCAGATGCTCCACCGTGCGCCCGGTTCAAAATAGTGGTGGGCAGCAGCACAAAAGAGTCTGTTAAGCATAACACAGATGACAAAAAGGAGCCATCAACGTATTTATGGACGGCCCAGACGCCGAGGCAAAAGATTTTAACCTTGACCACTGACAGGATCGAACTGCCGACCTTTGCATTACTGATAACCATCGAGTTATTAGTACAATGCTCTAACCAGCTGAGCTAAGCGGCCTTGGGTGATTGCGTGAAAATTGCGTTGTCGGTGAGCGTGTCCCCGAATTGGTCCCGCCTCGGTGGTCAGCAGTCGTGTGCGCCGCCCCTCCTCTCCATCATGCTCTCCACACAATTTTGCATGCATCGAGCGCGTCCGACACGGTCGTGAGCAACAATTTGTGATCGCTGTTCCCGCCCACGGTCTACGTTGTGCTCGCCGGACGCCGATTCAATTGCACAGTGATGAATGGGCGACGGGCCACACGAGCGGCGTTATGATTTCGGAGCCGTGTTTGAGACGCACCCAGCGTGCCTACAGTACGGTAGCGTGATGCATTCCAGCGGCGGCGACTCGCACGCTGGCTGCACACCACCACCATTGGCCACTGGCACCACTGATAACGTTGTTTTCTGCTTAGCACTCATCAACCAACCTCACCGCTCACCCGCTCCAGCGACCACTACAGCCCACCAAACACCTCCTTTGCCACCTTTTGAATGAGCAGCAACACCGGTGAGTAGGGCCGTGCGCGTGTGTGTGTGCGTGTGCGTGGGCTGGGCCAGGCGGCCAGCGGCGAGCGGCGAGCACCAGACGCCAGCCAGACGCCAGACACGCGCGCGCACCGACCCACCTCCCGCCGCCCCAGTCGCTGACCATGTCTCCTCGCCTCGCCTCGTGTCTGTGCTTCGCTCTCTTCTCTCTTTACTCTGTTCCATCCGCCGTCGTCCCCCCTCCCCAACCACCGACGGCCCTCTCACTGCGCACCGCACCAACTCCACATGTCCTCCTCGCGCGCCCGCTCGGCAGCCAACGTGAACGCCGGAAAGTCCAAGACCAAGGCCCCGGCGTCGTCCGGGGACACCATCTCCAACCTCGGGCCCGCGTTTGGTAGGTTGGTGCTGTTAACAAAAGCTGACCTGCCAGACCCGTTCGCCCAGGGCAACGACCCGTTCGCCGAGGCCGCCCCCACCAAGGTCATTGAGAAGTCGGTCGGCAGCAAGGCCGACAAGATCCACATCCGTGAGTCGAGTAGCGGCAGGCGGTCGGGCGGGGTGAGACACGCACGAAGCGTCGTTCGTTGTTCAACCCGCCATGCCCTGCCTGCCCCTACAGCCCCACGATCCCGAACATCCCCACTCACCCCCACTCCCCCTCCAGGTCTCCAGCAGCGTAATGGCCGCAAGACGATCACTACCGTCCAGGGTATCCCGGACAAGTACGACCCCCGCAAGCTCCTCAAGGCCATGAAGAAGGAGTTTGCCTGCAACGGCCACGTCGTGCACTCTGCCGACTCGGACGACGAGGACTCGCCCGCCCCGGGCAAGAAGGACGAGCACGGCAAGGTCCTCCAGTTCCAGGGCGACCAGCGTGTCGCCGTCAAGGACTTCCTCGTCACCGCCGGCCTCGTCACCGCCAAGGAGGCAAAGGACCAGATTGTCATGTGCGTTGGCGTGGACCTGTGCAAGCTAGCTAGTAGTACTAACCACCCCGCAGCCACGGTTACTAGACGCCCAACCAGGATGCTGGGTCCTTTCAGCCCCACCGGGTGGCCATGGCCTCTTCACTGCATCACCTGTTACTAGATGTCGTTAGTGTAACTGTGTCATCGAGACCCATGCATCATCATACGTATCGTGCCGTGGTGTTGTACAGTGTGGGGGAGGGTGGGGGAGCAGGAGGTGACGCGGGGCATGGCGGTGGGGGTGCCGGTGTGAGTTTGGTGTGTGTGCTCGTGTACACGCAGGGGACTACCAGCTGCCCGCTTAGTCCTCGTCCTCGTCGTCCTCCAGAGCGTTCATCTTGAAGTCGAGAATGCCGTTGTTGAGCTCGGGCGGTTGGTTCTCAGCGAGCGGCATCATGACCTGGACGGATAAGAAGCCGGTTGTCTCGATCTGGAGGCAGATCTTGGCCGAGTGCTGCACCGCGCGTCCGAGCAGCGCGACATGGGACGCGTGGTAGCTTCTTTGTGAGCTGGGTGGCCAATTGACTTCTAGCTCACCTAAACGTCACCGCCTCGTCGCACTCGAACGCGTCCATGACCTCCGCGTCGTACGGGTAGTCGAACTTGAGTCAGCGACGTCCCGCCCACATACCCACCTGAACCGTGCCAAAGTCGCCCTCGGCGAAGATCGAGAAGCTGCCCGACTCGGCAAGCTTGCGCGCGCGCACACTCGTCGTCCGGCTGTCCGTCACCGGCTCGCCTTGTGGGCGTGCGCGGAACGTCACGCGCTGGCAGGACGGCGGGAGGTCGAGCAACGCGTCGCGGAACCAGGCCGACTGGGCGTTAGTGCTGTAGAGTCACTAAACCAACCTTCATGATTAGATAGACCGATCTGATGTCAGCTCCGTCGACGGCACGGTCCAGCTTACCGATTCGCGTCGTCGAACGGCTGGTTGACGAGGTCCTCTGGCTCGAGGGTGAACAGCTCGCAGTTGGTCACTGGGCCTTTCGCGTCGTCGCGGCTGTGGTGTGAGTTCGTAACCTTATGGGATACTTGCCAACTCACAGCAGGATGGACAGCGGGTATCCCGTCCCGAGCCAGGTAAGCCGCATCCCCGTCCGCCGCTCGCGGCCCTTGCCGCGCCATGCCCCGTCGTCTTCCTCGCGCTCCTCCCCCTCGCCGGCCCACCGCCGCTTTTTTCCCGAGCCAACGACGGGCACGGCACCCGCGCCACCGCCGCCTGCGTTCCCGAATATGTTGAGGCACTGCAGGAGCGCGTCGAGCGAGATCTCGAAGCACGCCGGGTCCTCGTCGGTGAAGGTGAACTCGGTGAAGAGGTTGGCGGGGATCCATGCCGTCGCGCACATGCTGCGCGCCTCCTCGACTGTCACTTCAAAGCCCGCGTTGGAGATGGTCATGGCGGCGTGCTGTGTTGTCAGCGGAGGCTGGGGACACAGGCGAGGGAAGGCAGGCAAGTCGGGGAAGGCTCAACTTACGTGTTTGAGCCCGATACCCCGTAGCAGGCGCGCGAACGGGCGCACGTCGTCCGTCTCAGCGACGAGTATCTGGGGTGAGCTGTCGCGGGTGGTTGGTAAGCTCACTGGCACCTGGTCGCGTTGTGAAGCCATGGATATTGTCAGTGGGCAAAAGTCAAACGCGACAAGTGACTGGATCGCCGACATTGTTGTGACGCCCGCCAACCTCCACCGCGGAGATGCGGCTTTCTCCGCGGCGTCAGCCGAAAGTCATGATGTCGGTTCATGTTCTCGAGGTGCACTCGACACATTGCCCACTGCACAACCCACGCACAATGTCGCGCCGCCCTCTCGGACCGCTCCTCGTCGCCATGGGCGTCGGTGAGTGCTGTCTTTAGCCTGTTTAAGCACCGCTTACCCCCACAGGCATCATCTCGGGCATCTACATCTGGGACACGCCCCTAAAGCAGGAGACGGGCCGCCTGCCCCCGCCCGAGCCGATCGTGCCCCCGCCTTCTGAGGCGGGCGTGAAGGGCGAACAGAGCCCCGCGGCGCCGGCACCAGTGGCCCCCGGGACTGAGTGCGTACTCTCGCTTGACGCGTCTGACAGTGCAGGAAGCCCGCTGCTGCCGAGCCTACGCCTTCGCCCAAGGCTGCCGACGCGCCGGCCAAGCGCAGGACAGAGGAGAAGAAAGACGAACCTAAGCGCGATGTCTAGTATATCGGAAATCGTCTCACACATATCATAGCATGCACTCTTCATATGACACGCTGGCAGGCGGTGGTTGTGGACGTAGATGAAATTATGGCGATCCTGATCCTCGAGCCACTCGGCTGTCTGCTTCACCCCGGGTAGCCCTTAGCTCCTGGCGAGTTCGGGGAGTACACGACTGAGATGCCAGGACTTCGCGACCGGGGATCCCGGTCTGCATGTCGCCAGCCTGACGACAGCAGATCATATCACTCTCCCCGACTCATTCTCAACGCCTCTGATGTCCACTGCCACCCGTAGCCAAGCCACGCTCGTTGCATCTCTCTCGCGTGCCGAATATTGATTCGTTGCACCATGTCTTCCTCGTGCCTTCTCGAGGACTCGAGGGCGGAAGCCACTGGCCTTTGCAGCGGCGGAAGCGGTGAGCCCACGTCTCTGACTGGAGCCGGGGCGCGCTCCTACTGTTGTAGGGCGCTGCAGCCTAACTACGCGATCCATGTATGCACCTAACAAAGCAATAGCAGTCCCAATCATGTGGAGTGCATGGGAATGTGCCCCATCTGTGTCCATGCATGATTGTTGAGGGATATGGTGGACGAGAGACCGTTCCGGTGGCGGCATGCATCCACCTGCTTAAGTACGACCCGGAGGCCATTTTTGGCACCTATATGGGTATGAGCATGATGCTCTGGTTGAGTGGTAAGGAATCCCACTTAGTGAATTACGGGTGCTGACGTAATCACAATGGCGTTCGAATCCGAGACGATCTGGCGGGCAGCCGACTTTCGAGTTCGAATACCACCACCCTAATCGAAGGGGGTTCCCTATATATGGGCGATTATGATTACGATTACGAGTTCTATTCGAGTACCATTAGGGGTTGGCTATAATAGCCCTCAAGCAATCCTAATAGGAGGCGATATAATACGAGGACCATTACGATTACGATCACGAGTACCATTAGGGGTTGGCTATGACGGCCCTCAAGAAACCCTAATAGGAGGCGAATATAATACGATGCCAACATAAAATACGATGCCAACATAAAATACGAGGTCAAATAAAAAACGATGCCATACAATACGAGGTCTAATACGAGGTCAAACATAATACGAGGCCTATACGAGTCCGATCAATACAAAGCAAGAACTTCTAACAAGTATCCAAAAAGTGAGTATAGAGTGAGAGCTAATAAGGCTAACCAGTACTTTTTGTGGTTGGTATTAGTATCCTCCAAGTCCACGGTCGGGAAGCGAAAGGTGGCACGGACCATCCTTGGTGAGAGGCAGGAGACGAGGCGGCGGTGTATCGTCAAAGGCGGTGATCATGACATCAGAGCTGGCGTAGAAATGTACTGCCCGTGTACGAGGAGTGTATACGATGACGCGGGAGGCACAGCAAGGCTTTGTGGTTTGGTCGTGCCAAGGCGGTCGTGTCGCCATAATCATGGACGTCCATGTTCCCTGTAGCGCGCGGCTTCCATGCGGTCCTGCGGACGCTGGCGTCCACAAGGGGGCGTAACATCACAGCGCGGATCTAAGAACAAAGCGAGAATCGGGAGCCGCGACGATCAGCAACTGGGCCTCGGATCGCCATTGGTGGCACCTCGTCGTCCTCCTCCCACCCTCCTCCTCGCCAACCTCTTCCCCCCATCCCATGTCCTCGTGCATACGCGTAGCAAAAGATGTATGACCACTGACAGGATCGAACTGCCGACCTTTGCATTACTGATAACACCAGGTTATTAGTACAATGCTCTAACCAGCTGAGCTAAGCGGCCGATGTTCCTGGCGTTGTTGGTCGGCTGATGAGCGCCACGGTGCGAGGAGGCGAGGAGCTCGCACCGTTGTGTGCCTCTGCTGGCCCCCTATCCCTCCTCCCGCCCCTGCTACCTTCTGTCCAGCCGCACGCGCTCACGAATGACACAGTATACATGAGACACAAAAGCTAGGGATCACAGGTGACGTCTCAGCGGCTCAGCGGCCCAGCCTTACTCGGCCCGTGCCTTCTTCTCTGCGCTGCCGGGCTGCTCATCCGCCTTGCGCTTATCGCCATTTGCGGGCGCTGGCGCCGGCGCGGCCTTCTTCGGCGCCTTCTTGCGCACCATGCTTGTGAGGTCGTTGACGGGCCCTGAGTCGGCAACGGGCGCAGCGCTCGACGACACGCCACCCAGCAGGTGGTTGATGCTCTCGGCCACAAAGTCGGCGGCTGGGGGCGCGGCCTTGAGCTCGTCAATCTTGACCTCGAGGTCGCCAATCAGGGCCGCAACGTCCTTGGCCTCGGCGTCACGCTCCTTGGCGTTCAGGCGCGCAATGTCCTCGGACTTGGTCTCGCCGGACTTGAGCTCGGTCTCGCGCTGCTTGAACCCGTCGAGCGCAAGCTGCACGTGCTTGAGGGCCTCGGAGCGGCCGGCAGGCGTGAACTCCAGCACCGTGCCGAGCTGGTAGTGCGCGCTTGCGAGGGCGCGCGACGACGCAGGCAGCAGGGCAGACTTGATCTTGACGGCCTCGGTGTAGTCCTGCACTGCCTGGGGGAAGTTTTCTGCGGCGTGTCAGCTTCAAGTTCCACACGAAGGGTAGCTGCACGAACCCGTCTCCAAGCTAATGTCGCCCAGAGTGAGGTAGCACTCGGAGAGTAGCAGGCGGTCGTCCTTGCCCTGGTCGGCTGGCAAGGCCTCAACGGCACGCGTGTAGATGGTGCGCGCTACGTCGAGGACCTCCCACGCGGCGTTGAAGTCGTCCTCGAGGTCGCCGTCCTCGCCCTCGCCGTCGCCACCCGCGGCTGGCGCCTCGTCCTCGCCATCGGCCGCGTCGCCCTCCTCCTCCTCCTCGTCATCATCGGGGCTGTCGCCCTCGAACACAAAGTTGCCCGACGAGGGCCCAGCCGCGGGCTGCTCGCTCTGCGCCGCAGGATCTGTGCCCTTGGCCACCTCCTCCTTGCCCATCACGCCCTGCTGGGACAGGGCGAGCTCGTACAGCGCGCGTCCGTACGAGAGGAGGAGGGGCGCCATCGCGGGGTCAAAGTCGCCAACCAGCTGGCGCCTGTGGTGGTCAGCGCAGCCAACCCAGCCACACCTACTGAATGTCGAGCGCGTCGGCATACTTGGCCACGCCTTCTTCCCACTGCTTGAGCGCGATCGCCTTCTTGCCCTCGGCGACGAGCTTTGCCACCTGTGCCTTGAGGTCGTCGGGCTTGGGGCTGCTGGTCGAGGCCTCTGCTGGGGCTGGGGACTTGCCGTTGGATGACCTGGATGTGTGAGCAAAGGCTGGATGGGGGTTGGGTGGCGACTTACATTGTTGATGCGGTGTGAGTGGAGTTGAGAGTGCGCCGAGCACCAGTCAAAGTCAACAGGCGTTTGGCGCGGCGCGACGCGTCCGGCGCGCGACTGGGCAACATTGCTTGGGTGGAATTTTGATCCCGCCCACCACCACACGATTTCATGACGACGGGTGGCTACGTTGCCTGACATTTCCGAGCTGCAAAGGGGCAACAACAACAAGCACCTCACACACACAATGGCGACAATAAGAGGAGCCACAGCGGCCACAAGGGCGACGTCGAGGATCCTCACGACCGCGCGGCCACGAGTTGCGCGCGCGCGTGCCGCTGTCCCCGCCGCCGTGCGCCAGCTCAACACGATCAACCAGGACGAGATCTCGCACTTCTCCCGGCTGTCGCAGCACTGGTGGGACGAGGCAGGCGAGTTTGCGCTCCTGCACCGCATGAACCCCGAGCGTGTCGAGTACATCCGCCAGAAGGTTGCCCTCGACCCGCGCACCGAGCCCGAGTGGACGTTTGAAGGACGGCACGGCGACCGCGCGCGCGCGGAGGCTCGCGGCGCCGGACGCTGGCTCGAGGGCAAGCGGTGTCTGGATGTGGGGTGCGGCGGTGGGCTGCTTGCTGAGGTGTGTACGAGCTAATCTCGTGGTCCAGCGACACGCCAGCTCACGCCCCAGACCCTTGCGCGCCTCGGCGGCGACGTCGTGGCCATCGACGCCTCGGGCGACAACATTGCGATTGCGCGGACACACGCCTCGGCTGACCCGCTCCTCCCATATGTTGGCGAGGACGGCTCGGCACCGGCCAACGTCCCAGGACGGCTCGAGTACCGGCACACGTCGGCCGAGGCGCTGCGCGCCGCGGGCGAGACGTTTGACCTCGTGTGCAGCATGGAGGTGCTCGAGCACGTCGACCAGCCGGGCGAGTTCCTCAAGTGTCTCGGGGACATGGTGCGCCCCGGCGGCGACCTCGTCATGTCGACCATCTCGCGCACGCCCCTGAGCCAGCTGCTCACGATCACGCTCGCCGAGGACCTGCTGCGCTTCGTCACGCCCGGCACGCACACGTACCGCAAGTTTGTGCGACCCGAGGAGCTGCGCCGCTTCGTGTACGCCGACATGGGCGGGCACGCTGTGTGGGAGCCCATCTCTGGCGCGGCCGACATCCGCGAGGGCGAGGTCGGCGAGACGCAGGGCATCATCTACGACCCGCTCGGCGCGCGCTGGCGTCTCTGGCCCGGCGCCGAGGGCACGTGGCAGAAGGGGCTCGGCGAGATTGTCAACTACATGTACCATGCGAAGAAGAAGGCATAGGGGGAGGGGCATAGGGGGTCATTGCATGCATACCGCTCATTGGTGGGGTGGGGAGGGCTGTGGAGGGGTGGCGGTGAGAGGCTCGGTGATGGAGTAAGCGTCTCGGGATGTGCCTTTGTTGATCCGGTCCGCGGTGTCGGCGCGGTGTCAGTGCTGATCTGGCTGTGCAATGTTCTTCTGCGTTGTGATTCTGACAAGAGCATAGGTAGTGCAGTGGGGTGCGGCGCACCATCGTGAACTGTAGCTACTGCACTCGCCGCCCGCATACACGTGTCCCCACCCCACAAACGTGACGCCCTCATACCATCTCGATGCGATACTGCTGACATCTCGGCAATGACTATGAATGAACACATTTTGCAACTCCCCTCTCCGCGGCATTAGCGTCTAGTAGGGGCGAGCGGCGGCCTGGCAGGCCTTGAGGGCCTCGAGGTAGTACGAGCACGAGTTCATGTCGCCGTTGGTGGCCTCAAGGCACTTGGTGAAGTCTGCGGGGGTGTTAGCGGCTTGATCTCAACTTCATCTGAGGCTAAAGCCCCAGCCCTCGCCACTCACCCTTGGCCTGGATGTCGCACGAAGCGCCGGCAGCCTGCTGCTGCTGCTGCTGCTGCTGGGCGTACTCGGCGGGAGGGGGAGCCTGCTCGGCGGGCCGCGACGAGCCGAAGAGCATGTTGCTGATGCCGTGGCCGATGACCGAGCCGGCGACGGCGCCGCCCATGGTCGACGCGGCCTGGGCCATGAGGCCGGGCTGCTTCTGCTGGGCGGGGTACGCGGCGGCGGGGGGAGCCTGGTGCTGGGCGGGGTACGCGGCGGTCGAGGCCTGGCGCGAGCCGCTGGGGGCGGCGGCGGGGGCGGGGCGCGCCGAGGGGCGGGCGGAGGAGCGGCCAGACTGCGGCGGGTGTTAGCTTGTGGGGTTGACTCGTCGGCGTGGCAGGCGACGTACAGAGCGAGGCATTGTGCTAGATGTGGGGGTTGTTGTGATGTGAGTTAGGTGGCAAGAGATGAGATGGATGTGTCGTCGCTCTTTGCCCCTTTGCTGTCATGAAATATCCTGCACCCTTTTGACCCGATCTGCCCTTCAAACCGGCCGTTGCCGAGTGGCCGCCGCGAGTCGTCAGCCGGCAGGGGCCACCTCCACCAACCGAGCAAGGCCGAAGGGTTACGTAAATCATTCTGGGACATTCTACAGTGTGACGGTGACGCCGGCGGCTATGCGCTGCTGGCTGGGCAATGAATGGGATGGGCGTCGGCCTCGACTCGGTGGCCGCGGTGGAGGCGAGGCGAGGTGCATGAGCACGGCCACGGCGATGCAGCGACGCTGAGCGAGCGTGGGCTGTGCACGACGTCACGGCTGGGCCCGCCGGCTCGGCTCGCGCTGACGCACTGCGGCGGTTTGAACGGCAGTGAGTGGGGGTGAAAGGCTATGGGTGGGGGGAGGGGCACGCCAGGTCGATATCAGATATGGATGGACCAGTCACTGGCCAGGCAGCACCTCTCTGCACTCGTACGCCAGCTAACCCAGCGCCGCTACCTCACGACGATGCATCGCCCACCAGGGCAGCCTTTTAACTCTGGTACTGCCTCGCAGCACCCCGACTCTGCCCTCGCCAGCCTGCGGCTGGCTCTGGCTCGTTTGCGGCTGGCGCCTTACTTCTCCTCGACGGCGACAAACTCGACCTCGACGAGCACGTCCTTGGGGAGACGGGCGACCTCGACGCACGAGCGCGCAGGCTTGGTCTCGCCAAAGAACTCGGCGTAGAGCGTGTTGAAGTCGGCAAAGTCGTTCATGTCCTTGAGGAAGCAGGTCGTCTTGAGGACCGACTTCTTCGACGAGCCCGAGGCGGCGAGGACGGCAGTGACGTTCTTGAGGACCTGGGCCTGGGTGGGGGGTTAGCGGGAGCTTGTGAATGGGCTCGAGGTAGGCGCCGCGGCGCGGTGGCCGGCACCCCCGCCCACCACACTCACAGTCTGCTCCTTGACACCGCCGGGGACGACGGTCATGGACACGGGGTCGAGGGGGATGGCGCCCGAGGCGTAGATGATCTGGAGGTCAGTGGTGCCGCAAGGTACCTAGGCAACGTACGCCGTTGTGCTTGACGGCCTGGGCGAGTTAGCTCACGGCCTTCCTTCATCACTCCAGCAGCAACTCACCTGGACGTAGGGGCCGATGGCGGCAGGCGCCTCTGCTCTTGTCAGTCACTTTCCGCCAAACGCAGCACACAACACGCACTGTCGGTGCTGACGACGGTGTAAGGAGTGGCCATTTTGAGCGAGGTGTGCAGCGAGCGGCGGACGAGGGTGGATGTGAGCGTGAGCGGACGGGCGGTGACGGACAGGAGCATTTATGTAGTGTGCGGCGGTGTGGTTGGCCGGTCGACGCCGACTCGACAACCGACCGACAGACTGCCAGGCTTTATCGTTACGAGCCGACGACCAGCCAGTGGGGCGCGTGCCGCGACCCCACTATCGCCAACATCGACGCAACCCGCAATCCGGTCTGGCATTTCCACTACTTCCAATTTCCAAGCGCCGCGTGCATGCGTGCATGCATGCACTCTGTGCGGGTGTGCGGGGTGATAGTCAGGCATACAGCGCATCGCCGATGTTGTTGACCGTATCGCCAAGGCGGCTGACTCGCCCGCTTCGGACCGCCGAGGGTGCTTGACCTCGTCGCGTGTCAACATGGCATCCACGTGCACGTCCTGCTCCAGATACCTCAACTGATCAGCTTCTCGTCTCCTCAAAGGAGGCAGTTCCAGAGCATGCAGCTGTTGTTCATCCCAGTAGTCACTTCTCACTGTTGGTGCAGCCAGAGAACGCGAGCCACATCAGGCGGACGAGTGCCCGCCTCGACCCACGAAACCGCTTATCGACTGGCCCACACCTTTGCAAGGACGCAGCGCACCCCCCTCTACTACCCATGCTATACATGCCTATACTTCTCTACTGCATCTCGACGTCCTCTCCCGCAGCGGCAGGCTCAGCGGCAGCAGGCGCAGCCGCACCCTCGGCGGCAGCGGCGCCCTCAGGCGCGGCCGTCTCCTCTGCTGGGCCGTCCTCGGGCTCGCCGCGGCTCCTGCGCCAGGCGCGGAGCAGGAGGTCAACCTCGTCGTTCTCCCTAACGCGGAAGTAGCCGTGGCGCGTGGCGCCCGACGAGCCAACACCAGTAACGTTCTCAATCTCCTCGGACGCGGGACCAATGATCGAGATGGCAGTGTTGAGCGCCGTCAGGTGCTTGTCCTGCTGCAGCGTGTCGGCGAGCGCAGAGAGACCGTGGTTGATCAGTGTAGGGAGGTCGGCTGGGGATGTTAGCTGGCAATCCACCGGGAGGGGCAGCTACGCACCGTTCTCAAACTTGTCAAAGTTCTTCTCGAGGTACGTCTTGGCGCTCTGGCTGCGTGCGCCGATCGAGTGGGCGTAGTACTCGAAAGCGGTGCCTGCGGGGGAGAACTCGAAGAGGTGGGGGCCAGTCTCCTGTAGTGTGTCAGCTGCGGTCCTCTGCGGTCGCCAGCTAACTCACGTCGCTGCCGATGACGAGGAAGCCGACACCATATGGTCGCCGTCCGTACACCTGCGTGTTGTTCTGCGCCTTGTCGGCGATGGTCTGCACGAGACGGGCGACGGGGATGGGACGGCCGTACAGGATACGGCTCTGCATGGCCTCGCGGCGCATCGAGTTGCTGGAGGCGTAAGCTGGTGTTGTCGTACAAGTAGACGGCAGCTTACCTCAGAACACGCGCATCGCTGGTGAGGCCGGCAATGGCAATACCGACGTGGTCGTCAACGCGGATGAGCTTCTTCTGGTACGTGGCAAGCTCGCCAGTGGAACGCTTGAGGGTGAGCAGCACGGCGTGCGTCTTGGAGCGCAGGCCGATGGCTGCCGAGCCCTGCTTGACGGCCTCGAGGGCGTACTCGACCTGATGGAGCTTGCCCTGAGGCGACTGGGTGTGTGAGCATGTGCTGTTTCTTCACGCATGCGGCAGCACTCACAAAGGTGGTGTTGTCCGAGTCGTAAGAGTTGCGGAACTGTAGCCGCGTCAGTGGGTTCAAGGAGCGCGCTGGGAGGGGCAGTACTGACCATGTTGGGCGATGGTTAGAGCAGAAAGGAGATGAGCAGCCTAGTCTGTTCCGTGTACTCTTGCCCGCTGCAGGTATGCCGCTGGTTGTTGAGAGTGGGAGAGGGAGGTGGACGATGGCTAACGTTGAGGACGAGGACGAGGGTGATGATGCCTGACTGAACGCACAGTGGTGGTGGTCATGACATCCACACTTCGTCACCGATGCTCGCTCGCGCGTCCTCGTCGCCACGTGGAAATATTTGTTTTGTCCCATTTATGGTTTATTTATCCCAGGCACGTGAAGCTTGCCGGCCAGAGATTTCAAGAGTTGTGACAGACCTGGTCATGTTCGCCGAGGCAGCAACAGGCAACAGATACAACCACCACACCACAACAGCCAACACAACATGAGGCCATTGACCGAGGACGAGACCAAGGCGGTCTTTGAGAGTGAGTCGGCGGTGACGGGGTAGCTGGCGGCAGTGCGGCTGGTGCTGCTCGACCACCTCCCTCGCTGTCTCCCTCCACCTCTCCTCCACCTCGAGCCACAGCTAACATGTCCAGAACTCACCAACTACATCGGCAAGAACCTCGTCCACCTCGTTGACCGCGATGAGGACGACCAGTACTGCTTCCGTCTGCACAAGGACCGGTGGGTGGTCATTGTTGCTCCACCGCCGCACCCACTAACCCCCCACAGCGTCTACTACCTCCCGCTGCCAATGCTCCACCTCGCAACGTCAGTAGCGCGCCCCAACCTCATCTCGCTCGGCACCTGCCTGGGCCGCTTCTCCAAGTCGGGCAAGTTCAAGCTCGGCGTGACGTGTCTCGACTGGCTGGCAAAGTACGCAAAGTACAAGGTGTGGATCAAGCCGGCGGGCGAGCTGCCGTTCCTGTACGGCAACCACGTCGCCAAGGCGCACCTGGGCCGCATCACCGAGGACACGCCAGAGCACCAGGGCGTCGTCGTGTTCAACATGGCCGACATGCCCCTCGGCTTTGGCGTGACGGCCCGCTCGACCATCCAGACGCGCGACCTCGACCCCGCAGGCATCGTCGTCTTCCACCAGGCGTGAGTGTGCGCGCTGCAATCAGAGCTGACCAGACAGTGACGTCGGAGAGTACTTGCGAGACGAGGATACGATGTTCTAGAGTTTTGGTCACCTAGTCATGTTGTTCATGTATGCATTTAGTGGAGTTTGTGGAGGGGGTGGCAGTTGGCGAAGCAGTGGGGAGCCGGCTACGTCCTTGGCAACTGACAACGCGGCGCTCATTGAACCTGACAACGCGGCGCTCATTGAACCGACGACGCGGCGACAGTGGCCAGACTCTTTAGTCGCTCGGCAGTAGCCCTCGGCGTGCTCGCGTCAGTCCAGCCGTCAGTCCAGCCGTCAGTCCAGCCGTAAGTCCACCCGCCAGCTAACCACATCCACCGCCGCCCATGTCCCGGCCTCAACCCTCTCACATATTAATACACTCCCACTCTATGTCTCCTACTTGGGCGGCGCAGTCTCCCCGCACTCGGGGCAGACGCGCCACTCTGCGTCCTCCATCCACTTGGTAATAACAGGCTTGAGCTGCGTGTCGAGGTCGGAGCAGTAGAACTGCACCTGGCGGATCTGGACGAGCGCGTCGCCGTGCGCCGCCTTGTTGGGGCAGTACCAGCGCATTGTGTCTGGTTGTGGGGTCAGCACTTGCCCCCCTCCTCTCTCGACTACTCCGACCGAGCACGCCGCCACTTACCCAGCGCATCGCCGGGGCGCACCATCTCCATCACGACGCCGATCGTGTCCGCCACGCGGCGGGGCGAGTGGGGCACGTTGGCTGGGAGTCGAGTCAGCACGCCGCCTTTCTTGAGCAATGACGGCTACACTTCGCCGCCGCACCCACCAGGAAGCAGGAAAAAGTCGCCCTCGTTGATGACAATGTCCCGGATCACACCCTCATCCACCACCTTGAGCACCATGCTCCCCTTGTACTGGTAGAACCACTCCTCGGTGCCGTTGATGTGGAAGTCGACGCGCGTGTTGGGCCCGCCGACAATCATGACGATGAAGTTGTCGCCCTTGTACATGCACTTGTTGCCTGGTGGGTGGGTGTGTCAGCGGGCGCGGCGCGAGCGAAGCGAGCGCAGCCGAAGCCGAAGCCAGAGGCGGCACAGCGAGCAACAACATCAGAGTAGTGGTGGTGGAGCTGCCTGTTGCACCTCACCCCCCGCAGCGATACGCACCGACTGGCGGCTTGAGCAGCGCCGCATTCTCCTCGAGCCACTTGGGAAAGTTGAGCGGCGGGGGCAGCATGATGAGTGAGGTGTTGTGGGTGGATAAGAGATCCGAGACCCGGGATTTGGTCGAGTCAGCAACCTCTGACCGACCTCCACCGGCAAGCGCCGGCTCGGGAACAACACACTTGGACCGACATTGTGACCGACGCAATCTCACCTTCGCAGCAACCACACCATGCCCCGCTCCCTCTTCGTCACGGTCGGCTCGACGCGCTTCCAGGCGCTCACGGACGCCGTGCTCTCCCCCTCGGCGCTGGACGCGCTGTCATCCGTCGGCGTCACAACGCTCGTCGTGCAGCTCGGCAGCGCTGACATCCCGGCCCACGTTGGCGTCGGCGCGCAAGGCGGCGAGTGGGCTCACGGCGCGCTGGGGGTCACGGTGCTCCGGTACACTGTCGACGCGGCGCACATGGCGCGCCTGCTCGCTGCGTCCGACGCGGTCGTCTCTCATGCCGGTGGGTCGTGGACTAGCTAGACCTGGCACCCTCGCTGACGACCAGGCGCCGGCTCCATCCTCCAGGTCCTCCGCCTGCCTCGGCCGCTGCTCGTCGTGCCCAACACTGCGCTGATGGACAACCACCAGCAAGAGCTGGCGGATGCGCTGCGCGCAGGCGACTACCTGACCGTCGCGTCGGTCGAGTGCGTGCATAACAACAGCAGTACAGCTAGCTAATGACGACAGTCATCTGCTCGACGGGCTCAAGCGCCTGCTCGCCAACCCCGAGACAAAGCCGTTCCCCGCGTTCGAGCCCGCGCGCTTCCGCTCCATCCTGGACGAGACGGCGGGGTTCGCATAGTGCCGTCAGGCCGTTCACTCGGCCTTGCCTCCAGCCTCGGCCTTGCTGTCCTCCCCTTCGGCGGCCGCCTTGCCCTTCACGTCCGAGTGTCCGAGCCCCATGTCGGGCTGAACAATGTTGCGAATGCGCTGCTTGAGCACCTTGAGCTCGGGGAAGCCACCCTCGGTCTGTACATTAGCCCCGCCCTGTAGCTCTATAGCACCATGCACCCACCTTGCGGTCCCACACCAGCTGCCACCGATTCACGCCCATGTCGATCCAGACGCGGAACTGGCCGCCCGTCTCGGGCGTGTTGAGCGGCTGCAGCGTGATGGAGCCGATTAGCGGCGGGGGGAAGGTGAGGAAGAGCTCGGTCTGGGTCCAGCTCGCGCGAGGCGACCTGTCCGCAGGTCAGCGACAGCCCCTGCGCACACTCTCTTCCCACTCACCATCGACACCGGTCGCAGTACGCGATGAGCACATGCGGCTTGTTCGCCACTGGCGGGAGGATGGTGCCCCTGTCCTCGGGCCGCACACCAAGCGGAGGGGGCGCGACGCACTGGACAACGCGCGCGCGGGGCTCGCGCAGCGTGTCTTCCCCTGGTGGGAGGTTACGCTGGGGAGTGCTCATGCCTGGCGGGAGGACGGGCTGCGCGTTGGGCGGGCGTGGGCCAGTCGACGCTGGTGGCGGGTACTGTGGTTCTGGGGGGCAGGCGCCCGTCTCGCACGCGTCCGACATTGTGGTTGAAGAAGAGCAAGAGTGGAGCTGAAAGTGTGTTGATAGGAGCGGGTCTTGGCCGCGATGACTTTTGCTGACGTCAATGGGCAGCACAAGGTGGCCTACAAAAAGACAAAAGATAATTTCTCCGCCAGGGAGTCGAACCCTGCTCTACCGCGATTAAGAAACTCTCTAATGAGAGGCGGTTATACTAACCGATATACTAGCGAAGATACTAATGAAGCATTTGGATATTTGCGGCAGGATTTCGTCGTGTATAAGCTTACGCCACAATCTGCTCCCGTGCGACCCTGAACTCAACCATCGCTCACTGTGGTCCACTTCAAAATTCCAAAGACACCTCCACTACGTTCACTCGTCTCAACAACACCACTGCACCGCGCCATGCCGACCGACACGCAGGGCTCACCAGGGCCAATCCCCGACAGCCTCGACAGGCTAGAGAAGCTACTCGAGAGCCGCGAGCACTTCCTCGCCGTGGGCGGGGACAGCGAGCTGGCCAACTCGGCGCTCGATGCCACCAAGGGCATCTTCGACCTGGGTGAGTGCGCTGCTTGTTGGTGGCTCCAGCGACAAAGCTCACACCTCAGCCCTCTCGCTCGAGCCCAAGTCTCACCCCCACCTTCACCCCTTCCTTGTGTCGATCCTGCAGCCTCCCTCCATCTCGCTGCGCTCCAAGCAGGGCGCGCAGGAGGAGGCCGAGGACGCGCCGGCCGACCCCGCCGAGCTCCTGCCGTACACGCCTCTGTCGGTGCTCACGACCGACGGGATGGACCATGAGCAGGTGTGGGCGCAGCTCGAGCTGCGTGCCGACGGTATCTGCAAGATCGCCAAGGAGGTCGGCTCGGGCGACCAGGAGGACGAGGACGCCGAGGATGACGACGACGAGAGCGAGCTCGAGGACGACGACAGCCAGGAGGAGATGACTGTCGAGGAGTGGAAGCAGATGATGGCAGATGAGGGGTATGAGGAGGGGGAGAGCGCGAGTGAGGATGACGAGGATGAGGAAGAGGACTCCGAGGAAGGCTCCGAGGACGACGAGGAGCTGGACGACGACGAGTCGCTGGAGTTTGGAGATGAGGATGACGAGGGCCTGAGTCTCGGAAGCGAGGACGAGGACATGGAGGAGGGTGAGGATGAGGATGATGAAGACGAGGAGGAGGACGAGGAGGACGGCTCCGACGCCGCCGACTCGGACCTCAACCCCGACGTCGACATGGACGGCTCGGACGACGACGGCTTCGCCGCTGGCCCCTCCAAGCCACGAAAGAAGTCCAAGCACGCAACCCTCGACGACGAGTTCTTCTCCATCGACGACTTCAACCGCTTGACCGAGGAGCAGGAGGCGACCCACGTCACTGGCGGCCACCTTGGCGGCGACGACGAGGAGGAGGCCGAGCTGGACGACATTGGCGCCATGTTCCTCGTGGAGGGCGACGAGGATGCTCGTGAGTGGCACGCTGTCTGGCACCGCTGACGCCACCAGCTCTCATGTACTCCGACTTCTTTGAGCCACCAAAACGGGCAGAGGCGCCTGCGAAGGGCCATGTCAAGAAGACGACAAAGAAGGGCAAGTCGGCACGCTTCGCCGAGGAGATGGACGAGGAGGATGATGATGAGGACGAGCTTGTCGACGAGACCCGCGAGACGATGAGCCGCGTCAAGAGCGACCTGTTCGAGGACAGCGAGGACGAGGAGGAGAGCGAGCAGAGTGAGTTGGCTGAAGTCGGCGGTGTGTTGAACCAGCTAACCCGCAGCCCTCTCAACACACGAGCGAAGGCAACGAGAGCTCGCGGCGCAGATTGCCGAGCTTGAACAGGAAGCCATCGGCCCCAAGGACTGGACGCTGCTGGGTGAGGCGAGCAGCCGTGCACGACCAGAAAACTCGCTGCTCGAGGAGCACCTCGACTTTGAGCAGGTGCAGAAGGTCGTGCCTGTTATCACTGAGGACACTGTTGCCTCCCTCGAGGAGCTTATCAAGAAGCGCATCTTGGATGTAGGTGCCCGCCTCCGCTGTGAGACTACCTGCTGACCCAACAGAACAACTTTGACTCTCCTGTCCGCGTCCGCGCTTTCGAGCCCACACCTTTCCTCCCCTCGCGCTTCTTCGACCTGCAGGACACCAAGTCGACTCAGTCGCTCGCGCAGATCTACGAGAACGAGTACCAGGCTGCCGCTGCCGGCGGCAAGGCTGCCGACCCACGCGACGAGAAGCTGCGCAAGGAGCACGACGAGATTGACCGCCTGTGGAACGAAGTGTGCTACAAGCTCGACGCGCTCAGCTCGCTCAACTTTGTGCCCAAGGCACCCAAGGCGCAGATCACGACGATTGACAACATTGCGACGACGAGCCTCGAGACTGCCCTGCCGTCGAGCCAGGCGGCGACGACAATGCTGGCGCCACAGGAGCTGTTTGGCGGGCCCAAGGCGTCGGAGCTCACTGCGCGCAGCGAGCAGACGCCCGAGGAGGCGCACGCCGCTCGCGCCAAGGCGCGCCGCGCGAAGAAGGCGCAGACTGCCCGCCTCGGCGCCACGGCCGGCCTGTACGGCAAGAAGCGCCAGAGCGTGCGCGAGCAAAAGGACGAGGCGATGAAGAGCCTCGTCAAGTCGGGCAAGGGCGTCACGGTCGTTGGCAAGGGCGAGCAGGAGGAGGCCAAGCGCAAGCGCCGCGAGGCGAACACGACCGACTCGAAGCGTCTCAAGCTGTAGCAGGTATTAGGTGTCTGGCATATGCATGTTTCCTTCCATCGGGGCAGGCGGGGCTGGCTGGGCCATGGCGGCGTGTGTCTCGCCCGCGGTATGTCCGTTCGACCCGACCGCAGAGTGTGCCGCGCCATGGCCCGCACGCGTCGTCCGTTCGTCGCGCGCCCCATGAAGGCGTTTGGCGTTGGCTGTCGCTCCAACCTCAACCAAGCTGGATATGGTCAACAGCACGAGTCTCACCCGCATCGTCTTGCAAGGGTGACTGACACACAGTCGACTTACTGCATGTTACGGCGTCGGCGCCGAGCCCGCGGCAGCCGAAGAGGCACAATCAAGATGCCGGGGGTAAGTAGCGGAGCCGCCGCCGGCCTGCGTGGGCTAGTGCGTGGGGGTGGTGGGGTGGTGGCCCGAGTCGCACTGGCTGGCGCCACTACGCACTCAATATTCTCGATTGGGCCTGCATTGTTCTGTTCTGATGATGACATCAGTGTTTGCGCCATTCAAGCAGACTAAAAGCTGGAACAAGTGGGGACGAGGCCGACCCAGTGGAATGGAGAGTGCTCTGGCCCAGGCAGGAGTTGCAGAGCAAGTGAGACATGGTCACTCCGCTGGAGACGGTGTTGATGCATGCGGTCATGCGGCCAACACAGAGAGAGTCTCCATAGGCACTTTGCCGCCGCACTGGAACGTTGCTTGGCGACTGGCCCTGCGGTTAATTACAGAATGCGTCGTGAAGCAGCAGCAGCAAGGGCAGCCAGCAGCCCGCCTGCCGAGAGAAGTGGGATACAGCAGTTGCCGCCACCCACCCGACCCGCTGCCTGTTTCTTGGCTCATCCTCGCCTTCTTGTTGGCTGTGTACGTCGAGTCCTCTTCCGAACAGGCAAGCATCGCTTCTCCTACTGCTTCTTCTTCTTCTTGTCACACATCCATTGCATCTCGCACGCACGCTCGACGTTGCCCGGCCCCGCGTTTGACTCTGCCCCAACCGACAAACAAACAACTTGCCACCCATTAGCCCCCTAGTCGTAGTAGTCTGAATTTTGGCCCCCACCTAACACATATCCCCCCACGGCACCGCGCCACGGCACTTCGACCAGCCCCCGTTAAGCGAACCCAACAGCGACGCGCTCACTACTACTACATCTTGCTCCATCTCACTCCCAACTCCAACTCTCCTTTGACAACAACAACACCTCCCTCCCTCCCTCTCTCTCTGTCCATCCCTCTCCAACCCCCCTACACCCCCCTACCCCCCCTCCGACACCATGTCGTACTTCACCCTCTCCTCAACAGAATACGACCTCCCACACCCAACCCTCTCCCGAAACCAGCCCAGGTTCTACATTCCAGACCGGTCCGCATACTCTCCCGGCGGATCAACAGCTGGCCACGCACCGGGGGAGACGTTGTCAATGCACTCGCGCCACCAGTCGCGCACCGTCTCGTCGCCGGGCCAGTCGGGCCGCAGCACACCGTACCAGGGCTCGTTCTCGTCGCTCGCCGCGCTCCGCCACGCGCTGCACGCATACCACAACCACCACGCCGCGACTGCCGAGCCATTGACGCCACCAAAGCAAATATCCCACTTCCACCACCACCGGGCCCCAGTGGCGTCGGCGCCGGGCGGCGGCGGCGGCGGCGCTTCGGCAGACTACCCTGCCGAGAGCGAAGAGTCGTCGGAATGGGCCATGGAGCCCTGGGTCGGCGCCGCACACGAGCCGATGGAGGCTCTCATCGACATTCACCGCGTCCTGTACCGCGGGTGCGAGGACCCGGCGGCCGAGGACTCGCCCGAGTGGTCCGAGCAGGGCAAGGAGGTTAGGCGGGTGGTCGAGCAGTGGTTCGAGGACGATTGCGGTGAGTCCTGAGAGTGTCCTCGAGCGAGGGACGTGGGGGAAGCAAAGGTTTGGAAGTCTGTGCTCATCACCCCCACCAGTGTACGACCACCCGCTTGTCCGGCTGTCCAACCGCCAGTCTGTGCTCACGCACTTTGCGCTCCTGCAACTGCTTTCGCGTGTCTACCTGCCGTCCATTACGCCGTCGTCGATTCTGTTGCACGCTCGTGGCCTGACCTCGCGCGTTCGTGGCGCGCTACTTGGATCGGACGAAGTTGCCACTGCCGAGGTGACGGAGACGAAGCGAGTCGTCGACCCACTCGACGAGTGGCTGGAATCAAGCGGAGGCCCTAGTGTCGAAGGCGCCCTTGTTCAGCGTGACTCGCGCGGCAACGGATGGTGGAAGCTGTGGGATGTCTCGGCGGAATGCCGGGATATCGGTTGCATGGAGTGTTACGGTGGGTTTTGGAAGTCTAGTGCCGAGCTAACTTGCAACAGAGGGCTACCATGTTGCGTTGATTGACCAGTACGTCGTAGTGGTGGTGGTGGCGAAGGTAACGGTAACGACGACCCACTAACACTCCACAGTGTTGTCTCACTCACCCTCTTCCCTTCGATTGTTCGCAAGCCAACACAGTCCCTTACTCCTTCGGTTTCTGCAGAGTCCCTGTCCTCGATGGACCCTCCACCACGCTCGTTCCTCAAGTCGCTCGGCGCGTCGATTGTGCGCGAGTTTGACTACTTGCTTCACTGGGACCTCCCCATCTCTACGATTGTCGAGTTCAACGAAGTCGGCAAGGCGACGCACGTCCGCGACGTTGTGGACGTTCGCGATGTTGTCGACACGTTTGTGCCGTTTGCCAAGCGCTTCAACTGGATCTCAAGGCGGATCACTGGTGTCGTGTCGTCGACGGTCGGCTCTGTTGTCATGACCTTGTTGCCAGGCCACTCGGTTGTTGTCGGCGAGCCGATCCGCATCCTCGCCGCTCCTGTGGCCAACCCCGGCGCCGACGGCGAGCCGGTTGTGGCTGGCAAGGGCAAGGGCCGCGAGACGCCAGAACAGATGCAGGCTCGTCTCGGCTCGGCCCTCGGCCTCGACTCGTCGCCCGACTACAATGGGTTTCTCGGTCGTCACCCGCCAGTAAACTCGCTTGGACTGGAGGGTGTGGTCGGCGGCGGCGGCGAGGCGAGTATGGCGCCGGATGTCGATGAGGAGTAGTGTGGCCGCCCGCGGTTGATAATACCAAGATCCCGCGCCGAATACCTAGTGGCTGCCTCGACAGCCCACCCGTTGTCACTACTAGACCGCATACGCACTGCATACATGGCGTGCGAGTTGTACATGAGATGCTTGTATATGTATGGTGTGTTCATGGCCGTGGTGTGTTGCATTGGGTGGTGCAGTGGTCAAGCTCGTTAGCCAGTGTGCCGCCGCCGTGCCTGAAATGCCACGTTGAGGTGGAACTGAATGTCGCGGTTGTCGCGGCGGTCATCCACAGGAGCAACAACCAACTCGGCGTCAACCGTCTTTCATCCATCAACCTCGCGTCACCGGCCTTCCGTCAAAATGGTGCGTCCAACCCTCGCAGCTGCAGAAACCCGCAGCCTCGCTGACGCTCGGCTGCTACTGCTGCTGCTACTGCAGGCCAACCTCTCCCTCTACACCGTCACGGCGCTGCTCATCCTCGACGCGGACGGCAACCGCGTCTTGGCAAAGTACTATGCGCCGCCGCACGACACGGCCGGCACGTTTGCCGCCGAGCTGGGCGTTGGCGCCGGCGGGCCCGGGCAGGCTGGCTTGCAGACGCTCAAGGAGCAGCGCGCGTTTGAGAAGAGCGTGTGGGAGAAGACGCGGCGGGGGGCTGGTGAGTCGCCGAGTGGGCGCGCGCAGCGCGGCCGCGAGGCTTAGTTGCTCTTCGTTATGCTGACGCTGCCGCTCTTCCCTTTCAACCACCGCCGCGCAATGTGCCCTCCCGAACCTCCGCACAATGTGTTGTCCCACGCAGGCGACATCCACCCCCTCCCGCCGCACCTCGTCCTGTCCCGCGCCACCACCGACCTGCACTTCCACATTGTCGGCTCGCTCGCCACGTCCAACGAGCTCATGCTGCAGGGCGCGCTGACGGCGTTCCACGACGCCGTGAGCCTCTTGCTCCGCGGGCAGATCGAGAAGCGCAACGTGCTCGAGTCGCTTGATCTCGTGCTCCTTGCTGCGGACGAGACGGTCGACGATGGGTGAGTCGCGTGCGCTCCACGGCGCGGCGCGGTGCGCGGGCGTCGTGGCCTGCACTGCACACTCCGCGCCGCTGCGCCCCACCTACGCGCCTCGCTCCGCTCGGCGCAGCGCTGACACCTCCCCCAGCATCATCCTCGAAACCGACGCCGCGGCCATCGCGTCCCGCGTGTCGCGCCCCAAACCCGACACGACCGACATTGTCATCAACGAGCAGACGCTGCTCAACGCTTGTGAGTGTCGGCGCCGCCGCAGGCGGCGACGATGTGTCGAACGCCGCTCACCCCCCCCCCAGACTCAACGTTCAAGGAGCGCGTCACGCAGCGTATTGGCCAGCTCTAGGAGGCAAGCGAAACCGGCTTCGCCGGCACACAGAGACAGAGGCAGATGCGCCATGGCCCAGAGGCTGCGCGCAAAGTTGTGATAGGATGCACGTATACTATGGCTCTGTGGGGTGGGGTGAGATTTTGGGGGGGAGACTGGGGAGGGATGTAGGTGTTGGAGGTGCCGACGACTCTCGTGGTGTTGACGGCTCTCCCTCCTACCACTTCTTGGTAAACGCGACTAACCGCTGTCTCGCTGTGCTGTGCTTTTCTAGCTCCCCCACTCTCTGACCCCGCACACCTCGCCCGCCTCGCTCCGCTCGGCGTCCTCGGCGTGCCTACTCAACCCATGCATGCCTGTACAAATCACCTCAACCCGGCCACACCGCTTAGTACGAGCGGCCGAACAACGCCCATCGCTTAGCCTTCTTGTCACACTGGATGCACTTCTGGTTCTCTCCATCGGGGAAGTCACCGAAACGCTTCTGGTCAAAGGGAAGGCAGAGCGACTTGGCACCCGCAGAAGGAGCCTTCGAGTCCTCGGCCTGGCCGGCCATCGACTCGGCCTTGGAGCGGTCCTTGATGTCGTCCTCGCACTGGGGGTCCTCACACCAGGGGATAACAAGCGCCGACTTGGCGTTGAGGTTGGGCACAACGTCCTCCCACTTGAGCGTGTGACGGAGCGAAGCGTTGTACTTCTCGAGAGCGCGGTTGTACAGCGCGGCCTGGATGTCGTCGAGCGACTTGCGGACAACGTTGACAATGTCGTTGAGGGGGTACGACTCCTTGTGGTTGTCGTAACGGCGAACGGCGAGGGTGGTGCCGGCAGCAATGTCACGGGGGCCGAGCTCGAGACGAAGGGGAGTACCACGCAGCTCGTGGTCGTTGAACTTCCAGCCGGGAGTGTAACCGTCACGGAGGTCGGCAACGGCACGGATGCCACCGGCCTTGAGCTCCTGCTCAAGCTTGGTGCATGCCTCGTAGATGGCGTCGTTCTTGCCCTCACCCTTGGTGAGACCGACGGGAACAATAGCAACCTGCTGGAGGGCGACCTTGGGGGGGAAGACAAGACCCTGGTCGTCACCGTGGGTCATGACCATGACACCAATGGTACGGGTGGAGAGACCCCACGAGTTCTGGAACACGTTGATCTTGGTGTCCTTGCCAGCCTCACGGTCAGCGGCCGTGGCCTTGGGGTCCTCGACGTAAATGTCGAACATCTTGGAGAAGTTCTGGCCAAGGTGGTGCGAGGTACCGCCTTGGATACCACGACCAGTGGTGGGGATGAAGCCCTCAACAGTGGTGGTGTAGTCGGCACCGGCAAACTTCTCGTTCTCCGACTTGATACCGGGGATGACGGGGACAGCGAGGATCTCCTCGTAAACGCGGCGGTAGAGGTCGAGAATGTCGCGAACCTCCTTGTCGGCCTCCGACTTCTCGAGGAACGCAGTGTGACCCTCCTGCCAGAGGAACTCACGGGTACGCAGGAAGGGCTGGGGGTTCTTGAACTCCCAACGAACGACCGAGTTCCACTGGTTGAGCTTCAAGGGGAGGTCACGGTGCGACTTGATCCACTTGGCGTAGTAGGGGTACATGACAGTCTCGGACGTGGGACGGATAGCAATGTGCTCCTCGAGGTCGGAGCTTCCGGCCTTGGTGACCCAGGCGACCTCGGGGGCAAAGCCCTCGATGTGGTCCTTCTCACGCTCAAGACGAGCACGCGACACGAACATGGGGAAGTAGCAGTCGTTGACGCCGAGCTTCTTGATCTCGTCGTCGAACCAGTTCTGGATCGTCTGCCAGATGGTGTACGAGGTGGGGCGGAGAATGTAGCAGCCCGAAATGTCGTAGTAGTCGATCATCTGACCCTTGATCAGGACGTCGGTGTACCATCCGGGGAAGTCCTCGTCCTTCTTGTACTGGATAGCCATCTCGTACAGGTCGTCGTCCTTCTTGGCGACGGCGGCAGCAGCGGCGGCCTTGGGGGCCTCCTTCTGGGCAGCAGCAGCCTTGGGGGCAGGGGCAGGCGCGTTGGCCTTGAGCTCGACAAAGTCGACGACACGGACAGCCTCGGGCGAGCCGGCAATCGACTCGAGGTAGGCCTTGACCTCGGTTCCCTTGACGAGAACAGTGGTGGCAGAGGTGGTCAGGTGGAGGGCAAACTCCTCAGATGACGAGGCGATGGCGGCGTCAAGGAGGAGGAAGAGAGTGGCGGGAACAGGGGCAGGGAGGGGGAGGGGAGAGACTGATAGGTCAGCGCAATCATTCCCAGGTTCCAGCTACCCACCGTCGTCCTTGGAGGCGGCGGAAGGGATGACCTGCTTGATCAGGTCCTCGTTGGCGAGACGAAGCTCCTTGAGCTTGAGGAGGTTACCGATGAGGCCCGACGAGGTCTCAGTGTCCTCCTTGGCGACAACAAGCACGGGGGTGGGCTCGGCCGTCTTGGCCGTCTTGGGCTTGAAGAGGAGCTGTGCGTCGTGTCAATAAACGCGCGGCGGTTCGGTAGGAGGCGGCAAGAGGCACGCGCCACGCACCGTCTTGGTGATGGCGACACCAGTCTTGCCAAGCTTGTCGAGCTCGGCGCGCCACTCGGCACCGCCCTTGACGGCAGCGTGCTCGATGACCTTTGGCGCCGAGATGTTGAGGGCGCCGAAGCGCGCAATCACGTCCGAGTCGGAAACGGCGGCCATGGTTGGGAAGGGGATTCGTTCCTTTTTTGGTGTTGGGGCGGACGCGTAGAAGCGGATGTGCTGGGTGGCGACGATGCGGGCCTGCTGCTGCTGCTGGTGTAAAGGTCTAGCTGCTCTTAATAAAACCGCGAGTGGGCGGAGGAGCATGCAGTTAAAGGTGGGAAGGGGGAGACAACAAGGGGGTGATTGTTGGCGCGTAACTTGACAGAGTGCGAGTCGGCTCAAACCACATGTAGCAGGTACCACCCGCCAGGCAGCGACGAGCACCGGTAACGCGGCGGGCGGTGATGACGGCTCGCGGTTAAAAATGCCACGTAATACTTTGTCCGATCAGGCACGGGCGTAGCCGGGCAGTGGTTTCGGTGGCAGCGCCGCCATTGTACCCAGCTGGACAACAAGTGAGAAGACCACGACTCATGCATGCATCTGATGGTGATGGAGACAAACTAAAGAGGTATCAATGTGCCACTAGGTCAACAACCGAGTCGTATTCACGTCTCTCGAGTCGATAAGAAGTCGAAGTCTCCCCACTTCCGACCTTTACCGGTGGAGGCCGAGGAAGATGGGGCATGGGCGATGGATCTGCGCGACAGAAGCGCGATCGGCGTGTCTAACCATGTCTGTGGGCAAGAAGCTTGGAGCCGGGGCTCGACGTATCGACCTATCTCGAGCCAAGATCGGTGTGAGATTGCGCGAGTCGTGTCACTGGCGATTGCTGGCTCGTTGGTTGCCCCCAAAGGAGGCCCAGCCGAGCCCAGCGACTTGAGGACCTCGCGACCTCTGACCCCCTGCTGGCCTCGGGAACGATGTTTGCCATTCGATGGAATGGGTTCACGCATTCTGAGCAATATCTCAATATCTCAGCAGTTCTGTCTCCTCTCTTGTGCTCCGTTTGATGCACACACGAAGGTTGAATGCCATCGTCGGAAATGACGTCACCGCCAAACAGTGCCGTAAATTTCGCTTAGCTCTTAAATCCGACAGCTCAAATCAAATGACGTGGACTTCCTTGTCAGTTCGAGAGGTAGCACCCAGCTTGCTGGCCTCCTCCCCTCTGCCAGCCCAGCCTGCCTGCCAGACCGACCGCCCGCCCGCCCGAGCACCCGCCTGCTGCCTGCTCGCTCGCCGTTGACATCCTCGTCGTCACCAGCACTGCCCAGCAACCCTCAACAACTAGATCAAAAATGTCCGCCGACCTCCAGTGGCTCCTCGTCCGCAAGTGGAACTCGTTCCAGCGCAAGGCCGTCAACGGCCCCGTCTTCTCGGCTGAGAAGGTGAGGAATTGAAGGAAATTTGGGTGTGTCTGCGCCGGTTCAAGTCGTCACGTCGAATTCGTCAAGCCTCGATCCGACCGCCGATAGCGAGAAGGAAGGAAATGATTCGGAGGGGAGGGAATGGGCATGGCATTGGAAGGGATGAGCTGGAGGAGCTCAGTGGAGCGTATGTTGGGCGGGAAAGAGGCCTGAGGGTTGGCTGGACTGGATCGAGGACCGACAGACGACCGTGACGACCACGCGCTGGGCGGCAGCGACAGCACCGACGACGACGACGACGACCACGGCCCGGCGTAGACCACCCATCACAAACCCAGACACCCACTAACACTTTCCCAGGGCAACCTTGTCAACCTCCACTCGGGCAAGTACTCGGGCCTTGCCAACAACAAGGTCATCGACATCTCGGCCACCCCCGAGGGCGCCATCAAGGTGACCAAGATCACCGCCGACGGCCGCAAGGTCGCCTCGACCCAGAAGTCGACCACCCTCCGCCGCTCGACTGGCCCCCGCCGCGCCAACAAGATTGCCGCCGTTGAGACCGCCTCGAAGGGCTTCCGTGCCGACCTCCGCCCCGTAAGTGTTGGCCCTCCCTGTCTACACCCCCGCAGCCGCTCTAGAACTCCCCGGACTATCCTTATGAAGGGCCGAGCGTATTAGGCTTGCCAGAGCAACTCCGGGCATGGGGACCCTTCGAGTCCTGCGGCGCGTCGAGCGTCACGGGCGGTCCCTCCCTCGGCACATCCCAGCCCCCGCGTTTTGTGTGTGGCTGGACAACCTACTGACACTACCTCAGGCCGCCGTCGCCCGCGCCTCGGCCCTCTCGCGCGCCGCCCGCCGCTCGGTCAACCCCCCCAAGGACTTCCCCATCAAGACCCGTGGCAAGAAGGCCGTTGTTGCCGAGGAGAACGCCATCGAGGTCGACTAAGCGCATTTAGTTGAGACGACGGTGTTGTACGAGAGGCATTGGGCGCTGGACTAGGTGCGCTGCCCGGCCTGTCCGCGCCTGGGAGGACGTTTTTGGTAGTTGAGATGTTTCATGCCACATCCTCCGCATTGAACAAGTGAAGGCAGGGGAGAGCAAGGGAGGAGATGGGGCGCGGAGATTGGAGCCAAATGAGGCCGAGGGACGCGTCATGGAGGTGCTATGCTCGTCGCGTCCAGAGCATGCTCTGCAGAGCAGATGTGAGCATGCACGCTTCACTGGATGGGCTGCGTTGGCGTGCCAGACAGAGGACGTGATGAGCCACATCACCGCCTCGGCACCACGCACCACCGCCTCCAAACCAACACCCACACCCTGCATAGTCTCTACATTTCTACTCCGACTCCACTCACGCCTACTCGAGCGTAATCGACATCATCTTGACCTCGTCAAACGGCCGGTCGCCCTTATCCGTCTTGACATTCTCAATCGCGTGGATCACCTCCAGCCCGCCAACAGCGCGGCCAAACACGCTATGCTTGTTATCCAGATGTGGCGTCGCCACCGTCGTGATGAAGAACTGCGACCCGTTCGTGTTTGGCCCCGCGTTGGCCGACGACAGCGTGTACGGCCTGTCGTGTTTCGCGAGCGGCGAGAACTCGTCCTCGAACTCGCCGCCCCAGATCGACTCGCCGCCGCTGCCCGTGCCCGTCGGGTCGCCTCCTTGCAGCATCTGGCGGGGGTCAGCGGTTGTGTCTTGTCTTGTCCGGCCCAGAGCCCTCGCTACTCACAAACTTCTTGATGATGCGGTGGAAGATGACGTTGTTGTAATACCCGTTCCGCGCGTGCGTCGCAAAGTTCTCGACCGTCTTGGGCGCAATATGCGGGAAGAGCTTGAGGTGGATATCGCCCATGGACGTGTGGATCGTCGCGGCGGTCGGCAGTGCCGCCTTGGCGGGCGCGGCCTCGGACAGCGCGACGGTGCGCTCCTCGTGCGTCGGGCGCTCGTTGAACACGTCGCGGTCGCCGCCCTTGACGTCCTCGCCCTTGTCCCGGCCGAACATGTAGAACCGGGGCTTCTTGTACGCCGTCGCGAAGAGCGTCGGGTCGCGGACTGCCTGCTCCTGTAGCAGAGGGTTTGAACTGGCTGCCATCGCGACCGTCTGGATGCCCTTCTTACTCGGCGCTCCCTGGAACAGGCTCAGGTTGAGGAAGCGCAGCGTCTCGTCCTTGCCAATGACGCGGGCGACCTGGTTTGTAACCGTGTTCACGACTGGACGTCAGCTCGTCCCTGCCTTGCCCCACCCACCCTTGATGCCCAGCAACGTGGGGTAGAGCACAAAGTTGCCGCTCTCATCCCACACCGCGTTCTGCGTGCGCAGCGCGCCGCCCGGACCGCTCTCGTCGCGGTCGAGCTCGCGCTCGGTCGCAAGTCGGCGGCCAAAGTCCATATCGTCGAGCTTGAACACGGCCGTGCCGGCCTGCTGCATCTCCGAGATGGCAGTCAGGCTCTCGTCGTACGTGCGGGTCAGCTTGCCGGTGAGCGTGTTGAAGATGTGCACCGCGCGCGAGGGGAGCGCAATGGCCGCAAAGTGCGAGTTGGACGGCGAGAAGGTCAGCGTCGAGAGGATGGTCTTGGTCTTCTTGAAGTGGAACAGGTCGGTCGACGACTTGAACTGCCACATGCCGGGGAGGGAGGGCACGCCCCATGGCTCGCTGGGCTGCCAGTACTCGACGAAGCCTGCCTCGTCTGCCGAGATGACGACGTCAAACTTGGGCGAGTACTGAGGAGGTGTCAGCGCCGTCCAATCCGTGTCACAGGCTGGCAGCAGTAGCACTCACGACCATGAGGTGCACAGGCGCGCGGTGCACCTTGTCGAGCGTGAACAGCGGTGTCGAGTCACCACGCCCGTCGTATATCCGAATCGTAGGCGAGCTGACGTCGCTCACAGCGAGCAGAGGCTGCCCAGCACCAGGCGCATGGACCCAGCAACAAGCCTTGGGCGTGAACCCAAACTTGAGGATGTTGATCATGTCGAAATTCACCACGTCGAACACGCGCCCCTCGCCATTCGCGCTGATGCTCGCGAACAGGGCGCCGTCCTCGCTCGCGCTCACCCCGACGATCGCCTTGAGCGACGTGCGGTAGTGCTTGACGAACTCGATGCCTTGTTCTTGCTTCTTCCACAGCTTGAGGTGTCCGTCGACCGAGGTGGTGATGATGAAGTTTGTTCTGGGAGGTGTTAGGCTGGCGCGGGGAGAAGGGGGAGAGGGGGGGGGGGGGTGCCGGTTGAGGACAAGGTAGAGCAGACAACCAGCAACATCGCGATCGACGACCAACCCCCTCTCCCACATCGTCGCGCGACACACCCCAACCCCCAACCCAACCCACACGCCAACTCACCTCGTCACAACGACATAGTTGACATTGTCGCGGTGCATAAAGCTCTTGTAGTACCAGTCGGCCTGTGGCAAGTGCTCGAGGTACAGCCGTTCATGGGGGAGGACAGCGCGGCGCTTCTTCCTCTTTCCCCCAGCGGCACCGCCGTTCTCCCCTTCGTCGCCGCCAGCGTCCGGCATCGGGCCTGTCGATCGTCAGCTCGCCGCCTACACGCACACAACGCACCAATCTCGTCGTCTGAATCATCGTCAACGGGCACCGCGGGCCCCACTTCGTCCTCTGACGCGCTGCGCGCGCGCTTGCCCAGGGCTGATTCTTCCGACATGGTGCTGGTGTGGATGTTGACGAGTTGCGGCTCGAAATCGAGTTCCTAGTTGTCGTGTGGTCAGGTCACGTGTTTGACACCATCCATCATCAATCGCCACCATGTATCGACGACCTCTTCGACCTCTACTATCCCTTCAGCCTCCGTCACCCTCGCACACTCGCTTCGCTCGTGTGCTCGCTAGATTACTGCTAACATGCATGCTATACTTCCTACAAATACAACATTTTCCCAGTCTACTCCTTAAAGTAATCCACAAACATTGACTCGTGTCGCAGCCGGCTGTTGCGCACCACGCCATAGACGTGCAGGAACAGGCGCGGGAACTTGAACGTAAAGTAGTGCAAGAAGCCAGCTGGTAACGTGCCAAAGTGTCTTTGTGCACTGGGCTCAAGATCTTGGTAGTGGTGTTTCTGCGTGTGTCAGTGGGTGCGTGATATGATCGCCAGTCACCGCCTCGCCTTCGGCGCGGCGCTGCGCCTACTCACTTTATTCCGCATTGCGCGCAGCAAATCCCGCACAGTGTTCCCCTTGTACTTGCGGTACTTTCCAAGGCTGCTAGTGAACACCTTGTCCATCCGAGAGTACCAGTCCTTGCCGACGACGGCCTGGGCGTCCTCTTCGAGCATTTCCAGAGTCTTCTCGGGCGGATCCGTCTCCATGATCTCGAAGCGGTCCGACGCGTCGCAGAGGAAGCTCAGGCGCTTGGCGGGCGTCCAGAAGAACGGATGGATCAGGCAGTCGGCGGTGCCAGGGCGCTCATCAGGCTCCATCGAAAGCAAGTCGCCAATCAGCGCCTGGGCCTCGACGCCCTCCTCGCCTAACACGGACAGGTGGTCCATGTTGACGGCATCGCCCTTGACAATGTTCGACTCGCGGTTGTACGTCTCGCCGAAGGGGTGCTCGCCGCCCATGAGGACCCAGAAGTACAGGCATCCCAGGGCGAACAAGTCTACAGCCTTCGTGAGGCGACGCGACGGTCCCCGCTTCTCGCCGTCCTCCTCCACCAGGGCAGTGAGGTCGGCAAACGAGCCGGATGATGAGGCCGCGCTACCAGATGACGAGCACGAAAGCACGGGGTCAAAGCCCTCGTTGAGCTTGACCTGGCCGCGGATGCACTCGGGCGCACGCCAGCCAAGTGACCCAGCGAGGTTGTTTGCAGTGGGCGCAAACGACGACTGGCCCTGCTCAAGTCGACGAGCAAGACCGAAATCTGAAACCAGCATTTTAAGCTGGCCGTTGTTTGCCCTCGACACGAGAACGTTTTGAGGCTTGATATCACGGTGGATAATCTTCATGGCGTGAAGGTGCTTCAGACCACCAGTGATCTGATGCAGCGCCTGCTTCCTGTCGAGAGCCGAAGCCAGCTCCAAGTGTCGATCAGGAGTCTCGATCAGGTCGGCCAGGGAGGCCTGGCACAGGTCGAGGGCAATGTAAAGGAAGTTGTCTCTTCGCTCCTGGCAGTAGTATCGGATAACGTTCGGGTGGTCGTCACTAGCCTGGAGAAGCTTGACCTCTTGGCTCGCTAAGCGAACAAAGTCGGAAAGCAGTCGCTTGACGGCGACAGGGCGGCCACCCCAGGTACCCTTGAGAACAACGGTGCCGTGCGAGCCAAAGCCGATGACCGTGTCGGACACAGCAAGGCGCTCCTGGTCGTCGGGGAGCTGTGTCGACGAAGATGTCCGTGGCAGATCGGGGAGCGGCTTCTCGTCCATCTTCTTCTCCTCGGAAGGAGAACCGCTGTCGTCCCGGTCATCGTCG
This sequence comes from Vanrija pseudolonga, assembly GCF_020906515.1. Classification (NCBI taxonomy): domain Eukaryota; kingdom Fungi; phylum Basidiomycota; class Tremellomycetes; order Trichosporonales; family Trichosporonaceae; genus Vanrija; species Vanrija pseudolonga. Next base: position 2,098,847 of record NC_085851.1, on the reverse strand, counting down.
TCATTGTCCCCGTTGGGCTCGTCTTGAGGGCCAACCGAACCACGGCGACCACCCTTTTTCCTTCCACGAACACGGCGCCGAGTGTTCTTCTTCTTTGGTGGCGTCCCAGGCTCGCCGTCGTCGCCTGGTGGTGTATCGAAGCGAACAGTCGGAGCGGTAGCCGACTTTTCATCCACCACAGCAGTCACGTCCTTGACCAGGAGCGGGGTGCGCTCAGTCTTCTCGGTCAGGTCCACAACAATCTGTGGCTTGGGCTTGCTGAGGCGGAAGACGGTGACTCCGAATACTGCGAGTGCACCAACAACCGTGCAGAAGAACCACAGCCAGCCCTTCTTGACGTGCACAGGTGACTCGTCGTCGTACTCGTCAGGGGCAGTGGTAACCGAGTTGTCCTCCTTGGGCGGAGGGTCAAGTAACGGCGGAAGCTGCCTCTGACTCCTACGCTCGGGGTCATCTTCAGAGAGGAGGAACGAGGCGTTCACAGGACTGCTCGCTGGGCGCGGCGGAACGTGAATGAGAGCGATGATTGGGTATGCTGACGAGGACTGCGCGAACAAGAGTGAGCGAGCAGGCGAGTCCTCTGGCTTGGACACGTTTGGATCAGACTTGTCCGAATGACTGGAGTCGGGGGCTGGGAGAGCCTTGCGCATGGGAATGCTGGCAATGTATGCCGAAGGCGGCTTGTTGAGCTCGCTCGCGTGGCCACCAGGCTGACCACCAGCGGGGACCAATGTCGCCAAGTCGACAGGGGGCTGTGGAAGAATGATCGGGTTGGCGCCGCCTGGCGAAATCGGAAAGACAATGTCATAGACTGCGACGCTGATGATAAAGTTAGCGGCCGCCCTATTGTGTCTGCCAAGTCTCGTGACCTACCCCACAGCATCGAGGTAGCGATTCCACTTGCTACCCTTGCTCTTCTCGAGACCCATGATCATGCCGTCGTATCCAAGCTCTACGCGAGTGAGATTCGCGCCACCAGTCCGGGCCCAGTAGTCGGCCAGAGTGCGGTCGAAACTGTTGGGAGTGTAGGTCGAGTACTTGAGGTCCTGGACGCCGACCGATTTGGCCGGTGGAGGTACCGACAACGCTTCACCATCTTCCGTCTGTGTAGGATGCGTCCGGATGGTGAGGCGGTAATCGGTGCGCCCCACAAAGAGCGTGTCGCGACTCCGACGACCATTCCCCTCGAGGTCGTCAAGGAGATCATTTTCGCAAATCGCGTTGCTGCCCGACATACTCTCGAGCGCTTTTTCAGACGAGAAGCATTCGAGCTGCTGGCCGGTGCGCAAGTCGAGCGTCAACAGCGAAGTGTGCTTGGAGCCAGTAATTGTTGTACGGGTAGTGCTGCTGGGAACAAAGTAAGGAGTGTTCTGCAGGCTGTGGGTTGGTGAGCGACCATGTCGGCAACTTGCGACCTACATCTGCTCCACAGTGATAGGAAGCTTGCGAAGCTTGGGGGCCTGTCCCTGTTTTGGAGTGGCCTCGTCGTCAAAGGCGTACAGGTTGCCGCTTAAAGGCTCGACAATGTACTCTTCGGCGCCTTTGCGGTCGCCGTAGGTGCCTCCTCCGACCAGAGGCTCGACACCATCGCGCAAGGTCCAGAGCACAGTGCCAGAGTCACGGGCCACGGCATGGAGTGCACCGTCAATGCTCGACACGAGCACAAACGGCAGGACCTCGACCTCAAAGTGCTCCTCTGCCTGGGCAAGGAGCGGGAGGTCGGTGGCCGCCGCCGCCGGCTTTCCGCTGCCGCTGCTACTCCGCACAGACCGGCCTGAGAGGCTAGGGAAGCCGAGAGCAAAAGGCGCTGGGTCTGGGCCTGGGGATGGGTCTGCGAGGGTCGCGCATGCAAGCAGCAAGAGGACAGAGGCGAGGAGAAGGGTCGTAAGGAAGGTGATGTGCATGGCGAGGTGAAGGGGGGTTTAAGAGTCGGGTAGTCAAAAGACGGGTCGTGTTGCAACTAAGGTAGAAGACGGCGGCGGCGGTGCAAGCGCTGCGCGCTCATCGCTCGGTGTGCCGGCGTCAACGTCGAAGACTTGTGGATAAGTTGGGTGTTGGTTGGGGGGTGGGAGGGGCGTAAGTAGTAGCGCCGAAGCGCGCGTCGAGCAGAGTCGTGTGTGTGTGTTGTTGGGAGAGAAGAGTGAAAAGTCAAAAGATATGCGCGCGCGCGTGAAAAGGACGAAGGAAGGATGGTTAATGTGAAAGCGAGAATGTGGGATGGGACTGTAGGAGGGAGGAGGAGGACGGTGGGTGGGTGTGCTTAGACAAGGGGAAAGGGGCACAAGGGGAGGGATCGTGGGCTGGGCGTTTGCCGGGCTGGGCTGGGCTGGGCTGAGCGGGTTGCGTTTGGATGCCTGGCCGCCGACACAGGGATGGATGGGTTTGTGCATGGCGCAAGGACAGAGGCGCGCAGTGCTGCTGCCCGGCAGCCAGCAGCCCATCAGACACACACACCTACTTGCTTCTATTACGGCAAGGCACCTTTTGACTTTTTCACTTTTAGCCCTCGTCCTCGCCCGGCTGTTGGCCTAATACACTAATGCACTTTTGACATTCCTGTTTACATCTTTTGTAATCGCGGGCGACGATGGAGCAAATTAACCTTTTTCGCGGGGTTCGCGCACTGGGCGGGCATCTTTGTACGACTTCTCTGGCCCACCGCCCCAGGCACTGCGCGGTGCTGCTGCTGCACTGTTCAGTTCACCGCCGCTGCCGCCATGCTTTTGCGCCACTGAGCCAGCCCGACTATTGATGGTTGATTCACACAAGCCACCGGCGTGTGGGGTATTGGAGAGCGACCTGGGCAGCTGGGCAGACGACTGGGCAAACTGTGGGCAGGCGACAGACGGCTCAGGCAGCTGTGTGCGCAGGGAGCGCGACAAAGGTACTTCACACAACCAGTGGCCTTATCAATAGCACAATTGACTTTGACTCTTGCACACGAGACCGAGTCAAGCCCAGTGACGAAAAATACACTTGTAAAATTCTGACGCGGACATGCATCCATTCTCCACCTCTGTCTTCAAGATTTCGCGACCATAGACGACCACCACAAGCAACCATACGAGCCGCACCTTGCAGTCGTCAACACCAAGCACACCCACACCACCACCATGTCGACGACGCGAGGAACAAAGCGCTCAGCCGACTCGGCCCCCAGCAGCGGGCCAAAGTTCAAGTCGGCAAAGTCGGCCAACTTCAAGGGCAAGTCGGACGGCGGCAAGCCCAACAACAAGCCCAGATGGGACCACAAGGCCAAGCCCAGCAACTTCAAGGGCAAGGACAAGGCGCCTGCCGAGCAGCAGCAGCCGGTGCAGAAGCGCAAGCGGCCAGTGACGCAGGGCGGTGGCGAGGACGACGACGACGAAATGTCGGTCGACGAGCAGGACGACGACGAGTACGACGAGGGTGCTGCCCCCGAGGCTGGCGCAGGCGAGGTCGAGAAGAAGGGCAAGATGACCAAGGCTGAGCGTGCGGCGCTGCACGCCGCGCAGCCCCACCGGACGTCGCTCCTCCCCTCTCACCCCCTGCTGCAGGACACCCTGCTCCCCCTGTGGGAGACGGCCCGCCGCTCCGACACGCCCAAGGACGAGCGCAACGCCGCCATCAAGGAGCTGTGGCAGGCCGTCAAGGGCCGCGTGGCCGAGATCTCGCGTGGACACAAGGGTGGTCGCGTGCTCCAGACCGTAAGTTGCTCTACTGCGTGCGTACCCCAGCTAACTTTCCCCAGATCGTCAAGTACGGCGGCAAGGAGGAGCGCCTCGGCGTGGCCCTCGAGCTCGAGTCGCAGTGGCGCGAGATGATGGAGTCAAAGTACTCCAAGTTCCTCATGTCCAAGCTTATCCGGTACTGCCCCACGATCCGCCCCAAGCTCATCCCGCACATCACCAAGAACATTACGTCGCTCATCTTCCACGCGCACGCCATCTCGCCCATCTCGGACTTTTACGACCTGTACGCTTCGCCCAAGGAGCGCAGGCTGCTCGTCCGCGGCTTCTACCCGCGCGAGGTGGCGCTGTTTGACGGCGCGGGCAAGAAGGCCGAGATTGACGTTGCTGGTCTCGAGGGCGCGCTCGAGGCCACGTCGGAGACGGGCCGCGAGCGTGTCCTCGACGGCGTGGAGAAGACTGTCCTTGACATGTAAGTGGTCGTAAGGGGGGTGTGAGCGTGGCGTGGCCGAGCTGACTCGGCAGCTTCAACAACACCCAGAAGACGGCCCTCGCCCAGTCCATCTTCCACCGCCTCGTGTCCGAGTACCTGACCTGCATCTACCGCTTCCTGGAGCCCGAGGCCGCAGACAAGAAGATGCACGAGCTGCTCGCTGCGTCGCTCGAGTCGCTCCCCGAGATCGTGCACACCAAGGACGGATCTGCCGTCGTCCGCGAGCTGCTTGTGCGCGGCAGCGCAAAGGACCGTAAATCGATTCTGCAGCAGCTGCGCAAGCACATTGAAGCGATGAGCAAGGACGCCGACGCGCAGCTTGTGCTCTTCACGGCCTTTGACGTGGTCGACGACACCAAGCTCATGGGCAAGGCGTTTGTCGGCGACATTGTCGAGCAGGCGTCCAGCCTGACGGGGGACAAGAACGGCCGCCGGGCGATCCTGTACGCGCTCACGCCTACTGCCTCGCGCCACTACCTTCCCTCGACGCTCAAGGAGCTTGCCGCGAGCGCCGCTGCCGCCCGCGAGGCGGGCACGAGCAAGAAGGACCCCGCCGTGCGCCGCAAGGAGCTGGTCGCACACGCTTCCCCCGGCCTGCTCAAGCTCGTCGCCGACAAGGCCGAGGAGCTCGTGCGCGACCCGGGAGCCGGGCTCGTCGTGCAGGAGATCATGGTCTACAGCACGGGCGACAAGGGCGACGCGATCGCCGCGCTGGTTGAGCCCCTCCGCGTGCCGCTGTCAGGCGACGGCTCGCACCCCATCGAGCTGGCGCACGCGACACGGACGTACAAGACGCTGCTTTCCGGCGGCCACTTCAACACGGCCACCAAGAGCATCGACGTCGTCGACGACAAGCTCTCCCCTGCGTTCGCTGAGGCCTTCTGGAAGGCCATCACGTCCGACGAGGCCGGCGGCGCCACCAACGCCATCAAGGTCGCTGCTGTTGCGCCGTTTGTCGCCGTCGAGATGATCGAGGCGCTCAAGAAGACGCCGGTGTGGAACGACGCCAAGGCTGTGCTCTCTGGCGCCGACGCCCGCGAGGCCATCGCCAGCAGCGAGATGAAGGGCGCCAATGTCCTCTCTGAGCGCCTAGCCGCGCTCTAATAGATTAGTAGTGGGTGCTACATAGGGTCTGATCGTTCTGTTCGTAAAATCGTACTGTACAACAATGCATGCTCGTGGTGACTAGTGTGACAAAGTGTGTAAATGTGTGGGGCTGAGGTTGGGGTTGGGGTTGAGCTTGGGCTTGTTGGGCTGGCTTGCGGGGCCGGCGGGTGTGTTTAGTGCTTGTGGTTCTGCCGCGCGTCAAGGTTACAGTCGAGCCGGGATGCGAACTGGACGCACCGGTCGGGTGTTTGCGCTGCGGCTCGAGGCGCCCTCCTCGGCCCTCTGCGCCTCCTGCACGCCATACTCGTCGACCGAGATGGCGGGCGCGCCAGCGGGGCGCTTCTTGAGCTCGCCGCGGAGCATGACGCCGAGGCCCTTTGCGCCGCGGCCGACAGTCAGGAACTGGTCGACGGGGGGCGAGGGCTGCGAGTAGATGCGCGTGAGCGTCTTGTGCCAGCGAAGCTGGTTTGTGAGGTGCGAGAGGAGCGCGCCCTCGGGTGATCCGCAAATGTTGCGCGTCGTGATCGGGTCGAGAATGACCGGGTCGCCTTCCTTTGCGTGCGAGAAGATGCAGCGCTGGAGCGTGTCGGCAAACTTTGGCACGGCGTGCAGCATGAGCCGGGTGTGGTATGGGCATCTGCGCAAAGGGGTTAGCACGGGCGTTGACACATGTTTGAGCGCGTCTCTGCTGCTCGAGGCCTGGGCCGAGCGGCTCGTGTGTGTACTCACGGCATCTTGACTTCCATGACCGGGTTGGCGAGGGTGAGCGACTGGAGTCGGTCGATGAGCTGCTCGACGGCCATCGAGGTGCCCGTCACGCTGAGCACTTTCGAGCTGTTGATGACGGCGGCTTCGGCCCAGTCGCCCTGGCCCTCAACCTCCCACTCGTGCTGGAGGGCGTGGACCTCGTCGAGGATGAGCTGCATTGCGCGTTTCCGGCGCTGCACGTCGCCCCACTCTCCGAACGGGTCCTCAAACGGCACGCTCTGCGAGGGAGAAGAGAGCGAGTGGTAGTGCCTGGCCGAGAGCACCGTGGTCGAGTGCCGCTGGTTTGGCAGCGAGGCCGGAGCCGCGGGCAGACTCGCATACATGCGTGCGAGCCGCACACCGGTTGTGAGGTCCAGGCGGCCGCTCGCGACCAGAGCCGTGAGCGTGCCGACGAACCCGTGGCCGGCGAGGTAGCCGGTTCCCCTTGGCAGAAGAGACGACGAGCCCGAGCGCTCCTGCAAAAAGTGTCAGCTATTGTATGTATCGAGCTGCCAGCGGCGGTGCGGCGGCGGCGGCCGCCCAGTCACGCCACATACCTGTTCGGAAGCGAGGATGGCGATCGAAGACGAGAGGATGAACGCTGCCGTGACGTCGGCGCGGGCCATGAGCTCGTCCTGGGCAAGTTAGCTGTGCTCCGTCTCGCATTCGCCAACTCACCAGAGACCGGCCCTCGACCCATCCACGGAGCCAGCCGCGCATGCCGTGGCCGCCGCCACCCTGGAGCATGCCTGCAAACTCCTCCATGCCTTCAGTCCAGTACCCGATCGTGGCGTCGGGGTTGAGGAGGGCCTCCGAGGCCTGCTCCCAGACAGCGATCGAGGACGGGGTCGCTGCCTGCGGTGTGTGTGGGTAGCTCCCCTGCGGCTGTTAGCTTAGGTCCAGCTTGCAGCGACTCACAAGACCGGGGAGGATGAGCGCGCGGCGGGGCGTCTCGTCGCCCGAGAGCACGGAGAGCGGGCCGGCCTTCTTGAGCCATGCGAGCCAGTCCGTGTTTGACGCCGAGGTGGACGCTGCGCGGCGCCGTGGGTCGACGGGGGTTGGTGGGAAGAGGCGCGAGAACGAGCGTGTCTGTGTCTGCCTTGATGGCGCCGGTGGTGGTGCGAGGCTAGTCGTAGTGGCGAGCTGCAGTGCGGTGGGAGGCGTGGGCTGCCTTGGCCTCAGCCGTGTGATGGTTGCGGGTGGGCGCATGGTGGTGCGGGGGAGGGGAGGGAGGGGGGCGAGTGGTGCGAGGATGAAGTGCAATGTTGAAGTGGAAGTCGAGGAAGGTCGTGTCGAGTGGAATCGTGTTGTGGTGAGTGGTGGTGGTGCTTCGGCGGACCGGTGTAGCGTGAGTAGAACAGGCTGTAGCCACCCGGCTGCCCGTGTCCTGCCTGCCTGGCTGCTGGCTGGCTGCCTGGTGCCGGCCCACGCAACCTGCCCTTTTCGGGCTCAACAAGTCGACTCGGACCGTCGAGTAGCACTACAACCGGGCACTGGCACCTTGCCTTGCCTGCGACGGGATCAAATTCGCAACAACACGGCGAGCTAATTGCCCGGCATAAATCGGGCAGAGCGGTTGGATCAAAGGGAACAGTGGCACGGAACAAGCGTGCCGGAGTCCCATGGCCCATTCTATTACAAGTAGCTCCAAAGTCACGGCGCCCACTGCCCCCACCACCGGCGGAACTGCCTGCTACTACGGAGGAGGTCGCACACAACGCGGAGCCAGCCGGGGCACACGAGCCCCGCGAGCTATGCCCCACGACACGATGGAGCTCATCACGTTCAAGGTGTAGGTACAGCGACACACGCGCACGCGCACGCGCACGCCCGGCCGGCACCCGGCATGTCGGGGCAGATTACTGACCCCAATGCCGCAGAACCGGCGTCGTGCAGGTTAGTGCAAGAGTGGCACCCAAGCCCACGCGACTCCCACAGTGCCTCACGCCTCACTCACCACCCCACACACAGGGCGTCAGCTTCCGGTACTACACGCAGCGCGAGTAAGCCCGTCGCGTCGTGCACGCTGGCGATGTACAGCTCACCCTTCACCCCCCAGGGCACTGAGCCTCGGATTACGCGGATGGTGCCATAATCACCCCGACGAGAGCGTCGAGGGCGTCGCCGTCGGGGACAAGGACGAGATCGCGCAGTTGTGAGTGGCGTGGCGCGAGTCGTTAGTCCGCCATCGCGACCTTGGCAACGGAAGGAGCGCACCGGCTCATCGCAGCACAAAATACCTCCACCGCGGCCCCAAGTACGCGCAGGTCGCGCACGTCGATGTCGTCAAGGTCGCCCAGCCGAGCGAGGCGCAGATCGCTGAGGCTATGGGCGAGGGGAGTGGCGACAGGCAGTTTGAGATCCGGCGATGGAGGGGGTAGCGGGTGTCGTCATGCGGTGTGCCAGATCGATCGAGGTGATGCATGTTAGATCGTTGTCAATTCCGCGCCGCTCGCCAAAAGTACGTCGAATTTGCTCTGATGTATGCATTGTAGTGCAGGCCCCTCGCTGCGCTCGCGTCTACACCTCGTTGACGTACCCCTCTCTCGCCCAGACCCCGATCCCCGCCAGGCTCCGCAACATCTCCCCCTCCTCCTCCTCGCGCTGCTTCTCGCGCTCCAGCTCGACCTTGTTGCGCTTGACGCCCTTGCGGCGGATAGGCGTGTTCTGCTCGCGGTCACGCACCGCCTCGGGGTCGGGCACGAGGTGCGCCAGCGCCATGGGGACCACGGACGCCTTCTGCGTTGCGCGCGCGGGGCGGCCGCGCTTCTTCGGCAGGCTCGACGGCGGGGGCTGTAGCGCCTCCGCGCGGACAAGCAGCGACAGTGGTGGCAGCGGCGCGGGCGGAAGCGTCCCCGTCTCCTTGTACATCTTGATCAGGCCCTCGACGTACGAGCGTACCTCGACGAGCGCGCCGCGCTGCGCATCCTCTGCGTCCTCGGCGTCCGCGTCGTCCAGCGCCAGCAGCGCGAGCTCGGCCTTGCGGTCGACAATCTCGCGCTGGATGTCGTCCCTGCTCGCCTGGAGTCGGGAAGCAATGTCGCGCAGCACGGCGGTTTTGCGCCGGTCCGAGTCGACGGCGGCGATCGTCCGTGCAAGGTCGCCCGGCACATTGGCGCTGTCGGCAGGCGGCGGCGCAGAACCAGCCTTGCACGCCGCAATCTGCGCCTCCTGCTCGGCGATCGCGGCGCGCGTGGCTTCAATCTCGGCGTGCAGCGCCGCAGCCGCAACCTTGAACGGGTCCGACTCGTAGTCTGCTGGAAAGGCGGGAGTTCGAGAGGGCGCGACGCGCGCAGTGAGGCCATATAGAAAGTCGGCGGGCGAGGCGGCAGCCTCAGTAGCGGGGGCGAGCGCAAAGTTCTGCGCGGCCTGCTGCGCGGCGGCCTCGACCGCCGCCACAGCGTCCTCGGGTCTCTGTTGGTCCAAGTGCTGCTGGAGGCTCTCGAAGCCGAAACTCGCGAGCTCAGCTTCGCTGACGGCAGCGGAGGCGAGCTCGCGCAGGGTATGCTGTGGCAGCAGGTCGCCTTCGAGGCTGTCAACGACTGCCCCGCCCTCCATCGCGAGGATAATTCTCCTCAGGCGCTCGTTCTCGGCCCGCAGCGCGGACGAGGTGACCTCGAGCGCGGAGGGGTCGACCTTGCGCGGGCGGCGCGGCGTGTCGTCTGCCTCGGCCTCGGCGTCCTTGTCGAGCTCGGGATCCAGGTCGACGCCTAGCTCTGGCACTGCGTCGTGAATCTCGGGCTCGATTACTGGAGCTGGAGCGGGAGCTGGCTCGTCGGGCGGCGCCGCCTCGATCGCGCTCTCGAGCAGTGCGTCGGCGTGCTCGGGGAGGAACTCGGCGTTCGTGGGGAACAGCGACCCCAGGTTGGACAGGTTGGGCGGGAGGTGGTCATTGTTCGCCTCGGCGGCGTCGGGGTGCGACATGGCGGCCAAGGGGTGGGGTGTCGTCGTGCTGCCCGTTGTGGATGATGGATGGACACGAACCAAATAAGTAGCAGCATCATGGACGCAGACAATCTCAAGATCGTTGTTGTTGACTGACATAGTATATTTATGGGCCCTGATTAGCACGTGGCCGCCACCCGTTCCGAGCGCTGGGAGCCAAGACATTTCGTTTAGGAATGGCCCGGATTGTCCTGAGTGCTTAAAGCGACAAGCAGCAGGCGCGGCGGCAGGCAGGCAGGCAGGCAGGCAGGCAGACAATGACGACGACGACGAGCATCAGCCATCAGCAGCCATAACCTTGGGCAGCAGCAGCAGCCACGAGCCACCTGACCTCATACATAGTAGCGAATATCCTTATGCAGGTTAAGGAACGTGGGTCGCCGTCTGTTCGTATCCGCTGCCGCTGTGCTCTCCGCCAGGGGCACATCGGAGGATGCGATGGGGGAGGCGGCATGACGATGTGCCGGCTATCCCGGCACGCTCAGCGACTGCTGGCTCACTGATTGCACTGTACGCGCTCCTGCTGTACGCGCACTCGGTTGCTTGCACAATGAAGCCACCGCGCGCAATTAACCAGCCGACCTGTCGAGAGCGGCAGTGCGTGCGTGCGTTGTCCGCCACGCCCGGCGCCCCGCTGCTCCCGTCTCGTGTTGCTGCGATTCATTGTAAGTACTGCTGCTGTCAACAGCCAAGCAAGTGCCAGTGCCAGTCAGATCGACTATACGACTAAGCGAGTGTGCGCGTGCCAGGTCATGTTGTCGCGGGTCCAGGCCTGCCATGGTGCACTGCACGTCGCAGCAGCAGTCATAAACCAGTCTCGCCAGCAGCCAGCCAGCCAGCCAGTGGTGCCATGTCACACCCTGAATGCTGCTCCTTTTTCCCTTTTTCCCTGGGCGCGTCTGGCGATTTCTTCCTGGGTGACAATTGCCAGGCAGCGAGCGGCTGCGGCAGTAGTCAGGCCAATGCAACCCACCTGGCCACCTGCCCAGGTGATGATGCTTTCCAGTCCTAACCAGTCAGGCAGTCTTGTTGCCCTTGCTGCTGGCTGATGCCGCCTGGCTGCTTAGCTGCCTGGCTGCCACCCACATGCTGCGCTGATCCACTCACTTTGACTCCGCCGTCCACCGCTGGCTGGCTGGCTGGTCTGGCTGTCTGCTGCGTCTGTCTGTCGCCGCCTCCGCCTTGGGCCCTTGCTTGTGTGCCTCCCTTGGCTCTGATGCCTTGCTGGCTGCCTTGCCGGCTGCCGCCCCCCCCCCTCCACCCCCCAACTCAACTCTGTCGCTTCCCGCCCGCTTGCCAGTTGCCTTCCCCCCCCCGTCCGCCGCCCCCGCCCCGCCCGCCTGCGCCGTCGCGCGCATCAGTCTCCACCAACACCAACCACCACCACACCACCACCACCACCACCACCACACCCGGTTCAACCGCGCACCACCTACAATCACCACCACACCTTCCTCGCAACACTACACATCCCATCCTCCCCTCCACTGCTGCAATCCAGCATCACACGCAGCAACTAGACACACCCACCTACGACTGCCGATTACACCGCACTGCACAGCACAAGTGCATGCATTCAACACACGGCACTTGAGCGACAAACACGCAAGACACGCCCCACGATCCGCCGCCCCCCCCTTGCCCCGCCGTCGATTACGATCACGCGCACACGCCGAGTCAGCGGAGACACCACATCCCCCCCTCCCAGCCTCCCCACCCCCCTCTCCTTCCTTCCTTTAACCCAGTCGCCCCCCATCTCTTGTTTGTCTCGCTCACCCCCACACGGCCCATTGAGATTGTGCAGCAGCCCCCATCATCCAACCTCGTGCGCGTAAAGAAACCATCCCTGGCATAGTCGCTGCAACACCAATCGTCCTACTACTCTACACACCTTCCTCCCGCTACCCCACGCCAATCTAACCACCATGGGACAGTCACCATCCAAGAAGATGGGCCGCACCAGGTCCAAGGAGCTCTCGGCAAACGACCTCGCAGACAGCTTGGCATCCACAAAGCTAAGCTCTGGACCCGCATCCATCGACTCAAGAAACGGTAAAAGGTGGGTCGACTACAACGCGGTGCTGCCGCCGCCGCCGCCGCTGCACCGCAGGCAGACCGGGGTTTGGCAGCCCGCCGCACCCGCGCGCCGCAACATGCTGACATACGCGCCAGTGTATCCAGCGGTTCCGCCAGACCTACAGTTTCCTCGGGCGGCTCATTCGACTCGTCGCCTTCGCTGCGATCCCCGAATGCAGACTCGCCGACCTCTGATGGTCAGCCCTCCTCGCCGGCTACCCCAACCATTCTCACCACTGGACCCCGCGCTCCATTCCTTGGCTCTTCCCCACCTCCCTCTGCAGACTCACCCACATCGCCAGGCCGCCCGGCCTCGCCACTTGGTCATCAGCACTCCAACTCGAACGCGTCTCTTTCGCCCGGCAACGCCTTAACGGCAACTGTTAGCCGGACTAGCATCACGGGCAGCGTCCCCGGCCAGTCGCTCGATGTTGACAACATGATCTCGAGACTGCTCGAGGCGGGCTACAGTGGCAAAGTCACAAAGTCGCCGCCCCTCAAGAATGCAGAGATTGCCGCAGTGTGCGCCGCCGCGCGCGAAATCTTCCTCTCGCAGCCGACTCTTATCGAGCTCAGCCCACCCGTCAAGATTGTTGGCGATGTCCACGGCCAGGTAAGACACGGCACACGACACCGCGCGATCGTGCTGACTTCCTTTAGTACGCCGATCTTATCCGCATGTTTGAAATGTGCGGCTTCCCGCCCCAGGCAAACTACCTCTTCCTCGGCGACTACGTCGACCGTGGCAAGCAGTCGCTCGAGACGATTCTTCTTCTCCTCTGCTACAAGATCAAGTTCCCCGAGAACTTCTTCCTGCTCCGTGGTAACCACGAGTGTGCCAATGTGACGCGAGGTGAGTTGCGAGATCACGTTGAGGGGGGGCGAAGATGATGTGAGACGTCAAAGACAAGATGCTGACACACCGCGCAGTGTACGGATTCTACGACGAGTGCAAGAGGCGGACGAACATCAAGACGTGGAAGACGTTTATCGACGTGTTCAACGCCTTGCCCATTGCGTCGATTGTTGCTAGCAAGATCTTCTGTGTGCACGGAGGTCTCAGCCCCAGCCTGCAGTCGATGGACGACATTCGCAGAATCCAACGGCCGACCGACGTTCCCGACTATGGTCTGCTCAACGACCTTGTGTGGTCTGACCCGTCGGACACGGCACTCGACTGGGAGGACAATGAGCGTGGTGTGTCATTCTGCTACGGCAAGAGCGTCATCAACGCATTCCTGGCCACGCACGACATGGACCTCATCTGTCGGGCGCACATGGTCGTCGAGGATGGCTACGAGTTTTACAACGACCGGACGTTGGTGACTGTCTTCTCAGCCCCCAAGTGAGTTATTTATTCTCATTCGCCAGACTGAGACTGACCCCCCGCAGCTACTGTGGCGAGTTTGACAACTTTGGTGCGGTCATGTCAGTGTCCGAGGACCTGTTGTGTTCCTTTGAGCTGCTCAAGCCACTCGACGGTGCCGCCCTGAAGAAGGAGATGACCAAGTCGAAGCGCAAGAGGTGAGCGGCAGAAGTTCTGAGCAAGCGCTAACCCCCGCAGCCTGCAGAACCACCAGTCGCCGCCAAACAACCCTACAGCTCAAAGCTACTAAGCTGTCTACACGTCGCCGCGGCGGCCCCATCGTTGTTGTCGTCTCCCTTGCTCATCAATTCACACCACCACCACCCCTTCCACCCGGTCCCCGGGCGCGTGGGCGTGTAACTGCATTGCAACGCATATGTTTGTGCATCTCCCTCCACCGGCCCCCCCAATCGAATAATTATCCACACGTCGAGCTCTGTCTGCAAGACGGTCGCTGTACCATATTGTCGCCGACTCGACCTTGATTCGCGCTTCCCAACCACCACTATCACCACTACCACCACCATTCCGCCACCACCAGCTTCCAGCCTCAGCCTGTCGCCGCCTGTCCGTCGTCTTGAATTGCACTCGCCTGGTATCAGCAACTTGTCTGGTGTGAGCCTAGTCGCCCGGCCCAACGACCCTGCCTACCTTGTAGTAGTAGGGCCTCTGGGGGCAGGCGGCTTGTGCTGCACAGACTTGAAATGTACGATTTAGCACAGACGGGGGGTGTGGGTGTGTGGGCGGTGGTGTATGTCGCCGCCGCCGCTGTGGGGTATTACTTAGACGCTGCGCGTTCCAAAGATCGAGGACTCTGTCTCCAGTTCATATTAGTATCGTCAAGGGTTTCAGTCATGCATCAAAGTACAAGTATACGGCGTGGGGGTGGGGGTGGTTGTCGAAGACGACGTGGACTTGTTCCCGATCTCCGCCGAGATTACCGACGACCACTTTGCGTTTTTCGGACCGGCGATCACGGTTGGACACGATCCATCACACCACAAACACACGACCACGACCACGATGCTCGCACTGCGGATAGCCCACCGGCGGGCAGTGGGCGCGGCGTCGCGGGTAACATTACCACCATCATCGCTGCTCAGCTTCAACGCCGAGGCGGGGTCGAGCAAGCAGGCGGCGTTCCAGGTCCGCACCTTTGGCGGGGTCAAGTCGACGACCGTGCCGGGGAAGCGGCGCAACGCGCCGAACAGGCTAAAGGCGGTGCGCAAGGCCAAGGAGTTTGCCGCGGCCGTGAACGCCGACGGGCCGGCCAGCAGCTCTCCACCAGTCGACCGCGAGACCCTCCCCGGTGCGACCGGCGCGCCAACGCTCGCAGACCTGCAAGCGCTCAAGCCACGACGCGACTGGGATCGCACGGAGAACGCAAGCCAGCGCGAGGCCGACGTGCATGCGCGGATCTACGCGCGCACGTTCGACGCAGTGGACAAGGCGTTCGTCGTCGGACAGCTGCGCGAGTTTGCGAAGGAGCTCGGGCTGCAGGTCGGGAGCAGGCGCGCAAAGGCCAAGGTCATCGAGGCGATTCTGGCGTCTTGGGGGTGGAGCAAGGTGCTCCCTGTGAGCAATGTCGTGCGGGGGACGAGGGGTGAGTGCGGCACTGGGGCAAGGCTGACGCCGTGCCAGAATACACCGTAACCGCCGCCGAGCTGTTCCTGCTCCAGCGCGACGCCGCCGCGTTACAGCGGATCAACGACCTCGGCGTGGACATCTCCGCCGCCCCGCGCGAGGGCGAGGACAACGTGTTCACGCTCACGGGGGCGGGCGGCGCCGACGACCTGGACGAGCTGCAGCGGTTCCTGCGCGACCGCAAGGTTGTGAGTGTCGTCGTTGGGGAAGTTGGGCCGCGCTGATGCTGGTGCAGCGGAACATTGCCCTCGGGTGGCCTGCGACCGAGATGCGCGGGTGGACGCCGAGCCGCGAGACGCTCGGCGGCGTCGCACGCACAGCTGGCGCGTTCGTCGAGCGGGTCGGGTGGGGACAGTACGTCGCGACAGGCACGAGCGTGACCGACGTCGAGCGCGCGCGCGACCTCGTGTTGCTGGCTGCGGCGCGCGCGACGGCGCCGACGCCAACATTGGCGGTGGCGCTGCCGTCCGCGCTCGCGGGGCACGACGACCCGCGCGCGTCGCTCGTCCCGCACGGCATGACGCCCAGCGCTAGGCCACCATGGGACGTCGGCGCGCGTGTCGCCGGCCGCACGCTCTTCCGCTTCGTGCAGACCGACGCTTTGGCCGCCGGCATTGGCGCGGCGGAGCGCGCGCAGCGGAGCGCACACCTCGACCATGCCGTAGTCGCGCCGCTTGGCGCTGGCGAGGCGAGCTCGCTCGACGAGGTCGCGCGCGGCGTGGTTGATCGCGCGGAGGTCCCGGCTGGCGACGGTGGCGAGCACCACACGCTTACGTTCCGCTTCGGCCACCTCCTGACCGCGTCTGACGCGGCTCCGGGCACCGCGGACGCCCTGCACGGCCCTACGCGCGGCACGTGGCCCCTCACGCGGGACGGGCTCGCCAGCGGGCCGTTCGCGACGCTCTCCACGCCCATCTTCGCGCCGGCCGTCCCGCCCGCGCTCGTCTTCTTCCCGCTGCTCAACCCGCCGAAGCGCGAGCGCAGAGTGGCCTATGTGGCGGGCGACGGGCAGCGCCTGGCAGTTAGCTACGAGTACCCGCGCACCGCCGAGCCCGTGGCCGCCACGACCCCCGCCGCCGAGCCGGCATGGTTCACGCGCCTCGACGAGATGATGAAGAAGGTCGAGGCGCCCGCGTACGCCGCGGGGAATGAGGACATGGTGTTCGACCTCAAGGCGCTCGAGACGATCATCGACGACGGCGGCGGCGAGGCCAAGCCGGCCGCACCGGCGCCGCTGGTCCTCTCGGCGCGGCTCGAGACGGAAGCAGCCGCCGACGTGCTCTTCCCCGCCCGGCCGACAGACGCACGGGTACTCGGCCGCGGCGTGCGCTCGCTCGCGGTATCCGACGTGCCTGCGCCGCTGGCGGCGTTCTTCGACGCCGTGCACGCCGGAGGGGAGGCGGCGGGCAAGGTGCCCCTCGGCGACTTGGACGGCCTGCGGTGCGGCGTGGCTACGGCCGAGGCGGCGCCCAAGCTGCCTGTGCGGCAGGAGGCGGTCGACGAGGAGTGGACGGCCGAGGACGACGACTACGTGCCGGGTGCGGAGGTGGCGCCGGAGGAGGCAGCAGCACCGGTGGGGGAGCCAGCAGCGGCGTCTACCGCCCGGCCCATTCTGCCCCCCGCGTCGGTCGAGCTGAACGGCACGACGTACCTCCTCGCGTCGGACGAAGTGGCCGAGGTGGTCGAGTCGGCCGACGTTGTCGGCGCGCCGACGCTGCGCACCCTCAGCGTTGCCGACCTCCGCGGCGTCGTTGGCGGCGTCACCCTGCTCGCTGAGCTCGAGGTTGACGCGCTGCCCACGGGGGCTGGCGGCATCGCTGTGCCGGCCGAGGTGTGGCCTGAGCTCGCGAACATTACGCGGGTTGTGCCGAGTGATGCGAAGCGGTCGGGCGTGGCGATGTAGGCGGCCGAGCGCAGCGAGGCCGCCGCGGGCAGGAGAGATAGGCATAGACGCATAGCATTGTGGACGTGGACAGGTATAACATGCATGGTATCACACTTCTACGTCGCCGAGTCGCTACGCCGCGCGCTGTTTGTTAAACCTGCAGGGGAAAGTCAGAAGTGCACGCCCGCGCAACTCACTTGGGCAAAACGTCCCGCAGATACTCGGTCGCGCTGAGCCGTAACACCGTCTCCTGCGCCTCGCCGCCCGCGTCCCAAGTGCGCGCGGCGTTCGCGGCGCCGTGTATGATCGTGCGGTCGGGGAGCTGGGGCACGTCCTCGGCCCCACCAAGGTCGGCCCGCAACGCAGGATGCGCGACGTCGACAGAGGTGCCCGCGGCGAGGGTACACCGCTCGCCGAGCCGCACGCCCGCGAGCCGCGACCGCGGCATGAACGAGCACCATGGCCCCACGGCGTCGCCTGCGACAAGATCAACGCGGCACGCGACCATGAAGACGGTGTGTGCGCCGACGCGCGCTGCGCCCTTGCCAGAGAAAGTGACGACGGCCTCCTCCTCCACGACGCACCCGTCGGCGAGGTGCACGCTGGCGCCGGGGGCAACGCGCACGCTGCACCGCGGATGCAGGACACAGCCGGCCCCAAGCGAGATGGAGCCCTCGAGCCGCGCGTCGGCGGACACGAAGCACCCCACCTCCTGCGTGATCGTCGCTGGTGGCGGCGGCGGGCGGAGGGAGCGGTGCGTCTTGGACGGCGAGCGGGGCGTCGCGCGCGGTGTTGACGGCGAGGAGGAGGAGGACGGGTGCGCGCGGACTGGCCGCGGTGGGGCCGCAGTTGGCGTCGCTGGGGATGACCTGCCTGGGTTAGCTGTGCATCTTCGATGGGGCAGCTACCTTTCTGTCATGGCGGTGGGTTGAGCGAACAAAGGAGCGGCGTCGATCTCGATCCGGATGGCATCTTTGGCCCGCCTCCACCGCGCGCAGACGCGAACGCGCGAACGGGCACTTTTCCACGTGTCCGTGTCGCGTGTCGTTGTCGTCACTGCGAGCAGGTTACAAGTTGGACGCAACCCAACGCCTCTCGAGTTGCTTCGCAACTCTCGCAACTCACGCACCATGGCCGACCGCCCCCCAGCAGTCCCCCTCCACCTCACGTCCCTCGCCATCCTAGCGCCGAGCAATGCGCCGCTGTACGTCCACAGCTTTACCGGCAAGGACGACGAGATGCGCGCGTACCATTTGGCGCATGCGGCGGTGGACGTGATTGAGGAGCGGAGTGAGTATCGCACGAGCACCGCGAGCGCAGCGAGCGGTGCGGTACGTCGCGGCGTGGCCTGAACTATGCCGCCGTCGTCGCCGCCCCCGCCCCGACTGGCTCGCTGACGCTCCCCAGTTGTCATGAACGCGCAGCCCAACCGCCCGTCCGACTCCTACCTCGGCCTCCTGTTCTGCATGGAAGACATGGCGTTCTACGGCTTCCAGACGCCGACCAAACTGCGCCTCGTGCTCTCCGTCGCGCTCGTCGACGCGGTAATCAAGGACGCGGACATTGTGGCCATCTTCCGGGCCGTGCACCAGGAGGTGATCCGCGCGATACATAACCCGTTTTTGAGCCTGCCGAGCAGCTTTAGTGCGGTGGCCGCGGCGCCGTACGAGCCGGCGGCGGAGGGAGAGGACGGGGAGGGGAAGAAGGACGGGGACAAGGAGGTGCAAAAGGCCACCGCCGCCCTCGCGGCAACCCGCGTCGGCAGCACGCGCCGAAACGAGGCCGTCGCCGAGGAAGAAATGTTCGCCTCCGGACCCGCCGACATCAAGCCCGCCTGGCTCGACTCGCCGCGATTCCGCGCCGGGATCGAGCGCCTCGGCGTGCTGCTTAATGGCGGAAGGGCTTAGACTGGACTGTACTATGTGAGTGCCCGCGTGGGTGGGGTGGTGGGGCTGACGACGGCCGCAGATACGATACCCAGCCATGCAATGTGTACTTTAGCTAACGAGGGGAGGGAGGACGTGTGACGAGAAGGGCGCGCGGAGGCCAGCATAGGGGACTGGAGCCGAGCCTGGCCTGGCCTCCCTCCCATTCAACATCAGGCCCAAAGACCAGCTCCCCGAGCCCCCCAGGCCAGACATTGCCCCCAATCCCCTGCCCGGTCCATCGCAACCGGCCGGCGACGCCTCGTGCCCCCCCATCGCCGGCCGCGCGCACCGCAGCCCATGCAGGTTGCGCGACGACCCACAGCCACCACCACCCTTCAACGACACCGCGGCCAGAGGTCCGTGGCCGCCGTGACAGATACGGGGCGGACATATATGCATGTGATAATGTGAATGTTACATGGACGTGCGGAGCCACGCGAGGACCTCGTTCGCGAGGGGTGTTGGCACGTCCGGGGCCAGGTCGGCCTCGGCGCCGCTCAGCGCCTCGTACCGCTTGCCCACGAGCGCCGTGGAGATGGCGTTGAGCGCGTCCTGCGTGTCTTCGTCTGCGGCGGCGAGCTCGAGCGAGAACTGCGTGAGGAGGGCGTGCCGCGAGGCGAGGGTGGCGGTCTGGGTGGGTCAGCTGTGCACAACAGGTTCGCCAAGCTGCACGCACTACACGCCCGAAAGACAGCTCGCCCTCAATCTTGTTCGTAAACTCTGGCGTCTGGCCATACTGCCACTCCCAGCTCTGGCCGTCAGCTACACCCTTCCGGCTTACACCCACCGCGAGATCCTTGACCCCGTCCCACACCTTGGGCAGGTCGACCTGCCCCTCGTTGACGACATGCTCCTCCATGTGGCCGGGGTACGTGGCGCCAAACTCCTCCTTGAGGGCCTCGACAAAGTCGTCGTTGGTGATCGGTGCCGAGCGTGCGCGGTGCGCGTTGAGCGTGCTCACCGCCGAGCGGAACGATGCGATGCCCTTCGTCTCGAGGTGCGGCGAGTCGGAGTGCAGCGCGCGCCCGAGCGTGCTCACGTCCGACGAGATGAGCATCGTGCCGTGGTGGTACGCGCGGTGCTGGATGATCTTGTACGCCGAGCCAGACACCTGCGCGTGAGTGGGTGATCCAGTCACTTCGGCACCCACCTTCAAGTCCTTGCCCCCCTCCCGCACGATCACGTCGTTCCGCGAGTTGACGGTACAGCTCGGAACGTCGAGCCGCTCGCGGATCGCCTTGGCGACGAGGTTGGCGCCGCCGGACCGCGTGAACGTCACGCGGGGGAGCATGATGCTGAAGTTTGTGTTGCCCATGTCCTGCGGCGTGAGCTCGTGCCGACGTAAAGCCGTCGCCCAGCTCACTCACATGGTACACTGTTCCGCCGCCCGACCGGCGGCGCACGAGCGGGATCCCGTCCGCGAGCAGCTGGCGCGGCGTCGTCTCCTTCCACGGGTTCTGGTTACGCCCGATCACGACGCACTGCGCGTTGCGGTAGATGAACAGTAAGGGCTGGGATACTGGAGTGTTGCGCAGCAGCCTGGGGGTGTCAGTGGGGACGGCAGCGCATTGGGGCGGGGTGGCGTACCAGTCCTCATAGCTGAGGTTGAACCATGGGTCGGTCGACGTCGAGACGTACGCCGCGGGCTGGGGTCAGCGCGGTGTGACGGTAATGGATAACGCACCGAGGTGAGCTGGACACGCTCTTCCTCTGCTGGTGGTGCGGACGCGAATGCGCGCGCGATCGTCCGGTGTAGCAGGGGAGAGCACGCTGCGATGCGCCGTGCGCCGCTTCCTCTCTGCGAAATGCCGAACAACATGAGTAGTTGAGACATCGGCGACGGCGCGCCGGCCTGATTTATCTTTGTGGTCCGCGCCGAGAATGCGGGGCATCCATCATAACCGCCACCCGCCAATGCCGCTTTTCACACCCGCCGCGTTCATCAAGCAAGTCTACCGCAAAAATCATGTAACCAATTCCTGCGAGATTTGGGGGATCGTCCTCTGCGACGAGATGCACACGGGCTGGCAATTTAAACCGCGTTTCTATGCATCGCAGCGGCTGAGATGGGCTGGGAGTGATAACTCCGAGGGGTGAGCGGGATCAAAGGTGGCTTCTTCACGTGGTGAGTGTGGTGCCCCGCTGTTCCTGGCTCGAGCTGTTGAAGACGCGAGTTTTGGCCACCAGTCGCGTCGTGCATGAACCACATCCGCACCACATCGCACTTTCTGCGTACTACATCAGCGCAGCTACAATGGGCGCCGTTGCCGACGTCCTGAGCTCCCCGGGACACCCGGAAGTGGTGGAGCGCATCCTCGAGTTCCTCGACCACCGCTCCATCTTGAGCGCGGGTGCTGTAAGTCCAATCCCACCTTTCGCATCGGCGCTGACCCCCCAGACATGTGTCAACATCAACGACGTCGTGATCGGCTCGTCGCGACTGCAGTATATCCTCCGACGGGCACTGTACGCTCTCCCGTCGACCTATGCGCAATTCGCCCCGCGTATCCCCACTGGCACGCTTGTCGATCGCCTGTCTGACACCCAGCGGCGATGGGACCGGCTCGAGCCGAAACGCGTCGACATTGTCGAGCACGACCATGAGATGTTCAAGGCAATCGCAACTCAGGGCGTTCTGGTTGTCGCGCACTATATCCAACGGGACAAGCCGTGGCATGAGGACTATGCGACGAGTGAGGAGGACGACAACGAGGACGACCCCGAGGGCTGGGACGAGGATATGGACAGCGCCGACAGTGACGAGGACGAGGACGACATGGGCAGTGTTGACGGCGAAGTCCCCGCCATCGACGTCAACGACGTCGGCGTGCCGATGGATGACGGGGCCGAAGATTGGGAGACGGACGACAGCGTCCAGGGTGTCGACGACGACGACCTGGACGACATGATGTTTGGCAACGGCGGCTGGTCGACTGGGTCTGACGATTCAGACTCGGACGACGATGACGACGAGGACGCCATCGCGGTGAGCAAAAGCTGGACAGTGTACGATGTCGGGCTGCTGCGTGACGCGGATCCCGCCGTCAAGTTCAAGGACGCCGTGCCCCACTGGACATTCAAGACCAACAAGGCTTTTAGGAAGATCGCCGCCTCGCGTAATGGCAACGTTGTGGCTGTCTCTACCTTGGACATTGAGGACACACTCGACGACCAAGAACGGCCGACGGGTGCACGCATCGTCAGCACAATCTACTTCTATGTCCTCGTCCCCGATACGCCAGGAGGCAGTTCCGAGCCCTTGGATGCCATCCCACACCCCGTGAATGACATGATCCAATGGATAACATACTCCACGACTCCGGTCATCACACCAGGGGTTGCCACTCCGTGGGCGGCACACCCATACTGGTTCGACATCAACTTTGGCAAGAACAACACCATCGCCGCTACATCTATGCGCGAGGCGGAAAAGGCAAAGGTCTGGCGCTGGACAACGGGCGAGTTGCTGTCTGCAAGTGTCACTGAGATGATGTGAGCTGGCGGAGAGTCCCGCGTAGCGCATGTTGGCCCTGTTTGGCTATACCGCTTACACCTCAGGATACGGAAGTAGGCCCAGTCCGAGACCGGACCATCGGGGAGGTACTCTACATTCCCGACGGTGACGATCTCCTCCTTCTCGGTAAACGCGAGATAGTCGGGTCGTCCCAGGCGGCAGCTGCAGCTCAGTCGGCAGCGACAGGCGCCGAGCCACCAAAATCCGCAAAGACGACAACGCAGAGGCAAGAAGGAGCCCATCTGGCTAATGTCGATACGGATGACTGGGAGGACGAGACCGACGAAGAGGAGGCTCACGGTGACGATTACGACATGGACGATGACCATGAGGATGACGACGTATCGGAAGGCATCCAGCTACTCCTCTATACACAGGCTGGCGGCGTGGGTGTCGAGCACCAGGGCAAGGGAACCGAGCTGCTAGGCAAACCCCACCTCAAGCAGACCGGTGCCCTTGGAGCACCGATCCATGCTGTTGGTGAGATCACTTTCCCAATCGAGGCGCGCGAGTTTGAGCGCCCTGGGCCCGAAAGCGAGCACGATGACCTTTTCAGCACCGACAGGTTCTCGGGATATGAAGTGCCGTACCTCGATACCGGCCTCGACTTCGCCATGGACGACAGCGACGGGCGGCTTCTGTGCGTCTCTGCCCAAAACATTGACGAGTTCATGGCGTACGCTGGCACGATTCGCTACGACGAGTTGCGCCAGCGCATGGCGGCCGCCACCGCGCCACTTTCGATAAAGGACTGGGCGGACTTCGTGCACTGGGACGAGTGGTTGTGGTCAGAGGTGTACATCGCCACCAGTGGGCTGAGGGTGGCGACGACGCAGGCGTTTGAAGCCAGGCGTCGGTCGGACGTGCGCGCCCAGGACCGCATCACGTTGCGCGTCGACGATGTGCGCGGCGCGGCGTCGCTCGCCGTGGGCGTACACCCGTCTCCCCTCGGCTCGCGATTCGCCCCGCCTCCCGAGTCTCGTCAAGCGCTTACGACGTCGCCCCAATCCACCGCGCTCGACTCGGGCAGCGAAGCGCGCCTCGCCCTCTCTTCAGGCTGGGACGTGACCCGCCCCGCCGGTGAGACCTACGACATGACGCTCCTCTGCGACCCCAGCAAGCCCGAGTTCCGGGAGGCTGAAATCTCCGTGTCGGGCGAGTTTGGTGACCGGTACTTGTTTGGCGAGTTTAAGGCGACACACCTCGCACGCAAGAGCACGTCGGCCGAGGTTGTCTTCTCGAAACATCTCGGCGAGGTGGCGGGTATATCGATCGATGCCGACCACATGTACTTGGATATGCGGCAGAGGGTGGTCGTATTGAGCTTTTAGAGAGGATGTACATACATGATGGGCTAGGCGTGATGTGGCGCCGGGCATGGCAGGCTGGTGATCCCTTGTGCGCGCCTCGTGCATACTCCCATGGCAGTCATGGCCTTGGGAGCTACACAGACCCCTTTGGCTAAACGAGAACCACAGCCGTGGCCCGACGGCCCCTTGTCCAGCCGCCTCATGCCGAGTTGTGCCACAACAAACCAGCACCTCGCCCCATCGACGACGCGCGACACGAATGCCAGCCACCGCACGACAATCACCTGCTCTTCTCGCACAATATCACCGATTAGCACCACCTGGAAAACAGGAAACGCGCACTCTTCCTCGGTTGTCGTGTCGAGCCCGCAGCGCAACGTATAGTCGGATACGCCTCGGTGTACAGCAAAGCAGGTATCCCGCAATGTGTGCGGCATCCTGCCTGCCCCAGATAACACGCCTCGCGTGGAGGTTGATTCCAGAGTCCGAGGTCAGGTGTGCGCTGGGCCGTCGGGGTGGACCGCTTCGATTCCGGTGGGCGGGCGTGTACCGTGTCATTGAGGGACACTCTCTTGACACGGACGTCGTCGCGCACGAGATCTGGACCTGTGGGGCCCGGGGCATCGTCTATGTGCAGGGGTATCGTGCGGCCAGGCGACCGCCACGGTCGCCTACCCAGGTCTGGCTATCGCCCAGCCCAGTGACGGAGCTAGCCGCGACTTGCCGCCCCGAGCCTCGCCAACAGTTGGTCACAGGACACTCCTACTCGCCAAGCTCGCCGGGGCCGCGGAAAAAGCCACAGCAGTGGTACATGATTACTGGAGCGGTGGTCGGGCCGCAGGCGGTCCGACTGGCGGGGGAGGTTACCGGAGTGGCCGCTTTGCGCGTTTGCGGCATGCCGGCGTCTTGGCGGTGCCTTGGGCTCGGGTTGGCTGGCTCGGTGTCAACCAGCATGTCGTACCCGGCACCCAGGCCATCCAGAGTATCGCGCTGATGATGTGAGAGGCGCGGCTAATCTCCCTCTCGTGCTCGTGCGCGCGGCTGCAGCCCGATATGGAGATGATTGATGTTGTTCCTTTTGGTGGCGCGTGGCGGCAATGACCCCGCCGATACGCGACGGGTGTGACTGTGCGTACCTGTCTGTGGCCAGGATGGGGGGACGGCCTGCGGCCTGCGGCCAGTAACAGGCAGCTGGAGCGCTGCTCTCGATATAAGATGCACAGGAGCAGCGGTGTGGGACCCCATTGCCCCACACAACACAGATACACAGATACACACACACCATGTCTCAGATTTACGACCCAGAGAAGAGCCCACCGGTGGCCATCGAGCAGGTAGACACCAAGGCCGACCGCGACCTCGCGGCCGCGACGGCTGCCCTCGAGCACACGTACGAGGGCGAGCATGGCACCAAGCGCGTGCTCAAGCCGCGCGTCGTGAGCATGATCGCCATTGCGGGGTGTATCGGCACAGGTGGGTTCAGCGCCTGTGTGGCACGGTGTTGTGGCTCACACCCCAGGCCTGTTCCTCGGCTCCGGCGCCGCGCTGGTCAACGGCGGCCCGGTCGGCTTCTTTCTCGGATACCTCATCATGGGCTGCCTTGTCGGTATGATGATGTACAGCCTGGGCGAGATGACGTGCTTCGCGCCGAACATCGGCGGGTTCATCGAGATGGGGAACAGGTACATTGACCCTGCGTACGGCGCGATGATGGGTGAGTAGGCTGCCCTGGTTGGTGTCTTGGCAGGGCTGACTTGCGCTAGGCCTCAACTACATCTTCCAAGTGGGTATCGGGGTCCCGGCCGAGCTGTCGGCGCTAGCCTCGCTCGTCGGGTTCTGGGACAAGAGCAGCAAGCACGCCGCGGCGTACATCACTGCCTTTTTGCTGTTTGCGCTGTTTTCGAACGTGGTCGGAGTGAGATTGTACGGCGAGATCGAGTTCTTCTTCGCCGTCCTCAAGTTTGGCACGCTCATCGGGCTGATCTTGTTCGGCCTGATCGCGGACCTGGGCGGCGTGCCCCCGCACCGCGAGTTCATCGGCGGACGCCACTGGCGCAACGAGCCGTGGAACGACAACTTCAAGGGCCTTGGCTTGCCGGTCAACCTCAGCCGGTTCCTCGGCTTCTGGAGCGTCTTCACCAAGGCGGCGTTCTCGTATGCGACGACCGAGGGCGTCGCGGTGCTCGCTGGCGAGGCGCATAACCCCCGCAAGACGATGCGCACTGCCATCCGGACGGTGTTTTATCGAGTAAGTCGAGCCAGCACGAAGGTGCTGAAACCTGCTGACGCCACCAGATCGTCGGCATCTACATGCTCTCCGTCCTCGTCATCAGCCTCAATGTCTCGCAGCACTCGCCTGACCTCCTCTCGGCAGTCGCGCTGGGCGGGCACGACGCCGCCTCCTCCCCCTTCGTGGTGATCTGCAAGCAGACCGGCGTGCGCGTGCTCCCGCACATCATCAACGCGGTGGTCGTCACGTCCGCCGCCTCGTCCACCAGCGAGAACCTGTACGCGTGCTCGCGTACCATGGTCGCGTTGGCACGCCAGCGTGCCCTCCCGCGCGTCTTCCTCAAGACCGACAAGCTCGGTAACCCCATCGTGGCCGTCGGCGCCGCCACCGCCATCGGGCTCCTCGCGTACCTCTCCCTCTCGAACGGCTCGAACCAGGTCTTCCTGTGGCTGTCCAACCTCGGCGCGCTGAGCTCCCTGATCAACTGGACGTCCATCTGCATCTGCTTCCTGCGCTTCAAGAAGGCGCTCGCCGTGCAGGGCATCGACAGGCGCAAGCTCCCCCTCAGGTCATGGTGCCAGCCGTACATGGCGTGGGTGTGCATCATCTTCTTTTCGCTGGTTGTCATCTTCTCGTCCTTCACCGCCTTCCTCGGCGGGTTCAAGGTCGTCGACTTTGTCGCGGGATACATCACGCTGCCGTTCCTCCTGCTCTTCTTCCTCGGCTACAAGATCCTCCGCAAGACCAAGATGGTCGATTTGAATGAGATCGACCTCAGCGACGGGCCGGCCGAGGCGCTCGAGGGGACCAGGTACGACCGGTACGGCGATGTCCAGGCGGCCATGTTTACGCAGTAGGGTGGCGGGTTTTGTTAGGGGCAGAAGGCAGAAGCAAGCAGGTTGATAGTTGTGCAGTCATGAAAGGGTCCAGTGTTCTAAAGTACCCGAGTCAGTCGTTATCAGAAGAGAGGAGGAGCATGCAGAGCGGAGCAGGCAGAGGCAGCAAGCAGCATGCCACCAACCAAGTCCGGTCCACAATCGGACATAAAACCGCCACTCACCACCGGGCCGGACCGACCCAGGCACCACCCAGCTGCTCCGGCATCCGGACCGGCGCCGGACGCGGCTCTGCCCCCTCTGCTCTGCGCTCCTCTTTTAGTCGTCCACTTCGTCTCCTTTGCATTCTAACACCTACTCATACTCACGACGACGCAATGACCATCCCTAGCTTTGAAGGACGGAGCACGCAGAAGGCGGCCGTGTGCCACGGCGCGGTGGACCTGCGGATCGTGAGTCGCGCCGAGGGGGGTAGGAGTTGGCGCACGTGCGGCCGATCGGCGAGATGCTGACGCCCATCGTAGGAGGACAAGCCGATCAAGGCGCCTGGCGACGGCGAGGCGCAGATCGCCATGGGCGTCACTGGGCTGTGTGGCTCTGATCGTGAGTGCGACGGTACAGCAGTGTAGCGCGGGGTGCTGGGGAGGGCGCCAGGGAGGAGTGTTTACCTCGCCGCTGGCCTCCCCACTGCCCAGCGCAAGCTCGCTCCGCTCGCTCGCGAAAGCTCACACCCACCCAGTCCACTACTACGTCGCCGGCGCCAACGGCACCTTCAAGATCCAGGCGCCCATGGTGCTGGGCCACGAGTCGTGCGGCATCATCACCGCCCTGCCCGCCTCCTACAGCGGCCACCTGGCCGTCGGCGACCGCGTCGCGCTCGAGGTCGGCATCAACTGCAAGAACTGCCACTACTGCAAGATTGGCCGCTACAACCTGTGCAAGGGCATGCGGTTCGCGTCGAGCGCCAAGACGTTCCCCCATCTGGACGGCACGCTGTGCGAGGTCATGACGCACCCCGTTGACCTGCTGCACAAGCTCCCCGCGTCGCTCGACCTGCCGCTCGCGGCGCTCGCCGAGCCGCTGAGTGTCGTGCTGCACGCGTACCGCCGCGCGCAGCTGCAGCCTGGCGCGCGCGTGCTGGTCCTTGGTGCTGGCGCTGTCGGCCTGCTCGCCGCCGCGCTCGCCAAGGCGTCCGGCGCGACGACCGTCGTCGCCGTCGACATTGAGCAGGGCAAGCTCGACTTTGCCGCCGCGCAGGGCTGGGTCACCGGCACCCACCTCCTGCCGCGCGGCGCGCGCGTCTCGGGCCTCGACGCCCTCGAGGTCGCCAAGACCCAGTGGGAGGGCCTCCAGAAGGACGAGGTCGTGTCGTCCGTCGAGGGGCTGGTCGAGGGCTTTGACGCTGTGTTTGAGTGCACCGGTGTCGAGTCGTGCATGCAGCTTGCGGTCTTGGTGGGTAACGATCGCACCGCACAGGTAGTCAGCACTCGCTAACGCTCGTACTAGGCCGCTGCACCAGGCACAAAGGTCCTCTACGTCGGCATGGGTACCGCTAACCTCACCCTCCCCATCGGCCCCTCGATGATCCGCGAGGTCGACCTCATCGGCGTCTTCCGCTACTGCAACACGTACCCCGAGGCCCTGGCCCTTCTCGGCTCGGGCAAGCTCGGCGACGTCAGCAAGATGATCACCCAGAGGTATCCCCTCGACCGGGCCGTCGAGGCGTTCGAGGACCTCCGCAGGGGCCGCGACAAGGACGGCAACACGGTCATCAAGGCCGTCGTCGGCAACCTCGAGCTCAAGTAAGCTGCCCCTTTGTATTTACGTACGTAGCTGGAATCTGCGCCTGCGCTTGTTGTGAACAGTCTATGCATCCCTAGCAAAATTACGCCGCGCCCCCGCGCCTTCTGACTCGTAACCGTTCGTCTATGGCGTCTATCTGCCTTCGAGTCCGCAGCACACCGCCTTACATGCGCGAGAAACGCTGCCCATGGCTGTCCTGCACGAGGCCCGCACGGCCGCCCATAACCTCGGCGAGGTGCTTGATGCCGCTCCACCACACGTCGGTGCCACGGCGCAGGCGCATGTCCGAGTGGCGCTGCACATTGTCCATGGACGCGAACACAATCTTGGAGCGCTGGATGGCGATCATGACCGCCGTCTCGGGGGCGGCGTCAGATCCGGGTTTGCGGCGCCCGTGGAACGCCTGCGAGTTGGGGTGGGCGTGCTTCTCGAGGAACTGCATCGAGAGCAGCGAGAGACGAGCAGCACGGCATCGGTCGAGGGGCGAGGGAACACCGCCCTGCAGCGTGTGGCCGAGCTGGGCCGAGCGCGCGTCGAACAGCTCCTGTCCCTCCTCCTTGAAGATCTTGGTGATAAACTCGGTCGTGTACACGCTTGACGCCTTCTCCGACTTGATAACCAGACGGCCCTCCGACTTGCCGCGCTCGTCGAGCGCATAACGCTCCTTGAGGAAGTCGACGTCGTCCAGCAGGCGGCGGAGCGAGACACCCTCCTCGGGCGTGTAGAGGAGCACGGCACCGACAGCCAGCGCGCCAAGCGTGGCAATGTAGCCGCTCATACCACCCTGTGTCTCGACGACAAACACGCGGTTTCGCGACGCCGAGGCACTCTGCTTGATGGCGTCGCAAGCGAGCACGAGCGCGTTGAGCGACGTGTCCGAGCCGAGGGAGAAGTCGGTGAGCGGGACGTTGTTAGACAGCGTGGCGGGGAGGTGGATCATGGGGATGTGGAGCGAGGGGTAGTCCTTGCGCGCGGTGTCGAGGCTGAGGATAGAGCTGTACGCCTCAAAGCCACCGATAAGAAGCAGCGCGTCGATCGCGTGGCGCTGGAGCGCGGCCGCGACGCCACCGAGGTCAATCGTGGGGAGGGTACGGTTGGTGCCCAGCTCGGAACCACCACGAGTGTTCCAGTTGTCGACGCGGAGCCACGACAGCTCGGCGACATTGTCCTCGAGGAGACCGTCAAAGCCGTTGTAGATGGCAACGGGCACGTGCCCGCGGTTGTGGCAGTAGCGCACGGCCTGGCGCGTGGCAGCGTTCATGCCGCCCGCAGGGGCGCCGACGTGGATGATACCGACACGCAGGCGCTGGTTCTCCGGGAGGTGGTCGGTCGTCTTGAGCGACGAGCTGACCTGGAACGCCTCGAGCATGTCGCGGAACTCGGAGTCACGGTACGACATGGCGAGGGCAAAGTCCTGCGACTCGATAGCGGCGGCGACCGCCTGAGTCTTGGCAACGGCCTCGAGGAGGGGCACCTTGGTGATCTTGTTCTCCTGAATGCCGATCATGTACGACGGCGTCTCGGGAGTGGCTTCGAGGAGGGCCTCGACGGCCTTGACACCCTGGAGGGTGGGCTGGGGGCGGGGTCAGCGACGATTACAGCGCAAGGCCGTGTGTGTATGCTGTCACACGTGTGCCTTGACTACTCACGAGAATACGGTCGAACGCGGACGGCGTGCCACCACGCTGAGTGTGGCCGAGCGTCGTGACACGCGTGTCGAGGCCAAGCTGCTCGACAAGCACCTGCTTGACGTGGTCGGCCTTGATAGGCTTGAGGTTGCGGTCAAGCGCACCCTCGGCAACAATGACAATGCTCTTGCGCTTGCCAATGCGGCGGTGCTGGTGGAGCACGTCGCACATCTCCTTCTCCCAGTTATCGCTGGTGGGCGGGTGCTCAGGAATAAAGATGAAGTCTGCGCCGGTCGCCACGCCGGCCATGAGCGCGAGCCAGCCGCAGTGGCGGCCCATGACCTCGATGACGAACGCGCGCGAGTGCGACGACGCGGTAGACGAGATCGAGTCGACCGCCTCGCAGATACGGTGCAGCGCCGTGTCGGCGCCAATCGTCAGGTCGGTCATCGACATGTCGTTGTCGATCGAGCCGACGAGGCCGACAATGTTGAGGTAGCGGTAGGCCTCGAGCTGCTCGTCGTCGATATCGCCGTTCGAGTGCAGCTCGGCCAGGAGCGACGGCCACTCGCCGCGCAGCTTGTCGGCGCCGGTGAGCGAGCCGTCACCGCCGCACACAGCGAGACAGTCGATGCCGTAGCGGATGAGGTTGTGCGCGGCCTTGAGGCGGCCCTCGCGGGTGCGGACTGCAGCGCGTCAGCCGACGCTCTTACTCCCCCTTCTCCCACTCACACGAAGGACACCTCGACGAGCCGATAAGCGTTCCGCCCTCGCCGAGCCAACCGCGCACGTCGTCCCAGCCAACACGGACGATATATCTCCCCTTGAGCGTCTTTCCCCCGTCGTCCTCCTCGGTGTCGATCGTCTCGTGGCCGGCAAAAGCGGCCGCCACCTCGTCGGGGTCGCCCTCGCCCGCGCCGTCGCGCAGCAGGCCGCCGTAGCCAAAGCTCAGCGGCGCGTCGGACAGCGGCGCGATCGCCTTGGGGTCGGCCGCAGTGTGGCTCTCGGGCGCCGAAGGTGCAGGGTGCGCGCGCGCGCCAAGGTCGAGCGCCGAGAGCCCGGCAAAGCCGACGCTCTTGGGCCCAAAGGCCGGCGAGGGCGCCGCTGACGGGCGACGCGAGACGGCAGGCGTCGGCTCAGTCGCGTTGCCGCGCACGAGGCCCTCCCAGCCCTCGCGGATGATGTAGGTCTCGCAACCGCTGCGTGTGTTAGCTTGGCAAAAGTCGTCGCCTCGTCCCAGGAACACTGCCGGGAGATGCCGCCTTATCGTCCCGATCGCCCCGACCAGACCAGACAGTGTCCATGTCCACTCTCTGCACCGACCGCGCGCTCCGAGCGGCGGCACCCGTGCACTATTGCCGACTTACCGAGCGATTCCCTGGCGGACGACGGCGCGGACTGCGAGTTAGCGGCGTGGTCGTCATCTACTGCTACCCACCCGCGGCGTTCATGCCGGCCGAGTCGCCGCCCGAGGTGAGGACGGCAATCTTGCGGGTGCGCTTTGCGCGCGCCTTGGGGTGGGGCTGTGAGACCGGCGCGGCATCGTACCCCACTTCCGAGGCCTCGGAGGGGGGCACGACGCCGACGACGGCGTGGTGGACGACGGGCGCGGGGGTCATGGGCTCGGACTCTGGCGCGGCGGCGGCGGACGCGGTGTTGTTCGTTTCGCTTTCGGTGAGGTTTAGGTGTTGGTGGGGCATTAGTTGGCGATGGTGTGGAAGAGAGAGAGGGAGTTGGGGGTGGGGGTGCTGCTGTGCCAAGCACGTCGAGGAGGCGTCGAGGGAGGCAGGCAGGTGCGATGGGGTCCGTGGCGTTGGAACACGAAGGCACCTCGCCGTTGCTCCGACTTTTGTGACGCACTCAACTTTGCCGGCGGTATTTGGCTTGAATCGAGCCAATCGCAATCCACGACGCACCCCGACTATCACCCATCACCCACTGGTCGGTCGAGATAACCCTTCATTTCACTTGTCCCCTTGATACATGCGTCTCCTGCCTCTGCGGCTGCTACAACCCTGGGGATTTAAAAAAAAATAACTCTACGAGACGGGCATCTACTGGCTGGCTGCTGGCTCCTGGGCTCTCCTGGGCAACTCTGCCCCGCCCCATGCACACCACCGCCCCCCCCCCCCCCATCATATGCAAACAACAACATGGGCCGCAGCCTCATGCCGCAGCAGCTACCCCGCGTCCTCGTGCGCTCGTGCGTGACGTCGCTCCGACCCTGTTTCTTCTCCACGTGCGCCGGAACACTGAAGACCGGGCGGCGACAACTGTCGCCTGTGAATCCAGTAAACACACACACACGCCGCACTCAGACGGCCGTGCCGTCAACCTCGTCCTCATCCGCCTCGTCCACCTCCATGGCCTCGTCGACAGTTTTGACGTCGCCGTCCTCGTTTTCGTCGACAATGCCCTCGTAGATGCTCTTGGACGGCAACCCGGAAACTTCACCATCCGGGCGCTCGTGCATCGTGCGGCCGACCGTGTCGATCCATCTGTTGCGGACACTCAATAGCCGCTTGAGCGAGTCGGGAACTGCAGGTCGACCGTTGCCGGAAATGACACCATTCTGCAGTGTCTTTTTACCGCCCGAGCCGTGTTTCTTGATGCGCTTGGCCCACAAGGCCTCGATTTGCTTTTCCGTCTCCTCGAGCACACCCTGGTACTCGCCATATGCGAGGCGGTCCTTTGCAATCTTCCCCAAGCGCGTCTTGCGCGCCTCGTTGATCGCGGTTTGTTGGAGCAGTAGCCGCTGGCACTGTCTGAGCGCAGAGGTGACCTCGTCGTCGTCACGGTTTGCCGCATCAAACTCCTCATGCTCGCCAAGGAGCATGACCGAACGGAGCTCCTTCTTGACGCGGTCTTCGAGGTCGACGACGTCGACGCGCGTCGCGTTTACAGGCTCGCCCTCCGGCTCTGGCTTCTTGTCTGCCGCCTCCTTGGCCGCAGCCGCAATATCGTCTCCGCCAATAACCGCCGCAACCACACGCTCCGTCATCGACCCAAGCCCCTTGTTCTCCTCGAGCAGGTTGGCGTCGCGGATCTCTGTCGGGACGCAGTGTACCAGCGGGGGCTGGTGTGTGCCGTTGGCCGCTTGGCGTAAATTGGGCACCGGGAACCGCGGTGTCGTTCCCGGCGGCAAGGCATCCTCCTCGTCCCATATTTCGGTGTAGTGCCGTCCCCGCTGCGGGATGAGGTACGAGTCTGGTGTGTCGGCCTTGAAGTTGAGCATTGCGAGGTCGTCCTCTCGAATGTCGCGGATGTACGGCTCGACGTTCTGCCAGAACGTCGCCATGGCGATCTGGCTTGGCGCCTTCTTGTCGCTGTAGTCCTCGTCCACCTCGCTCTGGCGCTTCGGGCCGGCGGGCAGCGGCTTCTGCACCTCTGGTCGTGGGGGCACTAGTGCGCGCTGCGGTGGTGCCGGCAGTGTCCAGTCGATATGCCCTCCAGGTAGCGGCGCTGATGCTGTCGACGATGGCGTAGGGCTGGGGTCAACCGGCTGCGGGCGCGACTTGTTGTGTACTCCAGGCGCGAGCTTGAGCTTGAGGCCAGATGTCGACGCCTGGTGGGGCGGTGGTGTCGAATGTGCTGCTGCGCGGGTTAGCGAGCGCGGAGTGCTTTCCACCCACCCTCGTCGTCGGAATCCAACACCCGCTTGGCCTTCTTGCGCTTCTGAATGCCGCCGTAGGTCGCCTGAGGGCCGCCGGGCCGGAAGCTGGCCGACGACGCATTCGACGGGGCGGGGGACGCCGCTGGGCGCGCGTGAGCTATCTTTCCTCCCTGCGCGACGTTTAACCCACCTCTCTCATTCTTGACCTTGACCTCGGGGTCGACTCTTCGCCTCTCCACGGCCTCGAGGGCGGCCCCGGCTCTCTGGTTGGCCGCGAGCGCCGCGCGCTCCCTCTCGTCCGTCTCCTCGCGCTCCTTGCGCTTCTTGCCGTCCTTCTTGTTCTGCTTCGCCTCCTCGCGGAACGCAGCGGCGCTCTTGCCCGCCGGCGCCGTCTTCTTGGACATGTTGGTGCCGTTCGAGGGGGCAGGGAAGGACGCTATCCGCGTCGCGGTGGAACTGGACTGCGCTTCGAGCGCCGACCGCAGCGACTCGAGGTCCTCGGTGTTGGGCACGGGCGGGTACGTGCCTGTCGAGGACATGAGCGAGAGGAGGGTGGGTGCGCGGGGAGCCATGGTGCTGGTTGTCCCCTGTGATGGTGGTGGGTGAGTGAGTGGGTGGTCGTGTGTTGTTGTCGTCGTCGTAGGGTCTGTCGAGGTGGTGTGTTGTGCCGAGGCGGCGGTGGGCGGCGAGACGACCGACGAGAGCGGAGTCATTTACAAGTGGCGACCACCATGTGTCAAACACGACGAGTGGACCCTGAAACGCACACCAAAAGAGCGCACAGACACCAGAGGGCTAGAGGGCTGGAATCGGCCAGCGTGGGAGGCGGGAGCAATTTGACATTGTGATCGAGCTTGGTGTGGAGCGGGAGCAAAGCCACGTGGTGGTGACCACAGTGACGGCCAGAAGTCGGACAAGGAGAACAATGACTGCGATGACCGTCTGCAGTCACAACCACATCCTCCACCCGCACCCATGCCACCCCGCTTCAAGGACAAGGCGCCGCTCAAGACGCTCGCCAAGGCGTCACAGTCGTGCGCGACGCAGGTGGGTTAGCCCTCGCCCCGCGGCGTGCTGGCGGGCCACCGGCAGCGGCAACTCCTTCCCCCACTCACACTCCCCAGTCCCTCGCGTACGGCCAGTGCATCGGCCGCTCGTACCAGGATGTCAGCAAGGACATGTGCGCGGAAGAGTTTAGGGCGTTCAAGGACTGTGTCCAGGTGGGTGCACGCTTCGTCGCGAGGCTGACCCGCCAGAAAGCCATCGGAAGGAAGTGGTAGATGCCCTGAAGAAAGACAAGGAAGGCAGGCAAGACGCACAACCTTGCCCACTGTACAACACTGCAACATTGCACGGCGCACGCCCACGCTGCGCCCACATATCCGTCACAAATGCCATTGATAATACTACTCTATAATGCTGTCGTCTGCGGTCGTCTACAGAGGGGGGCTGTCAAAGCCAGTGTCCATGTGGTCTAGTTGTCGTCGTCGTCTCCGCTCTTGTCGGCCCAGAGCACGGCGGTGCGTTCCCTTCCGGTACGGAAACGAGCCAGCTCGCCCATCTTGACCGCCTCCCACTCGACGCGAATAAACACCCACATCCAGCGGCGGACGAGCTCGAGCGCTTCCATGAAGAAGACGCCCGACTCGATCTTGCTGATGGTGTGCAGGTGGGTCGAGAGGTCGAGGCTCCACGTGAAGCGGAGCACGAGGTCGAGCAGGGCGAAGAGGTAGTACACGATGGGGTCAGGGAGGAGTAATGTCTGGCGGAGGCCCCAGAGGGCCGGTTTTGTCGAGGGCGACACGTCGTTGAGGCTGTGGTGCGCTGGGTGTGGGCTGCGCTGGTGCGTGTCGCGGCCCAGCGTGCGGCGGATGCGCGCAAAGATGCCTCTTGGCGGCGACGGGCTGCGCGCGTTGGGTGTGAGGTGGCCAGACGAGCTGTCGGCCTGCGATGGGAGCCAGGTTTCCAGCTCGCACAGCGACAGTCCCCAGTCCATCTCGACGTCCCAGTAGAACGAGAACATGGAGTTTACGACGACGGCGAGAAGCCAGAGCCGGAAGACGGGGTGCTCGCCAAACCATCTTGTTGGCGCCGTGTTGAGCTCGGCGGGGGTGACGCCCTTGGCCTCGGCGACCTCCCTTACGACGTCCTTCTGGGCTGCGGACAACAGGATGACGGGGAAGGCAGAGGCGTACTTCAGCGCGTTGGCGAACGGCCGCTTGGACTGCCAGCCAGAGTGGTAGAACTCAAGCATGCACTGGCGGAATCGGAGGAGGTATGGGAGGCTGGGGGAGGTGTCAGCTCGACTGGACCCAACTATCACACCACACCACTTACCCAACCATCGCTAGCGTGATCCACTTGGACACGCCATGCGGCGCGACCCTTCCGTGCGTGATACCGCCAAAGATGATCTGGCTGGCGGAAACGTAGAGATCGCCGAGCACCTTGGCGAAGGACGTGAGGATATCAGCGAGGATCACGTCCGCGAAGAAGATTGGCGCGTTGGGCGGGGGGACGAGGATGCGGTGGATACTCTTGCGGAATGCCCTGCGCTCGCGGTGAGCGATCCCGCGCCACGGCAACAACGCAGCCGCGAGCGGCGCGAGCGCGATGAAGCCAACGAGGCCGCGCCACGCCTCCATCTTGTCCGTCTTGTCGCCCGTGATCCAGCGGAACACGCCCCAGCCGGCAAGACACCACGCCGCGTAGGCGAGGAAGAGGCGGTATACCGGTCCGTACAGCTTCGCGCTTGGCCGGCGGCCGGCGGCTGGCGGGGGCGTGTTTGCGCGCGGGCTGTCGAGCGCGTGGCGGACATGCGGCGCGATGTGCGCTGCGGCACTAGCAGGGGGGAGGGAGAGCGTGTCGAGCGCGAGGTCGATCTCGTTCGCGTCGACGCCGCCGTCCACGGGCGGGGAGGTCAAGTCGCCCGTGTCGTCCGAGTCCCGGATATCGAGGATCCAACTGCTGTCCAGCCCGAGCAGGTGCAGCACGTGCAGGTTCACTGCCCACAATAGCAGCGCGAGCCCGACGAGGAAGAGCACGCGGAAGGGCAGCGGAAAGCCGGCGCTGAACTCTGGCAGCTCAAGCGGTGTGATTGCCTCTGGGGGAAGCAGGTCGGGGGGGGTGTCAATGTCCATTGTTGTCGTGGTTGTGGTGGCGAGCGGCGGGCGGCGTGCGTCGACGCGAGCCGTTGCCTTGAGTTGTGCGAGAGGAGGAGCAGGAGCAAGGACAAACAGACAGACAGGTGGCGGTCGGTAGTGCAGATAGCGTGTTGTGAAACTCGTCGCCGTCTGTCGTCGCCGTGGCAACTTGGTGCTGGCGTTACTGCGGGCCGCGGCGCGGCTGGCTCAAGGTGCCTGCGGTTATTTGGTCCCGCTCACTGCTGGGTGCGTGCCTAGAGCTCAATCCGCGCTTGGCAACATTTGGTGAGTCAAGCTTGCTGCCTTGTTGACAACGCGTACGAGGTGGTTGGTGGGCATGCAGCTTGCTGCACGACGACGACGCGACGACAGGTGAGACAAGCCATGTCCACGAGACAATTTACGACGAGGCCGAGCAACGACGCGGAAGCAGGCTGAGACAACCATGCCGCCTCGGTGGGCGACTCCTCCCCAGCCCGTGCACGGAGCGGGGAGGCCGTGGGCTGCAAAGTACTAACCGTCACTGACCACCACTCGTGTGCGCTGGCCAGTGCGCAGCAGCAAGCAAGCACTATGCTCAATCGAGTGGTGGTTGTCGCAGCGCCAGCGAGGACATGTGCAGGCCTGGCTGGCCAACTGTGCTACGCTGGTTTGTGCTATCGTACATCGAGCCTGCGCCCCACGCAGTCAGTCATGCGGCGATACGTCCAGCCCTGCCGGCCTCTACACGTGGTCGACATGCACAGCTTGCTGCGCCGAGGCAGATTTGCGAG
The DNA here is from genome assembly GCF_020906515.1 of Vanrija pseudolonga. Taxonomy (NCBI): domain Eukaryota; kingdom Fungi; phylum Basidiomycota; class Tremellomycetes; order Trichosporonales; family Trichosporonaceae; genus Vanrija; species Vanrija pseudolonga. The sequence goes on along the minus strand of NC_085851.1, from coordinate 2,061,138 downwards.
GAGCGAGAGGACACTACTGATCCGACACCGCGGAGTCCGAGGTTGCGGTATGTGATGGCGCTGATCTGATCACACCCTGGCTAGCCTGCTATCTTGATATCATGACGATATCAGGGCGCGCGCGCGTGAAGTGCACTTGTTGACATGTGCCAGAGCAGCTGGTCTGGTCATGTTGCTGATGGTCGCGGAGTTGCAGCGCCATCCCGCAAGCTTCGGCGCATCGACACTTGGTTGCTGACGCACGGCAGGGCGCTTGGCACCACCACCACCACCACCGGCGCGAGCGGCATTCGGCGCGCCCCCAACCCCGCCGCCACACAGCCGACCGCTTCGCCCCCCCGCCCGCCCAAGCCTCGGGCCCCTCGGCTGCGCTTAGCCAACTGCAGGATCGTACATGGGTGGATCTCTAGACTACAGCGTCTCGGTGCTGTCTATCATCTTTTAGCTTTATGCGTAGATGTGGTGTGCTGGGATGGGATGGTATGGGATATGGGTATGATGGGGGTAGTGTACTGCCGACCGCCTCGCGCGCTCGCGCCTACTGCACCTGCTCGCGCACGCGGTCGACGACGTGGCGCAGCTGCTCGAGGAAGACAAACATGAAAATGGTATTCGGCGTTAGGCGGACTGGGTTCGAGGTCAGCACATGCACATGTTATCGGTCCGCGGAGTCGCCGACCACCGCCGACCGGCCGACGGCCGACGGCGCCGGCAGGGCCAACTCCAACTCCGACTCACTCCAAGCAGGAAGCCAGCCCTTGAACAGGAACCTTGGTCCCTCCTTCTGCCAGCTCTTCGTAAGCACCTTCATCGGGCCTCCGGGACCCTCGCGGGCCATGACGCGCGACTTGACCACATCGGCGGGCGAGCAGACCGTCGTCGCGACGGTACCGGCCAGAGCCGAGGCGATAAAGTGCACGGGGATGCCGTCCTTCATGTCCGTGTGCTGGAGGATCATCCCCTTGAACACGTCGTACGAGACGAGCTGCGACGAGTTCATGAGGACGGCACGGATCTGCGGCGGCGGTTAGCACACACCCCGCAAGCGCTCACTCACAGTGTTGGGGACAACACCGCGGAACAGACTGGCGGCACCCTCGTCCTTGACCATGCGGTAGACGCCGTGGAACGCATTGCGGTAGTGGAACTGCTTGTCCTTGGGCTTGATCGGGTCCGAGATCATGCGCACGAGGATCACGTCGGCGGGGTTACCGGCCAGACCGCCAAGCGCACCAGCTCCGGCCGAGGCGATGACCAGGTCGCCCATGGTGAGCTTCTTTGTTCCTGCGGGGGTCTGTCAGCGCGGCTCGGCGGTTGTGTCATGCACGCCAGCGCTCCTCCCAGCTCGCTGCTCGCCGGTGGCCGCAGATACCGCGATACCGCAAAGCCACCCGTCGCCGGCTCAAGATCCGGCAAGGCACGGTCATCCGCGATCCGGGTGTGGGCGTCCGAGTTTTCGCTCAAACCCGAGTGCCGGTGCGGGGTGTTGATGCCTTTGGCAGGCAGTGGTCGCGCGAGCTGCGTGCACGCCACAGCGTCGTCGCCATGCTCGGTCGTCGCTGGGCCGTCTGGCAAAGCTCTGACCAGAAGCACCACCACTCCACGAACCGTCCACCTCCTCCCCCCCCCCCCCGCGCGTTTCCCGCCCTCGCCCTCACCCCGCCCACACTCACCATTGTTGGACAGCTGCGCCTTGATCACATCGTACGCCCCGAGCCTTGTAAGCGAGTAGGTCATCTGGCGGAAGATGCTAGCCGTGAGGCCAGTGTAAAAGGCACGAATGCCCCCGCTGGCATACACATCCTTTACGCCCTTGAGCAGGCTCGCGTCGCCCCGGGTGGTCTGGAGACGCCTGGGCGTGAGCTGGAGCCGAGGGAGGTACACTTACACTCGCATGAGGTCGAGAGGATGTGTGCAGCATGCGGCCACTGTGGGGTTAGCGTCAGGCGCGGGGTCCGTGCGGCTGGGTACTCACTGGAGGCAGCGACGCCTGTGGGGTGGGAGGTGGGGGTGCGATGGGAGCGAGGGAGCGAGCGATAGCAAGCGGCGAGTGAGCAGCAGAGGGTCTGGGTCAGCGCCGAGCGAGTGAGGGCCGTGTCATGAACATACCTCCGAGCCTGGGACGTCAGCATTGTTGCAGCGAGGAAGCAGAGATGACGAAGGCACTTGGACTGCTTTGGTCCGGCGCCGAGAGGACCCAACTCACCAGAATGGATATTTTTGCGGTATTCTCTTATCTGTTGCCTTGGACATGTTTGCAGTAGTTGTGCTCTATGGGGTCTATGCACGCCGGCCGTCTAGGAGATGTAGTATTAAAGCAAACGCAAGTAGAGATGCGTTGCCTGGCGGTGTTCGGGGTTGGGTCCTCGGATGGGCGGTTGTAACAATTTGAGTAGACGTCGGCTGGCTGCGAGTGGTGTTGGTGGAGGGGACGCGAGGACGGGCCGCCGAAATATTATCTTCGTAGGACAAGTCCGATGACTGTTCCGACGCCGCTACGCTGCCTGCCTCGTTAACCCTGTGTAATCATTTCGAACAACATCGACTCCATTTCGAACTCGTCCACCAGGAATAGCGGATAAAGTCACGTGACTGCCACTATATGCCCAATAGACAGAGCAATGTTGGTGAGGAATGCGGGCGAGGGAACGGAGCATGTGCAATGTGTTTGCCGCATCGCCGAGGGGTCGAGCGGTGGAGAGGTGTCCGCGTCGCCGAAGCGGGGGGGGGGGGGGGTGGTGTGTGTGTGATTGTGGCGCGTGGCATTGCCATGTAAACAATGTCATTGAAATGACAGAGTTGTAACCAAGAGTGACTGCCATTGTGCCTCGCCTTCCCCCGACACCAAGCCACAACCAGCCAAGCGCCTCCTACCCCTTACACTAACCACCACCACGCACCGCGCCAACCTAATCAACCCACAGCCGCCCATCCAATTGAATACACTCCCCCATCCTAATCTCCCGGACGATCGGTCCGCGTAACCGGACCCCGTCTCCACTCCGCTGCCGGCGGTTCATCGGCGCCAAACCAACACAAGGGCGCCAAACTGAGAGAAAAACTCTACTACATCTCACTTTACTTCACTCCATCCATCACACAACAATGGCAGCGACGACAGCGTACGCGGCCTACGTCAAGCCCCTCGGCGCATACTACGCCTACGTGCCCACCCTCCTCTCGCCCGTGCACCCGAGCTACCTCCCTATCGGCCCGCTCGATGTCGTCGGTCTCATGAGGTTGTCGTCGGTCGTCAACTGGGTAGCGAGTGATACCAAGGGAAAGCCAAGGGCATCGGCGCTGCAAGAAGTGTTCGGCATCTGGGTGGTGATGTGCGGTGCGGAGACCTTCCTCGGTGAGTGGGGAGGCGGCAGCCGGGCGGAGGGGTGGGTGGTGGCATACATTTCTCGCGCGCAGCGCGTAGGGGTGGGTGGGCGGGCGACATCTTGCTCGCGCAGCAGGGTGGGTGGGTGGGCAGAGTGTTGCATCACGTCGAGGAAGGCAAGGAAGGAGGCAACGACCATCGTCGCACCGTGGTGGGCGATCGGTGTGCAACGGCGTGCCGCCACCACGCCCAGTTGACGCGACGCTGGCGTGGCCTGGCTATCCCGGTGGCCCGGTGCAATGGAAGCGCACCTTGAGTGCCATCACTGCCGTGACCTTCCCCCATCACCTTCTCTCGGCGCCGAAGCAAGCACTCGGCCTCGCGCCGACAAACTTCCCACCTCCACCACCTCCACCAATCCACCTCCACACCTCTGCGCGGCCACTCCGGCGATCCTCCGAGATTACGGACAGACGCTAACCCCCCACAGCCCTCGCGACCGGCGTCACCCCGCCATGGCTCCTCAACCCCACCTTCCCCATCGTGGCGGCGGTGATGCACCTCGTCAACACGCGCACGCCGCTCATCAAGCTCCTCCCCGAGAAGCCCACCCTCGCGCTCGAGCTCATTGCGGCCGTGCCTGACGCCATCGGTCGTGTGCTCCTCTGCACGCGCTTCACGACCCTGCCCATCCTGTACCCCGGCAGCTCGTGGCTCAACCTCCCCGCGACGCCGAGCACGCTCCTGCTTGTGCCCTTCATCTTCGCCGTTCCCTTCGCCGCGTTCGCTTTTACCGGTGGCAACCTGTTCGCGCCAGAGGTCAAGTTGACCACCCCGGCCGAGCTGCGTCCGTGGGGCTGGACGGCGGTCGACGCGTGGATCCCGCTCTTCATCACGACGCTGTTCCTCATGCTCATCGGCCCCAAGAAGGGCTGGCGTTACGGGTTCGGCACGTACCTCGAGGAGGACGCCGCGATTGTTGTGTGCGCGATTGTCACAATTGTCATCTTTGAAGCGCGTGCCATTTGGAACTTTGCCCCCCGGCCCAAGAAGAGCGGCAAGAAGTCGAAGAAGTCGAAGAAGGTGGAGAAGGAGAAGGCCAAGGCGGAGTGAGCGGGCATGAACGTGCGAGCACGCGCGGGTGGGAGGAGTGGGAGTGGAAGTGGGGGTGTGGAGAGTGTCTGTCCCTCAGCTGGACAGTGGCTCGGCGCGGCGCAGCCACACGGCCATCGGAGCGCCAGGCGGCCCTCCGCCCGACGAGCACGACAACTCATAGGTCAGCGGCGGACAAGGCTCCGCCTTCATCTTGGGCCGACGGGCGTCATACACGATATAGAAAATGTAGATGTGGCGTGGCGATGAAGTGTGGTGTTGTGGGTCGCGTTGTCAAACCAACCCACTATGCGCGGCTCGATGGTGGGTCGGGGCGAGGCAGGAGTGGGTCGTGCACGCTTCACGGGGCTCTAGGAAGCCCAGATACCGTCCACTCGGCCGTGTTGGACTCCAAAGTTGACGATGTCGAGGTCAACGTTGTCTCGTTTATCTCCACGACCCACTCCACCGCCCCACTCTGCCACCCCACCCCACCCCACGCCCCACTCCCCCACTCACGACTCGACCACTGAGTCAAACGTATAAAGCCAGCGCTTAGATGGCGGTACCGGCCCGACAGCAACAGCAGCACAACCCACTTGTCCTCCTCCCACTTCCTCATACTCAACTCAGCATGACCGTCGCACCAGTACAGTACTACACGGGCAACGCCTTCACCTCGACGCCCCACGGCGGCGGACAGGCGGCCATCCTCGTCCTCCCCTCCACCGACCCGCGGCTGCAGGACGACGAGTTCAAGTCGACCACGGCGCGCGACTTCAACCTGCCCATGATTGCGTTCCACAGCCTGCTGGAGGACGGCGAGGTGCCGCTGTACTCGGTCGAGTGGCGGCTGCCGGACGGCAACGAGGCGCCGTTGTGCGGGCACGCATCCTTGGTCGGCGCGCACATCATCTTCGGGCTGCACCCGGACGCCAAGGCAGTCGAGTTCAAGACCAACGCGCGCGGCGTCGTCCGCGCAGAGAAGTACCCCAACGGCGAGATTGGCATCGAGCTCCCCCTGCAGGCTGCGGGCGTGCCCACGGCCGAAGAGAAGGCGCGCCTAGGCCACATCCTCGCCTCGGCGGCCGGGCTGCCCGACAGCGCCGTGCTCGAGGTCACTACGTGGCAGGAGGGCGGCGCGGCGACGGCCGAGATTGGCCCCGAGGTCGACTTGGGGAACATCAAGGTGGACATTGAGGCCTTGGTGCGTGCTGCCCCGAGTGAGACAACGGAGAGCGATGTGTGGCTGACCCCCTGCCCCCGTAGCGCGCGATTCCCCACCACGCCATCCTGACCCAGCTCATCGGTAACGGCGACGACGGCGTGCGCGTCAACTCGCGCGTCTTCATCCCGAACTGGGGCGTGCTCGAGGACCCGGTGGTGAGTCGAGTTGGGTAGAGCCAGCTCCGGCGCGGAGAGTTGCTCTGTACATTGCTCCCCGGCCCGGAGAGCAACGCCCGTGTCTCGTAACGAGCCACACGACTAACTCACACAGTGCGGCTCGGGCCACTCGGCCATCACGGCGCACTACCTCCTCGGCCCTGCGTCGTCACGCGTCGCCAAGCTCGTCGCTGGCGGAGATGCGAGCTCAGCCACGCTCGACGCGAAGCAGCTCAGCGAGCGCGGCGGCGCGCTCAAGACCAGCTTGGCGGGGAAGAATGTGCGGCTTGTGGGCAGGGCGTGGCGCACGGGCCGGGGCGAGCTCGAGGTGTTCTAGGAGTGGTGTGCAGGTATGAATTGGGTATCGGTCTGTGCGCGGGTTCGAAAGGGTAGTAGCGGGCCGGGCTGTGTGTAGGTGACGGTCTGTATTCAACAGCGAGGAAGACGACACGCGCGACGACTTGTTCTGGGGGGGGGGGGGAGACTCCTCCTCCTACTAGCTGGCGTGCACCTCGCGCGCGCTTCCGGGCGCCACTTTAACTAACGGTCATGCTGTCAGCAGAACAGGCCAGACATGTCATGGAGGAAGTTGAACCTGCGCCCGACGCAACCACGAGGACGAGCACCCGCTCGGTCCGTTCCTATCCTAGTCGGCGCGAGCTGGCCGCCGGGCTGACTGCAGGCATGTGGGTGCCTGTGCCAACGTTGACATCATCCCACGCATGCATGCATGCCTCGAGGCTCGCGGATGACAAGCAATGGAATGTGGAGGCTGGCTAATCATGGACGCCGAGGTCGTCGTGGGAGGCAGACGCCGTGGTGCCACTCGGCAACTATCGTGCACGGTGGTGGGTGATGCTGCTGCGAGATCGGCGCGTCTGTGCGGGTCGCAATGCCAAGCAAGGCAAGGCAAGGCAGCTAGCAAGCATCGTATCCCTCCGACGGCGTCACTTGGCGACCGACCACCTCGACCTCGCCGCACCTCGCCTCGCCTCGGTTCGCCGTTCCGTGACAGTCAGCTTGGACGACGCGGCGACGCCGGGGTGCGAGATATAGGCGAGAGCGCGAGCACAAAGACCCGACCCGAGGGAGGCGAGGTGTGTTGGTCGCGGCCTCCACTGCGGTGGGTCGCTTAACCTAGGCTATGGTAGCGACCCCCTCCACTCGGCGGTCGGCTGCGTCGCCGGCGGCATAGGGGAGGGGATGCTTGGTCTTCTGCGCCGTGCAGCGCACGGCTGAGACAGCGACGTCGTGCTCGATCAGCTTCCATGCCCAGCCAGGCGCAGGCACACGGCTGTCGGCCCCTGGGACTCACCTCGGATGAAGAACGGCACGCGCGCCAAAAGACCGGCAAAATGTGCCCTGTCATGACTGCCGCGCCGCCGGGTGACCGGCTGGCGTCATAGTTTTGGGCGGTGGGGTGGGGGTGGTGTCGGTCGCTGGGGCGTCTTTCGCCTGTCGTCATGCGGCCTCGAGGTAGGTCTGGGACTAGAGCGGACGGCGCGGGCAACGGTGGGCTCGGTAAGCTGGTGCTGGTGCTGGAGCTGCTCCTCGTCTCGTCGCCCTTATAAAGGCCGTGTCGTCGCTCGCCTTGGCCCGCTCCCCCCCTACTCCTAGCCTCACAAAACACCAGCAAAATGTCCCTCCCTACCACCATGAAGGCCCTCGTCGGCAACCAGACCAACGTGGGTGGGCGGCTGCGGCTCAGCTGACCCCCGCAGGACGGCTCGCTCGTCAAGGAGGTGCCCGTGCCCAAGCTCAACGACGGCGACGTGCTGGTCAAGGTCGCCTATGTGTCGCAGGTGGGTAGTGGTGTGGTGTGGCTGTGATGGCGTCGCTGACTGTCTTTTCCTCGGCGCCACGCTCCGTCCACCATATCGTGACAAATCTGTATTGTTCCCCCCGCACTCACTCGCTCCGCTCGCTCGTGCTCGCCCACGCAGAACCCCACCGACTGGAAGCACGTCGCGACCCGTACCCCTCCCGACGGCATCCTCGGCTGCGACTTCTCCGGCACCGTCGTCGCCGTGTCTGGCGGCGAGGAGAAGCACCGCGCGCACCTCAAGCCCGGCACGCGCGTCGCTGGCGTCGTCCACGGCGGCCTCTTCCCCGACAAGGGCGCCTTTGCCGAGTACGTCGTGACCCCTGCCGATCTTGTCTGGGTTGTGCCCGACAGCTTCTCCCTCTCGGACGCGTCGACTTTCGGCATCCCCTTCAACACGACGGTGCAGGCCCTCGTGCACTCGCAGAAGGCGCCTTGGCCTCCTGCCAAGCAGAACGAGTGGGTGAGTAAATGATGGGCTGGGGGAGGGAGGGAAGGAGGCGGAAGTGGAAGGGGAAGGTGTGGGAGCCACAACGCTGACCCCCGCCTAGATCTTCATCTACGGCGGCTCCACCGGCGTCGGCTTCTTCGCGACCCAGATCGCCAAGCTCCAGGGCTACAAGGTCGTGACCGTCGCCTCGCCGCGCAACCACGACCTTGTCAAGAGCTACGGCGCCGACGAGGTGTTCGACTACAAGGACGCCGACGCCGTCGTCGCCAACGTGCTCAAGGTGACTGGTGGCGGTGTCTCGCGCGCCCTCGACACCATCTCCGAGGGCAACTCGCAGGAGATCACCATCAAGACGTTCGGCCCCAAGGGCGGCCAGCTCAACCTCTTGCTTCCTGCCGACCCCGTCGCGCAGTCCCTCCGCCCCGACGTCAACGTCGTCTTCCTCCTCGCCTACACCCTCTTCGGCCTCGAGTTCAACTTTGGCGAGCGCGACCAGACCTTCATGCTGCCCGCCGTCAAGGAGGACCTCGAGTTCCACCGCGAGGCCGTCAGCAAGACTGCCGCGCTTGTTGAGAACTTTGGCCTCAAGGCGCCTCCCGTCACCATCCGTGGCGGCCTCGAGGACATCCCTGCTGGTTTCCAGGAGATGCAGGAGGGCAAGGTCAGCGCCAAGCGTCTCGTGTACAAGGTTGCCGGCGGCAACTAAGCGAGCGAGGGCAGCGAGGGAGCGTGGACTGGTGTGCCGGTAGCTCTGTAGCAATGTACAGACAAATGACATGTGATGATTACTTGTGTGTTGTGGTGTGGGCCCAGGTGTGTGTGGCGTGTGTCGCCTTGTGTGCCCCCCCGGTGCCGAGTTTCAATCGTTTTGCAGTTTGCAGACTCTCACGCCCTCTGCTGAGCGAGCGAGCGAGCAGCCCCGAGGCTTACTTGACCTCCTCGCCCCCACCAGCCCCAGCCCCACCCTTCAACTCGATCCCCTTCCGCCCGCCGCCTTCGAGGTGCGCAGCAGCAGAGATGGCCTCGAGCTCGGCGTCGGAGGGTAGCACCTCGTCGGGGTCGGGCGCGAACTCGCCCATTGTGCGGAGGACGAGCTCGACCGACGAGAGGAATGAGTTGGTCGCGAGGCGGAGGAGGCGGAGGGAGGTTGCGCGGACGAGGCTGAGACGCGAGCGGAGCGAGCGACGAACGCGCCAGTTATGTAGGGAGCCGGGCAATTAGTCCAAGATGAGACGAGCACAAGGCGGAGCGTCGAGAATGGGATAAGTGGGCCAAGAGGAGTCGGAGAACACGAGTCAGCGCCGTGCACGCACGCCCCCACACCCCACTCACACCACCAGCTCGTCGCCCTCAACCTTGGTGCTCCGCTCCACGAAGCCGGCGTTCACCTCGCGGTCTACGTCGAGCGCGCGCTTGGCATGCGCGGCGTGTTGTGCGGTGTGGAACGGTATCCGGAGGGTTCTGGGGGCGTGAGTGTGTGCGAGCGGAGCGAGCAGGCGGGCACCGAAGGCGAGCGAACAACGAGCACGAGATGGCGTCGGCGGCCATCACTGCACCATGCACCGCCGTGGTTATGAAGCGCAGCACCCGCCCAGAGCCACTTACACGCTGTGTGAGAGTTGCGACGACATGGGAGTGATGAGTCAGTTGACAGGCAGAGGAGTTTCAAGATTATCAAGTGGAGGCGACTTGAGCGGTGGCGGGGATGCACGCCCTCCGCCGCCGCCGTCGACTGACGGGGCCAAGTCGTCGAAGGGACACACGACAGACCAGACGCGTAACTCTTTGTCTTTGTTATCGTCAGACTATCCACCAACGACACACCACACCGCGGCAAGATGATCAAGGTGGGCCCATTGCATTGCCCATGCACACCGCCCAGCACAGCTGACTCACCGCCCACCCAGATCTGGTCGCTCAAGAAGGAGCAGGAGGCGAGCGCGAAGAAGAAGCCCAAGACGACGGCGGCGCAGCTTCGTGTGCAGAAGGGTGGGTCGGGCTGGCGACGGAGTGCAGTGCAGTGCAAGCTGACCCCGCCAGACCTCACAGAGCTCGAACTGCCCGACACGATGAAGATGGTCTTCCCTGACCCCGCCGACGTGCTCAACTTCACGCTGGCGCTGACGCCCGACGAGGGTGAGTGCGCGAGGTCGCGCCTTCTCTGCTACTAGCTGGGGCTGGCGTGTGCTTTCTCGCTTCCTCGCTCGATCGGCCGCGCTGACGCGCGACCTCTAGGCATCTACAAGGGCGGCGTGTTCGACTTCACCTTTGCCATCAACCTCAACTACCCGCACGAGCCGCCCAAGGTCCGGTGTACGCAGAAGGTGGGTGCGGTGTGGGGTGGGGCAGGGCACGGCGGCGAGCTGACAAGGGCAGATCTACCACCCCAACCTTGACCTTGACGGCAACGTGTGTCTGTGAGTGTCGCCGAAGGAAGGAGGGCTCTCGCTGACGCCGCTCGTCAGCAACATCCTCCGCGAGGACTGGAAGCCCGTGCTCAACCTCTCGAGCGTCATGGTCGGCCTGCAGTACCTCTTCCTCGAGCCCAACCCGGACGACCCGCTCAACAAGGGTGGGTTAATTGAAACTGAGCGAGCTGACACACCAGACGCCGCAGAGGACCTCCGACGTAACCGCGACGTGTTCGCAACCAACGTCAAGAACTCGATGCGCGGCGGCTCGGTCCGCGGCGAGACCTTTGACAAGGTCGCCAAGTAGAGTGCGGGGGAGAGGCGCCGAGACGGTCGCTCGCATCGGCTACGCAGGCCATCTATTGTACAGATGCATCACATCGCATTATGAGGGTATACAAGAGAAAGAAAGTGCTATGCTGGTGGCGACGCCGCGGCGGCGCGCTTGGCCTTGGCCTGCTTCCGCTTTGCTGCGAGCCATTTGCGGAACTTGGCCATGCTGTAGACGACCGACTTGACCAGCCCGGCCGTCACGAGGCCCTTGATGCTTTGTGTCGTCGCTGGCCGGCGGATGATGTGTCGGACCTCTGCGTTGTGTCAGTGGTGTCTCCATCTGCTCACGACTACACCACTCACCATTCGACACCACCTCGCGGAACTTGGGGTCCTCGGCGACGCGCACCCAGAACGCGGGGTCCTGGTACAATGGCAGCTCGGCTGCGCGCGCTTCCTTCCGCGCCTCCCGCACGTCCTGCGACACCATGGACCCAACGATAGTCGGGCGGAATTGCCTGGCGACATTCTTCCGCAGTTTGAGGGGCAGCTGGGCAAGTAGCGAACCGTAGTGCTCACTTGTGGCCGGTTGCTGGATGTCAGTGCCAATGCTCGCTGACCACACTCACCTCGAGCAATGCCTCGCCATGGCCCTTCCACTCCTTTGCAAGCCCGCGCTTGTCGCCCGCCCACCGGAGACCGACCGCCGTTGCGAGGTGGGGGCCATACAATGCCCTGAACCCGTCGAGGACGCCATCGCCGCGCACGATATTCTTCACCTTCTCGGGGTTCTCGGCGCCTGGCACACTCATGCGCGGGTCGCCAGAGTACGAGATGCCCGCGATCTGCTCCCAGAGAGCGAGCTCGCTGAACTCCTTCCCTGGTGGGAGCTGGAGCAGCGCGAGCGCGAGCGCCGAGTGCGTGTTGACTTCCAGTGCAGGCCGGAGGGCGGGGTTCAAAGCGAGCGTCAACACGGGCTTGTGTAGTCTCCCTGCGACGTAGAGTGTCGTCCAGTTCTCCAGATCGCGCGTGAGTGTCGGTGTCGAGATGACGCCGTACTTGACTTCCAGATCACCAAACTTGACCATGGTGACGTACCACAGCCCGGCACCAAACGACTCGGTGAGCCAGCCGACGAACCGTGGGCCCAGGACGCGCGCGTACAGGGGGTAATGGGAGGGATGCTGCGCGAGATTGGCCCTGTGGAAGTCGACCGCGTTCGGCGTAGAGAGGATAAAGTCGGTGAGCGGCGGTGGCTGGGAAGGTCAGCGGAGGAGGCGGGCGGCTACCTACCCCATCCGTGGCTGCATTTGCCTGGGCCATGACGCCCGAGCCGTACGCGACAGCGAGGTCGATCTTGGCGTCGAAAGAGTCGACAACGGGGCGGAAACGGTCGTACGGCGTCGTCTTGGCCGGCGGCGCTGCGGCCTCATCGGGCAGCTCCTGGGCTAGCGCGGCAGCGGTCGAGGAGAGCCGCCGAGGCGCTGCTGCCGATGTCGAGTGTCGCCGGGCGTCGACGCATAGCCGCACCGACGCCGAGGTGAGGACAATGCGTCGAGAGCTGCCAGCGACCGCGTTGGCCGTGAACAGGATTGCGGTGGCCTTGTTGTTAGCTCTGGGACTTGGGGAGACGTACGCTCTTCATGGTCACACGAGCTCCTGGTGGGAGGGGGATTTGGGCGTTGGGGCTTTTTGGGGCTATTTCCAGGTTGATGGGGGTCTGCTATCGCGGTACCAATGCTCCCCTGCGCGTCTTTATACTCCAGAAGTGGGGATTACTCGCTGTGAATGAAGATCAAGTGGTTTACGACTGCAGGCTGGACATTTTGGACGCTTCCCAGTGACATCGGCATCGATCCAAGCCGAGATGGATGTGGCACGTGGGATTATGTAACAGTTTCATTTACTTCCGTTAACAGCCAAAGTCGGCATTGAAGTTGAGACATTGAGAACTTGGATTTGTTGCTTGTTTACCATCAAAAGGGCCATCAAACGGCCACCCAGCAACGACTACCCTCACAAAAGAGGGCCAGACGAGACCATACGAGTACGAGGACGCTCGCCCACACCTCGAAGACGCGCAAAACGGAATAGCCTGTCATACGCCCGCCATGCCCCGATCAATCTCGCCCCGCTCGCCCTCGCGTTCTCGATCACGCTCCCTCTCGCGCTCGCGGTCACCGTCTCGCTCGCCATCACGCAGCCCCAGCCCACGGCGCGAGCCTAATCCAGAGGCCGAGGTGAGTTGCATCATCTAGCCTGTCCTAACTAACCCCAGGCATGTCCCTTCCTCATCCGCGTGTTCGTCACCAAGAACAAGCACACGCCACTGATCGACTTTGACGACGGCAAGTTTCCCGTCCGGGACGAGTTTGAGGTCTACGGATGGTGCGTGGCAGCTGAAGTGTGCGTGGGTACCGCAGCTAACACGCTCCTCAGGACCCACTCAACACCGACGTCGCTCATCCAGCAACTCTACTCGGTCTTCCCTCCAACATACCGCTCCCCTCTGGCTCGGTACGCCTTCAGACACGTATACGTCGACGCGTCTGAAAGGGGTCTGTACCGCTCCAAAGACCTGGTCAACTTCAGTGGACGCGACTTTATCGCCACTGTTGACCGAGCACGAGAGGAGGAAGGCGACGAGCCGATGGACCGTGAGCTCGGTGATGCGCCGGCGCGCGGCAGGACAGTAGAGGAGAAGACGCTGGACGGGTACGGCTTTATCACTGGCGATCTGTTGTCCGTGTCGATCCATGTGCCCGAGCCACGGGCACCAGCACCAACCAACGGTGCGGCATCGAACGGCAAGCCTGCAGGGCGGTTTGGCGGCCGGGGTGAGCGCGAGCGCGACGCACCACCCCACACGCGCGCTGATGGCGCCTGGGGCCGTGCTGGCGCTGCGCTAGCCCAGGCCGACCGCGAGCGTGACCGCGGCAGTGGCAGTTGGCGTGGTGGCGGTGGAGGTGGGGGAGGTGGTGGACGAGGTGGCGGTGCGCGTGCTGGCGGCGCAAGGCGTCCCAGTCCTGACTGGGGAGGAGGAGGCCGAGGACGAAGCCGGAGCGCGAGTCCTGCTCGTCGTGAAAGCTGGTCGTCTCGCCGATAGATTGATGCATGCATGGGCTATGAGATGGGTTAGGCGTGGTTTATCCCACCCATCGTCTCATGATGACTCAGGGCCCAAAGACCCAGACGTCATGTTTTGGGTCAACAGGGAATGCTGACTGACGGAATCAAATTTGGCTCTGTCCCTCACACGCGCGCGGGGCGATCTCTCTCTGACAGCGACGCCATCGCCTCGTCCGTCTCACCCCCTTTAGGTCCCCCCTTGCCGTCGTGCCCCAATTGCCTGTCATCGTCCACTACACGTCAACATTCAACACTTGACACACTCCCATCGCCTCTTCTTGACACCTACAGCCCTCACTCTACCCACAGAGGCATCAAGTACACGCTAGGAGCACACCCCGGCGACCCAAGACACCGTCAGAGCCTTGGCCCCGCCACCCGCGACTGATAGACGCGCGACCCGTGCCCCCCGGCTCCCCCCCGTCAACTCCGCATCTCTCCTCCCGCCAGTCATCGCAAACTCGTCTGACTAGATCGCTCTCCATTCCCGCTCACAACAACCTACCTACACATCGCATTTGCATACTCCTTCTCATAACCCATTCATCATGTCGTGGAAGCTCGGAAAGAGTAGGTCGCACGCGCAGCTGCCAAGAAGGACGCCGAGTTGCTGACGCATCGCCTCCTCCTGCGCCATCGGTATCCTCTGCCTTCTCTTTCACGCCCCGCCTACGTCCACTCCACCACCACAGAGTTCAAGGACTCGGGATTGCTGAAATCCCACAACACGCCGTCGCCGGCCGACAACTCGCGCTCCACGACGCCGACGCCAGGAAACCCTCACCCGGGAGAGTCGACACCGATCCTCAGCCCGCCCGTGGCCCGCAGCGGTATCCTCCGTATCCGCGTGACTGCAGGCAAGGGCCTCAGCCTCCCCCAAGGCGGTGAGTTGTGCGGGTTGGTGCAATTGGGCCGTGGGGGGATTGTTTGTGAGGGGGAAGCTCCCCCCTCGCGTCCGCCCCCCTCGGCACAGCGCCATGCCGGCGCACTGACGCTGACGCCCGCAGTCCCCGTGCCCCCTCCGGTCCAGACTGCTCTGCAGCAGCACCCCACGTCGGCGTTAAGCGCATCGCTGTCGTCGTCGCCCCGCGTCACGACCAGCAACCGCGCCGGACCCAATCGCGACAGTCTGCAGCGCAAGCAGTTGTGGTGGCTCCCGTACGTGGTCCTCGAGTTCGACAAGAATGAAGTGCTCGTCGACGCGCTGGGAGGTGATCTCGCCAACCCCGTATGGATGTACAGCGCAACTTTCGACGTTAGTCGTATCTCGGAGATTGGTATCAGCGCGTACCTTCGTTCCTCGGCGCCTCGTGCGGGCAGCGACGCCTCGGCCGACATGGGCAATGCGGATCTGTCGCTTGGCAGCCTGCGTTTCACTCCCGACCTCGAGACGAACCGTCTGACAGACGAGTGGATCCCGTTGCAGAGCGGCTCTGGTGCGCTACACATCCAGGTGTCCTTCAAGCCTGCCCTCGGCCAGCCCCTGACGATTGACTCGTTCGAGCTCCTCAAGGTCATTGGCAAGGGCTCGTTCGGCAAGGTCATGCAGGTGCGAAAGCGAGACACGCTCCGTATCTACGCGCTCAAGACGATTCGCAAGGCGCACATTGTGTCGAGGTCGGAAGTGACGCATACGCTGGCCGAGCGCACTGTCCTGGCCCAGGTCAATAACCCATTCATTGTGCCTCTCAAGTTTTCGTTCCAGAGCAAGGAGAAGCTGTACCTGGTCCTGGCGTTTGTTAACGGTGGCGAGCTGTTCCACCACCTGCAACGTGAGGGCAAGTTCAACGAGACGCGCTCGCGCTTCTACGCCGCCGAGCTGCTGCTGGCCCTCGAGCACCTGCACGGCTTCAACGTTGTCTACCGTGACCTCAAGCCGGAGAACATTCTCCTCGACTACACTGGCCACATTGCGCTCTGTGACTTCGGCCTCTGCAAGCTCAACATGAGCGCCGATGACACCACCAACACGTTCTGCGGAACGCCAGAGTACCTTGCACCCGAGCTTCTGTCCGGCCACGGCTACACAAAATGTGTCGACTGGTGGACGCTGGGTGTGCTGCTCTACGAGATGGTAAGGATGCAATGTGCCGTGACTGTTTACTAACCCCACTCCAGCTCACAGGCCTCCCTCCGTTCTACGATGAGAACACGAACGAGATGTACCGCAAGATTCTGTCCGACCCTCTGCGTTTCCCCGATGAGGTCGGCACCGAGGCCCGTTCGCTCTTGACCCGTCTGCTTGACCGTGACCCCAGCCGGCGATTGGGTGTCAACGGTGCGCAGGAGATCAAGGACCACCCCTTCTTTGCGCGCCACATCGACTTTAAGAAGCTGTTGCAGAAGAAGATTCCTCCGCCATTCAAGCCTGCAGTTGCGAGCGCGATTGACACGAGCAACTTTGACGAGGAGTTTACGAGCGAGGTGCCGCAGGACTCGGTGGTTGCCGACTCGCACCTGTCGCAGACGGTACAGCAGCAGTTGTGAGTGTGGCACGAGCGGCTCCATCCACCGCACGCAGTCACTGACTCCCACAGCGAGGGCTTCTCGTGGAGCGTGTCGCCCCTCGGCGAGAGCGTCGGCCGGTATTAAACACCGATGCTGGCCAGCCCATCACCCACGGCGCGCCACGCGCGCCGACTATACATGAGTTCTAGAATCCCATCACGCGCCGGTACATGGCGTCTGGCGTCTGCGTTGCAGTGAGATGTATTCTGTCGCATCGTACTAGCAGGGATTGGTATGAAGGGGGATAGTGTTGGGTTGACACAAGTCACCATAGGATATCCGCTGACCACACAAAAACGTCCTTTCACAACATTTCATTACACAACAATCTACTCGAGGTCGGCAATCTTAAACTCGAGGCGCTTGCCCCTGATCTTGCCAGCCTTGAGCTCGGCCAAGCCGGCCACAATGTCCTCCAACCCGCCGCGGACATCGCCAGCGGGCGCCTTGATGCCCTTGGCAATAAGCCCTGGGGTCTCCTTGTAGGCCTGCACGCCAAACTCGTAGTCGGTCTCGTTGCGCGGCCAGATACTCGAGGGGACCTTGCGTCCGCCAAAGTCAAACTCCTCCCCGAGCATGGTGAACACGAGCGTAAAGTTGACCTTGACCTCCTTGCGCGAGTAGCGGATCGTCTGGTCAAAGTACTCGAGGGCGATGTTGAGCGTGCCGCCCAGCACGCCGAACGCTTTCAGACAGAACCGCACGCTGTCGTCGTTGGCGATCGTGTCGAACCCGATCGACACGCCGCCGCCCGTCACGTCGTGGATGGCGTCGAGCGCCTCCTCGGGGAAGTTGTAGTCGAACACGTGGTCCGCGCCTGCGTGCTTCACGATGTCCGACGTCGCAGGACTAGCGAGCGCGATGACCTCGTAGCCGAGGAGCTTGGCGAGCTGGATCGTGAACAGCCCGACGGACGTCGAGCCGCCGTACACGAGGTACTAGTGGGCGTCAGCGCTGCTTAGTTGCCAAACGTACGTGTCCGCGCGCCTTCTTGAGCGGGAACCCGTTCCCCTGGCTCTGCAGGATGACCTGCAGCGCGAACGCCCACGGGATGCCAAACCTGCCCGCGTCGGCGAGGCTGTAGTCCGCCGGCAGCTCCCACACGAGGGTCGCGCGCGTGACGAGATACTCTGCGAACGCGCCCTTGTCGAGGTACGGCCCGCCGTACACGAAGCCCGCGACGCGGGTGCCCTTTGGCAGCGCGCCGGCGACGACTAGCCCGGAGAAGTCGCACCCGAGGATCGCGTTGGGCGGCGAGCGCGTGTCGATGTAGTAGTTGTCGCCTGCTTGCTGGGGTCGTGAGCAAGGAAGGGAAGTGGAGAGGGGAGGGGACCCCGCACTCACGGCACTCGCATACGCCACCTTGACGAGGATGTCGCCGTCCTTGAGCGCCGGCACGGGCACGTCCTTGACGACCGCGCCGTCCTCGGTCTCGTTGCACACGAGCGCCTTCATCGTAGTGGGGAGGGACATGGTTGCGGTGGATGTAGCTGGGATGATGTGGGTGAGAGATGCACTAGGCCTCGTTATAAGCGAACGAGTCTCCATCGGTGTTCATGAGAGCAACTAACCCCCACCTTGACGTCATGCCCCCCTCCCACCCGCCGGACCCGAGATATCCCCCGCCCACGCCTCATCCACTGCCACACTCCTGAGGTTCTGACAAAGTCTTCTCGCGCAAAAGTGGCACGATAACGCGCCGAGCTCTGGAATCGCAAGGGCAGCATGCGATACCCCGCCGCTACTGCCGCCGGGACCGGCGCGGCATTCCGAAGCGGCGCAGCTGATGAGGTGATTGCACGGATCTTCCGAATGCCACTGTGGTGGTCCTCTCACCTCACCCACCCACTTCCTCCACTCTACCTCCACTGCCCGGCACCGGCGGCGCGTCGCCACCTCCGACGCCGCGCCGCACCTTCGCACCGCCGAGCTTCGCCCCCTCCTCCCCCTCCACCCCTACCTTACACACATGCCAACAGGATACATGGAATGCCAATGCAGAGTCTACGTCGTATGTCTACCACCCTTGCCCCCACGTGACCGTCTTCGCGTTTGCTTGTGCTTGACGCTGGCGTTCGCGCTCTTCCTCCGCCTTCTTGCGCACCTCTTGCTCCTTTGCCCTCCTACTCGTTAGTCTGCCAGACACCCGCTCTCACTTCTTTGCCTCGAGTTCAGGGACTCCCTGGCGGATAACGTCGACGTCAAACACCGCGTCGCTTGCGAGCTCGCTCAACTTTGACAGGGCTTGCTGCTGCTGGTCGAGGACGAGGGCAATCTCATTGAGCAACCTCTCGTCGCTCGCCCACGACACACTCTCCGCTCCGCGGGCACGACGCTGCCTGCGCAGCTCTTCAATCGCGCCCCACAGCTCGTTCACCTGGCCCATCATCCGTCCACGAGATGCCGCCTGGTGGCGTGGCTGGTTGAGACCAACAGTGCCGCTGCGCTGACCCGGCTTGACGCGGCCGTCGAGTTCATCCTTGACGTTTTCAAGTGTCGTCTTCATCTCGGCCTCTTCTGGCCGGAAGGCGCTTGACTGGACCGGGGCGAACGATGGTGACTTGGCGGCGAGGTGCATCAGCCGTTGCTGGAGCTGTCCGAGGTTGGCTTGCAAAGAGGCGAGGCGAACAGACGAGTCGAGCGACGCTTTCCGTGACAGCTCGGCCAGCGCCGCGTTGATCTCCTTGATCTTCTGCTGGTGCACAGCGGCGAGCTGCTCCTGGGCCTGAACACGCTTCTTAACGTCGCCGAACCCGGTCGCAAGTACTGGAACGAGGCTGGGGGTGTAAGGAAAAGCCACAATGGTTTCAACTCACTTCTGAGGATCCGGGTTATCCCGCACAGCGCGCGCCCACTTGGTGTCGTCGGTGGCTCCCGCTGGTCGACCGTAGAACTGCGAGTGTCCCGGCTCGACGACATTGTAGAAGAAGTACTTGAAGCGGCAATCTGGCGAAGACTCGTCCCATGCCTTGGCGATCGAGACAATGCGCTGGGCGAGATCCTCCTCCTTGAGAGCCTGGTTGATGGACGTTGCGAGGGGCGCAGTAGTGCCGTTGAACACCGACTGCTGCTGCTGGGGAGCACCAAACACGCTACCCTGGGCCTGGGGCTGGGCTGTTGAGCCGAACAAGCCGGAAGCAGGCTGCTGGTTCGTCGAGCCGAACAGGCCTCCCTGCTGTGCTGGCTGCTGTGCCGTCGATCCAAACAGTCCCGATCCTGCTGGCTTCGCTCCAAAGATGCTTCCTCCGGCCGGCTGCTGTGTTGTCGATGCCTGGCCAAACAATCCACCACCGGCCGCAGGCTGCTGTTGCTGCTGCTGCTGGCCAAACAGTCCACCCGTCGCCGCGGGCTGTGCCGTCGAGTTCGTCGAGCCGAATAATCCACCCGCAGGCTTCGCCTGCCCGAAGAGACCTCCTGTCGCTGGCTGCTGCTGCTGTTGCTGGCCGAACAATCCGCCAGCGGGCTGCTGCTGCTGTTGTTGTTGCTGTCCGAACAATCCTCCGGTCTGCGCAGGCTGCTGTTGTTGCTGGCCAAACAATCCTCCGGTAGCAGGCTGCTGTGTCTGCTGCTGCCCAAAGAGTCCTCCAGTAGCAGCAGGCTGCTGCTGCTGCTGTTGCTGCTGCTGCTGACCGAACCCTCCAAATCCAGTCGCAGCCGCGGGTGTGCTGGTCGATGCCTGTCCAAACAGCCCTGTTGTTGCCGGCTTCGCAGCACCAAACAGGCCCGTGCTGCCGCTAGCTGGGGCCGCCGAAGCTGAGCCAAACAAGCCCGAGCCTGCTGGCTGAGCGTTTGTGGAAGCGGCTCCAAAGCCGCCACCGAAGCCAGAGGTTGAGCTGGATGCGGCGGCCGTGTCTGGGGCGTGTGTGTGAGCGCTTCCTCGCGTCACATTGACATCAACATTGCAACTCACTGCCGAAGAGGGACGACTGCTGTGGCTGCGCTGGCTGGGCAGCTGCGCCTCCTGCTCTGTCAGCTGCGTCACGCTGGATATCGCCCCAGCCAACTTACCGAACGAGAAGGCCATGGTTGATGTGCTTGTTCCAAGTGGAACTCGCGTTGTTGTTGTTGTCCAAAAGTTGTTGCTCGTCATCGATCATTGTAACCACCACATGAACGCCCAGAGTGACGGCGATATCGTCGGAGAAAGCCAAGTGGCACTCGCCGCTCAGCTTGTTTCAAGGTTCATCACCACGACCTTCAACGAGCACTTCGTCAACAATTACTCGCATTCATCCATTCGTGTCAATCCACCAAACATCAGCAACGACAGTCTTGAACCGCTCAGTACATAGACCGAAGCGACGACACTGCGAGGAAACTTTTGAAAAGCGCTACCTTTGAGCGTCACACCAACTCCACCATGGCCGAGTCGACAGAACGCAAGTCGCGTTGGGACAACCCCGCTGAGGAGCCGGCACCCGGCGTGTCGGCCGACGCTGCTGCCCAGGCAGCTGCCATCGCCGCCAAGATCGCTGCGTCTCTCCGCCCCACCGGCTCTTCCGGCACCGAGCTCGTGAAGCGCGCCGCCGCCGAGGGCGATTTTGTCAAGGACATTGAGATCAACGACTTGCGTAACCGTTACACCCTCACCAAGGCGTCGACGCAGAAGCAGGTGGGTAGAACCTCTGGACGGTATGTCTAACCCATGCAGATTCAGGACGAGACTGGCGCGTCCATCGAGACCAAGGGTATCTGGGCTCCCGACCGCACGCGCATGCCTCCCGGAGAGATGCCATTGTACCTCCACATTGTCGCCAAGTCGCAGATTATCCTCGACGCGGCGGTGCGCGAGGTCAACAAGCTCATCGACCAGGAGCTCGCCCCGCTGATCGAGGAGCGTACGCTCATTGCCCGTGCACGCGCAACCGGTGCCCCACTACCTCCCGGAGCTCTGCAGGGCCCTCAGCGCCAGAAGTGGCCCGAAGAGAAGCTCTTCATCAACCTCGAGCCTTTGAGAAACTTCAACGTCAGGGCGAAGGTTGTCGGCCCAGGTGTAGGTTTGATGGGGTGTCCTCAGGCGAACGTCAGCTGACGGACGCAGGGTATGTTCGTGAAGTACATCCAGGCCGAGACCGGTGCCCGTGTCCAGATCAAGGGACGGGGATCCGGCTTCCTCGAGAACGAGACTGGCAGGGAATCAGACGACCCCATGCACATCAGCGTTGTGTGAGTTGCCTGCTGTAGCTTGCAAATCTCAGCTGACAGAACCAGTGCCCCAAGAGATGACCAGATTGAGCGTGCCAAGACATTGGCAGAGGACCTGCTGGTCGTCCTCCGCATCGAGTACGAGAAGGCGAGGACTGGTGGTGGTGGCGGTGGTGGTGGTGGTGGCTACGGCGGCGGTGGTTACGGTGGTGGCGGCGGCTACGGCCAGGGCGACCAGTACGGCGGATACGTGAGTGGTACTTTGTGTCTCTTGTCGACCACTGCTAATGGACAGGACCAGCAGGCACAGGGAGCCGCTGCCCCAGCAGGTGGTGCCGAGGCCAACCCCGGTGCGGCACCAGCAGACGCCAGCAATGCCGAGGCCTGGGCACAGTATGCCCAGTACTGGGCCGCCTACGGCTACGACGTCAACGACCCGCAGTGTGAGTTAGCTCGCGTGTTCCGGGACTTCAGCTGACACACCACAGTCCAGGCATGGCAGGCTTCGCTCCAGCAGGGTGGAGGTGCTCAGCAGTAGACGTTGTAGTCGATGTAGCCATAGGGAGGCTGGGCTCAGGCGAGAGTGCTCAGCAGACAGCACAGTGTATGCTCTTCATGCACATCATATCAGATCACGGGTTGCATAAAGTCCATTTCAACGGCTAGATGTGCAGCGAAGCACGACGAGGGACGAGACTGACGCGAGACGCGGCTCTACCCCTCTACAAGTCAGAGACTCGTCGAACTACGGCGCGAACAAAGTTCCTCATTCTAGCATTCGTTTTCTTCACTTCACCCCGTGGGAGATCGGGGTGTAGTGTACACACGCAATGCGGGGTGGGAGGTGGGTGGAGGGAGGGGGGGCTGAAAGGACGAGCAGGAGGTCTTTAGTGTTTGCGGTCGATTTCTCGGGTCAGTACATTCTAGGCGACGTTCTCGGCTGGTGCGTGCATGAAGCAGTCGATAGTGAGAGATAGAGAGCGACAAAGACAAAGAAAGAAACACTGTCGTCGTCGAAAAAAAGTCAGGCTTGGTGCATGTCGGTGCGAGCCAAGCAGTGATAACCTCCACCCTTCAAAATCCCACGTCATTCGACCCCGCTCGTTGAGATTTCTGAACTCCAGTCCACCACCCAGCGAGTGATGCAACTTAGAAATTTGTTGACGTCGAAGACCATATCGCAAGCAGCAAGCACGTAGGACCAACATGTCCGACAGCGCTGCGATGCAGCTCGACGACGATGCGGGGTGGGTCCTGACGGCCGTGCGCCCCGGTGGTATCGCTGACCAGCCTCGCAGCCCACGCCGGCCCCCATCGCCCCTCCATCTCGACCTCGGCACTCGCGCGACACTACTGCGCGCCGACCTGCCGGGAATCCCCATGCCCGCTGTTGACTCGTTCGCGGCTGGCACCCCAACCTCCCCAGCCACACTGCTCGCCGAGCTCTCGGCTCTGGCATCAAACGAGGCGCTCGCCGGCCCCGTGGCACGGCGCTTCGCGCCACTCCTCCTCGATATCCTCGCGCGCTGGCTCGACGCCCCAGCAAGCGAGGAGCGGCTCGCGGTGCTCGCGTCGCTGGCAGAGCCTAGGCCCGACCTTTGGCCGTGAGTGTTGTGCTGGGCCGCGTGCTGACGGAAGGCTCATCTCGGCGTACGTCGCATCGCACTTCGCCACTCCGCTGCCACTCGACTCGGACGACGCTGCGCGCACCCAGCGCGTCCTGCTCGCGTGCTGGCGACTGCTGACCGCCGACCCTGCGCTCGCTGCGCGCGCCGACTGGCCGACAGCGCCGTTCCATGCCCTCCGGGCCCATGCCGATGCCGGTGTCCGCCTGCTTGCCGTGCTCGTGCTCGCCAAGATCCGCGGATGGAGCGAGGCGGAGCGGCAGGAGAAGGAGCGCGAGTCGCTTGGAGAGACCGACGCGCCGGTCGTGCTGGGATACTCGCTTGCCGACGGCGCGGCGCTGCCTACCGTCGTGGACGGCTGGGTGCTCCCTGTTATCGAGGCACGGAGAGTAGCGTCCTACAGGGCCGACTGGGCCACTGTTGGCGAGGCCGACTCTGTGGCCGTCAGCGTCGACGACCTCACACCGCGCACCGTGGTTATCGGCGACCACCTCTTCCTCCGGCACTCGGCACCGACGCCCGCGTCGCCGACATTAATCCACGTCGCGACGGCCGCGATGAACGCTGCCAATGAGGCTATCGCGCCCCGCCTTGAGCGTGGCCTCCCGGTCCTCATCTCCGCTCCACCATCAGCAGGAAAGACGCACATTGTGCAGCACTTATCGGCGCAGCTGTACCCCTCTCACCTGGCCACCAGTCGCATTCTGACGATCCCGCTTGCCGACACCACAATCGACGTCAAGAGCCTCATTGGCACATACATTTCCTCGCCCACGAAGCCGGGTACCTTTGAGTGGATGGAGGGTGCGCTCGCCAAGGCGGTGCGTGCCGGCCGCTGGGTCGTTTTTGAGGACATCGACAAGGCCAGCCTCGAGATGCTGGTCACGATTTCAGGCTTGACCAAATCGCTGCATGTCGGCCGTGTTGGCCGCCGTGCGACCCTCGCCGTTCCGGGCCGCGATGAGATCGAGGCGGGCGACGGGTTCGCCGTGTTCGCTACTCGTACTGTCAGGCCTGACGCACCCACTCCGCCAACGTTCTTCGGCCACCAGGACTTTGTGGAGATCCCGCTGGACTCACCTTCTGACGAGGACATTTTGGCCATTCTGACCGCCCAGTTTGGTCGCCTCCCTTCGTCGGTGGCCTCGGCCCTCGTCGCCATCTGGCGCGACCTCCGTCCGCTGTCCAAAACCTCGGGCCAGGTCAAGGCGCGTGACATCGGCCTCCGCGACCTCGAGAAGTGGTGCGCGCGTGTCGAGCGCGGTCTGCCGCCTGCTGCATCCCTCGCCGCATTGGAAGCTTCGGGTGCTGGCGCGTTTGCCAACTCGGTCTTCCAGGACGAGGTGGTGCTTGAAGCGGCAGACATCTTCATTGCGTCGCTCGATAACCGCAAGGGCTCTGCCGAGAAGGAGAGCAAGATGCTTGCGGTTATCGCTGCCGGTGTCGGTATGGACGAGGAGCGCGCCGTGTCGCTCGTTGCGAGCCGCCGCCCGCGTCTTGAGGCGGAAAAGGGTGCTTCCCAGATTCATGTCGGACGCTACACCATCGACGCGCTGGTCGGCAAGAAGCGCCGTGTGGTGTCAGACGACTCGCGGCCCTACGCTCTCACTCGCCCGTCGCTCGTCACGCTCGAGCGCATCGCTGCGGCGGTCGCGCTCGCTGAGCCGACCCTCCTCGTCGGTGAAACCGGTACTGGTAAGACGACGTCGGTGCAGCACCTAGCAACGCTCGTCGGCAAGCCCATGACCGCTTTGAACCTGTCCACCCAGACCGAGACGTCCGACCTTGTCGGCGGTTTCAAGCCAATCGACGCGGCGTCGGCGGCGCGTACCCTTCACACGCGCTGGCAGAAGCTCTTCACCGAGACCTTCAGCATCGGCAAGGCCCAGAACGGCACCTATCTCGAAGTGGCTGCCAAGGCCCTTTCTGCGCGCAAGTGGGGACGCTGTGCCGACCTTTGGGCAACGTCCGCCCGTCGCGCAGTGGACAAGCTCGCCAAGACCAAGGCGGAGACGCCTGAGCTTGACTCTGCTGACCCGCGGAAACGGCGCAAGGTCGCTGACAAGGCTGCACGCGCTGCCGTCCTGTGGCAAGCACTCCTCGTCGACATTGCCGACTTTGACCTCCACCACGTCAAGATGAAGTCCAAGCTCGTGTTCTCCTTCGTCGAGGGTCCGCTTGTCAAGGCCCTCAAGAATGGCGAATGGATCCTGCTCGACGAGGTCAACCTCGCATCGCAGGAGACCCTCGAAGCCATCGCCACGATCCTCGAGGCCTCCACCGCGTCCCTCGTCCTCACCGAGCGTGGTGACGTTGAACCCATCCCCCGCCACCCCGACTTCCGCCTCTTTGCATGCATGAACCCCGCGACTGACGTTGGCAAGAAAGACCTCCCTCCTGGCCTCCGTTCTAGGTTCACCGAGCTCTACGTCCCTCCTCCTGATGACGACCGCGAGGCGCTCATCGCCATCGTGGAGGGATACCTTGGCGATGCGGCAGCCGGTGACCGCGCCGTTATCCTCGACGTTGTGGAGCTCTACACCACGCTCAAGCGCCTCTCGGCGACCAAGGAAATTGTCGACGGTTCCAACGCTGCCCCGCACTACAGCATGCGAACGCTCGCGCGTTCGCTCATGTTTGCAGTTCAGTCGGCGCCCATCTTCGGCCTCCGCCGCGGCCTTTGGGAGGGCACTCTCATGGCGTTCACGATGTCCCTTGACGCCGAGTCATCGCGGAAGGCCAAGGAGGTGCTGGAAAAGTACATCCTCGGGCCCATGAAGAACGCTCGTGCCGTCCTGGCCCAGGTGCCTACCCTCCCTCCTGGACTCGACGCCGACGACTATGTCCGTTTCGGCGCTTTCTGGCTCAAGCGAGGACCATTGCCGCCGGCCGGCGAGTCACGGTACATTATCACGCCGTCCGTGCAGGCCAAGCTCTCGGACCTTGCCCGTGTCATCCTGACCAAGCGGTACCCCGTGCTCATCCAGGGTCCCACCTCTGCTGGTAAGACCTCTGCTGTCGAGTTCCTTGCGCGCCAAACGGGCCACAGGTTTGTGCGTATCAACAACCACGAGCACACGGACATTCAGGAGTACCTCGGCACCTATGTCACCGACCCCCAGACGGGCAACCTCGTCTTCCAGGAGGGTTTGCTTGTCACTGCTGTCAGGCAGGGCCACTGGATCGTCCTTGACGAGTTGAACCTCGCCCCGACCGATGTCCTTGAGGCTCTCAACCGTCTCCTTGACGACAACCGCGAGCTGGTTATCCCCGAGACGCAGGAGGTGATCAAGCCCCACCCAAACTTCATCCTCTTTGCCACGCAGAACCCTCCGGGTCTGTACGCCGGCCGCAAGGTCCTTTCGCGTGCCTTCCGAAACCGTTTCCTTGAGGTTCACTTTGACGACGTGCCAAAGGACGAGCTCGAGACAATCTTGTGCCAGCGCTGTGCGATCGCGCCGACGTACGCCAAGAAGATTGTCCAGGTGTTTGAGGAGCTCCGTCACCGCCGTCAGGCGTCGCGTGTCTTTGAGTCCAAGTCCTCATTCGCAACCCTGCGTGACCTCTTCCGATGGGCCGAGCGTGGCGCCGTCGGATACGAGCAGCTCGCCAACGATGGCTACATGCTTCTTGCGGAGCGCGCCCGTGCCGACGAGGACAAGGTCGTCATCCAGGAGGTCATTGAAAAGATCATGAAGGTCAAGATCGACGTCGACAACATGTACCAGCTTTTCGGCAACGACAACATCTTCTCCCGCCTGCCCTTCAAGGAGGTGCCCAAGAGTGGCATGGTGTGGACCCGCGCCATGCAGCGTCTGTTCACGCTTGTCGCCACGGCATCGGCGCACGACGAGCCGGTTCTGCTCGTCGGTGAGACGGGTTGTGGTAAGACGTCGGTGTGCGAGGTCCTCGCCGCTGCGTTTGGCCAGAAGCTTGTCGGCATCAACTGTCACCAGAACATGGAGACTGCGGATCTGCTCGGTAGCCAGCGTCCGGTGCGAAACAGGCTCGAACGTCGCGCCAAGGTCGTCGCTCGTCTCAGCGAGCTGACCACTGTCGACCCGGCCGCTACCGATGATGACCTGGCTGCCCTGTGCTCTCAGCTTCTCAAGACTGAGGGTGTTGACCGTGCCACCGTCCTGGACATCCAGCGCGAGATCAAGAAGTTCTCAGCGCTGTTCGAATGGGTTGACGGCCCACTCATCCACGCCATGACCGACGGCGACTTGCTCCTTCTCGACGAGGTCTCGCTCGCCGACGACTCGGTGCTTGAGCGTCTCAACTCGGTGCTCGAACCAGGACGTACCCTCGTCCTGGCAGAGAAGGGTGGCGTGGACATTGACGAGGCGACCATTGTCGCCAACCCCCGTTTCCATGTCGTCGCGACCATGAACCCCGGTGGAGACTTTGGAAAAAAAGAGCTCTCGCCTGCGCTGCGTAACCGTTTCACCGAGATCTGGGTGCCTGCCCTCGGCAACCGCGAGGACATGCTCCAAATCATCGGCCAGTCGTGGCGCCACGACGCGCTCATCCCCTCCGGACCATTGATCCTCGACTTTATCAACTGGTTTGGCGAGCGCGTTGGCGACTCGAGCGGCTTGGGTCTTCGTGATATCCTTGCCTGGGTCAACTTCTCCAACCAGATGTACGACAGCGGCACTCTGTCCGTCCCCGCTTCGTTCCACCACGGTGGACAGATGGTCATTGTTGATGGTCTCGAGTCGCTTCCTCAGGTCGCTGGCTCGTCGACGGCGACAGTGGCGACGCTCAGGAGGGAGTGCATGGAGGTGCTCACCAAGATGGCGTCTACACTTGGCGACGACACTTCTGCGCCGTCCGACGCCACGTTCGTAGTCACGCCGACTACTGTTTCGATCGGCGGCTTCAGTATTCAGCGCGGCGAGGTCCCCGTCTCGGACACGGCATTCCGCTTTGAAGCCCCCACGACCGCCCTGAACGCCATGCGCGTCCTCCGTGGCTGCCAGCTGCCCAAAGCCATCTTGCTTGAAGGCTCCCCCGGTGTCGGCAAGACCAGCTTGGTCTCCGCCCTGGCCGCTACTGCCGGTGCTACCCTCCAGCGTATCAACTTGTCGGACCAGACTGACCTCATCGACCTTTTCGGCTCCGACTTGCCCGTTGAGGGCGGCGCCGCTGGCGAGTTCCAGTGGCGCGACGCTGCCTTCCTCGACGCCATGCAGAAGGGCGACTGGGTCCTGCTGGACGAGATGAACCTCGCGTCCCAGACCGTGCTTGAAGGTCTCAACGCCGTTCTCGACCACCGTGGAACCGTCTACATCCCCGAACTGGGCCGCTCGTTCGACCGTCACCCAGACTTCCGTGTCTTTGCGGCTCAGAACCCGTTGACACAAGGAGGTGGACGTAAGGGTCTCCCCAAGTCCTTCTTGAACCGTTTTACCAAGGTCTACCTACAGGAGCACACCCCCGAGGACTTGCTCCTCATCTGCCGTGGGCTCAACTCTTCCGCCCCTGTGGAGGTTGTCCAGCAGATGATCACCTTCAACGAGGCGATCCGTGAGGCCACCATGGTGACGCGTACCATTGGTCGCGAGGGGTCGCCCTGGGAGTTCAACCTGCGTGACCTGTTCCGCTGGTTCGGTCTGCTCGCAAAGCGCAACGGTCTCGAGTTGACTGCGCATCCGATCGAGCACCTCCGCACGGTGTACCTCCAGCGCTTCCGCAACCTCGCCGACAGGGCCGCTGTTGCCCGTGTCTTTGAGTCCGTGTTCGAGATGGCGCCAGAGTTTACCCGTCCTGTGCCGTTCGTCGCGCCTTCGTGGCTGCAGATCGGACACGCCGCCGTTCCGCGCGCTCACGCCGCGACGGTCGACCTCGAGATTGCGCCTCACCAGCTTCCTCTCGCCGAGAGCATCTTGAAGACTGTCGAGATGGGCTGGCTGGTCATTCTTGCCGGTGACAATGGCCGTGGCAAGCGTGACCTCGTCCGTGCCATCGCGTCAGCTGCTGGCCGCCCCCTCGGCGAGTTCGCCATGCACCCCGGTGTCGACACGTCCGAGATACTCGGCACATTCGAGCAGCAAGACGCCTTCCGCGTCATCGACCACGCGCTGCAGGCTACCCGCCGCGTGATGGAGAAGGCTGCCGAGGTGCACTCTGCAGCGTCTGCCCGTGTGGCGGAGCTCAAGGCTGCGAGGGAGCGCTGTAACGATCCCCGCCAGCTCGACGCCGTTACTGCACTTGTCGAGTGCGCCTCGAGCATTCTCGGCGAGCTCTCGACCGTTGTCGACACCACCGCAGCGCAGCACGCTGTTGCCGACGTCGCACGCGCGAGCCCCAACGCCTCGGGCTTCGCATGGGTCGACGGCCAGCTCCTCGATGCCATCCGCACCGGTGGTTGGTTCCTGGTCTCGGACGCCAACTTGTGCAGCGCGTCAGTGCTCGACCGTCTCAACTCGCTCTGTGAGATCGACGGTGTCCTCGTCATGAGTGAGAAGGGCTCGGCGTCAGGTGTGCCGGAGGTCATCACGCCGCACCCCAACTTCCGCCTGTTCATGACCTACGACCCACGCCACGGTGAGCTGTCGCGTGCCATGAGGAACCGTGGTGTCGAGCTCTTTGTCGACGCCCCGCCCGAGGCATACGCCGTCAACGTGCCCGCTTCGTTCGCGCTCTCCGAGTCGGCGGTGCTCCGCTCCACGGAGAAGCTTCATGCGTCGTACGTCCCGGAGGTCGCGGCTGCGCCATTTGCCGCCAATCTGGCCGCTCTTCAGAGCCAGGTGGCCCTGCCACTCCTCGCTCGCTTCGCCCACCTCGGCGACGAGAATGATGCCCTCCTGGCCCAGGCAGTGCAGTTCCTCGCCCAGCCCGCCGTGGCTTCGACTTTAGCGTCGTACGCGAACGGCCTCGCAGCGAATGGCATCACCCCGCCACTTGTCGCCGAGCTGCCTTTCGACGCTTCGCTCGACCCGAACGTCGCGCTGCCTGCGCCTTTTGCCCTCTTCCACGCTTTGCAGGTCGCCCTGCGCAACCTCGTTTCCAAGGAGAGCACCGACGCCTGGATCGCAGACACCGCCAACGGCAAGTCGATTCTTGCGCTCTCAGCCCACTCTGCACGCCGCGCGTCCTCGCGTCGCAAGCCCACCGTCGGTGACACGGTGTACCCTTTCCTCACCCTGCTCCGCGACCTCGTCCCCGAGCTCGCGCTGTCGTCCCTCTCCTCGGCCGACCCCGCCGGGCAGTTAGGCGCGACCGAGTCGATTGCTATGCTTCTCAACCTCGTAGAGGAGCACTCCAAGTCGGACACTTTCGACTACTCGTCGATCCAGCTCCTCGCGTCCTGGCTCCAGGACCAACTTGCTCTGCTTCCTGCTTCTATCACCAAGGCGGCTTTTGCCTCGGTTCAGAAGCTTGCCAAGGCCACGCAGTTGACCACTGGTCTCGGCCAGGCGCCGGTCTGGTCGCTCTTCCGTGCCGGTCAACTGTCTACGCAGGACCGCGCCACCCTGGCATCTCTCGTCGCTCGCCTCGACGGTGTGTCTGACCTCAAGCTACGCCTGAACGCCGTTTACGCCCTGGCTGCTGCTTCCAAGAACCTGACCGAGGAGGTCGTTGCCGAGCTATCCACGCTCATCGACTCCCTTCCTCGTCGCCCCGTTCTCGAGGAGTCAACTGCGAGCGACAAGCCGTGGTCCAATGCCGCTGTCGCTCGAGTCATCGAGCTCGACCTCCTCACCGAGGTGGTTGTTCACAAGACGTCTAACGAGAAGACTCTGGCCCTGCTGGCCGGTTCCACCGACTCACGCCCGGAGGATCTGCTCCAGATCCAGGGTCTGCTCGGCGACGCCTCGACTGGACGCGTTTTCGGCGCCATTGGCGGCTGGCTCCGCCGCCTGTGGCACGAAGGCAGCCCCGGCACGCTCTTCGCACCCGTCGGCCTCGCGTCGTCGCTCCGCTTCAGCGCCATCAAGACAGTTCCAATGGCCCAGATCGCCGTCATGGACGACGCCCTCAACTTCGCCACTCAGAGCACTCTGTGGAGCGCGGGCCGCGACCACGACCGCGTGAACAAGGCGCTCGGTGTGGCGCACGTTCTGCTGCTTGTCATCCTCGGCGCTTTCGGTACCTCTGGTGCCGTGGACGAAGCTGGCAACCCTGTCCTCAGGCGTGACACCGCCCCTACGACCCGGGAGGAGGAGGCGGCCTTCGCCTACCTCCGGGAGTCATTCTCCAACCGCCTTGCTCCCGCCCTCGCTGAGGCTCAGCGTGAGCAGAGCCTCACTGCGGCTGGTCACCTGTGGAACGGACTGTCGAGGTTCATTCTTGACCTCTTTGTTACCAACGTCCCTATCGACCCCGGAGTCAGGCGTGTCCTCCTTGGTGAGGTTGTCGCCTCCCAGCTGGCGCTCGCCGAGGAGGAGCTCGATGTTGTCCGCCAGTCCGAAGACACCCTCAAGGGCGCCAGCGACTCGGAGCGTGCAGATGCTCTGACTGAGCGCATCGCTGCCCTTACGGCCGAGCAGGAAAACCTTGGCCCTACGATCGACCGACCGACCAACGCTGCTCGCCTGGGACACCTGTTCAACGAGGTCTTTTCGTTCCTCGGCGACGTGTTCAGCGACAAGGGTGCTGCTTCGCTCGTTGACGCACTGGCTCAGGACCAGTCCAACGCTGCGGCTCGCGAGGACGCCTTCCAGCTCGCTTCGGGTGCTTTCGTTCAGCGCATCACGGCCAACTACACCGACCTTGAGGACCTGTCGCAGCCTATCGCGACCGCCATCCTCTTCTCCAAGCTCGGTATGCGGTGTCTTGCGCGTGCTCTTGAGCTGCGCAATGCTGCACCCCCGGCGGCTGTCACGCCCATCGTGTCGTTCCCGGCTGTCGCCTCGCTCCCTGTCCTGCAGTCTCTCCCTGTTCCCAAGGGCGATCCCTCGGCGCAGGGTATCCGCACCGACCTGCTCATCACACTCGCGCATGCCCGCGACGCTGTGCAGCCTGAGCAGCGCGTGGCCCACATCCCCGGCCTCGTGAGCGGTCTCGACCGCCTCTACGCCACGTGGAGCGCTATCCGCCTCCGTGAAGCCCAGGAGAAGCAGGAGGAGGAGAGTCTCTACCGTGTCCGCAAGACCGATATCGAAGTGCTCTCCGACGAGGAACTCGAGGAGAAGGAGTTTGCCCAGCTCTTCCCTACTTTCGATGGCGACGACCTCGAGGAAAAGAAGGTTGAAGATGAGGAGGAGCCGGTGCACAAGGGCAAGGCCAAGTTCAACTCGCCGCAGATCTCGGCCTTCCACGCCCTGGTTGTTGGCTCCTTTGGGGCCAAGAACTCGTCTGCGCTCAACAGCACCCTCAAGGCTGCCATTGATGACGTGCTGGCGCTGTTCAAGCCCGACGCATTCAAGGACGACCTTGACGCGAACTCGCTCGCGTTCCAGGTTGCTACGCTGCACCGCCGCCACGCCGACATCAAGACGGCGAGTGCCAAGTCCAACTTCTACTTCTCGCCCAACGAGTTTGAGGTTCGCAAGGCCAACGCCATTCTCGACCGCCTGCGCACACGCCTCGATGAGCTTGTGGCTGAGTGGCCAGACCAGATGGTCCTGCAGCACATTCGCGACCGTGTGCTGCGTATCCTCAACCTCGATGTCCGTAGCCCCATCGCCAAGGTGCTTGCGGCGCTCGAGTCTCTCCTGCTCCACACGGACGACTGGGAGCCGTACGCCAACCGTGACAACTCACTCAAGAACTTCCAGCTCGAGTTCTCGAGCCTCATTGTCGCGTGGCGCCGTCTCGAGCTCGCGTCGTGGGTTCGCCTCCTCGACGACCAGGCCGACCTCTACGTTGTCCCCGACGAGGAGTTCACGCTCCGCCTGTATGGCGCGCTTATTCACGGCACCGTCGGCGCCGAGGATATCGACAAGTACCTTGAGACTGCCCTCCCCGTTGTGTCGCAGTACATCACTCACGCGACCCTCGGCCAGTACGAGTACCGCCTTGGTGTGCTCTCTGCGTTCCAGCGCATGGCGACCGAGCTCGTGTCCGCTGAGGCGACGGGCGCGGCTGCGCTCACCAAGATTGCGAGCCTCCTGCGCAATGTCATCGCGAATGCGCGCCTGTTCGCGCCGAACGTCGCCGAGTCCCTTCAGCGCCAGCGCAAGATTATCGACGGGGCGGTCAAGGACTACGTCAAGCTCGCGAGCTGGAAGGATATCAATGTCTTCGCTCTCAAGGCTAGCGCCCAGAAGTCGCATCGCCAGCTGCACAAGAACATCCGCAAGTTCCGCGAAGTGCTCATGCAGCCCGTCGCGCCGATCATGATGGACATGAACTCGGTCTGTCCACAGGACTCGGCGACGACTGTGGCAGCCGTGCGGACGAACCTGTTTGAAGTCACGCCGCTGAACGCTGCCGCTGTGGCTACGCGTACAGAGGTGCCGCCTGCCGTGCCATCCATCCTTGCCAAGCTGGACGAGACGTTTGCCCGATACACCACGGTTCACACCCGTGCTCGCGAGGCCGTGAACGCTACCGAGTCGGAGCAGCTCGAGTCGATGGCTATCAACATCATCGAGTCGGCCGAGGACCTTCGCAAGGCCACCCCCGCCACTCTCACTAAGGAGAACACCAAGATTGTCAACAACTTGACCAGCCGGAAACGCAAGGCGTTCGCCGACTTGCTCAAGTCGCTCCGCGCCTCGGGCTTCTCGCAGAGCGTGCCTGCCGACAAGCTTGCGCGCCAGCAGTCGACCACTTGGCTGGCTGGTATGCAGGGTCTGGTGGCTACCGACCTGCCTGTGGCGTTCGACATGGCGGCCGTGACCAAGGTTGCCGACTACTCTCACCGCCAGGCGGTTCTCATGACGGCCCTGCGCGCTGCATTCAACGGCCACAGCCCGGACATTGCTTCGCAAGACCTGGCGCGCGGTATCGGCTTTTGCGAGTCGCTGTTCAATGCCGCGCTGGGCGAGCACGTCATCCTCGCTACGCAGCTCGAGCAGCTCAACAAGCTCAACGCCATGCTCCGCCGCCTGCACCACGGTGCGAAGGCCTCGGCCATTGCGGGTGGTGCCGAGCTCCACAGCGCGCTCACGACTGCCGAGCTCGAAGTCGGCCACCTCCACGAGGCGCTCAAGGAGGTCGAGGACGGCGTTCGCCAATTCCGCGAGCTGCAGGGCACCCACGTCGGGACGCACGACCTCGCGTCTGTGCAGGACTTGCGCCTCGAATCGAGCCTTCTGGTGACCGCCCTCGAGGCGGCGCTGTCTTCTAGCCGCGAGGCTGGCTGGTCACTGTTTGGTCACGATGAGGCGACGCTTGTCACTCGCGTGGCTGACCTTGCTCGGCGCGTCTCTGAGGCTGCTGAGGCTCGTGCCACGGCGTCACCTGAACTTCGCCACCTCTTTGCTCCCCTCCGTGATATTGCCCAGGCAATGTCGGCTGCCAAGTCTCTGGACGCCGCCCAGCCGCTGTCTGAGTCTATCTGGAACGATAGTGACTCGCTTCTCCAGGCGCTGCTTGTTGTTGCTCAGTCTATCGACACGACACCACAGGCCGAGGCCAAGGACGATGAGTACCCCCATATCCCAACGTCGCTTTCGCGCCAGGCCAAGTCTGTCGCATCGCTCCGCATTTCGGAGATTGTCGCGCGTGTCAAAGCCTTTGCGTCGACGCTGGCCGGCGAGCTCGACAACCACGAATCGACCGCCGCTCCTGCCGCCCTCGCCCGCGTTCTTCCTTTCGTTGAGACGCTGGCCGAGACGTACGGCGCGGCAGTTGCCGCCCACGTGCAGTCTACCAAGTCAATCTTCAAGCTGAACTATGTGGTCGCCCGCGTCATGCTCGACATTGCGCAGAAGGGCTTCTGCAAGCCGCAGGAAGAGTCCAAGAACGACAAGGACGATGGAGCGGACGGCGAGGTCGAGGGCACTGGTATGGGCTCTGGATCTGGCGACAAGAACGTCAGTGAGGAGATCACGGACGAGAGCCAGGTCGAGGGCCTTCGTGGTGAAGAGGAGGAGGAGCAGGAGAAGGGCGACAACGACGATGATGATGACGACGACGCGGTGTCGATGGAGAACGACTTTGAAGGTGCCCTCGAGGATTCAAAGGAGAAGGACGACGACGACAAGAACGATGACGGCGACGAGGAGGACGACGATCTCGACGAACACGTTGGCGATGTCGACCCGCTCGACCCTGGAGCTGTCGATGAGAAGTTCTGGGAGGGCGAAGAGGAGGAGAAGAAGGAAGAGGAGAGCCGTGAGGATCTCATGAACGAGAAGAACCAGGAGACTGGCGAGTCGGAGCTCTCGGCCAAGGACGGCCAGAAGGAGGACAAGAAGAAGAACAAGGACGAGCCGAAGGAGGAACCCGAGTCCAAGGAAAACGATACCCAGCACGAAGATACCCAGCAACCACAAGGCGAGGACGAGGAGGGCGAGGGCGACGAGTTTGAGGAGCACGACGACGGTGAGATGGACGACGACAACGAGGGACCCGACCAGGCGCCGCAGCAGGACAACGTTGCCGCGCCCGAGGGCGAGAACCTCGACCTTCCAGAGGACCTGGACCTCGGTGACGACGATGACGACAAGATGGACGAAGACAACGACGAGGCTTTCGACGACGACATCAACATGCCAGAGGGAGAGGAGGAGGAGGGGATGGAGCCCGAGGACAACGGCATCACCTCTGACCAGGAGGGCGGCGAGGATGACGAGAATGCTCCGGACGCGACTGGCGCTACGGAGAACGACGCCGACCCTGAGCAGGAGGAGGCCGACACGCAGAACCTCGACATGAGCGCCTCCAACGATGCGACCGCCCAGGAGGCTGCGGCTTCTGGTCGCGGCCAGGGCTCCGCAAACAAGGAGGAGGCTGAGAAGGACGAGGACATGGAGGGCGAGGAGGGCGCTACTGAGGAGCAGGAAGAGGCCGAGGCTGAAGCCGAAGGGTGAGTTGTGAGCTGAAGCTGTTTGCTGACGACCAGTGCTGCGTCCAGCGCGCCCCAGGGTGCAGGCGGTGCCGACGAGGAGGAGGCCTCCGGGCCAACTGACTCGAGCGGCGCCCCTCTGCCTGCCGATCAGAACCAGCCTCAGGAGCGCAGCCTTGGCGACATCATGGAGGAGATCCGACGCCGCCGCGACGAGATTCTTGCCGAGACTGAGCGCGAGGAGGCCTCCGACAACCCTGAGGCTCCTGAGCAGGCGCCGGGCCAGGTCGAGTACATGAACGACGCGGAGCAGGACGACAGCATGCAGGCCCTTGGGCCGGCGCGCGAAGAGCAGCAAAAGCTCGAGGACCTGAAGATTGTCGACGACGAGGAGCAAGCCGAGGAGGGCCCGCAGCCCGGCATGGAGGACGACGAGGACACCACCGCCGTCCAGAACATGCCCCCGCCACACGATACCGAGGCATCCATTCAGCGCGACAAGGAGGAGGTTGCCGACTCTCTCAATGCCGAGAAGGCGCTCACTCAGGCCGAGATTGGCGGTGACGCCCCGACCCACGCTGCCGACGCCATGGATGTCGACGAGGGCGAGGACCTGGCCACCGAGATCAAGCCCGACGTTGAGGACGAGGAGGAGATCGACCTGACCGTTGCCGACCCCGCCGCCGTTGCCGATGTCGAGGACGGCGCCGAGGACAAGTGGCGTCAGTACGCTGCCCTCACCTCCGACCTTTCGTACGCTCTCTGCGAGCAGCTGCGCCTCATCCTGGAGCCCACGCTCGCTACCCGACTCCAGGGCGACTTCCGTACCGGCAAGCGCCTCAACATGCGCAAGATCATCCCGTACATCGCGTCCGAGTACACCAAGGACAAGATCTGGCTGCGTCGCACCAAGCCTTCGAGGCGCGAGTATCAGGTGCTCCTATCGCTCGACGACTCGCGCAGTATGGCCGAGTCGCACTCGGTGCACCTGGCATACCAGACCCTCGCGCTTGTGTCGCAAGCACTCACCAAGCTCGAAGTCGGTCAGGTGTCGATTGCCAAGTTCGGTGAGGGTGTCGACATCCTTCACGACTTTGGCGAGTCCTTCTCGGACGCGGACGGTGCCAAGGTAATGCGTGCGTTCAAGTTTGACCAGCACCGCACCGACGTTGCCGCGCTGGTGGAGCGCACCCTGTCTTACCTCGCCGAGTCGCGGAACAAGCAATCGGCGAGCAGCTCGGCGCCGGACCTGTGGCAGCTGCAGATCATCATCTCGGACGGTGTCTGCCAGGACCACAACAAGCTGCGCACGCTTCTGCGCCGCGCTCTTGAGGAGCGCGTCATGATCGTCTTCCTCATTGTCGACTCTCTGGCCTCGACGACCACGGCGCCGTCCGCACCGACCAGCGGCGCCAGCACCCCCGGTGCGCCGCAGCAGCGCACGTCCATCCTCTCGATGCAGACGGTCAACTACACGAACGTTAACGGCGAGATGCGCCTCGAAATGCAGCGCTACCTCGACACGTTCCCCTTCGAGTTCTACGTCGTTCTCCGCGACGTCGAGGCTCTGCCCGCCGTCCTGTCCGACACCCTGCGACAGTGGATGGCGCGCGTGTCGCAGTCACAAGAGTAAAAGCGGGCATGAGGGCCCAGGAGTAGGAGTAAAAGTACACACTGTACACGTACGCATCGTACACACTGCATTTATCACTTGCATTCATAGAGCATCATTTGGCATTATGCATTTTTGTTTGGTTCGAAGTAGCGATTGGTGGGCGGGAGCAAATGAGCGCCATGAAACGCGACTTTGAAAGACACGCGCGTGGACGCGTCAAACAACATTACGCCGAGTCGGTTGACTTTGTGTTTCTCATCTCATCTCGCCAAACACCACCCGCACAATGGACAACGACTACTACTCGTTGACCGCGGTGCTGGCGGACAACCATGTGGGTGTTCCTTGACCTTCATCGGCACCCGCTGACGACCAGAAACTCGCGTGCACTTTCAGCCAAGATGTGCCCGGAATGGGGCACATGGACGGCTCGACCGAGCCCGACCTGCGCGCGGGCGCGAAGGCCGAGCTGCCCATGTGGCTGGCGAGCTCGCTGTGCTTGAAGTGGGTTGCATGTACTACAAGCGACCCGCAGCTGACGCCGCGCCCCAGCGAACTCACAGAATTCGTCGTCCCCCCGCCGTTCGGGGCACGCGTCAAGGCCGCCCTGAACGCCAGCGCGCCGTCCGTGCGGCTGTCGAGTTTGGTCGGGCAAGGCGGGTGGTGGTACCGCTTTGGCGCGGGCGTCGCGGAGATGTGAGCGGCGTCATGGCTGGTTGGGTGGGTGAGTGCTGACAAGCGCAGATGGGACCGGGGAGATGATTTGCTGGGGACGTTGCTAAGGGTGAGCTGTCGCACGAAGACGATGACTAGACCCAGCTCACGCCCACCCCAGGCATTCATCAAGCGCCTGCCCGCACTACAGGATCTTGCGGCGCACCATGCTTCGTCGGATGTGTCTGTGCCGGAGAGTGGGCCGGGGACGGGGGAGGCGTTCCGCGAGGGCATGGACGCGGACGAGAGAGAATGTGAGTGGAGCGGGGCTGGGGGGAGCAGGGAAGGCTGACGCCTCGCCAGTGTTTCATATCGGCCAGACATCCGGCAGTATGGTCAAGAGCTGGTACGATACCGTGTGGGGCCGGCGGCGGTAGTGTTGTACGAGTGTACGAGCTTGCATAATGTACATGTGACTGACTAGCTGTGGGTGGGGGAGGGAGGGGGAGGTGCTCAAGTCAACCTCTAGCGACCAGGTGGGGTCTACCTCTACGTCCTTGGGCGGGTCACGCCAGGCAGCTCCCACGCGGCAATCGTCTTGCGGCCCTCGTAGTGCGCCACAAAGGCGACCCAGTACGACTCGATGCCGTCCACGAGTCCGGGCTTGCGCGGCACCCAGCCGGTGAGGGAGAGGGCGAGGCTGGGTCGGAGGTTGGCGGCGGTCGCCCAAGTCTGCTCGACAGCTACATCGTGGCGTGAGCTGAGCTCTCTCACTCCCTCTCTCTCTCTCCCATGTTCTCCCACTCACGCATATCTGGCGACGGCGCACGCAGGCGGTATCCCTTTGCGCCCGACACGCGCTGCACGGCGTCGAGGATGTCGACCCAGCGCTCAGACTGGGCGTTGGCGGCTGTGAATGCCTGGCCCTTGAGGAGGGGGCCCTAGAGCACGGTTAGCAGCCGGCAAGGAGGAGACAAGAAGCCGACCCACCCGCTCAGCAACGCGCAGGAACAGCTCGGCCAGATCATCCTGGTGGATCAAGGACAGCCGCGTCTCGGGGTACCCAATCGTCTCGAACTCGGTGCCTGCCTTGCCCGCGTCGTAGGCCGGCGCGAGGAGGAACGGCTCGAGGGTCGCGCCGCTGCGGCCGTAGAGGACACCGGGGCGGATGACGATGCCGTTGACCTTGTCGCCTGGGCGTGGGGGTGAGCGGTGGGGGTCAAGCTGGCGGCGGTGGGAGCTCGCCATGCTCGGCGGCGCTCGGCGGCTGCGCCGCCTCGCCGCCTCGCCTCACTCACTGGCCAAAATCTCCTTCTCCACATCCCACCGCCACGGCGCGTCCTCGGCCACGCTGCCCGTGTAGATGTACGTGATCTTCTGTGCGGGCCCGCCGCGGGTCGCGAGGGCCTCGACGAGGCGGAACGACTTGAGCGGGCCTTCAGCGTCGAACGAGCGGATCGTGTCGATGACTGTGGTGCGTGTGAGTGGGCGGCGGTGGGGTGGCAGTGGAGCGGCCGCGAGAGCGCTGTGGGTGGGTGGGCTCTGTTCCCACACCCACTGGGCAGTCTCGGCTCCCTCGCTGCCTTCGGCAGCTCGGCGCACTCACCAACGTCCACCTCGGACGCAATCTTGCCCCACACGCTATCGCCGCGCTCGGTCGCGAGCGTGACCAGCAGGGGGTGGATCTCGTTCTGCGCGAGCAGCTTGCGCGCAGCCTTGGCGTCACGCGTGGTGCCGTACACGACGTGGCCGGCGCGCGAGAGGGTGAGGGCGACCGGGAGGCCGATAAAGCCTGTGCTGTCAGCTGCGTACGGCTAGCACGACTCACCCGTGGCGCCGAGGACGAGGACCTTCATGGTGCTGTTGTTGTTGTTGTTGTTGTTGTTATGCTCTGAGCTGATATGATAAAGAAGTAATGTCAACTGTGTCGAGTGCACGGGGCGTGGGCGTTGGAT
Source organism: Vanrija pseudolonga (assembly GCF_020906515.1). Taxonomy (NCBI): domain Eukaryota; kingdom Fungi; phylum Basidiomycota; class Tremellomycetes; order Trichosporonales; family Trichosporonaceae; genus Vanrija; species Vanrija pseudolonga. Next base: position 2,020,843 of record NC_085851.1, on the reverse strand, counting down.
CTCTCTCTTTGCTTGGCCAGTGGGGAGGGGAAGAGACGTGCATTTCTCACGACGCCAGTGTCCCCTCTGCGGCTCTTGACGCCTCGGCGCCGTGGCGTCCATCGCCGTTGTCCGCCGCCACTCGGACCCTCTCGGCGCGACTCGGGCACTCTTGGGCCGGTGCCAGCCGGCCAGGCAGGTTGTGCCAAGGTTTCGCCGCCGTCCGCCAAGGGCGTCAGGGTGGGACGCCGTGTTGGTGCGAGGGCTCGCATGCTCACATGCAGCCGGGAGTGGCCGCGAACATGACTGATGCAATGATATGTAGAGTCTGGGAAGAGTGCAGTCGAGATCGGAGATGGAGGGCGAGGATCCGTAATGATCATCTTCAGGTACAGACCACCACTTGCCGCCGGCGATCGAGACCTCGGCCGGATGACTGAGCTCCGCCCAGAACATTCGCATTACACAGTCTACTCTCAATATGAATCTCTCAATGACGTCGCAGCCTTCGCCGTGCCGCTCTGCTCTACCACGCCGACACCTCGGCCTGCGGCTGCGTGTGCGACTCGCGCGGTGGGTCGGGCTTGCGGTACTCGACCTTGTCGACCTTGACCTGGGGTGTGAGCTATGACTCGGAGCAAGAGAGCTCACCTCGCCGTCGACAAGCTGGTAGACGTAGGTGACGATCACAGGGCCCTGCACGTCGAGGAGGGCAAAGGAAGGGGTTGCGTCGCTGGGCGTGTCAGCTTGGTACACCTTGTCGAGAAGTAAGCTACCCACCCATTCAACCCACTCCAGGCGCCGGTCGCAGAGCCAGGGTTGACGAAGAAGCGGCCGTCGAACTCGAATGCCTCGAAGCTGGGGGCGCGGCGTTAGTGAGGACGGTAGCAGCGCCGAGCCCAGGTTGTGGGCAGTTCAAGCCGCACCACTACCCACAACCGGCCACCAGCCAACACCCACCGATGAGTACCACCGCTGACCAGCACGTCGACGTCCATTTGCCGCGCGAGCGCCGCGAGCATCTCCGTGTCGCCGGCCGGCACGATCTGCTGTCCGTGGACGGCGCCTATCCTTAGAGACTGGTGCGGGACCGTGAGGGAGAGGGGGAAGTGCGAGTTCTGCGGTGTGAGCGGGGAAAGACACATGGGGCAGGGAGAGAGGTGTTCGGGGAAGGCAATGCTGGGGGCCGTCGTTGTAGGTTGCTCTTACACAAAGTCGAACCTGCTCTGAACAGTCTCGCAAGACGGAGGATATGAGCCATGGGTGTCGTGTAGAGCACTCTTCACCCAGGCCGCACCCGCCGTCACCTTGCCCCCGACACTGCCCCAGCCCACACCCACTCACATCGTCAAACTCGCCGCGGACCACATGCACCTCCGGCGCAATGGTACGGAGGTAGTCGTACGTCTCCTTGTCGCACACGTTACCGGTGCAGATGATCTGGCCAATCTTGCCTGGGACCTGTAGCGCGCGAGCGTCAGCGCGAGCTCGTCGACTCGTCACCGCCCCAGCGGCGGCAGCACCGGCGCCAGCGCCAGCGCAGCGTAGCCCCACGTACCAGCAGCTTCTTGAACTTTGCCGGCAGGTCATGCGTCAGTGTTGGGATATGCAGGTCGCCAATGACGAGGATGAGGACCATGGTGGGCGGTTGTTGTGGGTGGATGGGTGGGTGGTGGATGGAGAGTTGCAAGTGTGCGCGTCATTGCGTTGGCGTTGGCGGCGGAGATTGGTTTCAGGGAGCAGCAAGGTAGGTGGAGGTGGATGGTTGGTGTGGGTGGCGATTTGGGTGGCACGAGGTGGTGGCACCCACACAGGCGCCCTCTTGCACACCACTGCGCCTGATTGCTCTTGACACTTGCGACTGACCGCGACTGCAAGGCGCAGAGACTGGGGTTAATATGGCCCACTTTGGTCGCAACTCGCCATCCTCATCCACAACCTCTTCCACCACCAACCAAACCACCAAACCAAACAACAATGGCCGGCTCGAGCTCCTCCAACACCTCCACCCCGCGCACCCAGGTAAGTTTCCCTTGTTCGAGTGACACTGACTGCCGACCCAGTCCCGCGCCGCGTGGACCCCCGACGAGGAGAAGATCTGGCGCGAGGCCGCTGAGCGCGTGCTCAAGCGCCACCTGCTTGACGAGGTGCGCCAGACTGGCAAGCTCGGTCATCGCAAGGGCAGCCTCAACGCCCACCTCAAGGCGTTCGTGAGTGGACTTTGGTGGGTGGGGCTAATCGTGACAGCTAAAGCAGATCAACCCCAAGTGAGGCGATCGCGGCGGCTTAGTGCTCGGAGACACCATTGTAGGCGCGATACATATGCCGGGGAAGAGATGAGATGCAGCTGTTGAGTGGGGGACGTCCATGTGCTGGAGCACCTCTTGCGACTCTGCCTGGCCGCTGTACGGCAGCTTCTGCCCCAGAACGGTATCCCCTCGTCAGCACTACCTAGCCTCCACTTGACAACGACTATTGCCCCAAAGGACGTCTCAGGCAATCTCACGCCCAACGCACACACACAGGCGCCCCTCATCTGCGCCTCATACACTGCCGACACCCCCAATCCAGATCCTGGCCCCCTCCCCACCCAGCCATTCTCACACACGCCATCCTCCAGTCAGTGGTATCGTCAGCAGGCATCCCTCGCGACACGGCAGCGTCCACCCCGCCCAGCGAGGGGCATAAGAAAGGCGTCTGGGCGCTCGTCGTGCCCATTAACTCTTCACTCGACTTTCAACCCACACCCCAACGAACCAGTCCACACCATGCCTGCCGTGCGCACCACCAAGACTACCAAGGCCATCAAGTCGAAGGCCAAGCCCAAGGCCACGTCCTCGTCCGATGACAGCGCGTCGTCCTCGACCAGCTCGACCCCCGAGCAGAAGGTACAGTACGGCTGTTTGTTCGATGAGCTCACGCCCAGCCCACCAAGCCCGCCAAGGCCCCCCGCGCGTGGACCCCCGACGAAGAGGCCCACTTCAAGGCCAAGGCCCTCATGATTCTCAAGCGCGACCTCTGGGCCGAGATCAAGGACCACCCGGGTATCAAGGTGCGCCAGTCGAGCGGGGTCAAGGCGCATATCGACGCCATGGTGGGTGCTGTGGAGGGGCGGGCCATGGCTGACGGCAGTTCAAGAAGCTTTGAGCTGCGATACGGGCGGATGGGGGGCACATAGCGTGATGATACTGCCACAATAAGGACGTAGGATATGAATGAGGTTACCGTGCTTCCTATGATGCCTGGCTTGGGGTCCTGCGGCGACAGGTATGGGAGTGGCGCGGTCTAGTGCCACTGACGGACGCCTGGAGTGTGCCATTTGCACGGTGGGCCACTCAGCACTCCGCAGTTGCAGCAAGCAGGATGGCAGATGGCCACACACATCCCGTCATCTCGCAGAGCTCACATCCCCTCGCCCCCCAACACGAAAGGAGTCGACTCACACCACAAGGGGCGCTGTGCGCCATGTCAGGCGCCCACTCGCAATCTCTTCATCTACATACACTGGACCGCCCCCTCCCGCCGAGGCCCGACGATTCTCACGCACGCCGTCATCCAGCAGGCCATGGACAATCCAGGCGACGGCCGCGACAGGCCACCGTCCTCCCCCCTGTTCGGGGGTGTATAACAACGCTTCGTGAGCGCAACAGCTGCACATCACCACTTGACTCGACTTTCATCTTATCGACCACAGTACCGCCCAACCACGCACCATGCCCGCTCCCAAGAACAACACTGCCTCCAACTCGTCGACCGCGTCGGGCAATACCCAGGTAAGGCTTGCACGGTGTTGACGAATTCTAACCACCCGTAGCCTGCCCCGGAGGCTACCACCACCACCACTACCACCGCGGCCGGCACCACCACCACCACCGCCGGCACCGGCGCGGGCACCCGCCCCACCCGCGCCCGTTGGACCGAGGAGGAGGACGCCATCTTCCTCCACGTCCTCCTCGACATTCTCCATCGCGAGATCGACGAGTACCTCGTTGATGAGGCTCTTAACGCGGCCTAGAAGGGCACTGTGAGTTTACTCTCCTTGGGTGTCGCTTACCCCGCCAGGCCAAGCTCTAGGCCGTTCGTCTTTCGTTCTCCTGCAAGGTCCTACACAACAGCCCACCACATGCTGCAGCATATTATTGGAGACGTACGAAATACATGCAATGAGTCGAGGTGCTGGTCTGGCTTGGTTCTGATGCGCTGAAAATCGGACGCGAGGGTCGCAGCGGGGCAGCTGACATGGACCTTGTGTCGTCGTGTGTGGCAATGCCGCCACACACACAACACTTTCCGTAACCTTCGTCACCATCGGTGGCAGCCGCGACATGTCGAAGCTGCACTCACGAGCAAGCAAGCGCATGTCCACAGCCTGCCGAGAGTCGCTCTTACTCTCTCTGCGCACCACAGCTACTGCCGTGCACCGCTGACCTCACTCCCATCCTCGGCGACAAAGGGTCCAATGTCCGTGTGTGTAAGTGTGTGCAGCACACACGCCTCAATCCCACGCCCAGGTCACTGAGTGTGCCCTCCGCCCTGGCTGCACCCCCATCCCATCCCATTCCATCCCAACACGCTCCCCCGTCCAGTGCATCGACTCGCCAGCAGTCGCTCGCAGCGACTCCACCGCGTCCTACCCGCCCAGCGAGAGGCATAAGAGCGGCACGCAAACGCCGACCACGCCCACACGCACTTCAACACACTTTCAACCCATTCACCTCCCAATCAACCAACATCATGCCCGCCGCCCGCACCACCACCAGCACCAAGAAGGCCAAGCCAACCCCGTACGCTCGTGAGGCCACCTCTTCTGGCACCGCTTCGACGTCAACGTCGTCGTCGGCGTCGGCGTCCGCACCATCGGAGAGCGACTACGCCGTGAGTCCTCCCCCAGGCCCGTTCGCTGACGGCAGCCCTCGACCACCAAGTCGGAGACCAAGCCCAAGACCACCAAGCGCGCGCCCCGCGCCTACACCCCCGCCGAAGAGGCCATCTTCAAGGCCCTCGCCCTCGAGACGCTCCACGAACACCTCTGGGCCAAGGTCAAGGCGGACGGCCGGCTCGCGGGGCGCGGGTCGACGGGGATCAAGGCGCATATCAAAGCCGTGGTGGGTGTTGTGTGGGCGCGGGCGAGCTGACGCCAGTTCGGCAAGGCCGACAAGCCATAGGACGCTGCGAGAGATTGGGTGTCGGGGATCTGTCGTACCAGCATGTGATGCACCGAGTTGTCTGAGGCGCTGCTGTGTGGAGTGTGAGGCGCAGATGAAAGATGACGCCGTGTGTGCCATGCACAATTCCAGCGATCCCAGCGACGGCAGGCGATGGCGAGGCGTCCCATCCGCTCTCAGCACGCCCAAATCGACGTGAATCCAACGACAGAACTCACTACCACCCACTCACTCTCACTCTTACCCCACCTCGCACAATGCCGGCCGACCGCACCCCGAAGCCCAACCTTAAGGCCCAGGCCAACTACGCCGCCGTACGCACCCCTTCACGGCACACTACTCACCCATCTTAGTCCAAGCCCAAGTCCAAGCGCACCCCCTGGACCGCGGAGGAAGAGCGCATCTTCGACGAGATCGCCACCGCCCTGCTCAAGAAGGGCATGTGGGCCGCCGTCGTCGCCGACGGCCGCCTCAAGCACCGCGGCGCGAACGGCATTGCGAGCCACGTCGTCGCTAAGGTTGGTGATGCTGCGATGGGGTGCGCTGACGGCAGTTCAAGTAGCGGGTGCGGGCGCAGCGGTCGCCGGCGGAAAGTTGTCGGGCGGTGTGGCCAGTGTGGATCCTTGTGGCTGGTGGTCAGCGGTGGCACCACGGTGGCGCTGCCGTAGCGAGGTCGTCGTGCCCCGTCGATAATTGAGACTGGGATGCACATCTTCGTCATCGCCCACTACTGCACCTCACCTCACTTCACTTCACCGACTCACGATGCCAGCCGACCGCAAGCCCAACGTCCACGCCACCTCGTCATCGCCCAAGGAGGTCAAAGACGAGAAGGCAAGCCCTCTCCCTCCCTCCCTGCCCCGCTAACCCCGCCCTCTGACACCACCCCAGCCCAAGCCGCGCACGCGCAACAGCGAGCAGAAACGCCAGCAGTGGACCCCGGCCGAGGACCGCATCTTCGCCCAGCTCGTGGCCGACGTCGCGCGCCCGCTCCTCTGGGCGGCGGTGCAGGCTGACGGCCGGCTGGCGCACAAGACGAACGGGAGCATCCACAGCCATCTCACGTTGCTTGTGCGTGTTGTCGTGGGCGGGGCTGACGGTAGCTCGGGAAGGGCGCGGGCAAGTGAGCCTCGGCTTGCGGTGGGGACAGGCTGGCTGGGAGCGAGGGGCGGGGGCGGGGGTCATGCCGATGTATTGCGTCGTTGAGTGCCATGTCGTCAGAGTGTCAGTCCCGCCCAAATCTACCGCCCCGACATCACACAACGATGAGGCCGATCGTCGCCTTCGTCATTGCTCACACCACCTCACACCATGCCCGCTGAACGCAAGCCGCGCGTGCACCCCGCCACGTCCTCGTCCACGGACAGCAAGGGCAGCAAGGCCGACAAGGTGAGTGCGCCTGTGCGCACACCGCCGCTGACGTGCAGCCGAAGCAGCGCAAGAAGCCCGAGTTCTGGACGGCCAATGAGGACCGTATCCTCCACGAGCTGCTCGCCGCCATCGCCAAGAAGCAGATCTGGGCCTCCGTCCAAGCCGATGGTCGCCTCGCTCATAAGGGCTGCTCGGGCATCCACATGCGTCTCAAGACCTTGGTCAGTGTGATGTGGGCGCTGCGCCAGCAGCTGACGTTTACCAGCTCGGCAAGGGAGCCACCCTCCCCAAGCCCTGAGCCCGCCCCGCGCGCGAATATGAATACGTGTCATATGCAGTGAGGTCGTCGACATTATAAGGTGGTGATAAGTGCAGTGTCTAGCCGAGGTAGTGCCAGATGAGCCAGAAGGAGAAGATGGTGAAGGTCGCGCCGGCGAAGAAGATCCACGCGTCCTGCTTGCTGCGAGGATGTCAGCGATGCCACCGTAGCGCACTTACGCTCGCTTCTCGACCCAGGCAATCGTCTCGCGCGACAGGCCGAGCGTGTTGGCCGCGTCGAGCAGGCGGCGGCGGGTGCCCTTGAGGATACCGCGCTGCTCGATGAGGTTCTCGAGCACTGCGCGCCCCTGCGCAATGTACTGGTCGATGTTGTTCTCCGACTCCTGGATGAAGCTGTGTTCGCGGAGGGCAAAGTCCTCGCGCTGGTTCGGCTGGAAGAGGTTGGGCGTTCCCCCGCCAAAGGGTGATTCGGAGAAGCCCTGCCCGTTGGGGTTGCGTCGCATCGTCGCTGTCGAGTTTGGTCCGGCGCCCATTGCTGTCGATGATCCGAGCAGTTGATCGCGGTTCTGCGTGTGTCAGCTAGCTTGAAGCATCCCTAGCTCACTCGTTGCTGGCCCTCCGACTTTGCCTTCTCAAATCGCCCCTTGAGGTCCTTGTGCTCCGTCTTGAGCTTGAGGACACGGCTGCACGTGGGTGGGGGAAGCGCGGGTTGCGGGAGCGCAGCGGCGTGAATTGAGGTGAAGCGGGAGGGAGGAGAAGTAGGTGGTGACACGTCGACGAGATGCGTGTCAGCGGCGTTGGCGATGCAGTGGCGAGCGGCGAGCGACAGTGCTCGTGCGCCGCTGCGCGGGCGACTCACGTGTTGGCCTTCTCTCTCGCCGCCGTGTTCATCTCCCTGCGCGCCATCGAGTCATAGTCGTCTACCAAGCGCGAGAGGGCGGAGAGGGTCGTGGTGATCTGGCCTAGGGCGTGTTAGCGAGCTGTCGACATGGTGGGAGGTCGGTGGGGGTGGTATTGGGAGCTTGGGTGCATTGCCGATCGGGTCGCCGTGGAGGGTTGGGTGGACAATGGCGACGACGAGTCAAGTGGTCGCGTACTCACCCTGAATGCTTGGTCCGCCTTCTCCCTGCTCGAAGCGTGCGAGGTCTGCTTGCAGACTTGCGACCTGGCGATTTCCGAGTGCGTTGAGAGAGTTCATTTTGGCGATGGTGTGGGGTGGGTGATGGTAGTGACGACGATGAAAGTGATGGTGGTCAAGTTGACTTCAGTGGTGGTGGAGTTGGCCGTCTGTCGTGTTTCAGTGTGTGAGCGGCAGTGGCCGTCGTGTCGGCATCGAGCGATTTGGGTGGCGGCGGCAATGGGAGGGAAGGCTCAAAAGCAAGCTGCGCCCCCGGTTGCCATCTGTAATGGATTTGGGAAGGTGTTCATTGTCATCACGGAACTCCTCGCTTCAGCGCGCCCTTTGTACTTCATTGTCTCCTCTAGCGCCAGTGTTCGAGCCCCACCAAAGTCTCACGACTTTGTGTTGGTTTCGTCTCGGTGATCATGCTAGTATACGCCCACGTGGCGGCAGACAGGCCGGCAACGGATCAGTCTGGCTAGTATGGCATTGACGCTTCAAGAGGACTGGACGGAAGTAGGCGCGCAGGGCGAGCCGGGTGGACACCGACTTTTTGTCTTGCTTGACGATCAGCATCACGTAGTGATGCGAGATGCGAGGAGACACAGGTGTCGAGGTGTCGTGACAGAACGAGCCATAGATGGCTAGGTCCAGCGCGCGCGACGTGACAAGACAAGATCCCAGCCACCAGTTCCATTCGCCAGCTAGCTCCATCACGCGCAGCGACAACGTGCCAGGCCGACACGTTCTCAGACTCACTGGCTAGATGGCTAACCTCGGCACTGCGGCCCCCCTTTGACCTGCATGCGTTGTGCGTCAGCTTGATGCCTGCCGGGTTCGAGTCTGCATGCTGTATACTCTTTCCTCGTGCCCTCATGCATTTCGTGACCGACCCCGCGCCGCGGTGTCGACGTCTCCGTGTTGAATTCTTGCTGCCCGCCGCCCCCGCCTTTTCCGGTTACGTGCAGCCGGGCGTGAATCTGTTTTTGCGTGCCAGTTACACTCGGTGACCGAGCAACGCCACGCTGATGATTTCAGAAGTCGTCCAGTTGCCACTCAAGGGTCACCACGGCCAGTCAGTCCACTCTCTGTCCTTCTCGTCAACACTCTGCTCCATCTTCCTTTTGCACAACCCACCACGTCACGACTACTACATCGCCCCGTCGCGCACCTCTTCACCCGCCGCCTCTACTTCTCAACAAAGACAGCAGCAGCAAGCATGGCAGACCAGGTGCAGGTCATTGACGAGTACGTCATCGGGCCAGAGTACACGCCCTTCTTCACAAAGCGTGTGAGTACACCAGCCGCAGCAGCAAGCAAGCGATGGTGCGCAGCCCATGTACTAACCCGCCCGCCTCGCAGTGGGTGCCCGTCGCCGAGCCCCGCGCGTACATCGTCTTCGTGCACGGCATGGCCGAGCACATTGGGCGCTACGACCACTTCTTCCGCAAGCTCGCGGCCGCGCCGCACAACCTGCACGTGTTCGCCTACGACCAGCGCGGACACGGCAAGACGTCGTACGACCCCATCACGGAGACGGCGCATGAGGTGGCCCAGTGGAAGGCCGACGGACAGCCGTACAAGCTCGAGAAGAACGCCAAGCGCAAGACGGGCGGCTGGGCAAAGGCGCTGCCGGAGATGGAGTTCTTCATCAAGCGCGAGAGCAACCGCGCAAAGAAGACGAACGGCAAGCTGTTCCTGTACGGCCACTCGATGGTAAGTGGAGCAGCTGGGGTGGTGGGATAGGGGTGAAGCTGCTCTGTACACCGCCGCAGCGGTCACAACACGCGCACCGACCTCGTTGTGATGTACGAAGACTGACATCTCCAGGGCGGCGGCCAGGTCCTCGCGTTTGGGCTCCGCGCGCAGAACCTCATCCAGCCCAAGACGCTCGACCTGCTCTCGGGCATCATCTCGTCGGGCCCGCTGATCCGCCAGACGACCCCCGCCAGCTTCATCCAGGTGGGTGGGAGACGCGTTGCATGACTGACCCGCGCAGGTCAAGGCCGGCTCGATCGCCGCCAACCTGCTGCCCAACATGCTCATGAAGATCCCTCTTGACGTCAAGGTGAGTGGCGTGTACTCGGACGAATCGGGCGTTGCTAACAAGCCGCAGCACTTCACCCACGACGTCGCGCAGCAGGACCTTGCCGCCAATGACCCGTACAACGAGCCCATCGGCTCGCTCCGCGGTCTCAGCGACATGCTCTCGGGCGGCGTGTGGCTTGACTCGCCGGCAGCGTGGAACGGGTGGCAGAAGCACCTCCCCCTGCTGCTCTACCACGGCGGCGACGACCCGATCACGGACCCCAAGGCGACGGCGCGCTTCGGCGACAAGGTCGTCGCGGACGACAAGACGACGAAGATCTGGGAGGTGGGTCGTGTCACGCAGGATGCTATTGAGTGTGCTAATACCACTAGGGCCTCCTTCACGAGGTGCACAACGAGTCGGAGCCTTTCCGCACCGAGGCGGCCGAGTTTGTCGCCGCCTGGATCGAGGCGCACCTCGACGGCCCTGTCCCTGCTGCCGAGGTGGCCATCGCGTCGCAGGCCGTCTCGGCCGCTGGCGCTGCCGAGGAGAGCGCGCGGTCGAAGCTGTAGCCTGGCATTTTGAGTGTTTGTGGCCAGCTTTAGAATGAGTGGCAGAGTGTGACAGGACGGGGACGTTAGTTCAGGCGAGCATTTCGTGCACGCCGCGCTCGTGCAGCTGCTGCAGTGTCCGTAGCAAGATGACAAAGACTACATTAGGAGCGAGCGTGGTGCTCGGGATGTATATAATAGTACTGCGTGGGGTGGTGGTTTGGGGTGGGTGGGGTGTGGGGTGTGTGATGCGTGTGGGTGTGGGAATGGGTGAGGTGGGTCGGGTTGTGGTGGTCGTGGTCGCGGTGCGGTTCGGCGAGTCGCCGCGCGGCGGAGTGGAGTGGGTGTGCGCAGCCAGTGTCGAGCGCAGCAATCATCACCCCGTCATCCCTCACGCTCGCTGCGCTCGCGCTCGCGGCGCGCTCACAACTCAACCTTGGCGCCCACATCCCCTACCACCCTCCGCCCCTCAGCCAGCACCCACTCCCAAGCAGCAACAAGCCACGCGCCCAACAGGGCGCTCGTGCTGACGCTCTCGTCCCCGAACACGTAGTACGCGTACCGGCGGGAAATGTACTCGAAGTGCGCGGGGAAGTACGTGAAGGCCGAGTACCAGAAGAGCGCGGTGATGGGGAAGACGATGAGGCCTGCGGCGCGAGCGCGAGGGCGTTAGCGCGAGCGTGAGGGACGGGCGAGCACCGCCCTTCCCTCCTGGGCAAAGCAAGGGCGGGCACTACTCACTCAGGATGACAGTCTCCCACCACTCAAACATGGAGAAGCAGAGGTGCGCGTCGATTTGAACGCTGCGGTGGGTGTGAGTGACGAGTAAGAGGCCCGAGCGGGCTCGCGCGCGACCTACCCCTTCTTCCACAGCGGCCGCAGCCACTTGTTCTCGGGCATGCGGTCGTACCGACTGATACCGCCGAGGCGGACGGCGACGGGCGGCGGTGGGGGCGGGAGGGCGCGGGCCATGGTGTGGGTGGGGGTTGGGGTGAGTTGAGAAGAGGTGCAGTTGAGGAAGTAGTAAGTTGACGCCAACTCGTCCCACTGTCTGCTGTTGGCGTCGTCGTCGCCCGCGCCGCGTCGTGGGCGATTTGCTTTTCACGTGACTTGTCCGCGATTCACAACATTGACTTTGGCTCGGCACACCTCGACTTTTGTCTTGCATCACGACCACGACGAGCCCGCGATGGAGACGCTCGCCACGCTGCTAGCGCACGACGGCTCACCGCCCCTGGTCTACCTGCACCACCCGCACCACTCGGCGTCGGCGGTGCGCGCGCAGCTGCCGCCCGTCGCAGCCGAGGCCGACCTGATCGAGCTGCATACCCCGCGGCTGCTGTACGCCGGCGTACTCGCGCGCGTCGCGGCGTCGCGCGGAGCCGAGCGCGAGGGCGAAGTCGCGACGTGGGACGCGTTCGTGCGCGGGTTGCGCGAGGTGTGCAGCACCCGGACGGCGAACGGCGCCAGCGCCGCCAACGGATCGCGGAAAGGCAAAGGACGCGCGATCGACGACCTCGACGCCGACGCCAGCACCCACCTCGTGCTCGTCTTCACCCGCGCCGAGCGGCTCAAGAGCGTCCTCGGGCCCATCTGGACCGCACTGACGCGTCTCTCTGAGCTGGTACGTGACCGACCCGACACAGCTGACGACGGCAGGCAAATCTCCCCGCGACGGTCGTCCTCGCGTCCGCGCTGCCGTGGGACGACGTGCGCCCCGCGCGCTCGGACGCGGTCGAGCCGGTGATGGTGTATCTCGATCCAATACGCCGGGACGGTGTGTACCCCGCCTTCCCTTCCCGGCTGCGTACTGACTGACGCCTGCAGAGCTCCGCGACGCGTTGCTCCTCTCTGGCTCGACCCACCCCCTGTACCCGCGCTTCGTGGACCTCCTCCTCGCGTCCCTCGGCCAGCTGGCCCCGCCGTCGGAAGTCGCGTTCGCCGCGGACTCCCTGTGGCCACTGTACACCGCCACGCTGCCGGCGCATGCCGAGCAGGAGCTCCTCGGCCGCGCGCCGCCAGAGCCAGATACGCCGCCGCTCAGCGTGAGCGTCAAGCTCCTCACGGACCTCAAGCACCAGCTGTCCCTCGCGCTGTCCGTCGCTGCCGAGTCGCTGCTGCCTAGGACTGTCGGCAAGGCAGACTTCATCCGCGCGCTCAACCCGCTCAGCAGCGACGGCACGCCGCGCCCGCTGACCGCGCGCGCGATCCCGCGCCCGCCAGGCCTCGACCTGCCACTCGCGGCGCAGTTCTTGCTCGTCGCCGCGTACTGCGCCAGCTATAACCCCGCCAAGTCGGACGTGAGGTTGTTTGGCCGCGGGACTGGGCCTGATGGGAAGCGGCGGCGCGGGGGAGGCGTGCGGAGGGCGGGATATGGCAGGACACGTGTAGGCAAGGTGCCGCAGCGGCTGCTCGGCCCCAAGGCGTTCCCCCTCGACCGGCTACTCGCAATGTTTGCGTCCCTGTACGCCGAGCACGCTGCTCGGCCAGAGGATCTGGAGAGCGATGGTGAAGTCGCCGTTACTGCCGCGCAGATTGAGCGTAAGCGCGCACGCCACGCTGAGCGCGACGAGCAGTGGGAGGACGAGGTCGACGCCCTGGCCATGAGCGTCGGCCTGTGGTCCCTCATTCCAGAGCTCGAGGCACAGAGCCTGCTTAAGCGCACTTCCCCCGTCGACCGCCTCGACAACATCATGCTCCGCTGCGAGATCGACTACGAGGGGACAAAAACACTCGCAAAGGGGCTCAAAATCACACTCGACGAGTACCTGTACGAGGCGATGGCATAGGTCCACACGCCACGGCCGCCATATCTGCTGATGCATTCTACACTGTACATGTACCAACACCCGCCGCCTAGTCCTGCCAGTTGAGGTAGCCGTCCTTGTCCTTGGTGGTGTGCTGGGCGACAATCTTGCGGATAGCCTGCTCAATCTCCTTCTGGCGCGGGGAGCCAGCCTCGCCCGACACATCGACAATGCGGCTGACGAGCTCGTCCTCGTTCAGCTTGAAGGCGCCCGAGCCGGGCGCCTCGCCCTTGACCCAGGCGCGGACGCGGGCCTCGGCAGGCAGGCCGTAGCGGCGGAACTGGCCCCAGGTGGAGTCGGGGCCCTCCTTGGTCGTAGGCGTGGGGGTGAAGTCGATGACGGGGCGCTCACCGGCAATGTGCTCGGCCTTGGCATCGAGGAAGTTGGCGCGGATCGCGGCGGGGGTCAGGCTCTTGTCGTCAATCGACGAAGGGGCCCAGTTGGCACGTCCCTTGGCCTTGTCGATCAGCAGGTGGGTGACGCCGGTCGAGAAGTCGTCAGTGGTGCGCTTGAGGCCGAGGAAGCCGGTCGCCATGGTGATGTCGTTGTCGAGGACCTCATTCAGGCGCTTGGCCTTGCGCGCGAGGCGGAAGTTCTCAAGCGCGACAGCCATGCCGGTCGGCGAGCGCTCGTCGAGGATACCGCGCTGCGCGGTGGCCCACTCGCGGACCTCGGGCGCGAGGCTGCTGTCGGCCTCGGCGGCCTTGAGCGCGGTGTAGATGTCCCGGAGGGACGGGAGGCCGAACGTCTTGTCGAGGAACGCGCGGATCTCGCCAGTGATGGGCGAAGGGCCCTCACGGGAGCCCTTGGACGAGGGAGCAGTTCCCTCGGGCGCAGGGCCGACGTGGTACGACGAGACAATGTCCGAGATGGTCTGGAACGAAGGGTCCTCGATCTCGTTGAGCGCCGAGAGGAGCGAGGGGATCGACTCGGGGTCGACGTAGTGGGTCGCGAGGCCGAGCTCGCTGAATACGTCAGCCACGAGCACACAGGTCTGTACTCTGGGTGCCACTTACTACACCGCACGGCCCCAGACCTCGTTACCAGTGATGGCGAGCCAGGCACCAATCTCACCGTCGAGCTGCGCAATGTAGTAGTTGCCGCCGACGTCAGGAGCGTAGCCGATTTTGGTCTCGGGCATGGCGAAGACGGTCTTCTTGGTCGCGATACGGATAGGCGCGGGGAGCGAGATGCCGGCGCCGCCGCCCACTGGGGAGGGTTAGCTGACGCTGAACCTTGTATCAGCTCAAGACCCACTCGTGAAGCCGTCAATGACGGCGACGTAGGGCTTGCCGAGGCGGCCGAGGTGCCAGTTGAGGCCGAACTCGTCCTGGAAGAACTTGAGGCCCGAGGCGGCGTCGCCCCTGGCACGGGCGATGACGAGCGCTGGGGGTTAGTCGTGTCCTGACCTCCAACCCACTCTTGACGTCTCCGCCGGCGCAGAAGGCGCGCTCGTCACCCTTGCCGACGACGAGCTTGACGAGGTCGGACGTGCGCCACGACTAAAAATCAGCGCGGGGGTCCATGCCACAACAGCCACCACTTGCCACGCACCTCGGACTCGGCGACCAGCGAGTCGATCATGGGCTGGTCGAGGGCATTGAGCGCCTTGGGCCTGTTGAGCTTGTAGGTGCGCGTCGTGCCCTGGTTCTCGTAGAGCACCGAGTCGTCGCGCACGACGGGCGACGACGACATGTGACGCTTGACTGCCGAGAGGCGGGCGCTGGCGGCGGACTGGGCGGAGAGGCGGGGTGCCATGCGGGCGAGGAGTCGGGACATTGCCTTTTGGGAGGGGTGGTGGGGGAGAGGGTCAGTAGAATGTGGAGTTGATGCCCGGTATAAGAGAGGCACTCGGTGGTGGGGTGTGGGTTGTGGTTGTAGCCGGTCGGAACTCGTCCGGGTGAGAGGAATGGGATGCGCGATGACGGGTTAGCTCGCCAGAATGCCAGAGTCCAACCCCCTCGCCGCTGGGCCGAAAGATCTTGGACCCCGCTTGGCCTCGACGGACGGCCGCGGAGCTGGTCCACAGTGCAGTTCTCTCGGCACGAACCATGACAGCCGAAGTGAAAGCCACGTGGATCTGATCCCGTTGGTCGGTCTTGGCGGAGATACATCTCCGTTCCACGTGCATTTCGCTGTCGCGTTGGGTGGCCAAAGTGCTCGCTGGCGGGACGCGCGTCATGACATGCATGACAGTGAGTGAGCCAGCCGTTGGGTGCACCGGTGGGATGTCATGGATCAGCGTCGATCTTCGACAACTTCTTCTGCATTCTTCATCTGTTCTGTGCAATAAGACCTGTCACTCCCAGGCGCAACCTCTTGCGCACCCTCCCCCTCCCCTTAGACACATATATACTAGAGAAAGGCAGAACTCTCAGTCTCTCAACAACGACACGGCCACAGCCGACTTGACAACAACTCAACCTCACCGACCATGCCTCCACCAAGCCGCGCAGAGCTCTGGAGCGCCGGCCGAGATGAGACAGTCGAGGTCAACCAGCGAGCTCTGATTGATAGTGAGTGGAGGGCTATGAGCACTGGCTAACATGCAGAAATCCTTGCTCGATACTCGGGAGAACATACTAGTGCGTGTTGAACGACGGTGCGCGAGTGTCGGTACTGACCATTCAGTCTTCCGAGAGCTGCTTCAGAACGCCGATGATGCCGGGGTTCGTTGAACGATTGTGTGTAGTTGCCCCGACTGACGCCCCCAGGCCCAACATGTCCAGGTCAAGTTCTACACACGAGCAGGCATCGACGCCCAAGAGGCCGGCCGACCACCGGCAACATTGCCAGACGTGAAGCGCGATGCTGTAAGTGCTGTGGGCTTTGTCGTTGAGTCAGCACTAACACCCCAGATCCACCGCTACGTCGTCTGCAACGACGGTATCCCGTTCCGCGGTGAGGACTGGCACCGTCTCAAGAAGATCGCAGAGGGCAACCCCGACGAGGAGAAGATTGGAGCGTGAGTGCTTGGCATTGCTGTGACGCGGCGGGCATACTGCTGACCGAACACAGCTTTGGAGTTGGTTTCTACTCCCTCTGGAGCGTTTGCGGTGAGTGCCTTGCCGTGTGCCCCATGCTGTGCTGACGGCTCCCAGACGACCCATTCGTCGAGTCTGGTGACAAGTGGATGGGGTTCTACTGGAAGGACGGCAAGGATCAGCTTTTGGCCCGTTCAGGTGACTTGCCACCCGGCTCGTCGGCGGCGTCAACGGCTGAACCAACGTCCACCGGCAACCCATGGACCACGTTCACTATGGCTCTGCGCGAGCCGACTCCACTCGAGGGCCCCCTCGACTTTGCCCGCTTCCTCGTGACCAGCTTGACGTTCATGCGGACTATCAAGCGCGTCGACATGGTCGTCGACGACATCAAGGTGCTCGAGGTCCGCAAGGATATCAAGGGCAAGACGGGCGTCTCCAGACCCGGCCTCAACACTACGAGCACGAACGCCATGATGAGGGTGGCGAGCGTCGACGCCACCACCATGGTCATTACGGCCCGTGTCATGAAGTGGCTGTCAGGTGAGTGGTGCAGTTATTGTTGTTGTTGAAATTCCATCTAACTTTTCAGCCACGGGTGTCACCCCTCCACCAATCCCACCTCCATCAGCGAAGACGGCTGCCAGAGGACTTCTTGCTTCCTTCTTCGGCAGATCTACGCCTGTGCACGACCCAACACCACCCCCTCCGCCTACACCGCCAGAGGACCCAACGGAAGTCGATGTCCTCGCCCGTGAGATTCAGACGTTCCAGGCCGACATCAAGGTCAGCATTTCCAGCCAATTCGGCCGCGAGCTTGAACGTGCGACAAAGAAGGCGCCACCTTCCAGAATGCCTGCAAGCCTGGTGTTTTCTCGCGAGGATGAGAGCGTCACCGTTAACGGTACGCCGACGGAGAAGAAGGCCGGCGTCGTCTTCTCGGGCCTGTGCCCACCTCTCGATGGCGACAAGTCTGCCCGCGTGTTCATTGGTCAGCCGACCAGCCAGACCACTGGTATCGGTGGACACTTGGCTGCACGATTCATTCCCACCGTCGAGCGAGAGTCAATCGACCTGGTCGACAGGCATGTCGCCCAGTGGAACCGAGAGCTCCTCTGGGTCGGCGGCTACCTCGCTCGTCTCATCTACGAGCTCGAGCTGTTCGAGCTCCAGCAGCAGTGGAACAAGACGTCCACCGCGGACCAGGCTGCGCGGGCTCAGATCCTTGCTCGAGCCCTCCACGCCCTCAAGTTCTTTAGCTTTAGGCCAACGACGCCGTCGGCAGCTGTTGGGTCTGAGATGGAGTCGGCCTTCTTCTCCTGTGCCAGAAACAACAGCAACCTCCCGCTGCTGTCGACTGCCGGCATCCTCACTGTCGGTCAGGTCCGTATCCCGCATGAAGAGCTCCAGCTCTTCTTGCCCGAACTTCCTGTCTTGACCCCAGCTACGGTCACCTACGCACCTCGCGCTGTCGCTCGCCTCCGCGAGCGTAGCCTTCTGCGCGACATCGCCTTCGATGATGTCGTCAAGCAACTCGGCCAGCGTCCACTGACCGAGAAGGAGATGGTTCACTGTCTTGCCTGGTGGCAGTCGATTGCGACTGTTGAGGGTTACAATCCGCAGGTCCGCGCTCGACTGTTGGACGCGGCGATCGTCGTCACAGACAACTCGAAGGTCGTACCGCTTGGCGTTATCCGCAGCTACGTCAATCCGCAGAGCACCTCCATCCCCACGGACATGCCCCTGCCTCCTGACACTCTCCCTTACTCTGTCACAAAGGGCCTCAAGGGAACTCAGATCCACTCAATCTTTGGATGGACGGAGCTCTCGCTCGCCCACTACGTCACGTACCTCGCGACCCCGCCCATGTCCGGCAACAACGGAGCAGATCCCGACACAGATATTCGTGTCTCACCTGCCTTTGCGGAGCGCGTTTTGACCATGCTTGGACGAGGGTGGCAGTCGGTCAGTGCGCATCAGCAAACTGCGATCGCCGATGCGCTCAAGGAGGTGCCATGTATCCCCACACGCGCCGGGTTCAAGAAGCCCGGCGAGGCGTACTTTGAGAACAACCTCTTGTTCGACGACCTGCCCGTCATTGCGTTCCCCAAGACCACGGCGATCAGGGGTGGTCTGGAGAAGATGCTTTTAGGCATTGGCGTGAGGAGGACTGTTGACCTCCAGCTCATCTTTTCTCGGTAGGTCTCGTGCACCTCCTGGAGATGCGTTGCTAACATGCACAGTCTTATCGGCGGTGGCACCTGGGGTTGCTTCGAGCTCATGAAGTACCTCGTGTCTGTGAAGGACACTCTGTCCAACGAGGAGCTATCTCGACTCCGTCAGACTGCCGCCTTCCCCCTAGAGCAGGCTCCATTAGAAGACGGCAGCAAGCCTCAGGTTGTGCGACAGAAACCGAACCAGCTGTACGAGCCAACAGAGGCCATGCGCAACCTCGGCCTGCCGGTACTCAACTGGGGTGAGGCCAAGTGGAAGTCCAACTCCGACGAGGCGAAGATGATGTTCGAGTTGGGGCTGAAGAAGTTCCCGCCTGTCGACGTTCTGCTCGGCATCATCGCTGGCAGACCTCCGATGAACGAGCGCGCTCTGACGTACCTCCTCACCAACATCCACACCAACTACCCATCCTTCGATCCCTCCGCCTACCGCGATGTTGCCTTCATCCCCGCGACGGGAGCCGACGGCAAGCAAATCTTTGGAAAGCCTGGCCAGGTATTCACGAACCAGGCCTGCTCCATTCTCGGCTTCGCCGTGGCTCGCCCACCAGTCTCAGCTATCGAGAATGCTGCCAAGCTCCGCCTTGCGACGGACCCACCGATGGAGCAGCTTGTCGCGGCGCTTATCAACAACCCTCTTCATGACTTGGACAAGGCCAAGGCTGTGTTCGAGTACCTCGCCTCTCGTGTTGGCACGGCGCAGGTTGCGGCTCTCGCGCCGTTGTCTGTTCGACCGTTCATCCCAGTCAAGGAGGAGAAGAACCTTCGCCTCGCCCGCCCTGACGAGGTTTACTTCACCTCCAAGACCGGCGTTGAACCCCTGTATGCGTCCGCCTTTACGTTTATTGATTTCGGAGATCGCGCCAACCTCTTCCTGAGGCAGTGTGGTGTCATGGCTGAGCCTTCCCACAAAGGTAAGGTGATTGTTATGGAGTCAAGCTGACAGACAGACATTGCGCGACTGCTACTTCGTGATCCTGAGCGCATGCTTAGACAGGCTGGCTCGTCGTCAAAGTAGGTGCTCTTGCTGTTCGTGACTGACCCACCAGGTATAAGGAGCAGCTCCGTCTCCTCGCCGCCAACTGGTCGACCTTTGACTCTCGACTTATCGCTGAGATGAAGAACACGGCATTCCTGCTCGCTTCGCAGCGGGTTCCGAAGGTGGCGAAGGAGAAGGGCCATTTCGAGGACGACAACTACACTACTGAATGGGCGCTCTGCAAGGCCTCAGACGTGAGTTAGCGGGAAGCCGAGGTTTGCTGACAATCAGGCGGTAATTGTCGACGACGCGGTCCTGCTGCAGTACTTTGGCAAGGACGTCCTCGCAGCTCCCGAGGAGCAGCTCTTGGAGAGATTCTACGGTCAGCTGGGTTCGCAACCTCTTTCAAACCGCGTCAACACGGAGTCAATCCCTTCTGGCATTAAGCCTGGATCGTCGCGAACTACCACATCGGCCCATCGCCATGTGCTCGAACGCTTGACGATCTACCTCTCGCAGGCCACCCGCAAGGATACGGACTACACTGCCGAGTGGCTCTCCAAGGGTGACAACTTTGTCGTGCAGGAGGCGGCGGACATCAAGGCGAGGTCTACCTACCGCCATGGACGGGTTATCAAGGAGCATGTGGAGGTGAGTAGCTCTGCTCTGTGCGATATCGCTGACCCATCAGACAAAGTACGCTATGGCGACTCGCGTGCCTCGGCCCAAAGCCATCGTCCTCACGTTGTCCATGTCGACGCCGGCAGACTACTACGACGTCGCGGCGAGCTTGTCCCAGGTTCTGCTCAAGAAGGTCCGAGCAGACGACATCCTCATTCTCGACTCGATTCTCTCGACACCACTGATGGCGCTGAGGAAGCGAGGCTTCAACGTTGACCGTATTCTCAACCAGCAGAATGAGGAACGCCTGCGTTTGAAGGCTGAGGCGGCCAAGGATCGCGAAGCGCAGGTCGCGGCTGCTGCCGCTGCCGAGAAGAACGCTCGCGAGTCGAGTCTGGCTCAGGCGAACGGCGCTGGGGTGGGGCAGCCGAATGGAACGCAGCCACTGGCTGTCGCACAGAGGCAGGTCGGGCCTAGCGGCAAGCCGTATGATCCTGAAGGCCCCGGTGGTGCCGCTGGTGCCGCTGGAGGAGCTGGGTCATTATTGGAACAGATGAGAAAGTGGAGAGGCAGCATGCCCGGTGCGCTCGGCGGTAGTACCCCGCCGCCAGCCATTCAAGGTGCTCAGAGCCACCGCGGCGGGCCAAACGGCCCCGGCCTCCCGCAGATGGGAGGTGGCTCGGGTACCGTCACCACTGCTCGCCCAACCGACCCCGAAAGAATCCGTGAGTTGGGTGTGGTTAGCTTCTTGTGACCTGCTGACACTGCCAGGCAATACTGTTCGCCACGCCGTCGACGCGTCTCGCCCTGAAACGGGTACGCAGATCAGCGACACCAAGCGGCGAATCAACGACGTATCGGAGAGCCAGGGCCATTACTGCGACGAAAGCGCCGAGGCTGATCTACGACTGGCCGTCGACCCCGGATCGCAGGGTTGCAAGGTCTTCCTCGAGCCTGGTGAGTCGACGGCGGCAGTGACTGGCAGTACTAACAGGTTCAGGCATGACCTTCACCGAGGAGCAGCAGAAGATCTGCCAGCGATTTGCCCAGTACATTCTCATTCCCCTGGGCGAGGTCTACGAGGTGAGCTGCCCGTATCTCGGCACAGCTGACATCAGCTCAAACCCTCTGTGCTCAACATCTTCTGGGACACGAACGGCCCACTCATCGCCTTCAACCGCAGCGGTGCGCTGTTCTGCAACGCGCGCTACTTTTCCGCGTGGCATGACACCGACGTTGCGCAGGGCCGCCTGGGCGAGGCCTTCATCTCGTGGTACTTTACCCTTGCGCACGAGCTCGCGCACAACCTCGAGTCGGCGCACAACGCGTCGCACGAGTTTTACTTCTCGTCGATTTCCGAGGAGTACTTTGTGCGCTTTGCCAAGCTCATGCAGGCAAGGACTGCGCTTCTGCGCTAGAGGCGGTTCACAGGCTGCCGCCAAGAAGCCATTGTAGAATTGTACCACTCATAGTAGTTTGCATCATCATCAATCACCTCGTGACCAGTGGCGTCCGGCATGGCGCATGACGCAACAGGAACGACATGCCCATTCCGCGTCATATGATCGGCGGCGAGTGAGGCAGTCACGAGGCGGAGCGGGTAGATTCGGCCTGTAAAAGTGTATGCATTAGGTGTAGATATGCTATGCGGGGGGTGGGTCACGCGAGTGAAGGATGCAGTGCAGTTCAGTGCGCGGCGGTGCTATGAACGGCGCATGGCGAGGGGCTCGCCAGCGCGTACGGGGATGGGGAGGAGGCCGGGGTGTGGTGTTTCCGGCGCGAGGGGTGCGAGGGACAGGTGTGGTGGGTCGGCCGGGCCAGGAGGTGCCCCGGCGGGCTCAGCTCCATCAGCGCCGGGAGCGGCCGCCGCTGCTGCTGTCGTCGCCGTCGCCGTGCCAGCAGCATCCGCCGCGGTCTGTAGCGGCGAGTCTGGCGGCGGGACGGCCGCGCGCGACGTCTTCGGATCGAGCGGCCACGTGCCGTCGCGCAGCCAGCCAGCGCGGAGGACTTTGATCTGGGCGGGGTGGTCAACGGCCCGTTCGGTCGTCGCTCACTGCGCTCGGCGTGCGTGCCGGGACGCGATGCAAGTCGGTCGCCCTCCATCGCGCTCCGACTCGGCGCACTCACCACCAGCCCCAGCCTGAGCCTCTTGGCCAACTTCTTCCCCCCACTAAGGTTGCGATGCACCCCCCCAACGCCGCCGTTCCACGCGACGTCCGACTCCTCGGCGCCAAACTCGGCGAGCACGGCCTCGAGGCGCGCGATGCTGCTCCCCGGGTCCGGCGGGGCGGTGTCGGCCGGCATCGGCTCTGGCGGCGCCGCGACAGTGTAGGTCTCTGGGAGGGCGTCGCCCGAGTCTGTGATCGGCCACGGCTGGCCCGCGAGGAAGCATGCGCGGCGGTACTCCCAGAAGTTTAGGCCTGCGGGGTGAGCTCGGGATGGGGGGAGGGGGAGGTCGGGAACGGGGCGGAGGCGAGCAGCACAGGCATGCCTCCCCGCCTCTCGCCTCGCGGCCTCGCCTAGGCTCGGCGCTCGGCGCCAGCACTCACCATACGCATCCACCTCCACGCCGCCCTCTTCTGGCGGCTTGAACTCGCCGATATTCGTCTCGACGGCGGGCGGCCTGCTGGGCCCCGGCGGGCTCGCCGCGCGCGGAAACCGCATGCCCAGCCGGCTCGGGCCGGCAGCGCTCTCTGCCGACACCATCGGTAGCGGCAGGTGAGGGAGCGTGGGGGAGCGGTGCGACTCTGCAAAGTTTGCGAGGCGCCAGAACATGGCTGCGTCGTTGTGGGTGGTGGCGGCGACGACGAAGCGAAGCCGCCGGGTGGTGGAGAAGTGAAGTGTTTTGAAGCGCCGTTTGGTCCCGTCGACACACGGCTGCCCTCCACTCGGCGGAGTGATCCGGATGTGTGTGAGGTTGGTTGCCGGTCTGCTCCATCGACCGCATCTCAACATGACCTTGGCAGCGGCACGCGGTCTCGCACGCCGCAGGCTGGGCAAGCTGGGCGCGCTCGGCGCCCAACGCCAGCGGAGCTACACGCCCGCGCCGCCCATCTTCGGCGCATACGACGTGCTCGACGCGTCGAGCGCGATCACAGCCTACCCCGACCCCTTGGACGTGCCCGACTCGATCCCGCGGCCAAGCTACGTCCCGGCCAACTTCTTCACGGCGCCGATATGGGAGCACGAGGCGGTCGAGGTGGACATCGAGGCGCCGGGGGAGCGGATACAGCTCGGCTCGCGCTCTGAAGCGCGGGTACGCAAGGTCGCTAGCCTCGCAGCCGAGGTGTTGTCCGAGGTCGGCAAGCTCGTGAAGCCTGGAGTTACGACCGCGCAGCTGGACGCGGCGGCGCACAAGTTGATATTGGAGCGGAAGGCGTATCCCGCGCCGCTGGGGTACCAGCACTATCCGAAGAGCATCACGACGAGCGTGAACAATGTCATTGCGCGTGAGCTTGCTGGTGTTGACGGTGTAGCTGACGCGCAGATGGCATCCCCGACGACAGGCCGCTGCGCCCCGACGATATTGTCAACGTCGACCTCACCCTCTTCCACGACGGGTACCACGGCGACACGAGCGCGACGTTCCTCCTGCCCGAGGTGGACGACAAGGGCCGCGAGCTGGTGCGGCTGACGGAGGAGGCGCTCGAGCTCGCCATCGCGGCGTGCAAGCCCGGCCGGCCGTACTCTGACATCGGGAAGACAATCGAGTGGGCCCCGCGCTCCTCGGGGAAGGCTGACGTCCGTGTAGGGAGTTTACCAAGAAGAACGGCCTGGGAATCAACAACCAGTTTTCGGGGCACGGCATCGGGCGCAGATTCCACCAGCCGCCGTGGATCATCCACTACCGTGCGTGCGGAGTCTGGACGAGGGAGGAGGTAGCTAACCTTCTGACCAGGCAACTCGGAGCACGGCTGCATGCAGCCCGGCGACTGTTTTACGATCGAGCCGGCGCTCACGCAGGGGTATCGGTCCAGAGGGACGTTGTGGGAGGACGGGTGGACCGTGTCCACAGATGTGAGTTGAGTGCGCCGCCTCGCGACCAACAACTAACGCCATGCTCAGTCCCAGGCCCGCTCGGCGCAGTTTGAGCACCAGGTGCTCATCACGGGCGACGGGGTAGACGTGCTCACTAGAAGGGGCTAAGGGGGTAACACTGCTACCCGCTCACTACACAACATTGCATCAATGGCATCATGCTGCCACACTGTACCTACTTGCCCCTGCTAACTTTGCGATCCCTCTGCGCCGACCGGACGATGACCGGCTCGTTGACAGCAGGAGCGGGCGGCTGGGCAAGGGTGGGCTCGTCGGCAGGGGCGGTCTCCGCGACGGGGATGCGCCAGTGGACAGCCAACGAGCACGTGCGGCGACGGAGCGGGGCTGGCTCGCCGACTGTGGTGCACTGGTTGGCGGTGGATGAACGCGTGCAGCGGCGGAGCGGGGCAGGCTCGACCTAACCGTCAGTGCGGCCCCTTGCACATCACCCACCTCCTCGTGGCCGTTGACCTCTTCCTTGTTGTCAGAACCGCCACTGGCCGACTCGGTGTCCGAGTCGTCCAGGTGGCTCAGGTCGATCGGGGAGAGCTCGTGCGAGCCGAGCAGGCGTGGGAGGGCGACTGGGGCGGAAACCTTAGCCTTGGGATTCTTCTTGTTGCTCTTCATGCGGGCACGGGCCTTGATGCAGGCGGCCTTCACAGCAGCAGCCTTGGGGGCGACAGCCTCGACCTTGTTCTGCTTCTTCTTGCTGCTCCTCAAGCCGGTGCGGGCCATGATGAACGAGCTGGTTGTCGGAAGTGGTGGGAATTGTCATCTCTGACCGCCCCTCCGGCCGCCTTATGTGCATACACGCCTGGCGGGTGCGCGGGCGGTGACACGGCCGTTCACATCGACTAAAGGAGGGCGTCTCATCTAGCAGTTGGATGAAGCGATTGAGATCCCTCGCAATGCCAGTGGGATTGGAGGCCAATTGGGGGCTCAAGCGACAGTGTGTGCTTCAACCGTGTGTGTGTGTGTGTGCTTCAGGCGGTACGGCGTGGAACTGGCCCAGAGCAGACTGAACCATATGCAAGCATCGCTGAAGCAGTACCTCTAGTACCGCCCGGGTTGGGTCTTCGGTGACCACTGGAGAGTGTCTCCAAGGACCCACAGCCCGACCGAGATGTGGCGATTTGAGCTTGAACCGGCCAGCTTGCTGTCCCTCCGCTCACTCAATGACCAAGAAGTGGCTCATTTCCGATTCCCCATCGAGTAAAGCATCTCGAGGCACGATCGCGCCGGCGAGTGCATAATAGGAAGCGGCGGCGAGATGGCGACACACAGCATACCACACACTTCGATCCCAATGCCTGACACCCACACAACCTCCTCCCAATTGGGTTGCGGTGCACACGGCACCCCCACTCCAATGTCAGGTCCGGCCCTGTGCCGAGTTGAGCCTCGCACCCGCTCGTGTGCACGCGACGGCGGAACGGCGCCGTGGCTTGGTGTGCAGCCTGCGGCGAGCTGGCTGTCGCGACTTGCAGCTCATATGCATCGGAGAGGGTGGCCCCCAGCGGTAATGACCACCATGGTGGCCGTATGGGTGTTGGAGCGGGAAGGGCCGAGGTACACAACTTGGGAAGCCGCATCAACTGCCCACGCCCATGAGGTAAGAGCTGTACATCCACTGGGCTCCGCCGCGCATAGTCTGCATCTTGCACAATGCTTCGTAGGCCACTACAACCATTTCAAGCTACCGTGAACGCTTGAATGAACCGTGGCGCTCTTCACTTCTTCGACGTCTTCTCCATCTGCGCGCGGGCGTTGCGCTCTTCACTTCTTCGAAGTCTTCTCCATCTGCGCGCGGGCGTTCTTGAACTGCCAAAGTCAGTAGAGTTCACCCGCAGCGGACTCACGACAGCCGGAACACGATCGCGGATATTGCGAACGCTGCGACCAGGCAGGCGGCCTTGCGCCTCGGCCCACTGGGCGAAGTGCATCTCCTGCTCCTTCTCCTGCTTCTCCTCCTGCTTCTCCTCCTTCGTCTTCCTCTCGTAGGTGTTGCGGACATACGCCTCGAGAAGTTCGAGGAGGATCAGGTCCTCATTCTTCGTCCAGTCCTTGCGCGCGCGCTTGGGCTTGAGGTCAGGGCCACTCTAACAGACAGACTCACGGTGGGGATGTGCGCGCTCACCGACGAGCTCGACGCCGTCTTGTCCTCCTTCATGGCCTTCTTGCCCTTGGTAACGGCAGGGGAAGACCCGGCGGCCGGATTCTTGCGGGTAGTCGCTGTGCGCTTGCGCTTGCGCTCTGGATCGAACGGCTCGGTCTACTGTCAGCGAACGCACTGCCGGAACTCGCTTACGTCCTCGCCGTCCTCAGAGTCGGCCGGGTCGTCCACGTACGCCGACTCGCCGTCCGTGTCGTACGTGTCGTCCGAGAGTGAGAGGTTGATGGCCGAGTCTTTACGGTCACCATGGGGTGAGGCGCGAGGTGGGGTAGCGGTGGTGTCCTTGTTGGTTCGAGTGGTAACCATGTTGCTCGGCAAGTTGAGAGGGGAGTGGATCAGACGTTGGAGTGGTTCTCACCTCGAGCTCGCGCCCTTATGTGTTCCACCCCAAGGCTGACCACACCTCCACGCATGCACTGAGCCAAAGGAAAGCTCCCCGCCAAGCCTTGTCTTGCAAGTCGTCCCACGGCACGATGGCGCAAGCGAGGGCGGGGGCGCGGATGGCGGCGCAGATGGCCACACACACATGCCACACAACACGCCACACCGCCCCCAATCCAACGTCATCGACACACTTTCCCACCAGCCAGCGAGGAGACGATTGGCCTGCAGAACGCATCGTTTCGCCCTCGATCTAGCGCCCGCGGTAGTCCCCACTCCCACGCCCGCGAGGCGCAGGGCACACATGCGCCCGGGATTGGGCGTTCGTGCCAGCCGTCGGCTTTCGAGTTGAGGTGCTGGAGAGGGCGGTTTGGCAGCTCATCTGGACTGAGGAGGGCTACCAAGTCGGGCAGGTCTGGCCAAGGGGCTGATATCTGTGTGTGTGAAGCGGGCGGTAGATGAGTGATGACGGAGGGATGGCAGCGTGCTGCTCGGTCGGCCAATCATGATCGCGGCGGCCTGCGAGCGTGGTGGCCAGAGCAGGCCAGGCTCACCTCAGCGGTGGGCCGCTGCGGTCGATAAGAACCGCGCCGTCGAGGTGGCTGCCCTCCAGTCTCACTTCACACCCTCGCCACTCACCCACCTCACCGCACACTCCTACCACCAGCGACCCCAACACGCACACCATGTCGTCGACCACTGCCACCCCGCGCAAGGCCGGTACCGGCAAGGACCGCTGGACCGAGGAGCACACCGTAAGTCTCCCCCTCGGCGGGCGCGGCTGAGACCTGCCAGAAGATCCTCGTGCGCGGCATCATCAACAAGACCATGGCTACCCGCAAGGACCTCTACGTGCTCGAGGGCATCCTCGGGTGTGTCGACAACCACGGAAACGACCGTACCTCCAAGAAGGTCGTCCAGATCCTCGAGACCCTCGCCGCCGCGTTCAACCTCGAGAAGGGCGCCGTGCGCGCCGGCAAGACCACCGCCGCAGCCTCAGCAACGAAGCGCAAGGCGAACGGCTCGGCTGCCAAGCCCGCGCCCAAGAAGCGCCGCGGCGTCAAGGTCGAGACTACGGAGGAGGAGTGGGAGGAGACCGAGGAGGACGACGAGGCCGAGGCCGAGTTCACCGAGTGACTGTAGAGGCCCAGTTGTGCTAGTGACTGTCATGCATGCCTGCTAGCTCTACTCCTCCTTGACCGAAACCTCATCCTCATCGTCGCTCTTCTTGCGTTTGTTCTCACGCGGACGCGCACCGCCAGCCGCGCCGCCAGCGCCGGCCTTGCCGCCCGAGAGCTTGGCGACCTCGTCCTTGATCATGCCCTCGGCCTCGGGGAACTGCTTGACGAGGAGTGCGAGCGTCGCCTGGAGCTTCTGATTGATACGGCTGCCGCCGTTGCCGTTGACGCCGGCCATCTGCGGCTGCGCGTACAGAGCGGGACGGGCGGCGAGGGACGAGGCGACGATGTGGCGCAGGACGGAGAGCTGGGGTCAGCGTTGCTGGGAGCAGACGTACCTGGTGCTCGTTGGTCCACGCGGTGCTGTCCTGCTTCGGGGGCATGGTGGTGAAGCGGTTGGTGAAGTGGGTGGTTGAGAGAGAGAGAGAGAGGGAGACGATGATGTGAGTGTCGGATGAGTGCACTTGGTCGCTTGGTGGGAACGACCCCTGGGGGCGCCGAGGCGTGTGTGCTCTCATCGTGGCGCAAGATGACCTCACCTGTCACACTCTGTGGCGTCGTCACGACAGTCAGTCTGTCATCGCTATCACCACCATCACAACACACGGCCTGAGCACCACATTATGAATGCAACCTCTGTATTCATCGTCACGGCTCTACACCTGAAGAGTTGCAGACAATGAGGACTTACCGACACATGAATCAGAGGCTTGCAGGCGGAGACGGTGGGATATTTTTCCCTCCGGGTCACTTTAGAATAGTGCCCGTGTAGATGTGGTGGTCGATTGAGCGGTGACAGTTGTTCCTGCCGCTCGCAAAACAGATGGTGCACTGGTGAAGGTGCCCGCGCGCACAAGTCTCCCCTTCACAGGCGCTACGAGAGCTGTTCCACGCCTCACAGAGTACAGGAGTACCGCGAAAAACGGGAACGACGGGCTTGCCTGCGTCCGCTGTGGCACTGCAACAGGACGTGCCCACCTTTGGGGTGTCGCTCGACTTGAAGTGCATGGCCGGGCAGTTGATCGCAGTGTGGTTCGACGGTTGGTTCTTGGGGTGGCAAAAGTAGCAGTTGTGCAGGGATCCATCAGGGCATGTCGGCGCCTTGCAGGTTCCATCGATCGTGTTCCAAGCGTAGCAGTAGTAGTAGACGGGAGGATCGTCGTCTGTGCCCATCTTTGGAAGTGGCGCGACTTTGCGGAACCGGACACGCAGCGCAGAGTCGGTGACGGTGGAAGTTTTGGCTTGAGCCCCCTCGTCTGTGGCAGTTGTGGTGCGGACCGGAGCAGGGGCACTCTCAGTGGTCTTGGCGATATCGGAGTCGAGGTGAGCAGGAGCGCCGAAGTCGTTCCCCTTCGGACTGTCCTCGGTAGCGCCGGGCCCACCTTTGACGGCCACCGCGTTGGGCGCGAGGACAGTGGTGGGAGCGACCTTCGTGGGAGTCTGCCAGGGCAGATAGTTGCAACCGCAGAAGCGGTGGTCCGACGGCTTGTTCCATTTGTGACAGACAAAACAGACATGTAGTTTGCCGTCTGGGCATGTGGACGCCTCGCACCCTGCAGGTTCAAAGTTCCACGGACTGCAGTAGTTGGTGCCAGAACCTCTACGGGGCCTTGGGATGCTGGCGCCAGCCTTTGAAGGACGGGGGGCAGCATGGAGGTCGGTCTTGCGGAGGGCTTGAACTTGCGTGTGTACGTGGGGAGTGAACACTTTGGTCGGAGGGGTACACCTAGAGAGCGAAGAGGAGTCGCGGGTACCGGTTGCGGATGGGGTGGCGCCGGCGGGCGGCGAATGGTCTTGCTGCTGGGCGGTAGACGAGGGGTTGGGACGGTCCGCGGTGGCCCCGTTTGAAGCATGCTCGGTCTGAGGCGACACACCGCCGCCGGCACTTTCCTTCGCGTCGCCTGCAGTGAGCACCGCGCGGAGCTTGGACTCGACCGACGCGGCGTTCTCATCCAGGCGATGACGGAGGGCGATAAGGTCGGCTGTGCGAAGCTTCTCGTGCTTAAGAATGTACCCCAGATCGGCCTCTTGCTGATGCTTGAGGGCGAGAATAGACTTGAGCATGTCGTCCTGGCGCTTGTCTGACGCCACAAGGCGCGCAAAGAGGGCTGCGATGTGCGTTGGGGTGGTAGAGGTGGTCGAGCTGGCCATGGGGGCAGGCGAGACCGCAGTTGAGTCGTCTGAACTTGTGTCGTCGGGTGTCATGATGGTGTGTGTGGAAGGAAGATGGAAATGCGAGTGAGTTGAGTGGGTCTGATGGATTGCGCCCTTGCAACAATTTGACCCCGCGCACCGCCACACTCATCGACATCGAGTGGCAGCGGGTGGGTGGTAAGTTTGCATGCAAGGCCGGGTATCAGATGGCATCAGCTCTCCGATTACGACCGTCGAGGCCGACTCTGTCATGACCAGCGACACCTGCTGACCACTTTGCATCATCTCCATACTCTATCCACACAACTGGACGCTCACTCGACCCAGCGGAACGACCCCGGGGCCAAGACCTTACGGCAATCCCTCGCCTGGTGCTGGGCCGGCTCGCCGGCGGGGTGGCAGTTCCAGCATGCGTGCCATGCACCACGGGGGCAGAAGGTGCCACGGTAGCACACGTCGTACCAGTTCCAGTCGCAGCAGTAGGGGACTTGGGGCTGGGGCTGGGCCGAAGTGTTGGCCCCGGGGGCATGGCGGTGGTGCCTCGTCGTGCGGGTGTCGACGTGGTATCCCGGCTCGGTCGCTGTCGCGTAGGTGTTATCGGTAAGACCGTCGGTATCGTCCAGAACCACTCGGGTCGGGCGAGCAACCGTGATGGTAGGCGCAGGGGACAGCTCGAGTGGTGAGCGGGGGAGCGAGGGTGCCGGCGGCCTCGGGGTGGATTCGGGTGACGGATTGAGGACAAAGTAGGGGCGGTGGCGACCGACTTGTGCGACATTGCTAAACGGTGTGCTGTCGCTAGGGGGTACCGTGTGGTCGGCCATCAGCTCGCCCGGCTCGACACCCCCCGTCTCGGTCGAGGAGTCTGATTCGCTCTGGGCGATCTCGAGCCCGGCGTTTTCGTCGTCCACGCCGAGGCCGAGAAGGCTCTCGGTGGCGCGGCGAGGGGGCGGAGTGGGGAACCCAGGGGGAGCTGGCGGTGCTGTCGCGTCCAGAGGTGCAGGTGTAGTTGGGGGCGGGACTGGCCCTCCGCTCCCCGGCGTGCGGCCGTAGGTCGCCTCGATACTGTCGATAAAGGCACGCAGCTGGACGTGGTGCTCTGCCTGCGCCTGCCGAAGGGCGTTAAAGCTCTCCTCCTTGACCTTCTCGAGGCGGAGGATGGCCTCGAGCGTCACCTCCTGGTTGTGCCGGGACGCGAGAATGTCCGCGACGTGCGCACGCTGCCTGCGCCGCGAGCGCGCGAGGTCGCGTGCCAGCGCTGCTAGGTCGGGCACCGTGCTGGCGTCACTGGGCGCTGTGACCATCGAAACGGAGGTGGTGGACAGCTCGCTCATAGTAGGTGAATGGGTGAAAGGTGGTGAGCGTGAATGCGGATAAGTTGCAGCTGATAAGGAGCGCCGTTGGGGACGGTGGTGCGAACACGCGAACACGAGGCCAAAGGTGCGACGCCACGCCGCCACCTCCACCCGCGCGTGCTTCGTACGCCACGCGCCACGGCACAAAGGTATGCATGCGTGCAGTTAGTGGTGGGGCTGAGGAGTTAGTATGGGCTTGGCTTGATTCGGCGGTTAAACGCCGCGGGGATTAGCACCGACGGAGCGTGCAGCACCCAAGAAAGTTAATGGACTGGGGGATTCATAATCAAATCAAAAATCAAAACTACTAGTGTCCGCCACTAGCTACGAAAAAGCGTGACCGCACAAGGCGACAGCAGAGCGCGATCAGTGCTGACCGGCACCCATGCACCAGGGGTGGTTGTACGCCTTCTTGCGCTTGTAGCACGTGATGCAGGCGTGGTAGAGGCCGCGGGGGCAAACAATGTCGTTGCAGCGGCCGTTGCTGTACGCCCAGCAGACGTTCGAGGTGGTCATGTTGATGACGGGGGTGATCTCGGCAAGCTTCTGGACGGCAATGGAGGTCTTGCCGCGGGGTTGAGGGGCCTGAGCGACGGTGCTCGCGCGGTCGAGGTCGTCGTCGTCGACATCGTGGTTGTCCTTGTCGCCCTTTGTGTTGTGCTCGACCGCACCGCCCTCAATGGTAATGGTCGGCCAGCGGAAGTTGAGAGGGGTCTTGAGGCTGCGGATCAGCTCGGCGCGAGTGGTGTCGTCGACGTGGCCGGTGACAGAGGAGACCGAGGCGTCGGTGTCGTGGATGACGGGCGCGAGGGCGACGACCTCACCGACGGCGGCGGCGACCGGGGCTTCGGTGAGGGTGAGGGCGGGAGCCGCGCCGGGGGCGGGAGCAGGGTCGTCAATGACCTCGTCGACCTGGACATCGGGAAGGTTGACTGACGCGCCGCCGCCGCCCGCGCCGTTGGCGAGGTCAACGGCGTCGACAAAGAGCTTGACGGTGGCGTGGTGCGCCTCCTGGCTGTCGCGCATCGAGCGGGCATGCCACGCCGAGTGGGTCTCGAGGAGGGCCATGGCGCCAAAGTCCTGCTCCTGGCGCTGCTGGGCGACGTGAACCGCGCCCATGTGGCCGAGGGTGCGCGTCCACGACGAGCGGTAGTTGCCGTGAAGGCGCTGGAGGTCGCCGTCGATGGAGGCGAGCTGGGCGTCGACGTTGTCCTTGGTGGCGTTGGTAGTAGCCATTGTTGTTCGTTGTAGTTGTTTGTTGTTGGTGGAATGTGTGAATGAGAAAGAATTGGGACGATCAGTGCAAGAAATAGTTTGCGGCGAGTTGTGGGCCGGTGCGAGAAATCCAAGTCGGCGCAGTCAGCAGTCAGCGGGTTGCAGCTGCAACTCGCCCCCGGTCACGCAACGCGTTACATCAACATGTACACAGCACAACACACCGTGAAGCAGCCTTGCGCCGTGTCCTCGGCCCGCCGTCTCCGTCTCCCTGCCAACACCTGCTCGCCCAGTCTTGATGACCCGCGCACCGAACAACAACCTGAGAACTGCTTGTGTGAGCCCCTTGACCTGCTTTGGCACTGTACCGTTTTACAATCAACGTGCGACTGGTACCTCCTTGAGGTGCGTCTTGACTAGAATGGAGTGGGTTGATACTTAGGATTGGGGCACTCGTCTTGGTGATGGTCCGCTGGCGAGCCGCTGACCTCGCATGTGCGACAGACGTGGCGATGTCCGTACTGGCAACCAGCTTTGTCCCCATACTGTCCAGTAGAGTACCACATTGGACAGTAGTTGCGGCGCCGAGGAGAGAAAGTTGAGGCGGGTACATGAGGCGGCATAGTACTTGTCGTGTAGGCGATGACGGCGAGTGGCACTGAGTCCAAGATCAGCCTCGTGGGAGACTTAACGACACTAGGCAAGTCGACTAGAGAGATAGTACAAGACGATACATTAGATAGAGAGATAACTAGGCTCGGTACGGGCTAGTTATAGTAGAATGTATCGGGGTGGACTGAATAGATGGCACCATGCCAATGTGGCGTTGTGACACGGAGGTACAAAGGAGGTGCTTGAGGACCGGTCCCTGCTTAGTCTGGGCACGACGAATGGACTTGATCGCCTGTCCTTGTTCCTCCACCTGCTTGCCAATGGACTCGACTTGCTCGCGAAGGGATCCGACTTCCGTGCGGTGGGACTCGGCGTCTGTCTTCTGGGAGCGCTGGAGTGCGGCAATGGCGTTGGCGAGCTCGGCAAGCTTGTCCAGGATGATCTGGTTCGAATCGTTGTTGAGCGTCACGGCGAAGTTGAGGTTGGACGACTGGGCCACGCGGGCACCACCAGCGGCGTCGGTAATGGAGACGGACCCAGCGGTTCCAGCGCCGGTCGCAGCATTGTTGGTGGCAACGCGAGGCTGGACTGCGCGCCCATCGGGGGTCTTCTCACGACGACGCTTGGGGGGCATTGTTGGACTGAGTGTGTGAAGTGAGAGAAGGTCAAGTTGAGAGGAGGTGAAGTGGGAGAAAGGTGAAGTGTCAAGAGTTGAACATTGAGTCAAAGGAGGGCGCAAAGGAAGACGAGGAAGACACATACGGGTGGCGACCCCCCCACACGCGTCGCAACCGCGACGCGTCGTTGTCATTAGTCAACGTGTAGATTCTGCTCAGCTGGCCATTATGCGGTACGAAGGACATCACTTCGATATACCATACGTGCATTCACAGCTATATATCGGGGAAGACCCCCTAACAGCCTAACAGGAATCAGTAAGGGCAATACAAGCTCCTATGAATTCCCGTCCTGCCCTTTGAGATACAGTGAGGGCAGAGATGCAGCTTTCCATGGCGACAAGTGGCAGAGCTGCACTTCGAACTGTCGCGGTTCCATTCCTCACAGTAGTTGCTATTGGTGGTGCTAGCTCTAGAATGGCTGTGGACTGTAGAGGCACCGGAGTTTTGAAGGCTGCGGCTGTCGCCAGTGTGAGAGGCGAGCTTCTTGACTTCCGCGATGAGGTGAATGGTATCACCCGCGATGGTGTCCGTCTTCGTACCGAGGGATGTCACTTTGGTCTTGATGCGATCGAGGGAGGTCGTGTGGGAGGTTTGGTTCGCATCGACCGCCTTGAGCTGCGTCTTGATGGTACCGAGCTGAGTTTCGACCGCAGGGAGCGTGCGGCTGAGCGCAGCCACGTTGCCATCGACTTTGGTTATCTTGCTATTGACCGCATCGATACGGGCACCGAGGTTTGCATTTACGGCCTCGACGGTGAAGAGCTTGGTGTCAACGGTCGCAAACTTGTCATCAAGCTTGTTGTCGAGCGCAGCGATCTTCGTTTCGAGATTGTTGTTGACGTCGGCGCGCACAGCGGCCACGCTGGTGTCGAGATCATTGGTCTTGGCGATGACGGAATCAAGCTTGTTGTTGAACTCAAGGAAGGCGTTCTCGGATGAGGCTACGGTGGCCGTGACGATGGCGGCAGAGGCGTCAAGCTTCTCAGCGAGGGTCCTTTGAGTGGCGAGAATGGACTGAAGGAGGTCTGTTTGGTCCTTCT
Organism: Vanrija pseudolonga; assembly: GCF_020906515.1. Classification (NCBI taxonomy): domain Eukaryota; kingdom Fungi; phylum Basidiomycota; class Tremellomycetes; order Trichosporonales; family Trichosporonaceae; genus Vanrija; species Vanrija pseudolonga. The sequence continues at coordinate 1,985,901 of NC_085851.1, read as the reverse complement.
GCCCCTGGAGAATGGACTGAAGGACCTCGTCGTGCTTCTTCTGAGAGTCGACCAGAATGGCAAGTGCCTTGCCGTGGTCGTCAAATGCCTTGTCATGGTTGTCGAGGGTGCGCTTGATTCCGGCGAGAGCGTCGCGGTGCTCGGCATGGGCTTCGCCGTGCTGCTCCTGGACCACCTGGACAGACTTGGTCACTTCGGCATGCTGGTTCTGCATGTCGGTATGCTCGACTTGGGTGGCCTGGATGGACGAGAGAAGCGCATTCTGTTGCTCGATAGCGCGATGAATGGCATCGGTGTCAATGTTGACGGAAAAGTTGTTGAAGTTGTTGTGGTTGTGGGTCACCGCGGTGGGGGCGCCAGCGTGAGTGCCGGCGGAGGTGGCCTCAGTGTCGGTGTCGGACGTGACGTCGAGCGTGTCCACCGACGGGGTACGGCGGCGCTTGGTCATGATGCAGTTGCGGGAGGGGTGATAAAGGGAAAGAGGTGAGAAAGTGTTGATGGAGGAAGTCAAAGGATGATGAGCAAGACGAGCAAGACACGGATTGTTGAGTGACTGGCTCAAACGCCCTTGGGGCGCACAGGCGTCAATGATGTCAGCGCGTTGGTGGCACGGTGGCACCAACTGCGCCACACGTCGCGCGACGCACCAACAGAGTGCATATGCCATGCCAAGGTCCTCGACGCAACCTATGTAGCTACCTCACGCGCTGTGCTTGGGGCAGGCGGCCGACTGGTGGTGGACATGCTTGTCTGCCGTCGAGCACAGAGCACAGGCATGGAGCAGGTTGCGAGGGCACGTCTGGCCCGCACAGTTGCCGGCAGCCCAGTCGGGGCAGCAGCCAGGGAGACGAGGCGAGCTGTCCTCGAGCGCCGCGGGGCCGGCAACCTCGCGCGAGGTGTGGCGAGCCTGACCCCTGGTGACGAGTTGGCCAAGCACCTCCGCGGCAGTGGCGCGCTCGGCGACACTCGCGCTCAGCAGCGTGCTCTGCGTCTGCAGATTCCTCCCAACCCGCTCGATGTCCCTGTATATCTGGTCCAGGGTCTCTCCGTTCCCGCGTATCTGGTGGGAAATCGCTTCGAGGTTGGCTACACTGTCAGCGTTGTCTTGTTCGAGCTAAATCATCAAGCTTACTGTTACCCTCGGCATGTGCGCTGCCGACAGCCTGGCCAGCCATGGCCGTAGCGTTCGCTGCCAGGCCGCGGGCGACGGCATCGAGCGCCTGCTCGTGCGCTTTCAAGCGACGCTGGAGTGCATCCAGCTCAGCCTGGTTCTGAGCTTGGAGGCGTGTGATGGTCTTGATAGTCGCATCGTTGGCGTCCAACCGGCGCTGAATACCAGCAATGACTTGGTAAAGGGTCGTAACGGTGTGCACGGTTGCGTCGACAGTTGCGGGAGCACGCGCCACGGTATTGGCAGCGCCGGTGGCAGATGGAACGCCACCGACATGCGCCGTGTGGTGGTTTCCCTCGGTGGAGGGCCGCTGACGCTGGTGGTCCTCGTCTGGCATGATGAGAAGTGTGGGTCGATAGGGAGGGAGTGTGGTTGAGTGAATGAGTATGAATGTGGGAGAGCAGGACCGCCGACTTATACACGCTGAGCAAGAGTCGTGCAAGACGACGAGGGCGAGGGTCGCATCCTGGTGAATGAGCATCACACACAATCGGACAAGGAGTGTGAACGTGAACGTCAATGCAGTCAGCCGCCACCCTTCGCGCCGCACCTCGCATCTGCCCCACAGCATTCTGGAATGTGTACATGAGCCTCATGTCATCGAGCAGCACCCCACTAGCTCTTTCGCCATGCTTCACCCTGCTGCCTCATACTAGACATCGTCTCTCGGAGCAGAAACGGACTTGAAGGACGTTTACGAGGAATGGTGAGTCGTCGTGCCGGCTAGCGGTCCGGTGAATGGGCTTGCTCCTCGCGAGCGGGGTCATCGAAGGAGCCAGCAGAGGAGCTGCCCTGCGGGTGGTTTGGTTAGGAGGATAGCTCATTGAGAGTACGGTACCCTGCTTACTTCATTGTTCGTGGCGCTGGTGGTGCCAGGAATAGCTTGCTGCTCGGCGTCGAGCTCGCTGAAAGCCGCGCGAACAGCGTCGCTGTGTCCACGGGCGACAAGCTGATTGAGCCACTCGACTGCTTGGGCGAGGAGTTCGCGACCGATGTCCATGTGCTCGTAGGCGGTACCCATGAGCTCTCGGGCCGAGCTCATGTACCCATGGGCCTCGAGTTCGAGGGTTATGCTCTGGCGCAGGCGGGCAATATTCATGAGCCGGTGGGCGAGGTTCATGCGCTGATGGGCGACGTCCATGCGGTCGCAGGCGATGGTTATGCGCTCGAGAGCGATCCTCGCGCGCTCCCAGGCGATTCCCGCCAGCTCACGGGCGATGTTATCACGCTCGCAATACTGGTTTGGGCTGCCGAGGGCTTGGTTATGGATGCCCGTATCGGCGGTTGTGGTAGCGTCGTCGATGGCGATCGTGTTTCTGGCGCTCGTGAGGTTGCTGTGGGAGGGCACGGTGGGGCTGTTGCTAGGGCGACCTTGGGGCATGGTGACGAAGCAGCAAAGTCGATGGAGGAAGGGGAAGGTGGGAGGAAGAGTGTGCGGTTGACGTAGACGAGGAAGATCGGCGCATCATTTATACGCAGGCTGCGGGCTGCCAGCGGCGCTGAGTGCCAGACCACCTTCCTCGCCTTCCTTTTGGTGAGGTGGACCGCCGCTCCATGATTAGGGGGGTTGTTGGCCACTGTCATTATATACACAGCCATAGTCTAGTTGTGCAAACGCGCCAGACGCACCAGGTCGCGTGAGCGGTACTCAGCAGCCCCTCACTGCGATGGACGCGACGGCGCAGCTCCGGGCGGCAGCCCATCCCCACTCGGGCCTTGCAGCGCGTCGCGCTTCCAATCTGGCATTGGCGCGTCGAGTGCGGCGCGCTTCCAGTCGGGCATGTCCTGCTGCTGCCCGGCGTATCCCGAGAATGGGTATCCCGACGATGACTGGCGCGACTGTGCATGTCCCAGCGTCGGGACTACGGCTGATGGTGAGCTGGTCGACGGCGACGAGTGGACGAGCACCGATGCCATCCCCGAGTCCGCTGGGGGCTCGTAGGGGGGCAGCGCGTCAGCCTTGTACGGTGACGACGGTGCGGTGCCGCCATGCGACATCGAGAACGGGGTGACGTCTGGATGCGGGAGCGAGAACGGCGACATAGCGCTCGCGTTCGCAGCGCGCATGGGCAAAGCCTCCTCTCCCTCAATGTCGATACGGGCGCGGCGTACGCGCGGGCCGTCGAGAGGTCGTGTGTCGTCCGTCAGGTCGAGGAAGCTCAGCTGCCAGAAGTTGGTCGAACGGCCGTACTGCCGCAGCGTGTAGATGACCTCGAAGGCGATGATGATGAGGAGCTGTGATGCGTCAGGCGCGCTCAGAGTGGCACACGTACCATGCCGACCAGAGTCCATCCAAGGGTGATGACCACGATGCCGACGCTGGCGTTAGTTCCTGCCTGTTCGCGCACACTCACCTCGGGATGCCGCCCGTGAAGCCGTTCGAGACGGCGTCGACCCAGCGGCCGCGGACGCCAATCAGCGCCATGGTCGACATGACGCCGATCCCGATGATGGTCAGGACCGAGAGGAACACGACGTCCATGATGATGCACACGAAGAAGTTGTGCGAGTTTGCGAAGCGCACGATGAAGCTGGCGCCGCGTCAGCGTCGTGGTGGATGCGCACGCGACTCTCGGCTCACTAGACGATAAAGTAGAGGGTCGTGAGGAAGCTCCATACCAGCGCGACAATGGGCGGCGCGGGGTCTGTCTTGTACTTCCAGTAGGCATCTGGATGGTCAGCCGAGCACAGCGCCACAACGCCACAGCATACGCACCACCTCCGAAGAGGATGCCGACGAACGCGGCAGACGAGAAGACGACGATCACAGCCACGATGAGCGCCACGACGAACAGTGCCGTGTGCGCGCGTGCTGCGCCGACAGACATGGTGGCGGTGGCAGTGGCGGCGTCGGGTCGGGCAAAAGTTGAGACGCGTCGGAAGCAGCAGCCAGGTCAGACTCGGCCTCTGGACAGCTCGATTGATGGCAAAGTTGGCAACGACAACATTGTCGCCGTGGTGGTGTGCAGCTAAACAAGCCGATGCTGGCCTTGTGACCACCTCGGTTCCTGGTGCCAAGCACACGACTGCGGAAACCTACCACCCCGCCCACCATTTGTTGTGAGGCATGCATGACGCAGCGTTTCAGAGTGCCCGTCGAAATCGCCGTGCCACCTGCCCACCCACTGCCGGCTTGAACTCTTGAACTCTGTAGTGCGCTCACGTGGCAATTACGGCCATGCATGCCCGCCGTGATGTGGCGGCAGAGGTCACGAGAAGGCAATGGATCTCCGTGTGCGAAGTGTCTGGTGCAGCTATGTAGTTGTGGGCAGGCAGTCGCAACGGGGCATGTATAAAGCATGGGGGTTGGCAGCACATGGTGACTGGCGTGCAGCTCCCTCCCATCCCCCAAGCCAGCCCACCCCCACAATGTCCAGCTTCTCCCTCTTCGGTATCGGCGGCAACAACCCCAATGCAAAGGACAGCGCCGTCGTGAACGCCAAAACGGGCGAGACGGCGCCGGCCCTGCCACGCTGGGAGCGCAACAACAGTTTCTGTGAGCGCGCGCGGTGCTGTCGCTGTCGCTGGCGGCATTCGCTGACGTACCCAACCCAGGGGACTATGCTGCGCCGAAGCGGGTGCGTCAAGCAAGCCAGCGCACCGATCCCAGGTGCTGACGGCCCAGATCGTACAGGAGACGGGCACGCAGTACGGCCGCATCTGCCCTCAGTGTGGCGAACGTGCGCCTTTCCTCCACCAGACCAAGCTGACTGACGCCAGCGTCCGTCGTCGGGGCACACGAGATGCGCGTCTTCTCCCTCCTTTACGTCATCCCGATCATGCCTATGGGCTCGCGCAACATCTGGGGCTGCGGCCGCTGTGGTGGGTTTGTCGGGGTGGTCAGGCTGACGAAAGGCTGGCGCCAGGAGCGCGGAAAGGGCGCCGACCCCGCCAAGCAGGACGTGCCGGACGGCGTGGCGCCTGTGCTCCTCGAGGCCAGTGTGGCGAAGCGCGCTGCAGAGGTCATCGCGGGCAAGGATTAGTGACTGGGTTCGGTCGTGCTTTGAATCGTTGGATCAGTTGACGAATGATATGTATGCTGCTGTGTAGCTTGAACGTGAGTTGAGATGATATGAGTGATGAACAACAGTTGAGCCAGTCGAGGCAGCATGACGTGCGACGCATTGCATACCTGCACAGACGTGTGTGTACGTACATGTCCCCAACTTGTCAGCAGCTCACTCAAGCTGAACCGAATGCACACCCCTTCCTGCTTCTCAACCCCTACTCCTCGTCATACTCCTCGTACACAAGGTAGCTCGGGCACCCGTCGCGGATGTGGCGGTGGTCTGCGGGCAGCATGAACATGTGGCACACGGCGCACGCGTGAAGCCTGCCGTTGGGGCACTCGGGCGCGTCGGCACAGCGGCCGAGGTTCCACGCGGCGCACGTCGCGACAGGCATGTCGTCGGCGGTGGGGTAGCGGTTGACGAGGTTGTCACCGGCGGCGCTGCTCACGCTCACCGGAGGGCCCAGGTAGTCCACGTGCTCATCTTCGAACTCGTACGCCTCGTCCTGCCCGCGCATCTCCTGCTCCTGCGTCTGCTCGCGTTCCTCGCGCTCTTCCATCGCGCGAAACTCGAGCGCATCCTGCGCCAGTACCGCCAGGTCGAGGATCTCCAGCGCCGCGCGGTAGTCGCCCTCCTCGGACGGGAACTCGGTCTGGTCGTCATCGTCGTCGCGGGCGCGGTACGCCTCGTCGGGGTCGTACGCTCTGGGGTGCCACGACTCGGTGTCGCTGTCGGTGTCGCTGTCGATGTGCCTCAGGTGGTAGAGACAGCCGCAGTCGATATCGCACGAAGAGGACTGGCCGTCCTCGCTGCTGCGCTCGCGCCTGTCTTCCGCCTCGTAGTTGCGGCCCATCTGGTACGCGAATTCGAAGTACGCCCGGTCCGACTCGTGCGGAAGCCTCACAGGCGCCGGGCCGTAGCGGAGTTCGTCGGCGAGCTGCTGCTCGGAGGCGTCGCGGCGGAACAGTCCATTGTTCGTAACAAGGATGCGGCGGCCGTCGCCGACATGGCGGCGGGACTCGGTGCCGGGGTCGCGGTGGGGTGGGCCATCGTTGCGGTAGTCGTTGGAATAGTCATTGCGGTAGTCGTTGCGGTAGTCGTTGCGGTAGTCGTTGCGGTAGTCGTTGCGCCTGCCGTCCCTGCTATCGTCCGTATCATAGCCACGGTCAGAGTCCTCCTCGCCCTCGACGTTGCGGCGACTGTCGTACTCGCGCCTGCGCTCTGCCCTGACATGTTCGAGCATGTCCTCCACCCGGCGCTCGATGAGGTCGAGGTGGCGGTGCAGCATGGCAGTGCGACGGCGGTTCTGGCTTTCAATGTGGGCGAGGCGGTTGCCGTGGGTCTACTGCACGCCGCGAATCACGCCGAGCTCGCGGTCCATACCGTCGAGGAGGTCGTTGTTGCGCTGCGCTGGGTACTCGTCCCCGCCCTCCCCGCCAGCGGGGACAACGACGCGCACGTCGTACTTGCGCACGCGCTTGGCCTTGGGCGCGTCGGGCGCGTTCTGTTGTCAGCTAGCTCGCGTCACGACGCGACTCACCTCCTCGCCCTCGCTGTTGCTGTCGTTGTGGGTGCCAATGGCAAGCTTGATCTCAAAGTTGCGTCCGCGCTTCATGGTGGTGGGATGTGTGGTTGAGAGTTGTGGATGGAAGGATGCGGCGCAGCTGTCTGTCATATATGTATGCACCGGCTGTGTGTGTCATCGCTGCTGGCTGTTTGGCTGTGATCGTGGGGCGAAGCGGGGCGAGGCCGTACACAATGCTGCCTCCGCCATCAAGCCCGAAGCAAACACAATACACGGCGCCGTCCGCACCATCTCGCACCGGACGTCGGTCATTGTCGTGCCTCGTTTTGCCGGCTGGACAATGACGCCGCCACACACACACCGCCACAAACACACATGAAACACACATCACTCACGACAATACAACATGCATTACTCGCGCCTACACGCGCATCACTCTCACCCACACACGCATCACTCACTCTCCCCACGCATCACTCGCACCCTACGCTTTATTGTCCCCACAACGCTGCGGGTTGTACCGGTGCTTCTTGCCGTGACCGGCGCCAATGGGGTGGCAGACAAAGCACTCGTGCAGCAGGGCGCAGTTGAGCGCCTTGCAGAGGTGGTTCTTCTGGCCGAGGTTCCACGAGGTGCAGTAGGCCGCGTTGGCAGGGGGCGTGTGGGCGGACGTGGAGGTGGCGGCTGCAGCCGAGGTTAAGGCGGGCGTTGTGCTCGACGTGATGGGGGTTGTGGCTGCATTGGCACCGGGCTTGCGGGACTGATTCCGGGCGGGCCGTGGCGGCAGACTGGCCGGCTTGGGCGGTAACGAGGAGGCCGTGGCGTGGATCTTGGTTGCGGGCGTCGGCGTAGACTTGGCCGCTGCATTCGTCGTTGCCGCCTTGACCTTGTCACTCCGAGCCATCCGCCTCCTATCGATACGGGGTTGCATCGGGCCGACAGGCAGCGACGCAGCCACGCCACCCTCCAAGCTTGGTAGCTCCCGCGCGCCAACCGCGCGCATCACGGCGCGGACGTCGCCCATGACATCGAGCAGAGCGTACCCCTGCCTCGCTTGTGTCTTGACGAGGTCGCGCATCGCCCCAGACACGGCGCGGACCATGGCGGCGCCGGGGTTATCGTCGGCGCGGCGGAGGAGGGCGGCGAGGGTGCGGCCCTGCTCTTCCTGCTGGCGGACGAGGGAATGCAGCAGGGCGGTGTGGGCCTCTCGCGTTGCTGCCAGGCGTGGCATGGCTGCCGTGAGCGGGTCGGTGTCGACTTCAACTTGCTGCAGCGGCGTGGTGTGCTGTGTGCGGGTGCTCGACATGGTGAGTGGAGAAGAGAAAAATGGAAGGGAAAGATCGACGTGACTGTCTTCCTTCTGCTTTCCACTTCATGTACATCTGCGCTACAATTCATCCTACACCGCTTCCCACCGTTACCCACAGCCAACGCCTCACTTCAACCCCTTGAGGCACCGGCCTGAGTGGTACCGATGCTTCGAGGGCCGACCCACCGCAGCGCAGGCGAAGCACTCGTGCAGGAGCGGGCAGGTGTGCGGGTCACAGGCGCCGTTGCCCTCGTTCCACGAGGCACAGTAGGGGGGCTCGGCGCGGAGACGCGCGCGGTCGGGCTTCGGAGTGAGCTTGGGCTTGGGGATGGGCTTGAGGGCCGTGGTGGAGGTGGACGCTGAATTGCTTGTGCTGGCGAGGGGTTTAGGCTTAGCGGAGGGTGGAAAGGTCGTGGTCTTTGGCGATGATGTTGGTGCCACAGCAGGGGGCTTGGGTGTCGGTGCTACCTGAGGCTTGGGTGTCGGTGCTGCCCGAGGCTTGGGCTGCGAAGTGACCGGGAGCGGAGTGAGCGGGGCAGGTGGTGTCGACGTGGTCTCCACCGTGCGGGTCGGCTTGACGATGCCACCGGCGAGGGGGAGGGGGACAGCGCCCTTGGACTCGGGGGTAGCAGGTGCGCGTGTCACCTGCGGGGGAATGTGGGTACCCAAGGGCGCAGGCCGTACCGTCGCCTTGGGCATGGGCGTTCCCTCCGCCACCGCAGGGAGCATCGTCGGCCTGCCCCACCGATCGGGCACCTGTGCCCCAACGGCGCGCATGACGGCGCGCACGTCGCCCATGAGGTTGAGAATCGCGTGTCCCTGGCTCTGCTGGGCGTTGACGAGCTCGCGTAGCGCACCAGATACGGTGTGGACCATGCCGTTGTCGTCTAGGCGCCGGGCGAGGCCCTCGAGCGCGCGTGCCTGCGCCGCTTGCTGGGAGACGATGGACTGCAGGAGGGCGCTGTGGGATTCTTGGACGCGCACGAGGCGGAGGAGCGTGGTTGTGAGTGGGTCGTGGTCGATGTCCATGGCTTTAGGCTGGGTGTGGCGATGTGGTGGTTGGAGGAAGATTGGGCACTGGATGAGTGTAATCAGACGCGACTCGGCCCTTCCTTCCTCCACTTGCAACATTGGCTCAACCCAACCAGCCCACCGAACATGACATGCCTCACTTCCACTTCTTGATACACCGGCCCCACCAGCACCGGTGATTCGAGGGCCGCCCCGTCGCGGCGCACGCAAAGCACTCATGTAGGAGCGGGCAGACGCGCTCCGTGCAGACGCCTTTGCCCTGGTTCCAGCGGGCACAGTATGGCGGCCGGGGGCCAGAGGGGCGACTGGGGGTGGTCGTGGGTGTGGGCTTGGGAGTGGGTCGTGGAGCAGGTTTGGGGGCGGGCTTGGGAACGGGTTCGGGGGCAGGGTTGGGCTTGAGCTTGGGCGGCGCCGGGCTGGAGTTGGGTACCCAGGTCGACCTCCCCCAGCCACCGTCTGGCGTTGGCGGAGGGATGTAGGTCAGGCCCTTGGACGAGAAGGTGAAGGGCCTGGGCTTGGACGGTGCTGGTGGTGGGCGGATGGGGGCAGGCTTGGGATGGGGCGGCGGAGCAGGCTTGCGCGGGGGTGGGGGTGTCGGCGCTGTTGCCTCAGTCGGCATGGGCAGAGTCACCAGCTTGCCGTTCGTGAGGGGCGCAGCCCGCGGCTGGTCGATCTTGGCGGGCGGCGGCGGCGGCGGCACCGGCGTCGGTGTCACCGCGCCCTTCCCCCTGTTCTTGATCTTGTCCTCCGACAGATCTGGAACAAACGGCGCGAGTAACGGCACCTCGGCGCCAACAGCTCGCATCACGCCGCGCACATCGCCCATGAGGTCGAGCAGCGCGACCCCATGCCCAGCCTGCATGGCGACCAGCTCGCCCACGCAGCCGCAGAGGGAGCGCAGCACGTCCCCCGAGGCCGTGGCGTCCACGCGCCGCGTCAGGGCCGTGAGGGCCCGCGAGACTGACTCGAGGGTGCGCGTGTGTGCCGCCTGCTGGTTGACGATGGACTGGAGGAGGGCGGTGTGGGATTCTTGCGTGTGTGCGAGGTGCAGGAGGGCGGCGGTGAGTGGGTCGTGGTCGATGTCCATTGCGTCTCAGTTCGTGATGAGTGCTGCTGTGAGGTGTGTGTGTGTGGGGCGTGAGTTGGGTGTGAGTGGAGGATAGACGACGGCAGAGTGGAGAAAAGCGATCAATCCGACGCGACTGTCTTCCTTCGAAACCACAACCGCCGCCACCTACCCAGGATACAACCGTGCATGTCATACAAAACAAACACTCCCACACCTCACTTCTTACGGTACGGACATCCCACAAAGAACCGATGCGTAGCCGGCCGCCCCGCAGGCCCACAGACGTGACACTCGTGCAGGAGGGGGCACGAGAAGGCCTTGCACATGTTCTGCTTCGTGTTCCACGCCGCGCAGTAGCCGGGAGCGGCGGGCGGGGCGGGGGTGGGAGGGGGCTTGGACTTGGCCTTCGGTGCAGTCGCGGCCCCCTTGGGCTTGGTCTTGGGCGTGGGCATGGCGGGTTTGGGTGCCGCAGCGGCCTGCTTGGTCTTGGGTGCCAGGGCAGAGACGTCGGGCTTGCTCTTCGGCGGGGTGGTGGCCGCAGGCTTGGTCTTGGGCGCCGGCGTGCCGTGCTTGGCTGTGAGCGGCGTGCCCCCGCTGCGGACGATAGTGTTCGGCCTTGGCGCGAGACGCAGCCGGTCCAGCGCGACCTGCGCGGCCTTGAGCTGGTCCATCGTGAGAGACTGTTCGGGGGCAGCCTTCGGCGCGGGGTTGGGAGCGGGGGCGGGTGCGGGGACGGGCTTGAGGCTGGGTACGACGGCGGGCTTGGGGCTGGGGCTGGCCGCGACGGCGACGGCGGCTTGCGCGGGCTCGTCACCAGCCCCGGCGTCGACGCGTGCCGCGGCGTGATCGTCACCGTCCGGCGCGCTGGCTCGCCGGCCTCGATATCAGCGATGGCGGCGAGCATGCGCTGCGCGGTGGCCTTGCGCTGCGCGGGCGTCGGCGTGACGACCGGGACACTGGTGGTCGCGGGCGGGGGCGGACTCGCCACCGGCGCAGAAGGCGTGTAGCGCGGCGTCGTCGTCGCCACGGTCTGCGGGCGTTCTGTCGACGGCGCGGCGCTCGCGATCGGCGTCAGCGCCGTGGGGACCCCCTCCGCGCGCATGAGCGCCCGCACGTCGCCCATCAGCTGCAGCAGGACGCCGCCGTGCCCCGCCTGCGCGGTCACGATCCCCCCCAGCGCCGCGACGAGCGCGCGCGCCATCCTGCCTTGCTCGTGCTCGTCGGCGCTTGGCGTGTCGAGAGCCGTCGCCAGTGCTCCCTGCTGCGCGCTTATGGACTGGAGGAGGGCCGTGTGGGCCGCTTGGGCTTGCTCGAGCCTGGCGAGGGTGGCTGCGAGGCTGGGGTCGGTGTCATCCATTGCTGTGTGTGATGGCGCAGGTGTAAGTTAGAGATGACTTGTTGAAGTCACCGACGCGACTGCCTTCCTTCCCTCTGCCCTGCCCCGCCCTATGCTACAATTTGCATCATACAAACACATAAATCCCAAAGTATGAGCAAACGCAGCGCAGCAAACAGCAACAGCAGCATACCAGAGTCCCAAATCCTCCCCCTTCACACAACTCCCTCCCACCCCCACATCTCCTCGCCAATGGCATGCCCGCACCCGTCCTTGTGCTTGCCCAGCATGCCACCGCGACCGTCGACGCGCTCGCCCTCCTCGCCGCGGCGCGAGGGGCCATCACACCCGGGCACAGTGCAGAGCACGCACGGCGGCCGCACAGCCTGCGAGTGCGTGTACAGCTCGGCATCGGCAATCGCCTGCTTGTACCCGTCGAGGTAGGCGCGCGGCGCCGCGTCCGAGACGTCCACCTCGATGAGCCCGACCGTCGGGTCACGCGGGTCCCAGTCGGGCAGCGGCTCGTCGGGGCGCGCAAAGCGGAACAGGCGGATATCGGTCGGCGGGCGCACCTTGTTGACTGGCGCCGCCGCCTTACCCTTGCTCTTGCCCTTCTGGGCCGACGGTGCCTTGACCTCGGCCTCCTTGAACTCGTTGGCCTTCTTGACGGCCCGCTCGTACTTGTCGGCAATGTGCACCGCCCACCCGTGCAACTTGGCCAGGCCATCGCGCCAGCCACTGTGGAACTCATCCTCCCAGTGCGACACCTTGAACGTCGAGATGAGCGGGGCCTCACCGCCGATACAGATCGTCTTCATCGTCGGCAGGGGCGGGAGGACAAAGTAGGCCTTGTCCTGCGGCGGGAGGTCGGCAGCGGACACGGCCGGCCCGGTGGAGGTGGCGGCACCGCGGCGCGACGGGCGGTCGCGCAGGGAAAAGGTCGAGTGTGAAGCCGGCGCCGGGCGGTTACGCCGCGAGCGGGACAAGGCAATCTGGCGCTGCATCTCCTCGCGCGCGGCTTCGGCCTCGCGGAGGGCACGGCGCTCCTCGCGCACCTCGTCGTCCTCGTCGGCGTCAGACTCGTCCTCTGACGCGCGGCGCGCCGCGGCCTGACGGAGCGCAATCTCCTGCTGCGCCACGCGCGTGCGCTGCGCCGTGTCCCACGCGGCAATCAGGCGCTCGCGCTCCTTGCCGCGGGCGAGTCCAGCGCCGACACACAGCTGTCCGAGCTCCTTGCACATGTCGTTGCCGCGCTCTCTCGCCGAGAAGGCAAAGAGGTTGACGCGGTCGAGAACGATGTGCTCAAGGCGCTCGTACTGGCGCAGAAGGGTGGCGAACACGGCGTCGAGGCGGACATTGCTGGTCGACAGGTCGAGGTAGCGCAGCGACGGGAAGAGGCGCGTGTTGGGCGGCGGGGAGACGAGCACGAGGGCCAGGTCGCGGCTTGGCACACGCAGACGCAGGTGCGTGAGGTGCTTCGCGACCGGCGCAGCGCCGAAACGCGCCATGCACTTGATGTCGAAGAACACGATGGGCTGGGCAAACGTCTTGGGCTTGAGGTGCTGGAGGCATTCCGAGAGGTAGGGGAACGGGCCCTTGCGGGTGAAGCCCTTGGACTCGAGCGAGTCGTCGGCCTCGGACAAGGACGTGGGCGGGGTGGTCGACTCCTCCGAGCCAGAGTTGCCCGACTCGGTGTCGGAGCCGGCGTCGGGGGTTGCGGCACCGCTGGCAACGCTGGCTGCGGTGCTGGGCGGGACGCTGCCAGCGGTGCTAGTCGGGACGCTACCAGCGGCACTGGCCGCAGCACTGGCCACAGCACTCGGTGCCACACTGCCCGCCACACTCGTCGCGGCGCTTGGTGCGGCCGTCGGGAACCGGCTGACGAGCCTGAGGTCGGCAAAGCTGTTGGCGAGCGACGGCGCGGGCGAGTGGGCGCGCGTCGGCGGCGCCGTCACGCGCGGGGGCAGGTCCTGTACGAGGGAGATGTGCGTGAAGGAGGGCGTCTCGGGCCAGTTCTTGTAGAGGGTTTCGACGGCAGCGTCGAAGTAGGAGCCTGGGGTGGGGGTTAGCTGCTGCTTGCCGGTGCTTGTGGCAGGTCTTGGCACGCCACGATGCGCTCTGACCAGCTCGGCGCTGGGTGCCTCGCGCCGCCGCCACTCACCCTTCAAAAACTGGTAATACGAAGCCTGCTCGACATACGGCCTGAAGCGCATCTCCATGCGCTCCATCTGCGGGCGGGGCCGCTCAAACATCTCCTGGAGGTGCTCGGGGGCAAAGTTTGTGCCGACGTTGACGAGGAGGGTGTTGATGTACGGCATGCAGCGGAGCGCGCTGGGGGTGTGAGCATGGGTAATGGTTGCGGGGCGCACAGGCGCACAGGCGCGCGCACACGCCACGCCGCGACTTACTTGTTGAGAATGTCGGCGTCGCCGCGCCACGATTCCTGCGGGTGTGAGCTGCTGTGCGTGCACGGGCGGAGAAGGGCTGTGCGCGCCAGGCGAGGGCACTGGGCGCGGGCAAGCACGAGGCGTCGAAGCCGACAAGAAGACGCGCAAAGGCACGACGTGCTTGCGAGCTCGCACTCGTGCGCTCTCTCGGCTTCGCTCTCGCCCCCTCGGCCCGACATAGCGGGTCGAGCGGGCGAGCACGCGCGCACGTGACGTCGCGAGCGAGCGAGCAGTGGGGGCGGGGCGCATGCCTCTCGTGACGACTGGCTGGGCCGAGTGGGCCGAGGGCGGTGAGATGTCTTCCATCGCACACTTCGACGCACGCCAAGCCGCACCCCGCTTCACATCGAACACCCCGGCCGACACCCAATCCCCTCGGCGCGCTGCGCGCGCCTCGCCTCGGCGCACGGCGGACTCACCATTCCAAAAGTCTTGACGACCCCCGCGCCCCCGCCGCGCGCCTTGTTCTGCTCGACCATCAGCCTGCGCCAGAGGGGCATGACCTGGCGTGCCGAGCCAACGGGCATATGCGCCCAGATATGGCGCGTGTCCGGCGCATGGTGGCGAAGGACCTGGGAGAGGGCGAGGGCCGCGCGCTGGCGCTGGCGCGGGGGGACGTGGGAGAGGATGTGGTCGAGGAGCTCGGGGGGGAGGGACGCGAGCGTCGTCGGGCCGGCGGTGGCGGGCTCGGCGCTGTCGGGGGAGGCAGCAGCACCGCCAGTGTCGGGCGACGCAGCGCCAGCTGGCGCCGCGTCGCGGGTGTCTTTCGGCCCAGCGAGGACCGCGACGGCGGCCTCGCGGCCGTACGTGCTCATCTTGATAGTGTGATGCAGGAAGTGGAGGCGTGGTTGGGTTGTTGCTTACCATACCCCATGGTGCAGGGTGGGTGCAGGTTTGAGACGGCGACGGCGGCAAATCGCCTTGCCTACCATTCTCGGCCATGCCCGCCGCCAGCCATGCCTTGGGTGTTGCCCCGCGCCCTCGTCTCCTCCCGTGGGTGGCACAACGTATCCTCCCCACAACAACAAGGCAACATGTGAACTGTCTTGTGCTCTCGTTACAAGGCAGCACGTGAGCCCTCCTCCTCTGTAACATTGTCAACCGAGGCGGCTCGACTCGCGGATCGGACACAAGGCCGGCGCACGAGACCTCTCGCCTATGTACATCGTTGCACGCCTGTGACCTTACCTTGACTTGGCACCCGCAGCGCAACTCGCCATTCCGAGCACAAAGCCATCCGCACCGCACGCACGATCCGCACCATATCCGCCATCCGATGCCTGCAGGCTCCTCCCACCCGCCCCGCTTACGCTTAGGCTACTCACACATGCCGGCGCTGCCCCACACTTCTTTGTTATCTGCACAAGCTTACCCGCTCCCATTGCGTGCCTCCATGCCCACGCCAGTGCGCTCGTGCTCGGTGCTCGCTGCTGCGCTGCTGCTTGGTGCCAAACTGAGCCCCATGGATGTCAGTCCAGCGTCAGCTAAGTGCAGCTAAGTGCCCCACGCCTCGCCCCACGCCCAATCTCCCCCAACATCCCCGCTGGCTCGCTCTGCTCGCTCGCTGCCGCACTCTCGCTCTGGGTAGGAACATGCATGCAGGGTGGTCTTTCTCGCCGGGTCTCGTTCACGGGTCATCGGGTTGGCTATTGAACACAACATGGGACCATGCAATATGCAATGTGGAGGATGGAATGCGAAAATGTGTGGGGGTGTGTGAAGGTGGTACAGGTGGTGTACCGATGAGGATGGACGACAAAGTACCAGACCTCGTCGAGTCGAGGGGAGGGAGGCGTAGCAGCTACCGATTATAGTGCGGGGGCGATATGCTACAAGTCGGTCGTGGGGGCGAGCTGGCGCTCGACGCGCACGGGCGAGACGCCCTTCCAGACGGCAGCGCCGCCGGGAAGGAAGTCGACGGCAGAGCCCCTGGGGCTCGCCAGGCGAGAGTGCTCGCCGTCGCTGTCGGCAGACGAGATGAGCGACGGCGTGCCAATCGGGTCGTCCGAGTCTTCGCTACTCTCGCGAAGACGGTGGAACAGGTCGGTGAAGGGGAATGAGGAGGCTGATGTGACGGTGAGGCCAGTGAGGCCGGTGATCGGGAAGCCGTGGTCTTCTGGCTCAGACTCGTCCTCGTCCTCCTCCTCGGTGCTGTCGCCGACGGGGGTGTGGGCAACACGCGGGGTGGTCGCCGCGTCGTCCTCGCCCTCGACCTCGTCAGCGTCCTCTTCTTCAGACGAAGAGTCGGCGCCGACCGAGCGCAGCAGGTCGGTGAGGGTCTGAGACAGGGAGCGGTAACCCTCAAACTGAGGTTGGCGACCGAGCGGGCACATGCGAGCAAACATCATCTGGCGACGAGCAAAGCACTCGGACCACTCGTCGCCTTCCTCGCAGTCGGCATCCGAGTCCGAGTCCTCGGGGGTCGCAAAGGGCGACGGGGGCTGGTAGACGTCGTCGGATTCCTCGTCGGCCTCGGCGGCGTCGTCGGCATCGCCACCGTTCCATAATGTCGAGAGACAGCGCGAGCCACGGGCAGGAAGGACACAAGCACGTTCTTCCTCCGAAGGAGGCGCAAGCGGCGTGCGGTCGTACTCGGTAGCAGACCAGGTTTCCGAGTAGGACTGAGCGAATTGCGTCAGCAAGCGTGCACTGGCCAGCCTGGGCGTCCTTTGCAGTAACAGTAACAAACTCACCGATACGTCACAGGTGCCGTCCTCGCCCTTCCAGCGGACGCTCTTGGACGGGCGACGCGCGAGGCCCTCAGAGGCCTCGGTGTAGATGCTTGATGAGGTCGAGGCGACCGATGGCGAGCGCGAGGTCGAGATAGCCACGTGAATGCTCTGGGTCTCACACACAGTGATGGATCGACCGAACCTTGTGGGCGAGAGACAGGGGCGCAGCTTCTTTGCCGGCTGCGGCACGGGCGAGTGGGTGAGAGGGTGTGTGGATGTCATTGTGTGACGGGGAGACTGTGGTGGTAGAGAGGAAGAGTAGTAGTCTTAATGGGGTTGGGGTTGGTTTGAACGCGATACGAGCGAGTAGATTGAAGACGATGGGGCTAGAATGCTGCCACAGAGTAGGAATGCCTCTAGTAACCCGGAGGCTGTAGAGGTGTGGTGCCGACTAGTCGACGGAGGTCGTCTCAGTCTTCCAAAAGCATCGCAACCGTGGGGGGTTAAGAGTGGTGTCAAGTGATGGGATGGGGGGTGCTGAAGATGGTGTCAGTGATGAACAAAAGCGACGCGGCGCGGCAGAGAAGGAAGCGAGGCTTCTCGAGCCATTGCCACGATTTATTGATGGCAGTGTGGTGCAGCAGGTTGCTGCAGCCAGACTCACTCTAGACTAGGCTTCTGGGCGACGGGTGGCGCCGAGATGCACTGCTGGGTTGGGCGTCGTGGGATGGATTGGCGCGGGCGCGAGGCGAGGCAAGGCGAAGACGCACAACGCCACGGGCGTGGAGCGAGAGCGCTGCTGCAAGCTGCTGCAAGCGACACGAAGATGTAGTCGTAGAAAGGAAGACGAGACGAGACGGCGACTGGAGCGGCCCGCTGGGTCTGGTCTGGCTAACTGGCTGGGTGGGCGGGTTGTCGTGGGCTGGGTCGCTGGGTGGCTGGGTGAGGAGACCTCGACTCTGCGTGCCAGGGCGGAAGAAAATATGGGAGTGTGGTGAAAAGGTTACGCAGTTACGCAGACAGCAGCAACAGCAGTGTGTGCACGGCCGCGACGCGACAGAGACGACACGACGATGCGAGACGACGAGGCGCCGAGAACGCGCTGCGAGTGGTGATGGTGATGGGCTGATGAAGACTTGACTGATGGGATGGGAGAGACGATGTGAAGGATTTGGGTGGGGGGGGTGCAGCAGCAGTGGTGGTGGTGGTGGCATCCGCCTCGTAACCATTTGATCCTAGTTTGTTTCGCTGGCCAACTGTCCCTCACCCTGGCGGCTAGCGTATGTGTGCGTGCAGCGGCGGCGGCGGGCTTCTCTCGTCCGTCCTCCCTCTCTGGCAGGATGCGTCCTGTGCAGCCTGCCTGCCTGTGCTTGCCTTGCTTGCGTCTGTCCTGGTTTCTCAGTGACCCTCGCAACGGTTTGACAAGCGGCTCCGTTTGGCCCTGTCGTTGCCTGCCTGCTCGATCTCCCCTCCCCCCTTTGACCCTCGTAACACGCCAGGCACTGCATGCTGCTTGCTCTCTTCCCCCCTTGCCGCCTTGCCAACGGCATCAAAATTTGAGCGATTACTTTGTTGTCCAATGGTGGCCAAGATATTGGCGGGACCTATTTGGCACCCATGGGCAATTGTTTTGGGCGCGCATCGGAGCCGCGCTGGCAGGGATGGAGCAGTTTATAGCCCGGCTAATGGGCATGCTGGGCTTGGCCGCTCAAGGCAGGGGGCAGCTGAGCGACGATCGCCCAGCAACCCAACAACCCTCCAACTCCGCGATCCCGATACTTTGGAGCCGTGTCAAGTAAACTCCCGCCCATCCGCCCCACGCCCATGGCCCATGATGCCATGCATGTTACCAGCGGGAATAAGATCGTCGCGAATGTACGTGCGTTGGTGGATGCGTCAGCGCTCCTCTTTTTTGGAGCCAGAGCCACGGAAGGGGCGCATCCATGTCCATGGTCCTGGGCACCGGATGCATAGTCACCCAGGCGTCGCCCCAGCCAGATGCCAGATCCAGCCAGCCACGGGGCAGTGGTGCTCATGTTTGCGTCGTCGCCATGGGTTGGGAATACGCTGCTTGGCTGGCTGGCGTTGGCGTCCAAAAGTGGCGCATGCAACTCACCGCTCCATTGGCCAGTTGGGTGTTTGCTTACCGAATAACACAAACAAGCTACAGCAGACGGCGCCAGCTTGACGACAGTGTCATCGTTGCCCACGCCATTAGCTCGCTGCTCCATCTCAAGGGGCAACAAGGGGATGATGATGATTGCACCGTTTCGCTCGTGACGTGCATTGGGTCGCACTGGAATGAATGGCGGCCATGGGCCCCCGACCCACGCAGCAGGCATCGCAGGGCAGGTGACGACAGACCTTTGCCCGCACCTCACCGCAGTAGCATCTTGTCAACAACGCCAGCGCCAGCGTCTCCACTAGCCTGCCTTGACTTGTCCGTGACGCTAGCAGTCACTCCACTTCCCCCTTCTTCCGCTTCCTTCGACGTCACATCGCCGCCGCCGCTGTTGCTTGGCATGCCTTTCCCCTCGCCGCTATGACTCCTAGCGCCGTGCCGCGCGATCACTAAACACTGCTTCCATACATCACTACCGCGCTAGTATTTGCTTGCTGCTTGCTACTGGTTGCTACTCGCCACCGCCCTGAGTCGCTGTGGCAGTGGCGGCGGTGGCATCCCCACTAACCGGGGGGAAGTACTCTGGTGCCAGCGTCTCATACACCTCTTGATCCCGCTCGGAAAAGACGACATAGACAACTCGAGTCACCTGGAGACGGATGCATCAGTTACGTCCAGTCGGTCCGTCGGTCGTCGTGAGAGCCCCAGTCGTGTGAGCTGCGAAATCACGATTCCGCGGGACCTCAATCTGGGACAGTGACGGCTGCCGCCACCTGGCGCGGCGGCATCCCATCCGCGCTCATCCCACCCGAGGAGGCACAGGACAGGGCCTGTCGCCACCCTCGCCACCAACCCCAACTCAACTCACCGATGTGTCCTCCTGCAGAAACTTGCGAGTCGTCTCGAGCGCAACGCGCGTGGCATCCACAATCGGGTATCCGTCTAGCCGCCGCGGTCAGTTCATCGGCAACTTTTTTTGGGTTGTTGCTTCTCCAGCGGGAC
Source organism: Vanrija pseudolonga (assembly GCF_020906515.1). Taxonomy (NCBI): domain Eukaryota; kingdom Fungi; phylum Basidiomycota; class Tremellomycetes; order Trichosporonales; family Trichosporonaceae; genus Vanrija; species Vanrija pseudolonga. The sequence continues at coordinate 1,966,206 of NC_085851.1, read as the reverse complement.
CCCTCTACCCCCGCACTGGCACTGTGCGCTGCGCAAGCTCGTGCGAGTGTGCTCACACGCTCGGACGAACACGCTCTGGACACGGTCTTACTCGGCCCGAGCCGACTGGCTCACGACTCTCGACTCACAAATACCAGTCGAGATGCTCGAGAAGCCTATGCTTCCGCCTCCGTGCGTCGCACAGAGCTCAAGCGAGCGCTTGTAGCAGCTTGTGAGCTCCTCCTCGCACAGATCAGCCTCATCTTCGTCGTAAATGGGCCCGACGGCATGCGCGACCCGCTTGGACGGAAGCTAAGTAAGAAAAGAGGGAGCCGTCAGCACGGACCAGCACGGACGGACTTCGGGCGGAGCATAGCGGCGTTCGACTCCATCTCCGCGACTTCGACCTCGTAAGGCCGCTCTCGTCAGGTTTGTGCCACCACCCACCACCACTCCATGCAGCTTTACCACGGCTCTCTCCGCGGCCGCAACTCACATTGTAACCGTCCGTGGCCTTGACCTCGCCCGTGTTAGCGCCGCCGAGGGTGCGGCACTCGCGGAGAAGGCCTGGGCCCGCGGCGCGGTGGATCGCCCCGTCGACTCCGCCGCCTCCAAGGAGGCTCTACGCGTGGGCGTCAGTCATCGTCCCTGGCATGTCAATGTAGGACCTACCTTGTTTGCGGCATTCACAATCATGTCGGCCTGAGTTTCCGTCAGCTACGCGCTGTGCTAGGCGCCAGGCAGTACAGAAGCCTCAGCGCGTGTAGAACACGCCGAGTCCACGTGCGGCACGGGCCTCCTTCCTCGATACCCACCTCGAGCTTGGTGATGTCGCCTTCTTGTCAGTGTCGGCGTCGCCCAACACAGCACTCACCCCGCCAGATGCTGACGCGCTTGTTGATCGAGGCGTCAGGCTTGTACTTTGGCTTGGCGTCGGACGCGGGCAGATCGGCAATCGTAGGCAGCGACGCCGGGTCGGTGAACGGCATCGTGGTGGCGAAGCGGTTGTTGTGTATGGTGCGGTGGGTCGGAGTACGAAGGATGCTGCTGCGTGATAGTATATAGCGAGTCGAGCGTGCTGCTTGAAGTGTAAACAGAGTCGTTGTTGTGAGGTTGATGGACATGGATTCGAGGAAGACACAACACACTGACAGAGTGCAATGTCGCAGCGACGCGCTACGACGTCACTGACTGGTCACCCTCCACCTTTCCAACTGGCGACGGATTACCCCTCTCGGCACCGCGACGCCATCTCAACCTCGCTCGATTATTGTCATCTCATCGCATCGCCATCCATCCACAGCAGCGCAATGGGCAGCCTGTCCCTCTCCCCGCTGCTCCAGGCAACAAAGGCGCGCATCACCGCGCTGCACCAGCATGGTGGGTCCTTGCTCCTTGCTGCAGGCAGCTGACAACAGAAACGACCCTGTATGCCGGGTGCGCGGACGGAACGCTGCGCGTGTACGACTTGGGCGCCGCCGAGCCGGTCCTGAGCGGCACGCACACGCTCGGAAAGAAGGCCATAGAGCAGATCGCCGTGCTCTCCGAAGCGGGCCAGCTCGCCGTCCTCATCGGTAAGCTGCCCCCATCGCCATCTCATCCCGCGCCCGTCGCTAACCCCGCGCAGACACAGTCGTCACCCTCATCAAGCTCGACAAGCTCGACAACCCAACAGCAAAGGGCAACTCTACGGTCCTCACGGGCGCGCGGTACGCGCACGCCTTCGCAGCCACGACGTACTTTGAGGCGCGGGACGGCGCCAAGGCCGCCCGCGACATCCTCGTCGTCGGGTGCTGGAAGAAGGTCGTCGTCTACGGCGCCGGCAAGAACCTCGGCGAGCTATGGGTGAGTAATGTCGATAACGGACCCGTTATTCACCACCCCCAGGAACTCTCCCTACCCCACTCGCCGCGCCGAGTCATCTTCCCCGCACCAGTGTACGCCGACATCCCCGGCGCCGTGCACCTGCTATACACGCCGTCGTCGTCCGTGATCCTCAGCATCCGCGCTGGCGTGCCCCCTGCCGAGCGGTTGACGGTCACCGAGCTCCCGTCGACAGGATATCCGCCAGTAGCGGGCAAGACGGCCGCCCCGTCGCTCCCCGCCTCGACATCGAGCTACGGCTTATCTGGCCTCGGCGGCCTGCTTGGCAAGAGCGCGCCGGTGCCAGTCGGCACGCGGACTGTCGGTGGAGAGGTGTTACTCATCCGCGATGACGCCGGCGTTTTCTTCTCGTCAGAAGGCAACTTTACCCGCGAGCAGTCTCTACACTGGCCCGCGACCCCCGACGGCATTGGTGAGCTATGCCATTTGCCCGGGCCGAGCTGACACCGCAGCTTTCGCAAACCCATACATCTACTCCGTGGTTCCTCCGGTGTCCGTCAACGCGCACTCCGTCCCCCTTCCTTCGATCCACGTACACCTCGCGCCGACCTTGGCTCACCGACAGACACTAACCTTCCCCTCGCCCTCGGCCGGGGTGTTAAACATCACCTGCCCGACGGTAGGGTTGTCGACGGCCACAGGCGAGGGCAAGCCCCTGCCAAGGTTGCTTCTCGTGTCGACGCCGACTGACCGCGCCCTTCTGGCAGCGGAGGGAAGTACCATCTGGCAGCTGCCTGCACCAAATATCGGCGAGCAGGTCGACGATCTCGTCCGTGATGGACGTGTGGTAGATGCCATTGGCCTCGTTGAGGCGGTCGGCGACGCCGGCCTGGAACCAGTGAGCTAGCACAAGTTGGAACTCGAGCTGACACCCAGTCACAACGCCTGCCCCACCTCCGCATCCTCCAAGGCTTAATCCAGTTCGCCCACGGCGACTACAAGTCGGCGATGGAGGCGTTCGTGGTGCACAACGTCCACCCGGCCAAGGTCGTCGCCCTGTTCCCCAAGGACACGATCTCGGGCAACCTCGCTGTCCCACGCAAGCAGTGGATGTCACTATTCGGTGCTGTCGACGGCGCGAGAATAGACCCGCCACCAGCCACGAGCGAAGAGCCGGCAAAGCCGGCCTTCAAGCCACACCTATCGCTGTTACGCAAGGGCAGCAATGAGACGCTGCGCTCGGTCGCCAGTGGAGTGAAGGAGGAAGCGGCTCCGACGAGCCCAACATTGAAGGAAGAGACGAGCTCCAGCGAAGGTGGGTTAAGTGCCCCGTAAGGTTCTGACCCGCCAGTCACATTACCACGCAAGGCCATCGATGAGCTGATCTACTACCTCTCCGATAGACGACAGAAGCTGGCCGGTGCTATCCCAGCCCTGGGCCAGCCACTGCCTTCCGAGGGCGACCTCACGCCGCTGTCATCGCTCCATGCAGCCGAGGTGCACTCGCTGCCCAATGGCCCGCTGACGGACCTCTCACCCATCGACCTCCTTCGCACAGCACAGGTCGTCTACACATCCCTGCTCAAGGTGTACCTCGTCGCGCGGCCCAGCCTCGTCGGCAGTCTGTGTCGCATCGAGAACTGGTGTGATGTGGCAGAAGTGGAGCCGTTACTGCGCCAGAAGATGGTACGTGGCGAATAATGGACATTGGCTCACCTGGCAGCGCTTTGACGACCTGCGCGATCTTTACATGCAGAAGCAGATGCATGACAAGGCGATTGCAATGCTTTCGGAGTGGGTTATCCTAGAGAGCGTCGCTAACCTGCCAGGCAGGCAAAGGACGAGGACGACCCACTGGACAGATATCCTCCCACAATTCGCTACCTCCAGAAGCTCGGTCCGAAGCATCTCCAGCTGATCTTCGACTCCTCCAAGTGGATCTTCAAGGAGGACCCAAAGCGAGCTCTGCAGGTGGGTAGGCCGTGTATGTAACGCTGACCCACGCAGATCTTCACTGCCGACGAGCCCGAGGTGGACGCGCTCCCCCGCACCGACATCGTCGCTTTCCTTGAGAAGGAGAATGCCGAGTCGGCAGTCACATACCTCGAGCACCTTGTTGAGCTGGGAGACACCAACCCAGACTTCCACGACAAGCTCGCCGAGCTGTACCTGTCCCGAGCGCGGCAGGTGGACGACCACGAGAAGAAGTACCACCACTTCCTCGACTTCCTCAACTCGTCGTCGCACTACCGCGCGTACCGTCTCCTCAGCAAGCTCAAGCCAGAGGGTGCGTTTGAAGTCTGGGTTCGTAGCTTACCCGCCAGAAATGCCCGAGGCCCGGGCAATCTTACTTGGCCGCATGGGCAACCACGACGAGGCTCTCCAGATCTACGCGTACAAGCTGAAGGACTACGCTGCAGCGGAAGCGTGGGTACCCGGTTTCGAACGCAGTCTGACCCACTCAGCTACTGTGCTCGCGTCTACGCCAAGAAGCCCGACCCACGAGGCATCTTCCTGCACCTCCTCAAGCTGTACCTCCGCCCCAAGCCACCTCAGGACGTGCTCATTCAGCCGGCCCTCTCCCTCGTAGGGAGACACGGCACGCGTATTGACGCGCGCGAGGTGCTCGACCTCCTCCCACCGCTGGTCCCCGTGAAGGACTTGCACGACTTCTTCCTCCGCACACTGGGCGAGAGCCGCACCCGGCGGAACGAACACCGCATCATGCGCGGCCTGCTCCAGGCGCGCAAGCAGCAGGTTGAGCGCCTGGTCGTGGGCCTCGAGGTCAAGCGCGTCCGGGTCACTGACCAGCGGACGTGCCCGCAGTGTCAGAAGCGTCTCGGGCAGTCTGCGATTGCGGTTCATGCGCCTCGGTAAGCTAAAGCACCGTTTCTGACTAGCTAACATCCAGCGGCGAAGTCACCCACCTCCACTGCAAGGATCAGTTCAGCGCCAAGCTGGCGAAGCTGCGCGAGTAGTCCTCCCCCCCCCCTTCCTCCCCTTTAGCCCCAGCCATAATCCATACCCAGCACTGTATACCTCTATGCATGGTCCAATGATGTGCACTATACCCAAAGATGAACAATATACACTGGCGATGTACGCCCTAGTCGTCGTCGTTGCGCTAAGCGCTAAGCCCTAAGCAGCGCCAGTCATGCACTGGCAGAAGCGCTCGTTTCCGCCCTCGAGCTGGACGACGAGCTCGCCGAGGCCGGCAACGCGGCGGCGAAGAATGCTCTCGACGCGGCTCTTGACCTTTGCGACGTGAGCGCCGCCGCTGAGCTGGATGTGGATCGAGCCGACGACGGCCGACTCGGTCCGCGGCCAGAACCGCGCGGCAGAGTACGACGCGACGCCGTTGACGGTCGTGAGCTCCGCCAGTGCGCCGCGGATGTCTGCCTCGTACGCTGGTCCCACGTCGAGTGAGAGCACGCGTGCCGCGTCCATCACGAGCGGGAAGACGGACGCGAGGATCAGCGCCGCGATGAAGAGCGACGCGAGCGGGTCAAAGCCTGTCCAGCCCGTCCACCGGATCAGGATGGTGGACACGATTACGCCGACCGAGCCCAGCGTGTCGGCCATGACGTGCAGGAAGACGCCGCGCATGTTGTGCGAGTGGCCGTGGCCATGGCCGTGGGAATGGGAGTGGGAGGCGTGGTCGTGGTGGTCGTGGGAGTGGTTGTGGTTGTGGTGGTCGTGGGAGTGGCTGTCGTGAGAGTGGATGTCGTGGTGGTGGTGAGGGTGGTTGTCGTGGTGGCGTTCCCCGTGCTGGTGGGGATCAGAGCAGGCCTCGCCGTGGGCATGGGCGTGGTGGCTGTGGTCGTGGCTGTGGTCATGGTGGTGGCCGTTGCTGTGGGCGTGGTCATGGCCATCGTCGTGGCCGTGATCGTGGCCGTGGTCGCAAGCCGCACCGTTGGCATACTGCACCGTCAGCCATCGCCGCCGCCATGCCGCCGCCACAAACTCACCCCGTTCACCCGATGGTCTTCCTTCTTCTCGTGGACATGGATGTGCCCATTGCCATTACTGTGCGCATGGGCGTCACCGTTGCCATGGCTGTGGCCGTGGTCGTGCCCATGGTCGTGCCCGTGCCCGTGGTGGTGGTGCCCGCCAGTCGCGTACATCCCAAACAGGTTAATCGCGAGGCCGATCCCCGAAACCGTCAACAGCTGATCGGTCTCAATCTCGGGCGGGTTGATCAGCCGCTGGATGCCCTCAAACATGATGAACACGGAGATGAGGAGGAGGAAGCAGCCTGGGTGTCAGCTCCGCCCAAGGCACCAACGAACCATTCGCGAAACCACTCAGCGTCTCGACGCGCGAGTAGCCAAACGTGTACTTTGTGTCGGGCTTCCATGTCGCCGCGACCGAGGCCCACAGGCCGACCGCGAGGCCGAGGCAGTCGAAGAGCATGTGGATGGCTGTACGTCAGCGCTGTTCTCTGCTCCTAACTCACCGTCAGAGATCAGGCCCAACGAGTTGGTCATGATCCCGTAGCCCATCTGGACGCCCATGTACGCGAGGTTGATCATCAGGAACCAGAAGATCTTGCGCGAGCCCGGCGTCTGGAGGATGGTGTGCAGATGCGGCCGCCACGCGGGGGGCAGGAGCTTGAGGAACGTCCAGCGGCGGGAGAGCGTGAGGCTCGGCGTTGCGGGCGGCGCGAAGCTCCAGTCGTGCCGCGTGCGCGGCCAGCACACGACGGTGGCGGCCGCTGCGAGACCGAGGTCGACCGCGCTCGGCCATGGCGGGAGGACAAAGACCTGGCCCAGCGCGATGGCCGCGAGCGAGAGCGCGGGCGTGCTGGCCTGCGGGAGGGAGGGCGCGGACAGCGCGACGAGGAGCGCAGCGCCAATCGAGCCGATGGCGGACATGGGTCCCTGGGGCGGCGTGAGCTGGGTAGTCTGATCAAGCGGCGACCCTACTCACGGAGAAGGTGAGCACGAGCAGCGCGACGACAACAACGGCGATAAGCGCCGAAATGCGGGCGTCGCGGCTCGCTACCCTCGGCGACGAGGCGCGCTTCGCCAGAACAGCAGACACGACCGCGAGCGCCGCGCCGGCGGTGGCGCCAAACTCGTCCTCCAGCGCAAGGAGGGTCAAGACGCCGGCGCCGAGGACCGCGGCGCCAATGGCGCGCTTACCGCCCCCGACGGCAGACGTAGCGGCGAGCACGAGAATCGTCGCGCTGCGGGGTGGGTCAGGTCTGGGCCTTGCGAACTAGCACTACTCTACTCACCGTAACGCCCCGGTTTGCGGCAACGCGAGGGCGAAGAGCGCCGCCTGCGCCGCGGACAGGAGCACCTCGAGCGCGCCGTCCGTCCTGCGCAAGTCGCGTTTCCGCACGTCGGAGAGCAGGGAGCGCCCACTGCGCGCGAGCACGAGGAACGCCGCGCCGCCGAGCAATGGGCCGAGGGCGGCGTGCGCGTGGTGGTGGTGGTCCGAGCGTTGCAGCAGATCGACGTGTCCTTCGGCGGCGCCGTGGCCGTGGTCGTGGGCGTGCTCGTGGTCGTGGTCGTGGGGAGACGAGAGCAGCGCATGCGCCGACAGGACCGCGACGGCCGTCAGCAGTGCCGTCCACGACGAAGACGACGACTGCGCGCCCGCGCCGCCAGCCCGGGGCCGCTGCGGCCGGCGCGGCGTCGTCGGAGGTGTATAGTGCCGAGACGACAGGGTGGAGGGGTCTGTCGTCGGGAGTGGGTGAGTGAGTGAGTAGACGTTGTCGAGCGTATCTGTCTACGTGCGAGCGTGTGATGCGATGTGGTATGAAGTGCGATGCAGTCGTCGTCGACTCGCAACAACAATGTCCGTGATAAAGAAGTCAAGAGTCCAGCCTGTGTGGCCGGGCACGTTCCGGATCAACTCGACTTGGCGCGACGGCGTCATTTCGGGCACAAGTGGCAAAGGGACAGACAGCCCTGCTGCCCTTCAGCCTACCTCGCCCCCGCCCACCGAAAGTGGCTAACTCGCCCCCTGGTTATCGGCCTATGCAAAGAGCACACACACGTTTGCGAGATACGCGCCCGCTCCGCTGCATGGTCGCATGGTCGCATGCTGCTTGCTCCTGCTACTGCTCGGACGAGCTGCAGGGCCAGGTCGTATGCATGCATCCGTCCAATCAAGCAGAGGGGTCTTCGGCGTCCAATTTCCGGCGTCACTGCGTCACCATCGTTACTTTGGTCACCGCTGCAGCACTAAGTATTATCCCCTGCACCTCGCTGCCTCGCTGGCTTCGCCAGCTCGCAGCTCGCATTGCACTCGTCGATGAATACATCAAGATTCCTATGGTACATAAAACTACAACCCGATAACACAACCCTTTAGGCAGCAATCTCGCTCAGGCGGCTAGGAGTCGCCGGCGCCCACTCGTGCTTGGCCTTGTCTGCCACCTGCTTGCGCTTAAACTCGAGGTTGACAGCGACGAGCCACGCGCGGATGAGGGCAGCATGGCGGCGGCGCATCTCAGCCATGGGGTCCCGTGGTGTGGCAGTGGCAGGGCGCGACGTGGCGGTGCTAGACGCGACCGACGATGGCGACGAGACACCCTCGAGCGCGGGCGAGTCGCCGCGGCGGCGGTCGTCGAGCTCGAGACGCTTGACGCCGTGGACAATGTTGTCGTCGTCCGTGTGGCGCTTGACAGGCGGGTTGCGCGCAGGCGAGAGCGTGCGGCGCGAAGTCGAGGGGACAGCGAGCTGCTGGCGCAGGCTTGGCAGGGAGGTCGAGTCGCTCTCGAGACGGCGGATAGCGGGCAGCTTGTACGCCGGGTCGCCGTCGGCGAGGAGAGCGTTGATGGGTATCCTGGGGTGGATCTCACGGTCGTTCTCCTCGGACGAAACAGACTCCTCGTCGTCGTCCTCGTCGGCACCGGTGCGCTCGGCGCTCTCGCGGTGGTTGGGGGCGGCACCAAGAGGAGCAATGTGGCGGTAGGTGCGCTTGTAGAAGTCGCGGGGGGCGAGGGTGGCAGCGGGGAGGGACGAGCGCGAACGGGCAAGCGAGTCGAACGAGGCAAAGTTCTGCTCGGCAGTGCCGCCAGGGGGCGACGAGAGCCAGTTGTTGGGCAGGTTGGGGTACTGCGACTCGCCACCGCCGCTGTAGTTGAAGGCCTGGCGGGCGGTCGCGCCGCTCGTGCTGCCGGCGCGGGGGAGGCCGGCAATGGGGCGACGAGGAGGCTCAGCAGCCTCGGACAGCGACGAGGCACGGGGGCGCGAGTCGAGGCTGTCGAGCGACGGGTAGAGCGAGCCAAGCGAGACGCTGCCGGCGTTGTTGGGGAGCGAGGCACCCTGGGGGATACCGGGCATGCCGGCAAGGCCAAGCGAGGCCAGCTCGCTGGGGTTGAAGAGGTCCTCGATGGGGCTGTTCTCCGACAGGGGCGAGAGCGAGTTGCGCGAGGCGTTGGAGCCCGAGGCGCTGCTGCCGTTCGACTCCATAGGGAAGGCAGTGGGGCCGTTGGGCTGGGTGGCCTCGCGACCGAGCGACACCATGAACTGGTTGAAGAGGGCGAGATCGGCCTCGGTGCGGATGTCGGGGATGGGCATGGGGGGCATGGACGAGGGGGTCTGGAGGTTGAGGTTGGGGAGGCCGGGGTAGAACTGTCCGCCGTTGGCGCCGGCGGCACCGGCGAGGGCCGAGAGCTGGGGGAAGCCAGCCGAGGGGAGCCCCGGAGGCATGAGCGCGTTGAGCCTGGCAATCATGTCGACGTCGTAGACGGGGTCCATCTTCCTCTTCTTCATGTCCTCGACGAAGTGGTCAAAGCCGTCGTCGTGACCGCGCTTGAGGCGGTTAGCGCCAAGCGACTCGGCTGCGAGCTGGGCGGCGTACGCCGAGCTCTGCTGCTGCTGGTAGGCGAGCTGCTGGAGGATCATGAGCTCTCGCTGCTGGTACGCAGCGAGCTCCTCATGCTGCTTTTTGTGGAGGGCAGCGAGAGACGAGGGCGAGGGTGCCTGTCCAGAGGCGGGGAGTCCGAGGAGGTGCGGGTTGTCATAAGGCGAGGTGGGGTCCTGTGCCGAAGACGAGGGGGAGAGGCTGAGCGAGACGGGGGATCGATCCGCAGGGTGGGGGAGGTGGTGACCATCGTGGCGGTGGCTAGGAAACCGAGAGTTGAAGTCTGGGTCGTTTGAGGTGGTAGCCTTGGAGAGCTTGTGCAGCTGGTGGTGCTCCTGGGTGTGGATGCGCTCGTGCTTCTTCAAGTCCTGGGGACGCTTGAACGTCTTGCCGCAGACGGAACACGGGTGGGGTTTGAGGGGAGTGTGGACTATTTTGGGTGTCAGCGGGTATTCCTAAAGTGAACATGACCATGTGTGCATGCCGCAGCAAGCAGCCCCATTTCATGCACAAATGACTCACCCCTAAGATGCGACGTGATGTGGTCGCGCTTGACACACTTGACACCACATCCCTCCCAGCCGCAGGTGAGGCAGAGGTTGTTGGTGCTCTTGCGGCCAATGTGCGACTCGCAGAGGTGGGTGTAGAGCTCCTCGGGGCCGGGTGCAGAGTAGGTGCAGTCCTTCCACTTGCACTCAATGCCGGGCTCGGATGCGGCGTTGTTGCCGTGCTGGTTGGCCGAGGCCTCGTCCGAGTCGAGCTCGTCGCGCTCAACCTCGGACGGGGACGGACGGGAAGTGGGTCCGCTCGCCGCCGAGGTCGGGGTCAGTGGCTCGACCGAGGACGCCGACTCGGACGAGACTGTTGGCGGATGCAGGTACGCGGTAGGGAGGGAAGGGTAGGACATGGTGGGTGGTGGGTGTAGAGGGGGGGTGATGATGTGTGTCGTCGACTTTGTTGTCGCAACGATTCGTTGTCAGACGTAGCAAGAGTCAAGTGGCGCCAGTTGTGTCGGCGTGGCCTAGGCTCTAGAATGCGATGCTGGGGGGTGCGATGTGGGCCAAGTCTATTTCCAGGGCGATCGCAGTCGGGCTACGCGGGTCGGCGGTCGGAGGTTGTGTGTGTGTGTCGTCGTCGTCGTCGCTGTCGCTGTGTCGCTATCGACAATAAAGAATCAACAAACAAACGTCTGATGAGCAATGTGGAGAAGGAGAAAGAAGAAGAAGAGAAAGAGAGAGATGGGGGGGGCAGTAGGAGGATGTGGGAATAAAGGCGAGACCTCTTGGGGGGGGCAGGGGGGTCAGAGCCAAGGAAACCTCGGCAGGGCGGCGGAATCCTTGGCGTTGCCAAGAGGGCCAAGAAATGCCCAGCAATGCCCAGACAGCCCAGGACTTGGCAAAAAGTGATGGCCCCGGGTTAAAGGGGGGGAGTATTTTGTGGCGTGTGGCTCTACGAGTCGCTTAGGAAGGAAGGTCGCTTCCCTTTTTCTCCTAATTTTCCCTTCCTTTGTAGCACCGCCACTGGCGCAGAGAGCAGCGTGCAGCATGCAGCAGCAGCAGCAGCAGTAGCTAAACCCACGTCAGCAGCAGCGAGAATGAACCCACGTTGGCTCAAGACCTCGCGGCGACGGAGACATACGGCCGCGTCCCCCAACTGCCCGGTCGGAGAGTGTTCGCTAGAAGCAAGCAAAAACCTTCCTCGTCATATTCATTTCGGCTGCGTGCCAAACGAAGCAGTAGCGGCGGCCCCGACCGCCTGCGTGCAGCGCCAGTACGCCAGTGCACGCACCCACATGCACCACTACCCACGGACGACACTAGCGAGCTGCGAAAGTTGTGGAGCGACGGGTCGTCCGTCGGTGCGATTTGATTTTCGTTGTCCTAGCAGGAGCAGCTGAGAGCCCGCGGGAGCGCGGGCGAGCAGCAGGCGGGCGGCCTGCGTGTCGCCGGATTTCAAGGCTCTGGCCTTGTGGCGCACTGGTGGTGGCACTGGCGGCGAGTGACGTCGTTCAGGCACACGACACAACCTCGGCTCGGGGGCTCTCCTCCTGCGCTGCTCCAAGCAACGCTGCAACCCTGCACCTGCCGTCGTCCACGTGGAGCACCGCGCCGTACGACCGTACCGCGCCCAGCCGCGCCAAGACGCCAAGCAAGACTTAGCTACACCACTTGACAGCGACGAGCGACTCACTGCCGGATTACGTACCCTGCACACCATGGATCACCTCATCAATACCACCACCAGCAGCGACGGCTTGGGTCGGACAGACAGGGGCGCCGCGCGGCGCGCGCGCGCACGCACGCACGTCCGTCAGTCAATAATAAACACACGCCCGACTGCCCGTCGTGTTTCGGGGTTGACTTGGCCTTGGCTGCGGTCGGGTCGGTTGTGCTGCTGGTGGGCTGAGGCTGTGGGCTGTGGGCTGGCTGCGCTTTGCCGTTGCTACCAGCCAGAATTGGGTTCAGTTTGTGGCCTCGACAACGCTTAGTGGCAAACCGACAGAGGGATGCGTGTCTGGTGTTTTGGCGCCAACTGCCTCCGCAGGTCATTAAACGACTGCGCGCGCTCGACTGCGAGATCTGCCCGTCGCCCGTCTCGTCTGCCGCCACTATGACAATCCTCAATGCCCTTGGCACATCACACGCGTCACCGCCACAACCAATCTACTTTGGTCCAAAATGGCAGTCGCCAGTGGCATCTGCTGTATATCAAGCTATGAGTTGTGGTACGACAACTGGTACAGGCATGTGTTTGCGTTGCAATATTTGTACACTCTACCGAGTTTGCAAATGGTCAAACTCGAACTCTTGGCTCATGTCGTCTTGCACAAACAGTGACGGTGTTGGGGGGTTGAGAAAGAAGAAAAAAGAGTGCCGGATGATATGTGTGCGTCCGTGTGTGTGGTTGGTTGGTCTAGTGTTACAGATTCCTGAGAAGCTTCTTCTTGGTCCGGAACACGCTGAACCGCGCATTCGTGGACATTTCCTTGACGTTGCGTTTGAAGCCGTCCTTGAGGTCGGGTCTGGGTAGGGGTGTCAGTACAGTAAACACGCGCCAACCCCGCCACAATACTCACTGCCACCCTTCAGGTCTGCCGCCCAGGTCACCGTGCTTGCCGCCCCACTCCTTGGGACGGTAGCGCTCCCTCTCCTCCTCGGTGGTTCGCAAGTGGCGATCACCGCCAGCCCACAGCGACGGCACATAGCCGCCACCCGTCTCCTCGATGATCGTACTCGTCGCCTTGTTGCTGTCGTTGTATGTGATCGACCGGGTGGAGCTGTCGCGTCGCTCGCCGCCGTTGAGGCTGGTAGGTCCACTGTGGATGCCAGAGTGCTGTTGCGGCGACTGGGGAGTCTGCGACACCATACGCGGCTGCTGGATCCGGGTCGACGGGCCATGGGGAGGGAAGATGATGCGCGGGTCGTCGTCCTCGAGGATCTGGATCTCGGGCAGGATGCGCGAGCGGCTGCTCGAAGACATGACCGGCTCCACAACACGCCCCGTCGTAGGGCGCGCAACGCGTGCGTTGCGCCTCTCACGGTCCTCACGCTTCTTGCTCTGGGCCGGCGTCTCGGGGAACAGCTGCTCGCGAGGGCGCTCCACTGGCTTCTGGCGCTGATGCACGGCGTGCTCCCGCTCCGAACTTCCCCTCGAGCTCGCCCCACTCTTGACCGACTCGGGCACCTTCAACACCGACGACTGCACCGACTGCACAGAGATCGCTTGTGACACCTTGCGCGGCGCGGCATCAAACCCAGTGATGCGTGTCGCGCCACTCGGCGCACGCTCCACCCTCTGTGCCGGTTTCATTGGCGTCGACTTGAGCTTTTCAGGGAGTCTTGGTGGCACAGACTCGGCCTCCTCATACCTGGGCAGCGCCTCGGATACCAATGGCGAGCTCTGTTGGTCGGGCTGGCGCTCCCGGAGCGTCATCTCGGACACATTCCTCGACTCGGCCTTGAGAGTGTCCTCCGACGTGGTGCGAGCTCCGACTGGAGGTTTTTGCGGAGAAAAGTCGTCGCCGGCAAAGCTGCTAGAGATCGACGGTTTGGCCTTCATGTGTCGTTCGGTGCTCGAGCTCTCGGGTGTGGTCTCGGTATGTTTCCGGGGCGACTCGTCCGTGCCCCCGATACTGCTTGTTGCACGCTGCGACTGGCCTGTTCGTGTCGTATTGTACGAGCTGCCAGATGCTCTCGTGTCCTCTTCGTCGTAAGTTTCAGATAGAGGAGAGTTGGGTGCTTGATGGCGTTGGCTCAGGCGAGATGGCGCGTGACCAAGCCCGCCATTGGTATGAGCGTGACTGCTTAGGGAAACGGCGTCTTCGTACCCCGAGCGAATGCTGGGCGTCGAACGACCGTTCATGAAGCCGCTCGCTCGGTCGCTCATCATGCTGCGGCGGCGCGCAGCAGCATAGCCCGATACCTCGTCCATTCGTCTCCGCTCGACTTCGAGCCTGCGACGAATCTCTTCTCGCTCGCGGTCTCCGTCTTCCATCGATTCTCGGCCGTCAAAGCTTACTCGCTGCGGTTGCCGAGGGCCAGAATCGGAACTTGCCTCGGAGCCCGAGCTCGAGCCCGACGAATGCCGTCGCTGGTGTCCGAAAGCGCTTCGTCGTCGTGATTTCCGTCGCGACATTTCAGATACACCAGCAAAGGGATCGTACTCGGTGTCGTGTAGTCGCCCAGTTGAGTCGATGTACACGCCACCCATCCCACGCCGCGGGGGACCTGACGGCTGCTGGCCGCCGTGGAAGCTTGTTGTGGAGCCCGTGGCTCTCGTGCTCTCTTCCTTGTCTTTACTCCTGCGGGACAGGGCGCTGAGACCACCGGCGGTGCGAACCGACGATAGTCTGCTTGGGCCAGCGACGCTAGCGGTCTCGTCGTCGCCGCCAGCATAGTTCCGAACCGACTTGTATTCTGGTTCGAGGAGGTGATCCAACTCGGCGCGCTGACCGGCCAGAGCCTTCTCCTTGTTGTGCTTTCGGCCAATGTTGAAAGCTGGCGGTAGTGGCGAGAACGCTGACGACGGGTTGGGGTCGTGCATAGCCTGACGCTTAAAGTGCATCTCGGCATAAGCTTGACAGAGTCAGCTACCCATCATCAAACCCCGAAGGGGGGGTAAGCGCCCACTCACAAGGCCGAAACGTCTTGAATTGGTGCTCCTGTTCTGCCTTTTGCGCCTTTGACGGTACGGCATGGGATGCCGACGAAGAAGACGACGCCCCATACGGTGCCGATCCGACGGCTGACAGACCCTCGGCGTCATGCTGGACGTTCTTGTACGACCTTGACGGTCGATTCAATATCGTCAACATGGCGCCGTTGCGAGGGAGAGGAGGGGGAGGATGAGGGAAAAGGAGGTTGAGGGGGACGCTATCACGGGGCGTCGCCCGTTATGAGAGAGCGAGGGACGTCGTGGTGGATAAAGGTTATCGGGGGGTCAGGCGGCGCGCAAAGGGGTGTTGACGGGGAGTGGCCGTCCGAGTTGGGGTGGGTATTGTGGATTGAGTAGTAGTGGTGTAGTGGGTGATGCGCAAGTCGTCGACGAGATGGAGTGTGTAGGTGTGCTTGTCGATGCGTCGTTGACTTGATGGACGTCTCTGAAGGAGGAAAGGGGGGAGGAGCAGAGGGAGGTATGCTGGAGCTGGTGTGCTAAATGACGTAGGTCAAACGACAAGAGGGTGATGGGTTTGTTGCGTATGAATCCTGGGAGGGGGAGGGGTTGCTGCCAGGGTTTGCCGAGTCGACGTGAGAGGAGAAGAAGGGAGGAGAAGAGATGCAGTGAGTGACAGTGTGTGTTGTGCTTTGGGAGATTGTGATTGACAGGTGGAAACGAGTGGGGTATGAATGTCACAAGAGATGGATGATGACAGAGTGGTGAGTGGTGGTGTGCACTGTAGTGGTGCAGTGGTGCTGCTGCTCCTGCTGCAGTGCAAATGAAAAGGGTCGCCCGGCAGCCGTGGCTCAGGATAGTGATTTGGGACCTGGACGACATCGACCAGAGGTCGCTTGCTGCACTGGAGCTGACTCCTCTCCGTGACTCTCTCACTCCACAGCCTCATTCGTTGCAGTCGTCCAAACTCTTCTCCTCTGCATCACTCTCCTCTTCACACCGCCCCCCACCAATCTCGCTGCTCGCTCGTTTATGCGGCGCCGCGTCACTCCGCCGCTCGCCATCGGTGTCAGTCATCTCGGCCTTCGGGCGCCGTCGAGCCACCCACCAGCCAAAAGGGGGGGAATGGGGGCCGAAGGCTTTGACGCATGCGGGAGCTGCACCCTGGAACAGCTCCAAGTTTCGTTACGTAAAATCACCGACCTCCGGAATCATTTCTCGGTGACGTCATGCACTGCTATGGTCCACCCCAACCCACCTTCCTCTCTGAGCGACAAGGCCCTTCCCTGCAGTCAAGTTTGTCCCGCCAGGCAGGACCTTGAACCATCCTGACTGCCTGCCTGCCTCCTAGCCAGTCAGCCAGGCTTGCCTCGCCTTGCTGCCCACTCGTGTGCATCCAAGACAATTCTGATTCAGTCCGTGTCGTCGTTTGCCACCCAACTACCAAGTTGGGACGCGACGCGTCCAACTGCAGACGCCGAACAATTCCACTCGACGCGTCTGATTTGCACACAAGACAGTATCGTATCAGATGACTGCCCGTCTGTCTGTCCTGCTGCCTGTTGTCGGCGTCGTCGCCATTGCATGGTAGTCGTCAGTCTCTCTACGTTTGTGGTGTATTTTGCAACTTGAAACCGGGTTGGGACCTGCAGGGCAACTGCGACAAGCCTACAGGCAACAGGCCAACAGTCGGGGACACTCGCGTGGGCCCGTCGGTACCTCGTTCGCACCTGCTTGTTTACGTGCATCAAGGCCGTGTGTTTGTGTCTTTTGTGTGTGTGTGCATCGAAAGAGATTGCGACGAGGGCCCATGTATGCATCGCGCTGCTGCTATTTACATGCGCGTCTAGCAAAGAGAGTCGTGTGCGCGTGCCCGAGTAAGCAGAAAAAATCAAAGTCAATGCGCGATGCACCGTGACCCCCACCCCACCCAGGATTTTGACGTGTGTTGCCCTGTGTTGCCGCCATTGCCACTGCCGCCGTTGTTGCCGCCGTTGTTGCTGATGCCGCCGCCGCCGCCGCTGTCCGCTGCTGCTCGCTGCTGCCCGTCGTTACACTGGCACAGACCTCAACTTCTCCTTTTACTCATCACTCTTTGCATACCCATTTTTCAGCACGCCCTTCTCCCGGCCGCAAGCTTACACGGCTTGCTCACGACCTTGGACGACCTTGTAACGACAACGACCACCACCCCTAATAGCTCTACTCGAAACACTTGCCCCCCCATATCCCGCAGACCACATCTGGTACTTCCCCTGGCTGCAGCAGACAAAGAGAGTGTCACTCTCTCACAAAGACCTTTGCCACCGACCGACCGCATGATCCCACCCGCGTAACACGGCTCCCTCTACTACCTTCATCTCTCCTTCTCGCCCACCTTTATCCCCCTCGCACCCATCAGCAACCTCATCTCCACAGCTTAGGGGGCACCGAGCCGGCCTCACCCAACGGCCGCGACCGACGACAACGCCACTGTTGACACCATGAAGTCGCTTTTCTCGAGATTCAAGTCGGCGGGGACCACAACCACCGAGAAGCATACCGGCCACCCCCCAGTCCCAGAAAAGCACAAGGAGAAGGTTAATGTTGCGCACCCCCACCCAGTAACCGCAGCGATCGGAGGCCGCTCGGACAGGGACAGCAGCGGCGGCGGTGGCGACCGCACCGTCCGCGTCAGCAGGTCACGATCGTTACTGAACCGCAGGCCTAGCAGCAGACATGCTGTGCGGACCCCTACCCCGACAACGGCTGCAGCAGCAACAGCAGGCGAAGCCAGCGAGCACCACCACAGTCATCACCATCACGAACACCACCACCACGAACACAATCACCATGAACACCACCACTATCCCCGCCCCACTACCCCAGGTCCTTTGCAGGCCGCAACGCCGGTGCCCCAGCCTGCCGAGCTGCCTGAGCGCAAGGATTCCCTACTGCTCTCAGGCGTCGAGCCAGCGGCCGTGGCGACCACCCACGACGACACGCACCTGAGAGCGCACTGGGACCTCGAGTCGCCTCGGCGTCGCATGAGCTCGGACAATATCAAAAAGGTTGCATTCCAGTCCCCAGCGCGGGCGACAGAGCACTCGAGCGAGACAGACCTCCGGTCACGTATGGAACCGGCACCGCCGCGTAGTACCTCGCGTGCCCATGTCCGCAGGGTATCCTCGCCCCGCCGGTCATCTGTGCGTGCGGCGTCGCCATCCAAAGGACGTGCTGCGTCTCCCACACGCCAGCACCGCTCGCCCACACCTACCTCACGTCACATTGTGCAGCGCCCAAGCTCCCGAGCGTCAAACTCGCACTCGCACCTGCGCAAGACCTCGTCGTCGTCAGTGTCGGCCAGTGGTGTGAGCCACTCGCCGACCAAGTCGACATTGTCGTCACTTGCCCCGTCCGACGCCTCGACCATGAGCGCCGAAAGCTACCTACCACAACCAGAGAGCTGGAGCGCGGCCATGGACGACGAGCTGGTCGCCAACCTCGGTCCACGGGAACGTGCCCGCCAAGAGGTCCTCTGGGAGATTGTTCACAGCGAAGAGCGGTACGTGTCACCGGCGCATGTGGAGCTCGGGGCGCTACTGACATTGCACAGATACGTGCGCGACCTCGAGACCCTCAATGAAACTTTTTGCAAGACGCTCCTACCCGCGTCCGATCCCACCCCATTCTCTCTCCCTGACCCGGTAACGACTACGCGCACAATGTCGCCGTTATCGCCGACGATATCATCTGGAGGCTCCACATCGTATCACGATTCGTCCGCCACCACGACTGATTCGTCATTTCTGCCCATTGCCGCCCAGTTCTCTTCGGCCAGGTTCTCGTCCGACTCGTTCCGCAACTCGGCTGGCCTGGTCGATTCGCCAGAAGCAACCGACAGCTCGTATGGGCCCCCGGGTCGGCCGTCGGCTGTGGCCGCCCGCATCGACGCGTACAACGCCTTAACCCGTAGCGGCGGTGTTGCTGGGGCTAGCGCATCGCAGGAAAACCAGGCGAGCCGACCGCACCAGAACAAGGACGCGTACGCCCGAAACAGCGTTGTCATTACACATGGACCAACGGCGCCACTCGCAACAAGAAGAGCATCGGCGCCCGTCATTGACACGAGCGACAGCGGCCATTCGCGCCTGGGCTCGCGATCGAGCTTGTCTTCGGTCGCAAACGGACCCGTCACGCTTCCCGACGATCTCGAGCAAGTGCTTGCGGTGATTTCCCAAGGTATTCTGCAGGGGCATATCAAGCAGGTGACGGAGCTGCGGACAAAGTATGATGAGCAGTTCCCGCTTGTCCGCAGCCTGGCAGATGTGTTCACGTCTCATGTGAGTGGCGGTGGGGCTGGCGGTGCTGACAAGGCAGTCGGACATACTTCGCGAATACGCCACCTACGTGCTGCACCTGGAGCGTGCGTTGGCGCAGGTAGACGAGGCGCTGCAGATTGCCGAGAAGATCCATTCCACGGCTGGAAAGCGGTCGTCACGGCGCCTTGAAGATTCACAGCTTGGCAAACTGGGCAAATTACTCCAGAGCCTGGAGGACGTGGCCGCTGAGCGTGGCGAGGCGGGGCTGAGCATTGCTCTAAGCAAGCCGTTTCAGCGCCTGTTGAAGTACCCTCTGCTGTTCCAGAACCTCCTCTATGTGAGTGGTAGGGGTGTTTGCAGCTACTGACACACCGCAGAACACGTCCCCTTCGACGCGCGAGTATGAAGCCACGCTCGCAATGGTGGACGAGGTCCAGCGAATCGTTCGCAGTATCGAGGACGAGAAGAGCTCAACCGAGGACAGAGAAAAGGCACACGATGCCTGGGCGCGCATTGACGGCATTGAGCGCAACAAGTTGCTGATGGCGCCACGCCCCAGCCGCTTGCTTGTTAGCGAAACGTCACTCAAGGAGCTCAAGGAGCAAAGCAAGGGCAAGGATGCGCCGCCGATCAAGGAGCGGAAGAGCCACCACCGCCTGAGCGACATTCTCAAGGGCAAGAAGGACAGCGACCAGTGGATTGTGTAAGTGGCGCCACCTAGGGAGGTTAGGACAGCGCTTACTCTGCAGCAAATTCACCGACGTCTCCCTCCTCTGCGAGCTCACTGGCACGACCACATTGCCGTTGTCCACTGGCAAGCGCTCTGAGTCTGTCACAGACCTTGGGACGACCAACAAACGCTTAAGTGGCATCAACAACAAGAGGCACCAGTCGGTGCGATCGCGCAATCTGTACCGATTTGTCAAGGTGCACGAATGGCATCAAAAGGCGACACCGTCGCCTGTGCGTCGAACGTCTGTGGACCCTCTGGGTGTCGGGCGACGGGCTCCGCTTGAGAGACTGGCAGAGGCTCCGAGCACGCCCAAGGCGTCGCCTCACCGCACGCCGCTCGCCACGCCGTCCAAGATTGTGCCGCTCAAGGGCGAGGACGACACGCCGACCAAGCTGACGCCACGGCGCCGGCCGGGTGGGCAGTCTCTGCCTCTTACCAGCTTTGACGACGACCGGTCGGAAAGCATGTCGGTCATGTCGTTTGCGTTCCGCAGCGAGGCGCGGCCCAATCCTGTTGGTCCACGCAAGACCAAGGTTGGGAGTGCGAGCACGAGCCCGCGGGCATCGCTCAACCGGGCGACTGCTGCGTCGCTTCAGCGGCAGCTGGGCAATGGGGCGTCGACCAGTCTGGGCAGTGCGGCGGCCAATGCCAAGTTTGCCAACCGACTGCGGTCCAGCGACGACATTGTCGGCGGTGCGACCATTCGGCCGGCCTCTCGCTCACGCCGGTCGCTCCCGCCAGCGATGGCGAATGTCGGCGCACTGCGGTCGACATCTGTGTTGTCCCCGACCCTGACCAACGTGGCTGGGCGGGACACGCCGTCTATCCGTACGTCACGCGAGCTGCACTCGCGTGAGGCGACTGCCACGTCTGGTACTGCCACCAAGCCGCCGTGGAACTCGTCCACGCGGCCTGTTGCGTCGCCTGCGCCTCGTCCGAGCTCCATGTCGGCCATACGACCCAAGCCCAAGCTCATGTCGGGGCACAAGACGACCGAGAGCCACTCGTCTACGGGGTCGTCAAGTGCTGCCAAGGCGAGCTCGAGTGCCAAGGCGAGCTCGAGCAACAATGCCGATGTGAGCATGTCGGACAAGAGTGACAATGCGCTGGGGATCAGTGGGGCGCCGGCGCCTGCTGCTGTCGCGGCGGGCAGCGCGCGGCGCAACCTGGGCGGGCACATCTAGCGCGAGTGTCTGGCCCTTGTCTGGTGGCCGGAGGAGCACATCGTAGAGTTACATAACGTTGTACTGTGGCTTGTGGCCAATGCAGTGTCATGAGCGCGGATTCACGCGGTGGTCGTTAGGCGGCACCGGCGCCGGCGCCAGCGCCGGGTATGTACAGGGCCATGGGGATGGGGGATGGGGTTGGTCGGGCTGGACCGGACCGTTTACTTTTTCTTTCTGCCAATGCCGACGGCAGCGCCGAGGGAGAGGAACGAGATGCCGCCGAGGGTGGAGCGGCGCTGGCGGGGCGAGCTGGGGGGTTGCGGGGTGTCTGGGTCATCGGCGTCGGCGACCTTGGCCGTCGTCGAGGGGGGAAGGGCAGGCGAGCGAAGGAGCTCAGTCGACGAGCGGAGGAGCTCTGTCGAGGCGCGAGGCGACGGGCCAGCGGGGCTCGCAGCCGGCTTGGTAGGCGACGACGGCGGGTTGTTGTTATGGCGGAGGAGCTCGCTCGACGAGCGCGGCGTCGCCGCGGGCTTGGTCGGGCTCGGCGGCGCGGGGGTACGCAGCAGCTCGGCCGAGGAACGGGGCGAGGTGACCGCCGAACTGGGCTTGGTCGGGCTAGCAGGCGGCGCAGCAAGCAGCTCGGCACTCGCGCGCGGCGCGAGGCTAAACCCAGCAAACGCGGCGTCGAGCTCGCTCTCCCTCGCTGGCGGGGGGGCAGGCGCGACAGCAGCCGCCGCGCGCGCCGCCACGAGCTCCATGACGCCCTCGAGCTCGGCGTCGCCAAACGGCGGCGAGAAGGCGAACACGCCGCCCCGGCCATCGACCACCGCGAACTCGCCGCCGTCCCACACGACGGGGGCCATCTCGTCCCCCTCGTCCTGCTGCAGGCCGAAGAGCGCGCCGTGTGCTGCCGCACGGATGGACGGCAGGCCGGCCCACCACGCCTCTGGCACGCCCGCCGCGGAGCCTTTACGCGGGCTGCTCGCGATAGGCGAGCCAGGCCGCGCGCCAGCCTCGGCGAGGCGCACGACCAGCGCCGCCGCCAGGTCGGGCCCGAAGAGCAGGCTCGCGGCGCTGGTCACGCCTGCGACGTCCTCCGGGGACGTGGAGGGCAGGAAGCCCGGCGCGACGGGCACGACGTGTGATATAACGGTGCGGCGAGTGGGGCTCGGGTGCAGTGACACACTTGGGAAGTGCGTGAAGTCGCCTCCGCGGGCCGCGAGGGCGCGCAGCGCCGGCAGCGAGAGCGTGCGGGTTGGCAGCGCGGCGGCGGGGGTCGGCGGGACGCTGTCCTCCGCCTGTGTGCCCGCGTCGTCGGCCTCGGCGTGCGCGAGCGACGGCAGGTCGAGCGCGCTGCCGGTCAGCGGGAGCGAGGGCAGTTGGAGGGCCATGGGGGGGCCGCGGCGCGCGGTCGTGGGCGGGGGCGTGGAGGGTGCGGCTGGCGCGGCGGCGGGGGTAGCCGGCGCGTCGTTGTCGGCGACGACCTGCGGCGGGGTGAGGACCGCGTTGCTGCCGTCGTCCTTGTCGCTGTTGCTGCTCATTGCGTTGTGGTGGTGTAGAGTGTCGAGTCGATCGATCAATCAAGCAAGCGTGGTGGTCGTGCGTGCGCGTGTTCGTCGACAGCGAGCAGCGAGCTCGGGGTCGTCTGTGCCACTGCCTGTGCTACTGCTCGGTGCGACGCGACGAGGTTGGTAATGTCGGGGCGGGTGGGGGTCATGACGACCGGGGGCACACTTCAGCCGTGCTTGCTTTGGATGAATGGCGACGATCACACGCTGGCTGTCCTCGCGCTGGACGGAAAGGATGCATGCCAATGTGCCGTGTACACATATCAGCCCGATCTCCTCCTCGTCAAGTCGTCGTCGACGCCGCGCCGACTTTTGTCACGCCACGCCGGCCACGCCCACCCACACCCACCCACCAGCCCCCCGCCCAAAGCGCGCACATCCTTTGTGGCGCCGCGCCGCAACCACGCCGCACGGGCCTCAAAATGCCACATTGGGGCAGTGGGTGGTCGTCTGCGCCACGCCCCACTCTACATGCATGCTCGTATGCCTACAACAGGGTGCTCTAGTAATACACAAACCACACGACCGACGGCACAGCACAGCATGACATAGCACGCCACACACGCCCTACAAACCCATCACCTTGCGCCGGAGCACCTCTCTGCGCTCGTCCTCGTCGTCCTCGTCGGTTTCCGGGCCAGGGAGGAATAACGCCTCGGCAGCCTTGCGCTTGTGCCGCGTCATCATCAGCGGTTCGTCGGCGTCATCGCTGTCTTCAGCCACAGCCTCTTCTCCCTCCGCTGCGGCCTCTTCCTCCTCGGCAGAGTCCGGTTGGTCGAACTCGTCCAAGTCGGGCTCGCCATCGTCCACCTCGCCGACCTCTGCAGCAGCCTCCACGGCACGCCCCGCGGACTTCTGCGCTCGTCCTCGAGCTCTCGTTCTCCTCGCCGGCACTCCATCGCTGTCATCGTCCACCACGGTAACCTGCATGTCAGTGGCATCCCACCACCACACACTCACATTCTGTACCGGTGGTGTGGGCTTCTTCCTGCCTGAACCCCGAGGCCGGCCCCGGCCCCGCTTCACCCGCCCTTCCTCTTCCACTGCCTTTGGCGGGGCCACCTCTTCTATGTCCGACTCGGGAAGAGACGCCTCACGGTACCGCACGTTGGCACCGCTGTGGCGGAGGCTCCGGCGGCCGGCATTGGCGTTGGACTGTCGGGTGCGCAGCGCGACGTTGGGGTCGGCGCTACGCAGAACACGGCCAGTTTCAGCGGCGCCTCCGTCGCCCCGCTGATTCCTGCTTGACCTGCGCACCGGAGGCGAGGCCGAACGCGATGCCGACCGCGAGGCCGAACGAGTTGTCTGGTGCCGCAGTGCCACAGAAATGGCAGGCGGCGTTGTCGATGATGGCACAGACCGGGCCCGGAGCGGCGACACCGACGACATGCTGAAGAACTCGTCCTCTTCTTCATCCGAAGACTCCGGCTGAATGTCAGCGCTACGCACACAGGAAACTCACAAGTGGCGGCGAGTCGGCCACGGCCCTTGTTGAGTCGGCAGCAACAGCCTCCTCCTCCTCCTCCTCGCTCTCCTCCGATTCGGGTTCTGGCGGCGGCGGCGCTGGAGCCTTGCGCTTGGCCTTGCCACGGCGCGGAGGGCCAGGCAGTGAGACCCGCGGCACTGGCACGGGTGGTCCAGGCAGCCGGCGTCGCACAGGGATCTCCACAGTGGGCTGCCGACGACGGCGAGGTGGTGATGGTTGCACGGCCCAAGACGGTTGCACTCTTCGTGGCTCCTCGTCGTTCCCCAAAGCGTTGAAGTACGCCTGGTCGCTCGTGTCGCTGTCGAGCTCGTCCAGTTCCGCGTCGTCTACCTCAATGTCGTCGTCGCCGTAGTGGCCGTAGCTGTCGGTGTAGTCCCCGCCTTCCTCCACATCTTCCTCCGGCTCCTCATCCTCCTCCTCGCTTAACTCCTCCGACTTCACCGCCGCCGCCGCTTCCTCCTCCTGCTGGTACCGCAACTCCGCCATAAGTTCGTTATGGTGCACCATCTCGGCGTTGAACTCGTCCCGCCTCGGGTCGGTGGCCGGAAGGAACGCCCTCGCACGGCCAACAATAGGCAGCCGCTGGTTCCTCCGCCGGTCGATAATCGTGCGCATCTTGTCCTTCATATGCTGGGGGTTGAAATCGGACAGCACGCGAGAATGTATGCCCGACTCGCCGTGCAGGTACCACACGACACGAAGAGGGTACGACTCGGACATGGGCACCTTTTGCAGCGTGCGGTACAGCGTCAACTCCTCGGCATCCGTCCACCGTCGCTTGCCAGACTTGCGCGCATAACGGAACCCTGTGCCGTTGACCCTCCCGTGCAGTCGCGACGGCTGGGGGTTGTAGTCAGGAGGGAGGATGTAATCTTCGTCCGTCTCCAGCGGGCCACCGTCCCAGTCGACCATGAGTCGGTCGGCGTGCTGAGGAACCTGCACCGGGAGGAAGGCAGAGGGGCCGGCGTCTGGCGAAGCGGGGCGGAGCGAGTCTGCACGTGGAGCGGCCTCGCCCTCGCGCGAAGGCGCCCTGTTGGACGAGGGCATGCGAGCTCGGCTTGATAACGGCGCTTTCTGCGACGACACTCGGTGCGAGCCCGAGGCCTGGCGTTGTCGTGCCAACGGCGACGCGGGTAAGCTCTTTCGCGGTTTGTACGGCAGCAACAGGTCGGGCGAACGGGGCGACTGCTTGATTCTAAGGGACGTGACAGAGCGAGGAGCTGGCTCGGGGGTGGCAGGTCGTCGTTGCTGGATTGACGGTCGAGGTCCCGTAACGCGGCGAGCACTAGTATCGGGCCTTGGGGTGTCCTGCACTTCTTGGAGCTCGTCTTCAGAGTCTGGTGCAAATGCCGTCAGGTCTTCAGCGCGCTGGTACGAGCGGTTGAGGAAAGCTCTCTGGTTGTGGCGAACAGGCGGACGAGGATCACGCTGTGGCGTTGGCGGAGGGAGAGCGTCGGTGACGGGCTCCTCCCCAGTAGCCGCAGGCTCTGGCGCGGCGGTCACCGGTTCAACATCATCTGTAGCTGGCTCCGGTTCGACATCATCTGTAGCTGGTTCCGGTTCGGTAGCCGTAGGCTCGGCGTCGGCCAAGATGTCGTTGAACTCGACTTCCTCAGTGTTCTGGGGATTCGCAGCACCCACCTCCACGGGGGCGTCGGGGACGAGGGAAGCGTCACGAAGCTCATTGGCAGTGGTTGGGGCGTCGCCATTCACTTTGGTAACGACATGCACTCTCCCCTTCCCGCGTGCCTTCGGTGTCGGCGGGGCAGAGGACAGAGCGGACGGAGGAGAGGACGGCGGTGCCGGTGTCAGCGTTGAGGCCACCGACGACGCCCGCTGCACGCGAAGCAGCGAGCCATTGGAGAGTGGCTGGGATGGTTGCGACGAGCTGCCATTCGGTTGGCTCTGGCTGTCGCTCGGGGCATCGGCGCCCTTGGGACGCGGAGTTTCGTCTCGGTCTGAACGGGCGGCTTTGTCCTCGCCGTCTGCGCCATCATCGATAGACTTTTGCGAGTTGAGCAGAGAGTGGGGCAATAGGCTGTCCTCATCGCCGTCCTGAAGCTGATCTTCAGGGCCGGCATCGTCGACGGCCTCGGCGACTGGGGCGGCTTGCACCTCATCCTCCGGATGAGATTCAGGTTGCACTTCAGTTTCATGCCCTTGAAGCAAGCTCGGAGAAGGAAGCAAGTCGTCGTCATCGTCGTCGTCGTCGTCTTCGAAAGGCAAAAGCGGGTCCTCCTCCACGCCGTCATCCTGCGAGTCGGGCAATTTGCCACCCGACGACGCAACGTTTGGCTCGCCGTCCAACTCGGCGACGACATCCGCGAAGAGATCAAAGTCGATACCAACGTCGTCAAAGGGCTCGTCGTCGGAGCTGTAGGACTCGGAGGAATCCTCATCCGATGCGGGCTCATCTTGGCTCGCATCCTTGGCCTCGCTTGACGACACGCTCTCGTCGTCCGCCAAGATGTCGAGGCGAATGAATGACCTCATTTTGTCGCGAAAGTCGTTGTACACAGCCGCGTCGGCAAGTACTATTGTCTCAGATGCAAGCTGCGGTCGTCAGCGCGACCCTAGCCCATTTGACCCTCACCTCCTCTCGGCGCTCTTCCGCTGCCGCTTGCCATCGCTGCCTTGCGTCGTAATCCACCGGTAAGTGGCCAAACTCTTGCAATGCGTCTGCGGAGAACAATTGCTGGAGGAGATCCTCTGGCGGGGAGGCGAGCGCTGTATTGGGCGCAGTAAATGGGTCTATTGTTGGCAGGCGATACGTGAGGACAATCTGCGGAGTGTCAGCTATTATCGTGATAACAATGACCCACAAGAGTCGCCAAGTCCAGCCACAATGACAACGCTGCATCGACACTCGTGTCACCCATGGCCAGCCAGAACTTCTTCCATGCGTCGATCAGGACACCGTTGCGCCTCCGAATCTTGTCTTCGGGGCTCAACAGGGCGATTGCCTTCGCCTTGCCCTTGCCCTTATCTCCTTGCGCCTCTTCAGCATCGGCAAGGCTGGCAGCGAGATCGGGGTACGTTATTGTCCACACGAAGGTTGCCAAGTTGGTGAGCCAGATCGCCCGGTCCATGTCTCCGCGTGCGACTGTTGTCCTTGTGAATGGATCGAGCGACTTCATGAGCTCGTCGACATCGGTGTATGCCGGCGGTTCTGTTGAGTAGATGTACTGCTGCAATACTCCTTTCGCGTCAGTCGTGCATGCACGGACAGCTCACCTCGCAAGCCTTCAAACGATCTCTGACCATCATCTCTCAATCCGTCGAGGTCAGAGTCGTCATTGACAGAGCTCGTCTTCAGGAGTCTTGCCAGACAGTCGCCTGCGACGTTGGAGAGCATGTCCACTCTGCTGCCCAAGGGCATTTCCTGTAACTGACCGCCGTGGAGGGAATGTCGCACGCGGTGTCTGGCTGGTGTAGAGAGCTGCGTTGCAGCAGGTGGTGCTGAGCGCGTAGGGCCGCGCCGAGGGCTGGGCTTCAGCTGACCCTCCAACTCGTCTTCTGGAATGGCTTCCTGTGGAGCGTTGCGCCCCCGACGCGTCTTGCGAGCGACATGCTGAGTTTCGGTGTCCGACTGGACCGATGATGCCCGTGACGCGGACCGAAGTGACCTGCGCAGTTGTGTTGGTTGCCCCGTTTCGCTCTGTGTCTGCCTTGATGGCCCGGCAGAGGCCGAACCTCTTGCCGAAGACATTTGGGACGAGAGCCGGACTGGAGGGGGTGACGCGCGCGGTTGTAATGGGTGTGGGTGAGTGGTGGGTGATTTTGTTGTTGTTGTCGCTGCTCTACGCGCGCCGTGCAGGGCGATGAGGTCAACGCGACTTGAGGGAAGGCGGGGAAGGTTGATAGAATTGATGCCGCAAAGAGTTCAAGTGACGTGTGAGGGAAGGCCAAGATTGTTTCACGGACAGTGATGGGATATCCGTGTCGACGACCCTGTGTCTCGTGCAATGGTCTTGGGTGGTCCATGTTCCGAGGCATGGACACTAGCCTGGTACGGCGTGCCTGGGCGAGGAAGGCAGAGGGCCGCGGTGCGAGGGAAGGACACGGGGCGGACAGGAAATCGGGCTTGGCTCCTGACTTTGCGCTTTGATCGCGCCAGACAGGCCAGCCAGGCCAGCCAGGCGCGCTCCAGTGGTGGATGCCTTTGAGTGGTGCCACGTCGCGCGCCGCGCGCGCCGCCGATTAGCCTGGGAGCGTGTCGCGTTCCGCGGCCTCCGGACGCACCCAGCCAGCCAGCCAGCATGCAGAGGAGACGACGACCACCACCACTACCAGCCAGCTGCCAGCGGTCATTTCATGAAACCCCCCAGGTCCACATTCACTCTTCCCATCCCTTCATTCGTGTAAAATCATTCATTTTATATAAAAATGTCGACGGTGGAGGACATCAAGGCTACCCCGGCAGCGCCCGCTGCTGCTCCTGCCGCCGCTGCCCCCGCGGCGGCTGCTCCTGCTGCTGCCAACGGCAAGAAGGCCGACTTTGTCGACGCGGCCGAGAAGCCTGCCTACCGCGTGTAAGTTATCAGCGGGCAACAGTAGAGTTGCGTATCACGGACGACGACGCTCACGCCCTTTGCCCAACAGCACAAACTACCCCGCGATCGCCAACGCTCCTCTCCCCGCTGAGGGCTCTGGCGCGTTCAGCAACTACCACCTTGCTGCCATCGTCCTCATTGTCCCGTGGATTGTCCAGCGCTTCATCCCCTACTTCAAGGGCTGGACTACCTACTGGGTTCTCGTCGTCCTTCTCTTCCTTCCCCTCACCATTGCCTACTGGGTCGCCACTTCTCGCTATGGCCGCCGCATCGACGAGAAGGTCCCCCTCCCCAACAAGCCCCTCAGCACCTACTACACCATCACCGACGCCGACTTCAAGGAGAAGTGGGAGGGCAAGAAGATCCCCATGCAGATCTTCCACGACGCCTACTTTGACGGCAAGCTCGACTTCAACGGCGACGTCCTCGACGTGATGGAGTACCGCCACGACTGGTCGCGCTTCGAGCTCACCGCCGACAACTTCCGCTACGTCCTCTTCAACCTCGTTCCCGACGTCATTATCCACTCGCAGGACCAGGACCGCAACCAGATCCGTGACAACTACGACCGCGGAGACGACTTCTACTCGTTCTTCCTTGGCCCCCGCATGATCTACACCTCGGGTGTTATCCGTGACATTAACCGCAAGGAGACCCTCGAGGAGCTCCAGGACAACAAGCTCAACATGGTTTGCGAGAAGCTTGACCTCAAGCCCGGAGACAAGATGCTCGACATTGGCTGTGGCTGGGGCACTCTGCTCGCTCACGCTGCCAAGAACTACGGTGCTGATGTCACTGGTGGTGAGTAGTTGGGTGTGGGGGTGTGGTGGCATGTGGGAGCTTGGGCCTCGCTGACGGACCTTCCCAGTCACCCTTGCCCAGACTGGTGCTGCCTTTGCCAACGCCCGCCTCCGCGAGAACGGCATCCCCGAGTCGCAGGCCCGCGCTCTCTGCATGGACTACCGCGAGATCCCCCACCCCAAGGGCTACTTCAACAAGATTTCGTGCCTGGAGATGGCCGAGCACGTCGGTATCAAGCGCTACGGTACCTTCCTCCGTGAGATCTACGACCTCCTTGCCGACGACGGAACCCTCGTCTTCCAGGTCGCTGGTCTCCGCAAGTGCTGGCAGTTCGAGGACCTCATCTGGGGTATCTACATGAACAAGTACGTCTTCCCCGGTGCCGACGCCTCCCTCAACCTCGGCTGGGTCATCAACGCCCTCGAGGGTGCCGGCTTCGAGGTCAAGTCGGTCGACGTCCTCGGTGTCCACTACTCTGCCACCATCCACCGCTGGTACGAGAACTGGGTTGCCAACAAGGAGAAGGTTGTCGCTGCCTACGGCATCCGCTGGTACCGCATCTGGGCCTACTTCCTCGCCTACTCGGTCATGTAAGTGGAAACGAGACAGTGTGCATCGCTTGGACCGTAACTAACCTGCCCAGTGTCGCTCGCCAGGGCTCGTCTTCCGTCTTCCAGATCACCCTCCACAAGAACCTCAACGCGTACCACCGTGTCGAGGGTATCCCCACCCACGCCGCGACCCAGGCTCCTGTCGCGCGCAAGATTTCGCCCGTCGTCTCGCACAAGGCCCTCTGGCCCGAGATCTACGGCTCCAGCGCCTAAGCTGGCCCCCTTTTGTGTTCACACACTGCGTGTCTGAACCACCACAACATCAACGACTACGACCAACATAGATAGCTGCTCACCGCTATATCCACTCTCACCTACCCATTCCCACGAAGACCAAAGGACGGACACAGGTCCGGGCCTGTGCGTCGGACAGTAAAATGTTATGCAAGACTCGTTCTGGGCGGTCGGAATAGCGGGCTGGGAGGCGGTGGGAGGCTTGTGGAGGCGGCACGAGCGGTGCGAACAAGGTCGCGTGGGATTAGTTGTCGCTATGTGCTGCACTGTGTGCAAAGGCGGCGGTGGCGGTTGGCAGAGAACTGCTGATGGGTGTCGGTCCGAGTGCCGACTCACGTTGGGTGGTGGCAGTCGCATTGACCACAAGTCAAGGTTTGTGGCAGGCAGTGTTCGCGCCTGGCGTCGTCGCGGGGCTCAGCCGCGATCTGACAATAGAAGCATGCCGTCGTGCCGGGCGTGCGTGTAGGTGTGCATGTGCGTGTGCGACGTGTGCAAACCTGCGCGTCCTTTGGGCGCACACGAGGGAGGCAGGCGGGTGGGTGGGCAGGTAGGCGGGCAGGCAGGCAACAACCGACCCACCAGTCGGCCAAAGGACGGTGCTGCGCGGGAATGGAAGAACAGCGAGAGCGCATCGCGCTCGAGTCGTGTGTACAAAGGACATGATTGGGAGGATATTCCCGAGCCGATGCCATTGTCGGACCCGCGGGCGTCGAGCAGCAACGATACAACTCCGTCACGCACGCACGCGGCTCGACTAAGGTCAGTCATTGTGCCGCGCGTTGGGGGCATTGTTCGGCGCCGATGGCGCGCGGCGACATGAGCAGCGTGTCGCCACTCGCTCGCTCGTGTCATGACCTGCCTTGCGCGCGCATACTTAAGCTGGGCGCCTGCGCCTCGTCTGCATCTGCGCACATGCATCGTCGTCCTTGTCGTCTGTCGTCTGTGACGATCCCACGCCGCCGTCTTTTGCTCTCCTCCCTGCGCCCTCTCGCACAATACATAGGCCAGCGGTGGGAAATCCTTCCTCCCCCCTCACTGCCTTCTTCTCTTGTCGTCGCCCAGCGCCACGCCGTGCCGCTTCGATGCCCCACCCCCTACCGACGCCAGTAGATAAGCGCCAGCACCGGCGGCGGCGACTTCGCCAGCTCTCCCAGTTCTTCCTCTCCGTGTCCTCCTTGTCCAGCCTGCTCCGGCGTCGACGGCTCAGCAAGACGACCATCGCCCCTCCTCCCCCCGTCGCCAACAGCGGCGACGAGCCTCCTCCGTCCCCTGCAACGCGGCTCGCCCTTGCCTGGCTCGACCTGGCCGTCCCCGCCTCCCCGTCCGACCTCACAATGTGGGGATACAGCAACAACCCCCTCGCGGCGCAGATCCACGTCGAGTTCAGCACAGGCGTCGTCGACCTCATCGGGAGCGCACAGACTGGGTGAGTGCTCTCTGTCGCCAGCCATACTGACGACGACCAGCACGTCCTACTCGCTCCCGGGTACCGTGTTCCTCGTCTTCCCCGCCCTCGCGCCGTTCGAGCGCTTCCGTGTCGTGCGAGACCTCAGCGTCACACTCGAGGCTAAGAGCGAGTACTTTGACGACCATGGTGCGTACGTGCGTGGGCGCCCTTTCGTGGGGGCGCGTGGGACGTTGCCGATCTCTAATGTTGCTAATTACCCAAAGGGCGGTACACGCCGATGCGCCTGCACACCGCGAGCTTTGCGCTGCTAGCGTCGGCGCTCCAGGTCCCGCCATCGGATGGCAGCACGCGCAGCCTGACACTCGCGGTGCCGTTCGACCTCAGAGTGCCGGGGTGGGTGCCGAGCTCGTACGCGGGCGTGTTCGCGCAGACGGCGTTCGGCGTCGTCGCAGCAGCGAAGATGGCGTGGGCGCGCCCCCGTCTCCTGCGCGAAGCAGACACCCACACCTCCACATCGGCGTACGCGCCCTTCCTCGTCCGCCGCCACCGCATGCCCACAGCCATCAGCCCCGAGTCCGCCATCCGCCTCCGCGCGCACCATGTGCGCCGGGACGGCCCGCTAGACGCCACGTTCCACGTGCCCGAGTGGGTCGACATGCACGGCGGCGACCGCAGCCTGCGCGTGTCGGTCCTCCTCCGCGTCCCGGAGGACAGCGAGGCCGACGAGGTGCTCGTCACCGAGATTGGCATGGAGGTGGAGGAGACGGACCGGTATTGGTGAGTCGGGGACTTACTGCCACACTGACACCATTAGCTCAACGCGTCTGCCGTCATACGGGCTTTCCTTCCCCATTCCGCTCGAGCAGCCTACGCGTTTTGGCCGCCAACACCCCCTGCTTGTACGCTCGCCGCGAGCCGACGCCCCACAGCTGGGCGACACGGACCTGCCCATCCGCGCCGTGGTGAAGCGTGCGTGCCTGCTCTCCGACGAGGGGCTGCAGCGCAACTTTTGTTTCGCCGCCTCGGGCCTGCGCATCGGACGCAAGTGGCGCAAGGTGAACGTCATCTTACCTCTCCCCGATGCAAGCAGCACCGCCGCCCCTCAGGCAGACTACGACGGGCCGTTCGTGCGCCGCGCGCACCTCCTCAAGACGACCCTCAAGTACCGCCTGCCTGGCGGTGACATCCTCGTGAGTCGTGTGCCACTTTCGCGGCCAACACTGACCCACCCACCAGCCTATCACCTTTGCCACCCCAATTCGCTTCGGCACCGCACCGCACACGATGCCCATGGAGTCGGCCGCCCCACCCGCCTACATCCAGGTGTTTGAGGAGAACGGCGAGCCCCGCGACTGCGACCCCCTCCCGCTCTACCTGCCCCCTCCGCCGCCGGGCCCGGTGCCGGCGTATGCCAGCCCGCCGAGCAGGTGGCGCGAGCTCGAACCACCCCCGCCGACGACGCTGGCTGGCCCAGCGTTCGAGGCTTCGGTCGCATCCCCGACCCCCTTGCCCGCCGATCTCCCGTCTCCGAACCACACCGACGAGTCGATGGCCTCCGAGCCTCGCACTTCTGTTGACGACGCCCGCGGGCCGGCCTTCAAGATGTCCATAGCCCACCTCCTCGCACCTACGCCCGCCAGCAGCTCTCGCGTCGAATTTGAATAATATTTCCGCCACTAGCCGGCCGCCTGGCCACTGTAGCACCCCCGCGAGCACTGTAACATTGCACCACGATCCGAGACAACACGACGGCGACGACGCGCAACGCAACGCAACGCAACGCAGACGCCACGCAACCTAATGCCACAGACACGTACCTATACAGATGATTGTAGCATCTCTGTCGGTTGACATGCCATACTATGCTTTATGAACGAATGTATATACGTGTAGTATGCTTTACAGTTTGTTAGACATAGCGAGAGCGCGTCGTGTTGCTGTACCCCAGGGACTCAATCTCCATCATGGCGCTGCGCAGATCCGGGTGGAAGTGGTGCGGCCCAAGGAGATCGGTAATGCCGACGAGACGGAACTTGTCGAGCTGGTGCTGTCTCAGGTGCGCAAAGTAAATGCCGACACCGCGCTCATGGTACGACTGGACGAGCTCGCCAATGATCTGTAACGCACTGAAGGTCGTCAGCTCATGGTGTTATAGATCACCCACCTCGCATCAATGTCGTCAACATCGCCCATGTGCAGAATCACAGCCTTGGCCTCGCTGCGGCGCGGAGCCTCGGATGGGTGGATCTTCTTGGGGCCGTACAGCTCGAGGCGGCGGAGACGCTCCTTGAGCTGGCCAGTGTTGGCAAAGGACAGGGGTTCGCGAATGCGAACAACAAGCTGAGGGGCGTTAGCAAAAGCAGTCGCCATTGACCACTCACCACTCCAGGTATCTCCTCACGCGCCTCGTCGTCATCATCAATGGGCACCCAGTCGTCCGAGTCGGGTCTGCGGCCGATGATTTTGATGCGGGGCTGCGTCGATCGCTGGATCACAAGCAGGAGCGAGAAGCAGACGCTGGCAACGACACCGACCTCAATGGAGAAGAGGAGGGTGAGGAGGAACGTGCCGGTCATCTGGAGGAAGTCGGTCCAAGCCTTCATCTTCCAGAAGAAGATGATGTCGTGCGGCGCTTCGTCGAGAAGCGAGTAGACGACGAGAGTGATGACCGACGCGAGCACAGCCTGAGGTCAGCGCCTTGCGTTACAACCCACTCACCCTTGGCAGGAACCACAGGTAAGGCAAGAGGAAGAGGGCAGCGAGGATCAGGAGGATAGCCGTGATCATGCTGGCCATCTGGGTGCGGGCGCCAATCTGGCCGTTGAGGCGGGAGCCTGCGGGCGTCAGAACGTGCGACAGAATCAACACTCACGGGTCAGAGATCCGAAGATGGGCACAGTACCGGTGAGCGTGATGCACGACGCGACGAGGTTCGCAGAGCCTGGCGATTAGCTGCGGTCGGATGGACGCCAACTCACCCAGGGCCACGAGCTCGCGGTTAGGGCTCACGGGGTAGCCGTACTTGGTCGAGTTCTCCTTGGCGGCGACCATCGAGTCGACGACACCGACGACAGCCATGACGAAGGCGGTCGAGAACTGGCAGGTCAGCAGACTTCGCAGACCGGTAACCAACCGTCTCGTTGACATATTTCAGCGAGCGAGGGTAGAGGGGCAGGCCGAAGGGGAACTCCTTGCCGCCCTTGAGCTTGCCAAGGATGTCGACACCGAGGAGGTCCCAGCGGAAGACCTGGGTAAGCACTGTGACGTGAGCTAAGCACCACTTGAAGGCGTGGGGGTAGCTTACCCGTCACCGTAACCACACAGATCAGAATCTCGGGAATGTAGCGCAGCCAAGCACCACCTGGGCGCTTGACAAGACGACGCTTAATGATGCGGCTGCCGAGAAGGAAAGAAATGCAGCAAACTGACAGGATCGTGGTGGGAATGTTGGCTTGGCGAATGTGCTTGAGAATGAACACGAGCTTGGAGAGCGGCAAGGTCGGCGGGTCGTCGTGGGCACGGAGGACCGGCGCGAGGCCAAGCAATGGCACGAGCTGCTCGATCATGATGATCTGCACAGGTTAGTGCCGGTAGCCACGGTGCCACTTACACAACCAATGGCGGTGAGGAAACCGCGGAGCAGAGCCCGCGAAAGCACGACATCCAGGAAGCCGAGTCGGAGAAGACCGAGAATGGTAGTCATGGCGCCTGCCATAAACGTCGTGATGACCGAAATGGCAATGGCCTCAAGGTCTGCATTCTCGGGCGTCGAGTGTGGGTCACTATGCACGAGCTCGTTGATGGTGTTACCCATGAGCAGTGAGAGAGACGCTTCGGGTCCCATGGACATTTGCCTGTGGGCGGGTTTAGTGACCGAAACACGGATTGTTGACGACGGGAGAGTTCCGAGATTTCGGTTGGTCGGTTGGCAGGCGGCCAGGCCCTCCGCCACGTCTTGGCATCTCGAATCGCGGTAAACTCACCTGCAAGTGCCAAGGGCTCCGTACACGAGCGCTGGGATGGCCGATGCCCATAGACCGGCCACGGGCGGGAGGTGTGCCAGACCGTTGGCATAGGACATGGCCTGTGGGTGTCAGTTGTGGTGGTGTCGTTGAAGCGCACCTGCGGAATGAGGAGACACGCGACCTGGAACCAGTGTCAGTCGAGGCCCAAATTCGGAGAAGCCGACTCACGGACACGCCAGCAGACACATCACCGGCAAACCTGAAGTTAGCTCAGTGGCGAGGTCGAGACGTACAATGCCCAGCTGTATTCTGGTAGCCACGCCGTGACCTTGGTCGTCAGCGCGACGCGTGAAGTGACAGTACTCACAGGGACGTAGTACTTGGAGCGCTGGCGGATCTTCTTCGCTACGGCCTTGGTGGTGCCCAGGCGACCGCGGCCAGACCCCGGATCTACGGTCAGCTGCATCACGACCTCGCACACACTGTTCGGGTCGTCAGGAGCGCCGTCGTGGTGGTGGTGCCCGCCGACCTGGAGGTGCGTATCGTCGGTATCTGGGTCGTCGTGGTCGCCGAGGCCGACAACGCTGTGCTGGTGGTGCGCACCGCCGAAGCCGTCGCCCTGGGACTCGCCGTAGGTGATGAGGCGCGTGCGCTCATTGGGGACGGGTGTCGCGGTCATGGCGGCGCGCGAGGTTGGAGCGTCAGGAGCCGGGGTCGAGGAGCCTGTGCCTGCGATGGTGCGAAAGATGAAGCTCGACTCTGTGGGCGTTCCAAGGCCCGATGACAGAGTGGGTGTCAATGGCCGCGAGCTATTTGGCTCGGTTGACATTGTTGCTAGACTTTGGAGGTGCGCGATATAGCCCACGTTGTTGGTTGGCTGGCTCGGTCTCGAACGTGACGGCGAGGTATGAAAGGTAAGGGGAATGACGCAGAGGGAGGAAAGGGACTCCTGGCTATTATATTTGGAAGCAGCGTGGATTAGATTATCCGGTGCACACAGAGACCAATAGACTGGGCCTTATTCCGCGTGCCTGTTGGGAGTGTAACTGGTCATACACTGATCAGCGGCAACAATTCCGTCGAAGGGGTGTTAGGACCGGGGTTAGGAACTGCATTACGAATTTCAATTTGGACTGTGCGACTCGAGTTCGATCCGCGGTGTCGTCTGACACCAACACCTTCTCCTCCAGGGCTTCTTGGTTTAGTGGCAGAATTGCCGCTTCGGGTTGAACAGATCCCCCGCAAGTGCGGTAGACCCGGGTTCGATTCCCGGAGAAGCCCAGTTCTTTTGCAGTTGTGCATGCTTTTGATGAGGATGGGCGACGCGTGGGGGTGTGTGGCAATGGGGAGATGGGTGGGCAGATTGTCTGACACGACGGAGGCCTTGGTGCCACTTGTATTTGGCTCTTAGTGGAGTATTCCTCGAGTGCCACCTGCAGTGGCTGCAATCCATTCTCATACTCCTCCTCTATTGTCGTCGAGCGACGAACACCGCGCAAGGAGGGATCGAGCACATGCATATTCGCGTCGAATACGGCCTGCCCCCTAATTTCTGTCAGGCCACCAATTGCACCAGTATGTATTATAGTCTGGTCCTTGCACAGCTCTTGCCGTCGTAGGCACACCACAACTACGACGCGCCAAGCAAAGAGAGTGGACCCCGACTGGAGGCAGGAACCGGTAATGTTCAGGCATACACGCACATTTCGTCTGCCTGGAACGAGGTAACGGTGACAGTGTGTGCTGCTCGACCGTTCTGCCCAGGTCTCGTGAGGCCGCCGGGTGGGGGAGCTACGTACACGTACAGTGCCACTGTGTGCCACCTCGAGTGGCACCTTCGCCGTCTACCACATGAGCGCCGACACGCACTGTGGATATGCGCGGTCTCGACCGGCCCCACCCCACAGAGAAGCCCGTCCTGACTGACGAACACTGCCGACACCTGCTCTGGCCAGCCACGTTCCTCGTGCAGGCTTGCAGGGGACACCGGTTTGTAACCGAGGGTGGCGGTTCACACCAAAAGTGCCTCCTGGCGGACAAGCAGCCTGGGCGACATCGCCATCTCCGACGAGCTGCGCTCAAGCATCTGTTCATTCACTTCTGATACAACGACGACCACGACGACTACTACATCCTGTCGCACCACCACCCGTTGTTGCGGTAGTTGCACACCTTGTTCCTGCGCGGCGTCAGCTTGGGCTACATACACATCCCGTCGACACAAAACATACTTTGGGCACGAGTAGCCAGCTGGCAGTGTCAGCATGATCCTATCTTCAGCCCTACTGAGACTCACAGTTGTTCCCGCAGCACTTCATGTTGAACGGGATTGTGGTCGCACCGCACGGTGTTCTGTAGGGCGGGTTGTAACCGCGCTCGGCGATAGAACCGTCGTATGCCTGGGCAGGAACGCTGGCGTCTGAGTCGGTAGGCGCGGCGGACACTGCAGAGGCGGCGACGGCGACGAGGGTAATGAGGATGTTGGTGAAGAGCATGGTGAGGGTTTGCGGTGAGTTGGGGTGAGGTATTACGGCGGCGCCGGAGACGTGGTTAAGTACGGTACTTGCTCCTCCGCCACGCCATGTGAATAATCAACTGACGCGCACCCAAGACGACAACCACCCCGGTCAGCACGGTACTGAACGTCGCACCATGGTCAGCTGGACACTATGGGGCCCAGAATCCCCAAGCAAACACCAGGGATATGCCGTGTACGACGAGAAGTGCGACAGGAGCACAGACGAAGCCACGTCAGTCAACCAGCCAAGTGAAACAAGGACACAGCGATGTGCATAGCAACGTAATGCAGCTACAGTAGCAAGCTACCTGACACTCGCACCCCATCACACCGCCTCGAGTATGAGTGCCACACCACACACGCACGACGCGGGCGGCGTAAGCTTGTCGCCAGGATGCATGCTGCAATCGGGCGTTAATGGCAATAGGCGTTTCATCCGCCCGCGCAGCACCTCCCCCACGCCACACTCGCCGCCATCATTGGTTGCCAGGGACGGACTGATGATGGAGTGGAGTGGGTGGTCGTACTCAACTCGCACGTCACGGAGAAGGAGGCTGCAAGCTCCCCTGCCAAGAAGACGGGGTACGCGCACTTCGCCACGAAACGAGGCGACGGGCCAGGCCTGATCCGCCTCGCGAACGATCCGCAGTCGTCGGCCTCGGGGTGTGTATACGTCACGTCAAACACCACACACGCAGAGAGCGGAAGGGGAGGGGGAGCCCCTTGGAATTATTATCTCCCTTCGTGCTCCCTGCCCCCCCTGCGCGATACTGTTTGAAACGTCCCCGCGGTCGGATGAAGCGACCTGTACCCGTGGTCGTCATCGCTTCGCCGTTCGATGGGGACTCGTGCAGTCCGCTTCACCCTAGCTCGGCCGTGCCGCCCTCTGTTGACCAACATCGTGTCGGGACGTGTGCCTTATCGCCGGGGAGCCGTGCACTGAATCGGGATGGCCGACAAACGCGCAGAGCTCAGTCAGTGCTACCCAGACCCCAGGTGCGTGTCAGTGTCAGTCAATGCCGTCACCCTCGCTGCTTCACACCACACGCGACCCCGACCAATGTACACAATGCATCGATGCCAACATGTGACGTGCAATGACCTCTATCGTGAGTGATGCTGGCGCCTAGGCGTTTGGCCGGACATCGTCCGCAGCGTCTTGCCATGACCCCGAGCTCGTGTTGCTCTCGCCGGCGATCAGCTCGGCCGGCGTGGAAGTGCCCTCGGGACTTGAGGGCTCGCGAGGCGGCTGCTCCTCGTCGTCGCGGTAGGCTGGGGGCTCGTGGGCGTCGTGGCTGCCGCTGCCCGAGCCCCCGGCGTGGGGGGTACCGTCCTCGTCATCCTCGAGGAACGAGTCATGGTACCGCAGAGCCGTGCTCTCGTCTGCACCCGCCTCGCTCTCATCGTCGCTGGGGCCGTCGCCAAACGCATCGTAAAGCTCCTTGCTCTCGGGGCTGGTGCCCTTCTTGCGCAGACCGATGCTCCGTGCGCCGCGCTCCAGCAGACCCATGGGCACTTCGTCGTCGGCGACGGGAGCGTACGCACCGCGCGCGCCGGCCGCACCCGAAGCCAGACCGAGGGCGTCACGGCGCTTCTTCTGGCGGTAGAGGAAGAAGGCGCCACCGCCGAGGGCAGCGATGAGAACGACCAGGAAGGCACCAGCAAGCCAGGCGCTGTGCTTCTTCAAGCTGTCGATGCCGTCAAAGATGCCCTCATCGGCACTGACGGCGTTGTCGTGATCGTGCTCCTCGTCGTCGACGGCGCCGGTGGGTTTGGTGTTCTCACCAACGGCAGTGTCGGGGAGACCCTCGACGGGAACGGGGTGCTCGGTGGGCTTGGGCTTACGGGTGTAGGTGGTGGGCTGGGTGCCAACCTCCTCCTCGTCTGCCTCACCCTCCCTCACGGGCTCCCAAGGACGGGCGTGCTCGGGGACAAGGGCGTCACCCCATAGCTGGAGAGACCACTTCTTGAAGTGTCCGTATGCTCCAACGTTGCCCTGGTCCTTGACGTAGATGGTCCATGTGCCAACTGGGTCCTCTTCCCTTGACGCTGTCAGCACTGACTGAACGTCCAACCCAAGAGTACACCTACCAGTGCTTGAGCGACATGAACTTCCATCCGTTGTAGCCGGTGGTCGCCTCGTCGTACTTGCGGGGCAGGGAGAGAACGCTGATAGTGCCTGAGGGCGCACGGAGAGAAACCTCAACGTCACCGCGACGCGAATGACTAATCCAAACACGGACAGTGACGTGCTCAAGCTTGTCAAAGTTGGCGTCGTCCAGCATCTTGCGAGTAATCTCAAAAGTGCTGGTCACCGGGTCGGCGGACAAGAACGAACCCTTGGCAGGAGGAGCGGGGGCCGGAGCGGCACCTCCCTGTCGCCGGAGAGGGTCACCAGTTGGTGCCTGGAACTGAGGAACGGGAGGAGGTGCGCTGATGTTGACGCCAGGAGGGGGGCCGGTGTTGGGCAAGTCAATGATGGGCGAGTCGAACCATTCCTGAGGCTTGACCAGCGGCCAGGTCTTCGCAAGCTCGACAAAGTTGCCAGCATTCAGCTGCCCGTAGCCGACTGCATCGAGTCAGCACACAACCACAATCTCCCACAAACACAACACTTACACTTGTTGCTGTAGTTGCGACCAGCCTTGTTCATCACCCATTCGGGGTCGGCAGGGTTGATAAACTTGGCCGTGCGGATGGCAATGTGCTGAATGTCACGCCAGGTGAGCTCGGGACGGGCCTCGAGAGCAAGGGCAAACACGCCAGCGGCGAGCGGGGCGGCAGCCGACGTTCCTCCGTGCGAGTGGGCACACTTGTCCTTGCCCTTGTCGTCCTTTCCGCGGTCCGTGGTGTGGATGTACTCGCCAGACCCAGAAGACGGGGTGACAACAAGCATGGCCGTGCACTTTTCAGAGTAGTAGGGGTGGCGACCAGTGTAGTCGAGAGACCCAATAGTAGTAGTGAAGATGGAGTTGGTGTAGCCGTCAAAGTTGCACTGGTCGTCCATGCCGCCGCCATTTCCGGCCGCAAAGACAAAGATGTTGCCCTTGCCTCCACGGCCCTTGTTGACGCCGTTGACCATGGCCTTGAGGATCAAGCGGGACGGCGCCTCCATGCTCTTGCCGTCGTCGGGAGGACCCCAAGAGCACGAGTAGATGTCATTCTCCTGGTACCCAAAGTTGAGGGCTGCGGCCTCGTCGGCGTCCGTGATCGGGCCAGACAAGATACGGATACCGGCAACCTTGGAGTTGTAGGCAACACCAACACCGCAGACATCGTTGTTGGCGCCCGCCGCAACCTCACCAGCGCAGCGGGTGCCGTGCTGGTCGTCCCACAACACGGGAATGGGGTCGTCGTCGTGGTCGTTGAAGTCGTGCGAGCCCTCGGCAAAGTAATTGTCCTTCAGGTCGGCATGCTCGTGATCCAATCCGTCGTCGACCATGGCGACGCGAACACCCTTGCCCGTAACACCCGATCCCCAGGCCTTGGTGACATTAAGCTCCCATCGCGAGTCTTTGGTGTTGGCGAGATGCCACTGCATGGGTAGCAATGGGTCCTTGAAGCCCAGGTCGTTCTGGATATACAGCAGCTCGGTGTCGTCGCGCAGCTCGGGATCCACGTCGATCACAGCACGAGCACGCGACCGTTGGCTCCTGTGCTCGACGGGCGGAGGGACTCGCTTAGCACGCTGGTGCGGCTCTTGGGGTGCGAGATCCCGGATCTCTGGCAAGCCACCAAGGGAGCGACGAGCGCGCTGCTCCCTCCGAAGGTGCTGGTAGCGCGCGACGACGGGGTCGGCTGGCATGCCACCAACTGCGCTCCGTGCCGAGATGACAGCGCCTTCCCTGCGGACGAGGTAGTGGCCTGCGAGCTCGCCGATCTGTTCGACGACCTCAACGCCGAGCGCTTTCGCTGCGGCCTGCACCGAGGCCGCGTCGGCCGTCTCGGGGAGCTCGAGCGCGTAGTAGGCGTGCGTGTCGTACGAGCGCGGTACCGGCCTCCTTGGTGCTGCGGCCACGTTGGCAGCCGCTGGCGTTGCCAAGGCGCCGAGGGCCAGCGGCAAAAGAACCGCTGTTGACAGGAACATGGTGGTGGTGGGGGGAAGTGGGAAAGGGGGAAACAACCCGGCCGAAGATCGCTAAGTGCGTGTCTTGTGATGTCGAGCTATGAGTATCAAGTACAGGATGCTAGAGACGTGGACATGGAGAAGTAGAGATGGTCTAAGTTTGAAGCAGTCAGTCCTACCTGTAGGTTGTGAAGGAGCGGGGAGGACACGTCCTTGAATTCGGCTGGGCGGGATCTAATATGCCGATATGCCCAGGGCGGCGATGGGCGAAGGGCGGGCTGGGCAAATGCTGGGCGCTGCTGCATTATAAGGTATGCTTTGGGAAGAGGGGGCTTGGAGACGACAACGACAACGCGGGGCATGTAGATACACACCAGCCACTGACAGTTCACAAGTGCAAGACTGACTACTTAGTTGTGACAGACGCTGCTGTACTGATAACTTTGTTAGGCGGCGCATCTCATCTCGTCCCTCCTCACACAAGAGGCGTATCATCCCTCGACGCGTGATTGATAACCCTGAATGCGGGGGAGTGGCGTCCCATCCACCGGGGATGAGTTCGTGTGGTTGACTGGCTCTTGACACGTCACGACGCGTATGTGGTCAGCGGCACTTGGCAGTTGTAACATGGCTGCCATGCATGTCATGGCAAGGTGTGAAGTGCATTAACCTCTCCTTGTAAAGCACGTTTATACCATGAGAAGCTGCCCAATGCAACTGCGAAAATCATTAATCACACGACGCACAATCCTCACCATAGGCACCGGTGTCAGTGCCACACGGCCCATTCTCCGAAATGCCGTCCCTTCAACGAAGTCGCCACCTAGCTGATCAAGATGTTGAAGTGCCATCATATCCACATTGCCATCGCTGTGTAACAACCACAACAAGGCTCATTCATCATGGCCGCTCTTGCTCGGTAAGTTGACATCAGGCGAACAGTGCGTAAGGAGTGTTACTGACCCCGCAGTGCCCTCCCAGTCCCGATCCACACCGTCGTGGAGGAGGTCGACGAAGGCCCGATCCTCCCGGCTGTCCCCCAGGTCGTCATTCCTGCCTATGGCAAGCGCAAGGGATGGAAGCCGAAGGCGCAGGCCGACTTTGGCGGCGGTGGAGCGTACCCCGAGGTGAGTTGCGGCGTGTTGTTGTTGCGACCTGGACGCCTAACTGACACCAACCGCAGTGCCATGTCGCCCAGTACCCTCTCGACATGGGCCGCAAGAAGGCCGCGCCTGGCACAACCGTCGCGCTGCAAGTCGACGCGGACGGCAAGGTGCGCTACGACGCTATTGCCCAGCAGGGTCGTGCGCCTGGCTCCAAGGTCCAGTCGAGCTTCAAGGGTAAGTTGTTACTTCAATGTTGTTCTAGAACAATGACTGACGTCTACCAGACCTTGTTCCCCTGGCCAACCGCACCGACGTCACGGACGAGGACCGTGAGATGGTGCGCCCTGACGGCGCGGCTGTCAACGACACGACCGAGAGGACGAGGCAGGCGCTGGAGCGCATCACCCACGGCAAGATCAAGGCTGCACAGCCAAAGCATGTGCCAAAGGGCAACAATGACGCCTCGTACATTCGCTACACGCCAGCAAACCAAGGCGCCGACGAGAGCAAGCAGAGGATCATCAAGTTGACCGAGGTGCAGGAGGACCCCCTGGAGCCCGCCCGCTTCAAGCACAAGAAGATTCCCCGCGGCCCGGCTGAGCCTCCTCCCCCAGTCATGCACTCGCCCCCTCGTGCTGCTACGGCTCAGGACCAGAAGGACTGGATGATCCCTCCTTGTATCTCCAACTGGAAGAACAACAAGGGTTACACTATCCCTCTGGACAAGCGTCTCGCCGCCGACGGCCGTGGCCTGCAGGACGTGCACATCAACGACAACTTTGCCA
The DNA here is from genome assembly GCF_020906515.1 of Vanrija pseudolonga. NCBI lineage: Eukaryota > Fungi > Basidiomycota > Tremellomycetes > Trichosporonales > Trichosporonaceae > Vanrija > Vanrija pseudolonga. Next base: position 1,922,169 of record NC_085851.1, on the reverse strand, counting down.
AGTTCTCCGAGGCTCTCTACGTCGCCGACCGCCACGCGCGTGACGAAGTCCGCGCTCGTGCGCAGATGCAGCAGCTCCTGGCCCAGAAGGAGAAGACGCAGAAGGAGGACAACCTGCGTCTGCTCGCCCAGAAGGCTCGCGAGGAGCGTACCGGCGGACCTTCCAACGCCATCGCGTCTGGATCCAGCCGGGCCGCCGCCTCTGTCGGCACTGTTCTGGGCGGCTACGCCAGCTCGGACGACAACGACAGCGAGGACGACGAGTCTGAGTCTGAGGCCGAGAAGGAGGACGACGCGGCGATCGCTGAGCGTGAGGCTGTCCGTGCCGAGAAGCGTCGTGAGCGCGAGAAGGAGATGCGCATGTCCAACATGGGCTCTGAGCAGCGCGCCAAGATGATCGCCAAGGAGCAGAACCGCGACATTTCCGAGAAGATTGCGCTTGGTCTGGCCAAGCCAAGCGCGTCCAAGGAGACGCTGCTCGACTCGCGTCTGTTCAACCGCGAGGCCCTGTCGACTGGATTTGGTGGCGACGACAGCTACAACCTTTACGACAAGCCTCTGTTCCACGGCTCGAGTGCTGCTGCTGCCATCTACCGGCCGCGCGGCAACAATGCTGGCAACGACGACTCTTTTGGTGGTGGTACCGAGGACGGCATCCGAGAGGAGATGTCTAAGGACCGGTTCCAGCTCGGCAACGCGACGCGTGGATTCGAGGGCGCCGACAAGGCCGAGGCGAGCTCTGGACCAGTACAGTTCGAGAAGGACGTTGTCGTGTCGCTCGACGGGGCGTCTGATCCGTTTGGTGTCGAGAAGTTCCTCGACCAGGCCAAGCGTGGCGGCAAGCGCGTGGCAGATCAAGGGTAAGTGATCGTGGTTGTTGTCGAGGGGATTACCGTGCCTCTAAACGCGGTGTGACACGAGCTGACACGTCATGAACAGGGACGAGGCCCGTAAGAGGCATCGGGATGAGTAGGGCAGGCAGTGGCATAGAGAGCATAGTGTTTTGTGTACGTTTCCGACGAGCAGCGGTCCATCAGCCCCGACATGTATTGCGTATCATAAGATTTTTCGTGGAGCTATCCGCCAACCCTATGTTTCTATGCCCACTCGCATGGGGCTAGCGTGCGGTGCGTCGCGCGAGCGTCACTAGGAGTAGGGTTAGAGACACGGTGAGTTATGGTTTGAGTGTGGTGTAACAAGTCTCAGAGCGTCCGTTGTCCGACGGGGACGGACGCATGGCGATAGAGTTTGGTAACGCGGTCTGTCGTGGCCAGAGCGGTCGTCGGGTCGTTAGAGTCTGTCTGTCTGTCAGTCTCCCCACCAGCCAGGTCCGCCGCCGTGGCCTGTTGTTGCCATACCGTACCGTGCCCCTCGTACCTGGATGCCTGTAAGCGATCGCGTGTCATGGAGATGAGAGGTTGGTGTTTTGGTTACAGACGCGTAACCCGGTACCTTGATAAGGGTGAGAGAGGGGAGGGCACGGACGGGGCGGGCAGGCAGGTGGCTCGTAGTCGACGAGAGGAGAGTGGGGTGGGGCGGCGCGGCGCGGCGAGGCGCGGGCGGCTGCGCTACGGCTGTGTGATCGGCGGCGGAGGGAGGAGGCGTTGGCTGGGCGTTGTTTGCGACGAGCGAGGGCGAGGAGTGGGACGACGACGCGGAGCAGTGGGATGCCAAGGACGACGAAGTGGCACCTGGCGCGATCATTGGACGCAGCAGCGGCCGCGCCCACTCCACTGGACCAACTCGTTTGCACGTACTGCAGCAGCCGCCGTCGACGACCCCTCCTGCGACCAGGCACTGCAGATCACTCTTGCCGCTGCTGCCGCCGCCGCTGCCTCGCTGGCTCGTCTTGTGGCCTGCTGGTGCGCTCGACCCCGCCCTGAACCAAAAACTGCCCCACTAACGTCCGGCTGGCGCTCCCGCCATTCCCACACCCCTCCCGTTCGCTGGGCCGTTATCGGCCCGATGCGCGGAGCGGCAGAGTGCAGTGAGCGACACACAACAACGTACTCTGCTATCGTTGCGCTTGCTGGCTTGCGCGCACCTGCAACTGCACCGCCTCATGCAAAAAAATCAAGCGTCACGAGGTGGGCATGGAGAGCGGCCCCTCCCACTCACAGACTTTTGCCTCGCGGAAGCAAGCAGTGAGTAAGGATATGCGCATATCGGCAGAGGAACAGGATCGGCGTATTGGTGACAGCAGCATTGAGTATTGAGCCAGCCCGACCGACTCCACACGTTCCCGCGTCTCAGCATCACTTGACGTGCCATGATGACACATGGAGCGAGGCTAGCAGGCCTCCAGCAGCGTCCAGGAATGGAAGTCGGCACCAAACTTTGACGTAGTTGGAGTGGTTGGTGTGGTTGTGGAAATCCGAATCCAGCTCACAGGACACGAGCTCGTGACCTCGTCGTGGGTGCGTGCACCCCTCCCGATCGGTCTCTTACTTTAACGACCGAGCGTCGTACATCGTCTTATTAACGCCACCACGGACATGTCTCCGCTCCGATGACACGTCGATGAGCGAGCGAGCGAGGGAGCGATTGATCTGCGTTGCGTCGTTCTCTGCAGACGGTGGGCGCCCTGAGCAACAAAAGTGGCCGTGGCACTGCCGCCACGCCACTGGCGTTGGGCGCTGGGCGCTGGGCGTTTTGCATTTGCAGCAGCAGAGCAGGCAGGGTCTGGAACTCGGCACTCAGCTGATGAGTCGCCGAATGTGGGCGCCCCAGAGCTGTGGCAGCCAGCTAGCTCACGACACGCGCTGGGAGGGAGGGAACGACCCAGGCACGCACTCTCGTTGGATTGCGGAGTTACTTTTGTCCTATGGCAGCGTACTTGTGGGGAAGTGGGAACGTGGTGGGGCATGCATGGCGTGGTGGGGGGGTTGGTGGCATTGTGGTGGCGATAGAGGCTGCTGCTTGGGGTGGGTAGGGTGCTGCGCCAAAGCCAGTCGAGTCGGCGCCGCGTTGAAGCATAAGGCCGGTAACACTTGTCTCGGTTCACTAGGGCCCAGGTGTACGGAAGAAGCAGGAATGTGTGCCATGTCTTGTCGCCGCGCGACTCACGGGGCGACACACTACGACGACACACGCTACACGCGCTGCGGGAAGCACATGTCGTCCCGGACCTGTACCCGCGTCAAGCAACGCAAAGCGATGCAGTGGGCGATAGAGTTTGCGACTACACGACACGACACGACGACAGAGACAGAGCGAGCGCGACGACAATAACATGGCGGTGCAGTGCCCATCCGCCCGCCCATGGCAACCCCCGCATCACGGCAGGGGAAGCCAGGGGAAGATGGGGGTGTTGATGGGAACCCAAGCCAAGAGCGCGTCGGGCCAAGGCTACATGAGCTGGTTCTGCTGCTAAACAACATCTAGGGGAAGGGGAGTGCACGGGAGATGATGGTCTGGTCTGGTCTGGTCTGGTCTGCGCGTGAGCTTGCTTGGGGTAGTTGGGTAGTCTTGTCGGCCCAGCCCAGGCCAGGCCATCTACCCAGCCAGGCCCATCCGGGTTCCTGTGTCAAGAGCTAGTGGCAAGGGGGCGAGAGGGGCTCTCGAGGGCAACTGCAACACCAGCACGCGCGGCAATCTCCAAGGCTCACGACCTGCGATCGCGAACGAGGCTCGTCGTCTTGTGGGACACGAATTAGGTACCACTGTTCATGGCCGACTCCGACCTGAGATCGCCACAATTGCTGCAACGACAAGAACGCAGGTCGCATGCGTCGTGACAATCTCGAGAACGAGCGCGAGTTGTTGCAGCAGCCGCAGCCTGCCAGCCTCGCGACTGCATACATCTTGCCCGCCTGCGCACGCACACCCCGAGTCGAGTTTCACTTTTGCATCCAGTAGTTTCCCAACAGAGCCAGTCGCTCTCCCGTACTTTATCCGTATCCGGACCCCGAGTACCAGTAGTTGCACTCGTCGTCGACGCGAACGCAACGCAATTGCCCATGTAATAAATCGCCGGCGGCTCTGGTCGCATGGCTGGCAGGGATGGGGTGGGCTGCGCACCAGCACGCACGCACGCAAGCCACGCACCGTAGGAAATACGGACCAAACTACTACTGGGTCCAGGGACCGAGGATCGTAGTGCGGGCCAGCTGGCAGCGGGCAGGGGTTGCCGTGACCGACCTCTCTCTTGGATGGGGCCGTGACTTGGCTGTTGGTGTACGAGCAGCACGCAGTTACGGTTGTGGCATGGCAAGCAAGTCTGTATTGGTGCGAGCCAGCGGCAGTGGCTGCTGCGGCTGCGGCTGTCCGATATCTTTGGTCATGCTGCAACCGAGGTGGGAGGATGCACACGCGGCTGCACGGCGAGGCAAGCAAGTAAGGCACAGAGCCAGAGCAACCGCACGCGCGCTGGTGTGAAGCAAGCGAGCGAGTGTGGCGGCGGCGGCGCTCGCGGCGGCGTCGGTGTGGGGTCGGGGGCGTCGGATAAGCGTGCGCTACGAGATGGGGGCTGTAGCCAAGGTTTGGGTAGACCAGGCTCACTGACATCTGCGAGGCTGGCTGCCTGCCTCCATGCCGCTGGCTGCCGCTGCTACCTTGCCCCTTGAAACAGGGCGGGTCGCAAAATGGACCAAGGAGCGCAGGATTTTTCTTACTTGCTCCCCACCCATGACAAGCTGCCAGCAGCCAGCAGCCAGCAGCCTTGCGGCCACCCTGACTTGTCATGTGCGTATGCATCTCATCATATCGTCGGTCGAGTGAGCCCACGACGCCCACTCCAATCCTTGCATTTGAGCCTTCCCTGAAGGGAGCGAGCGACGGCGGCTAGGCACAACAGCCCCCAGCTCTCAAGCATACAGCTAGCGTCGAGGCGTGTTTGAGATAGGGAAACGCTTCAACGCAACGACGACAGAGGCGTGGGTGCAAGCAAAAGACGGATGCGGACGGGGTGGGGGTGGGCTGATGGGCCGCGGCTGGGCGACTGGGCGGCCGGGCGGGGCGGGGCGAAGCGGGCTCGGCGCCGCGGCAGCGGCTGCAGGCAGTTGCACCGCAACACCCACCGACGACGACGACGACGACGATGGGCAACTGAGAATCGCCAAAGCAACCAACCCTTTGGGCTTGCTTGCTCTGGTGGGCTGCAGCTTCCCCACCCAGACCAGCCGGGCGGGGATAATGCTTCATGTAAAGACAGAGAGCAGCAGCAGCTTACCGAGGGAGGGAGGGAGCTAGCATACCGTATCCAGCCTACGTCAGCTGAGGACATGTACGTTTACCTTGTGCCACCGTGAGACAAGTCACAAGGATAGGCAGGTTTCTTATTGCCACTCGCGATGATGGGGGGTGCGGGCGGAGCGAGCTTGCGGCGGCGGCACTGCCCGATTGGCTCGGCTCGGCCGGAGGGGGGAAGGGGGAGGGGGGGTCAGTCGGCATCGTACGGTATGCATGCGATGCGAGAGGCGCGTGATGCTGGCCGCATGGGAGTGTGGGGGAGGGAGAGCCATGTCTGCCTGCTGCTTGTGTTCAACGGCCAAGGCCAGGCCTTTGACAAGCCTCCTTGCACTTGCTTCAAACAACGGACGACCCAGTCAGCAGCCAGCCAGCCAGCAAACGACGCAACGCAATGCGAAACGCAATGGCAACGCTCGACAGGCACGGGTTTTGCGAGACAAACACGGGGTCGAGTTTTTTTTATGCTCGTGTTGACACATGGCGCGCGGGGGAGGGACAAGCAAGGGACAAGCAAGGCAGGGGCGATACAATTAGGCTAGACAGTGTGGGTGTACAGTGTGTGTGTCGGCCGCCTCTGCAAGCAAGCACGGACCAGCAGCAGCTGGATTGATTGGCGCAGTGTCATGTCCCTGGTTGTTGAGTAGGTGTTTGTTCCGCTGCCTTGGTGGTTGCGCGGGCAGGCTGGCTGGCTGGCTGGCGGCTGCCCAGGTTTTTGCCACCACCACCCACCCACACCCACACCCACACTCGCCACTCGACTGACTCTGCCTTCCTCCTCGCCCTTGCCTCTCTCCGCCGCGCCGCCGGCCGAAGTCAGGGGCAGGCCAGGAAAAAAAGCGTCCTTTTGGCCATGTCAGGGTTTTGGTTGGGTTCAGGGATTTTCAACATCCAGGGGCTGTGTTTGTCCCTGACGAGACGAGGGCGTGCCTGGGGGATGGGGGAGAGGGAGGGGGGTCGGCAGATGATGCTGCCTGCTGCCTGCTGCTGCTGCTGCAGATGACACTTGGTCGAGCCAGCAGCCGACAGCCAGGAGACAGAGCCAAGCACCCAGTCCCAGTCGCAGCGACCACACACACACACAACCTTCACCGTAACCCATCGCCGCCCTCTGCCGCCTCCTCCGCCTCCTCCGCCTCGTCCTCCGCCGCCGCCGCCGCCGCCGGCCGCCCGGCACAAGTCTTCTTCAGTGGTCAGTCTGTTGGTTGGGTTTCCACGGCCCGGCCCGTACTCCTCGTCTCTCTCTCCCAGTCCTTGCTTGTCGCCTGCCTGCCTCTCTGCCTGCCTTGCTTGCTCGCAGCCGCCCAGCCAGCCAGCCAGCCCTTCTCTCCTCTTCCTCCACCACCAGATATCCCAGTTGTTACGCTCTCCTTCCCCCTCGTCTTCCTCCTGGATCGCCTGCCCTCGCCCTCTCTCTCTCTTCCCCTTCCCCCCCTTCCTTTTCTCCCTGTCGTACCCCTCTCTTCCCCTCCCTGGCTCCTACCGACTGCATCCGCCGCCGCTGCCGCCGCCGCCGCCGCCAGAGACCGATGTCGAGCACGACCACCACTCATTACTCCAACTTGTAACACACCATCTCCTCTCGGATCAAGTGTCTTCTCTCTCCATCTCTCAACATCACCATCATCATCTTTGTGCGTAAAACATCTGGCAGCATACACCACACATCCTCCACACACACCCGGCGTCTGGCTTGCGCAACCCACTCTTCCCTTGCACACACACACTCTCTCTGCCCCGTCCGACCGACCGGCTAAATCCACAACCTAGGTTTCACCCCCCTTCCTCTTCCCCCTCCCCCCAACAACCAACCGAACGTCCTCCTCCCCCATCACCTATCGTCCTTGTTGATTTCCTCGTCGAGGTCGCCAAGAAGAAAACATTGCAAGTTTGGCATTGCCGTCAACATATCTGCACGACAGCTCCCCGGTTGCATCGTTTCGACTCCGCTGTAATACACGCTCAGCGCTCACCCAACGCGCGCATCGGTAATCCTCCTGGTACCTGTAAGTGTGGCCCAGCCTATCGAGCCCCGCCCGTCCTGTCCCACCCCCCAACCCCGCAACGCCGCCCGCCCGCCCGCCCCGTAACTGGGTACCTGGCCAGCTCTGGCCTGCACAACCTGCCTTATCGCGCAATACAAAGCGCGCGGGCCCGCGGTGCCGTTGCGTGTGTGTGTGTGCGCCGCCAGCCAACGCATCTGCGATCCACAGACGACCCCAATTCCAACGAGGGTCGTGCATCACCTCGTCCTCGTCTGCACAATCAAAACACGAGCCAAAGGAAGTGGTGCACCACGGCATCTCTTGTGCCGAACAGCCATCCTAGACACACCGATCACGGAGACGGGCAATTGGTATACCCACTCGCCCCCGTGCAGCTGTCAGCCCGATTCACATACACATCCACACACAGTCTCCCAACCTCACGCATCTCCCACATCCCCCCACATAGCCCTCACACTTTGTTCTCGAACCCACACGAGCCAGCACTTGGGTGGGCACGCACCGTCCTTGGTGGCGTCACCTCACACTCCCATCCACACCACCATCTCGGATCGTCCGTCTGTGGTCATCACCTCATCATACAAACTCGAGCTGACGCATTATGCCAATCACAGGCTCTCATTCGCCTCGCACCCCAACAACTTCTCTACGCGTTTCGCATCCGTGCTCCAAGGTGAGTTATTCCCGCCGTCATCCACCGCCTCGTTCTCTCTCCTGTTCTTCTCGTCACCCGGAAGTGGTCCACACTGCCCCTCGCGGTCACCGTGTACTCCTTTCCACGCGGGTCCACTCGGCTTCTTGTGGCGCGTCAACAGGGCGAACCCTGCGTCGTCCGTGATCCCGCCATGTACCTCACACGCTGTGTATCTGGCCGTGGGCGCCGCCGCCGCCGCCGCCTACGCCGCATGCTGGGATGGACACGGCCCACCAGTGTTGATCACCGTCTTCTCTCGCTCTCAATCGCCACCACTTTCTCAGCTGGTCTCTCGCCCACCTCGTCTTTGGACCTGCCCCTCAAAAACGCAGTCTGCTGGCGGGTGGCCGCGGCCGCCGCCGCCTGACGTGTATCTGTGTGTGGGTGCGGTGTGGACGTGTCTGTGTGGGTTCGCGCGCACGCGCTCGCTCGCGTCGTCCACAGACCGTCCTCGATGTGGGGTATCCCCGCGTTGTTTTGGCTCCATTCGCAATAACTGTCCGTCTCTCTCCCTCTTGTTGGTGCCTAGCTCTCTGCCCACGAGCCCACTGGCAACAATGTCGCCACCGTGCATGTCACCCGCTGCTGCACGGCGCGCACAGTTCTCTCCACGCATTCGCACCGCCCACCGCCGCCGCCTCCTCGTCGGTCGGTCGGTCGGTCGGATGCTCTTCTGTACGCAGACAGACGTGTGTGGGACGTGTGGGACGCGCTCGCTCCCACACTCTTACCACCACACCGTCTTTGTTCTCTGCCGGCTGTGCTGCCCCTCCTTTCAAGTCATCATTACCACGTCTGGCGCATTCTTCAGACTTCATCTTTCCCCTTTCATCTTTTATTGTTCTCGCTTTTGCGGCTTGATCCACAATCCTCATCATCGACAACCAAAGACGGCTGCGGCTGCGGCAGCACACTCAACTTCTACGGCCCCCCAACCCATTCACACTACCTGTCGTCGATCAGGACGTGTTCCTCGCGCGCCCTGCGGCAAAAGGAACAGAACAGTCGTCCCTCTCTGTCTTATCCTCTTGTCCCATTCCTTCTCGATACCATCACAATCCCACCCAGCATCCGGTCACCACTGCCTCCCATTCACCCACCCGACGGCATCCTACAACTGCAAACACTAACACGTCAACAGGCATCAACCTGTGTCCTGCCCCCTTTGTGACACGCAGCAGCGACCCAGCGCACGCAACAAACGATCAGCAGCATCAGTCTCGCTCGTAGCACTTGCGAGCGAGACACACCTCTCCAACAACTAGTCGCGACCAGAGGCGCCATTTCATGTCCCTCACTACCACCGCCCCGCTCAGCCTCCCCCCTCACCCAACCGACAGAGTCCATCCGTCGATGTCCTACCCCCCGACCGACGACCGCGCCTACCAAGGCTACTACAGCCGCCCCGCTCCGGGTTCTGCGCATGGCCCGCCCGCGCCTGATGCCTCGTCGCCGGAGCGTCTGCACTCTGCTGGTGGCCCGTACCCCAAGGCCATCCCGCCCCATGGAGTGCCCCCGCAGTCACCCTCGCATGCGTACCCCCCACAGGACATTGGCCCGGCGCCAGGTTCCTCTCATGGGTACCCACCTCAGCAGCCTATCACCCCTCTGAGCGGCTCGGCCGGCTACCCTCCGCAGGCCCCCCCTCAGCCCTACTATGGAGTCGCCGGCGCTGGCCAGGACCCCAGCCTACCAAGCCCTCCTGCTGGCCCCGGCAGCAGACCCGGCACTGCAGGCTACACTCAGGAAGGCGCTCCCATCGTCCCAGTTGGCATCAGCGGCGGCAAGATGTTCCGCTGCCGTGGCTTTGGCGAATGTGACAAGGTGTTCACCCGCAGTGAGCACCTCGCACGCCATGTCCGCAAGCACACTGGAGAACGTCCATTCCCGTGCCACTGTGGCAAGGCCTTCTCTCGACTCGACAACCTGCGTCAGCACGCGGCCACCGTCCACGCCGACCAGACGCAGTTGAACGAAGCAATGCTCACCTCCCTGGCCTCTGTCCATGCTGCCCTCTCTCAGCGCGCCAACCGCGAACAGAGGCGGCGAGGTGAGGTTGTCGAGGTCCCCAAGAATGCGGTCGAGCGACCACGCGGCGACCGCAATAGCAAGAACCCCCCCACTGGTCCCGTTCAGATTCCACCGGGTGGTATTTACAACTCAGGTCCGGGTTACCACCAACCCCATGGTGGCTGGGCCCCTCCTCCAGAGCACGGTGGACGCCCTAGAACGGCGGGAAGCTGGGTCGAGTACCCGTGAGTTGCCACCGCACCGTTGCCAGCCAAAAACAAACGTTTTCTGACCAGTTTCACCAGACGTCCTCCTTCCTCTGCCGGTGGTCACCCCTACCCCGCCGGATACTACGAGCAGGGACCTCCCCCCTCGTCGCACGGTCGCCCCCCGACTGCCAATGCGCCACCCGGCACTGCCGGCTCGGATGACTCGTCGCAGGTCGCGTACCCTTACCGCCCCGTGTCGTCAAATGGCCGTGAGTTTGCTTCCCCTGATGCGTTTGGGCGTTCTTTTGTACTCATGCATGACACAGCTGGTGTTCCTCAGGCTGGGAACTGGACCTCGCCTCCGACTCCGCACGCCGGCTACCCTCCCTCGGACCCAAGCCTGTACCCCCAAGGGTCCGTACCTCCACCAGACGGACAGCACCCATACCCTCCTGAGCACGCGCAGGGCGGAGCTGGTTACGGACCGCCTCCACCAGGCTCGTCTGGAGGTTACTACTACCCCGCGCAGCAGGGCGGCCAAGGCTACTATGGCCAGCAGTCACCAGCGCAGCAACACCCGGCGACGTTTTCGTCGGTGCCCCCTCCTGCTGGCGGTGCTGCTCCTGCTCAGAGCTACCCTCCCAACTACAACGGCCAGGCGTCCGACTCTCCGTTCCAGTACAATGCCCCTCCAGGTGGCTCGTACCCGTACCCGCCTGGTGGCTACGACCAGCGCAAGCGTCGCTCTGACGACGATTCGGCTGATGCGCGCAAGCATCCAAGGGCAAGCAACGAGGCTGCCCCATCTGGTGAGCCTCGCGCCCCTGGTCAACCCGGGCAAGACCCCTTGTGGCTCCCGCCAACCGCTGAGCGCCGCTCGTCTTTAGCAATCAGCGCTCTCCTCGGCTCTCCACAGCAAGAGCAGCGCTCGAGACCGTCGACGGGTGAAATGCCCCCAGGCGGTCAACCGCCCGCGGGCTACCCCTACTACCAGGACGACCGGGCAGGTGGCGGTGTGCCCGGTGGCATCAGAGGCGGCGGCGGCGACCGCCCTGGCGACCGAAAGCCCAAGGCACTCGTTGCCGAGTAGAGGGATTTGGCTTGATCGACTCGCTGGTCTCTTGTCTCTTCTCCCCCCATCATCACCCCCACACAAAGTGTATCGAAACGAAAGCTCGCCCCTGTTCGCCATCATCAACTGATACTTGTGGCGAGTGTAACATCTGATCTTTCATAATGGCGTACGCGCTGTGCGTGTCTAGACGTCGTCGTTCTCCGTCTCTCCTCATTAGTATAAGTGTAGTGCCGCGAGCCGGCCCCGGAATCTAGTACCCTCCCGGATAGGTGATACCTACTTGGCCCGGCGGGCACTGCTCACGGCCTCGCGTATGCAACCAGTGGCGTATGTTTGGTGGTTGGGTGTTTGTTGTTTTGCGTCCTTTTTTCCTTTTTTCCCCGTTTCCAACGGCTCGAGCTCCCAGTGTCTCAGTCTCACGAGAATATCGCCGAAAGGGAGAGTGGGGAGTGGAATGGGTGTGACGTGGGTGGCTGAGGATGGCGCTGTATGCGCTGTATGGGAAGGGTACTAACTGGGTGTAGTGGGAGGGCGGGCGTACCTTTCTCGGAAGGTGGGAGGGAGCGGCTACCGTCTTTGTGGAGGTATGTAGTGTCATGTCGTCTGCCTGCCTGCCAAATGACCACAAGCAGCACCATTCAACAACAAACCGTGAGAGCGTGTGGGAGCGAGTCGGGTCTCCGCGGGGCGGAAAGAAAGTGGCGTCAGCAATCAACTGCAGGCGTCGTCGTCGTGTCGTCGGTAGCACTGAGCGGGCGGCCGGCGGCTCCAGCTCCAAACAGCACCAGTGGTGGATCTTGCACCGCGTGGAACAAGATGCACCATGCGCTCGACCTCTTCTCCTCCGGCGGGTACGGGGTCCAGGCCAGGCCAGCAGGGCCAACAGCGGTACCGTGTCAAGTAGACCAGTCTGCGACGAGTCAGCTGCCAGTCAGCTGGTATCGCGACGGGAGGGCGGCGGGCGTCACGTGTGCGCCACACCCGCGGGCCCGTGCGCGGGGCGCGTGCACATGATCACAAGACGCGGCGTGCGGCGTCTGCCACTGCCGGTCCGGCTGTGGCGCGGTGCGCGTGGTGGAGCGTGCTTTTTTGCGTGCTTGTACATATGCTTGCTAGCTCCCCTCCCCGCATCGAAGAGCGGGGACGAACGGCACGCGGCACGAGCGAGGCCACAAGGAACGGACGGAGACACGATGATCTGGTGACTCGAGATTGGCGTCTGCGTCACACTGCAGATACATGCAAAGATAGCCTCTGTCTCGCATGGCGTATGTACGTCTTGCTTGTGCGCCGGACCTGATAATGCGGATGCGGATGTTGGTGCTGCATACGGCGCAACAGCTGACTATTATAAGCCTGTGTACGCGCGTGGTGCTTGCGGTCTTCACTCATGTCTGGGCGGCGCTGAGCGAACGCAACGTCGACCCGGCGACCCGACCGGCCCCGCCAGCGCCCCAGCGCCCCACCCATCGCCACGCCGCACGCCCCGCCCTGCCACCAACCAACGTGTGTGCGCACAGGCCAGACAGGCGCCAAGACGAGATCCTCGACCCTCTCCCTCGATCTCCGTGTGATCTCCGTTCCGCGGGCTCGTGCGCCGCCATCCATCAGCCTGACAGACGATGACGGGCGATGGCGAGCTGGCGCACGGGCCGCCTGGGCGGTATTGCCGAGCTGGCTGGCGATACGATGTGCTCGGAGCGGGCGGGCGTTCTCGGTGAGTTGAGAGTGGCGACGGGGCTGATACCGTCAGTCGTCGGTGGCGAGACTCGGGGCCTCGGTGGCGCTCGAGCTGTGCTCCACTTGACCATAAACGCCACTTGACGCTCGTGGGCTGCTGTTCTCTGCGACTTTTGCCCTCGTGATACGGCCGTCCGTCCCCACCAGGCTCGGGCGAGCCCGCGGATAACGAGCGACAGGCGGCAAACGACCAGAACTACTTGCGCGCAGCAAACCCGGCGACAGCACCACCCCCACGCAGAATTGGAACTCTGCCACTCGACCAGCGTAAGAGCTCACGGCCCTCTCCTCGAGGGGACGACAGAGAGGCCATACCAGCCTACTACTTGCCAGTGTGTCGTCGCCATCATCCGCAATCAGCCCACAGCAAGCACCTCTGGCACACACTCAGCTCTCGCCACCCCAAACGCCACAAACCCCCCCTGTGTGCACCCCACGCACCCACGCAACCCTCGCCACGTCGCCACAAAGCAAACAAGCGCACCCCAACGGCCGCCACAAGCAATGCCCGCATGCCCAGGAAGCCCAGACCCAACTGGCCCAAGCCACAAGCTACACCTCACGACCACGACGGGCACCCGCGACGCTAGCAAATAATAGGGTTTTGCACCTTTGCTCCTGAGCGCGGGCCCACGCCCCCAAACTCTGCCATGCCGGCATGGTAGATCGGCGCAAGGACGCTAGGCCGCCAATCGCGGACTCCAGCGCACGACGACGACGGCGGCGTGACTCTGGCCTGCCCTGGGTGGCCCGTGCCTGGCGAGAGGGGCGGGGATGTAACGCCGAGCAGCGAGAACAGAGGCTGGGGGGGAGCAAGTTTCAGCTCGTGCTTGTGAGCTTGTGCATCCGTCGGTCGGTCGGTAGGTCGGCCGGCCAGTCGGCCTGACTGTCGTCAACTGCAGCCAGCCCCCTCCGCCCCTCCGCCCCCCTCTCTCCGCGCTCACATGCTGTCACGCTGCCGTCGTCGTGTGCCGTCACGCCGTGCAAGAATTAAGAATTTTCTGCGAAACGTGTGGCTTGATCGATTTCAGTGGCCGGTGGGCCGGGTGCCGCAACCCAGCCAGGTGGGCATGTTTCGGATAGACGCTGCCTTGTCGCTGCGGCGCACGTCGAGCTCGTTTCACTCTAGCGAGGGACGGAGGGAGGGAGGCGCGGATGTGGCGTGTCGCGGCGCACGAATGCACGAACGCACGCGTAGGTTTTTTGTGACATGACGAGGTGCGAGAGTGTGGCGGCGATTGCGAAGAGAGTGGGGGAGACAGAAGGTGGCAGCGTGGAGAGGAGCTGGCTGACGATCGGCAGGAGCTGGCGGGATGGCTTGTGGGTCGCTGGAGCGCTCGCTGGTCGAGGAACGCGGACAGGTTGGCGCGCACCCAGCTGGCATGTACGGTTTCTTGACCGGCAGTCTGTCACGCCAGCTCGCACGACGTACGACTTGCGAGCGAGCCGGCGTGCACTAGACGATTAATTTCTTCATTCTCCGAGCCCCTCGCCGAGGACGTCGTCACCCGCTCGCTCGCTCGCTCGGTAGGGATGGGTGCCGAGGTGGTGACCGTAACGGGGCAGGCAGGCTGAGCTGACGCCGCACTGACTTTTGATGCGACTGACTGGTGTTTCTTAACTATTTAAATGCACACTCGCGGTGCATAAATAAGCAAGACGTCAAGCGGCGCCCAGAGGTCAGACGACAGCGAGGACGCGCAGCTGGATGGCGCCGTGTGTGCGCACAGACGACGGACGACTGCCGCGCCCTCCGACGCCGCGCGGCCTGGCAATGACGCGCCGGCGGCGAGGTCGAGGTCCAAGCTCGAGAAGGTTGTTTGCTCGCTCGCCCAGCGCTTGGACGCCCCTCGCGCCGCCTACACACACACTCACTCACACACTCACTCACTACTCACTGCCGACAGAAACTCCTTTGTCTTCCTTCTTGGTGCGGACACGGTGGCCACAGGACTGGCAAGGGCGAGCTCGACATTCCCCACCAACACCTATTTCTTCTCTCCCAGCACTGTCCCACTGCTTTCCAACAACTCTTTCACCTCTTCCTTCCTTTCTCACCCTTTGACTCGGTCACTTGCAAGCAAAACAACAAGACATCATGGCAACTCAAGCCCCGCCCCGCATGCTCCTCTTCAACCTCAACGACTACGAAATCATGGTCGCCCTGCCCACGACGTACGACGTGAGTTGTGGCCTTGCCAGCGGGCTCTACTCTGCTGCCCCCCCCCCCTTCCCCCCCCCTCACGCCCTAACCCTCGCAGAAAGCCCTCGCCCTAGCGATTGAGAAGTATACGATCCCCAAGGACCACGTCGTGCGCCTGGGCTGCAGGGCGAGCGAGCTCGCGTATATTGGCAATTGGGCGACTACCGAATACCTCTGGATGTGGGTGTGCCATGCCGCCTGTTCGCCGCTGACAGCAGCGCGGATAACGACTCGTTCTACTACGCTTGTGCGGGCAAGCACGTCACGCGCCTCGACGTGATTGTCACCCCCAGGAATGTGTGTGCGCAAGTTGAGGTGACAGTGGAACTGACTTCCCAGCCTCCTGCTCCTGCTGGCGGCGGAGGAGGCGGCGGAGGTGGAGGTGGTGGTGGCGGTGGAGGAGCTGGGGGTGGCGGTGGAGGAGGAGGCGGCAGCGGAGGAGGAGGAGGCAAGGGGGGCAACAAGGGTGAGGCTGGTAAGGACGGAGGAAGGAAGAGTGCTGATGACAAGGAGCTGCCCCCGAAAAGAAGGACGAGGCCAAGGCCGACGGTGGGGCCAAGGGCGGCGGCGGAGGCGGTGGAGGAGGTGAGCACGGTGACAGAGACGAGTTGACATGTAGGCAAGGGCTCGGCGCCGTTCTCTGCGACCACGACCGCGGCGAATAGCACCAAAGTTGAGATCAAGGGTAATGTGACTGCGAGGTGGGTTGGCGGTGTGAAGTGGCAGCAGCTAATGACAGTGATCTCTCCAAGGGCCCCGCTCCGAACAGTGCGTTCGAGGTCCAACACCTCGCTGAAACACCTTGCTGACACTGCGCAGAGTATGTCGGTACTTTGACGGTCGAGGTGAGTGTAGCGTTCCTCCCGCACCACTCAGCTGACATCCAGCCCAACACATTTGCCTACAAGTTCGACGGTCAGGCGCTGAAGCCTGGTGAGGTGCCGGTGAAGTGTGCGTAGCTCGAGGATCCTACCCTCCCAGCTGACACGCCCAGATGTCGTGCACGACAAGGCCACTGCGCGCATCCTGTTCAAGCCGAGCTCGACGACGCCGAGGATCGAGCTGCTGCCGCCAAACTCGGATAGCGTGGGTTCCTGGCCACAAAACTGACTCAGCTGACTCGCTCAGATGGAGGTTACGGTGACTCTCAAGGGCTGGGAGGCACTCACCACGTACCCCAGAGCAAAGAAGGTCACCGAGGCGGGCAAGACGCGCCTGCGGTGGTTCGGGCGCGTTGGCAAGGGGGGCATGATCGAGGACTCGCTCGATGGGACCCATGCGCAGGGCGTGTTCTACGAGATCCTGTGGGTGCATGTCAAAGGCTCTGCTGACAGAAGGCCTCTCCCTAGCTCCAAGCCAGCGAACGCCGGCCCCGAGGACCCGCTCGTCCCAGGTTCGTTGTGGCCGTAGCGACACTGCTGACCCCAGCGTGGCCCGACATTCGCCCCGTGAACTCTTGGTGCCTCGGGCAGGCGACGTTCGTCGCGCACATCGACCGAGTCCTCACAACCCTCGGGGTGCCGATCGAGAATCGCACGGCAATCATTACCTCCTGGCTCCCTAGTATCACGCGGCACAGCAACATTGTAAGTGAGGTGTTACCTGGAGGTCGCTGACTGGGTCGCAGGCGTATCGGTGAGCTTGGGTTCTCCAACGGGCAGCTAACGACCAGCATTCTCGACAAGGAGCAGATCGCGGCGTCGTCCGAGCTGTCGATTGTGCCACCAGCCCAAGCCGTCCTCCGCTTCTTTGTGCGTGTCACCAACGATCAAGAATCTGCTGACGTCAGATCCTCTTCAAGGGTATCCCCGACAGCGAGCTGGGCAAATGGGCGGGACGCGGCGCGGCTCAGGTCGAGCGCGGCGCTGACTGGGTCGACGCGTGAGTTTGCCATTTGGCGCGCCAAGCCCGAGCTGACGACCTAGACTCGGTGCCAACGCGCTCTTCGGCGACGAGAAGCTGTTCCGCGTCATCGAGTATGCTGCGATGTGAGTCTGGCGTTCGGGCAGGGCACCGCTGACATTGCAGGGAGGTGCATGACTGAGACTGCATTTGGTCGTAGACAAGAAAAGCACAGGTAGTCAGAGCATGCAGAGGTGTGAGTGCGTGAGTCGAGTAAGCTCGGTCCGTGGTGTGCTTGCGGTGGTTCGCCAGGGCCACGCGTGTTTCAACAAGAAACGAGGTTGGTTCTTGGCACTCTGGCGCTATGGCCCGTCACCCAGAGCCCTCGCCAAGGCCAAGACCAGCCAGGCACGTCATCCGCAGGCGCCATTGACGGGCAATAAGGGCTGGTCAATAAGGCCTGGTGGTGCTGAGCAACAAACGCCATGCAGTCAAAGTCATTGCACTGTAACCGTTCTCGAAGCGTTGTCGTCAGCTATGCTGCTAGCTGCTAGCAACAGTCGCCGCCGCGTCCACCGAGCATACGAGTCCCCAATGTCTTAAATGGCATGTGATCTGTGGATCTCTGACTAACCTGCACTGCCTCTGTTGCCGCCGGTCTCTGTGCGGCATTCACCGGGCGAGTACGGCAGGCGCGACGTCATCCCCCCTTGCTGGCTCGTTTGCAGACGACCGGCTGGCCGACCACAAACAAAAAAACTCGGACCTGCGGCGGCCGCAGTCGCCGGCGTGCACGCCAGTCTTGGCATCACAAACTGTCAACTTGGCATCACACACTCCCTCTTCTTCAACAGCAGCAGCGATGCTCACCACAACACTCGCACTCGCGGTGCTCGCCTCGCGCGCGGCGGCGCAAGCCTCCCCGTCACCGACATACTCCCCACCCCCAGCGTCGTCGGGCACAACCGCCAGCCCGGCGGGCTCGCCCAACGCCCAGTGGTCGACAGTGCTGGGCAACACGCTGTGGTTCTACGACGCACAGCGCAGCGGCCGCCTCGGCGCCGGCGCGTACGGGAACCGCGTGCCATGGCGCAACGACTCGTCGTTGCAGGACGGCGCCGACTGGAACCTCGACCTCACGGGCGGGTGGTACGACGCGGGCGACGTGAGTACTTAGTGCGGCGGCGGAGCGAGGCGGCATGAGGCGGCGGGCAACGGTGGATGGCTGGCTGTGCGATGCGCTGGGATCGGATCTCAGATTGCCCAGCCAGCAGCAGCATGCATCTCACCGCCTCCCCCTGCTGTCTGCCCGCCTGTGCGTGCATGCGTGCGAGCGCGCGAGCTGACACACATGACGCAGTACATCAAAGCGACGTTTCCCCTCGGCTACACCATGTTCTCCCTCGCGTGGGGCGCACTGTCCTACGGGCCGGGGTATGACGCTGCCCACCAGACGCCATACCTCGACGGCACGCTGCGGTGGGGGTACGACTGGCTGATGAAGGCGCACCCTTCCGACGACGTGCTCTTCGTCCAGGTTGGCGGCAACGACGCAGACCTCGCATACTGGGGCGGCGACCAGAACATCCCCCAGCCGCGCCAGGGATACCCCGTCAACGCGAGCCACCCGGGCACTGACGCGTGGGCGTCGACCGCGGCCGCGTTCGCGCTCGGCTCGCTGGCGTACTCTGGCAGCCAGTGGAACACCTCTGGCTCGGCACACGCGCCGGCGTCGCTTGCCAACGGCACGTACGCTGGCCTCCTCCTCCAGCACGCCGAGTCGCTGTACAAGACGGCAAAGGGCACCACCCCGCTCGCGACTTACTCCCAGTCCGTGCCGCAGATCAAGGCCGCCTACTCGAGCTCAGGATATGGCGACGACCTGACAATCGCGGCGCTCGCGCTTGCTGCTGCGACCAACTCGTCGGGATACTACCAGGACGCGTACAACTACTACCAGCAGTACGCGCTCAGCGGCAAGCGTCAGGTGTGGAACTGGGACTCGCGCTCGCCGGCTGCCTTTGTGCTGTTCGCTGAGATCGCCAACGCGCGCCCCGGTATCGCACAGGCTGCGGGTCTTTCGACCAACCTTACCGGATGGCAGACGGAGACCGAGGCATACCTCGACAGCATTGTCAACGGCAAGCAGGGCTACCTCACCAAGGGCGGCCTGCTGTACTACCCCGGCGACTCGGACGAGGCGTCGCTCAACCCCGCCGTTGCCGCCGCGACCCTCATGCTGCGCTACGCGCCGCTCGCGTCCTCGTCGGACAAGGCGGCGGCGTACAACAGCTTTGCAAAGGGCCAGATCGACTACCTCCTCGGCAACAACCCCATGTCGCGCGTGTACATTGTCGGCCAGCACCCCAACTCGCCCGAGAACCCGCACTCGGCCCTCGCTGCGGGCGGCACTAACCTCAACAACATCCGCAACGACCCCCCGACCGAGGCGTACTTGCTCTACGGCGCCATGCCCGGCGGCCCGCTCAAGAGCGACAAGTTCTGGGACTACCGCGACGACTGGGTCCAGACTGAGATTGCCCTCGACTACAACTCGAACCTGCCTGGCATTGCCGCGTTCCAGATCGTCAACGGCTCAGCCGACCCGTACTATGTCAGCCTTGCCGCCAACTCGTTCACCACGCCCGGCGGCAAGCCGTGCGACGCCGCCCTCCCGTGCGGCAGCAGCCTCTCGGGCGGTGCCAAGGCCGGTATCGCCATTGGGGTCATCGTCGGTGTCGCGCTCATCGTCGCGGCCCTCGCCTTCTGGCAGCGCGAGCGTATCCGTCGCTGGCGCAGGGGACAGCGCTTCTCTGCCAAGTAAGACGGGTCGTTTGTGTAGAATAGTCGTCGGTTGTCGCACATAGTATCATTCAGACATTACAGGACTTTGATGCATTACATACAGAGTGAGGTGGTGGGAATGTGTGTGCAGGAAGTGTGGTGCTTGCGGAGTGAGCCTTGCGAATGAATGAGGATGAGAGTCGCTTGCCGAATGCGGTTTGCTAGCTGGTGGTCGTGGTCTGGGCGACACCCCAGCCCTCGACACGCTTGTCGCCCGCCCAAACGGTATGTCCGGATGGCTTGGTCTCCAGCGGCGCGGCCTTGGGCGCAGCACCGTCTCCCATCTCGACGTCCCCATCGGCAGCAGCGGCGGTGGCGGCGGCAGCAGGCTCTGCGGCCTTCGGAGGCACCATCTCGCGCTGGTGGAACGGTGCGCGGACGCGGCGCATCTTGGCCCTACACTTCGCGCGCACCGGGCCGTCGACGCCGTCCTCAGGCGGGACGCCAGGCGGGGCAGGGATGGCCGAGTGCGCCGAGCACGCGAGACAAGTGACTGTCGTGACGTTGCCGTGCGTCTTGCTCGCTTGTCGTCAGCAGCTAGCTCGGCAGAAACACACTCACGCTTGACCCGGATGCGGCTCGTCAGGCCGGGCACGAGGAGGGTACTGCACGCTGCGCAGATCGAGCGCTTGAGAGACGGATCGCTGGGGGGCGTTAGCAGGGCAGCGGAGCTCGACAACGCACCGCTTGACCTGGTTGTGCTCGGTCCACTTCTTCATTGCGCGCAGCTCGGCGCGCGCGAGGCGAGGAAAGTCGGCGCCTGCGTCTCCCGCAAGGGGCGGCTCGGTGGCCTTGTACTTGCCCTTTCTGTCGCGTTGGGCGCGGAGCGAGGACGAGGGCGAGGAGGCGGAAGAAGACGACGCCGGGGCGAGCTGCTCGAGGAACAGGCTGGCCTGGATGGCAAAGTTTGCGCGCTCGACGTGGTCCTTGCTGAAGACGGGGGGCGGGCCCGTCGGGAACGCGGACGCGCCGCCGCTTGTTGCGTCCTTCTTGCCTTTCGCCATGGGTTGCGAGAGCGAGTGAGTGAGTGAGTGAGCGAGACAAGGAGCGGCGGTCGAAATGTTGTCCCCTCCGCCGAAATGTTGTCGCTTGAAGTGGAGGCTGCGGGGCCAAGGCACCTTCTGTTATGTAAGTTCAGATTGTGTCCACCATGGCATGCCCACCACTGTCCACCACAATGTCCATATGTCCACCAACTTGAGACAACTTGTCCACCTGTCCACAGGGGACCATTCAAGGACTCTGAGACACCTTAAATGGGGGGTTTCTCCAACATTCGCCCAGACGAACTAGGCGAACAGGCAAAGTGGGTGGCTGGGATAAGGTCGGGCCAGGCTAGCCCTCTGATTGGCTGAGCTGGTGCACATTGTCCCCCCCTCCAGAAAGGACAGTTGCATCAGTGTCCTTCTTCTTCCCATCCACTCATCCATAAAGAGTGGCCATAGCCACTCAAAAACATCATTCAACCAAAGTGACTTTTTAGTTTGGCCTCACAAAAGGGTCGGGTCTCAGGATGCCGCCGAGGCCCAGGTCGCGCAACAGTGAGTACCGTCGCGACCTCCACCGCACGCGCGCGCCCTCCACCGCGGACCACCACCACCGCGCGCGTGCCCTGGCCCGCCGCACCAAACAGCGCCGCGCCGACCAAACCAAACCGCACAAACACATGCTGACCCCATGACAGCAGCCGGCGCCGGCGAGCGCGACGACCCATTCATAATCGATAGCAGCAGCGACGAGGATGCGCCTCGACCGCCGCCGCCGCAGCAGCGCCCGCGCCAGCCCGCGACGCCGAGCAGGCCCAACAAGGGCAAGGGACGGGCTCGCCCAGTCGACTCGGACTCGGATACCGGGATCATGCCCCCGTTTTCTAGACGAATACGCGGCTCGGACGGTGAGCAACGACGGCCTTATCTTTGCGTTCGGGCTGACGTGTGCGCAGACGAGGAGCCCTCGGTCCCCGCGCAGCCCGTGGCGTCTTCCTCGCGAGTGACAGCAACCTCGACCTCTCCGACTGTGAAAGTCAGCCATTCGCAGCGCGGCACACCAAGATCGCCCAAGAAGCGAAAGAAGTCCGAGTCACCAGTGTCACCCAGCAAGTCGCGACAGTCAGGTACGTCGAGGCCCGTGTGTCTCCCAGGTGCTGACTGGCGTCTCAGGCATTAACGACTACTTTCAAAGTGGGTCCTTTGGTGCTGTGGACGTTCGCATCACTGACTTCCTCAGATGCCCAGGCAGGTAGCAGCTCCTCAGCTAGCTCCAGAGCGAATGGCGAACCGGCACCGAAGCGACGTGCAACTGGGACCCAGCCCGAAGCCTCTGTACCCAGAAACAAGAAAATGTCTGTGGCGGAATTATCCAGACGCTTGGAAGCCGAATCAGGCAGCGGCCTCACGCCCAGATCCACAGGCGGGCCTTCGCGGAATAGAGGGGCTGACGGGCGTAGCAGACCCAACAGCGACTCTGCTTCCAGACCAACGTCAACGATGGCACCGCCCGACAGACCTTCGCTGCGGGCATCGAACAACCATGCCGCCAACCAGGCGAGTGGGAGTGGCAACACTTCGTCGAGTTCCGACGCGACGAATCCTTTTGCTGCACGAAAGGAGTCACCGCCCCCAAGAAACATTGCGCCAGAGAGAGCGATTGTGTCGGATGACACCCCTGGGTCGTGGTCCAACCCCTCGCCTCTGGTTGCGACGAGAACAAGACGGACGGCGTCGCCATCCGGGTCAGCCGCCCAGAGAGGAACAGCGTCCCCCGCTCAGAGACCCCGGTCCAGACCCAGTTCTGGTACTTGGGAGAACCCCGAGCCAATGACGACGCCCGCTTTACCGGCTTCTTCGACCCAGCGCCCATCATCCTCCAGAAGACCAGCGTCTCGAGACAGCTCGGGAACATGGGCTCAGCCCGAGCCCCTGGTTGTGAACACGGGAAGGAGGAACGCGCGCCCGCAAGAGACCGACTCGAGTGGTGTCGAGACGGAAGATGCACCAAGGCCTAAGCCTACGAAAGCTCGCAAGACGGGCGGAGGCAAGGCTCCTCGGCGCATGCCTCCTCTTCCTCCGTCGTCTCAGGACGAGCCGCCATCGCATCCCCGGCCTGCACCACCGGCTACCCCGCAGCGTGCTCCGAAATGGGCGACCTCGGCCGCCCCAGCGCCAGTCATTCCAAGCCCCGTCATCACGCGGGCCGCCCCCGCCGTCAACCGATCCGTGAGCCCAGAGAGGCCAGCGGACACCGGGGAGCCGTATATTGGCGATGACCTGGCTGAGGACATTGTCGTGCAACAACAGCAAAGCTCGCCGAATGCCAACCCGCCCGAGGAGGACAGCTCCGATCCCCTCGCAGCTCTGGACGAGGAAGAAGAAGACCTGTCCCTGCTTGAGGGATCCGGCGACGAGCTTCTTGAGCCGCCCCGCGCTCGAGCTTCGCCTTCTCCCAGCCCATCCAGGCTGGAGTGGCTGGACAGTGACGGCGATAGTGGCCTCGATATGTTCGGCAACGAGGACGAAGGTGGTCGGAGCGCCGTGAACGGGTCGAGAGGCCAGCCGTCGACGGGGGCAAGGAGCTCAGAATCTGCGGTCGGTGCCTCGACCTCTTCTCGCAACCACGCCTCAGCCTCTGCTCGCCCGACAAGTAGATCCAACGGCACAGCGCCCCAGACAAATCTCACCGAGGCCGACAAGGCTACCGTCTTCAGGGAAGAGCTGCGACGCATGCGTGCACCACCTGTCCCAGTGGTCAATGGACAGAGCAGAAGAAACGGCCTGACCAACGGACGCCACATTCGCTTCAGTGATTCCCCATCCCCGGAGCCGGAGCGCATCGATGTGAACATGACGGAATACAGAGAGCTCCTCAAGTCGGCTACTGCCCGGCATTATGAAGGGCATCATGATCATATCAGCCTTGGAACCCCGGGGGTACCCAAGACGCCATTTGCTGGCTTGCGCGAGGCCCAAACGTCGCCCGTCGACGACGAGCCGCCTGCAGGCCGTCGTGGTATTGCGAAGCGCAGCTTGGGCGTGCCGAGGGTGCACGATATTCAAAGAGCTGCGGCCTACCTTGCTTCCCGACCCGAGCTCTTCTGCTCGATTATCGAGGCCATGATCTCCGTGGCCACAAGCGGGGACGAGCACGGGGCTCCCGAGATCAAGGTCGTCAACGCCGAAGATGCAGTTGGCTCCCCGCCGCCTACCAACTACGAGTACTCGAACGAGATGCTCTACAGTGAAGCGATTCCTGACCCAGAGCTTGGTAAGGGATGTGATTGCGAGGGCGTGTGTGATCCAAACTCGCAAACGTGCTCGTGTGCCGCCCGGCAACAGTTGTACTTTTACAACCTGGGGCCGACTGGGTTTCAATGGGACGAGTGAGTGAAAGGATTTGCCCCTGGCTGACTGTGACAGTAACGAGAGGATCAAGCACCCAGACTGCACTATCTGGGAATGCGGCCCGAACTGCGGTTGTCCGCCAGAGTGTGGGAACCGGGTTTGTGTCGTTACGTGGCCTTTGGACACTTGCTGACCGTGGCTTCAGGTGATTCAACGTGGCCGCCAGAAGAACGCCGACGTCTCGATCTTCAAGACGGAGAAGAAGGGCTGGGGTAGGTTGGCTTGGGTGGATGAAAAAGCCATGCTGACAATTTAGGTGTCCGTGCTCGTGGCATAATCGAACGCGGCACGTTCCTCGGTATCTACTCAGGGGAACTCATCACCGACGCCGAGAGTGAGCGACGAGCGTCCGAGCTCTACGACCAGATCGGCACCACGTATCTGTTCGATCTCGACGGGTACCACCTCACCAACCCACCCGAAGGGCTCGAGGATATCGACCCGCGGGCGTATGAGTTGGCTAGGATGGTGAAGCAGCGAGCCGATGCGTCGGGGTCGGACGACGGCAAGTACTCGGCGTACTCTGGTGAGTGGTCACAGGCAAGCCTGGGTGTGTACTGACCCCACAGTCGATGCTTTCCATTATGGCGTGAGTAACTACAGGTGGTCATGGTGGCGCTGCTGACCGGATGTGTGTTTCTTTGTAACAGAACGTGAGTTTCGAAGATATCCGTTGACGAGCCACTCACGCCACAGTACACTCGGTTTATCAACCATTCGTGCGAGCCGAACGTTGTTATAACCCAAGCCTATGTCAAGGTGCGTAGAGACCCAGGAAACCGCGCTGACCTGAACAGGACTTTCACCCGGAAAGGCCACTGTAAGTGCCGTGATTACACCATGAGTCCCAACTCTAACCCTTTTCCAGGCTGGTTATGATCGCGCGCTACGACATCTTCGAGGGTGAGGAACTGTGCATTTCGTACAAGGGGACCAAGGTGAGTCGTCGGAGTCTCGCGGTCACTCGCTAACCGCATAGGACGACGAGCCCGCGCCGCTGCTGCCTGAGGCGCTTCGTGAGCGGAGCGAGACGCCGGCACGACGTGGACAAGGCTCCAAGTCAACTACCGTGCATGTCAGCCCTCGTCGGCCGGCCGAGCAGAAGGTCCACCGCTGTCTTTGGTAGGTGAACATGGTGAGGCATCTTGCTGACCACCGCCGCAGTGGAACGCGCAGCTGCAACGGCAATATGTTCAGCTGGGATTAGTGTTGTATGTACTTTTAACATTATCAGCATGAGTTGTGACGTGAAGTTAGAATCGATGCATGCGGCCTGATCTGCACATGCTTTGTCTACACGGCGTTGGATCGTCCAAAGTCGGTCACAATGTTGCGCTCGGTGCCATCGCCGACAGTGACTGCGAGGACCTTCTTGAGCTCTTCCAGCAGCTCCTCTGCGGGGTGTAAGCTGTCGAAGCGGGTCGACCAGACCCGCTGCAACTCACCTGCCTGGGCCAATGCCTCCTTGTACTCAGCGTTCGCCGCGACCATCTCCAACTGCAGTTCCTCGAGCCGCGCAGCCTGGCGTCAGCGCAGCTCCAACGACAACAACGCACCCGTGCTCCACTATCGTCCTTTGACGGGAGGGCAGCGACGAGCGTCTCGACGTCCTTTGCGCGCCGGACAATGTCGGCGACAAACGTCTCGATGGCCTCTGTGCGGCGTCAGTGGGTCCTGCCGCGCGCGCATACACAACACCCACTCCGGTAGTCCTTGCGCCTGGCCGCCTGCGCCGTCTGCAGCGTGGTCGGGATGGCAACGCTCGTCTGCTCAAAGTGCGTGCGGTGCGTGATGTATTCTATTGACGCCGAGGTGATGGTGAGCAGCTGCGAGGGAGCGTCAGCGACCGAGCCGCGGGGAGCGAGAAGGCCAGCGCGACCTGACGCCTGGCCGCGAGGCCACCACTCACATCTAAGATGGCATCTTGCAGCTTGTCGCGTCAGTACACCCGCCGCACATGCGCAGAGCCCAGCCCCGCCCCTCTCTCTTCCTTACCTGAGTTATCCTGTCCTTCGTCGTCAGCGCGCACGACCACACAAACGCACCATATCAGTGGATAATTCCTCAGTGAGCATCGCTGCCCTTGGCCATCGCAAGCGGAGTGCCTTGTCAGGTCAGCGGGGCGCACGCACACAAGCACGCAATCACACACCTATACGCGGCGTGCAGAGGATCGTTCGTGCCGCGTCGTGTCGAGCAGCGAGTGGGGTGGATGGACAAAAGCAAGTGGAGGGATTGCGAAATGAGGGTTGGGTTGACGGACGGAGGCAAGCGGCGGTCAGGCGGCGGCGTCAACAATCGGCGCGTGGGCGGGCGGACAATCGGCGGTGTCAACAGTCAGTCGTCAACACGCGCATTGTCCATCTCGCCTTCACCACCACGAACACGAGCATGCCCACCGACGTCCTCCCCCCACGGCCTGACCGCGCGCCAGAACGCGCGCGCACAGCATCAGAGCGGCACAAGGCCGACCTGTACGATGCGTACGCGGCGCTGCTGTCCCCGGCGAGCGCGTACCCTGCTGGGCGGTATCGCTCAACGTCGGAGATTGCAGATGGCCTGAAGCGGCTGCGGCGGCTGATCTTGACCGAGGGGATTCCAGACGTGGTGAGTAGTAGCGAGCGGCCTCTGGCCGTAGAGAGAGGCGCCGGCGCCGAGCTAACACGCCGCTCTTAGCCATCGCGTCCCCCGCTCCGGCCGCGCATCTGGAAGCTCATGCTCAAGGTCGACCACCTCCACGCGGAAGACTACCTGCGCTACGTCGCCAGCGGGCCGTCGAGCGTCAGCACCAAGAGTGCGTACTAGTGGTGGTCATAGAGGCAGCGCTGACGATGCCAGTCAAAAACGACACGTTCCGCACGCTCGCGACCGACACACAGTTCAAGGGCCGCGTCAAGGAGGACATGCTGATCCGGCTCCTCGAGGCGTTCGTGTGGAAGAACCACGGCTCGGAGCGCGACGGCCTGCCGTTCACCTATGTCCAGGGTGGGTGGTGGCGACGGTGGCGAGCGGCGGAACGCGGACACGCTGACACGCCACAGGCATGAACGTCCTCTCCGCGCCGTTCCTCTACACCATGCCCTCGCAGCTCGAGGCGTTCGCGTGCTTCTCAAACTTTATCGAGCGCGCCTGCCCGTTATACGTCCAGCCGACGCTCGTCGGCGTGCACCGCGGCTTGAAGGTAGGTTGTGGAGTGCTCGTCGCGCTGACGGCAGCTCTTGGACAGGTGCCTCAAGATTGTCGACGCCGAGCTGTACGACCACCTGAGGAGCAAGAACCTCACGGCGGAGCTGTACGCCTTCCCCTGTGAGCTGGCCCTTCGGTCCTCTCAGCTGACACCGTAGCCGTCCTCACTCTGTGCGCGTGTACCCCGCCCCTGGACGAGGTATTGATGCTATGGGAGTGAGTTCGCACCGTGTGTCGGTAGGCTGACCCCCAGCTTCCTCCTAGCCTTCGGCGCCCACCTCAACGTCCTCTGCGTCATCGCGCAACTCATCCTCATCAAGGAGGAGCTCATGGAGTCACCATCGTGAGTGGCTGTGGCAAAGCGGTCGTCCAGCCGCTGACCATCAGACCAATGAAACTCCTTCGCACCTTCCCTCCCTTGCAAGCCCGGCCCGTCATCAGCATCACCCTCGCCCTAGCAAAGGACATTCCAGAGGATGTTTACGCCGAGCTCATTGCCCACCCCGTCGCCTAACCCCATCTCTCCTCGCGCTCTCCTCGATCCTCAGGCTCTTCAGCACTTTCGCGCCCGCCGATCTCCTCTCACGGCTTCCTCCGCCCTCTCGCCACGACCTGCATTACACTTGCCATTGTACAGCTAACGCCATTCATGCACGCAACGATACGACTGATGAAGCAGCTTAGGGCCTCTGCTTTGCTCTAGTTTGACGGGTGCCGAGAGGCTCGATTCACCGACTGCGTCCACGCTGCCGCCCAATCCTCTTCTTCCTCTAGCGGCGGACGTGTCGGTGGTACCATCCGCGTGCGGGACGGCGCGGATCTCGAGGGGCCGGAATATGTGGGAGTGCGTGGCCAAAGCTGGTCGTCGAGGGTAGGGGCTCCCTGTAAGGCCTTTAACGGCGCTGGGACGTAACCTTGAGAAGCGGCTGGAGCCAAGTACTGCTGGGGTTGCAACTTTGACGGCGGCGGCGCCCAGACCGTGACCTGCGTTCGCGTTGCGAGCTGGCTGTTGATATCGGCAGGCGGCGGCGCCGCAGGTTGTGTCCGTGGGCGTGACAGTGACGGCTTGACCTGGTGGCGATCGAATAAGGGCATCTGAAAGGAACCCGATACCTTCGGTGTGGAGCTGGTGCTGGGGCGAAGGGTGAGGCGAGACTTCTTGTTGTGCAGAGTACCCCATTCCCCGTCAGCGGGAGAAGAGGGCGGTCCTTCGAGCGTCGACTGCCACGTGCTGCGGCCCCGCTTCTGGCGATTCCCGTACGCAGATGACGAGGCTGGCTGTACTCGGACGGATCGAGACGGAGCCTGCTCCAAACGGTGGCCAGGGAAGGACTGAGAGGGCGCCGGTGCTTGACGATGGTCGAGGAAAGAAGGAGAGGGTGCAAACGTCCGATGTTGGTCGGGAAACGAAGGCGCCTGGGAGGAAGACGCTGGGTATTGCTCCTCGAGTTGCTGAGGATTCGATGGTGGGCCTCGATAGTTCAAGGCAAATGATGCCAAGGGTGCACTGGGCATGACCCGAGGCGAAGGCTGAAAAGAACGTAGGTCTGGCCTGATGAGACTGGAGGACTGCTCCATCCCGTACTGAGGGACAGGGGTTACCGGAGGCAGTGGCGAGAGGGTTGAGGCTGAAGACTCGGCCGATCGCACTGTATAGTACTCGGTGACTTTGGAGGGCGGAGGCAGCGCAGCGCTGGCATAGTACGATCTTCTGTCTGCCAGTATCAGTTCAAGAACACAAGCACCCACTCACCATACGACACCTCGGGACGCGAGGGCATCAACTGGCTAAACATCGAACCGGACTTCGGACCCATGTCGCCTTTCTCCGCCATTGCTTCGAGAAGGGCAATATCAGGAGCCTTGGAGGCTGTGGGATCTCGGCGGAGCCGCGGGGCAGGCGTGGCGGGGCCGGCTGCAGGGTAAAGCTCTTCCGGTGAAGGTGTCGAGTGGCTTCGTGTGAGTGGAGGCGTGTGTTGAGTGCGGGATAGGGTGGAGGGCACCACTACTCCATCTTCGTCGTCAAGGGGAAGGGTAGAGATGACCTTGCCAATGCTGAACGCGGATGAACTTGAGCCGTCGCTGGAACTCGAGTACACGCGAATCGGCTTCCTCGCGGTGGGCTTGAGCTTGGCAGCACCGCCATTCAGACCGACGACCAGCGCGTTGACGTCCACGGGAGGCTTTGACGAGAAGTTTAACTTGGTCTGCTGAGCCTTGGGCTTGACCTTGGCCGCCGGGGGCTTGGGGGTTTTCTTCGGTAACGCCTTCTGTCGCTCGAAGCCTGCAACGATCGGAAAGTCGGACGTGGGTGCGAGGTCGGCCGCTGGAATGGTTAGAGGCTCACATTCCTGGTGTATGTCCTTACGAAGTCGACGGAACTGAATCTTGTCACTGGCCGCCTTGCCTTTGGTCTTCGAGCTAGAGGCCGAAGTACTCTCATCGGCGGCTGTCGCCTTCTTCCCCTTACCCTTCCCTCCCGTACCACCAGCATCAGCAGCTTTCTTCCTCGGTTTGTTTGTGGGAAGGATAGCTCGACCACTCGGGTCACTCCAAGCGGTGCTATTCTTCCACGCATCCTTCTTTGGCGCAGCCTTGGCGGCCTTCTCTGGGGTCGGTTTGGAGGGCTTGAGGGCGTCCTCCGCGGTCTTGATGTTGCCGATGCGGTTTGATTCTTCACTCTTGGAACGAGTCTTGCCCCCAGCCGTCTTCTTTGCTCGTAAGGTTGCCAAGGTGAAGGGAGTCTTGGTCACGATTGCGCGGTCCTCGCGCCTGCTGAGATCGAGCTCGTTGGCGAGGTCAGACTCGGCGGCGAGTGAGATGAAGGCGCCATCGCGAGGCAGGTCTTCATCGTCTGAGAAGTAGGAGGGGACGGGGGAAGGGGAAAATAGTGAGCGTTTCCAAGGGTCTTTCTCGGCCGGCATGGCCTGCGAGGAAAATGATCAGCGAGGCGGTCAACTGAGTGAGATGCGAGGAAGGTTAGATGGGGTGAGATGGTGTTGGTGTGGTGGGGGGGATGGTCAAGGTGGCGGCAGGGTAGTGCGAGGATGTCAGAGGATGAGAGAGAGTGAGACCGAGTAGTAGTAGTGCGTGGTGTAGCAGTGAACGACGAGGACAAAGTAGCGAGGGAGGAGGGACGAGGTGAGGTGGACAGCAGAGAGAAGGGGAGGAAGGCGAGGACGACGATCACCACCAAAACAGTCGCGCCGAGGAGTTCAGCCACGTGGATTTGATTCCGCACCACCCCCACTCACCACCCACCATAGTGCATTGCGAGAACTCGGTCTTTGTCGTTCTCTCCATCCCATCGTCAACAACACACCTCGTCTGAAGTGTACATATCACCCTCAAAACTCAACCCAGAGGGACCATCCACGTCGCCATCGACATGTCCGACTCACCAATGGTCCCCGCTGGACCGAGCTCGCATGTTCCGCGGGCCGATCCTCCTCTCCTCCCCGCCGCGGTGATGGAGTACTTGCAACAACACGGCTTCGACAAGGCGTTGCAAGCGCTCCAAGCCGAGTTATCCGAGAAAGGAGGAGAGGAGAAAGATGCGGATGGCGAGGAAGAAGGCGCTGGTGGTGCTGGAGCAGGGGCTCCTGCGCGTCGAGGGTCGGCTGTCGGCCGCGAGGCCATCTTCCGCGCACCACAACCGATCGCGCTCGACAACATGGTCAAGCGCAACATCCCCCAGGCAACAACAGTGTCGGCGTCAACCATGTCGGACAAGATTACCCCAGATTTCATCGCGCAGGCCAAGTACATCATCGAGCAGCTCCAGACGCGCCTCGAGTCGACGAACGGCGAGGAGGAGGTCGGCGGCAAGCCCGGCCAGACGCCTGCCGCGTTCATCGACCCATCAGACCGCGTGGAAGGATACAGGCGTTACAGGCAATGGGTCAGCGGTGGCCTGGACATGTGGAAGTTTGAGCTGGACAATGTGTCGTTCCCGCTCTTTGCACACACATTCCTGGACCTGATCGACTTTGGCTTCACCGAGGCTGGTAAGTGTCAACCTAATCCTCTGGTTACGTATGCTGACACCCTTCAGCACAGCGGTTCTATCAGGAGAATGCCGAAGCACACAAGCTGTACCATCCGTCAGAGTTGTCTTACCTGTCGTCCATCACCGCGTCGCACCAGATTCTTCTGGACCCATATTGCCAGCGGTTGAGGTGAGTCGAGTCGAACCTTAGAGCTGCAGGGCTGACAGATGCAGGTCTGAGAAGTATGACATCCCGTTGTCCCGGAATGCGTTCGCATTGCTCGTCCAGTGGCTCAGCGGTGCGGGGTTGGACGAGGAGTGGGAGGCTGGTCTCCACTCCGCTCCAGGTCGCGCGAAGGAGGCAATCAGGTCGATCGTGAACTCGAGGTTGGACATCAAGGGTGAGCGGAGACGACAGCTGAGAGAAAGTTGCTAACAGATTCAGTGTCTGATAGCTCGATGCCTCTGGACAAGGTTGCGATTGCGTCGTCCACTGGACTTCTCGGCCAATTGCTGCCTCCTGGGACATCGGTGGAGAAGTTCAATGCCGCCACCCCACTGAAGCTTGGTGCCCCGCCGATGTTAGAAAAGCTGCGAGAGGAGGTCATCCGCATCGTGCGAGAGGAGGACGAGGCAGCTGGCGGCGAGGTCGCCACGCCGGGAGGATCGGTTTCCAACGGCCACGCCAATGGTGGCGATGCCAACGGGGACGTGGAGATGGGTGACGCGTCTCGGGACCCGGCACGTGTTGGGTCGCCATCAAAGAAGGTGACCAAGCTCGAGCCAGAGGAGAACAAGGATTCAGACCTCATCAGTCCCGACGGCACCGAAACCAACCCTCCACTGCCAACATTCTACAAAGTGGCAGATGTCAAGCGAGAGGTTGAGGCAGTCCGGGATAAGCGCAAGATGGTTCGGCTGGGCCCCAAGCCGGACGAGAAGAGCAGTGGCTCAGGTGTCACCCTCCCAAGCATATTGGCCTACACAGTGTTTGATGGCGGAGAGTCGTAAGTGACGGGCTTCATGGGTCGTAGCAGCCGCTGACTCTTTAGCGTCACCTCGGTCGAATTCTCTCCAGACTCGACACTTATTGCTGCCGGATCATCAGAGAGCTCTGTGCGCTTGTGGAGCCTGAAACACGAGAAGTTGAAGGCCAAGCACATTGGTGAGCGCTTAATCGGAGGTTCAGGGCTAACCGCTCAGATCAAGCAACAGGGCAGGTGGTCGAGGATGAGGGCCTCGCGATGCGGAAACTCATCGGCCACTCCGGCCCAGTGTACTCGATGTCCTTTGACCCCATCTCGGGCTCGGGAGGGCCGCCTCGCTCGATGCTGTCATCGTCACAGGACGGGACAGTGCGCTTGTGGTCACTAGACACGTACAGCAACCTGGTGGTGTACCGTGGCCATGGCCGTGATGCGGTCTGGGACGTGGAATGGGGGCCAATGGGAGTGTACTTCGCGTCGGCGAGCCGGGATCGCACTGCGCGACTGTGGAGCTCTGATCGTGTGACACCATTGCGTCTGTACACTGGTCACATTTCAGACGTCAACGTGAGTTAACTGTTATCTCGAATGGGTCAGCTAACCCCTGCAGGTCGTCAAGTTCCACCCCAACTCGCTCTACCTCGCCACGGGATCTAGCGACAACTCGTGTCGACTGTGGGACGTGCAGCGAGGAGCATGTATCCGCCTGTTCCTCGGCCACACAGACGCCGTGACAACGCTGGCCATGTCCCCCGACGGCCGAACACTGGCAAGCGCCGGCCTCGACTGCAGCATCTACCTATGGGACCTCGGCTCGGCCAGGCCCATCAAGAAGATGACGGGCCACACGGCCCCCATCGAGTCGCTGTCGTTCTCGGCCGAGTCGTCGGTGCTGGTGTCTGGCGGACTGGACAGCACTGTTCGCTGCTGGGATGTCAAGTCTTCCGGTGGGCCGCGAACGACGCGCGGAGGCATCGACTTTGGAGACCGCCGTGCCGGCCAGGACATGACGACGTCTGGCGCCGCGCCAGGCGTGCTGCCAATGGGACCGGGAGAGCTGAGCTGGGAGGACATGGGGCAGACATCCGACCTGCTGGCCACGTTCCACACCAAGCGCACTCCGATCCTCAAAACGCACTACACACCACGCAACATGTGTATTGTTGCTGGCTCGTTTGTGCCACCCACCACCAAGGCGTAGTAGGACGATTAGCCCACAGAGAGAGAGAGAAGTAGAGGCAGAGCGGCCTGCAGCGCTAATAATGCTTGCATGGTTGTACAGACAGTGATATGTATGACGTTAGCCCTCTACTTCTTCTTCTTGCGCGGCTGGAGCATGGTGACAGTCTCCTCTTTGCGTTTTGGTGGCGCGGCAGCGGCTTCGACGCCAGCCTTGGCGGCAATGGTAGCAGTCGACGCGGCCCAGCCCTCCTCACCGAGCTCGTCAGTGACGATGCTGCGCGCCGACGCGAGCCAGTTGGCTGTGCCCTCCGCCGCGAGGGCGCGTGTCGCAAAGTCGGTGTTGAGCATTGACTTGAGGAGGCGCTCAACCAGGGCCTGCGACAGCGTCCGCTTGGTGCTGGCGGCGTCCTTCTCCTCGTCCTTTGCCTCCTTGACGTCCTTCTCCTCCACCTGGGCCGCCTCGCTGGGCGAGAGCGTGGCGCTAAAGAAGCCCGTCACGTCACCGCTCACGCACTCCTGCCTGAAGCCGAGGCGCTCCCAGAACTCGGCAGGCGGGATCTTGGCGAGCGCCGCGTGCGCCCTTGCGCGGTCTTCCTCCTCCTCGGCAGCGTCCTTCTCCTTGCGGCTGCGCTTGCGGGGCTCCGACGGCTCCTTGTCCTTGCCGGTCTTTGTGAGGGCGATCGGCACGGCGTCGACCGCCTCGCCGACGAGCTCGTCAAGGAAGCGCGTCTTGGGATCGTCGGGGAGGGAAGGGACCAGCGTCGCGAGCGAGGGCACGCCTGCCTCTGGGAGGAGCTGGGACACGAATGGCGGCGCGTATCGCCATGATACGCCGACGGGGAGGGGCCGCCGCGGGGCGCCGAGCATGCCGGCGGCCTCGGGGGCAGAGTACGACGGGAGGAGGTATCGCAGGTCCAAGTCGCCTGGGCTCACGCCGTCGGCGACGAGCCGGCGCGCAGCCTCCTCATACACGCCCTTCCACCAGCCGCAGAGTCCGAGGCCGCCGAGTACGCGCTTGCCGCCGCCCTCGACCGAGTTGGGGAAGAGGTACTGGCCCTGGCTGCGGGCGAAGAGCGTCGCGGCGACGCGTGGCGTGGGCCGGGTGGCGGGGGCGAGGAAGTGGCGGAGCACACCGACGGCGAGCTCGCGCGTGAGCGGGGCACCGGGTAGCGCGTATCCCGACGAGTCGACCTTGGAGATGTAGAGGAGCGAGGTGGCCGGCGTGCTCGGGGCCGTGGGCAGCGTGAAGACGTGTGCCGAGATGGCGGCGGCGAGGACGTTGGACGGCTCCGAGGTGAACTCGGCCGGTAGCTCGGAGTGCACGACGACGAGGTGCTCGACCTCGGTGCAGCGCACGCCCGCGGACGGCGAGTGCGGGAAGAGCGCGGTCGTGCGCTTCGGGCTCGACGAGACGACCGTCAGGCCCAGCTGGTGGGGGTTGGGCAGGGCCGAGAGCGCGGCAGCGATCGTGTCGCGCAGGCTGCTGGCGTCAGCGCGTTCGTGCAACGCAGTGGTACTCACCTCGCCGCCCCGGGCTTTGCGTCGCTGGTGGCTGCCATTTGCGGGTGGTTGATGAGGTGGGATGGGTGGTGGTGAGTTTGTTCGCGGGTGGAGGAAACTCGAAACTCAGGGTTTGGCCATGACGCGCCGCGGCGCGTCGAGACTGGCAAAAGTCAAGGGACCACCATGGTGTGGCTGCAACAGTGGGCGGCTTCCACTTCGCCTTGATCGCTTTGGCGCTCTTACATGTCTGAGCAATACACAGAACGTAGGATATGGAGTTGGCACTGGGCAGCAAGCGCTCAGCAGCGCGTTTTAGGCGCTGGGATGGCGCTCGTTGTCTGAACACGCCAGCCCCGTCCGTGTCGTGTTGTCGCTCGCGCAGACGATGGCCATGGCCAAGGCAGTAAGCTCGTCGTACCCAAGGCCGGCCATTGCAGCTGTCCGTGATGATCTGGGTCCCCAGTCCGAAAGACACGCATTGCAATGTACCCCGCTGGCCGCGGGTTGCCTGGATATTGTGGTCACCAGTTGCCCGCCGGCACTGCCATCGGCGACCCCTCTACCTCCACTTTTCCTGACCTCGGCACTTCCACGCGCCGATTTCGACAACGACGCGCAACTGCGAATACTCCAACTTTCATCAACCGACATTGCATGACCACAACACCCAGCATATAACGACAAGCACGAGCATAGACGACACAATAGACTACCCACCATGCCAGTAAACTACGCATCGACATTGTTCGACGACCTGCCGTACACCAACCTCGCGATCGGGGCAGCTGTCGGCGCAACCGCCTACGCCGTCAAGGTGTATACCGGCGGACGGAAGTGCATCTGGGAGCGCGACTGGGCAGGCAAGCTCATCATGATCGCCGTGGGTGGAGCTTGCAATCACCGCGATGCGACGTGAGCTGACCTAGCAGGCGCCACCAGAACCAACAACATGGGCGCTGATCCACCACCTCCTCCACCTGCCATCTCCCCCGCAGATCCTCTACCTCCCTCCACTGCCCTCGCCGCTCCCGGACGACTTGTTGATGATGCTACAGATCATCAGGCTGTCTGCCTCGGAGAACCCCCTGGCCCAGCTCCACTGCGAAGCTCTGCCGCCCACGCCAACGGGCGTGCGAGAGTTTGTGCGCAAGTGGTCGACAGTGCAGTACGGCACGGCGGGCGAAGGCGGACGGCGGGTCGACGCCATCGTTCTCGGAGGAGCGTGGGAGTGCCTGCCTCCTCCTGAACCGTACCGCCCGGGCCTGGACGAGAAAGACAAGGTCGAGGAGGACTGGACGCCGCATCAGTTCCACTTCCACCTCATCACGGCCCTCCTCCCCTCCCTCCTCCGCGCGCCGCCCGAGCGCAATATCCGAATCATCTCGCTCGTGTCCCCCGGCTGGTCGGCTGCGATCCCGGGCCTCGAGGCACAGATGGAGAACAAGAAGGTCGTGGGGCAGACCGGGCCGTTGGCAGAGGCCGCCAAGCGCGGACTCACGTCGTTCCTCCTCCAGACGCAGCTCCGCCTTATCCTCGACACGTTGGCGTCCGCGACGTACAGCAAGAAGGAAATCGTGCCGGATCCAGACAAGCCCCTGGTAAAGGCGCGAGACACCGAGATCCAGAGCAACATCTTGGCACTCAACGTTATCATGCCTTGGGCAAGGAGCGAGGTCGTCAAGCCGGTGTGGGGCGAGGGAACGTTCCTGCGTTGGCTTCTGTGAGTTGCTCACTCGGACTCAAGGCAGAACAACTCTTCTTACACGCCCAGTTGGACTCTCCTCTACCCTCTCGTCGTTCTCCTGACCCCCTCGCCCTCCAAGTCGATCCAGCCCATCCTGTATGCCCTCTCTGCCCCTGTGAAGTTCCCTGGCGATGATCTGCCGCCGACCGCAGATGAAGGGCGGAAGGACGCAGCTGTGCCAGTGCAGCCACCAGATGGCAAGGACGCTGTCGACGAGAAGGTCAAGGCCAAGGCCAAGACCAAGGACTTGGACGAGATCACTGACCCCCGGCGCAACGGCGTGCGCCAGGGCGATGTGGTTCGGGATTGCGGCATCATCGAGTGAGTCGGCGTGCGGGGGCTTCGCTGACATGCAGCATCCCGCCAGTTCTTCACGACCGCCTCCTTGCTGCCGCCACCTATGACAAGCTCGAGGCCGAGGTGGAGAAGGGCGTCAAGGCAGCCGAGCTCCGCGAGAAGGCGTTTGGCAAGACTAGCGCTGGAGCCAGCGATGGTAGCACACCCAAGCCTGCTGACGAGCGCAAGGTGCAGTTCCAGTAACCTAGCGCGATGAATGGGTGTCATAGAGTCGAGGGCACTAACCCAGGCACTGAGCATGTGTTCATCATGTTTGGACTATGGCTCTTTCGACAATCTACAATGGCACGGAGACGGACAATAGTACGGAGCCCGATATGGGCAGGGTAGGGGGCATCGCCTAAGCGGGGCCGATGATGACCTCGGGCTGGCCCTGGACGACGACCTCGGGGCCGCCAGACACGATCTCGGGTGTGGCGGGGACGCCGCCCCACACCTCAGCGGGCTCCTCGCCCGTCACGGCCTGGCGCTTGGCGATGCCAGCCTCAGGGGCGGAACCGTACCAGTTCCAGACGGTGCCGCCGGCGGCGTTAGCGACGGGGGCTGAGCCGCCCGAGACGCCATGCCAGCCGTTGTTCACGTTCGCGGGGCCGCCGCCGTAGACGTAGCCCTGCGGCTGGGGGTCACGAGCCTCGACCTTGTCGCCGGCGTCGGCGTCAGCGTTGGCGTCACGAGCCTGGACGTCGACCTTGTTCTCGGCGTCACGAGCGACACCAGCGTACGGGGCCGAGCCGTAGTAGTTCCAGATGGAAGCGCCTGCGGCGTTGCCGAGCGGGGCGGACGCGCCGTTCCACCCGCCGTTGGTGTTGCCCGCCTGGCCGGCGCCATAAGCGTAGCCCTGGGGCTCGGCGTCGCGAGCCTCGACCTTGTCACCCGCCTCGGGCTCAGCGTCGCGCGCAACACCGGCGTAAGGCGCCGAGCTGTACCAGTTCCACGTGCCTGCGCCAGCCTGGTTACCGAGCGGGGCGGACGCGCCGCCCGAGACGCCGTGCCAGCCGTTGTTGACGTTGGCGGGGCCGCCGCCGTAGACGTAGCCCTGGCGCTTGGCTGGGGTCGTGACGAAACCGGGCGGGAGGACGGGGCCGGAGGGGTCGTTGCCGCCGAAGATGAAGCGGCGCTTGGCGCCAGCGACGTGCACGCCCTTGGCGTAGTACTCGGTGCCGGGGTACTCGGTGCGGGCGCCTGCGGTTGCGTCAGTGGCAGTCAGAATGGCCCGACTCACCGTCCGCATCACGCTTCGAGATGCCAGCCTCGTAGGCCTGCGGGATCCAGAAGCCAGTGCTGCCTGCGCCGCCAGACGAGCCCGAACCCGAGCCGGTACCGTTCCAGCCGGTGCTGGAGCCACCATCCTGGCGCTTGGCCGGGGCTGGAGTGTCAGTGGGTCTCGGCGGCGGTGTCGGCGCCAACTCACCCGAGCCGCCCTCCGAATACATGATGCGGCGCTTGCCGGCCGCCTCGTTGCCGTCACGCTTGGAGATGCCAGCCTCGTACGCCTGGGGGATCCAGAAGCCGGTGCTGCCCGCGCCGCCGGACGAGCCAGAGCCGGAACCAGTGCCGTTCCAGTCAGTGTTGGATCCACCGTCCTGGCGCTTGGCCTTGCCTGCGTGTGTGTCAGTGGGGATACAAACCTGGCATGTGTTCAACTCACCGTCAGTCGCCTCAACGTTGCCCTCGGCCTCGGCGTCACGCGCATACGGCGCCCAGTTGGCCTTCTCGACGACCGGCTGGCAGGTGCCGTCCGGCGCGCGGCGGTAGACGGGCGGGTAGTTGCCGGCCTTCACCGAGACCTTGGTGCCCGCGAGCTGGCCAGCTAGCATGTCAGTGTGTGGACGGGGCGTAGACTCACCAGTGTCGGCCTCGGGGTCGCAGTCGGCGTCGACAGACTGGCCCGTTGCGCCTTGAGCGGCGGGCCAGCTACGGCCAGCACCGGGGCCCTTCCAGCCCAGCTCGTGGATGGGGGCTGGTGCGTAAGTGTGTGGTGTGGTCGTGCAACTCACGAGCGTGGACGGGGGCGCCGGCGTCGGCGTCGGCGTCGCGCTTGGCCACGCCGGCCTCGGGAGCCGAACCGTAGCTCCAGTACCAGCCCGCCGAGCCAGAGTTGCCGCTGGCAGCGGAGGAGCCGTTGGGGTTACCGTTCCAGCCGGTGCTGGAGCCGCCCTGGGCCGCCGATCCCTGCGGGTCGGCCTCGCGCTTGGCGACACCGGCCTCAGGGGCGGAGCCGTACGACCAGTACCAGCCCGCGGAGCCAGAGTTGCCGCTCGCAGCAGACGAACCGTTGGGGTTGCCGTTCCAGCCGGTGCTGGAGCCGCCCTGGGCAGCCGAGCCCTGCGGGTCGGCGTCGCGCGCAGCGAGGCCTGTCTTGGCGTCGACGACTGGGATGTTAGTGGTTATGCGTGGGATGGCGATGCAGGCGACGACGTACCCTCCGTAACGGGGAGCGGGGCGGCGGCGGCGAGCGCAGCGAGGATGGCGAAAGCGATGGCGAGCTGCATGTTGTGTTTCTTGTGCTTGCTTGCTTTGTGGTTCTTGGTAGAGCAGTGAAGTTGTGGTGGGCTGGGGATTGTTCGTGTTGAGGAGCTCTCTCGTCGCCGTCTCCTCAGGTATTTATGTTTCACCAGAGTCGTCATCGCCATCGCCACAACGAGACGCGCACGATCGTCCCAATCATCGTCACAGTCACCGCCTCTTGGCGCAGTCAGTCGCCTGCACGGGCCCACGGAAAGATGTCGCGCCCAGATCTGGCACAGAAGCATGGCGCGACCGACAAGTGAGTCAGTCCTGCGCCCTTACAGTCAGTCAGTCTGGGGCCGAGCGAGATCGCGACCGCGGGCGGTGTGATCTGCGCCGCCCCATCCTCTCGCCCTCTCGCCTTGACGCCCTCGGGAGACACCTCGCTCCCGACGAGCTCGAAGCTGTTGCATCGCACTACAGTCACTGCGGATTGCATGTACACATTCTTATCGGTGCAACCGAGAGACTCGGCTCCTGGTTCTTTAATCACGGTACCGAGGGCGTGCGTGCGACGGGATTTCCACGGCGGAGCCGAGCCGTCGAGACGTTCACCGCACGAAGGCGGTGGGCGGCTCGCACCACCAGACGACGTCGGTACGAGGTCGGTCGCCGCACACAAGGATCTCGATGGACATGGGGAATTGGGGGCTGGCTGCACCACGACGAGTCATGCACAGTCGACCTCGGAGTGGACGTCGAGTTCATGCGCGAGGTTGAGGCGATTGGACACGAAGATCGTTAAGTTAACAGTGGCGGTGTGGGCAGAGGGCAAAATGGCCGCAACTGCCACATTCCACCCCACCGGAGCCAAAAGAGGCGTCCACTGGGGTTTGAACCCAGGACCTCCCGTAATCAGCTTCGCCCAAAACGGAAATGCTACCACTGCACCATGGACGCGATGAAAATGGAGTTCATTGGGTGTGTATGAGCGTGCGACTGGGCGCCAATGCTGAGCTGTGCATGCACCGAGGTGGCGAGGAGGTCGTGTCCGGTGGTGAGAGGGTGTGGAGGCGTTGGCGAGCCGTGGCTGGAGTGGTAGAGAGCCGGTGTCTCGGATGCATCCATCCCTGACGATCACTGCCGCGAGCCGGCGGCATCGCGACATGACGTGACGATAGTACCACGACACCTGGCAGCTGCCACCCATATGGCGACGCAGCTATTCACGGCGCCGCGCGCTGCGCATCGTTCCCCTTCCCCTCCCCTCCCCTGCGCAGCGGACGTGCGGAATCGCCCCGGGCGATAAGCCAGCTGACGACCCGCCAAGAACGCGACCGGCCCCGGCTACCTGCGGCAACTGGCCGCACCGCGGCCCGGGTGTAATCTGCGGGGCGAGGCCGCACTCGGCGACGCGGAAGATACATATGTCGCGGGGGAGTAGCATGCACCAGCATGCCCCAGCACACACGTACCATGACGAACACGAGCACGAGCAGCAACACGGGCAAGGACCTGCCAGTTGTCAAGGTGGCTGGTGAGTGGGATGGCCGCGGCACTCGCTGACCGAGCGCAGCGGTCCACGCCGCGCCCGTCTTCCTCGACACGGCAGCGACAGTCACCAAGGGCCTCGCGCTGCTCGCCGAAGCCGCCGCCGCAGGCGCCAAGCTGGTCGTCTACCCCGAGACCTGGATCCCAGGCTTTCCCCTGTGGTCGAGCCTGACCTCCCCGATCCACAACCACGACCTGTTCATCCGCCTCGCCAAGGAGAGCATCTACGTCGACGGGCCAGAGATCGCGCAGTTCCGCAGCGCGTGTAAGCGACTGGGCGTGTTCGCGCAGGTGGGCTTCAACGAGAAGTCGCGCGCGTCCGTCGGGTGCCTGTACAACTCGACCGTGCTGATCGGCGACGACGGCGCGCTCCTCAACCACCACCGCAAGC
The DNA here is from genome assembly GCF_020906515.1 of Vanrija pseudolonga. Taxonomy (NCBI): domain Eukaryota; kingdom Fungi; phylum Basidiomycota; class Tremellomycetes; order Trichosporonales; family Trichosporonaceae; genus Vanrija; species Vanrija pseudolonga. Next base: position 1,880,627 of record NC_085851.1, on the reverse strand, counting down.
TCGTGCCCACGTTCTACGAGAAGCTTACCTGGGCGCCGGGGGACGGCGCGGGCCTGCGCGTCGTCGACACGAGCATTGGCCGTCTGGGCGCGCTCATCTGCGGCGAGAACGGGTGGGTTGCGGCACGGGTGGCGTGGAGAGAGAGGCACTGACACCCACCCCCGCAGCAACGGCCTCGCGCGATACTCGCTCATGGCGCAGGGCGAGCAGCTGCACGTCAGCCACTGGCCGCCCATCTTCCCGACGCGGCCGCCGAGCGAGGGCGGTAACTGTGAGTGGGCGAACGGCCCGACGAAACGCGGCGCGCGCGCTAACACGCCCCAGTCGACCTCGCCGCCGCCACGCGCCTCCGCGTCGCAGCGCACTGCTTCGAGTCGAAATGCTTCGGCATCATCTCGGCCTCGCCTATCGGCGAGACGGCGCGCGCGATGCTCGTCGCGCGTGACCCCTCCTTCGCGGACATTCTCGACAACGCGCCCGTCGCCGCCACGTCGTTCCTCGACCCCGGAGGCGCGCAGATCGGCGACGAGCTCAGCGGCGAGACCGAGGGCATCGCGTACGCCACGTTCGACCTCAACAAGTGCATCGAGCCAAAGCAGTTCCACGACTTTGTCGGCGGATACCAGCGCTACGACGTCTTCAAGCTCACCGTCAACCGTACCCGCCACGAGCCCGTCGTCTGGGAGGAGGACGGACGCGGCAGCGCCGAGCGCACCCCCTGGGTCGTCGCCGAGGACGTGCGCGACTTGTAAGGTGATCCAAGTTGTATATTAGGCAACGAATACATTAACTACACCGGTGCTCCTATGCCGCCTTGTCGGTCTGAGTTCCTGCAAACCACGCCAAGTCTAACCCGCCCGGAGGGGGCGCAAGGCCTGACCACGCCCCGTTTCCACCGGTCGCGCCACTGCCCAGCCAGTCCATGAGATCCGGGTCGGGACTGAATGCTGACCCTTCGGCAGCTGACCCAGGCGTCTGCGTCTGCATGTTTGTGTCTCCTGTCGGCACCATCGTCGCAGGCATGATGCCGAACATGGAGTCGAGCGACATTGTCAGGCCAGAGAACGGGTCGGTGCCCTCGACCATGCCGGCTGACGAGAGGTTGGCCATCACAGCGGCAGTCTCCGCCTGCGCTTCCTCGGTGTGCGCCGCGTCGGTCGCCTTCTCTGCCGGGCGGACGATAGCCTGCAGGTTGGCTGGTAGCCGTGACACGTGCTCCTGCAGCACGTCGATCGGGATTCGGAGGGCTTAAGTCAGCAGGGCTGCGCACCTCCGCACTCACCATGGATCGTGATTGATGTCTCGGTGAGGCGCCACAAGCACCACTGCAATGACGTCGCCATGATAGCCTCTTCGTCGGTAATCCATGTGTTTTCTTTGTGCTGCTTGAGCTTGAAGAGGAGGACGGTGGCGGCGGTGTAAATGCAGTCTGGGGAGTCAGTTGGTGTCCTCCAAGTAGTACTCCCAACTCGACTCACAACAGTGTGACAGAACAGCCTGCCTGTCCACATAATGCTTGTCGCTGATCTGCGCGAGGACGCAAATGTCCAGCGCCGACCGCACTGACGAATTCTGGACCACGCCGACCTTTTGCCGCCGGTCGACGAGGATCGACACCATGTGGTACAGCGTGCTGTGGTCAGCAAAGTTCACAGATCTGCGCCCTCACTTGAGGTTGACAATGTGTCCTGGCGCAACACGTCCAGTCTCCTTCTTCGGGTCGTAGCGTAGGTCCTTGGGTAGCGAGTTGTACCACTCTGTCAAGGCCGCGCGTGTTGCGTCCAATGGTCGGGCAGTGGGCTCTCCGGCACTGAGGAATTAGCTGGGGAGAATATGGCATAACTCACTCGTACAGCAGCACATCGTTCATCACGACTGCCAGTTGCGTCGCGTATGCAAACGTCAACACCTCGTAGCTTGGCTGTGGGTTGTATGGCGGGAAGTTGTCCATCTGGCTGCCGCAAGGCTCCCACGGCTGGTGGTCGATTTCGGGGTCGCCTGTGATGTCAGCTCACAGACGAGTAGGAAGCAGCTCACCGGTCATTGGTGGTGGGGAGTTCTTCGTAACCTGCAGCATCGGCGCGCGGCCGAAATACAGCGACACCATCTTGTCCCAGAGGTATGCAGACCAGAAGATGTGCTGTCGCGACCGCAACTCGTCGGGGGAGAACCTGAACTGACAGGTGCCGTTGAGCTGCCGTCCGTCTTGGTGGATTCCGAGGTCTTGGACCATGCTGCACGGTTAGTGTTGGGTTAAGGGAAGAACAAGAAACCCACCGAACTGCTATTCCGCTGCGAGGTGGTCAGCATCGAGCGAGATGGCTCCATACGTACAGATACACCCATGACTGTCCCACACGGCCAAGGAACACCTCCTTAGCACTCAGTAGGAGGAGGCCGAGACACGCTGACAGTGAACTGCCTCGCTCAATCTCGCGGTACACGAGCAAACGCGCCTGTGGGAGGAAAGGATCGGGATGAGTGTCGCCGTCTTGTGGGAACAGGAGCTCCTGGTCGCGGTATCGCATGACGTGTGTGGCGAGCGAGTAGAGGAGGAAGGGCGAGAACATGGACGTAGGGGTGCGCGGTCGTGTCATGTCGCCTGGGTTGCGTTAGAGGTTTCTTCGGCATCGAACTCACGTAGGAATGCCTTGTGGTGCACGAAACCAAACAGAGGCTGCACCCAGGTGAAGTGCAGCTTGAGGAGGTACTGCCACACGTCGTTGCTGACAGACGGCACGCTTGCCGTTGTCGACATGTTGTCGATCCAATCGAGCACAAGGTGCTGCTCAATGTCGAGCTGCTCGGCCTCCACCTCCTCCGCGTCGTCTTTGCGCTTGCCCCCGAACGGCGTGGGCGCGAGGTAGAACAGTGACGAGGGTCCATGCAGGGATAGCTGAGGTCAGCGATGAGCGCGCTCAGCACGCACCAAGCCCGAGCCATCGACTGATATTTTGGCCTGCTCCTTGAACTTCTCAGTGAGCGAGTCGACCCCATCACCCTCGGGAGAGACCGACTGCGCCTGGCTCGAGGGCTCGGACTTGACGCCTGACGACGGGGTGTCGGTATGTGGGGATTTGGTGGCAGGCGACGACGTCCCAAGCGCCGAGGGGATAGCCGAGCCAAGCGCCGCACGGTCCAACGCGCCGAGGATGTGATCTCTCTGTGCTGGCGAGGCATCCTTGAGCCGGAGGAGGGTATGCCGCAGACTCGAGTTGTACGCTTCGAGATCTTGCACATACTTTGGTGTGGGGGTGCTGCGTGTGAGCGACCGCGGCTCCGACCCGGCACTCACGACTTGTAGACGCATTCCGTGTTGAGCGCCGCGCAGAGCTGCTATCAGCACGTCGGATTCACTCTCAACTCACTCTACACCGCGGTTTGGTTCCATCGCAACGTCGCTGGAGGTCATGTCAGCACGACTTGTTGGGGAGAAAGGCGAACGCCGGCAAACCCAGCCCGGCGCAGCATCTCACCTTCTTGACGCGGCAGCTCTCGCATGCAAAGTTGAGCTTGCGGGGCACGCGAGATAGCATCTGTGTGCGCTGCGGCCCTGCGCCTGATGTCGATGACTCTGCGTCTGCTGATGGCTGTGGTGGTGCCATTTGTGATGGTGGCTTGGGGGAGTGCGATGGCGAAGTGGAGGTTGGAGAAGTGGGGTGGGTGGGTGGGATTCCGAGTTGTAATGAGTCGGGATTCCCAGAAGCCTAAGTAATAATATGGGCTCCTCGCCTCAGGCGGCAGGCGGATTACAACCAGATAGCCGAGTCACGACTTGGTGGCAACAAGTCACGTGAGCAGTGTCCGACATCTGCCGTCGGTAGTGACGATGCGCCGCTGTGCCGCCGTGAGCAACTCAAGCAACGTCGAGTCGCCCAACTCCGATGCTGCATAGGATAAGGCGGTCCGCGGTCAAGAAGAACAAGAGAGGCGAGAACCGTGTGCAGATGCAAGGATATGACCATCGACGAGGCACACAGCCCAGGGTGACGTGTGTAGGCCCCACAAAGATCTGCACCGACGCCCCGATCCCCTCCACCTTCCTCGCCTTCCTCGTCTTCCTCCAGCAAGAAGATCAGCCCCGCACCGCGCCGATCTCTTCTCCTGCTCTAACAGCCCTAAAAACGAGCAGTTACCCGGCCACTGCTGGGAGTCGAACCCAGGATCTCTGGCATTAGGCGCCTCGGCGACCCAAAGCCAGCGCGTTGACCATCTGCGCTACAGTAGCTCGGTGTCCTCGGCGGCGGCGGGTTCGGGGTGGCCCGCGCGCCCCGGGGCTCCCTGTCTGCGAGGAAGGACGAACTGCGTGGGTGAGTGTGCGAGTGTGTTTCTGACAGAGGGGCGTCTCCACAGTGGGGATGAAGGGTCAGAGGTTGCGCTCCAGACGGCATGAGCGAGACTGCCACTCCGATCCAGCGCACTGACAAGTACCGAGCGACTGATTCGACCAGGAGACCGAGTCTGCTGCATTGGCGCCGAATGGCCCGACATTGAGTGACCTGGCACCACGGGTCCCCTTGTCTCAACTGTCTCAGTCCGGTTAGAGCGTGCATTGGGGGACCGGGGAGGCCGGGGGTGGTGAGTCGCGCGAGTCACTGCCTGCGAGGCAGTCGTCACGCGTCATGGGCATCGTGTGGAATGTGACGGGCACCTCTTGAACGTCTAGTTCAGCGCAGCTTTGAACTTCGCGTGGCCCATCTGCGCCCAACGTCCATCTCTGCCCAGCGAAATACAAAGTCACGGGCGCCGAGATGATATTGCCAGCTCATCACTCGCGGCCAAGCACGCCGCCACATCAAAACACTGGTGCGTTCTGTACCCGCGTGCCCCCTGAAACACCACACGTCCATGCCAAGCAGCCTCCCGCGCTCGCCATGTCGCAATGCGAAACACACCCGCCGACGCGCCTCCCTGCACAGTCGCGCATCCCACAGCCGACATGAGCGAGCTAGGTTTCGGCGGACGTGAATCCGTCGACGCGTACGGCCTTCGGTGGTGGTGGACAGGTACGCCCGTGCTCAGGCATTGTGGCCGTTTCCTGACGGACACGAGGTGTCCCGCGCGGTTTGCGTGGCCCTCGGACCTGGGCTCGCTGCTGCTGCACCCTGGGGCTCCGACAAGAGCCTGTGCTCTCATTGCCCGCCCACACCGGCGCAAAGCTGTTCACCTCGTCGAGGGAACCGATCCCTACCTTGGCAAGCTCCAGACTCGGGTCGAACTCGAGCGCGATGTTTGGACTGGTACCATGCCGTGAGGTTACGTTTGAAAAGGTTTGGTACTGCCCGCGTGGTGTGGTGCAGCGCGTATGCCAGATGCTGGGCACGCGATTCGATGTATCCGTCCATCGGGACATTGAAGCAGCGGGAACTGGGGTCGAGTGGGAGGGGGTTCATGCTGTGAGCGGCATCATACCCAGCAGTGGTCTTCTGCGTGCCGTAATGCAAAACGCGCATGCTCCTTCAGGTAGCCTTATAGCGTGTCCCATAATTTTCAACGGACGCGCTAATCCCAGTGCAATGTGCTGTGCAGTGCTAATTGCAAGCGATGTCAGTTGTTGAATGGTTGTCGCTGGGTGGCTCGTTGTTATTGTTTGTGCAATGCAGCACCATGCATACGAGTCGTTCGGTTAAGCAGTAGGTGGTGGCTTGCAGTGGTCGTTGCCCGACGTTGCCGGTGGCATGCAGGCCAAGCGGTGGATGGATGGCGATGCACAGTCACTCTGCGACCCAGGACAGCCATACCCTTGGACCCAGGCTGCTTTATTTACCTCTAGGCACAGCATTTGCTCCCGTCGTATTTCCCTTTTCAAGTAAACAACGGCGCGCGTCGATGCCGGCCAGGCTGCCCGACTTGCCTTCCTCCCTCCCCCCTCCCCCCCTCGCCTCGCCTCCCCTTGGCCTCCCGGCGTTTCGACCACCCACACTGCCTTGCTCGTTGCAATCTCAGTCCACGTCCTCGTCCTCCTCTTCATCGTCGTCGACCTCTCGCCCTTACTCCTTTTTCCATTGCACCCTGTCAAACGTCGATCTCCACGCATCCATCTCAAAGCATCACTCCCGCTTGTTCCCAGCACTGGTGCACATTGAACAACCATCAACCCCTTCGACCCACTCCAGTCTCGTCTGCCTTCCCCGCGCGTGGCTCAGGGCCAAATATCCCAGAGACACTTTGACCAAACGCCAACGCCAACGCCGCCGCCGCCGCCTTCCCTTCGCCTCCGCTCGCGCGCGCGCGCCGCCCCCCCTTGCTCCCCTTCAAAACAACTGAGCAGCAGCAATAGGCCTCGGCCACGACCAACCTTTTTGCCCTTCCCGCACCGCGCAGCCGCTGCGGCCTCTCAACAACATCAGCCCCCCCACAAGCAACCATCGCATCTTCTACCCTTTTAAATCCATCATTGGTTGTCATTGATCAACAACGACGGCGGCCCACAAACAATAGCAAAAACGCTCCGTTTGCCTTCACTCCCTTCCTTCCCGTCACTGGATTACTGGCCGCCCGCCGCTGTTGTTGGTGCACAGCCACTTTGATACCACCCACAGCCTCCTCACGCGAGCGACCTCTTGCCTAGTTTGGTTTGGAACAAGGCAGCGTCACACCCACCCCCGCCCCCCCACGCGCCAGCCAGCAGCCCCGACGCCGCTACTTTTCTCCTTCCCCGACCCAAGACCCTCCTACCCGTTCGAGCCCTCTGCACGTCCTCCTCGCCTACGAGCCGTGGCTTTTGTGGATCGCGCGCTCAAGCCTGTCTGTCATTGTTACGCCGCCCCTCGCCTAGAGTAGAGCAGCAGCACCAGCAGCAGCAGCCTCGTGCAACGGCTCCTCTGACTTTTCCGGCCAGCGGCCCCCCCGTTTTGCATTCCTCGACCCACACACATCCCGCCTATCCCTTCCGCCATGGCAGGTACGTTCTCTGTCTCTTCTCGCTGTACGCACAGTGTAGAGCAGCGTCGAGCTGCATCGACGCCACCCAGCGTCCCGTGCCATTGCTTGACGCTCTCTACCTTGTCATACATATTCTCCCACACCCCCCGAAGCCATGCTAACCATACCCTTCCCTACTGCTCGTGCCGCCGCCGACCGCATCACGACCCCATCGTTCACTGGAACCACACAAACCTCGTCTCTACACAATCTGCCATCTTTACCCACAACGCCTATCCCCCATCTACGCATCGTGCCCATGGTTGACGGCCGTTTCCACGACCCCGGATCCTGTCTTAAAGCCATCTACACTGTGTATGTTGTGTTGTGTTTACACGGCCGCAAGCGAGACACCCACCTGACCAAATTAGTTTCACGTCTCCGCACCATGCGCCGATGCCAAACCACCTCCCGACGTTGATCGTCACCCCGCATGGTGAGGAGGGATGCGCGAGGCGCGTCGACGCGTCCGTTGCTAACATCCTCGCGCAGGCCAACCCAGTCAGATCCTGTACACCTACCTGCACACGGAGGAGGTACGTTGGCGTGACACCTTGCCCACCTCGCCACCTGACTGACGCCCTCTAGAACAAGGTCAACTACCTCCTTACGCCGTCCCCGCAGGGTGACCTGTGCGTGGCCAAGCTCTTCCCGCCATCGCGTCAAGGTGCCACTTCGAGCTCGTCGCTGCCGACGATGCAGGCCAACAAGCACAATGTTGTGCGCTGTGAAGCCTCGCGCGACCTCAAGTGGACGATTGAGAACACTGGTGTCATGTCGCCGACATACAAGATTGTCAACCAGGACGACACTCCCCTTTACCAGATCTCAAAGCCCAACCCGCACGCAGACTGGTGGACCATGTTCTACTTCAAGTACGCCGGCCACCAGATTCCCCCTCGTCGTATCGAGTTTGGCAAGATTGCCAAGAACCCTCCCGAGAAGGGCGGTGGAACGCGCATCACCGTGACGGGCAGGAACGAAGACGAGAAGCAGGTGTGGCAGACACTCGGTGTGGGCAACGAGGACTGTGTTGAATGGGTCATCGTCTGCGCGTGCTTGAATCTTCTTGAGTGGGTAGACAACTGAGGTTTGGGACTACCAGCTGACACTCGCAGCGACCAGATCCTCCAGGCTGCTGAGCGTAAGCAGACTGGCGCTGGCCCTGCGTCGACGGCCCCATCGCGCAGCCCCGTTGCTGCGTCAGGCCCGATGCGCGGCCCCGCATCCACGGCCCCTCCTCCGAGAAGCCCTGCTGCTACGAGACCTGTCAGACCGCAGGTACGCCCTCCAAACGGATCCTACCCAGGACCCAGATCGGCTGGCGGACACATGGGACCAGGGATCGCCTCTACTGGTCCGGGGATTGCCTCAACTGGCCCAGGGATTGCGTCCACCGGCCGCGGCATCGCGTCGACTGGCCCAGGCATCGCGTCGACCGGTCCTCCTGGCGGATATCACCACGGCTCGCCTCCTCAGCAGCGTTTACCTCCAAATGGAATGCCGCCAAATGGTATGCCCCCGCAGGGCCGCGCGCCCATGCCACCACAGGGCTACGACCCGCGCATGCAAGGCAGCCCGCGCGGCAGCCCCGTGATGCAGCGGCCTCCCCCTCAGACTGCTGGCCGGCGGTTCTAACCCCGCCACTACGGACGTTATGAAGGCGCATGGTGTGAAGATGGAACAGAAGTTGCGTGGATGGAAATTGTCGAGTGAGCAGCAGCAGCTAGCTCCTTGGCCCCCGCGCAGGCTCCCTGGTGGACCACACAGCCTCGCCCCGACTCTTTTTTTGCATTTTGGACTGTCTACTGGGCTCTATAGCGATATACCCTACATATATACCGGCGATGCACGGTGTAGGTAGCCGAGGCCGAGTCCGAGCCGCGGGCGAGGGGCGATGGCGGGCTGCGGGCAAGGCCGTGCGGCTCTGCGCTGGAGGCGTGCCGAGCGTTGTGCACGCTCTACGCTCATGGGGTGTCCGAGGACCAACTTATTCGTCCCAAACCCACTAGGTGGCGTTCATGACTGCCCCCGCAAAGTCGTCTCCGACTCCCCACTCGTCCATGAGCTTCTTGACCTCGCTCATGTCCCCGCGGTGGTTGTACGTCCCGTGGTGGGTAATGAGGTGCGTAATGTCCGTCATGGTGGAGAACTTGCGCTCCGCGTCGGTGATGGGGCGGCGGAGGCGTTCTGTCACCTGGAGAGTTAGCGACAGTTGCCGGCTCGGCTTACCTTCTTCTGATAGCTCGGGATGTCGCCCCAGCTCTCGCTCTTGATAGCAGCCATGTATCTGTCCACCGCGCGGCCCCCGCCCTCGAGACACAGCAGCGCCGGCTTGCCAGAGAGGACGAACCCCTTGAGGCGGTACGTCGCGGTGTACGTCACGAGGTCTTTGCGCTTTTCTCTTGTCGAGAGCGACGGGAACCAGAACCACACGCGCTCGAGCGGGCCGTCGTCGGCGCCGTCATTGTCGTCGGCTTTGGCTTTCGGGCTCGCCGGCGCACTGGGCAGCTCGAGCGCGGCGGCCCGCAGCGCCTCGACAGCGAGCGTGATCGCGTCCGAGGGGATCTCGTCGCTGCTCGGCGCCGGCAGGGCAGCAGCGAGCACCTCGTAGCTTGCGCGCGTGAGGAAGTCTGGCTGCCGGAGGGATATTCTCGTCGCGCCGCCAGAAACGGGCAGCGAGATGACCAGCTCGACCCGCTGGCCTTGCTCGTCCTCGCCCTCGACCAAGGCGACGCACAGTGCCAGGTCCAGGCTGTCTACCCCGGCCAGGTCGGGCTCCTCGCCGGCACTGTACGCGTCCAGGGCGGCCCGGGCGGCGTCGGAGAGGAGCAGCTCCCCCGGGAGGGGATACATGGCCTCGAGAAACGCGAGGGCCTGGAGCGCGTCGTCGGCCATTGCGGCGGCGGCGGCGGGGAGGTCGAGTGGTGGAGTGTGGAGAGCAGAGCGCGCGCACATCTCGAGTCAGGCGACAAGGACTCGCTCGGTTGGCGCCGACGACTGACTTTCGGCGGCTAGCTGGCGCGGGTGGAGCCCCGCGCCACGCTGTTAACAACATTGGTCGGCCGTGTTTCGCGCTTCAGTCTCCCCTGCACAACCCACCCCACACCGATGCGCGTCTTCTGGCCGACCGACGTGCGAGAAGAAGAGGGCACAGTGCTAGGCTGGGAGCTGGGCGACACGCTCGTCGTCGCGGCGGTGGTGGTGCGTTCCCCTTAGCGGACGCAGCTGACTGACGGCAGGACCTGGCCAGTGTCGCGAGCACTGCGGGGCTCGATCGGCTAGGCGTAGTCACCGCCGACGCGGAGAAGCAAGCCTACGGCCTGGTCATCCGCGTCAATGGCGACGGCCGGCCGGTTGCATACTCCCAGCGCGCGACGACGGTGCTGTACACCCCGCCTGCTGTATCGCGGCACCAAGTGCTCTCTATCGCGCCGGCGGCCCAGGTGCCCTACGCGCCAGAGTCGTCGACTTCCCTCCCGGCCATCCTCGAGCTCGTGCGTGCAGTGTCATTGCCTGACTGACTCTAGATCAACCGCGTAGAAGGCGCCCGCGCCGCCCTCGGGCTCGCACAGCCAAGCACCTACGCCCGCCTCGACCTCGGCGCGCTCGCCGCCGTGCCCCTCGCGTTCGCGCTCGCGTCCACGCGACACATCCCGCGCACGGCGGCCGAGTGGATCCCCCTCGCGAGCCGCGTCGCGCTGGTAGCTGCTGCACGCGTCGTCGCGCCGCGCGCATGGCTCCCGCGCGCGGTGCCCGCGTTGCTCACGTCCGGCTTGTCCGGCTCGGTGCGCGTGCTGGGCGTGCGGCTGTCCCTCGACCGCACGGCGTTCTGTGAGCTGCAATGACGCAGGATGACAGCTGACCCCAGTCGGAGGTATCCAACGCCGCGCGGCCACGCTCATCACGGAGCCTGAGAAGGAGGGCGCGAGCACAGCGGAACGCGCAGCGGCGCACCTCGCAGCTGAGGACTCGGCGCTCGCGATCCTGGTGAGTGGCCCCAGACCCGACCCCGCTAACGCCAGTACGACCACCTGTTCGGCGCACTCGCCACCCTCGGGACACTGCACTACCTCTCCTCGCACGCCATCAGCTGGTCCCCCTCCCCCGCGCTGCTGGCCGACCCCGTTGTCGCGGCGCTCGAGTGGCTCAACGACTGGCCGTTCGGGCTGAAGCTCAACACGCCGCTCAGCCAGGGCTTCTGCTCGGCGTTCACGGCACTGCTGCTCGCATGGAGGGGTAGGTGTGGCAACTGGCCGAGCTGACCGACTGCAGACCGCGCCGTACCCGCGCTCGCCTCCGCCCCGCGCGTCCTCCTCATCGCGCTCCTCGCGACCGCGCCTCTCCTCGGCCTGTCCTCCGCCCTCGCGCTCATCTCCGACGCCATCACACTCGTCACACTCCACCTCCGGCTGTGCTACCTCGTCACGGCCGCCCTCTGCCGCTGGCAGCTGAGCGCGCTCCGCGGCCTGTGGGACCTGTTCCGCGGCAAGCGGTGGAACGTCCTCCGCCACCGCACCGACTCGTACACGTACGAAACGGACACGTTGTTTCTCGGCACGCTGTTCTTCATGCTCTCGGCTTTCCTGGCGCCGACGGTTCTGGCCTACGGGGGGTTGTTTGCAGCGGTGGGTAATGAGCAAGGTCACTCGCGCTGACGCCTCCACAGATCAACTACGTCATTGGCATTGTGCAGCGTGGGCTTGCCGCGACAATAGACCGCCTCGACACCCTTCCCTACCGCATCGCACACCCGAGGGGTGTGGCTGGTGAGTTGTGCTCCCGAGCCTCGCTCACGACAGGCGGCGTGGTGTTCGACCTCGTGCCATTGGCAGACGGCTACATCCTCGAGCTCAAGGTGGGTGGGTGGTGTCCACAGTAGCGCTGACAGGCAGAGCACGCCGGCGAGCTAGGCGACACAGGGAACAACTGTAGGATTATATGTTACGAGGGTACAACGTGTGGGCCCGGTGGGGTGGGGTGGGGCGTAGTGGCGCCGCGGGGACGCAGAAGCGTCGGCGCGAGGGCGCAGCGTTGGCGTTGCGGGGTGCGAGGGCATGTGATGCCCGGAGTGTGAGACACTGAGTGCTTCCTTTTGCGATGCCTGTTGTCAGGCCAGGTCGCACGGCCAGCCCCTCATGCCGCTGCGAGGACAGCGACAGCGAGCCATAGCACCGCCGCGACGATACCCGCTCTGGCGCGCGGTGACGCCGAGCTGTCGGCCGACGGCGTGCAGTAGAAGGTCGAATTGTCGGACACGACCTGCTGGAAGCACGCGGTCCAGGGGTCGGCCTGCGCGTTGATGCAGTATCCGTTGTCGTTGTCGATCTTGCCGCCCGCGAACGGGCAGCAGAAGACTGTGAGGTTGGCCTCGGCGGCGTAGCAGTATGGTCTGTCGGTCGCGTTGCCGCTGAATGTCGGCGCTGGCGGGTTGTTGGGGTCGATAGCGCTCGTGCTCGTGCTTAGGCTCGCGCTCGTTGACATTGTGGGATGGCTGGAGGAGACAAAGGAGTGCGGGGCGACGAGAGACAAAGGACTGCGGATGGATAGGTAGTTGCTATGTGCTTGTGCTTCTTCTTGTCCTTGTGTACATGCGCCTCGTCGTCGTTGTACCCACTATCACCGCCAGCTGCACATCAGCACATCGCACGTCGCACCGCTTCCCCTTCTCGACGTGCACCTCGTTCAGTGTCTGGGTGCTATTTTGAAAAATGGCACCATGCGCCACCGCCGTATGCGGACACTCTGGACAGGGCGCGAGGGTACGGCGGCGGTGAGGAGCGCAGCGGCGGCGGCGCGAGTGCGGCGAGTGCGCAGCCCACGCCCCGCTCGCTCGCTGCAATATGCGACTCGCGGAGAGCAAAATCCTCGTTGCCCACTCGCTCGCAGTGTTGCGGCAAAACCGCTATCAGATTAAGCCTATTCACGGCAGCACGCGTTTGCACGGCGAATCCGTTCCGACACAGGCGTCGGCATGCCGAACCGCTCCGCCGCGTTGCCGCCAATTCAACAAGTACATGCACAAACACGGCCAACGAGCGTGGAGAGAGAGAGGGAGAGAACGCGAGAGAGAGAGAGCACAGAGCCCAAGATAGATCTGGAGGAGGCGAAAACCGGGGGGTCGGGGTCGAGGGGGTCGAGGGCGGCAGCAGGGTGCTGCTTGCTGTGTGCCCTGTGGCTTGCGACTTGACTTGGTTGCGAAAATGCTTCTTTATGCGCGTTCAGGCAAAAGTCGCAACGGCGATAGCAGCGAGGGCGACGGCGGGAATCGACACGGAGAGGGCGCCGGCGCTGGACGCAAAGCTCCAAGTGACCTTGCCGTCCGCTTCGCAGTGGGCAGTGTGCGCGACGGCCGTGGTGCGCGAGTTGCCAAAGTGCGAGACGATACACGGGCCAAAGGTTGTCTGCGCGTTGTAGCAGTATTTCGTGGTGTTGTCGTAGGTTCCGCCGACGGTCTGGCAGCACCCCTGGGAAATGGACGCGTCCGAGTCGGTGCAGAAGGGCGTGCTGGTTGTACTGTTGGCGAGGGTGGCCGGGGCGAAAGCGGCGAGGAGTAAAAGGACGGAGAGACGAGCCACCATTGTAACGAGGGTGATGGGGGCCGTCCACGTAAGCGCGTTCCTTGCCCGTCTTATAACTGCCTGTGTGCAAGCATGTGTGTGGCGGCGGCGCCGAGCAAAGCGAGCGCTTGCTCGCCCGACCATGCAGTGCCCGACCGAGGGATACGAGGGCTGGCTGCGACTGAATAGGCAGCAGCAGGCGGGCCTGCTGAACGCAGGAGGCAGTCGAGAGCAGCGGCCCACTCACGCGCTCGGGCCGTGGCTCGGCGCCCGCCTCGTTCCATGTTCGGATCTGTTCGTTCTGCCAAGAATGGGTGAGCGGGTGGGCGGGTCAGTGGCGGCTGTGGTGGGTCGGCGCCAAGCTCATTAACGTGTGCGCCGGCGTCGGGTGGCCGTGGTGCATGGTTGCGTGGCGCGTGTGGCGGCTGGCCGGCGCTGGAGAAACTCACTCGGGTCAGCGAGGCGGAGGTCGCCACTCGACGCACGACGTATGTCGACGGCGCGCCTTGCCACGGACTTATTATACCCTTTATCTCACCTCACTGCCCCCATCGCCGATGAACCCGAAGGCCGCCCCAGAAGACCTGCAAAGAAGTCCAAGACCCCACCCCCCAACACCCCCGATCACGGCGCCACGAGCACCACCGCGGTGCTTCGTGGCGGCGCGTGGCGTCCTTGGCCGTATCAGTGCGCATTTTCAGCGTGCCAAGCCTGCCTACTCCTACGCCGGCGTCCATGCGTCGGTCGTCCCGAGCGAGCGATATAGAACACCGAGTGGGTCAGTGGCGACGCTGGCCAAGAACACACAAGGGAGGGCCCGGGTGAGATCTTCACGACGTACAAGCTGCGTACTTACACGGGTCAGCGGCGAGTGTCCCGTGACCACGACCTCGGCGAGCTGCGCGACGGGCGCGTGCCCCCTCGCACGAGCCAGCCAGCGCACGCGTTGTGGATCGTGAGAGGAGAGGACGGCTCATCGCGTCTGCGATTCGTAGAGCTGGTCGCACGCGCGCTGTCTCAAGGCACGGCGCCATGCGGATCCCACAGCGCGTTGTAAGCTTGCGCGCTGAAGGTCCGCTGCCGAAAGTGGCAGCTCACACACCAGCAGAGTGGGGACCCGAACCTGCGACTTGATACAGAAGCACTTTCTCGCAGAGCGAGCCAGCGTGTGGCGATCAACCGGCCGCGTTCACCGGCTGCTCCCACATCCGCTCCCTCCCCCCCCCTCCCCCACCCCTCCACCCGCCACAACTATGCATAAGTCGAGTTCGCGGCCACACGCGCCCACGGGGCCCGGCATCTCTCTGCTCACTCATTTAACCTGCACGCTGGGATGGACTGCGCGCCTGTTGCTGTTTCTCCTGCTGTCTCCTCGTCCCCCCCTCCGACTATCGCGCCGTCTACTGCTGCCGTCTTCCTGTCCTCTTCTTCGACCAGCGCGCCGCCTTCCATTGCCTCTGCCATCGTGTCCTCGCTCCTCGCTCCATCAGTTTCCAACCCTGCCAACGCTACCACCATGGCCTCTGCGCCTGCCTCGCCCTCGGCCCTCACGCTCGCTAGCCCCCCTGTGTCGCCCCTCCCCACCGACACGACGCCCGTCATCCTCTCGAAATGGTCCTGCTCGTCCACCAACGCCGCCATCACGTCCAAGTGCTGTGATATGCAGCACGGCGTCTTCGACCCTGTCGGGCAGGCGTGCCACAATGTCACCAGCAAGGACTTCCAAACTTGCACCTATGTCATCGGAACACAGGGCGGCGGGTATGATATCCCAAAGTCGACGTGCACATCTGCTGCACCGCGCCAGACCGACCTCTCCACCGCTGTTGTGCTCCTCGCGCTGGTCGCGTGGGCTGGCTTGTCGGTCCTCGCTGCTGTCTAGGTGAGTACAGCGGGAACTTGCCGACTGGACGGAAAGCCTCCACTGTGTTGGGAAGAGCGAACGTGAGAACAGCCAGAAATACATCTGACGCGGAGAAGACACGCGCGACGCTCAAGCCAGCCCAGATCCTCGTCCGTGCCACTTCCGGTGCGAATCGCCGAACAACACCTCCACAATGTTATCTGAACCACCCCACCCCGTCTATACAAGAGACGCACATGTACAGTAGGCCGCTGTACCCAGTCAGTTGTAGTGAGCACACAGTCGTTACTGGACGTTATAAAGTATGAAGTTTGGCAAGTGAGCATGCGGGGGTCCGGGAGCTCGGACTCGCGGTCAATTCCAGCTGCTGCGGGTACCTCTGGCCGTGCACAGGAACAAGACCAAGCGTTCGGTCCCGGTTTATTGCGTTCGGTCACAGAGTATGGCCGGTGGGCATGGTGTGTTGGGTTTGGTTGTTGGTGGCAGGTGATCCCGGTTTGCTGAGGAAGTGGCGGTTCAACTCTTGCTTCGTCATATGGCGATTCAGCTCTTACACAAACAAAACCCACAGTCCCTGGTGGCTGTGAGCCCTCCACTGCACTCGCCCCAAGCACACGGTCGACAGAGCATGAGATGCCGATACAACGCCTCCTCATATGCGACGCAACCCTGCGGTCAACAGCTTCTCGACAGCAACGGTGCGATGCCCGAGTGGTTAAGGGGAATGATTAGAATCTTGTTCTAGCTATCATTTGGCGTCAGCCGCCTGGGTTCAAATCCCAGTCGCACCTGCTTAGGAAGTGAAGCGCGAGCTTCGGCTTCGTTTTGCTGCCTATTGGTCCTGTGCAGACGGCCAATGGGGGCAAGTGCAAGATCGAAATACAAAGTGCCACGTGGGGCCCTATTAGGGAAATACTTATGGCTGTTCGATTTCGGTGATTATCCGCACTTTTTTGGTGCTGCATTGACCGCTCCTGCCCTTGCTGCCGGCGTCAAACCGGCCCGGACGGATGTCTCCATCGTCAATCTCGCCCGCGTAGCGCCCAGCCAAGCGACTTTACTCCTCAACGTCTCCACATCGGCTTACTCAGCAAGCACGCAAGGTCCGATGAGAACATTATCTCGGATGCTCGGTGTCGAGTCGTGACGTGACCCATGGTGGTGGGGGGTACAAAGCATGCATGCGGAATGAGAGGGAGGGCTAACCGTCCACTTACACTGCGCTCACGATGCCCACCACTGCAGTGCCAGACGTCCACAGCTCACCACACGCACCGCGGCCCGCCATACCGAAGGACACGCGAGCCGGCACACCTTCCGGGGCCCCTAGTGAATCAACCAGCACCGATATCGAGCTCGCGGGGCGCGGGTCGACAGAGGAAGACAAGCCGACTTCGGGGGACGACACGCGGGCACCGACGCCCGCGCTGCCCGTCGACGAGCCGCCGAACGGCGGCGCCGAGGCGTGGCGCGTCGTCGCGTGCGCGACCATGATCGCGTTCTGGTTCGTCGGCACAGGCTACTCATGGGGCGTGATCCAGCGCGCGTTAGTCGACAAGGGCTTCGCGTCCGCGTCGACGCTCGCCTTCGTGGGCTCCATCTCGATCGGCATGATGGCCTTCCTCGCCATCGCGAACGCGCGCCTCGTGACGGCCATCGGGCCGCGGTACATGGCCGTCGCGGGTGTGCTGTTCATGTCGGTTGCCGAGGTGCTCGCTGGCACGGCTGTGCAGCACAACTCGCTCCCTGGCCTGTTTCTCACCGCTGGCGTCATGCTGGGTATCGGCTGCAGCTTCTCCTTCATGGTCATCAGTGTCACGCCAGCACAGTACTTCACCACGCGGCGAGGTACTGCCGTCGGCACTGTCTTCGCGGGCGGCGGTATCGGCGGCGCGGTCCTCTCGCTCGCCCTTGAGAAGAGCATTCGGAACCTCGGTATCGAGTGGACGTTCCGCGTCGTCGGCATCGCGTTGGCCGTGTGCTGTCTCCCCGCGGCGTGGGGCCTCAAGGAGCGCACCACTGTTGTCCGCAAGGTCCTCATCGACTGGTGAGCAGGGGGAGTTTCGCGACACTGACGCCAGGTCGCTGTTCAAGTCGTGGGACTTTGTGCTCCTCTTCCTGGCGGGTGCGCTGGGCACGTTTCCGCTCTTCGTCCCGCCATTCTTCTTGCCGTTGTATGCCCAATCCCTCGGCCTGTCGACCTCGACCGGCGCCGTCACCGTCGCAGTGTTCAACTTCTCTTCGGCGGTCGGTCGCTTCCTCACAGGGTTCGTTAGCGACCGGCTCCTCGGACCGATCAACACGCTCTTTGCAGTGCTCTTCATCACCGGCTTCTCGCTGCTCGCCCTGTGGCCGTCGTCCGTCTCCCTTGCCCCGCTCATGGTCTTCGTCATAATCAACGGTACCGCCAGCGGCGGCTTCTTCGCCATCATGCCGACGGTCGTCGGGAGCGTCCTCGGCATGCAGCGCCTCGCGGTTGCATTCGGTATGATCGTCACCGGATGGGCAGGCGGATATACCATGGGCTCCCCAATCGCAGGCTACCTCCTCGGGGCGTACGGCGGCGCCGGCCGCGGCATCGCTGCCTACCGCCCCGCAGTGTTCTTCGCCGGCGCAATGGCCATGGGCGGTGCGCTCATGGTCGGCATCCTCCGCTGGCGAAAGAGCCCACAATGGAAGATCAAAATGTAGAAAGCGTCGCAGGTGTTAGGGTAGCCGCGGTAGTGAGAACACATCCCGAAGGCACAGCCAAGAAATGAGGCACGGCCGGGAACACTGTCTCCATCGGATGCTTGTAGTTCCTTTCTGTATGCATGCTGCACGTGTGTAATGGCCTCCAAGGTGTCGTGTGAGTGCACGTATGCTACCTATTCCACCGCTGCTCGACCCGTTACAGCGGCCCCAGCGACTCCGAGGACACGAACAACAGTTCGGTTGACTCCATGGCGCAGGTGGTTAACGCGAGGGTCTCATATTAATCTATGAGCGTCGAGAGACGTGTAATCCCTAGACCCGAGTTCGAGTCTCGGTGGGGTCAGAGCGCAGCGCACGCTGATCTTTTTAGGGTGTGAGGGTGTGCAGAGGATGAGGAAGGGCACAGCGAAGATGGTTGGCGAGTGTGGTTGGAGGAATGGCGCCTCGGTGCGAGACCACGTGGCGGCCACTGAGGGCACCTCGCAACGGTGTCCATGCCGATGGTGGCCGATATCCGACGCGTCGTCGGCAACCGCCTCGTCACATGCTGCCCAGTTGCCCAGCTACCCTGCTATCTCTAATGTCAGATCCTGACGGCGCCCCCCGACACAGGAGTGCACGCTGCTGACAAGCGTACCGAGTCTAGCGAGCGCGCCGAAGTTGCGGGCAAGTCTGCCGGCGATGATGGCGTTCGGCACGGCGCACGCTCGAGGTTGTATAACAGCATGCGTCTGATGCCGGGACGAGCATGCATGCACCAAGCACACACCATGCCTGCCATATTCGCTGAGCTCGGCATAACCTGGACGACGGTCGCGCTGGTCGGCGCGACCGCCGCGTCGTCGTACGCGACCTTCGCCAACGTCGGCCTGGCGCAGTTCGGCATCGTGCCCTTCCTAACCGGCAAGGTCGGCGCGCTACGACTCAGCCCCGCAGACAAGGTCGGCGCATGGAAGGCGTACTTCCACGCCGGGGCGGTGCGTGTGTGCTCTGGCTGGCTGGCATCATCGCTGACCCAACCGCCTGCAGGCTTGGACGCTCGGCGCGCAGGCGCTCGCGGCCGCGCTTGACGCGTACGCTGTCGTCTCAGCTTCCGGCCTCGTGCGGACGCTTGCCGCGCACGCGGGGGTGCTCAGCCTTGCGACCGTGCCCCTCACCCTGGCGTTCATCCACCCCGTCAATGTCGAGCTCCTCGCCCTCGCGGACGAAGGGGACAAGCTGAGCGCGGAGCAGGGCCAGCAGGTTGAAACCTTGCTCGGCAAGTGGCAGCGCCGGAATGCATGGCGCCACGGCGCCGTGTCGCTCCTTGGCTGGGCGTTTGGCATTGCGGCGCTCGTCCTGGATGCGCGGGCGTAGGCGTTGCCGCGCTGTCCGTCTCCAAAAGTTTCAGCAGATGCACCCTGTTGTCCACCACCGCATCTGGTGGTATCGCCTATGCACTACGTGCCTTGAGAATTGGTACCACGCAAGCTGGATGCGTGGATGCTTGCGGCAGGTGAAGACGTCGTTGTGTCAAGGTTCATGACGTCGTCAACCCACACGACACCCCGGGAACGTGGCATCACCACCGGGAACATGGCGGCCCGCGCAAGCGGCACAGGGCGGAGAGGCACAACATCCGAGTCTGGAGGGATCTTTGCGAGGCGAAACAAAGCCAGGTGGGCGCGGACGTCGATGCACAGTGCGTCGAGACGACCGGCAGAGGAACCAAACAGGACTGCAAACCCTGCCCCCTGTCCCTTCGTTTGGGAGGTTTCAATGATCAAGGTCAGTCGCCTCCTCGTGTCCGTCGGTGGTGTTGCGGCCTCACCACGATGCTCTCGACCGATTGACTGTTCTGTCGTGCCGTGCGGCTCCGGACCGAGGCGTTTCAGGAGCCTGAACGGCGGTAACAAACATCCAGCCATCTCCCCAGTTCTCTCGTGCATCGTTTCCCCGGACGACAAGTGCCAGGCACGCCCGATAACGTACACATGTTTGCTTTGGCCCGGCCCCTGTAATGTTAGCAGGCAGGCAGCAGCCACGAGTTCACCACAGTGGGTGGTGTGCATACTGCGGCCGGCCGAGCGGCCAGGCCCACCGTCCACGAGGGAGGCGAGGGAGGGTGCCAACGATCGTGTCGTGATCTGATCTCCTCTCCTCGTCCGACCAGGTCCGACCAGGCCAAATCAGACTACCTGCCGGCAGCGGCAGGGCTCGCCTCGCCGACGAGTGAGTTTGTTTTGTGTCCCAACGTCGTCGAGGAACGGGGGCCGCTCACTTTAGTGCCCATTGTCGAGGCGGGGCGACACACGTCACGACAGAGCCCGGGTGCAAGTGCTTGCAAGGCATGCGAAGAGGGAGCGACAGCAGGGATGGGCTGTCTCAGAACAGCGGCGAGGCCACTGCGACGAGCTGGGTGTGTATTAAAAGAGGCGGCGCATACAGGCATGCAGCCCCCATTCTCACCCATCGCTCCCTTTGCCTTATCGCACCACTGCCAGGCGAGCCATCACCATGGTACGTCACGTTGGGTGCGCTCGCCACTCGGACGCAGCTGCTGACCTACCTAGAACGCAACATCACTCGTCTTCACCAAGGCGCAGTCAGCTCCACTGCCACTGGGGTCTGGCACCTCACTGCCACTCCCCGGGTTTGCTCTCACCCTCCCCCTCGCCCTCCAGTGGTTGCAAGGCATCGTCCTCGGCGTCGCCGCATCGACCGTCGCTATCGGCTACAGCGAGGTCCTCTTCCAGGGCACGGCCTGGCTGTACAAGCATGGCCTCCTGCTTCGCTACTACCCTCTGCCCAAGGAGCGTGGCGCCATGACCGCGTGGATCAACTCCATGTCCTTCACCGTCCCCACCGCCGTCTATGCCCTTGTCTACCGTAACCCCGGTGGACCTGCCATCTCATTTGACTTCAGCCTCTGGAAGATGGCGCTCTACATGGCCCTGTACATGGTCATCCACGACACCTTCTTCTACTGGTGCCACCGCACATTCCATGTGGTGCGCCCGCTCTACGACTGGCTCCACGCCATGCACCACGAGTACTCGTACGCCATGCACGTGTACATTGTTGGCCACGCCGAGGTCATCGAGAACTTTATCCAGGTTGGCCTCCCCTTCCTCGCATGGACCTACATTGCCGGTCACAACTGGTGGTACTGGCTCCTGCCACTGTCGTTCGTCATCTTTTCGACCCTCATCGGCCACTCTGGCTACCGATCGCACTACTCGCTCATGGTCTTCCACCCGCTCGCCGCACCCGTCGCCATTGCAAGCGGGTCGCACATGCTCACTGTCGGTGACCACCAGATGCACCACTCGCACCGCCGCGTCAACTTTGGTCTCTTCTGGCGCAGCTGGGACAAGTACATGGGCTCGTACCGCAAGTGCGAGACACGGGCGTACAACTACGAGTTCTGGCAGGAGTGGGCGTTGGCGGCGGGGAAATCTACGCACCCCGATGTCGCCAAGGAGCAGCAGGAGCAGGCTAAAAAGTGGCTTGGGCAACACCAGGTCGAGTTCCACGAGGTTGAGTGGGGATTTTAAGCACAGTATGCCGGCAATAGGGTCGCCCACTAGGAGGACAATGACGAGATAGACAAACACATAGAGGTCAACATATGCACAGCCAGGTGCACGATCCAGGGATATCAGCGTCGGCAAGAGAGCAAGCGGCCTAGACAGTCCGGCGGGCGGAGCTACGCACTCGCTTCTTGCAGCAGGTCGAGGGTGTTTCGCACGACACAACAGCGGTATCTTGCCCGAACGAAACGAAACCCGCATCATTAGGCACGAGTTTAGTGTTTGACCAATGTTTTGCCCAGCGATGGTGCCCTCCTCTCGGGTGCCTCTCCCAAACTGCAAGCGAGAGGCGAGCACACGGGCAGTCGCAAAGTGTGATTCATGTGATACATCGTGTACCTCGTGGTAGCGCATGCCCATAGCGACGGCGATTGAGTTTGCGGGGGAAGGAAGAGGAGGGAGGAGGGGGCCTATTTGTTGTCCAGGCCGCCGTTGCGATAACGGAGCATTTTTTGGCACCACCACCCACTGATGGCACAGTCGTGGTCCAAAAGTTGCCATGTTACACAAGGCTAGGGAAGCGTGCGTCGCCTGCACCACAACGGATGTGGTGGCTGTTGCCCAGGAGGCCTGCAGGGGGCTACTGCGGTGCTGTCATCGTCCCCGAGGACGTCTCAGTCGGGCCGCACATCACGTACAATAGGGCTGCAGCGTACGAGAGGTGCGGTGTGTCGATACTCTCGGGCGGTCTAGATGCGCTCTAGCCCGTCGTGCACCACGTACATATCAGGCCATGTGTGCCCAGTTGGAAAGGCTAGCAGCGTGCTATGGATGGCTCCAGCGCACCCCCGCATCGCTATCATACCCGCGCTACTCACCCAGCACATCTGTGACATGGATTAATCAGGGCGACCGGCCAAGCCACAACTTTTAAGTCCAGGCAAAACGGTATGGAGTCGTTCTTCCCGCCAACCGCCTAGGCACGGTTCCACTACGACTGGTCTGCCTTGTGTGCCATCCGTTTTGGAAACGTCCCTTGCATCACTTGCTCCCAGCTCTGAGGGTTGCTGCAGCTGTGCATATGGCCGGCCATGTGCCCGGGTGCCACGCAAGACGGATGGTTCCATTGTCTTCTCATGCCCTCGAACCCCTGGTACCCCCGACGCCATGTTCGACACATACCGCGACCTCCTCACACAGCTGGTTGAGGCGGGTACTGTCCATATCTCACTGCAATCCGCGGCCCCAGTCCTCGCTGAGGAATGGTATCTGGTGCTGGCGATGTCAGTGCACTAGGATGTGTGATACATACGTAAAGAGCCCTCCCAAATTGTACTTCTGCTGCCGGGGAGGGAGACATTAAACCTATCCTTAGCCTCGTTTCTGAGACGCAGCGAGAGCGGCAACCATCTGGCAGCCGCGACCCTTCACGCGCACAAACGTGGGGCTCTCATCACACACATCGCAACAGGTGCACAGTCCGCAGTTCCAGTGGGTGTCAGTCGTCAAGGTGACGACCCAAGGTTGCCTGCCGTCCAAGTACTGGCTGGACACCTGCACGATCGCTAAACAACGAGGCACATATGGCGGTGGAGCTTTCTGGGCCAGGGGCATCATCGCTGGGCAACGCCATGCAGGCGAACGGACAGAGGTGGATACGAGGACGAGCTCTGATCTGACACGCCGTGTGGATGCATGCCCAAGATGTCGGGCGTTTCGGACGTCGCAGTATGCTGACCATGTGGCTGGTCGGGCTGGTCGGGCTGGTCGGAGATGACATCATCCTTGAAGCCTGCATGGACTTGATAGTGTGGCCGATCAATCCTCCCTATCGCTGCCCCGCTCGAGCCAGTAGCTATCGGGTGGCCAGGTCTCGCCTGCAACTCACGTCAGCTGCGCCGGACTGAGTTATGTTCATCGTGATGCACTAACCGCAGACTGGACACGGAGGAGCCTCCTCGCGGGGCGTCATGAAGTGGAGTCTCAGCTCTTCTCTTGGGAAGGGCTTGTCGGGGTTTATGTCGATCCCCCTCTGGATCTTGGCCTTCTCGTCGTCATTCTCCATGACCAGGAAGACGTCTATTGGCGTGCGATTCGGGTTGAACCGAACTTCGTCCGCCCAGAAGATGCAGACTGACGGATCGGCGGCTGGGAATTGTGCGGGGCACGCGTCGAAGATCTTGAACGACTCCCAGCTGGGGGGTACCCACCACATTGCGTCTGCCGTGAAAGCCCCGTGGTGGGCGAGAAATCTTGTGCCGCGAAGCGGGAGCCAGCGGAAGTATTCGGGGATGTCCTCCCCACTCAAGCACACATCGGGACGGTTGAAGAGGACAATGTCGTCCGGGGGATCGTCTTTCGCAAGTTGTTTGACGGCAGTGTTGGTGTCTGAGATGATGCGTAGCTGTTGCACGTTCTCGAACAGCGTCGCTCCCTTTGCTCCTGCCTCATCGAACATAATACGGAGACAGTCGAGCGAGAGGGGGGCGAGGAACTCCAGGCGTTTGATAAACCCCAGAGCGCGTGCGCTTCGCTCACTCAGCTTCTGTTGGAAGCGGTGAGGACTCGCCTTATCTTCACTCGTTTCTCGCCCGGCAGCGAGCAGCGTGAAAAGCTTGTCGTTGTCGAGCTGGATATCGCGGTATAGGACCTGTGATGCCTTTTCCCAGAAGAAGGAAGAGACCGTGAGCAGAGTGACGAGGGCCTTCCGACCTTGAGCCGTTGTCGGATCAACACTGGCGATGATGTCGGTGAGGACCTCTGACGGCAGTGTTAGGCCGCCTGAATGGCTCTGAGTCTCAGCTGTGCTTGTCCGTGGACGTCGTTCGGGATCCATGCCGAAGATGCCAAGGCAACAGTTGAAGCCTATCGCCCGTGGGAAGGCAGTCGATGACGCAAAGTCGAAGCCAAGCGCGAGAGATGTGAGATGGAGGATGAGCCAGAGTGGGCGAGCCTCGGCGACACCTGACCACGGCTAGCTGGGTGTCACACAGCATGTAGCAGTGGTCGTACTGGCGCCTGGCGTGTTGATGTGAATGATAGATTGGTCAAGGGCAACAGGCCGTTGCGAGGTTTCGCGTTTACGAACGACGGAACATCGTGAATCCGCGTGACGTCACCAGTCTTACACCGCAACTGGCATTTGTCCGTCTGCCCTCCTCGTTCTAGACCAACTCTCACACATCCGCAGAACGCCTGCAGCAGGAGCCTCGCCTTCTAGTGCCCCCCAACGCATAGCAAATGGCCCTCGGCGTGTGTTGTCGCCGTACTCAGCGCATTGGCTTCTGAATCCACCGAAGGAAGTTCAGGTACGGAGCAGCTCTGCTTCCCAGCCGCGGTGTGACGCTTTCATGCTCTGAGTGTGGGCGGAGGTACGTTCAACGCATGAACTGGGTATTCCAAGTGCGATCTGGCGCCTAGTCAGCTCGAGCAAGGTCAGCGGTGCCTTACCGCAAACCAGACAGGCGGGAATATTGTCTTCTGGCTTGACGACGTGCAGAACGATGGGGACGTCTTCCGGTGCGGGCAGTCGCGTCCCAGCTGATGGTCGGAGATACATCTCCAAAGGCGGGACTGGGCCCTTGGACTCTAAGAGCTTGGCCCACTCGTAATACTGGTCGGTATTTTGATAACACGCGCCGCCAGGAAAGAGGAAGGGTTGAGGGTCGTATATTGTCGCCGATTCCCAACTCGCTGGGAGTTTACCTACTATGCTTCGAGTTGCGCTCGCGTGGTTTGTGAATGAGCGAGTGTGGTGGACGAGCCAGTCCGTGTCGCTTCGCCCGTCAACGCAGACGTGGGGGCGGTCGAACAAGGTAATGTCCTTCGACAGCGGTGGGAGCCCGGAAAAGACGCCCGACCCCACCAGGTGAAGGTACCTGACGCTTGGGAAGAGAGGGCGCGGTTTATGTCTGGACGCCTCGTCCAGCAGCAAGAGGAGTGTGTCGCGAGACAACGGAGGAACGAAGTGCAGCCGCTTGATGAAGCCGAGTGCGCGGGTTGTTCGCTTGCTAAGGTTGCCTTTGACGGGGTCGCCGTCCCAATTGCCTCTCCTCACGCCGCCGTACAAGAAGACGGAGATGAGCTTGTCCTCGTTGAGCCTGACCTTGGCGTAGAGCGTGCGTGCTGCTGCCTCCCAGCAGGCCGAGACGCGGAGGAGGTCCACTAGCGCTGCTCGGCCGGTGCGCGTGTCGGGGTTGAGGCTCGCGACGATGTGCGAGAGGACCTCGAGTGGGAGGGGTGGGAGGGCGGTGAGTTCGGGCTTGGGCTTTGTTGTTGCCCGCTTAGGTTTGGACGCCGTTTTGCGGCGCTTCGAAGGCATCGGTCGTGCGACTTCACCGGCGTTCAACCGAGTCGGATGTGCATGGACGCCGCGGCGGTCGTGTGCCCATGGATCGGTGTGAAGAACAGTGGACGAGGAGTGGACAACAACAAGAAGGTTGGCCCGCCGCGCCATGACGTAAATGTCCAGGCGCGGGCCGATACAATTCATTCGGCATGCACTTGGTTAGCCACATTCCAGCGATTAGCAGCAGTAATATTGTCTGACAATTCAGCTACCGACGGCTGAGCATCCTCCGAACGGCGCATCCGCCGAGTTTGAGAACATCTGCGCAAGGGGGGCGTCGAGATCGCTTGGGTCAGCCAACCAGCGCGCGCGGTGGCGCCGCCGCCGGCCCTGGGGGCGCGCCGAGCCAGCCGCTGCGTCCGGCCTGGCGGGCGATCAAAGGAGGGACGACCAGCGCGTGGCGGGGGAAACGGGGTGAGCGCTGCCTGGGGCCCAGCGTGCAGTCAGTACCCATGACCAGCTAGGCGGAATGCACGCAGGCACCCCGAAAGTTGTGAGCTGAGACACCAGCGGCGACGCCGAGGCACGCCAGCTGGCTGCCGCTGGTTGCGGCTGGTCCCACCGTGCCGCCCCAATTCGTAATGCGTTTTCGTGGTCCGGAGGTGGCAGTTCCGTTCGTTATCTAGCTGATAATTGATCTCTCTAGCCCTCGCGACGTTGTCGACGAGGAGAGGAACTACTTAAATGCATGGGATATCGCCGGGGTATGCATCCCAACCCCTGCCCAGCTCTGCCTTCACCCAGCTACAAAGTCTGCCTGGCACCGCTCGGCTCCCTGCAGAAGCCACCTCGCCATCTTGTGCCAGTGGCCGCCCGACGCCACCGCCCTCACTGGAAAGGGTACCCCGCCGGCGATAGCCCTGTACTCGTCTTCGGTTCCTCTACAGTCAAAACAAGAGCGCACTCAACTCTCGATGCAGCACGTTCTTCCCCACGACAGCGACGACGACAGCATGAGCACAACAAGCACACTCACGACCCCGCCGCTCCGCACGTCACGGAGCTCGCTCTCCCTCGCGGCGCCGGGGTACATCCGCACGCCGGTCCACTCGCCCGCGCCGCTGCGGCGCACGCGCAGCGCGAGCCCATGTCACTGGGACCCGACGAGCGACGACGACGAGCCGCAGTCGCCCTTGGCCAAGGTCGGCCACGGGATAACGTGAGCACCATGGCGGGCGACCTGCTCTTCATTCCGTCTAACACTCCCAGCGAGCTCAACCTCTGCGTCTTCCGCCTGTGGCTCCGCATCCGCCGCTTCCCCGCCTGGCTCTTCAGCCCGCCGTCGCCCAGCCCGCGCCGGCGCAAGCGCTGGTCCCCGCCCACGCCGTGAGGATGTCTCCAAGCGTACCACGCATCCCATCCATCCCAGCTCCAACAGCTCAGCCCCACCTCCTTGAGCCTGCCTTGCCTGCCTTGCGTGCGGGGCAGTACCCGCCAGCTCGGTCACCCGACCCCCAACATGGGGAGATACAGCGGCCTGGTGCCCAGGTCCTCGGGCGTCGACGTCGAGCAGCGTCACAGGTCCTGCCTGTCCAGTGTATTTGCGTCTTGCGTCTAGCACACGCACCACTCAAAGCCGCGCGAGTGCACCTCTCGGCCCACTGCAGCCCGTAGCCAGGAGAAAAAATGGTGCAGTCACGCGCCAGTCACCTCCCACCACTTTTGCAGCCCGTGCCCCCGCCCACATGTCATAGTGACGCCAGATGCATAGCCCGTGCCGGCCGGCCGTGGGTGCCAAGGACGAGCTAGTCAGTCGCGTGCACTTGCATTGCTGATCATTTGGGAATGGCCGCTGCATCACTGGAATGATAGCTAGCGCAAGCTGGCTGCACTATGGCGCGATACGGCGTGTGCCTGGAAAACTAGGTAGGTCCTGAAGGTTGCCGCCGGCTGGCTACGGAGCATTTGGAATGCTACCACCGTGGCGTCGTCGTCTGCGTCGTGTCGGAGGATCGGAACTGTTACCGCTGCCGGTGGGTCAGCTCGCGTGTCCTTCGAGATATGGTGTGAGAGTGCAAGTATGCCAAGACGGCGGGGTTCCAAATCTATCGTTTTCTATGCGTGCGGCGCTGCCCGTCGGCGGTCCGGTCAGGGGAACAGTCGTGGGATATCGGGTGCCGCGTGGCTGGGATCGCGGACTTGCCGGAGAGCGCCAAGCTCGCCCCGGAGAAGGGACATGTGTGTAGTTCATGAGTATCATGAGCACTACGTTCTCGCCAGCCAGCTGGGAGGCTTGGACGATCAGAAGGAAGCTGGCCTTCGCGCAGATCAGCAGTCGCCAAGTTGTAATTCGCCATTAGTGGGTGTGCCCTAATGTGCCTCGCAGTGTCTAGTTTGCGCGACAATCTCAGCCTCCTCCTCCCTCCCTCCCCCGTCCCACTCAACACAAGCAAGTACTTACTTCCTACACCCCACGCCTGCCAAAGCAAGGCCTGGTGTAGTCTGCGCGAGCCTAGACGAGCAGCCAGCAACAGTGAGTATCGGCAGTGCGCCTACCTCGGCACGCCTGCCGCGACGCGCCTGACGTCGGCGCCAGGCAACGACGGCCTGGCCACACCAAACAAACCTCTGTCCGTCGGCATACGCGTAGCGTAGCGCACAAACCCAACCTTACGTCAAGCGCGCGAGCTGCAACAGAGGAGAGAGAAGTCAGCGTGGTGCACGGCGCAAAGTGGTGCAGGTGCAGGTGCACACTCGATGCAGGGCAGGGGCAAGGTTGGAAACACAGGGGAAGTGACGTTCTTTTCACCCCCTTACCCCCAACCCCCTCGCTAGCGCGCCTCGACCCCCTCTTTATCTGGCGCCGAACGACGACATAGTCCGCCCATTGAGAACGGGGGTACGTACCCCCCGACCCAGGATCTGTTGGCAGCAACGGCGGCGCAACGACATGCACAAAGCCCCGCTGAGCGACGGCGTGCGGTCGGTGGCGGTGGTGTTGAGGGGAGGTGGTCGGGGTGTGACTTTTTTCGTCGTCGTGCGGCACGGACGCGTCTTACGCGTCTCCGCGACGGCGAGTTACGCCGAGTCACAGCAACGGCGACGGCGACCACGACGACGAACGCGTCGAGGTCGCGCGCGACAACAGCGACGAAGACAACAACAGCGACCAAGCCAGCAAACTACGCGCCGAGTACTCTGCCTGCGCTGCATCCCCTTATGCCGGTGTGATCGACCACCCTTCACCTCACTCACGTACTCACCCCTCGCCCTCAAAGTCAAACGCGCAGGGAAGTGGAAGGAACTGGCCCCATCCTGCCCAGCCCCTGCATTCCACACCTTGCGGATCTCGCGGCGCGCGCGATACGCGGCCTTACGACGCCGTTCACGGTCGCGCGCGCGCGCGCCGCTGCAACAAACCTTGCACCTGCCCAACCCAAACCTACCATCCCCTGGCACGCGTCACATCCGGACCCATTCCAGAACCACACTGGGCGTCTCTCGTCATCTCCCCCATCCCACGGCGCGCGTCCCACACATGCTTGCCTCTGCAAGCGGCGTTAAAACGCAGGGTGAAACCGTCGCCAACCGGCACCTTCGCAGTAAACAGCAACCTAACCTCACACGTCCTGGAGCTCCTGGAGCCATGGCCAGACCCGGGGCCGAAGCCCTCGCCCGTGCCGCCGGCGACAGCGACCACAACGGCGACCCCGAAACTCTCACCCTAACGCTTCTCGTCGTCGTCGTGAGAGAGAGAAAGAAACTGAAACGAGCAAACAGTAACCACTGGCAGCACTACGCACTCTCTCTTGCACACTCACTGGCTGATATAAGGGAGCGCAGAGCTGGCTCTCTTACCCTCTTTGTCGAAAACCCCAAGCACTCACTGGCTGAGCAGCACACACTCGTTCGTTATGTTTTCCACCACTGCGCTCTTTGGCGCACTCTCTGCCCTGGCGGCGACGACAGCGATCGCTGCGCCCGTCGTCGCCCCGCCCTCAGGCCGCCACGCCTCGTCGCTCGTCGCGCGCGGCTCTGAGCCGTGGTACCCGACCCCGCCGGCGGGTGTCAACTCCACGATCGTCGACCCCCCCACCGACGCCGACGTGGCCGGTACCTCGGACAAGGCCAAGTGGATCGTCGAGTACCACAGCCTCCTGCGCGCCCAGTTCGACGCCGGCCCCTTGGTCTGGAACGAGACCCTCGCCAAGAAGGAGCTGGCCCACACGGCCACGTGTATCTGGGAACACGATGGCTTGGGCAACCTTTGGGGAGGCTCGCCAGGTGGCTTGTGGACCGTCGAGGACGCTGTCGTCTCTTGGCTCAACGAGTACAAGACCATGGCACCCGACGAATACAACCACTTCACTGCCATGATCTGGAAGAACGCAACTTCGGTCGGATGCTCGTGGCACCATTGCCCCAATGGCCCCGCCCCCGCGTACTACTTTGCCTGCCTGTACGACAGTGGTGGCCCCAACGCCATCTTCCCCAACTTCTCTGGCCACAAGGCGGACCAAGTCGGCAAGTTCAACGGAAAGAGCAAGGAAGAGATCCTTGCGCTCGTCGACACCTCCAAGTACTTTGCCAGCCCCCCCGGCGAGCCGTCAGCCTCCGCGTCCGCCAGCGGCGCCGCGCCGACCAACAACGCCCTCGCCGCTGTCTCACTCTCGCCAACGGCTGCCTCCGAGTCGGCCAGTGCCTCGTCCGAGTCGGCCAGTGCCTCGTCCGAGTCGGCCAGTGCCTCGTCCGAGTCGGCCAGTGCCTCGTCCGAGTCGGCCAGTGCCTCGTCCGCGTCGACCAGCGCCGCTCCCAGCGCAGCGCCCACCGCCCAGGCCAACGTCAAGCCTACCCCCGCCGACCCTTCGGACCCGGACTACTCCACCCTCCCCGAGTGCCCCGACGACGTCGACGAGCCTCTGAACGGCGGCAACGCCACTGCCCCTTTGCCCTCGTCCGCGCCCGTCGACCAGGGCTCCGTCAAGCCCACCCCCGCGGACCCCTCCGACCCCGACTACTCCAGCCTGCCTGAGTGCCCCGACGATGTTGAGCAGCCTCAGAACGGCGGCAGCAGCAGCGGTAGCGGTAAGGGCAATGGCACCCCTAGCACCGGTGGCAGCACCAACACTGGCGGCAGCACTGGCGGCAGCACTGGCGGCAGCTCTGGTGGCAGCAAGGACGGTGCCAACGGCGACAACGGTGCCCCCGGCCAGCCTGGCAAGAACGGCGCCAACGGTGCCAACGGTGACTCTGGCTCGTCGACTGGCGGCTCTTCGTCTGGCGGTTCGTCATCGGGTGGCTCGTCGTCGGGCGGCCAGACTCCCCCCGCCACGCCCTCGACCGGCTCGTCGAACGGCGCCGCGCCCGCTCCTGCCCCCGCCCCCTCGGCCGACGGCGCCTCCAAGCCTACCCCCGCGGACCCCTCGGACCCCGACTACTCGTCGCTCCCCGAGTGCCCCGACGATGTTGAGGAGCCCTCTAACGGCGGCGGCTCGAACCCCGCTCCGTCTCCCTCGTCCGGCTCTGGCTCTGGTGGCGCCGCTCCTGTCCCCTCGGGCGACGCCAACGTGAAGCCCACGCCTCCCGACCCGTCCGACCCCGACTACTCGAGCCTTCCCGAGTGCCCCGACGAGGACCCCGTCCAGCCCTCGGCCAACCCGACCGAGTCGCCTTCCAGCCCCTCTGGCTCCGTCTCGGTGTCGCAGGTCGCGTCGACGACGTCGTCTGAGGAGCCCCTCCCCACCGGAAACGGCTACTCGGACCCCAACGTCAACGTCAGCGTTCCCAAGAAGCCTGCCAACGGCACCCTCGCTGCCGACGGCACCAACCCCGGCAACGCGACTGCCCCCGGCAACGCCACCTCGCTCTTCACTCACCCGCCCAGCGAGCAGGACACTGGCAGCAACAAGGCCGCCGACTACGGCCCGGCCAAGCCCCCCACCCAGGCTCCTGCTCCTGCCACCAACGACACGCCCGCCGACGACGGTGAGACTTCGGCTTACAACGGCACCGGCACTTTTGCCGACTTCTGGGCCTGGGTCCAGAAGCAGTGGACTCTGTACCGCAAGGCCCACCCCGACAAGGGCAGCAACGCTCTCCCCACCCCCGACAACAAGCAGTAGGCCCTCCCTCCCTCTGCCCCCTCCCTCATCCTCCTCGAGGCGGACTTGAAGCGCAAGCGCACACACGTCATGGCCGCTTCGGCCCTTTAAGAGAGTAGATTTTTCGACGAGTGAAGTGTGAGGCCTCGCCCTGCTGGCCGCGCTGGCAATGCGAGGCGCTCGTGTAGTATTTTTATCGGACCTGGTGTCCTGATGTAGCTTTTTTTGAGAAAGAGTGGGTGGGAAGGGGAGAGTGGGGAGAGGGCGTGGGCAGTGAGGCCGGGTGCAGCACCGAGGAGGCCCGGTAGTGCACACTTCCGCCTCCTGTTGGCCCGAGACGCGTCGCGTAGAGCAGCGTTGCGCCGCTGTGCAAACCTTGCAGTCTGGTCCGAAGATGCGAATGCCGAAGGTGCCGCCGCCCACGGTGGGCCAAATCGTCGGAGGAATGAAACAAGCGGGGGAGGGAGGCGTCTGTGCGTGGCGGATCGTGGCGTGTGCAGCCAAAATTCCGGCGGTGAGCGCCGAGTCAGCCAGCCAGCCAGCCAGATCAGATCTCGATGCATCCCAGCCCCTCACTCACATGCTTAAAATATCGTGGGACAACGCTGTGCCAAGCGCAGTGGCTGCAAAGGATAAACCTTGCGTCGTTGGCCGGTGTGAGGTGGCGGCGGGCGGCACTCGTGTGAAGTAATGGGTTGCTGGTCGTGGTCGCTTGTGAGCGTGAGCTGGTAGCTTGCCGATGCGAATGAACGTGTTGAGAGAGAGTGGGAGGTGAGAAAGGATGTTTCTGGATGGATAATCGCCTTGTGGGCTGCGGTGTTGGTGGAGGCCGAGCCAGGGGGAAAGAAGGGGGAGAAGGGGGGGGGCACACACCTGCCATCTCGCCCTCACGCCCCCTCTCTTGAGGGTTCTTGCCGCCGCCGTGCCAACGTGTTACCTACCTGGGGCCTGGAGAATGAAGCACACTGCACACAAACAAGACAGAGAGAGATGGAGTGAAGCCATACGGCACGGACGACCGCACGAGCCTGTGGGACGTGGCGCGCGGGGCGGGGGGCGTGACCGCGCTGCGCTGGAGCCCTGCCCCCCCGTTGAGTCATTTACAACCAGAGTATTCGTTTGGTGAGTGGTGAGAAGTAGAGTGAGCATAGTGACGTAGCCAGAGGGGAGACAGGTAGGGCCGGGGCTGGGTTGTGCCGGTTGACGGTGCTGCGACGGATCACCCACCCTGCCTCCCTTGTCACCGCCGCCCTTCATCCTTTGCATCTATCATCTCCTCCTCCTCCTTGTGTTTACAATCAACTACTACTTGATACACTACACAGCGCGCAATCTCGCCAAGACGAGGGCGGCGGGAGTCACTCTGCGCCGACTCCCCACGCCGGCAGCCGACCACGACGCACCCCCGCGGATCCCACACACCTGCCCTCGCTCGCTCGCTCGCTCGCCGTCTCACCACCCACCAGCAGCACCCCGCGCGCTTCCGAGAAGCAGGGCTCCCTGTTGTGTGTCGACAACTGTTTGCTCCATCCTCGAGGACACTCGCACTTGCCCACCGACCGCCTTGGTACGCCGCAGCACACCGCACCGCTCGCAATACAAGAGGGAGCGCCGAGTCGTCATTGTCCCTCCATCCCCCCATCCCCCAACTCGACTCGCGCTCACCCTGCGCAACAACACCCCTACTACCACACCATTGCCTGCTTTACTACTCGTTCGCTCTCTCGCTCGCTCAGCCACCGTCACCCTCATACGCACACGCGTAAGTGCTCATTCTCTCCACTCCACCGCTGCTGCGCACCGCCACCGGGCCAAAGCTGCCCCTCACACCTCAACTTTTCTTTTCACTTGCAGGCCGTCCCCCAGCTCCCACCCACGGCCCGACGCCACCGCACCGTGCTGAATCTCTTGGCTTACACAAATACACTTTAGGCTTGACGGACACACGGGCGTCATGTTCAACAAGAAGAAGGACACTACTGCTCCAGGCCGCGCTGGCCGCGCGCCGTCCCCCGCTCCGCAGGTCATGATCAACCGTCGCCGTAGTGCCGGCAGTGTTGGCGCTCTCGGTGGCGCGCTCAACAACAACACGAACATTGAGACGGCCGGGCCCGCCAACGCCGGTGGTGCCGGCGCGCAGAACATTACTGGTCGTCTCGAAGCCAACCCCACGGAAGACGATAACGGTGGCGGCACGGGTGACAACCAGCAGCACCCTCAGCGTCGCAGCGTAAGTCCCCTTTTTTCTGTCTGCGTGATTGCTTCTGACCCGACGCAGCTCAGCGACTGGGTCCAGCGTAACATCCTTTGCGTTCGTTCACCCGAGGACCCCAACAACGCCTCCTCTGTTCCTACGACGACGCACAACACTCTGCCTCCCCAGCCTGACGCCGCCGCCGCCGCCGCCGCCGTCGCGTCGCGTGACCCGGCTGCCATGTCGCGCCGCCCCCACCCCGTCATCATCCCGTCCCGCGACGTCCCACGCACCATCCTCGACTCGCCCTCGCCGCCTGCCACTGGTTTCATTCACACCCCTGCTGGCGTCTCGATTATCCGCCAGGGCGACTTTGGCTCGGAGCTCGGCCACCCGATCGTGGCTGGCTACTTTTCTGACGGCCTGCGCACCCCTAGGCACGCGACCCCCGAGACCTCGCACGACGGCGAGGAACAGCCACACAGCCACTCGGACGACTTTCGTCTCTCGCCCGAACCCCGCGAACCCGAGTCCGAGTCCGATGAGGACAACAATGAGCGTGGCAGGGGGAGGTTCAAGTTTGGCCGCGTGTTCCACCGCCCAGCCGCCTCGAACAACCCCACTCCTGCTCACTCTCTGAGCGGTAGCAGCAGGGTCGGCAGCATCCGCAACGCTATGAAGAGCCTGACTGGCCTCACTCGTCGCGCGCCCGTTCCCACCTCGCACAACCCCGTCACTCGCTCTCGCCGCCACGCGGCCACCCGTGACGCACTCGAGCGCCAGCGCGGCCCTGGCCCACGCCGCACCCAGCAGACCATTCCCACCCCGGCCCCGGCCCCTATCCCCATTGTCAGCGACCGCCGCAACGCTCTCGAGGTCGGCCGCGACGGCCCGAGTGACCTGCCCGAGTTCCATGGTCGCCAGCGCTCGGCGACCGAGCCTACGCCATTCGCTGGCCCCATTCGCTCACAGCCCGTTGGTGCTCCCTTCGGTGCTTCTGGCGCGTCATACCGGCCCCGTCCCTTCGGCACCCCGTACGTGGCGGGGAGCGCCATCACCATCAGCACTCGCTCGTCCGGCACCTCGGCCACCTCCGTCCAAACCCAGCCCCCAGTCATCTTTCCCTTCCAGGGTGCCACTTGGACTCCTCCTCGTCCGCCTACGCCGAACCCAGCTCCTGCCGGCCCCGACGTTGCTGGCGTCGCGACCGAGGCGGCTACCACTGCCTTGCGCACCATTGCGATTGACAGCCCCCGCAAGGTATTCCAGGTAACTGTTTCTATCCCAGTTGTCCGCCACGGTGTGGTCTTCGCGCGCTGGGGCATCCGCGGCATCTCGTTCAGCTTCCACTGGCTCCGCAAGCGTATCTCGCCATCGTCGACTCCTCAGCAACAGCAAGGCTCTCCCGAGCTCCATGTCCCAGGTCCGTCCAATGATGATTCGCTGAGCACCATGACGAGCGTTCACAGCCACTATGCAAGCACCTTTGGTGGCTCGTGGCGACGTCGGGTCCGCCGCTGGAGCGTCTAGCGGCGACCGTGCCACGATCAAGGACGACGACGAGGGCAAGGGCGGCAATGGTAACGCGGGCGACAAGAACGCCGGCGGCAACAAGGGCAAGGACAACGTCGGACACGGCATCGGCGGCAACGGCGGCAAGAGCGGCGACAACCAGGGCGACGGCGGTAAGGGCGGCGGTGGCAAGGACAACCGTGGCAAGGGCAACGGGGAGAAGAAGGAGGAGGACTTGGAGGAGGAGGAGGAGGATGAGGACGACGGTGACGACAAGGACGAGGAGCTCAGCGACGGCGACGATGACGAGTGGACCGACATCAACACGGACACGGAGGCGGACTGGTCGGACTGCGGCGAGCCGGTCAACAGCTTCCTCGACTCGTCCTCGGACGAAGAGGCCCCCCTCCTTCCCCGTGGTCGTGGCGATGGCCGTCGTGGTGGCCGTCGCTAAGTCTCAGCGCGCCCCTCACGGCTAAGTCAGCTCAAGATACAACAAGAATCGGTAGAAGATCAAGACTTTCAAGACATTACAAGGCATGGGCGGCGGCGGCGAGAGGAGGAGGGTGGCAGTAGTGGTGCCTCATGGCCACGATGACTGTATTCCATAAAAGTAACGACGACGAGGCGAGACGGTGGTGCCCCCTATGTTTGTGATTATCATAGCACACTCTTCAATGCAGCGGTAGACGACGACGATGACTATTAGGGTTGGCATTTGCGGGGACTACAACAAACGTGACGCAGGGATATTAGTTGCCGGCGGCCGTGACTGTGGATACCCGGGGGCACTACCCAGGGTCGTCGATAGCGCCATTGTCGTTCGGTCGGGCATTGGATTGCAGTTGCTGGGCAGCCAGCTCGGCTTGCGTGCCTGACTCACGCAAATCACACCATTTCACAACATTGGGACCGACTCCAAGGTCATGTCGAGTTTGTTTCACTGTAGCTGCATCCTTGACGGTGGGCACGTAAAAGTCGAGCCAAGAGCGGGCCAGAGCCAGTCGGAATGCAACTGAATCACACTTGGTCGGAGCGGTACCGACACTGATAAACCGACCACAGCACGTTCTTTACAACACAGCTCTACACACCACGGCCTGCGCCCTCTCGCTCGCTCGCCACCAGCAAGACCAGCGACGCCCATCGCGCCGCTCGCGCCCCAAACACCGATCAATCGCACGAGCTCCGTCTCGTCAGACTTGCCCACAATCGCCTATCGCCCACTTCCCACCTACCTCTCCCACCTCCCTCCTCCTCCTCCCCGTTCATACCCAACATGCCCCCCAACAACGCACCACCCACCCCCGCGCGCCGCTCAACCAGCACGCACCGCCCAGCGTCGTCCCACACCTCGTCGTTCCTCTCCCGGTGGAGCTCGCGGCGGACGAGCAGCACCGCCGCGACGACGGTCGACAGCGAGATGAAGGCGCACGACGAGGTGGGTTGGGGCGGCCAGCACGAGTTGTGGCAAGCTGACTTTGCCAGGTCGAGACGCTCGACTGCGAGAGAGATAGGAGAGTAGGCGGTGGCGGCGGGTAAGTGGCTTGTCCCCGCACGACAGATGACAAGGCTGACCCCCTGGCCCCACATAGCTGCCTGTACCACCTCCTCCACTCGCCAGCAGCAAGCACGGTAACCTCGGCCGCATTACGCCTGTACCTCCGCTTCCTGTTCCGCGGGCAGGCGGACGCGCCGTCGGCCCGCGCGTACAGCGGCAGCCGGCGCGGCGAGGCGGAGCGCGAGCGGCGAAGGAGGGGCGAGCGGGTCGAGACTGGGTGGTGCGAGGTGCGCGCTGTTGACGAGGCGCGGTGGTTCTAGCGCGGGGTGGGGGTTGGGGGGTTGTATACTATAATGATGATGGGTCATGACTGGGCTGCATTGGCCAGTGGGGTCGGTCGCTGAACGACTGAACGACTGCCAGGCCACTAGAGTGACGTGCTGAACTACTGTAACGAAGGCCACTGGGGCCACTCAACACTGCATCATCATCGGCCACCGGGGCCGCGAGACAAGGACTATAAACATATGGCTTGAGGAGAAGCCAGCTAGGTAGGCTAGCTTATGCGTGCGCCGATAACGTGGAGCACGAGGGCAAGTGCATAGGCTAGGCGCCAATGTACCCGCCGACCTCGGCCGCCTCCTGGCCTACAATGTTGCCGGGGGGCGAGTACTTGCCTGTGTGTGGGCGGGGTCAGCGCGGGATCCACTGCGTCGTCGAGCCGGCTGCGCCGGCGGCCTCGCCGTCGCCCTCCCACGCCCACTCACACGTAAAGTAGACGCGCTGCGCCCAGCCCGGGTCGGCACAGTCGAGCGTCCACGCACACCCGACCTCGGTGACGTCCTTCCACACCATCTGGGGGGGCTGGGTTAGCGGGCACAGTAGGGGCGGATTAGCCCGCCACACGCCACGCACCAAGGTGAAGTGGTCGAGCGGGCCGTCCACGGCACCAGCATGCGCGGTCCACTCGCCCGCCCA
This sequence comes from Vanrija pseudolonga, assembly GCF_020906515.1. Classification (NCBI taxonomy): domain Eukaryota; kingdom Fungi; phylum Basidiomycota; class Tremellomycetes; order Trichosporonales; family Trichosporonaceae; genus Vanrija; species Vanrija pseudolonga. The sequence continues at coordinate 1,842,499 of NC_085851.1, read as the reverse complement.
GAGATCAAGCAGCTCGTCGACATCCCACTGCTTTGTCGAGTCGCTGGACCACGCGGTCGCGAGGTTATCGCTCCCGAAGTGCGCGTACTCGCAGCGGCTGAGGTGGTCCGCTTGGGTCGCGGCGAGGGCGGGCGACCAGGTGATGTTTGGGGCTCCTGGGCGAAGGGGTTAGCGGGGCAATGGGCAAAGAGAGGCAGCAGGGTGGCGCACCAAACTCGGACCGGAACTCGTTGTGGTACTCTACTATCCATTGCGAGACGGCCGAGCTGCCGTCCAGGTCGGCGTCGAGTGGGGAGGAGGTTAGGAGGATGTTTTGGCGCAGGGGGAGGTGGGGAGTGGGGTTGGGGTTGGGGCTGGGGCGGGCGGGGGTTGAGTCGGGGGTCGGCGAGGTCGGCGACTGGTCAGTGGGTGCCGGATCGGAGGGGGTTGAGTCTGAGTCTGAGGCAGAGGTAGTGGCGGCATCGGTGATGGAGATGACAGCGCTCGACGCCGGCACGCTGGCAACAGGAACGTCAGTCACCGAGCCGAGGGGCACAGTGGCAGCGGCAGCCGAGACCGAGAGCTGGGGTACGGGCGTGTTGTTGGCAGGTGAGAGGCGGGGACGGCACTTGGTGGGCTGGGCTGACGCCGCCAAAGCCAAGACGAGGAGGGTGAAGAGGGGGATGCGCATGGCGTTGGGGGCGGGGATGGGGGTGTGGTAAGGAGCGTGAGGTGAGGAGCGTTTGGCGCCAGGCCGATAAGTATGAGTTGACAAGTGAGACGAGATGAGACGCGATGAGAATGTCGCGAGACGAGGTCCTCACGAGACAAGGCAGGCGCGCACGGTGCGATGGCACGGACAGTGCGACGGTGGGGTCATGCTATGACAGTCTCGACTTGACTTGTCATCAGACAAGGTGAGCGAGTGAGGTGTGTGAGTGCCACGCCACGACGCCGTTTACGACGCGCATCGCACGACGCGTCTCGCCGCGCCGCGTTCGCTCGTCGCAAAGTCGCAATGTCGTTCGTTGCCCGCCGCAGACTGAATGGAAGCGCCGCCCCATGGCTGCCGGCGGTGCCCATGGCGCGGCGCGGCGCGGCGTTGAGGCGTGGTGCGCCAGGTGGCTGGCTTGGCCCGCCACCACACTTGCCGCCAGCCACTGACGAACACCCGCCTTCTTTCTGGCTTCCGCTCCCCGCTCTCCCTGCTCGCTGCACGGCGCGCCCGCCCGCCGCAGAACCCTATGCATCACTCACTCTACAGTACAACTCTCCGCGTCTACTTCTTGATCTCGCCGGCCCAGTCCCAGACCTGGGTGATGGCGGCGCGCTCGTCGCCCTTGGTGACGACGACGCGGCGGACGTAATGCCTCTCGCCCTCGACGTACGCAAAGCCCCAGACCTGGGTGGCGACCCAGCCGTTGTTGGTGCTCGACGACGTGTTGTAAATCAGGGGCTCCTTGTTGGGGCCGACCTGCTCCTCGTCGCCTTCCTCCCAGTCCTCGAGGAGGTACTCGTCGACGTCGAGCTTCTCGAGCTCCTCGCGCGTGGCCCACTTGGCCGTGTTCTCGCCGACGCCGAACATGGGGTGGTCGTGCGAGCGCGTCACGCCGTCGAGGCAGCGGTTCTCGGGCTGCGCGCCCAGCCCGCCAGTGAGCGCCTGCACGAGGTTGATGTGCACGCAGTCCGGGCCCTCGACCTTGGGCGAGTCGGGGTCGGCGTAGCTCTGCTGGTCGGGCGGGCCGGTGAACTGCTCGACCTCGATCGAGACGGTCGCGACGGCGACGACGGTGCGTGTCGCCCACGAGAAGCCCTGGATCACGAGCACGGGCTCGGCGGGGTCCGAGAGGTTCTTGTTCTGGGGGCCCGTGGCGTCAGCGTCAGAGGCGGCGGCGGGGGCGGCGCGGCGGCGCGGCGAGTGACAGCGGTTGCACGCCATGCAGCGTCGGCGGCGTCGCACCGACGCCCCGCAGTGGCTGTTGCTCGCCCGCCTTGGCAGACTCACCTGGATCCACTTGCCAGAGAGGTTGGCGAGGGTCTTGTCCTCTGGAGCAGCCATTGCTTTTGTCTTTGATCTGGGAGCGTGGGCCTTGTCCGAGGTGATAGGGGTGTTGGTGTTGTTGTTGCTACGAGAGCGGCTGGAGAAGAAGGGCATTGTATCTGACTGTTCGGGGTAGGGATATAATATATAGTGGCTGGCTTGAATGGCTGGCTTGACGCCGAGGACGGGAGAGAGAGAGAGTGCTTGCAGTGGATAGACAGGGGGGGGCCAAGAGGCGGCTAGCGTGATTCTTGTCTAGCGCACAAGGCTGAGTGCGTTGCGTCTTAAGTAGCGCCGAGCAATGAATGATCCATCCGGCGGTCCGGGACAGGCGGAGGGGGCGACGACGAGGGCAGAGAGCCAATGTAGACAAGCGGGCAGACGGGGCGCTGCTGCTGGAGCGCGCTGTGATCCGGTCTAGTGTCCTTCGTGGTGTGGGGGGGTGGGTGGGTGGGTGGGTGGGTGGGTGGTCGCGCGTCGGTGAGTGTGCTCGTGTCGCTTGAGGGCCGAGTGACGGAGACGACCACAAGAACGACTAGTCGATCCATGCGCCAAGTGCAAGTGCAGAGTGAGGTGCTGCAGTCCCGCGCGTCATCCATCACGCAGGCAGGCCCCATGGAGCAAGAATCAGACAGCCGGCAGACCGGCACCCAGGCAGGCAAGGCACCCAATGTGACTGAGATTGAATTTACCCAAACAAACACACACGCACCACTGGGCCTACAAAACGTCGTCTGCCCGCCTCGTCACGTCGTCACCGCGGCGGGCCGACAAAGTCTAATAGCCCAAACAAGATGGGTCCTGCAGGGAGCATGACAATAACGGGACAGACCACACTCTGCAAGCAAGCAGCATCAAGGAGCCAGCTAGCTAGCTACCAGGCTGCAGCGGCAATGTAGATGCACGACCAGCCCGGCACCACATGTATGTGCATCGACCAACCACACCCACCCACTCTTGGCCCATGGCCGAACAATGAATGCCCCAGCCAGCTGTCCGGCGACCGAGCACCCTGGGCTCATAAGGAAGCATCAACCAACCACCACCCACATGTGCCCATCCATCGGCGACCAAAGGGCGCCGGCGCACACTGTCCGTGTCGTCGGCATCCAAGGCCACGCGGCGCTCACTGGTTGCCGCAGCGAGCGCAGTGCCGACGGTTCGGTTGGAGCGGGCCACTCGAGCGCATCGACGACTCTGCCGCAAGAGCCAGCCCACTCCCGGCGGACATGCACCTCGCTCCCACTCACACACGCATCGACGAGCCCCACTCCCACCCCAGCTGGCTGGCTCCCCAGCGCGCCCAAGTGACGATGCGAGGAACAACAACCGATGCACTGCACACGAGTGGGCCGTGTGTGGGGCCGGTGGGCCGGTGTGGGCGGGCCACGACGGTGACTCACCAGTGTGGAGCTCGCGTCGCGTCTGCCATGCTGCCCTGCTGCCACTGCCAATCTCTCAAGTTCACAACTTTTGTGCTATTTACGCGCTACGGTGTCGAGGTCGAAAGGTCAAAGGCAGCAGCACACGACCGCACGCCTACAAGCTCACGCCTAGCAACTACTCTCCCTCCACCTCCACCACTCCACTTGGCCGACGCCGGTCTCTTGGCACAGCTGCGGCCGCAGCCGGAGCCATGGAATGCAGTGGACGGCTCGCTGCGGCTTTCGCTACTCAGCCCAACCAGCCAAAGGCGCCACGCGTTGCAGGCTTACTCACATTCTCATCACTGCGTGCATCGCTGTGCAGGCCTGGCCATTCGCATCATCCGAGATGAAGGTTCCAGGGGCACCACCGAGGCGGTGTAAGAACGTCATCACTCACACTGACACTCACCCAGCCAAGAAAGTTCCAAGGGCAAATCTCCTCGCACATCTCGCTCATGCATATCAGCTATCCACTCGCTTATCCATCTGACGCCGCCAAGGCGCCGCGCACAGCTCTTTGCAGTCGAGTCCAGAGTCCGCAGCGAGCGCAGCGGCGTGAGCAGCAAGGCCTTAAGCACGGCCCGCGCCGAGCTCGGCAGATCAGCGAGCGGCAACGCCATCAACAACCACACCATCAATGCGCCTGGGTATACCGCTTCTTACCTTGTTCTCCGCGGTGGCGGCGGCAGTGTCCGCTGCCCCGGCCCCCGTGGCGGCGCCTGCGCCTCCGCCGGCCCTCGCCGAGCGCCAGTCCCAACCCACCTTCCCGCAGCCGCCGGGCGAGCGCAACATCAACGCCGCAGCGACCTGGGACGACATCCGCGGCGTGAGCGACCTCTCGCGCTGGATCCTCGACTACCACAACCAGTTCCGCGCGCAGTTTGGCTCGCCGCCCCTCCAGTGGGACGGCAACCTCGCCTTCTTTGAGACGATGCACACGTTCTCGTGCAACAACTCGCACTGGGGCAACGACAACCTCGCGTGGTACTCGACCACCGGACCAGCGTCTTACCCAGTCAACCAGCTCATTGACATGTGGGCGGGCGAGTGGGGTAGGTGCCAAGTTACAGACAGCTTGCTGACTCCCTCCCTAGTGGACCACTACAACCCCCCGCGCGAGGTGTACGACCACTTCTCGGCGGTGAGTGAGGCAAAAGGGACTCAGCTGACCAAGCAGATGGTATGGGCGAGCGCCACGAACGTAGGGTGTAGCTGGTCGCTGCGCTGTCGGGACGGCGACTGGCCAAACCACATCTACTTTACGTGTGAGTCGGGGGCATCTGCAAGCGGGCCGAGCAGCGCTGATCGCCTTGGCCAGGCCGATACGGCCCCGTGGTCAACCTACTGGGGCAGTACGCAGAGAACGTTGGCGCCTTCCGAGGCAGTTAGAGAGCGTACGACGCGACGAACGAACAAACAAGCCGAATGAAACTACGACAATACGCGCGATACGGTACGAAACAGTCAATGACACCGGATGTATAGAGCTGTTGTGTGAGGCTTGACCCCTTCGCCACACACCGCCGCACGCCGCACGCACCGCCATGGCGTCTTGTGCGAGCCGTGCGCGCCTTGGCACGCACCACTGACACCGATGCACCGACCCTTCTTCACTCCACGTGCGACGACGACGAGCAGTGCAAAGCAAGGTTGTCCGTCCGTCGTCTCATGAGTCCTTTGCACAATACTTAACCTCATCTTGGCGTGACTTGACTCTCACAACTACTCACACCACACCACACCACCACCATGCCCGCGTTCGACCGCATCATCACGCTGTAGGCCCGCGTTCGCTCACTCCGCAGCTGACTGACCGACCCCAGCGTCGTGGCCATCATCTCGGTGTCGCTCTACCTCTGGATCGCGGTCATCAGCGCCAAGGAACTCGGCGACGTGTGGAACGGGCACCTGTGTGGGTCGCGGCTGGCGCCTTGCCAGCTATCCCTCTGCGTCCTGCTAACCTCACCCCCACCCCAGTGTACCGCGTCATCGACATCTCGATCCTGCTGCTGGCCCCCTCGATCGTCTTCGACGCCTTCGTCAAGATCGTCCTCGTTGCGCCTGGCACAGGCACCCAACCCACCGCCGTTGCTGACGAGCGCCGCAGGAAAAGTACTTCCCCAAAAAGGCAGGCCTGTACAAGACGTTCTGGCCCATAACGCTCGGCCTCGCGCTCCTCTTCCTCGTGCTCGAGATTGTCTTCGTCGTGACCAACCACTCCGAGTGGCGCTACTTCCTCCGCAACGTGCGGATTGTCGGGCTCGGCTCGGTGGGTGGAGGCAACAGACGAGAGGCGATGAGGTAGCTGACAACGGCGCAGCTCTACGCCGCGTACGACTTTTACGTCGCTGCCCGCGAGCTTGCGGACGGGTGGAACTAGGCGCCGCTGCGCTGAGCTCCCTGGCCAGGTGACGAGGTGGACGCTGTGCACACACTCCCATACATATACACTAGCTATGCACACACACGAATGCGGCTGTGCGACTCCGTGCCAAGCGCACAGCGGTCTCCGGACCAAGGACACTGACCAGGCTGGGGCTGTACAGTGCACTGGTGCTCGAGCAGGCAGGCCACACACCGCCTGGTCGAGTCCCGTCCCAACACCACGGCCACGGCGTCGCTCATAGGCGAGCAAACTTTGCCCCCAGGGACCTCACGGTCTGTCCCTGGTGCGATGCCCGAGTGGTTAAGGGGAATGATTAGAATTTGGTTCTAGCTATCATTTGGCGTCAGCCGCCTGGGTTCAAATCCCAGTCGCACCTTTTGCTGCTGTCGGCGAGGGTCCTGCAGGCTGTAGTTGTCGTTGAAGCTTCTTTGTGAAGCTTGCCAAGGTCGGAAGGTCGGCACTGCTGGCGCCGTTCGCCACAACGACGACAATCACTGCCGATCACTCTCAAGGTACGATTCGCGCATATGCTGATGCTAAGTCTAGCTACACTAAGTACAGGAATGTGTATGATGTGTGTGTGGGGCGCTGCCCAGTGTCCGTAATGAATGTGTCTGTCTCTACTGCTCGCCCTACTTGGCGACCCACGCCGTGTCCGTCTTGTCTCCGAGCCAGAAGCTCCTGCTGTGCCGGTGCAAGAACCCGTTGACGCTCTGCGCGAGGATGCTAATGCCGTCGTCAGCGCTGCGGCAGCCACCAGCCGGGCCCGGTCCACCACTCACTGCGCGATGCTCCATGTCGGGTGCGACGGGTCCTGGTAGCACAGTCCCTGGCGGCCGGCATCCATCGGCCTGCCAGCAACGCTCATCTCGAAGCGCGAGCAGTCGGTGAGGCCAAACACCTCGGGCATTCTCCCGACAATGGCCTGCAGGCCCTCCCAGTCAAACAGCATCGCATTCGCCTCGGGGAACTCGGCCTCGAACGCCTCGAGCGCGGGGTCAAGCGCACGGTTGTACTCTGCCGTGGCGGTGCGCAGCAGGCTGCTGACGTTGTGCCCGATGCCAGAGGCGAGCGAGTACTTTGGCGCGTCGGCCAGCGACGCCAGCGTGAAGAACAGGAAGTGCCGCGCGCCAGAGCGGTACAGCTTGCCTGCTCTGGTCATCAGCGCGCGGGGCAGCGCCGACGACGTGCGGTGCAGCGCCGGCGGCGAAAACTCGCGCCGCGCCATCTCGCGCACGTCGTTGATGCCCAGCAGCACGACGAAGAGGGACGTCGCCGAGTCCCAGTCGACCGCGGCCGGGCCGGGCATCGGCGTGAAGAGCGCTTGGAACTCGTCCACCTGGTTGTCGAGCGCGCCGGACTCTTCGAGGCGGGGTGGGACGCTAGGTCGTCAGCTGGCTTCAAGCACACGCCACGCCACGCACAGTTGCAGGTCGATCGTCGCGCCGTCGCGTGCAAAGTTCCAGTATCCCGTCTCGCGCGGGTCCTTGAACGTCCTGTCGTCAGCGCGGTCGGGGCGTGACGCACGAGTAGAGGTAGTCGCTCCACTTGAGGCCGATCTTGCCGTCCTATAGGCTGTGTGAGCGGGGCGCGGGGCCACGACGCCGCGACGAAACGTACCAGGTGGCCGGGGTGGCCGCTGCCTACGCCGCGTTGCCGATAGTTTGACCCGATGGACGAGAACGAGTCGCCGCTGCGATGGGGGTCAGTACCAACGACGCGACGCACGCAGCACGCACAAGACAAACAACCGCCGCGTGCTCGACCAGTCAAACTCTGTCCGCCCGTCGCGCAGCCGCGCGACGTAGTAGTTGTCCGGGACGGGTCGCGTGCGCGGCGTATTCAGCCTGCGTGTCCGGGGCGGGGGGAGAATCGAGCTGCTGCTGCCCTCCTCGGCCGCCTCGTCGTCCTCGTCCTCTTCCTCCCCCTCTCCCTCCTGCCCCTCGTCATCCTCGTCCTCGTCCTCCACATCCCGAGCGATGACGGCCTTAGTCGGCGCCGCGCGCCGCGCCTCGGTGCCCGTCGTTGTCGTCGCGGCGTCCTCGTCCTCCTTTTCGGGCACCCGGGGATGGCTCGTGTCAATCTGCGGGAAGCTGCGCGCGAACGCTACGAACGCGTCGCGCGCAGCGTCGGCCCTCGACGCAACCGTATCTGGTGACGCCTTGGACCACGGGCTAACGAGCGGTGCCCCAAGCGGGGGGTGGGTGAGGAGGACGAGCGTGCCGATGAACACGGCACCGAAGAGCGCGATGAGGCGCGTGCGCGGCGTCTTGGCGCCGCCCCCGAGCGGAGCGTACCGGCGGTCTGGCATGGTGATGAGTGATAGTGGTGAGTCGAGGAGCGATGATGAGCATCGAGCATCGAGCGCATCGATCAGGAACCTTGCGCATTGACCTCTGGAGGCGGGCGGCGGCGCCGTCGGGTGTTGCTGCTGCAGCAAAGCAAAGCAAAGCCGACACCTCGCGGCACAGCGTGTTTCAACCTTGCCGATGCCGGCACGGCGCGTGCCTTGACTGCACGCCGGCCTCGGAGCTCGCCCAGTACCTTTTGACAAGGCACTCTCCATCTCCCCGTGTTGGTGGTGAGCCAGGGGGTGCGCCACCACGCCGCCCTCGGCCTTGGCGGCGGTAAACTGGTCGAGCGAGTGGTGACTGAAAGAAAGATGCATGCGCCCATCGCTGCTTCTTGACGACAACAATCTGACGACGACAGACTACGACGCGCTGTTGACAACTCTTTCATCTCCTATCCGCAGGCGCGCAGTAGTAACCGATATCTGTGGTCTTGGCGGCGTCGATAACAACAACAACAACACTGCCCACCCCCTCCCTCCCCGCCATGCGCCGCTGGCCCGTCCTCGTCCTGGCGCCGGTGCTCCTCGTGGCGCTGTACCACCTGGCGGCGCGCGACCCCAGCGGGCACTCAACAATAACAAAGTACATGCCCCTCCCCAAGCCGCTACAGCACCCCGAGTCGGTGTGGAGCAGCGCCTTTGGGCCGCTGCCGTTCGACCCCGCAAGCCACCATGTGCTCATTGCCAACCGGCCAGAGTGGCACGAGGAGGTCTGGCTCTGGGCCGCGGGCATGTTTGCGCAGCTCGGCGTCAACCATACCGTGTTTACCGAGTGCGACGGGCGGAACGCGACGAATAGCTGTATTCGGTTCGGGTTGAAGGAGCTGAGCGAGGAGGTGGGGCTGTGGAAGGGGGGTGAGTGCACCGAGCGGAGCGAGGTGCCCGCGAGGCGCTGGCGAGGCATACCATCGAGATCGCTGATCGCTGACGCCCCGCCCCGCGCAGACCTGCACCCCAAATCTGGCCTCTTCGCAGCAGTCAACACGCCCCTCCCGAACGGGCGGTACGCCGACACGATCTTCCTCGCGACCGAGAAGGACGACCTGGCGTGGGCGACCGACCAGCTGCTCGACCTGTGGCATGCGCGTCCGGCGGGGCACAAGTTCCGCGTCGTGGCCGTGTACCATGAGCCCACGGGGGACGTGGAGGAGTATGCCGAGAGGTGGGGGTTGAGTGGGGCGCTGGTGAGTGCGCCGCGAGCGCCGAGCCGCAGGCGAGGCGCGAGGGCGTGGTGTCGGCGAGGACATGCTGACGGACAACAGAGCTTCTTGACGCTATCGCCACAGTGAGTACATGCCTCCCCCGTCGTCCCCCCTGCCCCTTGGCAACGCCGCTCACTCGCACCCCCCACAGCGTCCAAACACACCTCGAAAACAGACTACGCACCAAAGCGGCCTCGGAGGAGGCCGCCTGGCGCGGGATAGAGCACATCCCAGTGCGCACCATCGTGCCCTGGTTCCCCGCGGACGAGGCGCACCTGTACCCAGGCGGCACGGCCCAGCGCGAGGCGCACGCCGTGCCGACGCGCGCGTGCATCAACGGGATGATCAGCCCCAATCGGAGGGCGTATGGGCGCGAGTTTCAGAGGCTGCAGTGGTGGCTGGAGCGTGAGTGTGCCGAGCCGCGCAGCGGCGAGGGCAAGCGTGACGACGGTGTATAGCTGACCCCACGCCAGGCGACGCCTCGCTCTTCGGCTACACCAAGCACACCAACGGCAGCTACGTCCCCGACCCCGCGTCCCCGAACGCGCCATTCAAGCTCCTCATCCTCGGACAGCAGGACACGCGGTACGACCTCCCCGACCCCGGCGCTTTGCGCGCCGCCGTCGAGTTCGTGCACGACTATGATCAGCGCGCGCTGTACGGTATCATGGCGGGCGTGGATGTGCTCATGCTCGCTTGGGACCGGGCTTATCGGTGTAAGTGGCCGCGGCGAGCTGCCGGAGGCAGCGAGCGAGGCGTGGAGCGCTTGGCTCGTGCCACTGGCACTGCCACACCCACATCCACTTGCACTCGCTGACGCTCGTGCTCGTTCCCGCTCGCAGACCTCGACTCCCAAGCCTCGTCCTCCGCCTTCACGACCCTCGAAACCGAGGTCCCCCTCCTCATCACCGACATCATAGCCCACTCGTACACCTTCCTCGACTCGTCCGTGTCCATCGTGCGGCCCAACGCCCTGCCAGAGATGGACGTCATCGGCCTGTTCCGCCTCTTCCCCAACGCGACCGACCCAGCCGTCACGGTAGAGGACCTCACGCGTGCCGTCGCGCACATCTACCTCCCGCCATACCGGCCCGAGATGCATGCCGAGATCGCAGCCATGCTCAAGGCTGGCTGGCGCCGCCCGCGTGCCCAGTGGAGGAAGAAGAAGGCCGAGCTGGAAAGGGCCAACCTCGACGTGCTCCGCGACCTGCTCAGCTCGCCGATTAATCAATGGGACCCAGACTGGCAGGGCGGGAGGGGCTAGGTAAACGGTATAATATATGTACGACACTAGGACACGCATGCATAGCTACGGATTTATGGCCACACACGCGAACAAGACCTTACACACGCACACATGGATACTACCTAAAACGAAATCGCTCGCGACGGCGACGCCGCGCCGTCAATCTGCTTGGATGCAACACCAGTCCACTCCCACGTCTTCCACACGTCACCGTGCACTTCTCGCTCCCGGACCTGGATGTTGGCGTTCTTCTCCACCTCGCCGGCCACCCGGTCCCAGAGGCGCTGACGAGTAGCATGGCCGACGGAAGGGGGAAGCACGACATCGCGCAGCTGCTGCGCTGGAAGGTAGGGCTGCGAGGTGACCACAGGGTCGACGTAGTGCTGGTACTCCTGGTCTTGCAGCCTTTGGAGGACAGTGCCGACCAGCTCGCGTACGCGCTTCGTCTCTTCGCGGCGGGCTTCGGCGCTGCGAATGACGTAGAGGATTCCCACAATGACAAAGGCAGTGGCTGCAGGGTCAGCACAGTTGCGATACGCTGGCCAGCACACTCACAAAGCAGCTGGCTCTTCCACTTGTCAAGAAGGCTCTGGGCCTCGAGCTTGGCGCGGCATGCTAAGGTGAACTCGGCGTGCGACGCCGCGTACCACGAAACGCCGTCAGAGTCAATCGACTCAACGACATCGCCATGCTCGACCAGGTCCTTGATCGCAGCGTCAAAGAGCTCGTCAAAGGCCTCGCGAGACACCTTTTGCTGAAGAGTTAGCGTATATGCACAGTGTGGGGTTAACTCACAATGCGCCTCGCCGCGAACGACTCGCGCAGATCCGCCTCGGCCACGCCATAGATCTCGCCCGCACCCTTGGAGCCCTGGTCGGGGATGCCCTTGCAGATCACATCGCCGCGGTGACGCGACAGCTCGCCGTTGACCTCACGGACAAGAGCACCGATCTGGCGCATACGGGCCGTGTCGGGGCGACACTTCGGGGGGAGGACACGGCTCTTGAGGCCAGGCCAGCCGTCAAAGAGGGGCGCCAGCGGGGAGAGGATGCTCGGAGTAAGGATGTACTCGGGAGCGCACTCCTTCACCTCGCCCTTCTCGCAAGTTGCGTGTGCGGGGCAGGTCGTGCAGGCGGTAGGGCGGGGGAGGAAAGGCAGGAGGGGGAGAGAGCCGACGTCACAACCGAACGGGGGGGTCTGGCCGGGGTTCTCGACCTGCCACTGAGCTCGGCGGCTAACGCAGGCCTGAGCCGAGGCGATGGCCGCCTCGCGCTGCTCGACCACAGAGTTCGTACGCGAGCCAACGTCACAAAAGCCGTTGGAGGACGACGTAATCTTGTAGTTTGTGGCAAGCCCAAGGCTGAGGATCGCCAGCACAAAGACTCCGATGGTCGTCTGGGCCGGTCCAGGAGACGGCTTACGGCGGATGATCGCCTTGCGGGGCGTCCGCACAACAGCCTGTGAGACGTCGACCTCAGGCTCGTCCACGACAGACGACGAGGTGATCTCCGTGAGCTTTTGCTGAACGACACGGTTGTGCTCTTCAGCGATCTCAATGTGCGTCCTGCTGGAAGGTACACGCTGGTCAACGCCGCTGGGGCCGACCTTGCGAAGGATGGACGTCGGCGCGGACGTGGCTGTCCACTCGGAGGGTCGAGGGGCACGACGCTTGGTTTCCCCGAGGCCGAGCGACGACTGTATGTAAGCTATGCTAAAGGCACGTTCAAGCTCACCTTGCGCCTGCGACGCTCGCGGTCGGCGGCTTCCCCACTTCCACTCTGGAACGGGTTGAAGTCGGAGAAGCCAGACTCATCGGCATCAGCGTCCGATCGTCGGCCCTTGCTGATACGACGATCTTGGGCCGGAGCCTCCTCTGGCTCGCTTCTCTCCTCCTTGATCTCGGCCGCCTTAACACTCTTGCGAGGGCGACCGACCTTCCTGGGTGTGGGGGCGACGGGCGCCTCCTGCACCTCGGGCTCAGCCTTGGCCTGGCGCTTGGACGGCGACGCAAGGTGGACCGGGATCTCCGGGACGGGGGGTGCGAGCGAGTCGCTCGCGGTCGACACGGAGGGGCGCTCGCTCTTTCTACGAGAGCTGGAGGACGGTGGTGCCGGAGACGACGGGGTGACACCAGACACGGACCGCTGGGCGCGCTGTCTCGCAGGCGATACGGGAATGTCCACGATCGGCTCCTTCACGACACGCTTCTTTGTCGACGCGGGCGCCGAGGGAGGGGCAGGCGCGAGGAACGGAGAGGGGATCTGGGGGACGGGCGGCGCGTCAACCACCGGGGCCGCCGCGGGGGCCTCGACCGTCTTCCTCGGCCTTCCCCTGGGCCTCTTGGCGGGCGGTGCCGGCTCGACATCAGCCTCAGCCTCCGTTTCGGCGGCGGCGGGCTCTGGTGCGGGCTCAGAGACCTTCTTCGGCTTCCGGCCGCGTTTCACGCCAGTGCTCGGCGGAGTGACGACCGGCCGCTCGTCGCCAGTCTCAGAGGAGACGGCAACAATACCGTGCGCCGATGGGCGCACTCGCGAGTCGGCGGCGAGGATGCTGCCGGCGCGAGGGAGGAGCTGAGTCGTAAACAACTCGACGAGGTCGGCCTTCTTGGCGTTGCTCGCGTATCGAATACTGTGCTCGAGCAAGATGGATCTGGGAGGTGTTAGGCGCTGCATAAAAAATCACAAGGGCTCTCGCAACCCCGTAGATGAGGTACTTACCGAAGTTGGGCGACCTGTTAGAGGAAATAAATTAGATGGAGTGACGAGAGCAGCGTCAGCGTGACACGGGTGGCCAAGTAACCAAGGGTGGCTGCTGCGTACCTTTAGCGTCGAGGCCTGGAAGCCGGGTGCGAGGTATACATCTCGCGAGGGGGGTGCCGAGGACATATTGTAGGCCCCTACTGCTGTAATGTTAGTATAAAAAGGAGTGGATGGATGCTGAATGGCAAAGTGACGATGTGAAGAAGCAAAGTGTCGTCGTGTTTGTGTGAGATGCGCCGCTTTGTTTGTGCGTGCGTTGGAAGGGAAGGAAAGGCAGGGGGACGCTAGCGAAATGATGGTGCGAAATTGCTTCCGTTAAAATCCGGCCAGTCGCATCGTCCACCTCCACAATCGACGACCACCGTCAACCGCGACGGCGCGAATTGTTGTTGACGACAGACCTTCCTCCACTTGTCTCATCTCGTCGACCACGCCATGCCACCAAACGCAAGAGCTGGGCCATCACGCCTACCAGATAGAGTCGAACCACAAGGCCCTCTAGGCATCAGCTTCAAGGGTGGGTAACTTTCTTCAGCACTCGTTCTGACCCACCAGAAACGGTCGACACCCTTGCCTCGTTCCGTGCGTCATAACCCTTGCCTCACAGCTGACCCCAGTCGAGGTCGTAATCCACACCATTCTCTGCATTCGCCAAGTATACCCGCCCACAACGTTCACCAGGCGCCGCGCACACGGTGTGGCAGTGTACCAATCACGGCACCCAGCAGTACGCGACTATGTCTCCAAAGTCGTCGCTGCGATCCGGGACGAGATGGACAAGGGGACCGCGAGGCGCGTGACCGTCGTGATTAAGACCACGACGACGGGGCTGCCGCTTGAACGGTTCATCATTGACGTTGGATATATGCCGCTTGAGGGGATGGAGGGGCCAGGGAGGGAAGCGAAGTGAGTTGAGCTGCCTCGTCATGTCTCCCAGCTGTTGAAGCTCACGCAACCCAGAATCATGAACGCTCCGACTTCAGAGGACCTCTCACTCCGCCTTCGCGCGTTCCTCATCCGCCTCGCTGCGCTTGACGGTCAGCTGTTAGACAACCCAGGTTAGCTACAAGTACGACCATGTCGATGGAGCTGACATCGCAGATGACACAACATGGGCAATAATTGTCGAGACGAACGACAATGTCGAGCCAGGCGCGGCAGAAGGGGTGGGTGTTGTTACCTCACTTTGGCCTCGATGTCCAGCTTCTCGATATAGATTCTAGCTGACACCACAGGCCCAAACGCCATGGGTTCCTGCACTCGCCGCTGACACACTCGCGACCAACTCGGCAATAACACCACACCACGAGCCGCTGCTCAGCGTCCGGGCCGTCGAGACAGGCGTCATTGACGTGAGTACAGAGTGCTCGCGCTGGCTGTTAAGCTCCGTTGCTGACAGCCACCACAGCTCCGGATGATGGTGCAAGAGTGCGCAGCTAAGACTGGGGTCGACCACCTGGACATCTAACCCCTGGTTCCAGAACAATATAATGACATAATGACATGTACCATAGCTGTACTACAGATCCCAGGACGCGATGAACATGTTGGAGAAGCTCCACGCACCGTGGCTCCGCAGACTCTGGGCGTACTCCTCCGACGTGATGCCTCGCCCATCGCGTCCACTGAGCGAGGTGAGGACCACCACAGTGACCTTCTGCCCCCGCCCTCGTGCGAGCTCGTCGATGGAGACGTCGAGCCACCACCACCCGCCGCCATGCTCCATGGGCATGAGCACCTCCTTGCCTTTCCGCCAAGGCATGTACAGCATGAACAGGTATTCTGGGCCCTTTCCGTTCGTCGCCGCGTTCCAGTGCGGGCACACGGTCGTCATCTGGAACCGCACGCTCGGCGGGTCGGACGCGACGAGCGGGATGGGGCTGATGCTCGGCTCGATGCTCCACTGGTTGATCCCCTCCTCGTGCGCGGTGCTCGTGACGATCGGACGCGCGAAACCGCCGTTTGAGCCGACGACATACTCCTCCCAGCTCGGCGGGTTGGGCACGTAGAACTGGCCTGGGTCCTTGGGGAAATGCGTTCTTCCAAAGTCATCGTTGAGCATCGAGAAGTGGATCGGGTTAAAGTGCGCGTCGTACGTCTGGGCCGCGAGATCGATATTCCCCGCACCCCAGCACGCGTCGACGAGCTTCCACCCCCCTTCGATACGGACCGCGTTCCACGCATGGTTCGAGTCCATCCGCGGGATCGGCTCGCCCTGCACCCAGTCCTTGATGCCGGCGCCCTTGCCGTGTCCGCTGACGACAACGCACTCGAGCCCTGCGCGCTGCGCAATGGCGGCAAACGTGTCCGCGTAGCCCTGGCACACAGCCATACCGGTGCGGATCGTCTCCTCGGGGCTCATGCCTCTCAGGTTACCCGAGCAGAACATCGCAACGTCGTATGCGACGTTGTAGTGGAACCACGTGAAGATGGCTCGCGCCTTGTCTGTCGCAGAAGGGAACGGGTCGCACAGCGCTTCGGCGAGATATCCGACCGCGTCGTGCGCAGGGAGACTCGCACGCGGGTACGACGCCGCATAGTGGTCCGGCTGGGAGAAGTCGCGGCAGACGAGGCAGTCTGGCGGGTCGGGGTGGTGGCCGGCGTAGAACTGGGCCGCAGGCTTCGGCTTGGACGTGGGGCGAGAGGCGAGCGGCACAGGTGGAGGTGCGCCGCGGTCGTTGACTGGCGGTGTTGAGGGCACCTCGTCTGGAGTGAGCTCCTGCGGGGGCCACTGGAGCTTTCGTGGCGGGGCTGGCGACGCGGGCTTCGGTGAGGACGGCAATGTCGGCTTGGCTGACGATGGCAGCCCCGGCTTGGCCGAAGACGGCAGCGCAGGCTTCGGTGCAGACGGTAGTGCGGGCTTTGACGACGTCGGCAGCGGCGGCTTGGAGGTGGTCGGTAATGGTGGCTTGGAAGGCAGGGGCGGCACCGCGCGAGCAACGGGCTCGATCGACGGCCGGCGAGCAGGCAGCCCCGGGGCGGCGTGATGTGGGTCCACCGACGGCCGGCGGGGCGGGAGCTTGGGCGTGTTGTCTGACGGTTTGCGTGGGGGAAGACCCGGCCGGTGTGCCTCCGGCTCGATCGATGGACGGCGGGGAGGTAAGCTTGGAGTTGCGTCAGAGCCACGGTGGGGAAGCAGGGGCGGCGCTCGCGGGGGGCTTGTCGGCGTGTCGTGTTCCGCTGATGTCGACGACGACGTCCGCCGTACAGGCGGCGCCATCTCCTTGTGGTAGCTGTACGTTGGGGCTGGCTTCTCCGGCCGCTTGGGAAAGACCTTGGGGGCCGTCGGGCGCTTGAGGCGGTCGAGCTGCTTCTCGTCGCGTGCAGTGTGGGTCGGGGGCGGGGCGACAGAGCCGTTGGTCTTTGGGGGCGGTAACCCGCGCTTGGCGATGTACTGCGGGAGCTCGGCGGCGTCGTCGCCATTGTGCAGCTCCTCGTGGTGGTGGGGCCTTGGAGCGGGCGGTGCAGGCTTGGACGCTGGGACCAGCGGTGAGGGCCGTGCCTTTGGTGCTAGCGGAGCCGGTGCTGGCACGGGCGCTGCACCCCCCGCGCCGAGGTTGAGCGCCGCGATGCGGTCCTTGAGGCTCTTGAACTGCGGCTCTTCGTCTTCGGCCATGGTGTGGGGGGAGGCAACAATCACAAGTTGAGAAGAGGGTATTTATGCGCGGGGTGGTGGTGGTGGGGTGGTCATGCGCTCGTGCGCTCCTCGGCTGCTGTTGTCAAGGTACGCGCCGATGAAACGCGGGGCCGGGGCGGACTTGGTCTGGGCACACTGCTAGCGCCGAGTGGATGTCGAGATGGAGTCGGGCCCTCCTTTGATGCTTCTACTTGTATTATTGTTAAAGTCAACTTGTGCATAATGCCAAGCGATGCCAGTCGGTCCCGTGCTGCGTGCGGTGTTGTCGGGCAGGGGACCATGCTGCGGTGTATCGGGCCAAGTTGTGCCGACTAGTGCGTGGTTTGCTCTGATCTAATCTCGCGAGATGGCTTGGCCTTGTTGACACTGCTTCAAGGGTTAATCAGGGTAATTGGGAATTGCTCCGCTCTCCGAAACGGCCACGTGTCATTACAAACACTTTTCTAATCCATTTAGAAAATGCGTCAGAAGCGATGACGCACAGCCGCGAGCCGCGCGCCGCGCCAGTGTCGTGCGTCAGTCTCCCTGCTCGCCGTCACTCCCACAGACATCGTGACATTGTCTTCGACTCTTCTTGCCACCATCCACTCAACAACCACCGCAATGTCAACATCTCCCAAGCCGACATCGCCAACAAGCCCCAAGGTTACCGAGCCGGTGGCGAGCCCCACGGCGCCCGTGACAGAGGCCACGGCCGACCTACTCGCCGAAGCCACCGCCGACACGGTTGCCAAGCCAGCCGACACGACGACGACGCCTGCTGCTGCTCCTGCTGCTCCAGCCGCCGCCCCGCCGGCCCCGGCCCACGCCAACCCCAAGGTCAACGAGCTCGCTGTCATGTTCCCAACCGTCGACACGGGCGTCATCGAGATGGTACTCGAGAGCGTTGGCGGCAGCCAGGACCGCGCCATCGAGAGCCTGCTGCAGATGACCGACCCCGAGTTCAAGCCTGACACGTCGGCCCAACCTGTCTCGGAGGACCATGTGAGTGCTGCCACAGCGAGAGAGCGTGCCGCGAGAGAGCGCATCGAGGTCTGGGATGCGCAGCACTCGACAGGAGGGTGGCAAGAGTCGCTACTTGCAAGCACCAAGGCTGTGGGCGAGCAAGTCGGCAAGTATTGGCGCGGGGGTGACTCTGGGCACGCGGTGAACGCCAGTCGGGCCACTCGCGCCTTCCAGACCCCGTGGATCTATCAGGTGCGAGGATGGACGAAGACGCGGTGCGGTGGGACGCGGATGCGTACTGGCAGCGGGTATGGCAGTGTCCAATCTTCTGCGCCTGTGCGCACTCTGCATGCACCTCGCACCGCTCATGAATGACGACATGGCTTGGTTGTGGCGGTCTGTACTTTGCGCACGAGGCTGACAACCGTAGCCGCAGGTCGACCTCGACGAGGAGTTTGCGCGCGCTCTGCACTTGCAGGACCAGGAGGATGACGCCCGCCGGCGCGCGGCGCGTGCTCCTCGCGGCCACCCGGGCGACCGCACGCAGCAGCAGAGCCAGATCCCCGAGGTCCTGCCGTACCAGCCGCGCGTCCGTCGCGCTCGCCCTCCTGGACCAGACCCGTACGCGACGAGCACGCAGGTGGACCACCTCCAGCAGCGCTACGATGCGTCGAGCGGCCCCATCCCTGGCGGCCAGCAGCCTGGTGCCGTCGCGTTCGAGGAGAAGCTGAACCACTTTGCTGAGAGTGAGTAGGGTCCGGTGGATGTGGCTGACCATGCAGCCGGCAAGGCGACTGTCTCGTCGTTCTTCAACAAGGCAAAGGCACGATACAACGAGTTCCAGCAGACGCGCGAGGAGAACCGCGTTTCCCAGCAGGAGGCTGCGGCTGGTTGGAACAACCACGCAAGTGTCGATCTCCCCCAGCAGGGCTACGGACAGCAGCAGCAGTATGGCTACGCTGCTCCCTCGGGTCCTCCTCCTACCGGCGAGCGTCCTGGGTGAGTGGAAGTGGGGTTGCCAAAGCTGACAGTTTAGTGCCAACCAGCGCACCATCTCGCAGTCGTCGGGCAGCACGGGTGGCTCGGCCGCTCCCGTTGCCAGCGCTCCCCGCAGCAGCTCGAGACGCTGGTCGCCGACCGACACGTATGACGACGACGCGGTGCCGCTCAGCCAGGGCAACACCATCAATGTTGGCGGAAGGCAGTCACCCGCTGCTGGTGGTGCCACGAGCCCGGACAGAGGTGCCGCCGGCAAGATTGATCTTGGTGGGTTACTAGTCTCCGTGCGACACTAACCCCTCCAGCCAAGCTCGGATTCCTGCCCAAGAAGCGCGTCGACCTCTCGACGCTGGACAAGGACCCCAACCCCAGCCTCCAGAACGCCACGTCGCCCGCGTCGCCGCCCGCGACTGGCAAGAGCCTGGTGGAGAAGATCCCCAAGACGCCGACGGAGGAGGTGAGCCCGCACCAGCTGGGCGACGACGACGATGACGACGAGGAGCTCGAGTATACCAAGTGAGTGGGCAAGGTGTGGGCACCAGCTGACTCGCCTAGGAACCCGTTTGACGAGAAGTAATGGGAGTGGAGCGGCCCGTTTGCGTGTGATGATGGTTCTAGTAGAGACGCGTTATTGGTGCGGGGGAGCTGGGCGGCGTTGCCGGTGCTCTGGTGACTGACGGACGACGACACGGGAACTGACTCTCTGCACGACTGGCACCGCCACGCATGGATGCTGCACGTCCCGTTCACTTGAATGTGGTCATTCCAGGAACGCGAGGAACCATGTTGGCGTCGTGAATGGTACACGCCCAAGCGACCAAGCTAGCCAAGCTCTCATCCAGTTCCTCTCGGTTCCTGCGCGTGCCAAATGGGGACAGGCTAAGAGCATCACGTGAAGGCTGTCTCGGGTGGTGGCGATCTGGTGAAAACTGATCAAAGTGTGGGCGAGGTGGTGGGAGGTGTTGGGTGGCGACGGCGGCGCGGTGGTCGCAACGCAGGGCACGGCGCCAGTGCGCGCGCTATGCATGGCGAGCAACGAACACATACCGGCATGCTCTCGATCCAACCATGCATGCTGGTGTGCCCGCCACTACGGTCACTACCACTTTGAGCCGTGGTGCGCTGGGTCGCGTTTCAGTCGGTACCTGGCCCGAGGGCCAGGCCAGACTAACCCCGGGTCGATCTGTCTCGACTTGACGACGGCGAGTGTCCGACGGATAATGTTTGTGCATGTGTGCCGGCGTCGGGGTGTATATAAGAGGGCGTGTAGCGGCGCAGCGCATGACGAACGCCCACTCACCCACTCACCACGATGGCAGACGCCGCAGAGCCAGAGCCAGAGTTCAAGAGCCTCAAAGAACGTATCGCGGCCCTGCGCCTCGCGGACGGCCTCGCGCCGCCCAAGCCTGCCGCCGCGGGCGACGTGCGCAAAAGGCGTCAGGCGAGCATCGACGGCGGGGTGGCGGCCGAGTCATGCGCCGAAGCTCCAGCGCCACCAAGAATCCGGCCACCGGTCCCCCTGCCCACGCCAGACTCCGACACGCCGCCGCCCCTCCCCCGCCGCCGATCGTCCGCGACCCCAATCAGCCCGTATGGCGCGCCGACACGCACCGTGCCCCCTACGCCGGAGGCTGAGGACCCGCCGCCACTCCCCCACCGCTCCTCAGCCACGCCGGCACGCGGCATCCCCCCCACACCGGAGGAACAGCCGCCACCACTACCCGCCCGCCGGGCGTCCCAGGCGCCCACGCTGCCCTCGCCAGCGGAGGAGGAAACGCCACCACCGCTGCCGGCCAGCCGGCCATCACGAGCGGACGACGACGACGACGACAACGATGACACGCCCCCGCCACTGCCGTCACGAGCGAGGCGTCCCTCGGCGCCGACGCCAACGAGCCCCTCCGCACCGACACGCGCGATTCCCCCGCCACCCGATGCAGCCCACGCACCGAGGCGCAGCCAGTCGATGGACGCCGGCGCGCCGACGCGGCCCATCCCTCCACCGCCGGCAGACGACACACCACCAGCCTTGCCGGGCAGGCCGCGCCCGCCCCTGCCTGCGCGGGCCAACACGACCGGCTCGGCGGCGCCGCAACGCGCCATACCCCCACCGCCTGAGGACGACGATGCGCCGCCACCCCCGCCACGACTCCCGCCCCGCTCGCCTACCAGCCCGGTGTCTCGCGCGCCGACGCGCGCGCTCCCCCCGCCTGTGGAGGAGCCCGACGAGGAGGAGGAGGTGGGGGACATGCCCGCGCCGAGGGTGGCGCGGCCGCCACTGCCGACCTTTGCGAGGCCGCCTCTCCCGACGTCTGCGAAACCCCAGCCCACGGTGCGGCCGTCCCAGGCGACAACTGCACCGCCGGCCGTGCCGATGTGGAACCGGCCCAAGATGGCGACGCTTCCCCCCTCACCAGCGACGACAACGCACTCAATGTCCCCGCCTCTCCCCCCCGCCTCCCCCGACTGCCTCCAGTGCCGCGACTTTTCGGCCGCCGACGCCGTCGGCGGCATGTACCCGCGCGACACGCTGCCCCGCTCCGACCCAATCGGCTTCCTCGCGCACCACCTGTGCTCCCCGTTCCCCTCAGCGACGGACAAGGCGCGCGCAATCTTCACCTGGTTCCACCATAACATGGACTATGACGTCGCGTCGTTTGTCGGCCACCTCGGCGGCGTGGCCATTGCCCCATCAACCCCCGCCGAGTCCATCCTGTCCGGGGTGGGCGTGTGCGCGGGCTATGCGGGCTCGTATGCCGCCATCGCGACCGCCGCGGGGCTCGAGTGCACCGTCGTGAACGGGCACGGCAAAGGCGTCGGATACCACGACTGGCAGGCCGGCGAGCCCGTGCCCGCGTACGACATGAACCACGCGTGGAACGCCGTGCGGGTCGACGGCGGCGAGTGGAAGCTCGTCGACGCGTGCTGGGGCGCAGGTTACGTCGACATGGCGGCGCAGGTGTACCACCGCAAGTTCAAGCCTGAGATGTTTACGCGCCCCAACGACCAGTTTGGCTGGGCGCATTTCCCCGAGAAGCCGGCGCACGCATACCGCGAAGACGGCGCCAGCCTCACGTGGGACGAGTATATTGCCGGCCCGGGGCGCGGCGTGCCGCTCGCCCAGTGCTTCGGGGAGAAGGAGGGCATCGACCCGTTCAGCCTCACGCCGGGGCGGTACATCGCCGCTGGCTCGGACGCCGTCGTGCGCCTCCAGTTTTCGAAAGTCTGCGCGCACTGGAACAGCGAGGTGCACGGCCCGGACGGCGGGCGCGCCCCGCCGCTGGTGATCATGCCGCTGTGCGACCCGGCCGAGTTTGTGCCCTTCCACCACTCGCCGGACGGGTGCTGGTGGTGGCTGGACGTCGAGGCCCGGCGGCTGGGTAAACCGGGCGACCGCGCGCTCGTCGCCGTCCTCAAGACGCTCGGGGACAAGTCCGGGCGCG
The DNA here is from genome assembly GCF_020906515.1 of Vanrija pseudolonga. Taxonomy (NCBI): domain Eukaryota; kingdom Fungi; phylum Basidiomycota; class Tremellomycetes; order Trichosporonales; family Trichosporonaceae; genus Vanrija; species Vanrija pseudolonga. The sequence continues at coordinate 1,820,082 of NC_085851.1, read as the reverse complement.
GGGTGAGCGCCGACGAGTTCCTGCGCCTCCACCGCCGCGTCGGAGTGTCGTTTGACACGGTCGCCGTGTGGGAACTCGTGTAGAAGGAATGGACAGTGCCATCATGCGCATGTATAATGAATTTAACGACGACGTGTTTAGAACACGACATGCTAAACTGAGACAAGGTGCGGCCCGAAGCAGCCACAAAAAGGCTTCGAACGCGTCGGCGAGTCCCGCCATGCCACGCTGAAACGCCACCTCGCCGCCACCCAACCTCGCTCGCGCCTCATGTCTCGCACCCACCGATCTTCGCACCCGCCGCGACCAACCAAGCAGCAACAAAACGTACAGCTCTTCGCTGCACTGCTACGACAACGACATGATTCGAACATGTGCTCCCGAAGGAAGTTGATTTCGAGTCAACCGCGTTAACCACTCCGCCACGTTGCCAGTCGCACGTTTCCAGCTCAGCTGCGTCGCAGGTGAGTGAGTTGGTCGGTGCAGTACTCCCTCGCTCGCTCGCTCGCTGCCGCGTCTGCCGTGCTGCATGTACCGCCCCGGCATTGCCGCGGTTCGCAGCTTGCTCCGGTGGAAGATGAACGGGTGTGGTGCCTCCGAAACATTGAATGGGGGGTTGGTTAGGTTGGAGCCGAGCCCTGCGCGCCCTGCCTGCACCCGCCGAAGCTCCGAGGTGGCGGCCCCTCCCGCATCGCCGAATTCCGGCCACGGCCAATATCTCTCTACCTATGAGTAGGGCTACAATATGGGGAGCGGATTCGTAGTACATACATGGGCCGCGAGCTAGCTAGCCAGCCGGCGGCGACACGGTCATCTGGGGTTGGTTCGTTCTCTGGGGCGCTGGCGCTGGCTCCGTTGTCGGCGCCCCGCACCTCTCTCTGTACTTGTTCACGAGCCAGTGCTCGCCGACGGGTGGAGCAGGCTCAGCTGGCGGTTCCAGCACATGGGGCAGGTGGACAGCAGCCCGCACAGGGGGCAGGCGAACTGCGCTGGCGCGGATGTCGACGGGGTCGAATCAGGCGTGCTGAAGAACGAGGGCATGTCCATTGCGCTGCGTCGAGTCAGCATTGACGGACGCTCTCAGCCGCGACCCACTTGCTCGGCGCTGGCGGCGGCAGCGCGTGCACGCTCGCGACGGCCATGGCGTCGGATGGCGGCAGCGGCGGTTGGGGGGACAGCGGCAGCGGCAGCGGCGGGTACAGCACGGCCCAGCAGCTCATGCGATGCGACAGTCTCAGCGTGCGTGGTGTATGGCACTAGTAGACTTGAGACTTGTTTTGCGGTGAGTGAGTGGGTGGGTCGGTGGGTCGGTGCGGCGACCTTGTTCTGCTGCTGGCTTATCTATCAAGAGTGCGCCTTGATCAAGCTTGCCTCAATCAGGGTGCAGGGTGCTGTGCCGCTGCTGGCTGGGTGGCCGCCCGCAGTCGCAAGGCAAGGCAGGGCAAGGGAGGCAAGGGAGTGCGTGGCCAAAGTATCCGCAGCACAAGTGCCCGCAGACTCGTTTCGGGCGGTCGCAAGGGGGCAGTAGTCGGTCGCTCGTGATGGCCGTGTTTTGCATTTTCCGTGGGATTGAGGGGGCCTCGAGACGTTGCCTGCCTGGCTGGGTGAGTGGCGGCTGCCGCCGTCGCCGCGCCGCGCGCAGTGGATGGTGGGTCTGGTTGTTTGTGGAGCTGCCGCCTTGAAGCAACCAAGGCAAGCAACGAGGCTAAGTAGGGCTGATTCTCGGGGGGACAAGGGGGTGGGACGTGGGAGGCGATTTGGTGGCCGTCGGGGGAGGGGAGGAGGAGCGGTGATGCCGCCCGGAATGCCCGGGACGCGTGCGCTGCGCTACCTGCGCGGCTGCCCGTGTTTGGGGTAGTGGCGCTGGAGCGGCGCGGCACGCTCGTCGCAGTGGCCGTGCACTGAGAGCATCATGCATGTTGCGCCACGCCGCGGGCCAACCAAGATGCGCAAGATGGACGGAGTGTGGGGTGGAGTGGCTGCGCCGAGGAACCGGCAGAAGCGGCGGCGGCGGCGTCCCTCGACGACCGGCAACAGTCGGCGGCATCAGCACACAGCTTACGTCATGCCGCCAGTAGCAGTCTGCTGACACTTCGAGATGGTCTGGACATCCGAGACCCGAGCTAGCGAGCGGCGCAGGAACGGGGTGGTGGGTGGGTTGTGGTGCGCGTAATCGTCGGCGTCGACGAGCAGCAGCGAACGAGCGAGCGAGAGAGCAAGCAACCACTACGCCACTAGGACCGACTGACAGGATCCGACACCACTGCCCACCTGTTGTTGTTCAGGCGAGATTAAACCGCCTGATCCGCCTGAAATCACTGTCGTCGTCATATCAAAACCCTGGACGCCGCCGCCAACGCCGCTTTTGGCACTGATATCCGTGTGCTGCGTGCGTGCTGGGTGTGCATGTGATGTGGGGTGGGTGGGTGGTGCTACATAACCGAAACGACGGGTTTCCCGCGGGCCTGCTGCGGCAAGCCCGATGGGCGCGGCTTGGCTTCGTGTCTATGGGAACGAGAGGACGAGCTCGCCCTCGACCTCGTCGCCGCCGTCGCGAGACGCCGTCGCATCGGCGATCGCATACGACCCGTGGCCAATGATGCCCTCGAGCTCGCCGCTGTGATGCGTGAGTACATGTGCGCTGCGCCACCACAACGCCACCACCACCACCACCACCTTCCCCCTCCTTCAGCGGACCCCCCCACCCCCCCTCCCTCCCCTACCCACCTTGCGCTCTCCGACACGATCGTCCATCTCGCCTCGACGCTGTCGCCGTCGTACGACCCACGCGTATGCAGCGCCACTGCGCCCTTCCGCCCGAGGATTGCGCCCTCGAACACCATGGTGCCGGCTGTGTCGTCAGCTCGCCGCGGGCGAAGAGATAGCACTGCCTGCTACTGTAGACCCACTAAACACGCCGCTGGGATCTCCGTCCTCGCCATCACCGCTCGAAAGCTGTGTCCTGCAAGGTCAGTTACTGATAGCCGTACCGAGCGGATCCGGGGCATGCGGGGGTACTGGCCGCAGATTGGGCGGGGAAGGCCGCTGCACCCAACCCCAGCATACCTCGGCGACGGCCCGGAGGCGCTACACTGCGCTACTCACATAACGTAGGTGGCCGTCGCGAAGCCCCGCATCGCATCCCCCTTGAACTCGCGCTCCGTGGTCACGATGCTGGGCGCCAGGGGAACAGGCGACGAGGAGATGACCGGCGCCTGGTCCCAGCTGGTGGTGGTGAACAGGACCTGGACTGCAGGGTTAGTCGGGCAAGAGGGGGGGGGGGGGGGGAGTTCAAGACACGCGGATGGGGGAAGGCAGCACACGTACTGGTGGTTGGGGATGAGCTGAGGCGAGGCGCGTGTGTCGCCGCGGCGACCTTGAATGGGGTCGTGAGGAAGTGGTAGTCTGGCGCAGCTGGTGCGGATGCGTGCGAGAGCATGGTGGTGATGGCTGGTGGTAATGCGCCGAGTGCTGGGTATGAAGAGGTTGAGGTTGGTGACGATGAGCGCTGTCGTTTGCGTGATGGGCTGGGGTGGATCATTGTGGGTGGGTGGATGGGTGACGGTGTGACTGATATAGGCGTGCTGCGAGTGGCCAACGGCGACGTCGACGTCTGTCACGATGAGCAAGACGAGGGGGCATGTAGAAGCGGAGTGACGCCCGCTCGCTTGCCCCCGACGAGGCGACGCCCAGTCATCCCAGCGTACAGCCTCGCTGCGGCATTCTCACGACCACCCGACCCGCTTCACTGCTTAGCACGAAAGTGTATTTTCGGTGGGAGACGACCATGACGTCACTCGTAAACAATCACATCACTCATCAAAACGGCCGACCGGGTCGTGTGGCAGCGGGATTGACGAGGCAGGCTCGACACCTCGCGCGGTTGCCTGCATGCTGCGACAAGGACGACATCCAGCGCACGTCTGCATCGCTACACTTTCACTTTGACTGCTGACTACTGACTTGTTCCAACTTTTATCCCGCCGCTGACCCAGCTCCTCGCCTACGCTGTCGCGACCCACAGGCTCTGCGGCTCGAGCCAGCCCTTGATGCCGTCGACGCCGAGTTCGCGGTTGAACCCGCTCCACTTTGACCCTCCGAACGGGACCTTGGGGCTGAGGTCGAAGTGGGTGTTGACCCAGACCGAGCCGGCCTCGAGCTGCTCCGCCATGCGGGTGGCGCGCGCAATGTCGGCGCTCCACACGGACGCGCCGAGGCCCATCTTGCTGTCGTTTGCGCGGGCGATGACGTCCTCCTCGCTGGACCACTTGAGGATCGGCACGATGGGGCCGAACGGCTCCTCCTGCACGATCATGCTGTCCTCGGGCGGGTTGTCAATCACCGTCGGCTGCATGAAGAAGCCCTTGGCGTGCGCGCTCTTGAGGTCGGGCGCGCCGCCGACCGCCGTCTTCCACCCCTGCGGCTCGATCTGCGCGAAGAGCTCCTTGACCTTCTCGTACTGCATCGAGTTCTGCAGCGGGCCGACCAGCGTGTCGGGGTCGTTCGGGTCGCCCGTCTTGATCGTCTTGACAAACTCGACGAGGCCGGCGAGGAACTTGTCGTAGATCGCCTCGTGGACATAGACGCGCTTGATGTCCATGCAGATCTGGCCCGAGAACAAGAACGCTAGCGTGCCGACCTTGGGGATCGCCTGAGCGAGGTCGGCGTCCTCGCACACGATGGCGGCGTCGTTGCCACCCAGCTCGAGGGTGACACGCTTGAGAGTGCGGCTACAGCTCGCGAGCACGCGCTTGCCCGTCGCGCTCGAGCCGGTGAAAGAGATCTTGTCGATGCCCGGGTGCTCGGTGAGCCACGGGCCGAGGTCGTCGCCACCACTAAGCGCCTGGATCACGCCGGGCGGGAAGAGCCCGCGCGCAAGCTCGACGACCTTGAGCACCGCGTACGGCGCGAACGGGGACGGCTTGACGATGATCACGTTGCCCGCGATGACGCACGACGCGATCTTGAACAGGCCGATGAGGAGGGGCCTGGGTATATGTAAGCGGGGACTTGACACTCGACCCTATGTAGCCGCCACTCACCAGTTCCACGGCACGATGCCCGCGCCGACACCTAGCGGCAGGTGGCGCAGGCGGACCTTGTATCCCTCCTTGGCGTCGTCGACCACCTCCTCGGGCACGCGCAGCGCCGCGAGGCCGCGGAGGAAGGTGTGCGAGAACATGGCCTCGATCTGGGCCGTCGCGATCGCCTTGCCCGACTCGCGCACGAGGATATCGGTGAACTCGGGCAGGTTGGCCACGAGCCTGTCGGCGAGCTTGTTGAGCAGCGCCTCGCGCTCGTCCCACGACGTCTTGCTCCATGCCGGGAAGGCGGCGCGGGCTGCTGCCACGGCCGCGTCGACGTCCGCCTCGGTGCTCACCGGCACTGGGGGGAGGGCCTCCTCCGTGGCGGGGTTGACTGCCGTGCGCGTCTTGGACGTGGCGCGCAGCTCGCCGTTGATGACGTTGTGGTACGACTGGGGGGTCAACTTGGCCATCAAGGCAGGCAGGCACTCACGCTCCAGTCGAGCTTGGTGTCCGGGACAGTGGCGACCATTGTGAGTGAGTGTGTTTGCTTGAGATGCCTCGCCTCACCGCGCATCACAAGCCGCCTTCATATACCCACCCATCCCGATGTTGTTCCGCAGATCCTCCCCCACGTCGAGACTTGCCTCGCCTGTTTCGCATAACGCGAGCGAGCATGCGAGCGAGCATGAAGCTCACATGACCACCTCTGCCTCGGTAGATATGTATCTAGCGAGGAGCGCAGCAGTGCGAGGACTGGTGCGATCTCGGCTGTCCGGCCATTAGCTGCACGAGGTGACTAAACTGCGCGGAAGATGGACAGGTAGAGTGGAGGTCGGTTGTGGAGGTGGACTGAGAGAAAGGCGGCGCTTGGCGTCTGCATCCGAAGCTAGCGAGCGAGCGCTCGGCGACTGCCCGCGGCGGCACCGACGGCTCGACTGTGCGTCTATCTGTGGATGGGGGCCGACGCGCGCCGTTGTCTGCAAACAGCAAGGCGGAGGGATCTGTCGCGACGTCCTTACGTCCGCGCGCCGGGGCATGGTATGTCACTAAGTGCAGCAGCCACCGTGGCTGCGGTTGTTGTGTGGCTTGGCATTTCGCCACATCTTACGCGTTTCCACATTTTCAGCGACACACTTCCTTCTCATTCGCTGCAACTTCTCCAACACCCCTCGCTCAGGCCCCTATGCATACAAAAACGACAGGCCCTCGCCGGGATTTGAACCCAGGACCACTCCCAATGCTTAAGATGCTTCAGCGCCCTAAGAGAGTATGATAGCCACTACACCACGAGAGCTGGTACTTCAGATGTTTCTGTATTCGGAAGGGTCGCGTTGTATTTGAGCAGTGCACCTCTCTGTAGGCACGGCGACCCGGCCTCCTCTCTCTTGTCATTTCGCTTGCCGTGTTGGCGTTGTTCGAATGGTATCTGCATGCTTGGTATCCCTGTTGATTGTAGTGCTTGTATGGTGTCTTGTCTTGCTGTCCTTCTCTCGCCTCTTGAGGTCTCGAAGCAGCCTTCCCGCGCTCGCCAAGCCGACCCTCATGCGCCGACACCGCACCCGCCGTCTCGCTCATGCACCTCGGCGCAAGTCTTCCCACAGCTCCACTCCCCACACCGGAAGCACCTCACAGCGCCGATGTATCCGCAGCTCGCGCACAGTCTGCGCGGTGGCGTGATGGGCTCGGGCGCAGCCGCGGTGAGGTACGGCGGTGTGGGGGTCGCCGGAAGCTCTTCGAGCCAGTCGCGCAAGGACTTCTTGCCGTACAGCGCTCTCCGGACGTTTGGCGTCTGCTTCTTCTTTGCTGCAGCCAGGGCGAGCGCGGCAGGCGTATTGGGCGCCGGGTCGGGCGGCTTGAAGGACGCTGGTGGAATGTCGGTGGGGTTTGTGCGCTGCGCGTGTGAGCGGGGGTGTGAGGGTGACAAGCAGTCATGAGAGATCCGGTCACATAGCCATTCCACTGTAGCGGAGCTTCACTAAGCTGCTTCGCAAGCCTGAGGAGCAATGACTCGGACAGCGCCAGCGCCGACGCGCCGACCACACGGCACTACTCACCTCGAGATCTTCAAGACGCCGCTGTATCCTCCTGATCTGGAAGTCGGTCAAGGGCTGCCCTGGCCGCACGGGCGCGATGTTGACCATTGTGGTGGTGCTGTTGGGGGGTGTGGTGGATGATGAATCGGCGTGATGGAGAAAACGGAGTGAAGTTGAGCGAGATGATGCGCGTCAATGTCGGTTAAGCATCTGCAGAAGTCGTGGATTATTGCCACCCAAATCGAGCAATTAGGATTGTTTGTAATGTTATTACGGGCGGAAGCTTTTTCCACACAACACTTTCCACACAAGTCGGACTGCTGACAACTGCAGACTCCAGTCGCCTCTTGATCTCCTTTCTACTCCACCGCGTTCGCTTCAATCTTCCTCTCAACACTCGCAAATAAACGCACACAGTATGGGACGTGCAGAAGGCGGCTCTACCAAGGCCATCGCCAACGCCATCAAGGCCAAGGGTGGGTGCCCTGTCTTTCTTGGCGGAACCCAGCTAACTCTCCAGGTCTCGGAAGGCTGCGATGGTACTGTCAGATCTGTGAGAAGCAGATGCGTGACGAGAACGGATTCCAGGCCCACTGTCGCTCCGAACCGCACTTGCGCAAGATCATCGCCGTCGGCCCCAAGGCGGGCGCAACGATCGCAGAGTTCAGCCGCCAGTTCCAGTACGAGTTCCTGTCGCTCCTCAAGTCGCGACACAACACGCAGCGCGTGCGCGCGAACGCCGTGTACAACGAGTACATCCAGGACAAGGAGCACGTGCACATGAACGCGACGCGCTGGGTCACGCTGAGCGGGTTCGTCGGAACCCTCGGCAAGGCCGGTATCGTCAAGGTCGACGAGGACGACAAGGGGCTGTGGATCCAGTGGATCGACAACACGCCCAAGACGCTGCAGAAGCAGGTGAGTGGTGTTGAGGGTGGAGGGAAAGTGCAGCATTAACGCGCCCAGGCCGCACTGCAGAAGATGGAGCGCGCGACCATGGACGGCGAGGAGCGCGAGCGCAAGATGCTCGAGGACCAGATTGCGCGTGCGCGCGCGGCTGTCGGCGCGGACGATAACCAGCCCGAGCAGGGGCTGCAAAAGGTCGAAGGCGAGAAGATCACGCTGAGCTTCTCCAAGGCCGAGCCTGGCGAGTCGAGCGGCGCGGCGTCGACGTCAGCAGGCGACAAGCCCAAAATTTCGTTCGGCACCATTGGCACCTCACTCGGTGCCGCCCCAGCAGCAGGAGCAGCGCCAGCCAACCCGCTCAAGATTGGTAACCCGCTCAAACGCGCCGCGCCGACCAACGTCTTCAAGACGGCCAAGTCGGCCAAGACGGAGCCCAAGGAGGAGAGCAGCAAGCCCAAGGCTTTCATGAGCGAGGCGGAGCGGCTGATGAAGGAGGACCTCGCACGCAAGGCTGCACGCGGTGGCGGAGGAGGTGGCGGTGGCTACACTGGCGCTGGCCCACGGCGCGGCGGCCCAGTGAGGAGGTAGACGAGTGTGATTGTTGTATTATCCTGCATTAGTGTGACGCGTTTGCATGTATCCATCGATCGTTGCATCTGGCTAACACGAACTCAACCCAGCTCACTGCCTCAAACCTGCGCTCCGCCTCATACAGTACACAGTACGATGTCCCCTCGTACGCTCCCTACACCTTACGCTTCGGTACCAGCTCATCCCCACGGCCGCGCTCCCATCCCGTGGCAGACAGGTACGTCTCGACACTCTCGTCAAACGAGCGCGCCGCGCCTGTGCGCACCCATCTGTCGGGCCACGTCCCGCTGACCGAGTCGAAGTCGTACTCGCTCAGGATCTTCTGGATGCGCAGCACGTCGGGGGGGTGCAGCGGGATCATGTTGGGGTAGCTCCACATGAAGGTGAACCCCTTCTGCGCGGGCTGCACCATGACCGTGTCAGCGACGAGCAGGAGGCCCGTGTCGGGCGCGCGCGCGTCCGCCTCGGACGTGAGCGGCTCGCCTGCGCGGTCCCAGTGCAGCACGGACGAGCCGGGGAAGTGGCCGCCGCACTCGATGAGCGTGATGTTGGCGCTGAGGCGCTGCGTGCCGCTCCAGAAGACGACCTCGTCGGCTTCCAGGCTCGCGGCGCGCGCATACCACTCCTTGTCGAGCGCGTTGATGTACAGCGGCACGCCGAGCGCGCGCGCCCACGTAAGCGACGTCGAGAAGAACTGGCGCGGGTTAGTGGCGCTCTGTCAAGGCAACCCACGTGCGGGTGGCTGATCGCCATGGCCTTGAGCGGGCGGCGCAGGTGCGTGAGGTGCGCGACGAGCGGGGGCGTGATCACCGCCGCGCAGTCCCAGATGAAGCTGCCCTCCGAGGTCTCGAGGACGATGGCTGGCGGGTGTCAGCGCGCAAGGTGGAAGCAGCGACCCACGTGTTTGCGAGATGGCGAACGACGGCTCGGTCGCGATGAGCGTGATGCGCGGGTCCTCGACGTCGCGGAGGAGGTAGTTGCGTTTGCCGGAGGCGAGCTCGCCGAGGGTCGTCCATTCTTGGCCTGTGCCGGGCACCCACTGGCGCGGGTCTTCGCACACCGGGCCTGCAGTCAGCAACGGTTGCCGAGACGCTCACTCACAATCAGCCCGGGCGGCAGGGTACTGCGTCGCGCAGGTCGCGCAGACGGGCAGATCGGCATCGCCGGCGAGCACTTCGAGCGCCCTCGGCGGCGGGCGGCTGACCTCGGTCAGGTCTTCGCGGATGTAGAACTGGCGACGGCGGGGCATGGTGTGTTAGTGGCGAGGGCGTTGGCGTGCTGCTGCGTACACTGGCGCACTGTTTATGAGAACCATGCCATGTGGTCGTCGTCGTGTTCGGGTCGGGTGTCTGTGGTGTGGTATGTTGCACGGCTATGACGTCGTCCCGTCGTCCCGGGCCGGGTCCGGCGGGGCTCACTCTTATCTCATCCGCCCGACTTTGGCCCGACTGAGGTTGGAGTCTGGGGAAGGTTTCGCTGGGGTTCGGCGAAGAGGCGGGAAGATTGACGGCCTGTGTCGTGCTGCTTATCGAGCTGGAGTTGGTCCAGGCGCTGGGGAGCTTGTCAGCTGGCAGGACTGGTCAGCCCGTTGGAGAACAACAGCTGGCGTCGGGTGTGGCTGCTGATTCTGTGTGCTGCGTGGAATGCCCAACCATGCGGCCAAGCTGTACATGGGTACATGGGTACATGGGCCCGAAGTCGCTCGTCCAGACCACTTGGGGCAGGACCAGTGGCTATGGCGACTGGGGTCATTAATGACGCAAGGGGAGAGGTGGGGTTGTGAGTGAGGCGAGGAGGGAGTTGACTGGACAGCTGAATCCAACAGCCGTGACTCTCAGTGGGCACGATTCGCTCTGCTCTGCTCTTGCCCTCTCTCAAAGGCGCATCTTGATCGCCTGCATAAAACACAGATGAACGGCTGCGCAGAGAAGCCTCGGCTCGGCATGCTTCGATACACTGCGCCCTGCACCCTTTGCCCCGGTTGATGCAGATCTCACTGACGAGGTGACGCTGGTTGACTGGACCACTGCAGTGGGTCTATTCAAAAGACGGCGCCGGGCTTCCTTCGGCCATCGTTGCTCACCAACCGCACAAGCTTACACCACCACGACCTCGGCCATCCGATGTCACCCACCACCAGTATGCCGGCGACGCGCCGTGCACCGCTGACAACTCACAGTCAAGGTAACGTTCACCGGGCTCAGCTGGGACGAGAACCCCATCAAGGCCAGCCGCGAGCTCCCGCTCAAGATCACCTACGTGACCATGGAGCGCAAGTTTGACACGGACGAGATGCGCGGCTGGGGCATCGCAGCGTACATCATGTGCGTGGCGCCGTGACTGCGATTCTGAGTGGTGTCGGTGCGCTCACGCAACAGGACGTACCACGCCACAAACCCCAAGGAGGCGACGTTTGAAGGCGAGCAGGTGTTCGAGGGCACGCTCCTTGGCAAGACGGGCTCGTTCGCCGCGTCGAGCACGGGCGTGTACGCCAACGGCGTCGCCAAGTCCAATTGGACCATCATCCCCGACACTGCGACGTGAGTCGGTCGGCGTGTGCGAGGGCAGCGAGCACCCGTGGCCGGCCCCGACACTCCTGCGTGCCCTGCACGATGATCTGACGACACAGCGGCGAACTCAAGGGTATTCGCGGCCACGGCGGATACGAGACGGGCCACGCGGACCCCACTGCGCCGATCCCGTGCGAGCTTCACGTCGAGTTCGAGTGACCGTCGGCGTCGGTTGGCGTCGGCGTCGCCCGACGTTGCTTCCTCACCACCTCGGCCTTCTCGTGTCCCACTTCGGCCTTCCCTCTTCCCAGTCATGTGCTATCATTAGCCACCCGTGATGAATTCCTCGTTGTCGTCGTTGCCCGCCAGCCCGCGTCCGCCGCACATGCCGCCGCCACGAGCAGATCCGTTAGTCAGACAGAAGAACGCTGCCTCGGCCCCGAGGCGCCGCCGTTGGTGGCACTCACTCTGGAGGTGGCGCGTAGTGCTGCGCCCTTCGTGCAACCCAGTCCGTGTCGGCCATGGCGGCGCCGAGGTGGAGGCGTGCAGCTGTGACCGCTGGGCATGCATGGGTGTTGGGTGGGATATAAAGTGTGCACTTGCTGTCGGCTACCATGCAGCGTACTCACACGACACCACCACCCACACAACCACCACCCACACAACCATCACACCGCAGCTCTAGCAACATGGCTCCTGTCACCAGTGCGTGATATCTATCCATTCCCGCCGCGCACAGCTGACCCCCCAGTCCCTACCAAGTTCACTGTCGCCAACCACAACCAGAACGATTTCAAGGGCTCGGCAGACCTTCCGTTCAGCCCGCAGATCGCGACCTCGGAGCGCGAGTACATCGGCGGCGAGCTGCAGGGCAAGGTGACGACAGTCTACACCATGTGAGTTGTGGCGCGTCATGCCGGCCTGACACCGCAGGTTCAAGTACTCGAACCACGCGAACAAGGACGACGGGTCGTTCAGTGAGCTCGTCCCCCCTCTCACCGCTGACACGCAGTCGGCATCCAGATCTTCACCGGCACCCTCCAGGGCAAGAAGGGGTCGTTCGCGTCGCACATTACCGGCACCAAGGTCGACGGTGTCGTCACGTCCAAGTTCACTATCGTGCCCGAGAGCTCGACGTGGGTGGTAGCGGCCTATGTTCGCTGACACGCAGCGACGAGCTCAAGGGCATCAAGGGCCACGGGTCGTACGCTATCGCTGATGCGAACGCCCTCGCTGCCAGGGCCAAGGCCGAGCCCGACTTCAAGATCGTCGTTCACGGCGAGCTCACCTTTGAGCTTTGAGTGCGCCCCGGTGCCCGCGCTGGAGTGGCTTGGGTGCGGTGCGAGTTAAGAGAACCAGGCGAGTTTAATAGTACCGCATGCCGATGAATGTATGTAGCTTCGGAACTATGTGGGCTGCATTGCCGGTCATCCGTTGCTAAAGGCTGTGGGAGGAGGACGAGGCCGCATAATCCTCATGTGCCACTCATGGGCGCTGGGCCGCGCCCAATCCAAGTCGACTATCATCCTGCCGAGGTGAGTCATCGTCGTTTGGCGTGTGCCCGAGGGCAGTGAAACACCCGTGGGCGGCGCACAGCCTCGCTCGCCACGGCGTTGAAACGTCGCGCGCGACCTGTGACGCTGCACAGCGGCGAGCTCAAGGGATCCCAGGTATGGCAGCGACCAGACGCGCACCCATCGCGTGCGAGCTTGGACATGAGCGGGGCTGGCCTCATCGCAGTCATCACGGGTCTCTCGCTGTACCGTATCGCGTTCCTAGCCGTCAGCTGCCAGGCCGTGAATTCCTCGCTGTTGCCCACCGGGTCCACCGGCCCAAAGCACATGCCACAAGTGCAGATCCGTTAGTCAGACGTGACTGGCTGACCTCGGCACCGAGGCGCCGGCGTGGCACTCGTCTGGGCGTAGTTGTGTGCGCCCTCTTGCAGTCCAGTCACTCTCGGCCACATGGAGACGCCGAGGTCGAGGAAGACGTGGAAGAGGTGTGGTGGTGACAGCGCGACAGCGGTTCGCAGTCAGTCGCGATGCGGTATAAAGCTGCACAGGCGTCTTCCCCACTTTCTCCCATCCACCTTCTCTCGCAACAACACACTCCTCTCCACTCAAATCACAACAAATCGACCCTCGACGTCTAGCAACATGGCTCCCGTCACTAGTGAGCGGCAGCTAGTGAGAGTCGGGGGACTATGTAGCTAACGCCCCAGTCCCAACCAAGTTCACCGTCACCAGCTGGGACCAGAACAAGGTCAAGCCGGAGAACGACCTCGTGTTCAACCCGAACATTGCCATCTCGGAGCGCGAGTACACTGGCGAGATGGAGGGCAAGGTGACGGCCGCGTACGCCATGTGGGTAAAACGCGGCCACTGCTCCACCCACACTAACACACACAGGTTCAAGCACTCGAACTCTGAGAACGCGGAGGACGGGTCCTTCTGTGAGCTGTCACATCTGTTTCGTAAGCTGACGCCCAGACGGCATGCAGGTCTTCACCGGCACGCTGCAGGGCAAGAAGGGCTCGTTCGCCGCGCACGTGAGCGGCACCTACGTCGGCGGCAAGGTCTCGGCGAAGCTCACCATCGTGCCGGAGAGCTCGACGTGGGTAGCTACCGGCGGTATGAAGAGGTAGCTGACCACACATACAGCGACGAGCTCAAGGGCATCAAGGGCCACGGCACGTTCGTCGTGCCGGACGTGCCGGCCAACGTGGCCAAGCACAAGGTCGACCCCAACTTCAAGGATGTGGTCGACGGCGAGCTCACCTTTGAGCTTTGAGCGCATGGTTGCGCACAGGGGGGAGGGTTAGCCTCGCGGGAAGAATGAAGCCAGTTCAGTAGTACGTCTATGCCGATGAATGTCGTTCCGGCGCTCGGAGGACCGCTGCACAGCAGATCCTGTCGGTCCTCTGTTCGAAGGTATTGGGGGAAGACACTGCCCAAGGTTCATGGTTCATGTGCCACTTGGCCAGCCACCCAGTTCACAGCGTCACACACGCAAGTTCCAACACCTTACTCCGAGCTCACCACCCATCCTCCATTTACTCCTCGCACAGTCACTCACCTCCACTACAGCCTCACACTCGCTCGGCGCGAGCAGCAAAAGGTGCGACTGGGATTTGAACCCAGGCGGCTGACGCCAAATGATAACTAGCTGACTTCTCCTCCTCGGAGACGACGATTCTAATCATTCCCCTTAACCACTCGGGCATCGCACCAAGGATATCTGACCACTGACAGGATCGAACTGCCGACCTTTGCATTACTGACACCGACAAGGTATTAGTACAATGCTCTAACCAGCTGAGCTAAGCGGCCGATGAGGGAGGGGGCAGGGGGAGGGGCTTTGGCGGCGCGGCGGTGCGAGCGGCGGGGTGCACCGCGTGTGATTTGCTGCCCGGGGGACTGAGCAACGCCGGTACGTGTTGGACGAGGGCGAGGAGGCGCTGTGGGTAGGAAAAGTGGTGCGAAGGTGGTGCGAAGTGCGAGACGGGTGCGAGGTGGCGCGCAGACGCGCGACGCGGGCGTGGCGCCGAGGATCTGCGCGCGACCGCAGCGCCCTCCTCAGCTGCTCGGCGACTGTGCGCGGTTATCCTCCGGATGCCCCTCGCGTACATCCTTGCTGCGCTTGCTTCAAGCGCCGCACTGCACCACCTCGCTCTGCTGATAAGATAGTCGCGTCCACGCGAGACGCCTCACGTCAGCGGAGTTGGTTTCATTACGGTGTTCGGTAATGAAAGTCACCGTCGATCTACATATTTCGGGTAACGCCTCCAGGATCCGGGCAGTCCCATTGAATGTCAAACGCGGAACCACGGCCAGGGGCCCGCCGCCCCAGATTCCAACTGGCTGCACTCAGTCACTGACATCACGCGCCTGGCGGCCTGATTGATCCAGCCAGACCGGACATCGCATCCGCTCCCACAAGTATATTCGGCCAGTTGTCGTCGTCAACTGGCGTTTCGACATCTGACATTCTCACTCCACTCCGCACACACACACACAAACAGTCTCACAATGGCAGCAGACGCAAAGCCCATCCTCCCTGCCATCCCGAGCAACAAGTCGCAGGACCCGGCGCACGTCATGGACTTCCCGACGCTCAACCTCGGGTTCGCGCCGTGCTCCATGAAGGAGGTGACCATGGTCGACCTCGACCTGACGGTGTTTGGTCTCGAGGAGATTGCGGGGTCCACCAAGCCGATCAGCGTGGTTGTGAGTATGCTGCCTCTGGAAGCTGGGTGACACCCCGCTAACGCCCGCGCCAGATCGTGTCCCATGGCTGGGCAAACAAGGCCGCGCAGATGGAGAACTTTGCTACGGGCATGTTCCAGGAGATCCGCAGGCTCGGCGCAGAGGGCAAGACAAAGGTTACGCGCGACGTGATCATCGTGACCCTTGTGCGTGTGCCGTGACGGGGCATGCTAGAAGATGCTGACGCCAGCGCAGGACCAGCGAAACCACGGGAAGCGGAGGTTGAAGAAGGACCAGCTGTCGTACAAGAACAACCCCTTGCGGCTGTGAGTTGCTGTGGTGGCGCGCGGCGATCGCCGCTGCCGCCGCCGTTTCATGTGCCGCACCCGCTGACTCTGCAGAACGGCCATGGCGACCACACTGAGTACGCTATGCATACGCGCCAGCCACCGGCGCCCGCGCACCCGCGCCCGCGCACTGACACATCCGCAGAGGGCGGCGCCCAGGACCACCAGCTCATCATGGCCTACCTCGAGGACTACCTGTTCCCGTTCGGCGAGCGCCGCGTCGCAGAGTACATGGCGACGGGGGTGTCTCTTGGCGGTGAGTGACCTACGTGGCGTGCATGTCTGACCTATTTCAGGGCACCTCCTCTGGCGTCTCCTCAAGGAGGGTGAGTCGTCCCGCATACTCATACTCCATGGCGCCGGCCCCGCTGACACGTGCAGACCCGCGTGTGCGCGTCGCGGTGCCCATCATCTCGTGCCCGCCCGACTCGCTCGTGCTCGTGCACACTGCGCACTGGCGCGCGAACGGCACGCTGGGCACGACGGCGCAGTACTACCCCAAGCACGTCAAGCAGTTCTACGAGGAGCCAACGCCGCCCGGCACGTGGGTCGGGCGCAAGATCCTCGCGCTGCACGGCGAGCTCGACCAGGTGGTTCCGCCCGTCTTCTCAAAGGACAGCTGGCCCAAGGCCGTCGCCGAGGCAGGGAGCGACAGCACAGAGCAGTACATCCAGCCCGGGGTCGGGCACATCTGTACCCCCGACATGGTGCGGCGCGCATCCTACTGGTTCTACCAGCACGGCGCGTGTGCCGAGACCGACCTCCGCGCGAGGCTGTAGACGACGCTGTTTTACTTGTAGACTGTATTGCATTCTTGGACGACACGCGAGGGAGGAACGTCCCGAGCAGCCTAGACGTCAGATGTGCCTCGCGGCTGGGAACGGCGTGCATTTATGGAAGCGAGATGTGGGAATGCCAAGGGTGTGCCTTGGGCATTACGGGGTTGCATTCCACGGTGACCGCCGCGTTTGGAGTAGCAGCGGGGCGACGTCAGTGGACATAAACACGCAACTCGGAGGAACTGTGATCGGAGAGGGGACGGACAAATGGACTGACTGACTGACTGACAAACGAGCAAAGTGTCACCGGGCCCGAGTGGTCATATGCGAGAGGGCAACCAGGGCTGCGTGGCGAGGACCGTTAGGCTCCGATCCGAACCGCGTGCGAGGAGGTCACGAGGAGAAAAAGAGGAGCGCGGAAGGCACATGAGAGGCGAAGTGCCACGAGATGTGGGTTGGCGAGGACGTCGATGAGTCGACGACCGCTGGGCTATCGCTGTTCGTTGCCGCAGACTGCTGCAATACCAGTGTTTGGACATCCTCAGACCCTAACCTTGGATGCATGCTCACTCGTCGACGCTCACGAACAGCGAGGAGTGACCATGAGCCCACGTTATCAGCCACATTCCCTTCACCAAGCGCATCCACAGCGCGACGATCCTGGGACCGCCACGGTGCCGATCACAGACACCAGCACTCACTATGTGTTGGGTTTTACACGCTAGTAGAGAGGAGGATGGTTGCATAGAAAGATAGTTGCACGCACGCACATGTAGAGCGGCGTCGGCCTGTGGCCAGAATCAATGTTACGTAAGGCTAGAATCCAACACTATGCACACACCGACGATCAGTCCCACTCCCCATGAGCAAGCAAGCATCACGTACATCCCCATACGCACCGCAACTCCCGTAGCAAAAGAACACCCCACAAGCAAAAGGTAATTTTGACCACTGACAGGATCGAACTGCCGACCTTTGCATTACTGATAACCATCGAGTTATTAGTACAATGCTCTAACCAGCTGAGCTAAGCGGCCGTCGATGTTTCGGGAATTCCCGGGTCGTTCCTGAGTCGGCGTGGCGGCATGTGGCGGTGGGTGCACAGACATGATCGGCGGGGTGTGTACACCGGCACTTCTCGCCCTCTTCTCTCACGACCAGCGAGTGAGTGCACTAGCGCCTTTGTTAAGAGTCCTCGCCACCCCTGGCCATGCACAGATGACGCTGTGCACGCACATTCCCCCATAGACCGCCCCGAACCCCCACCCAGCAGGGTGAGACATTGCAGGGTCCATTGCCTCCGAGACACCCATATGCTTGCACATGCTTATTCCGCAAGCATACGAGGGGCGCTTCGACCTGCACGCGGCCCTCCTGCCCCCCATGCCGTTCACATCGTCTCTGTCAAGAAGAGAAGAGACGAGCATAGCGGACCAACAAGAGGCAGATCCGGAAGCAATTTGCGGACCAGTGGTGCGCCCCACAGACCAGGGCAATTTTCCGAATTCAGCGCCCTCTCGATAGCTCAGTTGGTAGAGCGTCGGACTGTAATTGGTTACTTTCACATCCGCAGGTCCTGTGTTCGAATCACAGTCGGGAGATCAAGGAATATCATCATTATCTTTTGTGTTCGTTTTTGTATGCTTGTTGATCTGATCGGCGCGTATGGGGCGCATCTCGTCGTGTACGGGGCGTTGGGGCGTTGGGGCGTCGGGCGTTGACAGTGCGGGGCGTTGTTGTGCTCTTTGCGGGGCGTCATGGTTGTTACTTCGTCGTGTTGGTGATGAGATGGGAGCGTTCGCAGCAGTAATGCACGTAGAGCCCCATAGATATCCCCCATACCAGCATGCCGGCGTACGCGACTAGCGTGTTTCCGACGCTGTGGCGATGGCGTCTTAGCTCGACAACCCAGGACACGTAGGTCCAAGGTCATGGAATGTTAACATGGCGGTCAGCTATGATGAATGGAGCGTGGTGCTCAACACCAGCCGAGTCCGAGCGGTCAGCGCCATTGTCAGCTGGGGTTAGAACGCTGTGCTCGACGCCGCACGTAGGCTTCACTTCATTCATCGCTTCCTCCTAGGAGGCTACGAGGCTCCTTTTGCAATATCAGTCAGCACATCGCGACCTTAGAGGGTCTTGATGAGGTTGTCGGCCTGGGTGACGGTCGCTGGGGAGTCTGTCAGCCATGTCCCACAACTCGCAGCTGCCAACACTCACACTTGCCCGAGTCGGGCTCGACGGTGGCGCTGACGACCTTGCCGTCCTGGACGACAATGACGGTGCGCTTGAGACGGATCGAGCCGAGGCCGCCGCGGGCGTCAAGCTCGAGGCCGAGGGCGTTGGCGAGCTCGGCCTTGTCGTCGGCGGCTGCGGGGTCAGGTGTGCGCCGGGCTCCTACACCTACCAAACTTGGGCGCCTCGTCCTCCTTGAGGCCAGACTGCTCGAGGTGGTTGTCCTTCCAGGCGTTGACAACGAAGAGGTCGTTGACCGACACGACGTAGATCTCGTTCACGCCCTTGCCCTTGAACTCCTGGTAGAGCTCAAAGTAGCCGGGGACCTGCGAGTGGCAGGTGGCCGTGAAGCTAGGCGTGAGTGTAAGTTCACAATGGCGTCCACTCACGCGCCGGGAACAGTGACGATGATGTTCTTGCCGGGGAGGGTGCTGAAGTCGACGGTGGTGTTGAAGTCCTTGGTACGGACAGCGACCGAGGGGAACTTGTCGCCGGCCTTGATCTCAGGCTTGGCAGCGGTCGAGAGGGAAGCAGAGGGGGCAGCTGGGGGCGTGTGAGTTGTGCCCTCGGAAGCTCCGGCTGCTGGCAACTCACCCATCTTGGGGAAGTGGATGTGGGCGCGGCGGGGAGCGATGAAGCGGGGTGCGGTGTTGACGAGGGTGTGGGCTGAGCGGAGCGAGCTTTTATGGGCGATTAGGACACCGGGAGCCGGTGGACGGAGAGGACCCGAGAGGATGATGAGCAAGACAGACCAGACGGTGGAACGAGTGCGGGGGCGGCCGTCGTGGGGCAAGGCAAGGCGTTAGGGTTAGTCACGGGTACTGACCACCGCCGTCCACTCGTCGTGTCGTCACTTACAGCGCGGTGCGGAGCGAGCGGGTGCCGGTGAGTGCGAGGCGACGGGTGGTGGTCGTAGCAAGAGACATGATATAAAAGTGAGAGACGGGGTGATGGGTGGGCGTCGTGTGTGGTACAGATCCGTCTGGGTGAGCGGCTGAAGGTTGTGCCCCCAAGGGAAGGGGAGGGGTCACCCGCCGCGGGGCAGACACACTGAGCAGGGGCGAATGACGAAAGAGCTCGTTGGGGGCAGTCGGCTGGGTGGAGGACGGGCGGGCGGCAGTCGGCTTTCGTAATGACACGACTCGGAATTGTCCTCCGAACCTTGTCTTGATTACAAGTAGTCCAAAATACATGCATAAGCACGTCGTCAACGCGACGACAGATATCAGATACATAGAGATACATTTCGGGTCTATCGCCTCGAACGCTTTGACGTTGGTTTCGCCGGCGTCTCCACCTTGACCTTGACATCCTTGGCCTCGGGGGCACCGCGGCGGGCGGCGCGCTCTCCTCGGGATGCCCTCGGTGCCGGTTTGGCCGGCTCGTCGACCTCGGTGTCGCTCAAATCACTGAGATCCTGCGCGCGAGTTAGCTGAGCGACGGCTTGAGCACTCACCGAGTCGACCGGCCGCTTCTTCGCAGCAGCCTTCGGCTTCTTCGGCGTCGCGTTACTGCCGTTTGCCTTGGCGCTCCCGCCGCTAGACGGCAGCTTTTGAAGTTCGTTCACCACAGCGCTGGTCCTGCCACCGACCGTGACGAACGAGATGGTCGCCTTGCTGCCATCAGGCTGGCGGGTTAGCCTAGCAACGAACAACACACCCACCAGAGCCAGGAATTCTATGCCCTTCGGCTTGACATCCTCCTCCTCGGCATCTTGACTCTCCCCCTTGGCCTTCTTCGCCTTCGGCTTCTTGCCCTTGTCCCAGCGCCACCGGAAGAGCCAGTCCTCAGGGAACTGTTCCGAGTCCGCATTGACCTCGATGGCCTTGACAGGGATCTCGCGAAGCAGGCGATGCAGCTCGGACACGTCGTGGTCGGTGAGCAGGTTGACCGGGCACATGGGGTGTATCCTAGCCTGGTACAGCACCCTGCGGAGTTAGCTAAGGCTGTCGGAGTGCGGTAGCTCACTCATCTGCGACCCAGTTGCCCACGCCCGCACTGAACGCCTGGTCCATAATCAGACCTTTGATCGTGCCCTTCTTCTTGCTGATGAGCTCCCTGAACTCGTCCAACGGCGGGTGGTCGAGGACTGGGTCAAAGCCCAGCTCTGAAAGAGGTGGATGTGAGAGAACGGGGTCAGGGACGAGGCGCAATCGACCAAGGCGCCGAACGTCGATGAATGCGAGCTCTTGGGGCTCCGAGCCTGCCGGGGGCGACAGCTTCATGACACTAGCGTGAGACTCGTCAAGCAGCAAGATACATACAACTTGTAAAACTGCGCACTGTCAGCGGTAACTCTGCATCTCTCCTCACCTTGGGAGGCCACACATCAGACGTCTCATAGTCCTTCTTGCGGTACCACGTTGGCTCTTGGCCTTTGAGCTGAGGGGTCAGGTGAGAAACAATGGGACACCTGCCTGGATCATGCCCGTCATCCCAAAGTGCATCACTGGCAGCCTTCCGTCTCCAGACAGTGTCATCCAGAACCTGGCGCGGTCAACATAGGCCTCGCTCTCCCCGACGTACTGCTTCCCTCGGCGCTCGCATCCGGTTATAGTCCGACCCACGAGCTCCTTGTTCTATTTACCCGTCAGCCCCCGTTGCCCCACGCGCACCTGCCCTGCCCCATGCACACGACACGGCCACTCACAAACGCCACATGTTCCCCTTCTCCGCAATAGACAATCTTGTCGTCCACTGCGTCAATCTCGCTAATCGTGTAGCCCATGCAGGTCTCGGCAATGAGCCGACGGGCACGTTCGACCTCTGGGTCGAGAGTTAGATAACGCGTTGCGGGTGCGATCCTTCCATACATACCTGGAAGCTCGGGCATGTCGTTGAAGTCCTGTGGGATGGGGATAACAAAGGAGGGAAGGCAAACCCAAAATGGTCGCGATGCGAGGTGATTATAAAAGTGACGGTGGGTGAGTCAACCATGGCTTTCAATGTCGCCCGGCGTTTCGTATCGAGTGTGCACATGGGTGCAGCCATTGTGACGTCAGGAACCAGCAGGTGGGGTCCCCGGACGCACGGACCAACCGACGCCAGCACGGTCATGAGTCGCCGCACCCTCCACCTGACAATTGACTAAATGAATTTCTGGCCCTCGATTAGGATTTGCTTGTTGTCACTAAGGGCGGCATTAAGCGCCATTAACAATCCATCACGGCCATCACTAAGGTTGGCCACCCAAAGCATACGTCCTTTATATTTCTGACCGACGCAAGCGCACCTCCCAAACGTATCTCTCTCTCCATTGTTCCTTCACTCTTATCCATCCTTCACCCACATCCCACCTCCCACACCCAACGATGGCTGCCTGGTCATCCTTGTCCGTCCCACAACCTGGCCCACGTACGGCAGTGCTCGTACAGCGGCTCGTCCAACTCTCCACTCTCGTTCGTATCTATCTGCTCCTCAAGATTAGCCTGAGGGCATACCGCCACCTCTACGCGTATGGTATCGTCGGCACCAGCGTCCAGGCATACTCGGCCATTAAGAGTGTACGTGTCTCTACTTGTCAAAGTGCTCACACCTCTCAGTTCTTTATCGGCCTCCTGCTTCGCCTGCCAAGCGCCCGCCGAGAGGTGACGACGGAGCTAGCCAAAGTCCGCTCCGATTTGGTCGCAAAGTTGGCGCCAACGACCTACCCGGAAGGCATCAACCTCACCAACGTCCGCGAAATCCCCGCCACGGGACGGGACCTCGAGTGGCTCCGTTCAGAATGGGCCAACTTGCACAAGCTGGAGCACTCGGACGTCGACGAAGGACGGGTGAGCGGTGCCGTGTACCATGTGAGTGCATTGAGCGGAAGCGTATTCGGCTTGGCTGAATGGGGCTCGGGCCGTTGTTCGGCTCCCCCATCCTCCGCATTGTCTCGTCCCGATCGGTCTCAGCTGAACACACTTCACACTCTCAGGGCGGAAACGATCTCAGCAAAGTCATTGCGGAAGCGTCATCCGAGTTCCTCCTCACCAACCCACTGCATCCCGATGTCTTCCCCGGCGTCCGCAAGATGGAGGCCGAGCTCGTCTCGATGGTTCTCAAGCTGTGAGCCTACACACGTCCCCCAATGCCCTATGAGAGTGTGCCGCTGACATGGCCCCCAGTTTCCACGGAGAAGGAGGAGCAGGCACCAGTACGTGGTCTGGATGATTGCCCGACCTGACCTGCGGGCAACGTCATCCATCCAAGAGCCCGTCCGGCCTAGAACTGACGGCGCCACAGCTACCTCTGGTGGTACCGAGTCCATCCTCATGTCTGTCAAGACGCACCGTGACTGGGCACGTGCGACCAAGGGCATCACCGAGCCCGAAATGTGAGCTCTTAATTCTGTTGACAACCAAAAGCCCGACTAACTTTCGGCGAAGGGTCGTGCCTGCATCCGCGCACGCCGCCTTCTTCAAAGCTGCCCAGTACTTCTGCATCAAGATCCACACCGTTCCGGTCAACCCCGAGACCCGCCAGGTTGAGCCCAAGCATGTCAAGCGGTTCATGTGGGTTGCTTCCGGGCTTGGACAGTTCGGTGATCACTGACGTCACCCAGCAACGCCAACACCATCATGATCGTCGGTTCGGCACCCAACTTCCCAGATGGCATGGTTGTAAGTTGCCGATAAGGCACCTTGTGGCACCGACTAACTTCCACCAAAGGATCCCATCCCAGAGCTCGGTCGGCTCGCCGTGCGGTACAACATCGGTCTCCATGTTGACTGCTGTCTCGGGTCCTTCATCATCACCTTTGCGGAGCGCGCTGGTCTAGCCCAGGGAATCCCGAAGTTTGATTTCCAGGTGCCCGGTGTTTCCGCAATCAGCTGTGATACTGTAAGCTGCTTGGTGTGTGATCTTGGCATTGTTCTAACGTGCTGCAGCACAAGTACGGCTTCTGCCCTAAAGGTAGGTGGATCGGGCAAGTGTCGCTGATTACCGACACTAACCTTGCAGGCTCATCCATCATCATGTACCGCTCAGAAGCGCTCCGCCGATTCCAGTACTTCTCAATGCCCGAATGGGCCGGTGGTGTCTACGCCAGCCCATCCATGGCAGGATCACGACCCGGTTCCATCATCGCGGGTGCATGGGCAACGGTCAACTACATCGGTTTGGAGTGAGTGGCGTATTCCTGTGGGCGGGGCTCCACCACTGACGTCGACGCAGAGGCTACACCAAGTCTTGTCAAGATATAATCGGCGCCGCAAGGCATTTCGCATCCGAGATCCGCCAGAACTTCGTCGGTGACCTCTACGTTCTGGGTAACCCCCAGCTCTCTGTCGTTGCCTTTGGCTCTAAGACGCTCGGCATCTACTCGATTGGTGATGCCATGAGCAAGCGCGGCTGGCACCTCAACGGCCTCGCCGACCCCCCAGCATTGCACATGGCTTTCACTGTGAGTGCTGGACACGGGTCGTCTGTGCTGTTGCTAACGATCTCAGCGCCTTAGTGGGATGAACGTCGACAAGCTGCTCTCCGACCTCGCCGAGGTGGTTGAGCTTGAGAAGAAGTCGCCTACCAAGGACGGGACGATGGTTGCGTTGTACGGTGAGTGGCTTTGCAGTCCAAGGTTCAATGGACCCTACGCTAACATCTGTTACAGGCGCTGGACAGACTGTTGCTGGACCATATGTTGTTGACGAGGTGGCCAAGACTTTTATCGACGTCCTGTATGTGTAAGGCTTTTGCGGCAGCGCACTCTAGTATCTTGCCCCGTGTTGTCATCACAGTTGTGCTAGCCATGCTCCATTCTGATCCTCCCGTACAGTAGTCCTTCGTTATGCATTACAGCAAGTAGTTCGACGGGTTGAATCCAGTTGGACTGGGTGCCACAAGTGCCACACTGGCGGGATTAAATTATAGGCCCGCATTGTTTGTCGCCACTCGACCCACGTTTCACTTCTGCACGCCTTTCTCGTGTTGTCCATCAACCACCTGTCCCCTCGCTCGCCTTATCCTCCACCTTTGTTGTCCACCTGGCCGGCCAAGGCAGTCACTACCCACCCAACACAACCATAACCCCCAGCCACACCACATTGCTCAGATCTCGGCGCACCCAAAGCGCAATCCTTTGAGCATGTCTAGACCACCCTCATCAGTAGCATCTGCTGCACAACCCTCCCTCGACTCGTTCGCCCTCCCACTCACCCACTCAGGCGACGACGTCACTTTCCCCGTCCTGGACGACCCGTCCGTAGAAGACCCCGCTTCGCACGCCGATCAGCACGACGAAGAAGCGGCGCTCGAGGCACTCCGCGCAGCCATCTCCGGCAGCCATGAGGACCACTCTGCACACGCCGCCGCTGCGGCCGACGCGCCCGCCGCTCCCACACTCCAGGCACCCGTCGCCGCCGAGGCAGCCGCCGAGCTCGCGAACCCGACCCTCATCCCCGCCAGCCAGGTCCAGGTCCAGAGCATCGACAAGGCAGTGGCAGCGCTCCAGCAGCTCAGCTCGGCCAACCAGGCCATTATCGACAACATGAACGCGCCGAGCATCCTCCAGGGGCTCATGGGCAGCTTCAAGGTCTTGGCGGACAGCAACCGTCGCCAGGCCGAGCTAGTGAAGAACTTGATTGATTCGATCCAGGGGCGAGGTGCGTGGCTGTGTTTTGTTTTTTGCTGACGGGCATCAGGACCGCCCACCATTGACCCGGGATTGAGCATCGCATACGTGCCGCGCTCAGAATACGACGCGCTCAAGGCTCGGTACGACGCGTTGGTCAGCACATCGGCTCCGCTCTCTGGTCACGGCGCTGGATCGTCGAGACGGGCGCGCACGGCGCGTCAGCACTCGACTCTTGCTGATGGGGAGGACAAGCTTCGTGAGGCTGGCAGCACCACGCCAGTGTACGAGGAGGACAAGCGCCTCGGCCGCAAGCGACGCAGTATGAAGCTGGAGCACCTCGTCCACAAGATGGCCAACCGGCGCTTGGGTGTCGAGTACCCTGTCTCATCATTCGAGGTCAAGGGTTCGCGTGATCTTCCTGATCCGACAAACATCCCGCCCACGGCCGAGACGAGTGTCAACGGTGTCGACGAGTTCCGCCCCGACTTCCGCGCGGATGTGGGATCTGCGTCGGTTCGTCCCTTTGTCGACGCGGTTATCCAGGACGTCAAGGCGTCGTGGTCCGAGTCGTACTCTGTCGAGGAGCCCGAGGTCGATGGCGAGCAGATTGTCAAGGCGGTTCAGACCTACTGGACTCGCCTGAGCAAGCGCTTTGACGAGCAGCTCACCCGCGAGCGTGGCGAAGTGCACAAGGACGAGCTCACGCGCCGCAAGCAGAACCAGTACCGCAGACAGCAGTCGCTGGTTGCTCGCCGTGCGGCCGCGTTTGACTCGTCGCCGCTCAACCTCTGCAGGCTGCGCGCGCTCTACCGTACACTCCTCACCATCGACTTTGCCGCCATGACCAACGAGCGTGCCGATCCCAAACGCACATACACCGAGGACGAGTGGAACGCCTACCGCAAGCAACAGTGTGGGACCCGCGCGTCCGAAGCACACGAGGTTGTGGATCAGTTCTGGTTGTCTAGCACCGCCAGGTCGTTGCTGTCCATCTTGGACGTCTACGCCTCTGACCAATCGGCGAGGTTGCGTCGCAAGGGTCGCCCCAAGCAGCCCGCGCCGACCTTCCACCTGCCCCCCGAGCTGTGGGACAGAACCAACCTTCCGCTCCTCCGACCCAAGGATGCGCAGGGATTACCCGTGGCCGGCGTCGGAGGCATCATCCTGTTCAAGTTCCATGTGGACGAGAAGGTGCAGCAGGACTTCCCAGACTGGTCTCAGGGCCTGTACGACAACCCGCCCGTGGCAGAGGAGGACAACCTGCTCTCCAACCTCCCCGACGTCATGAGCGCGAACGCGTTCTACCACCTCAAGCCAAAGGTGAAGCAGATGACCGATGCGGCCAAGGTTGCTAGACTGTCTCCAGAAGACGTGCAGGCCATTCTCTCTCGTCCAGAGACGGACCACCAGCCGCCTTTACTCGACGAGACTGGAGCTGCAGTTGCGGCGGCCACGGCGGCGGCCAACGCCGAGGACACGTCGTTTGACCTCACCACCGACTTTATGTCTGCAAGAGGTCTCGAGTCGATTGTGGCCCTCGCAAGTGGGCAGCTGCTCAATCCCTTTGTGACACCGACGGCAGCCCACGCGTCCACATCGGCAGCCGCGACGCTGGCACACGCACACGCTGCCAACCCTCTGGCCGCGCTCAGCGGGCTCGGCGACGTGACTGGCGCGTCTGTTGTTCACGGCCCAAGTCCCGGCTCCAGTGTCCGTGCACGCAAGCAGGCGAAGCGCATGATGAGCGAAGTGCCGGGCGGAGCTGCTACGCCAGTGCCGCGTAAGAGGAGGAGGGAAGGGGACATTGACGCGTCCGAGACGGTTGATATGAGCGGCGACGCGAGTTTCCTCGAGACGCTTTAGAGAGTGATGCTGGTGGCGTAGAAGTGCTGTTTGAAGCCATATGTACAAACCCCGACATGTATGCGTAGGAAGCAAGTGACCACTGGCTTGACTAACACACCCCACGACCCCAACCACCCCGTTTAGCTATTGCGTTTTTGCATTCTGCGGCGCCATCCCAGCCGCTTCTACTGTTGTTCCCAATCCGCGGTGACGAACCAGAGATCAACCTACACTGCCGTTCTATCTTGATGCAAGGAGGGTCACCTCTGGGTGAGATGACTTACCCCTCGCACCACTCGACGCCTCGGTGTGTCGCTTAGAGCTCCTTGGACTTGGCGATCTGCTCGACCTGGGCGAGGGCCTCCTCGAGGAGCTGCTTCTTGAAAGCGGGCTTCTCGAGCTCGGCGGCAATGCTGGCGGTGACCGACTTGACGAGGGCGGTCTGCTCGGCCTCGCGCTGCTGCTGCTCGTAGCGGACCCACGAGTCAAGGACGGCCTTGAGCTCGTTCTTGACGGCGGCCTCCTGGGCGAGGAGGAAGTTGGAGTGCTCGAGCTCGTTGGTCTCCTTGGCGACCTTGTAGAGCTGCTGGGTGAGGGGGACAACGTCCTTGAGCTGGTTGACGGCGTCGATGCGCTGGGTCACGGCCTGGGTGTGCTCTGAGCGGGCACCGTTGAGGACCGACTTGATCTTCTCAATGTGAGCGTTGGCCCACGACGTGTAGGGGGCGCCAATGTTCTTGGCAATGGCCGTGAGGATGATGAGGAAGGCGGCGGCGAGGACAGTCTCCTCGTTGGCGACCTGCGGCAATGGTCAGTGATGCGTTCGTTGTGTTCCGGTTGTTCCGAGTGCACGCAAGTCCCTGTGTGTGTCGAATTGCGACATCACACCCGGTTCACTCAAGATACCCACGTAGACCTCAGTCGAGATGGCGGCAGCGGTGACACCGACACCGAGGATGATACCGCCGGTCTTGGTGAAGAGCGAGGTCGAGGGGACGGCGTTGATGATCTCGGCGGCCTTCTCGTCAGGAGTAGGCTCTGTGGTTGGGTGGTTAGTGATTCGTCGTGTCGGGCCTGCGTTGTGCGATCCCGGCTCCTGCTTCTCCAGCCCCCCTCAAACGCCAACACCCTCCCCCTCCCTTCTCCAGCATCTCCCAGCACAGATCGATACTAACGGTTCGACGCGAAGCGGACCCTGCGGCATGGTTAGCTGGACTGATTCGTCGTCGGTGAAAATCAAACGACGCACTGCGAGGCAATGGCGCGGGGGGCGACGAAGGCCGGGCGGGCGGCGCTCCGGAGGTTGCGGAGGGCGAGACGAGAGGCCATTTTGACGGGGGAGAAGGGGAGGGGGTGGGGGGGAGAGAGTGGTGGGTTGGGAGTAGGATGAGATGGAAGTGTGTTGCAACAGCGTCGAGCAGCCAACGGCCGACGAGCAGCGAGTGCACCTGCGCTGGGGTCGGCGCGGACGGAGCAGCTGGCTGGCTGGCTGGCTGGTTGGCGGGGCGACGCCTGGCTGGCTGGCTGGTTACGACTGCCCAGCCAGACTCCCTTCCGCCCAGGACGCTCTGCGAGTCTACCCGTAGGGGGTGAAAATGCTTCCGTCGCTCTAATACCGAAAATCGCCGCGGGTGGCTGTCTCCGCATCCGGCGTCACCACCAGCAGCTGGCATGGCAGAAATCCATTGTTTTGGGAAGCTCGAACTGCATCTGTCACTTCATCATCACCCAATCCATCATGTCTGACGACGAGAACGACCTGTTCGGAGGAGACGACGCCCAGGCGCCAGTTGTCGCCCCTTCGCCCGGCGCCGAGAGCTCAAAAAGTGTCCAGAAGGAGGATGTCGACGACGAGGACCAGGACCAGGATCAGGCCAACGACCTGGTGAGGGCGGCGACCGCTGCGCTGGACAGGAGCAGCCACTAACGACTTGCGCAGTTTGGAGATGACGATGACGACGACGAGCGCCGGCCACCACGGTCCCGCTCGACAACGCCCGCACGCTCCGACCGCTCGGGATCGCGCAACCCGCTCGAGTATGCCGAGGAGGATGCCGACGTCGAGGATGTCGAGGAGACGTGGGGAACCGTCGCGGTGCCGACCTGGCCTAGGCTGCAGCCGAGCGATGGCAAGGCGTGGCACCTCAAGCTCCCGGCGTATGTCAACATCGAGTCGCGGCCATATGAGCCAGAGTTCTACCGCGAGACGATCGACCACGACGACGACCCGCAGGACAACATTGCGGCCAAGGGCAAGATGATTGGCGTGCGCAACACGATCCGCTGGCGCTGGGTGACGGGCGGGGACGGCAAGCGGGTGCGCGAGAGCAACGCGCGCATGCTGCGTTGGAGCGACGGAAGCGTGTCGCTGCAGCTCGGCAACGACTTGTTCGACCTGGCAACCAGCTACGGCACGACACTGGCCCGGCCGCAGGACCCGTCGAGCTCTAAAGCCGAGCAAACTTCGGGCTCGACAGAGACGACGTTCCTCTGCGTCGAAGCGTCCGAGGAGAGAGTGCTGGTGACGGAGCGTGCGATTGCCGGCCAGCTCAGCCTTGTCCCCACGTCGATGGACTCAAAGACGCACCGCGAGCTCGTGAGACACGTCGGTGCGCAGCACACCAAGCACTCGCGCGTCAAGATCCTCAACGACTTGAAGGACCAGGACAAGGTCAACGAGCTGCTGCTTCGTGCGGGACCGCAGAAGCAGGTGGTGACGAAGCGCCCGTCGCGACCACGCAACTCGCAGGGCGGCCCCGGTGGACGCAACCGCCGGCCTGTCAAGCGCGGGAGCGAGGATGAGGACGACTACGGGTACGACAGCGACGACCGGCGCGCGCGGCGGCGCGAGGCGGCGCGGGACCGCGAGATGCAGGACTACGACGAGGACGACGGGTTTGTCGTCGCCGACTCGGACGAAGACAGCGACGCGTACGGCTCGAGCAAGAAGAAGAAGAAAAAGAAGGGCAGCAAGAAGCGCGGATACTCTGACGACGACCTCGACGAGACCGAGCTCGCCGACAGACGTATCGAGGCGGCTGAGCGGGCCGAGCGCGAGAAGAAGCGCCCCAAGACTGGCGACGCGGGCAGCAGCAAGAAGAAGAGCAAGAGCAAGGAGTACGTTACGTCGGATGAGGAGGAGGAGGAGGATGCCGAGGGCGAGCCGGAGGACGAGGACGCGGATGGTGACGGTGACATGGACCTGGACGTGGAGAGCGAGGAGGAGGACTAGGCGGGCGCGGCGCGGCGCCGGCGTCGCCATCAGGCGCCGGAGCGAGCGGGGTAGCTAAGGCGAGACGACGAGATGTGTCCGAGAACGACCAGCATGGCAGCATTATTTCCATAGATATCTAAAGTGTAGGTGGCGAAGAGCAAATGTACTGCATAGGGCGTGCTGCAGGGCGAGGTGTTGAGGTGTGGTCGCTGTCACGAGATCTCGGATCTGTCCTGCTACGCGCGCCTCAGCACACATGGGCCCATGTGTCCGGGGTCGGTCGGCAACCAAAGCCCAAGCGAGGCGGGCAGATCGACGATAAAGGAGCATTTCCAACATCACGTCCAGAGCCTTATCGACAAGCGCGTGTGTGTGGGGCCCGCAGTGAGCGCTCCACAACCCAGCTCCACTTACTACTACTACTTCAGCAGCATGCATATCGCAGTGAGCCCAAGAACCCGGCCACCACTTGGCGCGCCGCAGTGCCGGCTGCAGCCGATTCTCCGCAGCCAGCCAGCCCCAGCGGCACTCAGGGACTCGTCCGCCCGGCTGACCCACTACTCCCGGCAAGTTGCTAAGCGCCGGGATCCTCACGGAGTTGTGTTGGTGAAGGTTTCGAGCAACGAGATGCGACAGACCCACTGCACAAGTGCGCTAGTAGAGGGCAGCTGACACCTGCTCCACGGGGCCCGGTCGTGTGCTGTGCGTGCCTTTGTTCAAGTGTCTTGGCTCGCGAGCGCAGCTGACGCTCGCTGACCTTCGCTCTCGCTCGACCTCGGCGTCCCCCCGCCCCGCCTCCGCAAAGTACCCGCTGCTATTGTCCAGTCTTAGGGTCTGTGGGTGCGATTGCCGGCCGTTGGTTGGTGCGCCGGGATTACAAGACTGATTCGGCAGGGACGCGAGCCGACCGACTGAGTCAACACCCACGACCCGGGAATCGAGCAAAAACCGAGCTCCTCTTGCCTTCCGTCCGGAAACCAACCGGCCGAGAGTATAAGAGGCCCAGTACATGCCGCGGCGCGAACACACCCCCACACTACACCACACGACATGTCTGACCACGACGAGAAGCCCCAGGCGGCCGTTATGGCGCCCGGAGAGCCCGACCCGCGCCACCTCCGCCGCGCGCTCCTCAAGCTCGACTGTATCTTCCTCCCGGCCATCACGATCGTCTACTTCTTGAATTTCCTCGATAGAAGCAACATAGGTAACGCCAATGCGTCGGTATATTCTTTCCCAGAGGAAGCGCAGGAGCTGATTACCCCAGTGCCGGCCTCTCGCGCGACCTCGGCCTCACGGACAAGCAGTACTCCCTGGCGCTGACGACGACGTACATCCCGTATATCGTCGCCGAGCTGCCCCTGACGCTGGCGATCAAGAAGATGTGAGTGGTTCTGGGGGTCGTGTGGGTGCTCTGGTGCCGAATGGAGGACCTGGAAGGAGGTGCCTCGACGAGAGGGCGCCACCTTGGACCACCAGCGCCACGCCGCCTGCCCCGCTGACTCCCTCAGCGGCCCCCACATCCTCATCCCGACGCTGGTCATCCTCTGGGGCCTGGTAACGACCTTCCAGGGCTTTATCCACAACTATCCCGGCCTGCTGGCCGCTCGCTTCTTCCTCGGCGCGACGGAGGGCGCCATCCTGCCGAGCTCAATGACCTACCTGTCGTCGTTCTACCGCCGGCGCGACCTCGCCAAGCGCGTCGCCTTCTTCTTCAGCGCGACGTCGCTCGCGGGCGCATTTAGCGGTCTCCTCGCAGCGGCCATTATCAACATGCACGGCCTGGGCGGGAAGAAGGGCTGGCAGTGGATCTTCATCATGTGGGTTTTGTGGCGCCGCCTCGCTCACCCACGCCGATCGTTCACTGACACACACCGCCAGCGAGGGCATCGTCACCGTCGTGTATGGCGCTGCTGCGTTCGGCCTCCTCACGCGTAGCCCTGGGACCACGTGGTACCTCTCGCCCGAGGAGCGCGCGGCCGTCACTGCTGCGCTGGACCGCGACAGGCCTGCACAGGGCGAGGAGCAGAAGCTCAGCGTTTCGGCCGTGCTGTCTGCGCTCAAGGCGCCGCAGATGTGGTTCATGTTCGCCCAGTTCTTCGCCTCGGGAGTACTCCTCTACTCGATGGCCTTCTTCGTGAGTTGCGGATCGAGACGTACTTTGCCCGCGCCACCGCTCACACACCCCAGACCCCAACCATCGTCGGCACGTCGCTCGGCTACAAGGGCACAAAGGTCCAGCTGTACTCTGTCCCGCCGTACGTCTGCAGCGCAGCCTTCGCCCTCCTGTCGTGCTTCCTCAGCGACCGGTTCAGCATGCGCGGACCGTTCGTCATCCTTGCCAGCCTGGTCAGCGTGATCGGGTACGCCATCTTCATCAGCCACGACCCCAAGAACCCCAAGCACCAGCACGCGCTGTACGCGGCGCTCTTCCTGCAGGTCATGGGCGCGTACACTGTTGCGCCGCTGCAGTCGACCTGGATGCGTGAGTCGCCGCAACCTGTTCACAGCTGACGTCCAGCCAACAACCTCGCGCCCTTCTACCGCCGCGTGACGGGCATCACCATGGGCTTCATCAGCACAAACTCGGGCGGCATCCTCTCGACGTGGCTCTTCCCCAAGCGCGAGGCGCCCCACTACCACCGCGGCACGTCCGTGTCGCTCGGCATGGCGGTCTCCATGATCTTCTGGTCCATCCTCAACATGCTCTACCTCGCCAACGAGAACCGCAAGCGCGCCAAGCTGGCCGAGAGCGAGACTGAGGGGTTCACCGAGGAGGACGGCGCGCTCGGGGACAAGAGCGTAAAGTTCAGGTATATCCTGTAGTCTGGCGTTGTATGGAGGGTGTGTATGTGGAATGGAGTGGGCTGTGGGCTGCTCAACTGGCTCGAGCGCTCATATCATCGGAAGCACAGACTTGGTCTGCACTGTGAGCGTTAGGGGTTAACGCCGTTTCAAAACATTGCTTGGGTTGTGCGCTGTGTCTCGGGTTGACACAGCGGCCCCGACAGAGGTACCCGTCGGCATCTGGTCAACCTTGCTGACGGGTGGGACGAGGTTGAGCTGAATGCAGCCAGCCACCAGTGCCACTCAACTTCCTGTTGTTTGTCGTGTGCTCCACCTTGTTTGGCTCGCAGACGTCGGACCTTGCCCTGGGGCACCTGGCGATTAGAGTCAGCAGCGCCGTTGCCGTTGGCAACGAGCAACCGAGCAGGCGGGCAAGCATGCGGCGACTGTTGTGTGGTGTGGCCGGCGGGCGGCCCTGGCTGTCCGGCCGACAGGCCGAAAGTCTGCGGATCTGATCTCAACGAGCCAACGGTTTGGTGCGGGTCAGTTCCTGGTTCTGCAAACACGAAGTTATTCGCGACGACGACTGCTTCTTGGCACCAGGCGCTGAGCAGGTCAGCGTAGATCAATTTTAACCCAGCTTCAGTGCTTCTTGGCATCGCGAGTTGGATCTACTTTGAGCGTAGCAAGTCAATGTGCGAGCGCGCGCAAGTGATGGAATGACGGCGGGTGTGCCCCTCCCCCGCGCCCCCCTGAAACCTGTCGAGGGATCCTATCCCTGTGCGGCTGCGGCTGCGGATCGATGCGCGCGGGAGCTGTGGGGCGTCTGCGGGCGGTCGTCAGCCAGTGTCCGTGTCCATCGTGTGGCATACGACCTACAGTAAACTCTCAAGCCTAATACTCTCCGTCAAGCTGCGAACACCTGTTGCTGTTGGTTGTTGTGTCTTGCACAGTCGCGCGGCCGAGGTCAAACGTGCAAGGGTGTGGTTGTCTCAGGGTGCGGTGGGTGGCTCGTCGCGTTGGCCAGAGTTCCCAAGACACTACGAGGGCTAAAGCGGGCGGTCCGCGCGCCCTGGAAGTCTTGGCGCGCGGCTTGGCGACACTGCAAACATTTACCCCGTCTACGAAAAAAGGCGCCCAAGACACGCACGCACGCACGTCGTCGCTGGCTTCGCGTGGGACGGGCGGGCGACGGGCGACGGGCGATTCGGGAGAGGAGAGGAGGGAGGCAGCCAGCTGCAAGCCCAGACGCTAGGAGAGACTGCAGCGGATTCCTGATCTGGGTCGGCCCCCATCCCTGGCCAGTAGAGCCAGCCTGCCAGAACACCACCAGCCAGCCAGCCCCGAAGGACAGCCGCGCGCCAGTCTGCCTGTTGGGCCCAGTCCTGTCCCCCCCCCCCCCCCCCACCCAGACCTGACCCATACTTACCCACCCACCCACTACGTAGCCCCCCCTTCGGCCCCCTCGTCGCAAGGCAACACCCTCCCACACCCAACACCGCCTTCTACTACCACTGTCTTTTCTCTTCTCTTCTTCTCATCTCGCAAGCTTCGTTTCTTTCGCCGCCTTTTCTTTTCTCTGTCCCACCCCCCCGTCCCCCCTATCACTACCACAGTACACAATGTGGTCTCTCGTCGCCCCCGCTACCGCGGCCCTCCTCGCCGCCTCGGCCGCC
Source organism: Vanrija pseudolonga (assembly GCF_020906515.1). Lineage (NCBI taxonomy): Eukaryota > Fungi > Basidiomycota > Tremellomycetes > Trichosporonales > Trichosporonaceae > Vanrija > Vanrija pseudolonga. The sequence goes on along the minus strand of NC_085851.1, from coordinate 1,785,371 downwards.
AACGCCCAGGCCGGCGTCGTCGCCCACAACCCCAACGGCCCCACCAACCCCGACAAGCCAGAGTTCTACCCCGTCGGCGCCCAGGTCAACCAGACGTCGCTCTCGCGTCTCCTGTCGCTCAACGGTGTTGACGACTTCTGTCTCTTTGGCCCTATGGAGCCCGGACCCGACTCGCTCATCGGCAACACTGAGCCCACCGTCGTCTCGTGGTGCACCAAGCCCCGTAACAACGCTCGGTGAGTTTGCTTTTCGCGTCTGTCCGTGGTTCCGCGTGCCTGCCCCGCAAGTACCAGCCGGCCAGTCGGCATTGGTTCAATCGGACGCAGCCCCTTGTGCCGTGTCACGCTCGACGGGTTCTCGTTCGTTTTCACCGTGTGCGTGCTAACGCTCTTCAGTCTTATCCCTGACGGCGCTATCCACGCTGCTCACGTGAGTACAAACATCGACGCCGTTGGCATTGTCCTGCTCCCGGGCCCCTTCAATCTGCATGATGATGCCGCCGCCAAGCACCTCGTAGTGTGAACGCGTGAACTGCGCCCGTGGATAGACGCCGCCGCAGTGACACAATGCGGAATGTGGCTGGAAGGCAAGGCCCGTAGCACCGGCGCCTACCCCTACTCCCGCTCCCCGCGCCAAAGCCACAGCCACACAGTCACTGACCCATCCTCCAGGTGATCAAGACCCCTGCCTACGTCCAGATCTACGGCTTCTGGGACGGCACCAAGGTCAACATCCCCGCTGGTGACTCTGGTGGTGAGCTCGACCCCCACGGTGCCGAGAACCTCGGCAACCCCATCGGCGGCAACGTCACCTCGAACATTGTCGACGGCAAGACCGACGTCTTCTACGAGGAGTGGATGTCGTTCATTGGCTTTGACCAGTTCTGTCTCCGTATCTGCACGGCCGAGACTGCCGGTGTCCCCGCCTCGCTCATGTGCGAGCACCAGCTCGACATTATGGGCTGCCGCTTCGTCATGGCCATTGAGGACTTCTACTCCTCCAACAACACTTTCACCTTCTGCGAGGGTGAGAACGCCGCTCCCCCCGGCCTTTACCCCCAGCCTGACGGCTCGACCTCGACCTTCCGTCAGCGCTACACCGACTCGCTTTCGCGTTTCACCGTCGGCAACACCGTCACCCCCACCGGCCCTGCTTTCTGGCCCAAGACCTCGAACTGCATCACCTACTCGACCATCTCGAACGGTGTTGACTTCAAGAACCTCATGGTCACTGCTGCCCCCACTCTCCTCGTCGGCCAGAGCTCGTCGGTCGCTGCCGTCGGCACCACCTCGCAGGCTGTTGTCACCACCCCCACTGCCGTCCCCACCTTCCCTCCCTCGGGCGCCGCTGCCTCGAGCGGTGTCTCGGCCTCGGGTGACAAGGCTGCTTCCGGTGCTGGTGCCTCTGCCTCTGCCGGTGCTTCTGCTGGCGCCTCGAGCAAGCCCTCGGGTGCCAAGCCCCTCGTCGGCTCGGCCGGCCTCATTGCCTCGACCGTCGCCGTCATTGGTGTCGTTGTTGGTGCCGTCGCCGTCTTCTAAGCGCTTGATTAAGATCGCGCTTCTTCAAGACCTCAATTGCATTCGCCCCCTGCATTAGGCATTGAACGCATTATCGGCATTGCTTTGCCATAGTCTATACCATCCCCCTTAAACCGTTGTGGACAATCTACCCATTTGGCATGACCCCTGCCGCCCTCGCTCGTTTAATGCATCCTTTACGATGACAGTGTGGGTGCAAGGAGTGGACAGAGTCGTGGTGTTTGGGGGGTGCGTGGTTTGGTGGAGCGATGTGAAAAAGAAAGGCGCATGTGTTTTGTGGGGTTTGTGGATGACGCTAGCAGCACAAAAGTGGCAGCAGGTGGCAAGGGCGTTTCGTGGGATACCCGTTAGGTAAGTACATACTTTGTCAATTGGGAGGCAGAGTTGCTGGGGTACCGAACGAGCCGCCGATGTGACGGGGACCGCGTCGGCACGACCGGCGCAAGCGTCGGCGACAGTGGGGGAGGGTGCGGGGATAGACGGCGGTGAGGGAGGTGAGGTGGCCAGGAGTCGGCAGCGATATCCTCCTTGCTGACTGTCGCTGATGGTCATGACGAGGACCTCGCCCGGTCGTCAGCAACGTGGAACACCATGGACTGCAAGGTATCCCAGCCAGCTTTCTGCCCGGGCAGCTGGACAGCCGGAGGGCGCGCCGAGTGGCCGAGGCTGGCAGAAGGGAGCCCCGCCAAGACGCGGTCTCACACGCCGAGGCTTACTCGGGCAACAACAAGAAGGCGCACCGTACGCGCGCGGCACTCGATGACTGAGCGCGCGGTGGTGCGTACCGAGGCTCAGTGGAGGTCGGTGCGAGCCCGGTATCGCGCTCGCCCTCCACTTCCTGCGGCGATTCCACGCCGCGCGATATCCAGAACGCAGATGCCCGGACACCAGCACGGCGTCGGACCTTGGGCGGCGGTAACTCCGCTCTTGGCCGTCAGCGTGGCGGGGCTGATCCTACAAACCTCCACCGATGCGCGTGGTGCAGCTCTGCTGATGCATGGGTGGGGGAGGGAGTTGGGGTGGCACTTGGTCTGTGCCTTCTGCTGCCACTGCCCGGATAGCGCGCGGCTTCGGTGCCGAGCCACGAACCCGCTTTGTAAGATGCAGGATGATCATTGCCGGCGGCATGACGCTCTGCTGTCGTCACGACGACTTGCTAGCGCGCGATACGGGGTTCTTGATGTACTTAAGAGGCCGAGATTGTGTGTCGTTGAGCCTCACCAAGCCTCCAACAGCTTCCAACCCTCTCTACCAACAACCCACCCCCACCCAACGCACCATCACAATGCCTCGCTCCATCTTCTTCCTCGGTGCCACCGGTGAGTGAGGCGCCACGCCCCACCCGCTAACATCCCCAGGCTACATCGGTTCCTCTGTCCTCTCGGCCCTCCTCAAGGCCGTCGACCAGGACACAAAGATCACCATCCTCGCGCGCAACCCCGCAGTGCTGAGCGGCTTTGAGGCCGCCGACGCACGCATCACAGCGGTGCAGGGCTCTCTGGGCGACCACTCGCAGCTGTCCGCCCTCGCCTCAGCGCACGATGTGACGATCAACACGGCCGAGGCGGACGACCTCGGCGCAGTGCAGGCGCTCCTCCGCGGCCTGAAGGTGCGCCATGAGACCACGGGTACGCGCCCCATTATCATCCACACTTCCGGCACGGGCGTGCTCGCCGACAACGCCAAGGGAGCGTACGCCGGCACTGAAATCTTCACCGACGCAGAGGCCGACCCGACGGCCAACCCCCCGCTGAAGCCCATCTCGGACCTCAAGCCCGCGCGTATCCACCGCGGAGTCGATCTCGCCGTCCAGGCCGCCGACACGGACGGATACGCGTTCTCGTATATTGTTATCCCGGCTACCATCTATGGCATCTCGCAGACAGTTTTCGCGGACAAGGGCCTCGCCAACGCCCAGTCGCAACAGGTGTCGTACGTTACACGGATTGGCATCGACCGCAAGGTGCCCGCCCAGTTCGGCGAGGGCAAGAACCTGTGGCCCAACGTCGAGATCCACGACGTCGCCGAGCTGTATGCCCTCGTGTACCGCCAGGCGACGGCCCCCGGCCCCGGCGACCACGGTGAGAACGGCTACTTCTTCGGCGAGACGGGCGAGTACTCGCTCCTGCAGGCGTATGAGGCGATCGGCGCCCAGCTGTTCGCGCTGGGCCTCGTCGAGTCCCCCACGCCCAAGCCGCTCTCGGACGACGAGATCGACAAGTACATTGGCGGGTCGCAGTACCCTGGCTCCAACTCGCGCGCGCGCGCCGTCCACTCGCGCCGTCTCGGCTGGAAACCGGCCCACACTGGCAACGAGCCATTCCTCGCCAGCATCAAGGAGGATGTGAACTGGACCGCTTCGCACAACCGCGGCCGTGCCCCCGACGGCAACTTTGTCTTTGGCCCGGGGCCTGTCCGCGTCGAGGACGGCGCCGAGGGTGGCTGGGAGCTTCCTGGTCAGTAGTCGTGCGGCCAGAATCTAGTTGTGAAATAGAATCAATGCATCGAAGTGAATGCGTGTAGTGCCGGGAATGGCGGAGTGGGTGTTGATGCTGCTGCGCGTTTCCGCGGCTGTTGTCATGGGCGGTCACACGCTGTGCCTGAAACCATTGACAGAGGGCGCGGAAAGTGTCAACTTCCAGCAAGGCAGTCCACTCAGACTTTGTCGACACGCAGAGGCACACTACTTAAGATCCACTTGATCACTCTTGCCTCTCACTCTCTCACAACCCTAACCCCCGCAGCTCGCCACAATGGCCAGCACGCCCGCCACCAACGGCAAGGCCACGGCCACCAAGGCCACCACCACCAACCCCGCCCCCACGACCACCAAGTACCCCATTGCGTCGTGGGACGTGCAGTACATCATTCAGCACTCCGATGGCCCGTTCCTCTTCCAGCAGTCGCCATGGAAGCTGCTGTGCAAGGACGTGCGCTTCACCCTGCGCACGGCGTACCAGATCCCCGCCATCTTCCTCCCCATGTCCGACACGCGCGGTGACATCCGCCTGCTGGGCATCATTGCGCAGGTGCTCATGCTCGTCATTTCCCTCGTTCTGTCTATCCTCATCGTCATCGGGCTTATCGGCGGCATCCCGTTCCTCCTCATCGGCGCGGTGCTCGCCACTGTGGTGTTTGTGCGCATTGCTTCTGCCCTGCAGGGCCCGGACACGCGCGAATCGGTCGCCCCCGGCGTGGCCAACGCTCCGAACGCTGATAAGGAGAAGTGGCTCTTGTGAGTGGCGTGGGGATTGAACCCAGCTGACCTCTAGTGTCAATGGCATCTGCACGACTGGCTCGGGTGCCCAGGTAGCAGTCAATCGCCTCCAAACCCTCTTCCGCCGCCCCGTCACCGCCGTGCTCAACCGCTCCCTCGGTATGCTCTTCGATCTCGGAGAGTGTATCCTCCAGCGCGACTACCGTCTCATCACCGAGGACATCCGCATTGGATACGATGTAAGTCGGGACGCTGGCAAAGCTCACCCCGGCAGCACCTCCGCGACGCTGTCCTTGACCCCAACCTCGAGCGTGTCGTCCTCATCGGCCACAGCCAGGGCGGCATCATTGTCACGGCAATGATCGTGGGTTCTATCCCAGTCTGGCTCATCTAACCCATGCAGGACCAACTTCTTGCGGAGTTCCCGCATCACGCGCTCAAGAAGGTCGAGATCTACACATTCGCATCGGCCGCCAACCACTTCTGCGACCCCTCGAGTGGCACGCCGGACGCGCCGCCCCCCTTTGGCCACATCGAGCACTTTGCCAACCACGGCGACTGGGTCAGCCAGCTCGGCGTGCTCGGATACGCGCCCATCCCCAAGGGCGATACGCCCAACATTATTGCCGACGACGAGAAGGAGGGCGACGTCGCGACCTTCCCGCTCACCGCTGGCGAGTTTGCCGGCCGCATCTTTGAGCGCCTCAACCACACTGGCCACCTCCTCAACTCGCACTAGTGAGTCGTTTGCCAGAGCCACACTGACTGACCTCAGCCTCAACCCCACCGACTCGATCCTCGACAGCCCCGTCGTGCGCAAATACTCGCGCCTCGCGAGCTACCTGGACGGTGGCAACCCTGTTGCGTAGGAGAGTGCGGCACGGCGCAGGTGAAGGGTGACAGTGAGCAAGCCAAAGTTAGATGCTATGCATTCAGTTGTGCGTGAAGGCTGTGGAGGTTTTGGACAGGCAGAGAGCCATGAGTAGTGTGCAGTGGGTTCGCGAGACGACGCCCCATGGACAACCCGGCCGCTCAGAAAACATCCAAGGCCGCTTAGCTCAGCTGGTTAGAGCATTGTACTAATAACTCGATGGTTATCAGTAATGCAAAGGTCGGCAGTTCGATCCTGTCAGTGGTCAGATTGGTCTCTTGGTGCGATGCCCGAGTGGTTAAGGGGAATGATTAGAATCCGATTCTAGGTCATCATTTGGCTTCGGCCGCCTGGGTTCAAGTCCCAGTCGCACCTGATTAATCGTTTTGCTAATGTCATTAGGATTTGGGGTGTTGGATTTTTGAAGTTTTTTTTTTTTTTTTTTTTTCGACGCCAACGTGCCTTACCTTCCTTCCCTCGACCTAATGATTCGATATGATTCGTCCCACAACCCTCTCACTCGGTCGATAGGGACGCGGACATGCGAATTGAACTCGCAGTGCATCGGATCAGTCAGACACGCGCCTTCCAGCACCGATCTCTGGTTGGGCACTCACTGACACCCTCATACCCCCTCAGCTGCCATCCAGACACGTCCGCCTTCTTAGTTCAGTGGCTAGAATTTTCCACTAGTATGGACATGCTATGGAAAGGTCACCCGTTCGATTCGGGTAGAAGGCAGCGTAGGAGCGCGAGCTCAACGTTTTTACCCTCCAGGGTTGTTGGAGAGGAGGGCGAGGGCGAGGTCGAGGAGGAGCAAGAGGAGGGAAGGGCCGGGCGGACAAATGGGCTGGAGGGGAGGCGCTTGTCTTGTCGCGTGGTGTGCACTGTCTCTGCTCCCTTGTGCTGCCAGGCGGAGCTCACCACAACGCCACAGCCATGTTGAGGGTACATACAAACTGCAAAAGCCAGCTCGTCGAGGCCAGATCTCGAGACAAAAGTTGGAAGATTGGTGGGCTTTCCTTGGGCTCCGGATCCGGCAAGCGGCGGTGATCTGTGCGCGCTGCATTTTTATGTTGTGAGAGCGCCGCAGCGTGATCGCATGACCCGCGGACAAGCTCGTTCTACAACCTTGCCAGCAATGTAGCATGCATACTGCCATGCACTTTGCCAGATCTCGTACACAGCAAGCACATACCCCAGTCCCCAGTTGATTTAAGGTGCAACAAGTCCAACCCAGGCCTTTTTTTGACGCGCTCCAGGGATTCGGTAGATACCGGCAGTTGACCCGAGATTACGCTGCAGCATGACGGTGGCGGTGCCTGAAATGAATGCGTGCTGCAACGGGAACAAGGAAGGCCAAGCGGCGGCGGCGGCGGCGGCGTGACGCTGCTCAATGCAGTTGAGTCACTTTGGTTCGCGATTTTCCCAAACCCGTTTTGTCCGTCTGTCTACTTTGCTCAAGCCAGCAAGCACAACGCAGCGAGTAGCTCTGCCCAGATGGTCGACGCTACCCCGCTCGACACGAGCTGGACGCTGACCCTCCCCACCCTCGACGGCCTCTTCGCGCACCGTAAGGAAGGCGCGGTGTGCCGCCGCTAACAACGTACAGCAGCAGCCTCATCCTCGAAAAGCAAGTCCAAGTCGCGCCTCCGCTCGTCGCTCGGCGGCCTGACGCGCGCCGTCGGCTCCCTGTTCGCAGGCAGCAGCAGCTCCAACGGCAACGGCAGCAGCGCGCCCACACTCCCCTCGGCAAGCACGCTCGACCCCGTCGTCAGCCTAGCGCATAGCCCCGACCCCGTGGACGGCAAGGCGCTTATCGCCGCCCTCCGCGCCGTGGGCGCGTTTGCCACCGACCTCCGCGCGGCCGTCGCCTCGCTCCAGGATGACGCGGACGTGAACGACGACGGCGAGGACGCCGAGATCGAGATCGTCATCGCGACGGGCGAGATGCTTCTCGCCTTCCTTTGCGGCGCGGCGCTGTGCGCCCGCTTCCTCTGTGCGTGTGGCGGCACGCCGATCACCGACAACAGCGACGCTGCCGACGACGCCGACGCCCTGCGCCGCGACATACACGCCGCACTTCGCCAGTGCCTCGAGGGCACGTTTATTCTCCTCCCGACCCTTCGCGCCCTCCATCACCCACCACCAAACGTCACGGCTGCCGTGCTCGCCGTCGAGCGGGCTGTCCTCGGGTCCCTCTTCCCCGACGCGGAGCCGAGTGAACCGACGGTGGTGGCGCCTTCCTTCGCACCGATCCTAGAGCACGCGCGAAGCCTTGTCGAGAGCGTCAACGCCGCCGCAAGGCTCAACACGGGACGCACGCGGCGGAACTCTGCCTCTGCGCCGTTCGACCAGACTGCCGCGGCGCGGGCACACGCCCTGCTGGGGATCTACGCCGGGTGTGTTGCGGGTGTCGAGCGGCTGCCTTCCCCCGCCCAGCAGGAGAGCGTGCTCGACTCGAAGCACCGTGCCGAGCGCGAGCGGTGTCGTTCGTTCCGTGTGGCGCTCGAAGTCAACCTCCTCGCCACCGACCTCGCCTTCAGCTTGGTCTCGCTGTCCATGGACGCCGTTACGCGCCGCGCGCAGGAGCTCCTGACCGCAAGCGACGACGAGGGAGACCGCGAGGAGGACGACGACGACATTGCATGGGAGGACAAGGCCGAAGCAGGGCTGGTCTCGTGCCTCAGCGCAGCGACCGAGCTCATCCAGCACCACCGCAGCGGCGTGCTCGTCGACGAGCTGGTGCGCGAGGACTGGTTGGGCGTTGACGACAGCGACGAGGCAGACGACGAGAGTGACGGAGAGGACGGGCACCACCAGCATGGCAGCACAAACGGTGTAAACGGCACGAGTAACGGGAACGGACACTACGCCTCGGATGACGAGGACGACGAGTACGACGACGACGAGACGGCGTCGACGTCGACTCGCCAGAGCGAGCTCGAGGGCCCGCCGACGCCGCTGCGCACCTTGTTCACCCTGCACGACCAGTACGAGGAGCAGCGTGTCGGCGTGTGGATGCAGCTCGCGCCCGATCTCCGGCCCAAGATGGGCGCCTTCCTGCGCGGCGCGGACGGGCACCTCCGGCAGCAGTGGTACGAGTTTGGCGCGGCCCTCCTGCTCGACTTTAGCCCCGACGACCTGCTCGACTACGGGCTGTCGCGCGACAAGCTCGACAAGCTCCTCGACGGGGGCGGCGACAAGAAAAAGAGCCCCAGCAAGCGCGGGCGGAGTCGCAAGTAGATGCCCGGTGCTCACGCAAGATTTAACGACGAGACGATAGTTCATCCGGCCCGCGCCGAGCGCATACAGAGTGGCCCATAATATCTGAGAGAGAGGAGCCCGAGGGGAGGGGCATTGCATATGATTAGAGTGTGATGCTACGAGTGCATGGTGATGTTGCGAAGTATCAGCAAGTCCTCATATGCGGCCACTGCCGATGGCCACGGCCCATCCGACCAAGAATGTTACAGGTATAGCATTGCACAATGTAGTAAGTAGTAGCACGGCTTCTAAGGTATCCACTTCTCTCACTCTACTTCACTGTCCATTTCACTTGTAGTTGGGAGCACGACCGCCAACAGGGGGAAGCCTCATCGACCCGCCAGTCCAGCCAGTGCTGCCGAAGCCACTCGAGCCCGTGCTCTGGACACTGAGTGGCTGCCGTTCGGCAGGGTGAAGACCGTGGCTCATCATCGAGACACTCTCGAGGGAGGCGGACTCGCTGTTGATTAACGGCAGGGGCGAAGGGGCCTTGGTCGGGGTCTGGCCCGGCGAAGGGCTGTACGACGGGCGGGGAATACTGAAGCTCGGCTCGGGAGCCTTGGCGTCAGACCCATACGACTCGGCAGCGAGGGCCGCAAGAGCGGTAGATGCGACACCCGTCTTGGTCCAGCCCGGCTGACGCGGACCACGGGGGCCAATCACGGGCGAGCGGGCCGGCGATGAGAGCGCAAGCTCAACGTCCGTAGCGGTCGTGCTGTTCGTCCTCGAGCTGCTCGAGCTGAGGGCACGGGAGAGCAGCTTGGACGCGGAAGAGGACAGGTCCTCACTCGTGCTGTTGTCCCAGGACGGCGCGGCACGGTGCTGCCACTTTGGGCCAGTGGGTGTCGTCGGAGTAGACAAGGCACCCATGTCGATTGACTCGGCGTATACATGACGCGCCACGTATGCACTCGTGCTCGCATCACTGAGCTCGTCGAGACCAAACTGCGGGGAACGCGGCGCGCGCGGTCCGGGAGATCGAGACGACAGTGCACCGGAGCGCGGCGAACCAAGAGCAGCGGTGTAAGAACGACGCTTCGACCCAGGCGCCTGGGATGACGCAGCGGGCGGTGTAGGAGGCTCGAGACCAATACTGGACGCCACAGTAAACTTGCGAAGCGCATCCTCACGCGACTCGAGCGCAGCAATCTTGTTCTTGACATTCGGGAGCACCTCACTGCCATGAGCCGTCGAGGCCATGGAAGGCGCGTAGTGCGAGTCGTGAGAGTCTTCGCTTAACGGGGCAGGAGGCGGCGCCGGGCGGAAACGATCAGGAACAGTCATCGACGACCGCTTGGCTCCATCGGGAGGAGGAGGCAGAGGGAGGGTGTACACGGGAGGCGTTGGGTTGTAGGTCGGGGCCGATGGAATGGTCGGTGACTCGATTGTGGCGTGGTCCTCCGAGCTGGCGCTCTCGGAAGCAGGGGCCAAGGGAGGCATGGCCTCGTCCTCGTCACGCGCATCCACCTCACCACTGTTGGCAGTGAAGAAGCTCTGAACAGAGGGGGAATTGTCATCAGAGCTGCCAGTGAAGACGCGTTGGAGGCCACTGAGGTTGGGCGGGGCAAGCTCCTCCTCTGAACCGTAATCCTGGTCATCGTCTTGGGCAGCGCCAGCCAGATTGCGCACCTCATGATCACGCTGAATCTCCGTTGCCATGGCCGCGAGGTTGCGGTGTTCGTGGTCGCGGTGGAGTTGGCTCGTAACCGGCACCGCCGCCGGCACCTCCGGGCCCTGTACCATTGTCGCCTCGTGCGGCGCATTCGGCGAGTGGCCAGACCAACTGGAAGGCTGAGAGTTTGGCTGCGACTGGGCACCAAACGTCATGGCGCTTGGTGACTTGACAGGAGGCTCGACGTCAACCCACAGGTTGGAAGCCGACACACCGGAGACAGAGCGGAACTGTGGGCCCCAGTGAATGTCACGGGCAGACCCAGGCGACGGTAACACTGGCATTCCGTCCCTGGTGGAGGAGGCAAGCGGCAGTGAGAGCGAATGCTTGATACCTTCTCGGCGTCCACCGAATGCCCGGGGCGACGGAAGTCCGCCAACGGTGGAGTGGCCCTCGCTCACAATATCGGCGTCATATCCCGGGTCGTGATCAAATTCCTGGCTCAGGTCCCCAATGTAGATGGGTTCGGCGTAGTCGACGCTCTTAGGACGGTCTCTCGTTGTTTCATTCTCAGGTGCTGCCAAAGTGGCGCCGTGGGTCGACGACGACGTCACAGGTGAGGCGGGGAGAGGTCGACCAACAGCAGAGGCCAGTCGCTCCTCCAGACTACGACGTGGAGCAGGGTCCTCTTGACCCAACCGCGGCGAGGGAACGTCGAGAAGGAACGGGCTTTGTCTGGTCAACGTCGGAGTGACCGGAGCCAGGTCACTCGAGAGCTCGTCGCGATCGTCGTCGTCATAGAACTTGCCGCGTTGGTTGTCACCATTCACGGAGGACATGACCTCCTCCAGCATGTCGTCGTCCTCCTCCTCAGCCTCGCTGATGTGAGGGAGGAAGCTGGAGCGGAAGGGTGGCGCTGGAGTGACCACTGGAGTTCTCTCGCCGCTCTCTTCAGCGTCCGAGTGCTGTCCGCCTTCTTCGGCCTCGTGGACACTCTCAGCCGATTTGGGGCGGAGCTCGTGGGAGCCCGAGCTGTTGGCGTCCTGAGTGGAAGACGAGTTGCGGTTGCTTAACCACTCTGTTTCCTCATTATCAGCTTCCAAGGCCGCTAAGCTCTGCTGTCGGCCTTCGCGTCGGTTGGCCTCCACTAAGACGTGGTTGCGCTCCTCGTCATCGATACTGTGACCGCTTTCGGATAACGTTCGGTGCTCAGCGGTGAGCTGCTTGGCACGAGTCATGCTGTGAGCAGCCGACGCAGCACCCCGCTCGTTGGAGTACATCGACCCAGGTGATTGAGGGCGGGGCGACAGGTCTGCGCCCGTGTAGCCGGGCTGGACCGAGGCAATTGGCCCAGCAATGTTGTCAAGGTGCAAGGTTGTCGAGCTGGTTCTGGCAGCCGACATGTTGCCTGCCGAGTCGTCGCGCACATGCTGGCGCACGTACGAGATTCCGAGGGCATCAACACCGTACACCTGGTTTGGGCCGCGGAGGTCGCGGGAAGGTCCAGCAATAGGAACTGCGGCCCCCGCAGGCAGTGGTGGGGTCGTGGCCACCGGAAGACGGTTCATCGCACGGCGCACATCGCTGGGCATGGGAGGAGGGTCGACCGACAGGAAGTTGATCAGCTCCAGTGGGACATCGACGTAGATGTTGTTGTTGATGGTGACTCTCAGCACGTAGGACACCTCAATGAACCTCGAGCGTGGGATAGACAAGTATCCAGACTGCAAATGTCAGACCCGTTTGACCGACTCAAAAGTCCGCTTACGGGAATAGGAACGCTGATGTCCCAGCGGTTCGACTCTCCGGGTTCCAAGCCGGTCCACCAACCCTTGCCAGTAACGTGACCAGATCCGACGTCCATGAAGTCTGCCTCGACAACTTCCTCGGAGATCTTGTTACGAACGGTAGCGATGGTCGGTTTGGCACCCTTGCCACCGGTAGTCCACGTTTCGACGGTTTGAATCACAGCTGCAGAGTACTTGGTGATCTGATTGTTAGGCATGTTCCTTGTCACTGCTCACCTTCTTGTTGCTGTCATTCTGGACAGTGATCTCGGCCCATACTCGCTGGCCTGCCACCCAGATCTGACGACCGAGGGTAGCGATAAGAGACACACGTCCCTTTTCACCACCAAGAGCCCATCCAAGCGTCCCATCAGTCTGCGCGAAAAGAGGAGAACGCAGTGGTCCAAGAGCAACAGCAGGGTTATGGTAAGGAAGGATGACGACCGGTCGATAGAAGTGCGCGATGGCGCGCTTATTCTTGGTCGGGATGTGGAGCTTGACACTGGCGACAACGACGTAGCGGATGACGGGTCCCTTCCCACCGGGTGCCGTGTACGAACCCTTGGCACCACCACCAAGTGGGAGAGGAACAGCGAAGGGGATGGCGTGAGTGCCCTCGTTGGCGAGGCGGAAGCCCTCCTCGTCCGAACCGCTGCCAAACAAGCTGGTTCGTGGGCCGTTGGCAGTCTCTTGGAAGACGGGCAGATGGTACTGGTGCTGGTAGAAGATGTGTCGCAATGTCGAGGCCCCATGTCCTGGCATCTCTTCAAAGCCGAGCACGCGAATCTTGCCGGCACCGACGCGTAGGTCCTTGGTGCGCTTACCGCCGCGGACAACGACCTCGAGACGGCCTCGGAGTTCGCCGCCTTCGATCACGCACTCACGCTCAAGAACAACGTCAAGCTCGACGCGAGCCTTGCTCTTCTTGCTGGCCTCGAGCCGGACCTTGTCCTCGTATGGAACATCTGGGGCGGGGAGGAGACGGTTGGCAGACAGGCGTCTCGAGCGGGGCTTGCCAAGCATGATCTCGAGTTCCTGCGCAGATCTCGCTTCATCAGCCGCAGGATGGAAGAGGGTACCCTGTCGTGACAGAAGCACGTCGCCATCCGAGTGGCGGCGGGCGTGTGTCCGCCGTTTGGGGGTTTGTTCGTCACGCGAGTTGTTGGTCGTGGGCGAGGTGGAGCGTTCGACGGGAGATGGCGAGTTGGTCCAAGGGCGGCTGGCAGGACGGCTGAAGTCTGGCTGAAAATAACCACTGGACGACGATGACGCCTGGCTGGTTCGAGGAGGGACATACGACTGGGGCCTCCTCTTCTTCTTGGATCCGTCCTCGCCAGGTCCTTTACCAGGAAGATAGTTGCCTCCAGTGCTGGGAAGCATGACCATGCCACCGGTCGAGGCGGCGAGCAGCGCCGAGTTTCTAGAGTGCTGGACTCCGAATGGATCCACCAGAGGATTGGAGAGGCGATTCTGGTCGACTTCGTGCTGGGGCTGACCGGGGGAAGCCTGGGCGGGCCACGGTTGAGGTCGCGGAGGAGGAGGGGCACTGTTTCTCTGAGGAGAAGGGCCCACCTGACCGTCCGTGTACGCTCTCTGCTGAACAGCTGCAGGCGAGTACCCATTGGCAGAGTTCCCGGTGTTGTAGTTTGGGTTGGGTCCAGCTTGCTGAGAGGGCATATTGGGAGGGTTAGGGAACTGCGCCGTGTACGAGTCCTCCGTGCGGGGGGTCAGCGACGTGTTGCTGGGCGATGGTACAATGGCGCCAAGGCCCTTTGCGGCCCCCGATGGAGAACGAACCACACCCGCGCCGTTGCTGCGGGGGTGGTCGGCAGGCAGCCGGAGCTTCTCGTCCTCATCATCGCTCTCTGTGGAGTTTGTGTTGCCAGTCGACCTTGAGATGCGCTTAAGCCACTCGGAGCTCCTTGAGTGCCTGATATCCTTGTTCGGGCTAGCGATTTCCCACTCGCCAGTTGACAGGCGGTCGTTGAAGACGTCTCCGTCCGACGGGGCATCCTCGAACGCCGAGTTGCGGTTCTGAGGACGGGGCTTGAGAGGCGAGCTCGCTGCCGGTGCGTACTTCTGCTGGATCACGGGCTGGTTGAAGGAGCTAAACGATGGGAACCCGTTGGAACGAGCAGGCGAGAGGTTGTGGGTGGGACGGAGACCGAAGGCAGTCGATTGAGTGGAGACCGGTGGGGCCGGTGCAGCAGTGTTCATCCCGGGCTGATGAAGCTGAAGACGCTGCGGAGGAGATGTGGGAGCTTGATATCCCTGCTGCAGAGGGGGGGCCTGTCCACGGGGAGGGGAGAGGGGCATGTGTAACGGTGATGCTTGGGCCGGCGACTGTCGAGTAGGTGAGACAGGAGGCAAGCGCTGAGGTGATGGCTGATACGAGGGGGAGCCGCGGTTGGGGGTGCTTGCTACACCGTAGCCACCGACGAGAGCATCAGAGCTGTATCTGTTGTTGCCTCGAGGCGGCGTCGATGGGCTGGCGAGCATGTTGAACGGGTTACCAATCACCTACGGAGATGAGGATCCCCGGGTGGTAGTGACTGGTGTGTTGTTGTTATATTCACAGGTGACGGCAATGACAGGCGAGCACCCGTCCACCACTATCGATAGGAGACAAACAAACAACGGGAGGTTGGCAAGAGTGATATGCAGTAGAAGAGAGTTGTTGACAGGATGTTGTGTTGGTGACAAGAGAAGATGGGGGATGGAGGATGGAGATGGAGGAGGTGGATTGGTTGGTGCAAAGTAGACAAAGAAATCAGTCGCCAAAGCCAAACCGGCTGTGATCCAATCTGCGAGCGATGGCGGCGGCGGTGATGGAGGCGCTCGCCAGTGGTGGTCCATGGCGTCTGTGCTGGCTTGACTGGCTGACGTCCCTGTGTTATTGACTTTACAGGCGTCTCTCAATGTCGCTCGCAGGGTGGCAGGGGTTGTCAGGGGAGGGCGTCATTTGACCAGTTCCAGACGTGAGAGCGGCCTTGTGCTGCCGTTGGGTCGCCTAGCCCCATGGCCTTATGGTTTCCCTACCCTTGGAGTCGAATGAAGGTCTCAGGAGTCGAGATGGCTGGATGTCTTGATGGGCGAGACAAATCAGTCACGTCGGATGGAGCCAAACAGGGCAGAGGCGTCATCCTGGCAGCTCAGGGATCAGCCATGCGACTTCCATGTGGACCACGTGGAGAGTCAAGTCACGTGCACCGGACCGTGTTGAGATTTCGGGTCAGCCTTGACGTCGAGATGGTCGAGCAACTGCTACGACACTTGACCATTGACATTGCTGCTCGACACACGGCCCAACACTTCCTCACCATGTCGACGAAGAGGAAGCGTGGCGATGAGCCCACCAACCGCACCGATCTGGTCCAAAAGCCAGTGCCGGGCACCAAGTCGTTCCCAACTGGGGTTGCGGTCCGCAATGGCCTCGCGACCGGCACCAGGCAAGGTGAGTTGCGTCGTACATGCGCTGTGCCCAGCTAACCCCTCAGCACTGGTATCGTTCCACCAGCAGATCTTGACGTCAAACTCGGCCCTTCCTCTCCCCATCACGCACGCTACCGTCCTCATCATTCAGCACTACCTCGACGCGTCGCCGACAGCTGACGAGATTTTCAACGCATGGAAGAGCGCCGAGGAGGTGAGGAGCCTACCCTCGGTAGCAGCACATATAGCTGACCTTGCAGACCAAGAATGAGAAGCTCGCCGAGACCGCTGCGCTACTCCTCGCCCTTATCCTCCGTATCATCACACCTCTCCCCTTCTTCCGCACCCAGGCCGTTGGCATCGTCAACAAGCTCTTGGCACCTGCCGAGCAGTACGATGAACAGGTGGGTGGCATGATGGAGCCGTCACCCTTGCTAACGACTCAGCTCGGGCGCCTCCTTCAGTCAGGCAAGCGCGAGAACATCCTCGCGGGCCTCAGCCTCGCTGCGGCAGCTGTCCATGTTGACGCGCCCGACCCGGCCAACCTCATGGGTGGCACTGCGCGCGGACGCCTTGCGACCCGCGTCTGGGCCAGCATCACCGAGGGTGGCTCTGTCAAGGGTATCGGCAAGATGCTCGGCATGAGGCGGCGTACGAAGGAAGGCGCGGTCGAGTATGGTGACAAGGACCCACTGGACCGCCCAGGTCAGTTTGACTCTTGGGTTCTGTGCTAACTGGCCAGATATCCGCCACCTCGCCATTGATCTCATCCTCCCTCTCCTCCCGATTGCCCCCTTCCACACCTTCGCCAAGGGTATCCTTCCCCACCTCTACTCTGGCCTCGCGCAGGATCCCCCGACGACCGTCTACCGTGTACTGTCTGCCATGTGGGCGTCCATATCAGGCCCTCCACCGGGCATTGCCCGCCGCATCTCATTGACCTTGCTCGACGAGGCCGCGATCCTCAACATCTCCCAGCTTCTGGAGCGCGGTGCTGTTGACCCCGTCTCGGGCCGCTCGGTCGGTGAGATCGCCGAGGGCTTCCTTCAGGGAGTGACGACCGACCCGTCCCGTGGCATTTGCTTCGCCGACGAGGGTTGGTACCCACGACAGGAGGTCGAGGACGATGGCAACAGTCGTGAGAATGCGGATGTCCGTAGGCGCAAGGGCCTGCACAACCGCATCCTCTCCAACGTGGTCAAGCGCCTGGGCAACCGCACCGTCGACGACGAGGGCCGTGTGGGCGGCTGGGTGATCAAGATGTTCGAGGCTATGCCCGAACTCGTGGCAGACTACTGGCCCCACTCTGCTCTGTCGCTTGAACCCCGCCTGGACACCAAGTGGATCGCCACTATGGCGTACGTTGGCCGCGTTGTATCCCTTCCCCTTCCTGCCCGCGAGAAGTTCAACCAGCCGGCGCCGCGCGGAATCGACGGCCTGTCAATGCCACCTCGCGCGGAACCGCCAGCCGTGTCGGTTATTGTCGAGTCGGTCCTTCCATCGCCCCTGACCAAGGTGCACCTCACCAAGGGTCTCCAAAACGCCAGCCCCCTTGTGCAGCACGTCACATCACTGGCGCTTGCCCGCGGCCTCCAGAAGCTGGCAGCTGTGCAGGCTCTGTTCGCTTCGATTGCGGTTGAGCTCGACGAAGGCGTCGACGGCCCTTGGGTGGCTCGCGCCCGCGAGCTTGAACTCGAGTGCCGCCGCCGTGTGCCCGAAGTTAGCGTGATTGTCGCCTTTGCCCAGAAGTCTTCGACCATGGCTCGTCCCCAAAACGAAGACGACGAGGTGGAGCCTTCAGTGGCTGCTCGCTCTGCCATGCTCACGGAAACGGCACTACGACTCTTTGGCCTTTACTACAAGACCCTTCCTTCGTTGACGGGCGAGGCCAAGTTTGACGTCGGAAAGCTCCTCGTCTCCTCATCTAGCGCCGGTGCCGAGCGCCGCGCTCGCCGAGAAGCACGTGAAGGCTCGGTTATCAGTGACTCTGGCTCGGTGGGATCGATCGGTACCCTTGGAACCGTCGGCATGGGCGGTGGCTTCGGTCATTCTCGAGGAGACGTCGAGGGCTTTGAGGCTCTCTCCCAGCTGCACGTGCTGCGACTGCTCAGTGAAGTTCGCGACTGGTCATGGACGAACAAGGCCGCAGGATCGCAGTACACCTACCTGTACCACATTCTTCAGCTCCACCTCAGCACTCGTAACAGCGTCACCAACGCCATGACGACTACTCTGCTCCATCGCCTTCTCGCGTCATCGCTGCTGTTTGAACACGACAGCGTGGAGCTCCAGATCTGGCTCAACGCGCTGCCGCGCATCTCGGACACCGTCTCTGGCCCGATGTTCATCGCGCAGCAGATTTACCTGCTGTCGTTCCTCGATGACTGTGTTCGCCGCGTCACCAAGGCGCCGCACAAGTACATCGAAGAGGCGGCGGCCGTGGTACCGGACCTTAGCGGCCGGGAAGTTGCCTCACCACTCCTTCTCACCATGTGCGAGCAGCTCCACGCCAAGCTCATGGGATTGCACATTGCCACCGAGGCAGCAGCTGTGGTCATAAACTACCTTCGCCGTGTCGTGATCGGCCTCCTTGGCAAGCAGGGAAGCAAGGACTTCGTCGCCGCGATCGTTGACCGTATCGGTGCCACTGTCCAGGCCGCCAAGGACGCCGGACAGCCACGTCACGGTTTGTCTGAGATTGTTGGGCTCATGACTTCAGACCTCGACGTCATTTTTGAGGCCAAGGCTATCTCCCCCGTGGACCCAGAGACTCCCAAGCTGGTCGACGAGGCGGACTATATCGAGCGGTCGTTTGAGCGCCAGTGTGTGACGTCCTTCGCCTCGGGTGCGGTGCCCCAGCTGGCGGCGCTCGCGCGCTTCGTCAACACGGCCGCGGAGGGTACGGGCGCGCTTCAAAGCCAGTTCCTCTCACATTTCTTTGCCGCTTCTCAACCTACCGACCACCAGATTGCTATTCTGCGTCTGCTTGCCGCGTCTGTGGCTCGCGTCCGCGGCTCCACGTCGGCAGTTTCGCAGCGACTGAAGAGCGCTGTGTTCAACAACACGGATGTTCGCGACCTTTTCCTGAGTGACGCCGGTAACGAGCTGCGCGAGCACATCTTGGCCCTTTCGAAGGCGCTGAACCCTGCGGCTTCGTTCGACCGGGCTCTGGCAGAGCACTTTGCGCTCGAATCTGTCGGCCTACTCGAAGCCAAAAAGGTGGCGGATGAGCTGGCCCTCTCTGTCCTACTGCCTTGGGTCCCCTTCCTCTCCCCCTCGCAGGTGAGCCAGGCTCTGCAGGCCGTCATCCGCCGGGCCACCGGTGGCTCGTCGAAGAAGAAGAGAAAGTCGGGTGTGGCAGAAACCAGCAACGCGACTCTCGTATCATCTGTTCTTGGCGAGCTGGTCGAAGCTGCCACTCCCGAGGTTGTCTACCCATGCCTTGCCGACCTCCTCGCACTGGGTGCCTTCAAGCCAGTGTTCACTCTGTTGAAGGCAACCGTCGCTTCGTCCCTCAGCCGCCGTCTCAACGTTGAGATCAGCTCCTCGATTGTGACAGACCTGGCTTCAAAGGAGGACAGCGACGCGTACAACCTGCTGTCGGTTCTCGTCAGCCTGTCTCCTTCAGCCGCCGACGCTTTCGAGGCCGCTCTGGGTGAGCACAAGACCTGGTTGACGGACGCTCGCATCCTTCCAACAGTCGCGGCACTCGACGACATCCCCGCATCGCTGGCCGGCGATGTTATCGGCGCTGCCGTCACTGCTCTTTCGAACGCCACTCTCGCCGGCACTGAGCACGCTGCGGCGCAAACTCTCCTCTGCAAGCTGTCATCGTACCCCGATGAGATCAACCGCGCGCTGCGAACGATACTGTTCAGCTCATTCGACCTCCCCCTGGCTCAGACGGCTGCCGCTCTCGCCGACACGAGGGATGCCAACCTGAGCTCGGCTATCACAATCCTGATTGACCTTGGCCTCCAGTTCGCCACGCGCCGCCTTTCATCGGGCGACGAACTGGCTGGTGGAGAGCTTCAGACCATCGCCGCCCTGACCGAGGCGATCAAGGCCGGGTCCGCCATCCGGGTTGAGGTCAACACCAACTTTGCCGAACCGGCCATCACTGCCATTGTCAACGAGCGTCTGGACGTCCCCGAGGCGATGGAATTTGGCGCGCTTCTCTCGTCGAAGGCGATGCTCAAGGCGGGCTTCGTTCGTCAGCAGCTCCAAGCTCTGGTCGCCTCCAAGGCTATCAGCAAGCTTGCCCTCCCGAGTGCCGACAGTGCCCAGAGACTCGGATTCATCCGCCTGCTGCATGCCCTCTTCCTTGCGTCAACCTACGTGTCGTGTCAACCGAACTTCATCGAGCCCCTAGTGCCTCTCTACCGTGGCACACTGTCTACCGCCGACCGCCTGCTCCTATCGCTCTTCCAGGCATTCGAGACACAGCGTAAGCTGAGTGTCACCAGTGTGCTCAAGCACTGGTCGCCTGCTGGTGCGGTGAGCCACCGCGCATTCGACGCCCTTACGTCGCTTGACGCCGGCCGTGTGTTTGCATCCTGCACAGCGTTCCCTCTCCGCCGTACTTTTGCCCCCGGAGCCCACAACGCCGACCCATCGGATGACAAGGCGACTCCACCCAACGACGACGTTTACGACCCCGTCTTCGTCCTTGCGCTCTTTACTGCCGCTCTGCAAGAGGAGTTGTCTGGCCTGGACTGGGTCGAGATCCTGCGTTCCAACGTGCTTGGCCTCGCTGTCTGCGCTCTTACCAGCAGGGATGTCGGCATGAGGACTGTGGCGGGATACACTCTGTCCAAGTCGGCCGAGTTGATCAAGACTGCCCAGTTCCACGAGCAACTCCAGGTCATTCACACTCTGGAGCTTGTGTCGCACGCCCTTTCAGCGCCGGAGGCCAAGGATGGAGACGAGCCCAAGCAGCCCCGTCTCCCTCCCCTCATCGCCCTGTTCATCGTGCACTCCCTCCGCGCCATCGCCTTCCCCGGTTCCTTCTTCTACCCCCTGTCCTCGCGCTTCCTCCTGCAGCGCCCCACGCTTGACATTGCCGACGTTCCTGCACTGTACGGCATGCTCTACGCCTCCGGTGACGGCGCGAAGCGCGAGCGTGCGTTCATCGTTCGCCTCTTGAAGGATGGTGCGCGTACAGAGGCCGACTGGCGAATCCTCGCACGCCGTAACACGTGGTCGTTGTTGGCGTCGCTCTTCCAGTCGTCCCTCGACGCGCCGTTGCGCAACAACATCCTGGGCGCCATGAACTCGATGGTTCGCATCCCTGCTGGTGCGAGGTCGCTGCTCTCCTCGTCTCTTGTTTCGTGGCTGCGTACCCAATGGGACCTGGCATCCACCCGGCCGGCTTCAGAGCAGGTGCGCAAGACCCTCCTCGATATTTTGGAGGACGCGATTGCCTCGGCGGCACCCAAGGTCGAGGACGCCAGTCGCACTCGCTGGGTCAAGGACGCGGAGCAGTTTGTTGTCGCGGCATCGGCCAATGCCAGTGCAGAGCGCCTGCTCAAGCTCTCAGACATTGCTCTCCGGCTGGCACTCCTGCCGCACTCGGCCTCGGCGTCTGCCACGCTCCCTGCTCTCGTCGAGGGTATCCCCATTGAGGGCGAGCTGGCCGGTAGCATCACCGAGAACCTGTTCCGCATCTCGCTGCTGCTTCCCCCAGGAGCTGTCGATGCTGGCGTGATCCAGGCTGTCAAGGTGCTTGCTCAGCGTATGGCCAAGCTGGACGGGAGGACTGGACAGTGGGCGCGTGGCGAGGCGCGGAGATTGTGATGATAGATATGTACATTAGATATGAACTTGCATGGGTTTGGGATGGAAAAGAAGCAAGAAGTCGAAAGGAAGACTGGCATAAGCCGTCCTGGAGGGCGCAGTTCCGATGCCACCCAGACTGCCACAACTCTGTTGTGTGAGCACAGGCATTTGCAGGTCGCAAATTCATAATGGCTGTAAAACACATCTAATATCCACGGCCATAGGACTCAGAAAATACCGCATCCCGTCCGATCTGCGAAGTCAAGCTGAGTACCGCCTAGTTAGTACCATGGTGGGGGACCACATGGGAATCCTGGGTGTCGTGGTTTTTGCCAGAGCAAAAGTTTTCTTTTTGGGAGGGAAGGTTGGATGACGTAAAGGAAGGAGACGGGAGGAAGGGGAGGGAGGTAGGTAGTCGCTGTTCAGACTCGGTTGAATGGCCCATGCAGGCTCCCTGCCCATGTAGAGAGTCTTCATGGACCGCAGAGGGCGCGCTGTCAGGTAAGAGACTGATGCCCAAGACTGGAGAGGCCTGGTGACGCCGGGTGCCACGCCCATCCTGACCACCCTCCCCCGCCACATGCCGCCGTCGCCTGGCGCAAAAACGTCAATTGCATCAATAACAACAAGTTCAAGATGTCCAGAAGCCCTCAAGCCCTCTCCAATGCAGTATGCTATTCTCATGGTCGCCGCAATGCCGTCTCGCTGCTTGCACTTACAGCCTGGCGGGGGGCTGCAGGTCGTTGCCGGTGCACTTGACACAGGCGCTCAGGTCCTCGAGCTTGCCGACGCGGACGTCGGCGCCGGCGAAGGCAGTGGGCGAGAAGGACAGGCGGTCAGCGAACACGGGCTCGGCGCGGCGCTCGATGATGGCGAGGATCTCGCGGCCGATGATGGGCGCAAACTTGAACGCGTGGCCCGAGTCGCCGGTGGCGAGGACGAGGTTGTCATAGTTGGGGTGGTAGTCGATGAGCCAGTCGCCCGTGACAGTGTCGCAGTACCAGCAAAGGCGCGTGTCGAAGAAGGGCTTCTTCGCGAGGTTGGGGTACACGTCGGCGAGCGCCGTGCGCAGGCGGCGCACCATGTCGACGGGGATCGCGCCGCTCTCGCCCTCGGGCGAGAGCTTGGTGAGCGGGAGGGACACCTGCTCGGTCGATCCGGGCGGGCCGACAGTCACGTTGTTCGTGTGGCCGTAGTGGTGGATGGCAAACTTGACAATGCCGTCCTTGTTGGGCGGGAAGCAGTAGAAGCCGTTGTCGAGGTTGAAGACCTACGCGAGGGGGTTAGCGCGGGCTTGATTGACGCCGTAAACAAGCGCAACTCACGATGGGCGTCTTGGAGTGCAGCGCGGCCTCCTCGGGAGTGAGCTGGACAAAGGCGACCGACTGCCCGGTGGCAACAATAGGCGGGAGGGGAACCTTGTCGCCAGCGCAGAGTGCGGGAGTCCACGCGCCAGCGGCGAGCACGACCAGGTCGCCGTACACGACCTCGCCAGAGGCGAGGACGACGCCGTCGACCTTGCTGCCGTTCTTCTTGAGGCTGACGACCTCGGCGCCGGCGCGGATCTTGCCGCCGAGCTTGGCGACGCGCTTGAGCCCGACCTCGACCGAGCGCCCAGACTCGCCCCACCCGCCCACGCAGTTATGGTAGCCCTTTCCGCCGCCGAACAGGCCCGTCTTGAGCCCCTTGGGGAAGACGGAGCGCACGTCGGCCGGCGAGCGGAGCAGCGTCGCGCCCAGGTCGAGGTCGACGCAGTTCTGGTACGCCTTCTCGACAAAGTCGTTGCCCTTGGTGCCCTTGACGCTGGAGAGGCAGACGATGCCGGATCTGAGGCGTGTCAGCCGCCGTCAAAGCAAGCCCTAGCCCCAGCCCGACCCACTCGTGGTACACGCCCTCCCACTCGGGCTTGCGCCACCACTCGATCGCCTCAACAGAGAGCTTGGCGAGAATCGGGTCGGCGTAGTCGCCCGAGCGAACAATCTGGAAAGGAGGTCAGTTGGCAGGCTCCAGCTGTCGCGGCCGGTGGCGCTGTGCTCACCTTGTTGATGTCTGCAGATGGTCAGCGCGCAGTCCTACAGCCCAGCTCTCCACGCCCCGCCCCACTCACCCGTGCTCGCCGCGTCAGGCGCAGGAATCACGACGCTCTTCTCCAGAATCGTCACGTCGTACTTTCCGTCCTCGAGCATCCACAGCGCCGTGGACATGCCCACGCACCCTGCCGTCAGCGCCGCCGGTCGACGTCCACCACCCACCCGAGCCGACAATGACAACCTGCGTCTTCTTGCCCATGTTTCGTTCGTTCTGTGCTGCTGTACTGTGCTGAGAGTGCGTTTCTTTGCTTCGTGGGGCCTTGCAACCCACTCTTTCGGCAGGGGGGAGATATACATTTGCTCGACCGCGGTTAGCTGCACCCGGCGCTTAGTGTCTCCTCGGACGAGGTGGTGCCGACCGACGCGCGCGCCGCGTTTAGCCGGGTCATGGCAAGAGTCCGCGATGCCGCGTTTTGTGTGTTTCCAGTGTGGGGAGCGGTGATTCCGACGTGCAGTACAGCAATACATGCTGCTGGAAGAAGGAAGGAGCATGGGTGACTGCCACTGAGGAGGCCTTCGCCACGATCGCCGGTGCCATCACTCGGGCGATCAGTGGGCAAGCTTCGCACCGTCCGTGTGTGTCTGCCCTAAGACAGCTCGCGAAGCGGGGTCGCTACAGACGAGAAGGCTCGCCCACATCCCTCGGCCGTATCATCACACCCACTTTGCACCCCCATATCTCGGTGGGTCCGTCTGGTGCCTCGTCGCAAGAGTCGGCACAGCACACTTGGCTGCTGGAATGGACTGGTCGGCGCTGTGCCGCTGGCACCAAGCGCAACGTGCTCCCGGGGCTCCTCGTTCTGCCTGCCGCCGGTGGGATGCCAAGCGCCAACAACACAGCGGCTACTGCTCCTCGCCCTCGGACCCACTCGCCAGAGGCGGCCAACCACTCAAGCCACGCGTCCATCTAGCGAGTCTCATGCATGCATAGAAATCAACAGCTACACCACACCGATGCCATGCACGCCACTGGCGCGTACTACTCCGTCCATCTAGGCAGCCACGCGAACCTGGCGCGACTTGGGAGCCCAAGCCGCAGGTTTCCTCTTCTCGTCCTCCTTGCGCTCCTTCTTCTCCTCACCCTCCTTCTTCTCCTGCGGCTTGCGCTGCGAAGGAAGCGGTGACGTGCGGATCGTGTTAAACACACGCTGCGCGTGCTCGGCGTTGCGGATGAAGAATCCGGCAAAGCGTCTGTGAGATGTCGTCTCCTCGACGTGGACCATCGAGCCGTCAATGGTAAAGTCAAGGTTGTTGGTTACGATGCGGTCACCGTCCAACAAAGATGCACCGTTCTGGCCCTTGCCGTAGGTGCGGCTGGCAGCCTTGAGGACCATGAGCTGCTGGAGGACGTCCTCCTCGGCGTCGGCGCCGTCAGCGGGAGCCTCAAGGAAGGCAGCGAGCTTGGAGGCGTCGATTGAAGTGTAGAGCTTGAGGAGGTTGCGGACGTTGGAGACGCCACGGACAGCGGCGACATCCGAGAGGAAGAGGTCGAGGTGGCGCTGGACAGCGTCAGGAGGAGGGTTGGCGATCCACTCCTCGAGCGCGTCGGCATCCTCGTATGGGGGAGGAACAACAGAGAGGTACTTGGGGCAGGCCTGGAGGAAGAGCTCCTTGAAGACCTCGAGCGCCTCGTCGCCTCCCCTCTGCAGTGTCTGGAGCTGGTCACCGTAGTGCTCCTTGACAATCGTCATGATGCTGTCATCCGAAGGGCCGGGCGAGAGGGTCGTGCAGATGGCGAGGAGGGCGTACATCCTCTCCGACTGCTTGGTGATCGAGCCGTACTGGTAGCTCCTGGTGTGGTACTGCTTCATACGGAGGAAGAAGATGAGGACCGAGACAAAGGTCTTGATCGCGTCGGGCCAGCGGCCGAGAGCCATGTAGGCAGTGCCGACGTGGTAGTAGGTCGTAACGTGGCAGGCGGTGATGCGGGTGAGGAAAGCGCCGCCGCCGAGCTCGACGTTCTCCATGGTCTGCAGAGCAAGGGTGGGGTCGCCAAGGAGGACGTGGACACGGAGCAGGCAGATGAGCGAGAAGTAGCCGAGATTCCTGTAGAGACCCTTGGAGCCGTACTCGCCGCCAATCTCAGCCACCTCCTCGGCAGACTTGCCCTCCTTCTCAGCCTTGAGCTGCTCGTTGATCTGCGACTTCTGGACAAGCGAGTAGAGGACGTTGAGGACCGAGTAGCACGACCAAATCTGCGAGCCCTCGGCAAGCATCTCGGTCTCGTCCTCCGACTTGTTCTTGGCGTTGGCGCGCCACTGAACAAACGACTGGAACTGGTAAACAAACTCGTCGAGCATGTCCCAGAGCCACTGGATAGGAAGCTCAAGGGGCACAGGTCCGTCAGAGTTGAGCAGGTAGTTGAACAGCTCGCAGATGTTCTCGTACGACTGGAAGCGGTCGTCGATGGTGGGCTGGAGGCGAGCGTAGACATGGCGGAAGTAGAGCTCGCGGTAGAGCGTCAAGAACACCTGGTCGTTCTGCACAAGAGGCGCAATCAACTCGGCCTCGGGCCACTCGGCCTGCTGGTAGTGGGCCTGGAGAGTCAGACCTTGTCCTAAAAACACAAAATTGCCACCCAACACACCTGGGTGAGCTTGTTCCAGCCCTGCTCGTACATGTTGGTGATGGTGGGCAGGTCATTGTCGAGGATGGCCTGGTGGAACGCAACGAGGAACTAGACATCATCAGTATGTGCCAAACGATTGCTCTCGCTCTACGCACGCGCTTGACGTCCTCGGGAACCTGCTCGAGCGCGGCGGCCTGCTCCTTCTCGGCAGCAGCAATCTGCTGAGCGTAGGCACGCTGCTCAAGCTCCTGGATGTGGCGGTAGCTCTCCTCGTCGTAGCCCTCCTCGCCACCGTACTGGGGGACGGCAAGGGACGAAAGGAGCTCCTCCTCCTCGGGCTCGTAGAAGGCGTTGGGGTCGGCCATTGTGATGGGCGATGGGTCAAGGGGTAAAGGGGTGGGGGTAAAAGTCGAGCTGTCGAAGGGGGTGGCCGGCCGGTACGCGCTGCGTCGTGTGGTCAAGCCTTTTAAAAGATGGCAATGTAATGCTCTTTGCGATCAAGAGCAGCTACTTTTGGGTCTAGATGTTGAGCGAGGTCGTTGTAGATGTCTGCCGAGTCGTCGAGGACGCGTGCTGCCAGGCTGCCTGCCTCGCTGCCTGCTGGCTGGCTGCTCGTCGGCCTCCATCTGCTGAACAAAAGTGTGAACGGCCCTGGCAGGCGAGCCCTCATCCCACGGCCTTTCGGAAAAAGAGGCCATTGTGGCGGGAGGCACGCGAATGCCACGCGCATGTCACGATGTTGTCGCGTGAGGAAGTCACGTGATCTGACAATGATTTGAAGGGGTAGACAACAACGATACTGAGGCAGTGAAAGAATCCAGTCAGCGCAAACCACCCACCCTTTCTCCATCTCGTTTACACCGCTAGATCTGCCTGTCCATCGTTCAGAGCATAGTGAGAGTACAGGGACTGCATGGCGGCCTCCAAGGGATGTCTGAGTTCCGATTTCTGGTCCCTCTCCTGCACGGGTGACGTCATAGGTGACTGACGACTCATAAGGACTTGAGTTTAGACCTTTGTCCTCCATACCTCTTGCCCTGCTCAAACCACGCTGAAACGATGCCTTTCCCTGCTAACAGATAGCGATAGCTTCTTGGTAGTCACTCAATCCCTAGCTATAGCTCCTTGGAAGCCACACTCACGCCCTGCGAGCCCCTCAAACCCACGGAAGGGAAGCGGACGGCGTCACGGGCATAAGCTAACCGTGAGAGAACACAACCAAGTCGGAACGTGTTTGTACACTAGACTTGACCATCGCCCACTTCGCAATGACACTACACGAGACTATTCCAAAGACACACCTGGCGGCGGTCTACTCCCCCGACAC
Source organism: Vanrija pseudolonga (assembly GCF_020906515.1). Taxonomy (NCBI): domain Eukaryota; kingdom Fungi; phylum Basidiomycota; class Tremellomycetes; order Trichosporonales; family Trichosporonaceae; genus Vanrija; species Vanrija pseudolonga. The sequence goes on along the minus strand of NC_085851.1, from coordinate 1,757,883 downwards.
TGGGCGGACAACGATCGAGACCATCCCCACGCCGCAGCAGAAAGACCTGGCGCCAGGACAGGCGCTGGTACGGGTGCTGTACTCTGGCGTCTGCGGCTCAGACATCAACCTCAACGCCGCGGCGAAGGCAGCGAAGAGGGAGATGGTGGTCGGACACGAGGGGACGGGCATTCTAGTGGCACTCAACGACCCGCTTTGTCGTCTCGCGCCGGGCGCAAAGGGTGAGTACGGCAGATGAACCAGTGCTTAACACACCAGTGGGCGTCAAGTATATCGCCGATACGTGCAACCAGTGCGACTTCTGTCTCAAGGGGAATGACATGCTTTGCCCGGAAATGAAAGCCCACGGGCGGCATGTGCCAGGGACCTTCCAGCAGTAGTGAGTTGCAACTCCGCTGGAATGCCAAACTCACATCAGCGTCATCGCGTATACGTCTCAGCTCGCCCCGCTGCCCGACCGCATGAGCCTGATCCACGCCGCACCGATCCTCTGCGGCGGAGTCACAGTGTACAAGGCGTTGCGGGACGGCGGCGTGGAGCCTGGCGACTGGGTATCTATCCCTGGCGCAGGTGGCGGCTGTGGCCTCCTGGCGATCCAGTACGCCAAGTACTTTGGGCTCAACACTATCGCGGTGGATACCGGTGGGGACAAGGAGCATCTATCAATGGCCCAAGGAGCCGACAAGTGGGTCGACTTTGAGCTAACGGGCGACGACTTGGTGAAAGAGTGGGTTTTCTTGACGCCATGCCACGCTTGTGCGGCCTCCTCCTGACTCTCATTCCCAGGGTGAAGTCCGCGACGCCAGACGGCTTTGGCCCACATGCAAGCATCATCTGCTCTCCGCGCGGAGAAGCATATCCTCCGGCACTTGCCTCGCTCCGCCCGGGAGGAACGGCGGTCCTCGTGGGCCTGCCCGAGGGCTATGCGCTGCCCGTCGACGTGTGCCTCTCGATCCGGGAGAAGAAGCATGTCAAGGCGTGCTTTGTCGGCAACAGGCAGGAGGCGGTCGACGCGCTGCGTATCGCCGCCACGGGCGCCGTCAGGTGCCCCGTTGCAGTGCGCCCGTTGGGCGACCTGCAGGCGGTGTATGATGAGATGCTGGCTGGCACGCTGTTTGGCCGGGTGGTTATTGACTGTGAGTACGGGCAGGGACGTTCCCAACTGACTCGCAGTGTGGGCGTAGCCAACTTGTAGAGTGCATGTATCTAATCTATGTGAAAGACTTCTCCCCGAGCTGCTTGATGACCTCGAGCTCCACGTCGTGCTCCACCAGCCACTTAATACGGGCGGGGGCTGTCTCCTTGAATCTCTTGATCCACTCCTCTTCGTCTCCTTTGGCAGCGGCGATGTACTTGCCGTTGATTTCGTCGACGACAAACTGCTTCGCGACGCGGTGGAGGAACGGTAGCCGGGCTTTGTCGAATACCTGAAGCGCAGCCGGCACGTCGTAGCTTGTGCCAGTGCCTTGACCTGTACTCATACCCGAGAGGGCGCAGTACAGACCCCACGCGTCCGCGTAGCCCATGCCTGCACCGGCACCGTACGCACCGGCGGTGGGATGCGCGGCGTCGCCGACGAACACGACACGTCCGTCCTGTGTCAGCGATTCAAGCCACGGGCCCGATTCGAGGGGCAAGGCCTGGATATCTGGGAGGAGATCGAGGACCGCCGGCACGACGGGGTCCCACTTGGCGAAGTGCGTCCTCAGCTTGTCGAGCAGTGTATGCTCCGACTCCCAGCGCAGGCTCTTGGCGACCTCCTCTTCATCACGTAGGATGACGATGATGCCGTAGGTGCCCAACCCGAGCTCGGAGAGAAAGATCATCTCCCCTCCTGGCCCCCACCAAACCGACGTGTCGGGGTTCAGAAGGTGCGCGACTGGCGCAAGGCGCTCCTTGGGGAACACGGAGCGGTACGCCGCGACGCCCTGGTACTTTACAGAGTCGTTGGGGTGGTATTTACGCCTGATGGGCGAGTAAAGCCCGTCGGCGGCAACAACGAGGTCAAAGTCGCCCTCGTCGTCTCCATTGTCAAAGTCGAGGCGCGCGCGGCCGTCGTCCTGGATCTGCACCCCGGTGACGCGGTGGCCGTAGCGAATCGTGTCGGGCGGGCAGCGCTTCAAGATCGTGGCATGTAGCGTCGGGCGGGTGGTGCGTGCCGCCGCAAACTCGGGACGAATGTGCGGGCTGGTCTTGGCTCCGTGCATGAGTTCGCCCGTCCTCCAGTGGCGGTGCTGGTAGTCGCCCCCCTGGACGGGACGGTACACGATGTTGTTGATATCGGACAGGGGAACGAGGTTGGCGAGCGCTTGGAATGCCGACGAGGTCAGGCTGATCCAAGCGCCACCTTCGCGCGGGTCGGGAGCTTTCTCAAACGCCACGACGGAGGTGTTGGGGAGCTTGGAAAGTCCCACGATGGCTGCACTGCCGACCAGCCCGGCGCCGACGATGCTGAAAGTGAGCGTGAGGCGGGCGATCGGGGTACGTACGCTATACGGAGCTGTGGGACTGAGTCCTGGCTGGGAGGTGCACTGTTGTCAAGCGTCACAGTCATGTTTGTTGTTGCTGTACTGAGTCTCCAGAGTCGTCCACCCCGGCGCTTCTTATACACTGCGGAAGCGTCATTTGCGTGATACATCTTTGGTATCTGCGGCGCCGACGGCCGCCGTTATAGAGTTTTGCATTACACGCTACTGGAAAGTTTGGCGCTACAGTACATAGAATGCCGCAGGGAGGGCTGTTAGCGCTAGAAAGATTGGTAGGGTCCCAGAAGAGATTGGGAGGGTCCCAGAAGGAAAATGATGCAAATAATCCAAGTGCCACACTCATTGGTGTGGCTTTCGGCAGTGGTTTCCAACGCAACGCGGCGAGGTTACTCCGATGACCCCAAAGGCGCTCTGCGCCTACCGACGACAGCCCCACGACACACCAAGTCCTCACCAAACCAGCCCTGCACGAGCATGCAGCACAGCACAGCGGCCCGCGCATGTGTGCATGCACTGATCCCGACGCCCCCGCACCGTCCTCCGCACGCACGCGCCGCCCGCCAACCGCACACGCCGCCACACGACCCACGAAGTCTACCTTCCCTCTTCGCAACAAGGTTCACTTACGTGTCTGCGGTCGCCAACAGAACGCGGTCCACCTCCCCGATGCCCATATCGACCATGTTCGGCCGCGCAGTCGCCAACCGGCCCAAGGAGGCTCCCCAGCAGCCGCCTGTAGCCGCGGCGCAGCCGCCGGCAGCGTCCAACCGCGCGAGCTTCCTCGCGAGTAACGCCAGTAACGCGAGCACCGTCAGCCTGCCGAGCCTCGCGTCGACGGCAGTCAGCGCCGGGACAGTGACGACAGCGGCGACGGCAACGCGACCTGTGTCGCCACAACGTGCCTCGACGCCGGCCCCACCTCCGCCTCCTCCTCCTCCTCCGCCGCCGCCGTCTGCCTACCCCAACGCCAACAACGCCCGCCCCAACCCCGGCTCGTCGGCGTCATCGGGATCGGCAACCTCGGCCCCCTCACCAGCGCAGGTGGCTGCCGCAGCGGGTATCGCGGCCGCCGCGGCCGCCGTGGCCAACTCGCGGGCTGCGGCGTCGCCGACACCCTCGCGCCCGCGGACACTGCCGCGGGAAGTTCAGCCGGGCCAGGTGTCAAGCGCGGTGCAGAGCCTGTCGGCGCCCTCGCCAGCGGCAGCCCTCCGACGCACCTCGCTGCCCGCTGTCGGCCTGTCGCTCGACGACGACATCGGCGCCACGCTCCGCGTCATGGTGAGCCGGCAGGCGTCTCTCGACGCCGTGGTGGGCGAGCTGCGATCAGAACTCCGCGAAGCCCGCGCCCTCATCCGCGAGCTGGTCGAGCGCGACCGCAAGCGCGAGCGCGAGGACAAGACCAAGAGCGTAACTAGCCTTGCGGTGGCGGCGCCGGTGCGTCGTCTGCGCCGTGGGAGCCATGGGCACGAGGCGGATGACGAGGGGTCGGATGCTGAGCTAGCGCGGCCGTTTACGCCGAGCTTGTCTCGCTCTGCCGCCTCGACGTCATTGACGTCCATCCACAGCGTTTCAACGTCCACGCTGGCTCCGATCGAAACGCGCTACGCCCATGTTCCTCCGCACCATCTCGCAGCTGCCATGGGCGGCACGCTAGCGCCGGAGCTCTTGGCGGTTCTCCTCAACCCTGCAAGTGGGCTGTTCCATGATGCGCCGTCCGGCGGCGGAATAACCTTGGTCGCCGACGACCGTGTGAGCACCTCTGGCCGCGGGGTGTCGTTCAAGGCCGTGCCAAACAAGTCGGGCACCGACGTGGTATCAAAGTTCACTGGCCAGATTCCTGACATTGCCACGTTCCTCGTGGCGTGGAATGCGCTGACGGCGCTCATGTGTGCCGGTCTCAGCAATGGCGCCTCCCAGCATCAGCACCACCACGAGCCGCTGTCCGCAAGCCCCGAGACACCGTCCCACATGCCCCCGCGTGCTGGCGCCGCAGCCGGCGTGGCCCTCGTGCGCGCGATGCAGGAGTACGCCGAGTGGATTGCCGACTGCGCGACCAGCCACACGTGGGACAGCGTCGCGCGGTACCATCTGCGGTTCTGCGCGCCGCGCTTTGCGCCCGCCACGGGCGGCGCGGCCGACCCCGCGCTCTGGGCGTTCCCCGCCGACCCGCGCCTGACGGTGCTCCTCCGCCCCATCCCCACAGCGTACCCCGTCACGGTGGCGGTCCACCGCCCGCTCCGCCGCGAAAGCCTGCTCGGCGTGGGCGGGGGAGGCGGGGGAGGCGCACCGCGTTCCCCGCTCGCGCCGCGCGCCAACCCCCCGCGAAGGATCAGCGTGCGGAGCCCGCAGTCGTCGTAATGAGTTGTCGGTTGCATGTGGGAATGTATCAGTGCTGTGTGGCGTTGTTGTTGCGCGCGAGGCGTGGCGGGGCGAATGTGGCGCAGTCTCCAGGGAGGCGGCACATGCCGCCGGCCCATCGAGGTGCCCTCCTCCGCACATTACATGCCCCTCAACGCACATTACTTGCGCAAAGGCTGCCGGTAAGCCGAGGGAAACGCAGATTGGCATCGGCTAGCGCAGGAGCGTGCGACTATCCGCATAGCTTAACGGCGTCTGCGATAACATCACGGCCTCTGAACGTTGTCGACGACGACGAGCACGCGCACGACGAGAACAAGAACACAAAACCTTGTCGTCTATCAGCGGGCTTTGCATCGCGGAACGGCGATTGAACAGACGTGTGTACGTGTGAATGTGTGTAGGCATGTAGGCAGTGGTCAGGCTGAGGGTGAGGAGGCGGCGAGGGCCGCCGGCCGGCGGGTGCCACGGCGCGGAATGGTCGGTGTCTGAGGACAGCGGCGATCCCCGCGCACTCGCACCCACCGGTGCAGCGTACACGCGTACCCTCGCGGATCTCTTGGCGTGCGTGTGTGTGTGTCACCTCGGTGACTGACTGTCTCTGCTCAATGCAGCAGACTAGGACTAGCACGAAGCTTGCGGCGAGGTAGGGCCCGTAGCGGCGGCGACGGCACACGTCCGCGCTGCGCCGCGCCAACCGAAACAGCTGCGGCGATACGTAGGCTACGCCTGCCAGCGGTGACTGCCCGCCCGGTGCGACGCGCAAGGCGGCGGACTAACTCACCCGCCGGCGCCGAGAGAGCGTTTCTCGGCGTAAGCGGGCCGAGAATGCTTAGTCGCGCCGACGCGTGCCCGCAGCAACTCCGGACAGCTCGGCAGTAGCTTCGGGACTGGCTCGCGCTCGCACTCGGTCTTGCAGTAGCGGTCGCCGATAGGCATGCCGACGACGCGTGCTGCCCCCGCCCCGGCCTCTCCCTCGGCTGGCTAATCTCCACTACATCCATCTGTACTAGCGACCTCAGGACTCGCCGCTCCCGTCGGCCACCCACGCAGCCAGTCCAGACCGCGCACCACGGCGTCTGATACCTCGCGACAAGGCGAATGAAGACCGAGAATCGCAGCACACGGGCACACGACGAGAACAAGACTGCGTCGCTGCTTCCGAAATCAGCGGGCTTTGCATCGTTGCCGCCGGCGAATGCGTTTTATCGTCCGGCGAATGACTTGCGCATGTGCGGAGACAGTGCGGCGTAGTGTGGCGACGGCGACGGATGCGGGCCGATGCTCGGGTGCCGGTTACTCCTCGACAGACAGAGCTTCAGTAAGGCAAGCACGCACCACCCTCCTCATACACAACGACTCCATCACGGCTACGCCAATATCCAGTTGATTAGTCTATAATTCCACATCTATGCAGCTGCTGCGCCTGTAATGCGCCAACTTCACGCGCCGACTACTCGCCATCATCCACGACGCCCACGCGCGCGCGCCACATGTCCTCCTTGAGCTTGACGACCTGGCGCCACGTGCGCGCCTCCCACGCATCGCCCGTGAGGAACGACTTCTCGGTACGCGGCACAGGCAGCGGGGGCGGGGGCATCTCCTCGCTCGAGGTGCGGCCCTCGACCGGCGCGTTCGGCGTGCGAGGGTGTCTGGGGGGGAGCGGAGGCGGGACACGGGCGCCAGATGCAGAGGCCGAGCGGGCGTGTTCAACGGCAGGTGCCGGGACGGGGGTGGGCTCGACGAGCGTGGCGGCAGAGTTGCCAGTGGTCGGGGCCTCGGTGGCGGTCGCGGTGGTCGGTGTAGCGGGCTCCTCGACGGAGTCATCGGCCTTGGCGCCGGCTTCGGCGTGGGTCGCCTCGGTTGGCGTGTCAGGCGGCGACACAACTGCCTCCGAGGTAACCTTGCGCGCGGGGGCACGCTTGGGCAGCGGTGGTGGCGCGGCACCACGCGCCTTGGACCGTGGAGGCGGCGGGGGCGAGTCAGATTTGGGCGGCGAGGACGATGGGCTGGGCGAGTCGGTAGTCGCACTGGCGGGCTTGTCCTCAACGGCCTTCTCCTCGGCCTTCTCCTCAGACTTAGCCTCATCCTTGGCCGCAGTCTCGTCATTAGTCTCGCCCCCCTCGACTTCGGGCAGGTCGGCCGGCTCATTGTGAGGCGTGGCGAACGACGCCGTCTCAGCCTCGGAGCCAGTGCGCGAGCCAGAGCGGGAGAGCTCCGTGTCGTCGGTGTGGTCGGCCTTGAGGTGTTCATCGGCAGGTGAGGCGGGCTTGTCGTCACCAGTCTCATCTGCCTTCTCGTCGTGGGCCTTCTCAGCCGTCTCGGCCTTCTCCTCAGTCTTCTCGGCCTCCTTGGCCTCGGCAACTTCCTCAGTCTTCTCCTTCTCCTCGGACTTCTCCTTCTCATCAGCCTCCTCCTTCTCCTTTGGCTCCTCCTCCTCTACCGCCTCCTCCTCCTCCTCCTTCACCACCCTCACCTCATCCTTCTTCTCCTCCTCGCCGAGGCTGATCGGCGCGCCGAGCGCTTCGGCCGCCTTGGCGTCTGGGCCTGTAGCAACCAAGGCCGCAAAGGTGCTCTCCTTTGGCGTGTCGGGACCGGGAGTCGTTGGGGGCGTGTTGCGCGACCACTTGAAGCCGCCGAGACCCCAGCCCGACTTGCGCTGGGCTGCCGCCGGGCGCTCAGGCAGAGGCGGGGGTGCAGGCGACAACGAGAGCTTGTCGGCGTCGGGCGGGGTGCGGCTCAGGTCGACAGGTCTAGGCGTTCCGTCGTCGGCTCCGTCAGTCGGCGCTGCGGGCGTCACTGGTGCCGCCGCCGCCGCCGCCGTGGCGACAATCTCCGCAGCGTTCGCCGCGCTCGGGTTCCTGCTGTGCGTCACGTCCTCGGAGAACCAGAGTGACTGGACAATACCGGTGCGCACAAAGTGCCACAGCGCACACGCCGCGCGCAGGCGCTCAAGGCACCACCCATTCTTGCACAGGGGGTAGGCCCTTGCGTCCTTCTCCGCACCGGTGGGGACGCGGAAGACATACACGCTCGTCGAGGCGGCAAGTGTAGAGCTGACGGGGGTACCTGGGCTCGAGAAGAAGGGCTTGAGCGAGAAGCGGCTCGATGCGAGTCTTGCGCCCTGGCCGTGCGCGGCCGCGCCGAACACCAAGGTGCCGCACATTGCGCACTTGACGTTCTCTGGTGGGCCGAGGGCGGCGGCGTTGACGGGCTCGATGAGGAGCTCGCCCGAGATGATGGCCGTGTTGACGCGCGGGCGCGAGAGGAAGCTGAGCTCGGGAGCCGCATCGAGGCGCAGTGTCGGGTCGTGGTCTTCGACTATGGCACGCACAAGGAACGGGTGCGTGAGGAGGTTGGTCGCCAAGGGCGCGGGGTAGAGGTCGCGCGACTTGCCCTTGCGGGGCCGGGCGGCGCGAATGTGCTGGACAAACGACATGAACTCGGCGTAGGGCGGGTGACTAGCGAGGATATGGCGCGCTGCCGCGGCGGCGGCCGCGGTGCCGCCTGCCGACGACTCGGCGGGCGTTGACAGCGACTGGAGGTGTAGCTGCATGTCGCGGACGGCCGCCTCGGCAGCAGCGAGGTTGTCCTCGGACTCCTTGAGCCGCTCTTCGGCCTGGGCACGGCTCATGCGCTCCGTCGCGACCATGGTGTTGGCCTGGGCGGTGTGAGCTATATCGTGCGATTGTTTCGCCCACTCACCTGGTCGAACAGCGTCGCGGCGAGGTCGTCGACCTCGTTCTCGACCTGTGCTCGGCGCTCCTCGGCGCTCCCTCGTCTCCGCTCCTCCTCAACGAGGCCAGCAGCGAGGCGCTGCATCTCGTCGCGGATCTGCGCGCGCTCGACCAGCAGGCCAGTGTTCATGCTCTCCTCCCAGCGCGCCTTGTCGCGCTCGAGCTCGACCACGCGCTCGTCCTGCTCCCGCCGCTCCCCTTCGAGCATGTACACCTGGTCCTCGAGGTCGGCGTGGCGCGAGATGCTGGCGACGAGCTTCGAGTTGAGCTGGCCCGCCTGCTCGGACACGAGCTCGAGCTGGGACCGCAGAGCGGCGATGAGCGACGTCGTCGGCGAGTCGGGCGCATGGTCCTTTTCGATCTCGGCCGCACGTTCGAGCGTTGCGAGCGTCGCTGCTGACGAGACCTGCAGGCGGAGGTTAGGCGGCATGTTCAATGCAGTAGGAGGTTGGGCAATGGGAGAATGGCACGATTGGCTTTCCACGCAGCTGCTGCTGCAGAGCCAGCCAACACAGCGCATGGCGCACGGCGCTCGCCGCACGCACACACTTGGGCACACTACTCACCTCGATATTCGGGCCGTCAGCGTACGACGTGCCTTCGAGCTCGAGCGCGGACGGCACTGGTCGTCGCTTGATCTTGTTGGGCGAGGCGGGTGCGGGCTTTGGCTTGGGCTTTGGCTCCTCGGCAGCCTCGGCGGGCTGGTCGTGCTTCGTCTCGTCGTCGGCAGGCTTGGATGTCAATGGCTCGTCAGCGGCAGACGCGTCATGCGACGACGACGCGTCGGGAGCTGGGGCGTCGGTGTCCTTGGCCGCCTCTGCTGACTCGTCTGGGCGATGCTTGTCCTCGTCTGTCGTGTCTGCCATTGCTTGTTATGGTTGTCACCCGAGTGTGGGGGAGTGTCGAGTGTATGTGTGGTGACAGGCCCGAGTTATGATGCTGTGGTTGGTCGCGTCGGTGCAGGGCCTGGGTAGCCCAGGTGGTCGTCGTGGCGTGTGTGTGGCAAAATACCCCCAATGACGGCGTCGCGGCGTCACTATGGACAGGTTCTGGCCTGATGCCTCAATTCCTCAAATGACTGGCCAGGGGGTGACGACACTGCACCTGCACACCTGGCTCGAGAGATCTCACCTCTGCATGTTATCCTAATCAATCCTGGAATCAAGACCCTGTGCAACCTGCCAGTCGTTCGACATCGCTCAACCTTGTCCTCCATCGTCAGATGCACTCTTGCACTCTTGTCTCCAAAGCTTTGCAGCTGCAACAAACAGTTTACTCTAATCGACGGAATCCCGCGTTGAATTTGCATTCAATCTAATCTAACTACAGGTAACAACCTACGGAACAATTTTCTGTTTTCCGCGATATCAGTTATGTACATATCTGTCTTCCTCCTTTTTTGCAAGAACGAGACAGTGTTTAGGGCTGAACGACAGTGCGCTCGTTGCCACCCATCATGACGAAGATGTCGTCGGCAGGGTGACGGTAGAGAGGCTGCTTGAGCATCTTCTGGTCGAGGTAGTGACCGATGAAACCCATCGAACGACCAAGGACGAAGAGACCGTTGAGGGTACCGTTGCGGAGGTACTCGGTGGCCTCCTCCTCGGTGAAGGCACCGCAGCCAGTGAGAAGGTCGCAGAACGAGGCGGCGATGGCACCGTCAACGTTGAGGATGAGGGTAGACGACTTCTGGGTGGTGACGTCCTCGACGGCGAGGGCGAAGTCGAGGGTGCGGTGCGAGGGGAAGTGCTTCTTGACGTAGTCGACGACAAGAACGACACGGAGGTCGGGGTTGGTCTTGGACTTGATCTTGTGGCCAATACCGGGGATGAGCTTGTTCTGCTTGCGCATAGAGTCGACAAACTCGCGGGGCGAGAGACCCGAGTTGACACCGCGCGAGAACTCGGCGGCGGCACCGTCAAGAGCACCACCGAAGCGGTCACCAATGGTAAGGAGACCAGCGACGAGCGACGAGATGAGGTCCTTGCCGGCACGGGCAGTGATGATGGTGTTCATGGCACCCGAGACGGCGGGACCGTGGTCGGCAGTGAGCTGGAGGACCATCTCGATGAACTTGGTGGCGTACTCGGGGAGACGACGCTTGAACCAGAGAAGCGAGATGACACCACCGATACCAATGTTCTCCTTGAAGACGTCCGAGATGCGCATGCCGGCGTACATGAGCTCCTGGCCACGCTCGTCCGAGATGGTCGAGATGAAGGCGGCAGGCTTGCGGATGAGGCCGAGCTTGGAAGCCCAGTTGTAGTCCATGGGGATCTGGGGAGCCTCAATCTCGGGCTTGGGGACAATGGTGCCGTTGTCAACAAGCTTCTTGTAGACGGCGGTGAGAACCTCGGGGAGGTCCTCGAAGGTGTCGGGAACAATGATGCCAGCGGCGCGCATGGCCTTGTTCTTGGCGTCGGCCGTCTCGAGGTCCGAGTTGGCCATGGAACCGGCGTGACCGAACTGAACCTCCGAGGTGAACATCTTGGCGCAGGTACCGATGGCCCAGGCAACGACGGGCTTGGTGAGCTTGCCCGACTTGACGGCCTCGATGACGCGGTACTCCTCGGTACCACCGACCTCTCCGAGAAGGAGGATGAGCTTGCACTCGGGGTCGGCCTCGTAACGGAGGATGTGGTCGATGAACGAGGTACCGGGGTAACGGTCACCACCGATGGCGACACCCTCGTAGACACCGTTGGTGGTCTGGGCGAGGATCGAGTTGAGCTCGTTGGACATGCCACCCGACTTGGAGACGTAGCCGACCGAACCGGGGCGGTAGAGCTTGCACGAGATGAGGTTGTCCATCATGCCGCCAGTGTTTCCAATACGGAAGCAGCCGGGCTTGATACCACCAACGGTAGCGGGACCGATGATGATGACGTTCTTCTCCTGGGCAAGGTGGAGGATCTCACGGGCGTGGCGCTCGGGGACACCCTCGGCAATGATGCCGATGGCCTTGATCTGGGGGAAGGTGAGGATCTCGAGGGTCGACGAGTAGACCGAGCGAGACGAGGCGAAGTTGACAACCACATCGACGTCGGGGTGCTTTTTGATCGCCTCACCGACGGTGGTGTAGACTGGGAGGAGGGTCTCCTTCGTGCCCCAGTAGAACTTCTGGATGTGGTGACCACCGAAGGGGTAGATCATGGCAGCGACCGAAGGGGTCTTGCGGCCACACGAGAAGTCAAAGTCGAGCATGCCCTGGATAGCACGGGGCTGGAGACCGAAGACGAACGAGCGGGTCTGGGCGTCGAAGGGACGGAACCAGGGGCGGGCGCTGATCTTCTCGGTGTCGAAGTGGACAATCTGGTCACCGGGCTGCTCGCGGCTGCCGTCGGGCTTGATGGCACCGACGTTGGCGCCAGCGCGCTCGGGGCCGTTGGCCTTCTTGGCCTTCTCGGTCGAGGCCTCAATGACAGCCTGGAGGTCGGCCGAGGACGAGACGCGGCTGGGAGCAGTCGACTGGTCCTTGAGGAGACCAAGAGCCATGGGGACAATGGCGGTGATGGGCGACTCGGGGCCGTAGACCTTGATGGGGACACCGAGCGACTCGCCGCAGAGGCGCATGGCCTTGAGACCCTCCTGGTAGTTGGGGCCGGCACGACGAACCCAAATACGGGTGTTGTGGCGGATGAGACCCTCCTTGTGCTCCTTGAGGGCACGGATGATACCCTTGAAGGTGGCAGCAACGTCGGAGAAGTTGGCGGCACCACCACCAATGATGAGGACCTTACCGTTGGGGAGAGGCTCGCCGCGGGTCATGAGGTCAAGGATGGTGCGAGCGTACTCGTAGGTCTGGCCCTCGGTGGGGGCACCCGAGTACTCGCCGTAGTTGGCGAGCTCGTGGGCAAAGCCAGCGGCGGCAATGGCGTCCGAGTAGACGACCGAGGCACCACCACCAGCAACCATGGTCCAGACGGAACCCTTGGCGTTGAGGACAGTGAGCTTGAGCGAGGCACCGGTCGAGGCGTCGAGCTTCTGGATGTAGGCCTCCTCCTTGGTGAGGTCACGGCCGAAGGGGGCGGGCCAGACCATGGGGGGTCCACGGTCGGCCTTGACAGGGCCAGAAGCCGAGGTAGCAGAGGCCTGGTCACGGGCAACAGCCCACTTGGGACCACAGATGAAGTCGGCAGTCTGGTCGAGCTTGGCGGCCATGTCGAGGTAGTAGATCTCGGCGGGCTTGCCGTCGACGGGGTCGAGGCAGATGAGGGGGTTGATCTCGAGGTAGGCGAAGTGGAGGTCAACGTAGACGGCGTAGAGGCGGATGATGAAGTCGGCCAGAACATCCTTCTTCTGCTCGGGGACGTGCTCGAGGAGGGTCGAGATGACGACCTCGCGCTTGGGGAAGGGCTTGCCGACGGGGAGGAGGAGCTTGAGCGCCTTGGCGTCAACGTCTCCGACGTCGACACCACCCTCGTGGGTGAAGTAGATCCAGTCACCCTCGCGAGTCGAGTTGATACAGACGTAGTACTCGGTGTTGGCGGGGTGGGGGAGGAAGGGCTCAAGGACGAAGGTCTTGAGGGTGCCGGTGGTGTGCTCGACCTGGACGGGCTTGCCGGCGCGGTCCTCGATCCACTTGCCAGTCTCCTCCCAGCCCTTGTTGAGGCAAAGGAGGCCGGCCTTTCCACGACGCTTGATCAGCTGGTCGGGCTTGCCGACGAGCTTGTCGGTGAAGACCCAGTCGGGGAGGCCGTGGCCGGGCTTGATGGGGGGCTGGAGCTGGTTGGTCTCAGCGTCCCACTCGACCTGGGCGACCTTGACGGGGACGGCGGTCGACTCGGTGACGGTCGGGATGGGGGTGGGCGAGCGAGTGAGCCAGAAGGACACAAGCTGCTTGGCGTCGAACTCGCGGATAGCTGCGCAGAGGTCAGTGGATGATCATAAGACGTCACCAAGGCCGAGGTGGACCTCGGATCCTCGGGCGGAGGAATGGGTGGTGAGTTGATCCGATGTCAGAGTGGGGGGAGGGCCACCCGATAACGACACGTGAAGCCCGATATCAGGAGTGGTTTTGGGCCTTTTGGGCCGCCGCCATGACAGAACAGATCATGCAGGGAAGTGCACGGTGTTGCACGGGCAGTGGAGAGGAACGACGACTCACCCTTGGTGGACATGATGGACGAGTCTTTGGGGGAGATGCAACTGTGACGTGTCAGTGGTGGGGGAATGTTCGGGAAACGACCAGCCGACACGATCGCGTCGACCGCGCTCGTCGCCACCGCTGGGCCAGTGCTCGTCGCTGCTGCTCACTCACGTCTATGCTATGACTAGGTTTGTGTGCGTTGTCGAGACGACTACGACGACGAGGGGGGAAGAGAAGAGAGCGGGGGGGAGGAATTAAAGGAGGAGAGAGAGAGAGCGCGACCCGGTGAGGGGTGGGGGGGTAAGGAAGGTGTACCGATTCACTAAAGCTACAAGAGCTAAAGAAAAAAGAAGAAGAAGAGAGAAAGATGGTGCAAGAGTTCTTAAAGGACGGGCCAGGCGGTGGGCGGTGGGAGGGTGCCGCTGGCGGACTGGCTGCCGGCGAGTGGTGGTGGTGGGAGGAGGTGGTGGTCGCGGTGGGTGGGGGTGGTCACTGGCTGGCTGGCTTCACCAGCCAGGTCGCCGACGACGACCTGCGCCCCTTGATCTCGTCTGTCTCTTTCTTCCCCAAACGTACACGGCCTGCCGCCTGCCGCCTTGGCTGCCGCTCGCCTGCGCGTGCGCCCGCCCTGCGTCGCGTCGCCAGCTACGCCCTACATTGAGGCGAGTACCCCACGGCATGGCACGACGTTGCCAGAAAAAAAAAAGGAGCCGCTGGCTGTACGCCCTCCACCCAGCAGCCAGCCAGTCCCCAATCAACTTCCATGACCCATGACGGTCGTGTCATATTCCCATCGCCCCAATCCCCATCATAACGGAAGTAATTTGGACCACCCAGCAACGAACACTGGCTGCAAACGACACCCCCAATGGATCCAGAACGGCACGGCCCTGGACAAGTCAAGCCCTGGAACATGCTCTGGTGCTGCTACTACACGCGCAATCTCGCCCGCCCGCTCAGGGCTCTCGCTCTCGACCTTGCGACCTCTACGGCCGACCTGATGTTGACACGTGAGCGGCAGGCACGCACGTCGACTTTGTCGTTCGTTCAAAGTTGGGGATGTTGTGATGGGTTGGGGTTGAGAGGGAGGAGCGGGGCGCAGCAGCGAGCGAGCAAGCAAACAGTGACTGACTCGAGTAAAGCACAAGCGAGCGAGCGGTATATAGCATACGATGAGCTGCAGCCCGCGAAACACACCTGGTCGCTATCGCCTGTTTGCTTTGCCCAGCTAGCTTTGCAGAAGCCCGACTATATCGACTTTGCCGACGAGCGCCAGGCCGGCTGGCTGGCTGATCCCCACGATTATGACCAGCCGGTTTGAAATCCGAAACTGGGCCGTGGGCGTCTGCGTCATGGCCCAGACCGGAGATAAGGACCGACCCACGAGGCACAAGTGCTGCTAGTGCAGCACGCATGTAGCAGCAGCACCAGGTGTAGCATTACAAGACGACGACGAGATCATGCTCAATGCAAAAGAGAGGCGGCACCAACCACGCAGAGATACTGCTCCAACTCATCATCATCATCACCATCGTCATGATCATCTCCACAGTCTGTGCGCACGCGACAGGGGCGCCGGCAAGGCTGCGCGCCAAAGCGGCGGGGCGGTAAAGCTCGGCAAGTCGCAAAACTCGGAACGCACCACCGCAACTCGGAACGCAGCCCCGTCGCCCACCGCCCCGGTCTACACGTGCGGTGGAGGCTGGGGGGCGCCGATGCGAGCGAGATAAGTGCGCCACACGTCGTCAACAAAGCGAGGGTCCGTCTGGGTGCGCGTCAGCTTGCTCCCAACTGATCCACACTTCAACTCACCTGCAAGAGGCGGACGAGGACGTCAGCAAGGTCCTGACGGCCGAGGGGGGCAGTTGACCGCGCGCCGTTGGCGAACGGCGTGACAACCGCGTCGCGCAGCAGGGCTACGTCTGGGTTGTTGTTGTTGTTGTTGCTGGGTGACTGGGACTGCTGCTGCGCGGGAACGCGCGACGCGCGTCTGGCAGCCTGTGTGGGGACGGGCCCCTGTGGCCCTGGCTTGGAAGGAGATGAAGGAGTCGGCGCAGGCTGAGCACCAGGGCCGGCACTGACTGGCGCGGGCACTGGTGGCCCACCGGCACCACCTGGGACACCGAGAATGCTGCTCAACAAGTCGTCGACGGTCTGGCCGGGCGCGTACGACTGGGCCGGCAGTGGCGCCGGTGGGGGTGCCTTGAGCGGGGGCTCGGACGAGGCGGCAGGCGGGGTGGCCGAGTGCCGGACTGGCGGGGGCGGGGTGTACGGGTGCTGGAAAGGCGGTGGCATGCGCTGCGGTGACGGGGGGTACGGGCCTGCGTTGTTGGGGAAGCCTTGAGGCGGACCGGGAGGGAATCCGGCGCCGCCTGGAGGGAAGCCTGGTGGCGGGGGACCGGGCAGAGGAGCGTTGAGGCCTGGGATCGGTAGCCCAGGCAGCTGGAACTGCCCAGGGGGAAACGGTGCTGGGGGGTACGCTTGCTGTACTGGCTGTGGAACCGGGACCGGTGCAGGTCTAGGTGCAGGTGCTGGCGGGAGTGCGCTGGGCAATGGCGACGCGGACTGAGAGTGGGGGTTGCCCGAGACCTAGCCATGAGCGATGTAACAGCTGCTACTACTCACCGTTGTGAGGCCCGAGAAGAGGCGCGAGAAGCCGTCCTCGCTCGCGCCGGTGATGGGCGCTGGGACGGCCGGTGCAGGCGCTGGGGCGGGTGCCTCAGCTGCTCCTGCTGCTGGCTTGGCTGATGGCGGGCCGCACACCCTGGCCATTGTCAGAAGCTTTCGCGCCGCTCGGCTCACTTGAGAATCGTGTCGGCGAAGCGCGGCACGTCGGACGGGTCCGCAAACCAGATACCGTACGGTGCTTCTGTGGTGGCGGAGGCGTCAGTGGGCTGAAACGAGGTTGTTTGTTGTTCACGCACTCTCGCCTCTGCGCTGCAGCTGGAGCATGCTCGCGTCGATGACCTTGGCCTTCATCTCGCCGGGGACGAGGGGGATGGTGACGTTTTTGATGGCCGCGCGGTTGAGGAGGAAGAGGGCGTACTCGGGGGACTTGGTTCTGGGAGGTCAGCAGAGGTAGTGTTGGAGTCGAAGGCGACAGCGGCAGGGGGGATCGGGGCTGGAGGTGACCTCGATCGCGATGGACTCGACCGACTCGACCGACTCGACCGACTCGAGCTCGAAGGCGTCCCGTGCACCCCGTGCCGCTCCGCATCACGGACACCAACACCGCCTGCCTTGAGCGCCACCGCCGTACCCACCTCCGAACGACAAACATCGAGCCCTCCTGCTTCTGCTTGATCCACCGGTCGTCGCCATAGTGGTAAATAACGGTGTAGTTTGCCGTGTCGAGGATCTCGGCGAGGCCGGGGTCGGCGCGCTGCACGGCGCGGAGGTTGGTCTGGAGTCGGAGGGCTGCGGCGTCCGGGCCGGGCGAGGCTGGCGCGCGGGCGGCCATAGCAGCGTGTTGTGTGGTGATGTGGTGGTCGTTGAGAACAGAACAATGGTGTCGAGGCAAGATGCTGCAGGAGCAGCAGTTGGTCACCCCTTGGACGAGGTGGCGCTCTGAGCGTTTCAACGGAGTTTGGCCGACCCCCGCTACACGTGTTGATGTCATCGGGTTCCGTGACCGGAAATGAATTGCATCGTAGCCGCGATACATTGCTTACCCATCGCCCAGTCCACAACAGCAATGCGACGCGCAGCATTATCAGCAGCGACTCGCGCAATACCACGGCGAGCGTATAGCACGCCAGTCGCCCCGCCACAAGTCTTCACGCGCGCCACCCTGCAGGTCATCACAGCGGCGCTCGACAAGCCGAACCGTACCCCGATCTCACAGCTGCCGCCGCACCCCAAAGGCCTGCTCGCTGCGGCCAAGAAGCCGCGGGCGCCGCGCGAGGCCGGCGTGCTGCTGCCCCTGTGTAATCTCCACGGGGAGGCACACGTGCTCATGGAGATACGCGCCGCCGGGCTGAGGATACATGCGTCCGAGGCTAGCTTCCCCGGCGGCAAGGCGGAGGAGGTGGGCGGGAAGCATTGGTGGTGGCTGACGGACTGCAGACCGACGCCGACCTCGTCGCTGCTGCACTGCGCGAGACGCACGAGGAGCTCGCGCTGCCGCCAGAACAGGTGACCATCCTCGGCGCGCTAGACGCAGAGTATAGCCTGGGCAACCTGAGCCGTGTGTGGCCGGTCGTGGTGAGAACGAAGAAGCGGAAGCGGAGCGGGGCATGATCTGACAAAGAAGGGATTCGCGTCTTCCCAGCCTCTGGAAGCAAGCGCCGACGCCGACCAGCACACCCCCCTCCCCGACCTCGACCTGGCAACACTCACCCCCGAGCCCGGCGAGGTCGCCGCGATCCTGCCGCTGCCCCTGTCCGCGCTCAACGACAAGTCGCGCCACGCGCCGCACTACTTCAGACTGGACGGCGCCAAGCCGTACTGGAAGATCCGGTGCGAGGACCTCTGCGAGCCGCGCCTCGACGACCAGGAGCACCTCGAGATCTGGGGGCTGAGCGGGTGGTTCTTGAGCAGGCTCGCGACGCGGCTCGGGTGGTCGGATACCCCGGCCGTGTACCACGCCGACGACGACTCGGTGTAGCCCCGGGCGGCGCGGCTAGCGCCTCGAATACGATCGAAACGGAATACAATCTTGACACAACGACGACAGAAGAATCAATCTTGACACCGATATCATCTTGAGACAGCATGCCCCTGTAGATGGCAAAGATGCATGTGATAGACTTGTACTATACGCGGGATACTGTACGCTGTACGCCCGCCTACTCCGTCTGGTTGAGAATCTCCGTTGCGAGCCCCTGCTGCCCCGCGTCGTCGGCCACAAACTTGGCCGCAATCTCGGCCCACCACTGGCTCTCTCCCTCGGACAGGGGCCCCTCCTCGTCCTCTACGTCGCCGACGAACCGCTCGATATCACGGGGGCCGATACGGCGCGGGCCGCGGGGCACCGTCAGGAGCGTCTCGACCAACGGCTTGGCCGTCGCGTCGCCGTACTTCTCCACGGCGCCCTCAACGCCCGCGAGCACCTGGCCCGAGTGGACAAAGTAGCACACGCGGAGCTGCAGCAACGCGAGCGTGCGCGCGAGCAGCTCGGCGTCCCACCCGGCCGGGAAGGGCGGCTCGAGCTTGGCCCCCGCCGCTGGCACGGGCACGGTCCAGCCCTCGCGCTTCGGGAGAGGGGGGTACGCCCAGCCGAGCGCCGTGGCGGCCTTGTGCGCGTACGCGGCGCAGTTGTCCAGCAGCTGACCCTGGTTGCGCTGCGCCGTGTCGTTGATGGGCGCGAGGCGCGCCCGGTTCAGCGACGTCCGCACGAGCTGCATCAGCACATGCGGGCGGAACTCGGCCTGCGTGCCGAGCGAGGGCAGGTCGAGCGCCTTGCCGAGGTTGGCGGTCGCAGACGTGAGGTGCGCCCACGCCGATTGCGCCTGCGGCGACGGGCCAGCAGGCCCAGCCTTGGCCTGGATGATCAGCCGCGTCGCCGCCTCCATCTGCGTGTCGGCCAGTGTCGTGAGAATGTCGGCGCGCACAGACGGGTCATCGGGCGGCGAAGCGTCCAGGTTGGCCAGGAGAGAGGTGAGCGCGCGCGCCGCGCCCTCGAGCCCCTTCTCCTGCCCGCTGCCCGGCTTGGCGTCCTTGCGCGTCAGCTCCCAGTTGATCGAGTCGAGCGTGAGGAGGAACTTCATCTCCGCGAGGTCGATCTCGGCCTCGCGGCCTGGTGGGGCGAGGCTCGACGCAAAGCCCAGCACGCCCTTGGACGCCTCCTGCGCGTTCTCGGTCGGCATAACAACCGGCTCGGCAGACTCCCACAGCGTGCTCTGCGTGTCGACAAACGTCATGGTCGTGTCCACGAACGCCGAGGGGGTGGGGTACGTCACGGCCGTGACGCCCGCTGCGGGCGGCGAGCCATGCGGTGTGGCATCGACGTCGTCCTCCTCGTCGTCGCCCTCGCCCGCCTCCTCGCCGTCCTTCATCTCGGCGTCGCCCTCGGCATCAGCAGCAGCCGCCTCGGCTGGCGCCTCCCCCTCCTCCCCGGAAAATACCTCTCCCGGGTTCTCCTTCGCAAACTGGAGGTACTGCGCCTGCGTGGAGAACACAGTCTGGAGGAGCACCATGGCGAGGTCGCGCAGCTCCTTGACGCCGCCGGCCGACGCGGGACCCTCGTACTCCTCCGTGAGCTCGGCGAGACTCAGCAGCGCCTGCACGAGGTTGAACGCTGCGTCGCTCTTCAGGAACGGGTTCTCGGCCTTCTCCATCGCGTTGCGGTACAGCGCGATCGCGGACCCGTAGATGTCGAGCGACGATGGGGGGAGGTAGAACTGCGACGCGAGCGTGTACTGAACGCGGGCACTGGGGTAAGCTCGAACCGTGTACGTCAGCTCACAGGTTGAATGTCGCGTCGTACGTCTCGTCAAACTGCATGGCCTTCTGGTACAGCTCTGCGGCCTTCTCGTAGAACCGCTGAGCCTGGGTGGGTCAGCAACTACGGCCGTGGGCAGCTCACCTTCTCGCCGTCCTTGTAGCGCTCGCCCTTCTCCTCGTGCTCGACACCGCCATCAAAGGCCTCGTCGTACGTGTCGTAGGTCGGCTCCTTGATGACCTTTTTGGACGAGCGGCCCGCCGGCGACTCGTCGTCGCGGTTCCGTCTCTTGGCGGGGAGTCTGGGTGGCATGGTGGTGCTCGGGTCTGGTGGCGAGGGTTTTGTGAATTTGCGTGAGGCGAGCAAGGCGCAAGTGCCGTGGTTACACTAGCTTTTCTGGAGTTGTAAGAGTGTCCTGCGCAGCAGTCGACAATGGTGATATGAGAAAGAGTTGAGTTCTTGGAGCAGCTTGGTTGATTGCACTGCGACCATTCCAGAATGTTGTTCCTTGTCGTCACTGCGGAACCAAAGCCGCACTCAACCGCAACCTCCACTTTCGACCTCCTCGTCGTCGATCAGCCGAGTTTGCGGGCTCTTGCTTCCCTGCAACCACTCACTCCACCACCACACCACCATGGCGCTGTCCCTCCTCCGGCCAGTGGGGTACAACTGCTCGACATGCGGGTACTGCTCTCCCCCGGGCCAGCGGAGCAGCCGCAAGAGCTCGCGGAGCTATGGCAGTAAGTGGTGGTGGCGTCGGCGGCGGCAGGAGCGGCACTGACACACGCGCACCCAGTGGTCGCGCCGTCAATGTCTCCGAGTGTGGGTGGCGCGCGCATGACAACTCTAACGCCAGTTTTACCAGGGCCTCATTGATCGCGGCTGGAGACGGTCCGGAGAATATGTCTACCAGTGGGTACTTACTGGGTGGCGGCGACATTGCTCACGCGCACACAGCCCCGACATGCGCGACACCTGCTGCCCGCAGTACACTATCCGCCTGGACGCGGGCGCGTTCTCCCCTACCAAGAACCAGCGCGGCGTGGTGAACCGCTTCAACCGCTTCTTGCAGACGGGGCACAAGCCAGGCGAGGGCGGCGACGAGGCCGCTGGCACGCAGGGCGGCGGCGGCAAGGCCAAGGGGAAGGGAAAGGGCAAGGCCAAGCCGTTTGACCTCGTCGAGGAGCTCCGGCTGCACCAGGTGGGGTATGCAACTGGAGAGAGCAAGCATAAGTTTGAGGTGGGTAGCTCTGACGGTCTCCAAGCTTACCCATTAGCTCGAGTTTGTGCCCGCCGTCGCCTCGGACGAGACGTTCGCCCTGTACAAGCGCTACCAGATGGCCGTGCACAACGACGGGCCGGGCAAGAACTCGATGACGTCGTTCTCTAGGTTCCTGTGCGACAGCCCTCTAGGTGTATGTGCTAGCTGATGCACAGTGTATCTGCAGTAGCTGACACCCACAGGACGAGGCTATCACCTACTCGGACGGGGCAGACACCGCGCACCTGCCACAGCACTACGGCTCGTACCACCTGCTGTACCGCGTCGACGGCAAGCTCGTCGGTATCTCAGTCATTGACGTGCTCCCGGCGTGCGTGTCAAGTGTCTACTTTATCTGGGACCCCGACTGGGCGTGGGCGGCGCTCGGGAAGCTGTCGGCGCTGTTCGAGATTGCGCTCGTGCGTGAGATGGCCGCGGCAGGGGCTGAGGGCATGAAGTGGCTCTACATGGGTGAGTGGCTGCCTCACCCTCGACGCCAGCCGCTAACACCCCAGGCTACTGGATTGCCGACTGCGCCAAGATGCGGTACAAGGGCGAGTATGCGCCCAGCTTCCTGCTCGATCCCGGCACGCAGCAGTTCCACCTTCTCACAAGCAAGCTGGACACGTTCCTGCAGTCGCACAAGGGCTACATTGGCTTTACGGACGTCGAGGCGATGAGCGCGGAGGCTGTGAACGCGGCCAAGGCGGCAGCGCCGGCGGTGAATGGGAGTGGCGAGGCCTCGCAGTCTCACGACGTCAGCATGGAGGAGAAGGGCGAGTGGGCAGACGAGGACGAGGACAGTGAAGACGACGAGAGCGAAGACGACGACGCAGAGTACCCCACGCCCCCTCCCCCCGGCATGCTCGACCCCGCGACGCTGTCCGCCGAGCTGCTGGGCAGCCTCGTAGTCTTCACCGACACGGGGTCGGGGCTCGGCCTCGTCCCGTACGCTGTAAGTGACCCACAGAGGCACCGCTGATCCCGACGCAGATGTTCAAGAGACGGCTCCGCCCAGCGGGCAGACGCATGACGACCGAGCTCGTGGCTGCTGTTGGGCCTGAGCTGCTCGCGAGCATCAAGAACCGACAGTTTGAGGAGAAGGGGCTGTTGTTCTTTGGCTAGGCTGCGGCGAGGGTCGCCGGCGCCGAAAGCCTCAAGTTGTAGTATTGATTGCATTCTGCATTGCATTTCCATTTCATGTCCCGGTTTCTTCTGACAAAGACAAACCTTCCTTCAAAGGAGCGATCTCGCCACTACCACTTCTCCTTGTACGGCCTGCCGTCAGCCCAGCCCAGCCAGCGCACACACGCACCTGAGATCAAGCTCGGCCGTCCAAGCCGACGGGCGCTGGTTCACGAGGCCGACGTACGCCGCCGCAATGTCCTCGGGGAGGAGACGCGTGCCGTCCTCGGTCGGCTGGCCAGCAATGACCTTGGTCCGCTCGGTAAGGATCACGCCGTCGATGATCGCGTGGGCGACATGCAGGCCCTTGGGGCCGAACTCGCGCGCCAGGCTCTGCGTGAGCGCGCGGCGCGACCACGCGCCCGGCGCCATCGCGCTGAAGTTGGCGCTGCCGCGCAGGCTCATCGTCGCGCCGGTGACGATCAGCGTGCCCCACTCTGTGGCTGAAGGCGCGGTGGGGTAGTCGGCTTGCCAGGCGCGGATGAAGGCTTGCGCAAAGTCCCAGGTTGCGATGCTGCGAGCACGAGCGTCAGCGAGTGCGAGGGCTTGAGGGTTCAACTGGGAGTGGCACAGGACAAGGCGCCACAGTGCAGGCCAAGCCACTCGCCCACGCCGCCACTCACAAGCTATCCAGCGTGTCCTTGAGATCCGCGTGCGTCTTGTCTAAAAACGGGCCCGGGGACCACGGCGAGTTGGCGTTCGCGACGCCGACCGCGACCTTGGCGCTGGGCCACTTGGACCGCGCGGCGGCGATCGCGGCGTCCAGCGAGGCGGGGGTGCCGTCGAAGCCGGCCGCGTGGATCTTGTCGGCTGGCAGGTCGTCGAGCTTGAGGCGCGGGAGCGAGCCGGGGAGGGAGCGCGAGAGGAGGAGCACCGAGTGGGTCTGGGCCAGGGCGCGGCTGCGAGGGAGGGAGGTTAGTTGGCGAGGAGAGGAGAGGGGACGCCGCTTACACTATCGCTGCGCCGGTGCCCGGGCCGGCGCCGAATACGATTGCGATGCGGGATGCGGATGCTGCCATTGTCGTGATGTGGGTGGGTGAGAGGAGGTCAGTGGATCAGTGGTCGCTCGACGACGACGGCGGGGTATAAGTAGCTCGCTGGTGCTGGCTGCTAGTTGCGTCATTGCGCCCAGCGGTGTCCAGTATGAATTGGTCGCCGCTGGAACGGAATGTGTGGCAGCTTGCCGAGGCAGGCTAATGGATGGGGTATTAGCTAATGGGTTGGAGGAAGGTGGTGGTGAGCCACAGACGACGGACGCGGGGAAGCGGTTGGACGGGGCAGCACCTAAATCACTACCTGCAGCAGCGCTGTTGCACACCTCGAGCCAGGCAGTCAGTCACTGTAGCCACTGTTTACGATGTTGCTTGCTCGTTGTTTGGTCAGTCTCGACCTCCCTCTGCCTGCACTTGTGTCAGGGCCAGGGACGCTGTTGCTTGGCTTGGTCGATCTCTAGCAAAGGGTCCTCCCTCTTGCATCAGCGTTTTAAAATTCACAAATGTAACAAAGGGGGGACCAAAACACTGCCAGGCAGGCAGCTGTTGTTTGGCTCTACTGCGGCCGCGGTACCAGATTTTGTACCCTGCGCCCTTGCCTCGCGCCCCCTTACCCTTGGTCGCAGTGCAACTGCGCCCCTCTGCCGCCCTGCCGCCGCCTTGCTCGTTGCCAGCCAGCTGGGCACAGACCCTCTTTCAACGACTTTATTCCGGGCACTTGTATCCCTCTAGGCGCGACGCCTCTCTGCTGCTGCTGCTGCTGCTGCACAGCTAGCAGCCTACACTGCGCGCGATTCGCATTCTCTCTGCACTGACACTTTCTTTTGCTTTGCATTGCTCTCCTCTCACTCTCTCACTTCAACGAACACTCAAGCCCCCACAAAGGACTATACATAGTCGTCAGTCGTCACGATCGGCAGCACCCCCTCTCACCGCAACGAGGACAACGAGAAGACGCAAAAAAGCCAAGGCTCGCATCGCAGCGCGACACGCACTCCACCTGAATCACTCCCACACGCGCCTGCCTGCCTGCCGGGCTCCTAAGCCCTAAACCCACCCATCACCCCCCCTTTTGCAACACCAAAGACGGTACCCACCCGGCGTGTCACACGCACGCCGCCAGCCCACACCGCCGCGCACTCCCCCTACCCCCTTGCTTCAATCACAACCAGACAACAAGAGTTCAACTTCAACACTCATGCCTGGTCGTAGCAACAAGATCACCGACCTCGCAAACCGCGCACTGCCATCCAGAGCACGGCGCGATCAGAGCGGGTCACAGTACGACTCTTTTGACGGCGGGTACCGCAGGTCGCCCTCGCCCTCCATCGCTTCCTCGCAGGACCACGCCCTCTCGTCAAACTACCACGGCGCACCCATGCAGGAGGTCCAGTACCACGACGACCTGCTCATCCCCCCGTCCCTCCCCTTCTCAGAGGTGACGGGCGGCCAGTACTCGGACCAGTCGTCGCAGCACTCGTCGTTTGTTTCCTTGACCGACCTGCGCAACAACTCGAAGGACAAGGCGCCGTCGCTCTCCGTCAACTATGTGCCCACAAAGTTTACAAAGCTCCACGCGCAGGGCGACTGGGCGCACCGCCGCGCCAAGGTCGGCGGTGGTCGTGACGCGTTCGCAGCCAATGCCCAGCGTATGGGTGACATTGGCACGGTCGACGACGACAACGGCCTGGTATTCCAGCTCGGCAAGGGTGGCCTCAAGACAAAGCACAAGCCCAAGCTCAGATGGAACCGCTTCAAGTGGATTCTGTTTGGAGCAAATTCGGTGGTGAGTGCCCGAAGGGCGGTGCAGACGCAAATGGTGTCTGTGCTGTGGGGGCAGCGAGAAGGGAGTGCTGACTCTTGGCCAGCTCATTCTTTACGGCCTGGGTACTCTGATCTCATCCATCCTCGTCTGGCTCAATGTCTTCTACCAGTCGGACGTTATCCGCGTGGCTAACCGCACCGAGTTGATCCGTGAGTTGTGTGGTGACGGACGCGCTTGATGGTGGGATGTGGAACGCTGCACGCACTCCCGACGCGTCACACTTTGGACACGCACTAACCCGCACCCTAGTCTCTACCATTGGCGCCGCTCTCATCACCTTCACGTCGCTGCTCGGTTACTCGGGCATCCTCATGAACAACCGTGCTTTCCTTGCCGTCTACGTCGTGCTGTTATGGGTCTGCCTGGCCTTTATTGCCGCCCCCGGTTACATGACCTACAAGCGCAAGACTTTCAACCTCGAGGGCAAGATCAACCTCCAGTGGTCCCGCCAGCTCGGTGTTATTGGCCGTCTCCGTATCCAGGACGCTCTCCGCTGCTGCGGTTACTTCTCGCCCTACGTCGAGAACACAATCTCGCCCCTCTGCTACCCTCGCTCCAACTTTGACGGCTGCAAGAACCGCTTCCTCAAGCTTGAGCGTAGCGTTCTTGAGAAGTGGTACACGATTTCGTTTGCCCTCATCCCCTCGCACATCCTGGTTATCCTCGCTGGCCTCCTGTGCTCCAACCACGTGACGTACCGCTTTGGCAAGGGTCTCACCCCCAAGCGTTACCGTCTCGACCTCGACTCGATGGCGATTATCATGAACGACTACGCCTCGCAGATTGCCGACCAGTACGGTCCTGGCCTCGCCCACGAGGTTGCCAACCGTTCTTCGATCCACATCAACGAGCAGGGTGGCTCTTCGCGCCCTGGTTCGCGCGCCGGCTCGCGTCGCGGCTCGATTGGCGGCGGTGCCCAGACCAGCTTGCAGCAGCCCACGTCGCGCCTGCAGTACAGCCAGTCGTCGCACGACTACAACCACGGTGACAACGAGTCACCGTTTGAGCAGGACCGCAGCTACGAGAGCGGAGCCTACGACAACAATGGCTACAATGACAACCGCCTGACGATGCGATCCGACTCGACGCGGTACACGGACATTGACGAGGCCGACCAGTCGCACCAGATTGGCAGTGGTCAGAACCACGGCTACAATGCCAACCAAGGCTGGGCGCGTTAAGCAGCCAGGCCCGCTACGCCACATATTACGACCACCACAACCCACCACAAACCTGCACTGCATCATGAACTCTTTACACACACGGCAGCGATGCCGCCACGACGAGGACGTCCCTCGGACCTTTTTCATTCTGTATACCCTGTTTTGTTCCACGCGCTGGACAATAGCTAGACTAAATGCACACGATTAAGGAGAGTGGGGGGGGCCTTTGGTGTCGCTGCTGCGGACGGTGCCGCCGTAGTCGGTGCGAGTGATGGTGGCGCGAGGCGGACGGTGCGTGCCAGGCCGGGTGGGTGGCTGCGTAGCTGCATAGCCGTGTGTGCGAGTCTGGTGCGTGTGTGCGGTAGCGAGTCAGCATTCCTCGCTCAGCATGATGCATCGATGTATCGGTGACTGGTACAGAACTGGCTGGCAGAGGCCGTCCGTGGTGGTTGAGGTTGCATCTGCCTGCCTGCTATTTACGTTGTTCCATCTGTTTCGAGACTTAATGCAGCATGCGCGTTTCTAATAAGCCCTCGTCGCCCGGTGTGTTTACTTTCCAAATGCCGAAAATATCAATTCTACTGCAAATATCCCAGTGTCTCGTTCAGCCCGACGGCCGTACCACAATGCCCGAGGCGACGCGCGAGCAAAGCGCAGCCCAAAGGGTCCTTGTGACAAGTAGCCGGCGTCCGATGACGCCAAAGGCGACCGGCAAGATAACGCCATACGGTGAGCGCACCAGTCATCCGGGGTGACATCTCGGTGTGTCGTGTGTCGTGTGCGCCTGCTGGCGACCTCGGCGTGCCGGCGCGGGGAACCCGCCAACGTCGCGGCTTACTTTCTCCTGGCGGGGCGTGACCGAGGTTTCCTCGGTGTCGGCTTGATGATAAACGCGCCACGTGCTCCTGCGTCATGAGCTGCGACCCCCAAAGCAAGGCGCAAAGCTGACAGCACTGAACCGAGCGGAGCCGTCCGTCGGCATACAAGATATAAGAGGGCCGTGATAGAGCTGCCTGGCCAGCCCCCACAAACACACACAAACGCACACAATGTCCCTCCCTACCACCATGAAGGCGCTCGTCGAGAACGACGCGGAGGTGGGTCGTCGTCCTTGTTGTCTCTTCTGACCCTCCAGACCGGCGGCGTCGTGTCCAACAACGTCCCCGTGCCGACCCTGCAGGCGGGCGACATCCTCGTCAAGGTGTCCTACGCGGGCCAGAACCCCACGGACTGGAAGCACGCAGCGTACATCTCGAAAGCGGGCGACATTCTGGGCTGCGACTTTGCCGGCGTCGTCGCGCACGTGCAGGACGGCGAGGCGCGTGTCAAGGTTGGCGACCGCGTCGCTGGGAGCGTGCACGGCGGCAAGTTCAAGGACCGCGGCAGCTACGCCGAGTACCTCCGTGTCCCGGCCGACCTCGTGTGGAAGGTGCCCGACAGCGTGCAGCTGCAGGACGCGGCCGCGCTCGGCGTCGCGCTCGGCACGTCCATCCAGGCCATCATCCAGAGCCAGGGCAACCCCTTCCCGCCTGCCAACGTCGACCGCTGGGTAAGTGGCGTCGTCGCTTGACGAGGGGGCTCGCGCGCTGACGCGCGCTCGCGCAGTACTTCATCTACGGCGGCTCGACCGGCGTCGGCCTCGTCGCCACCAAGCTCGCCAAGCTCATCGGCTTCAAGGTGGCCACCGTCGCCAGCCCGCGCAACTTTGACCTTGTGAAGAGCTACGGCGCCGACGAGGTCTTCGACTACCGCGAGGGCGCGGACGCCGTCGTCGCCAACGTGCTCCGCGTCACGGGCGGCGGCGTGACCCAGGCGCTCGACACCATCTCCGAGGGCGAGTCGCAGGCGATCTCGGCGCGCGTCTTCGCCCCCGCCGGCGGCCAGCTCAACCTCACCCTCGTCCCCGATGCGACTGTGGCCGCCGCGCACCCCAACATCAAGTTTGTCCCCAAGCTCATGTACACGTGGATGTCGCAGGAGCCGTTCGACATTGCGCCGCGCTTCGCCAAGCAGCCCGTCGTCGTGCCTGTCATCCCCGGCGACCGCGAGTTCTACGCCAAGGCGCTGACGCACTACACCGACCTCGTGGAGCGCGGCGTGCGCCCCCCGCCCGTCGTGCTCCGTGGCGGCCTTGACGACGTGCTCGCTGGCTTTAAGGACATGGCGGACGGCAAGGTCAGTGGCGAGCGTTACGTCTACAAGCTCTAGAGGAGTCCAAGTAGACAGAGGAGGCGCAGTTTTGCATCAGCGAGGCGGCGCCACATTGTAGAGAAGATGTCACATGCAGTCCATTGAGAAGTAAGCACAGCTAGCACCAGACTAGAACGACAACACCATCACCCGCGGATCCCCCTCCCACGACACGATGCACAGGTACGCCCGCTCCGAGTCAACACGGATAGAGTACACGTCGCCCAGGTCGTCGCACAGCAGCAGCTCGGCCGCCGTGCCCGGCCGGCTGAGCCCGCGCGTCGTCTCGTAGTCCTGCGGCGCAACGCGCGGGTACGGGTTGTACTCTGGCTCCGAGTTGGTGTCGTCGTCGTCGCTGCCACCGTCCATACCCTCGTCGCCGTCCTCGCCCTCCGCCACCACCCGCTCCCTCGCCCCCGCCGACTTCTCCGGCTTCTCCACCATGCGCGGCTCCTTGTCCGGGTCGCCTAGGAGCGG
Source organism: Vanrija pseudolonga (assembly GCF_020906515.1). NCBI lineage: Eukaryota > Fungi > Basidiomycota > Tremellomycetes > Trichosporonales > Trichosporonaceae > Vanrija > Vanrija pseudolonga. The sequence goes on along the minus strand of NC_085851.1, from coordinate 1,728,738 downwards.
CGTAGATATGACCTCGCCAGCGACGTGTGCGTCGTCCCACGGCTTGCCGAGGCCGAACTCTTCCCCGTCAAGGGGAGCAGCGCGCTGAGGCGTGGTAGGCAGTGCCACATTCCCCCCGTTCCCCACCGCCGACCCCACCGCACCCAGCGGCCGCTCGTGCACCACGTCGGCCCCGACGCCGAACCCGAACCGCGCGGTACGGAGCACGAACCGCGTCTCGCCCTCCCTATCGTCCACGCGCCGCGGCCCAAACTCCTCCACTTGCAGACTCCGCAGCCCCGCGACAGCCGTCAGGCTGTGCGCGAAGTGGCTGAAGTCCCAGTCCACCAGGGCGGGGTCGAGCGCGAGCTCTAGGTGGTCGGTGTATCGGCGCCCGTCCTTCTCCTCCTTGGTCGCGCGGTGGGCCACGGAGCGCTCGAACGCCGCGCGCAGCCGGTCAGCGCGCAGCGTCGCGACATAGCTCGGCCCATGCCGATTCACGCCCGTCACGTTGATCGCCAGCAGCCGGTCGCTGCCCGCAACACTCAGGATAGAGTAGAAGTGGTTGCGTGTCGGCCGCTCAAAGCCGTCGTCGGTCACGACCTCCGCCGGCAGCGGCGGCACGGCATAGTCGCGCACCTCGAGCGGCAGGCGGATAGGCCCGTCCTCGCGCACGCCGCCGGCGTCGGTCCAAAACAGCGCGTCGGTCCGGAACGGCGGGTTGAGCCCGATGACCGTGTCGAGTCCCCCGCTGCCGTGGTGCGTCTCCCCCGCGTCCATGGTCAGGCTGGCGATCCCGATGCCCTCCAGGCTCCACGAGTCCTGCCCTCGTCGGCGGCCGCGCAGCCGGCTGACGGCAAGCACGCCGCCGTCGACGGGCACGAAGTCTGCCCCGTCGATATGCTCCATGTTGACCTTTGCGTCCTGGCGTCAGCGACGAGTGCGTACACGCACTCACGAGAAGCTCGGCCCCAGTCCGCCAGTCGTACAGCCGCGCACCGGACCGGCTGCCTCCCCACGCGGCCAGCACGCCGCCGGCGCGCAGCTCAATCGTCCACCGGCCCTGGATGCGTGCGTCCTCGTCGTCATCGTCGTCCATCACTTCGATCCAGTCGCTGCGGATAATCGGACCTGCGGCGGCGGGGTGCGGCTCCGGATCGGCGCCGTTGCTTGGGGCAACGAGACGGTAGAAGTGCACCGTGCGGGTGACGGTGAAACCCCCGCCGTTGTCGTCCTCGTCGTCGTCGTCGCTGCCCTCCTCGTCCCGTCCCCCGTCGTCAGGACCGCCCCCAGACTTCGTGGCCAACGAGCACACGGCAAGCACCCCGTCTGCCGCGTTCACAGCGATGCTGTCGTACTCGAACCCGAAGGCGAGTTTCCACTTCGGCGCGGCGTCCAGCGAGCCGTCGCGCAGATCGCGCAGGTCGAACACATTACACCCGTCCCCGATGGGCTCGGACTTGTCCTCCTCGTGCCCCATTATCTCGGGCTGCGCGTTGCTCGAGTGGGTCGGGAGGACGAGGAAGCCGTCCGATGTGGCCATCAGCGCGCCGTGCATCATATCGGTTGGGACGATGTCGATGCGTTTCGGGCTGAGGGCCGCCCAGCGGCGCTGGACGTCGATCATGCGCTCGGCTGCTGGTCCCGGCGCGCCGGACACCGGCACACCCTCGAGCCCGTAGAACGCTGTGCGGAGGGCCAGCTGCAGCCGCGCGCTGCTCGCCACCACATGGTTGAGGTTGGTGCACGTCTGGCGCTGTCAGCGGAGTAGTGGAGGCGCGGGCGGCTTACGGCTGCGGCGGAGAGCACGTCGCGCCAGGGGAGGTGCGCGAGGATGGCCTCGGCGACCGACTCGTGGCCCCGTGCAGACAGGACCGTCGCGGACATGGTGTTGGCGTTGATGGTAGATGAGCCGCTGTCCCATTGTTGTTTCTAGCCGCGGACGCAGAAAGGACGCGGTTGGACGCGTCGGGACTTGGCATGACGTACCACGTTCAGGCTGGAGGACATTTCCGCCCACCCACCACCAATCTCCCCATCGCACCACCTCCATGTCGTCGGCCGCCAGCGTCCTCCAAAAGCGCGGCAAGGAGGCCATCGTCGCGCAGATCCTGGGCTACCTCGACTGGCGGAGCCTGCTGCGCGCGAGCGAGGTAAGCTATGCCTGCCAGCGAGCCAGCTGACGCCGTACCAGGTGTGCGCCAACCTCAACGATGTGGTGGCCTCTTCCTCGGCGCTCCAGCTCGAGCTGCGGCGCGCGTTCTACGCTCTGCCAGATGACGATGTGCGGCCCGACCTCCCGCCCAAGGAGGAGCTGGAGCGCCTCGTCGACGTGCAGCGCCGCTGGGCCGCTGTCGAGCCGGTGCGCGTCGACCAGCTGCTGCTCGGGGGCAAGAGCAACCTCTTCCGCCTGATGCACGGCCTGCTGGTCGTTGCGTGGGAGGAGGAAGAGGAGGGCGGTGGTGATGGGGACGAGGGCGCGGAGGGCACGGGGAACGGGGATAGCGACGACGAAGACGAGGACGACAGCGATGCCGACGACGAGGATGACGATGATGACTCCATGAACGACGGCGCAGAGTTTACCGAGCCCATGTCCACGGCGATACGAGTGTACGACCTCACGACGCTGCGCTATCTCCCTCCCGACACGCCGCTCGACGCCCTCCGCAGCTGGACGTTCCGCCCCGGCTTCCCCTTCCGCACGCTGCAGATCTCGCCAGCGGACAACCTCCTCGTCGTGAGCAGCTTCGACACCGAGTTGGTCGACGAGGGGGTCATGGTGGAGAAGAGCTACAGCTTCTACGTGCTGGACCCCGCGCGGGCCGGTCTGGACCTCGAAGACCTCGGCACCGACCCGTTCCCTCACCCCCAGGCGATCCACCCCGTGCTCCACTTCAACGACCTGTATGACGCGCCCGATCCAGACGACTACGACGTCGAGAGCGCCAACCAATGGGCCGACTGCGACTTCCACCTCACTGCGCGCGGCACTATCGTCGTCCTCAGCCCGCAGGACTCGAAAGCGTCCGTGTGGGACTGGCGCAGCGGCGAGCGCGTGCTCGACGCCGAGTCCTCAGGCGCGCCGGGTGGCATCGTCGACGCGTACGTCCCGACGTATGGGCGCGACATGCTCGCTGTCGGCGTGTCGCGCTACGGTGGGGGCGACAAGGACGTGTCCAAGGCTGACGGCGTGCACGTCTCCTGGCTTTCGCCGGGGCGTGAAGGGGAGGAAGACACAGTGGTGTGCGGGGACGAAAGCCTCGATACCATTGGCATGCCGGTCGAGCTGGCCAGCGAGGTGCGACCCGCGGCGGTGAAGTGGCACCTGCGCTTCCCGATCGAGGCGGGGTCGCAGTGGACGACGCAGCTGGATACGGACGTGGACGTTGCCCATCGTGCCGGGCACCCGCTGCTGTTTGTGGCGGCTGCGGCCGAGACGTACGGGTACGCCGCGATGATTCGGCTCGACAAGCTGAGGGGGAGGTTGGACAGCGGGACAAGGAAGCCGCTCGCGCTCGGCGACTGGGTCGACCTCGCCGACTGGTCGACGTGGCATGACCAGGGCGACGTGCTCGCGTCCGTGTATGGCCTCACCGCGGTGCTGATACAGGCACCGACGGAGGATGACGGAGACGGGGGTGGTGGGGATAGACCCGGGGATAGTAACGAAGATGAGTCTGAGGACGGCGGCGACGATGGGTCCCAGAATGGCGGGGGCGAGGAAGGAGATGGCGACGGACGGCGCCGCTACACGATCCGAGTGGCCAACTATGGTCTCCGCGCCCCCTGCCACGCCACAGTCCTCGCCTCGCGCCATGAGCAGGATCACACCCCAGCGCCGCCGGCACCGAGTACACCCAGCCCCTTCATCACCTTTAGCGAGCGGCACGACGCGTCCCGGCCCTCCGACGAGCGCTTCGAAACGGGCATGCTGCTCGACAACGAGGCGATGGCGGCGCAGAAGCAGCGCAAGAAGACCAACGTCCGGTTCTCCACTAGCCGCCCATGGGGCTACGCAGCGACGTCGCGCGAGCTGTCTTGGCCTGAAGAAATGGGAGAGCTGTACCGCGTCGACATGGGCGCCGAGCACGCCGTGCTCTCCGTGGTGGGTTGCGTGCTTGTGTTTATTTCTGACAGGCACAGGGCGACGGGCTTGTAATCTTATCATTCTAGCGGGGTTAGTTGGAAGCGGTATTAGTCAGTAACATGGATCTACATGCTGTCGGGTCGTCGTCGTCGCCGTCGTGCGCTGTACACTGTTATGGTGTGCGCACTCTTGTACTGCTGGGACCCCCAATCAAGGATGGCTGGGGCGTTGAGGGATGCGCCAAGAGCATCATCCATGTCGCCGTGCCACTGATGGTTGGGATCGTAGCCCGCCTTCGCATTACCTTCCTGCCACCTGTGCACCGCGGCCATGTGCATACTCTCGTCATTGTCTCGTGTCTCAATCTGGAAGAGCGGGCTGATGCATGCCCACTCCGAATAAGTGTCACTGTTGGGACAAGTTACCGCTCGTTGCCGAATGCGCATTAAAGTGCACCCGCGGGAGCAAAGATTACCGCGATTTACAACGTGGCGCGCGTTGCTGCGGAGAGCGGGCCAGCAAGTCACCCCTCACCCACCAGCAGCCCACTCTCCATCTCGACTATCACAATCACAAAGTCTTGTCTCGGCTCGACTCTCACCCTCTCCCGGAACCCATCTCGCCCCTCACAGCGCTGCAAGCAGAGCGGTGCATCCATCGACCCGCGAACTACGCCGAGTCGACAACCACCACCTCGCCACGACGATCCCCATCGCGCCTCCACCCCCTCCACCACCTTCCAACTTTTGACACCACAGCCGCTCACTGGCCCGGCTGATGGACAACAACCACTTCCGCCCCAAGACGCCAAACGGGACGTATCGCCGCCACACGCCGACGCCAAAGGACAGCAGCAGCCCAGACGGAGACATGGCCTCGGCGAGCAGCAACGCGTACGGGAACGCGCGCGCGGGACGCGAGGCGCGCCGCGCCGCAGTAGAAGAGTACGCCGCCGCCGCCGACGACTCGGACGGAGGCATCCCCACCCTGAGCGCGGGGTACATGTACTCTACGACGCTGCGGCGCGAGCGCCGCCGCTCGCGCAGCACGACGAGGGGCCAGCTCGACCTCGCCAACCCGTACGAGAGCCCGACGGCGCTCCACGGCCCGCGGGACGGCGCGAATGTGTTCGAGCTGGCCGAGCCGGACCGCGGACTCGTCGCCAAGGCGGTGGACTTTGTGCGCAAGGTCACGGGAAAGCGCGACTATGCCGAGGTTGCGCAGCACGAGGCGGCCGCCGAGGCGAGGAAACAGCAGGCGACGCCGAGCGCGATTTACGCACACAAGAGTGTCGAGGTGGGTTGGGTGCTGCGGCCGCCGCAGGGCCGGGGTCTGCGCGATTATCGAAGGGAGGAAGGGAGGGAGGCTGACTTTGCAGGACACGATCAAAGATTTCCACACCGATGCCGTCAAGGGCCTTCCGAGCTCCGCGCTCCCCGGCCTGCTGTCGCAGTACGGCCCGAACGAGTTCGAGCTGCCGCCCGAGGAGTCGTTGGCCCTCAAGTTTGCCAAGCAGGTGTATGAGAACCCTCTGATTCTCCTGTTGCTCGGCAGCTCGCTCGTCTCGGCTCTTATGGGCAACTATGATGACGCGTTCTGTGTGGTCATTGCAGTTGCTATCGTCTTGACTGGTGAGTTGCGAGATCCCCGACGGTCAACTCACACCCCAGTCGGCTTCGTCCAGGAGCAGCGATCGGAAAAGTCGCTCGAGGCACTCAACAAGCTCGTCCCCCACTACTGCCATTTGATCAGGTTAGTAGCCGCCCGCGCTCTGCACGTGCGCAGGCTACCGTGCTGACATGGCCCCCGCAGGAACGGCCACGCCCACTCGCCCCTGGCCAACACTCTGCTCCCCGGCGACCTCGTCACCTTCTCCATCGGCGACCGTATCCCCGCCGACATTCGTATTATCAAGGCCGTCCAGCTCGAGATTGACGAGTCGGCCCTTACGGGCGAGACGCGCCCCGCGCGCAAGACCACTGAGCAGTGCGTTGCTGGCGAGGGAGAGGACACGCACGGCGAGGGCGGCGGCGTCGCGCTCAGCGAGCGCCACTGCATGGCCTTTATGGGTACTCTGGTTCGCAGTGGTGAGTTGGAGAGCGACTTCAAAGTTCCCAACTAACGTCCAGGTCACGGCTCGGGTATCGTTGTTGGCACTGGCAAGGACTCGGAGTTTGGTGTCGTCTTCGCCATGATGCAGGACGTCGAGGAGAAGCGCACCCCTCTGCAGTTATCCATGGACGAGCTCGCCAAGCAGCTCTCCATCTTCTCGTTTGGTGTCATCGGCCTCATCGTTCTCATCGGCGTCATTCAGTCTCGCTCCTGGATTGAGATGTTCACCATTGGAGGTGGGTTCCTTGTACTTGGCCGAGCTAACCCACCAGTGTCCCTTGCCGTTGCGGCCATTCCTGAGGGCCTGCCTATCGTCACCACTGTGACGCTCGCCCTCGGTGTTCTCCGTATGTCCAAGCGCAAGGCTATCGTCAAGAAGCTTCCCTCCGTTGAGGCCCTCGGCAGTGTCAGCGTCGTCTGCTCTGACAAGACCGGCACGCTCACAAAGAACGAGATGACCGTCACCCACGTGTACACTGTCGACGAGCTCCTGGACCTCAACCCCCAGCTCGAGTCCCTCGGCCGCCTCGGTCCCCGCCACCCCGACGTCGCCGCCTTCCAGCCATCGCCCGCGTTGAAGAAGACGGCCCAGATCGGCAGCATCTGCAACAACTCGTTCCGCAATGAGCAGGGTATCAACGTCGGCAACGCTACCGAAGTCGCGCTTATCAACCTCCTCCCTGTCCTCAGCCAGGAGGATGAGCGCAAGAACTTCGTCCGCAAGAACGAGGTCCCCTTCAGCTCGGAGACCAAGACCATGTTCGTCACTGGTTCGTTGGACGGCGGCGCCGACATGGTTTATATGAAGGGTGCCATCGAGTCCGTCCTCGCCCGCTGCAAGTTCTACTACGTCAACGACTCTTCGACCCCCACCCTGGATGCCGCTATGCGCAAGACGATCGCCGACCGTGCACTCGAGGCTGCCAACAAGTCTCTGCGTGTCATCGGTATGGCGTACGGCTTTGCCAAGGGCGGCGACGAGGACAACCTCATCTTCACCGGCTTCCAGGCCATGCTCGACCCTCCCCGCCGCGGCATTGCGCCTGCTATCAAGGCGCTTCACGCAGCTGGTGTCCAGGTCGTCATGATCACTGGTGACTCGGAGCCCACCGCCCTCGCTATTGCTCGTGACATTGGTATGAAGGTCACCCCCAGCACACCCGACGGCACCAACACGAGCTGCATGCTCGGCTCGCAGATTGACCAGCTGAGCGAGCGTGAGCTCATTGAGCGTGTTCCTGGCGTCACCGTCTACGCTCGTACTACCCCCAGGCACAAGATGGCTATTGTCAAGGCATGGCAGATGCGCGGCGGCGTCGTCGCCATGACGGGAGACGGTGTCAACGACTCGCCCGCGCTCAAGATGGCCGATATCGGCGTGAGCATGGGCCGCAGCGGTACCGATGTGGCCAAGGAGGCTGCCGACGTCATTCTCGTCGACGACGACTTTAGCTCCATCCTCCCGGCTGTCGAGGAGGGCCGCTCCATCTTCTACAACATCCAGAACTTCCTGTCCTTCCAGCTGTCGACCGCCGTGGCCGCCTTGGCGCTCATCACGCTCTCGACTTTCCTCCACCTGGCGAACCCGCTCAACGCGATGCAGATCCTCTTCATCAACATCCTCATGGACGGCCCGCCCGCGCAGGCGCTCGGCGTCGACCCGTCCCGCCGCGAGGTTATGCGCCAACGCCCCCGTCGCAAGGACCAGAGCGTGCTCAACCGCACCGTGTTCATCCGCGTCGGCTTCTCGGCCGCCATGATCATTCTCGGCACGCTCTTCATCTACGCCCGCGAGCTGCAGGACGGCAGCATGTCGCGCCGCGACCAGACCATGACGTTCACTGGGTTCGTCTTCCTTGACCTCGTGTCGGCCATCCAGAACCGCGGCATCACAACCCCCATCCTCCGGAACCGCATGCTCTTCCTTGCCGTCTCGATATCCTTCTTCTGCCAGCTCGGCCTCGTCTACGTCCCCCTCCTCCAGCACATCTTCCAGACCGAGGCCCTGAGCTTCCGCGACCTCTTCACCCTCCTCGCCATTGCCGGAACAAGTTTCGCCGCGCACGAGGGCAGACGATGGTACGAGCGCAAACAGGCGCGCGACGTCGTCGAGCAGCACGGCTATGGCATGGCGTAAGCAGGTGGTGGGAGGCGAAGAATAGACTAGACCAGGCGCAATCGATGCGCTGCAGAAAATGCTCATCTCAATGCATAACGAAAACTTGAATGGAATGGACAGACAACATAACTAATGGGTAATAGTACAGGTTATGGCAACAGGCCCTCGCCATCGCTCTCGCCGAGACGGTCCCACCACTGGCGGGTACTCTCGCTGATTCTTGGTGCGTCCTCGCCCGCGAGCGAGCTGGATGAGAAGGCTGTCGAGTCGCTGTCTCTACCACTCGTGAAGCTGCTAGGCCGTGGCGGAGTCCAGAGGGGTGAAGCCGGGGAAGTGGAGGTGCGAAGCGACGACGACGTCTTGCGCTTAGGTGTCGACGATCCCCTAGGAGTACGCTGCTGCGCCAGGTGGCGTGCCATCGCCTCGTCCTCGCGCCGCTTGAGCTCGGCGATGCCAGACGCGCGGAGAGAGGGATGGGGTGGCGCCTCGGGCACAGGCTGGAGGCGCTTCCCGGGGGTACGTGATGACGGTCGCGGCGTAGCCGAGCTCCTCTTCGGCTCGACGACCTCCTGAGAGCTCGGGCTGAAAGCCAAGTCCTCTTCATCTGAGAACGCAGTGTCAAAGTCAGGCTTGGACTTTGAGTTGGCAGGGAAGTACCCGAACGATTCGAGCTTGGACTGCGACGTGCTAGCCTTCCGAGTCGGCCGGGAGGCGCGGGCCGGCGTGGTGCGCGCTGAACGCGATGAGCGAGCCTTGGCTTGTGGCGCTGATGGTGGTGACCCTGACGGCTGCGAGAGGCTCGAGAACAGCTGGTGGGCTCGGCGACGAGACGTGTCGGCGAGGCGAACCAGCTTCTTCGGCGATTTGGAGGCTCGGATGGGTGACGGTGAGGGGGAGGGGGAGGAAGGCTGGAAGCCGTTCCGCTCGAGGGCGGGCGAGCAAAAGGCCAGGTATTGTGGCGACTTGCGACGTGGCTGCTTCGCCGGCGGAGGGATTGAAGAGGGCAGCTCAACCACGCTCTGCTGTGATGGTCTTCTAGGAGTATCCGAGTCCGACTCGACATAGATCGGCGATGGCGGACGCGGCTGCTTGGCCGGAGGAGGGGCAGTAACCTCGCGCTCGAGCCGCAAGGGTGAGCTCTTGTGAGGCGTCACCTCTGGTTCGCTTCGCAGTGGCGAGCTCTTATGAGGGATCACGCCCTTGCGAGGGGTATCCTCCAACGATTCCAAGAGCTTTGGGAAGTCTTGAGAAGGAATGGATGGTGCGATCTGGGCAAGTCAGCTGGAGATTGAAGGAACGGATGGTCAGCAAACTCACGCTACTCGAGTCGTCGTCATCGGGCACGAAGGCGGCCGCAGGCTTCGGGCCACCAGAGGAAGGAGGGTCGGCGGCTGGTCTCCGTGCCCCTCCCAGACTCCAGGTCATGAGCGTCTCTGGCTCCATGTCGACCGCCTCCCACTCGTCAGCCTTGGGCTGGATCGGCTCGAAGACGGGCCTCTTGGGCGGCGCCGGCAGCGGGAAGACGAAGAGCGTCTCCTGCTGCTCGCCGTACCGGCTGGGCGTGCTCGACTTTGTCGACTTCGGTGGGGTGACTTTGTGATGGGGAGACTTGCGTTTCGGCGGGGTGGTGATTGCGACAGGGGAGGAAGACAGCTGGCGGGCTCGAGGCGGGGACCGGCGCTGGGCAACAGGGAGGGGAGCGAGCTTGGCAGCCGTGCTCTTTGTCTCCCGCCAGCCCGTCGTCTCGGACGAGTACTTTCTCAGTGTGTTGGGATTCTTCGCGCCGAGTGCGGGCCGTTCCATGCTGGGCGACGAGCTGCGCTCCGACGAGCCCTCCGAACTGAGATGGACTAATGATCTTGTTTCGCCCAGCACTCGTCGAGCTTTCGTACTCGCGACGCGGGCCACGGCACCACGGCTGATGTCCTCACGGACGTCGACGCGTAAGCGCTTGCGTTCCTTGTCCTCGTCGCGCTTGGCCGCTGCGGCCGCACGCTCTCTGTCTCGTTCGGCCCTGTCTTCCTCGCGCTGTCGTTGCTCGGCCTCCTCGTCGATCGGCTCCCACACCCCGCGCCATGGGGACACGACTTTGCGCTTGCGCGCCGAGTCTTGGCCGCACAGCCGCTTGTGTCGCTCGAACACATCGTCGGGCACTTGCGTAAACTGGAGCTCTGGCGGTGGTGGAGTGGTAGTCATGCGGGACGAGGATGGGCGCTGGGGCGAGGCGACTGATTTACTCTTGGAGGAAGTCGCGTCGCCCGCGTCGAGCTTTGGCGTGCGCCCCAGTGGCGAGGTGCGCGCTGCACGCACCGGGCGCTGGACGCGTTCGGCTGGCTCCTTTGCCTTTGCCTTGCCCTTTACACCATCAGTGGTAGGCGGTGTGAGATACGACAGTATGCCGCGGTTCTGTGCTGTCGGCGTGACGTCTGGCACAGATGTTCGGCGCTTCTTCGCCGTCGTCGCAGTCTGCGAGGAAGACAGGTTGGACGCTGGTGGTCCACGCTTGCGTTGTGTCGAGGAAGGCGGCGTGGCTATCCCGGCATGTGCGCGAAACTTGAGGTCTACGAGGGGTCGTTGGACTGGCTGAGACTTTGGCCTTGTCTCAATCCACTTGTCTGGGTCTGGTGCCAGGGGAAGGCGCGACGACGACATGGTGATGAGGGGTGAAGGACGGGGTTACGAGGCCATGCTAGTGGGTATGGGGAGTGAGTGGGTTGATGGAGGTATGGGTGTTGTACAGGTTGTTGTGAATGATGCGATGGAGGATCTTGGTCTGTTGTCTGTATGCGTGTAAGTGTTGTCGCAGTCGTCGTCACAGTTGTGTCGCTGGATCGCTGGACGCGTTGTGTAATGTTGCTGTTGCCCTTTGAGTCGCGCGGTTGATGGTGTCGGTCGTGGGCCCTGACTCTCAGGAAAGTAAGCCGCGTCGAGCACGGTTCCTGTTGTCATAAAGTATTAGAAACAGTTTTGTAATGAATTTCCTAATGGTCACCAAGTGCCACATCTCAAGCTAATCCGGCGGCGATCATCGGGGATATGACTCTACGGTGGCTTTCTGGGCGCTGGCCACCGTGGATGCGAGTTCCGACTCCAGCCGCTGGGTGAACGAGATCAGGCCAATCGTAATGGGCCAGATTCTGTGTGGGAGGGGAGGGGAGCATGGCTGGCTGGCTGGCTGGGTGATGGTCGCTGGCTGGCCGTCTGGCTCTGGCTCTGAGTCTCCGCCTGGCTCGCTCTCTGCATACGGCCTCAGCGGCAGCAATCCACTACCACCATCGCAGCTCCTCCGCTGCGCCAATTGTCGCGAGCCTCACTCAACTCCGTCCTCCAACTCACCACTCTCCTTGCAAGCAACACCATCCCCCAAAATGGTCGCCCTCCTCCGCTCCCTCCGCGCCGTCGCCCGCCCCGCCCTCGCCCTCCCCAAGGCCCAGGTCATTGCCCGCCCCATCTCCGTCTCGGCCATCCGCCGCGGCGGTGGTGGCCCTCCCCTCCTCCTTGGTGAGGGTGTCAAGGCCGGCGAGGTTCCTACCGAGTGCGTCATGCCCCGGGCACTGTTCCGGCACGCTTCAGAGGTTGGAAGGGCTGGCTTGGGGACAATGCCGTCTTGCACCAGGCCTGCCGCGCCCCATGCAGCAGACTTTGTCCATCGCCATGTCAAGCCAAACCCCTCGGAGCGCACCGGAACGCCCATCGGACACGGACTTGCCATCACTAACACGTCTACAGCGAGCAGCAGGCTACCGGTATCGAGCGCTTCGAGCTCATGGGCAAGGTCGAGGGCGTCGATGTCTTCGACATGACCCCCCTCCAGGCTGACCGTCTCGGCACTCTTGACAACCCCATCGAGGTCTTCTCCTTCGTGCGTATCAGCCATTTCCGACTTGCGCCGCTGTGGCTTGCTAACAACCCGGCACAGTACCCCGTCCGCCACGTTGGCTGCACTGGCTTCCCCGCCGACTCGCACGACACTCTTTGGCTCCAGGTCAACACTGAGCTCAAGCACCACCGCTGCCCCGAGTGCGGCTCGGGTGAGTTGTACCGGACTGCAACCAAACAAGCTCGTCCTCCTAACCCGTCCCAGTCTACACCCTCAAGTACGAGCCCCACGCCTCGGCCGCCCACCACTAGATTGCTTCGGCGGGCTGAAGACAAGGGACAGAATGAAAACATCATCTAGCAAATTGCTGTTCTCAAACGCGCCGGCGCATACAGCGCCGGACGCTCTCGGGATGCCACCTAACTGCACAGGCTTGATCCGGGTTGCGCTTACGGTGGTGTGTGTGAGGCCGGGGATACTCCGCACACACAGATGGAGACGCAGGCGCGCTGCAGTGGAAGGGAGGCGACGGGCCGGGGCGCGACGACGCCGAACTGGACAACGGCCGCTCCGGGTGCCCATCCCGCTCGGGTGCACGTGTGCCACGCTGGAGTGTGCCAAGCAGAGGCTGGGAGCATTCCCTGCACCGCGACGATCCTCTGGGCGCCAGGCAACGCAGAGAGGAGACTGACAGCGTGTTTACGACCGTGGAGGGCATGGGGCGTCAAGGAGAGTGGGGCCGGCTTGGAGACCGACGGCACCGTGGCCTCCTGCTCATGGCAGCAGAGACACCGCTCACGCCAGCTGTCTGCATGTTCTCAGCAGTGCAACTCTTGTCAGATGGAGCCCAGTTGCAGCGAGAACTGCTCCGCCCCGAGTGGCAGACTATTGCGGGCAGAGTCCGCAAGCCACACTCCTGGCTTCTCCGATGGCGACAAGTGCGGGAGGTGCAAGCCTACCACACCGTGGACGGCTCACAGTGTCAGAAAACGGGTACCCTCGTGACGCCGCATGGCCTCCAGGCTTCATTGCCTGCCATGAATCGATAAGGAGGAGGCATCTGATAGTGACTGAATCGTGTACGAGCAACTTTGGTCTCGTTACGTAATTACACGTGATGTCCGCGTGTCCCCTCCATTTCTTATACAACCCGCCCCTGTAGTGACTGGTTGTGTGTGCGTCATGCCTTGCTTGGCCACGACAGCCATCCACGCAGCGCGGCTGTCCTGGATGGCCGGCCACCAGCCAGCAGCGCTGCCTACAAGATTCGGCGACAACAACCACCCAACCGCGCCTTGCCCCACCCCGGCGACACCAAGTTGTCAACTTTCTCAAACACCCTCCTTGCCACCAACTATACAATGAGCGACATTGCTCATCAGGCTCTGGGAGCCACCCCAAACCATAACCCTGCTTCCGACACTGCAAAATCACCCCTGAACGCGGCGACCCCTCCCACTGCTCCGGCGTCCGTGCCAGCGGCACCAGCACCGGCACCAGCACCCCCAGCACCAGCGCCGGCCGTGCCAGCAGCTCAGCCGACCAACAAGGTCGGCGAGGGACGCCTCCAAATCGTCAATGAGCAGCAGGAGTTTTCGTAAGTCTGATCAGTGGGCCTGGTACGGTGGTGCGATGTAGCCCCCTGCTGCACTCCAGCGCGGCGAGGCGTTACCCCGGGAAGGGCACGCGCCGAACCCTCACTCGGACGAGACACTGACGCCGCACAGGAGAGAACTCCCCGCATACCTCTCGAAATGGGGCCTCTTAGACAAAGGATTCGCGTACGACGTTGTTGGCGTCTTTGGCAGCCAGTCGACGGGCAAGTCGACGCTGCTTAACCGGCTGTTCGGAACCACCTTCGATGTCATGGACGAGGCCAAGCGCCAGCAGACGACCAAGGGTATCTGGATGTGCCCGTCTGCGTACAGCAGTGCCCTTGTCATGGACGTCGAGGGTACCGACGGCCGCGAACGCGGCGAGGACCAGGACTTTGAGCGCAAGTCGGCCCTCTTCTCGCTTGCCTCGACCGAGGTGCTCATTGTCAACCTATGGTGCGTTGGGTGGTGAAACGCGCGGGGCTGGGGGGCTGGACACGCGAGCTGACATCGGCGCTAGGGAGCACCAGATCGGTCTGTACCAGGGCGCCAACATGGGCCTGCTCAAGACCGTGTTCGAGGTCAACCTCAGCCTGTTTGGCGGCAGCGACGCCTCCAAGGCCAAGTCCAGCGACAAGACACTCATTCTGTTCGTTATTCGTGACCACGTTGGAGCGACGCCGCTCTCCAACCTCACCGCCACGCTCACTGCCGATATGGAGAAGATTTGGGCCTCGCTCTCCAAGGTGGGTAAATGCGTTGCGCGCCGCCGGTTCGCGATGGGCCGGTCCATGATCGCCCGGACACTGGCACATCTCTCGCACCATGTCCCCTCGCGCTGACACCACCACAGCCCCCGCACCTTGCCGACACGCGGTTGACAGACTATTTCGACCTGTCATTTGCGGCCCTTCCTCATAAGATTCTCCTGCCCGAGAAGTTTGAGGAAGCCGTCGTGGACCTGAGAAAGCGATTCACCGACCGCACCCGATCAGACTATGTGTTCCAGCCCGCGTATCACAAGAGGATCCCCGCCGACGGTGTGGGATTCTACATGGAGGGTATCTGGGACCAGGTTGTGGCGAACAAGGACCTTGATCTGCCTACTCAGCAGGAGCTGCTGGCCCAGTTCCGCTGTGACGAGATTGCTGCTGCTGTCAGCGAGGTCTTTGCCACCAGCTCCAAGGCGGTTCGCAAGCCGGTCGAAGCCGGTACGATCGTCGATGGTCTCGGTGGTCTGATCCGCGAGTGGCTGAAGACGGCTACCGGTGAGTATTTGTGTGGTCGGCAAACACAGATCGGCGTGTGCTAATAGCCGTAGCCAACTTTGACGTTGCCGCATCTCGCTACCACGCTGGTGTGTACCAGCGCAAGCGCCAGGCCCTGCTCGACAACCTGCACGCGTCCGTCTCGCCTCTGTTCCTTGGCCAGCTCAAGAATGCCCACAAGGCTGCTACTGCCAAGTTTATCGCCGATGTTGCCACATCGCTCAAGGCGCCAACGTACGACTTTGCAGAGGTTGTCACTCGCGCAACAAAGGATGCTCGTGATGGCTTCCTCGAGACTGCCAAGGGTGGGTGGCTGCTGATTGACATGACTGCTGACCCACGCAGAGGTGACCGTTGACGATTCCGGCTGGGAGTACGAGCACGAGCTGGGTCTCCTGGATGACGACCTCAAGGTCATTGCCGACAGATCGCGTGCCGACGAGACCAAGAAACTGGTTAACAATGCCGAGCGTGCTGTCAAGCGCCAGCTTCTCGAGCCCGTCGAGCTGGCCCTTAGCAAGCCTTCGACCACCATGTGGGACAAGGTTCTCACGACATACCGCGACGTCAACGGTGCCGCCGAGAAGGCGTACCTGTCCAAGGCCAAGAGCTACAACTGTACCGAGGAGGAGAACGCCGTGGCACTCCACACTCTCCGCACTCGCTCGTGGCTCGTTCTCCGCAAGAAGCTCGAGGAGCAGACTGCCGACGCCACCGTCTTGCTCACACTGCGAGAGAACTTTGAGGAGCGCTTCCGTTACGACGACAGCGGGGTCCCACGAGTGTGGAAGCCCGAGGACGACCTCGAGGGAGCGTACAAGAAGGCGCGCGACGAGACTCTTGCTCTTCTGCCGCTCTTTGCTACCATCAAGCCCAAGGACGACGAGTTGCTTCCCGTGGTTCCCGAGCCCGACGCCGCTGAGGCCGAGCACGACAGCGCGGCGTTCGACCCTGACACTGCCCTCGTTCTTGTGACCCCGACACGACTGAACTCGCTCGAGTCGCGCTTGAAGCGCGAGGCCGACGCGGCGTTTGTCGAGGCCAAGCGCTCGATGGTGTCGTCCGTGTCCCAGATCCCCTACTGGATGTACGGCTTACTGGTCGTTCTGGGCTGGAACGAGGCCATGGCGGTGCTGTTCAACCCGCTGTACTTTGCGATGCTGGTCATTCTCATCGCCACGGCATACATTGTTCTGCAGCTTGGCCTCGCTGGGCCTTTGCTGCAGGTGACCAAGACGGTCGCATACGAGGTCAAGAGGATAGGCACCGACAAGCTGCGCGAGGCGTTTGCCGAGCCGCCAGCTTCGCAGCGCGTCTTGACAGAGCCCATTGCTGTCAACAACGGCACGCTCGCCGACGATGCGCGGAGGCGCGGCGACGTGCTCGCAGAGAAGTATGAGGAGAAGTAGTGGGGTACACTTGGCTACAAATACAGGCATAGTAATCGTCGCGTCGTAGACGGGATAATGCATAGCGTTGGCTGATGGGGAGGAAGCCGTGGTGGACCTGCCAGTTTGGCGCTGGCCGGGTGCGAGCGAGCGTGAGGGGCACTGCCACCTCCCACTGGCGCCACTGCATCAGCCTCGCCTCTCCCACCCGCACCCCAACTCGTCACCCACGGCAAATACAGACTGCCGTTGCCCACGAGTTGGTGGTGTCAGGCAGAGACATCCCGTGCCGGCTCGAATGAAGCAGCCATGGAAATTCAACCCTCCCGACACCGCCTCGAGCGCCGGGGGCGGGGACGGTGGGAGCGCCAGCCAGCCAGCCGCCAGCGAAGCAAGCAGTGCGGGCATCGAGTTGCATCTTCTTTGCTTTGCGTTGCATGCACACGCACACACGCGCCGCGCCCACGCATATGCATAAGTGCCACGGCCACCATGCCACGACGCCGCGCGACCCACGTTGCTGCATCGCGTCGTTTGCGTGACGGCATGGCATGTGGCATGGCATGGGCCGAACCCGCGGGAGCCAGGAGCCAGGATCGAGTGCCATGCCGGGAGCTGACAACAATCGATCAGGCAGGCCGTGCCAGCTGGCGCGGAGGCTGGCTGGGCGGCGAGAAGTCGGTCACGACAGCACTCTACCAACTTTCAACCACCCTTCTTGTCTACCTACCTACTTACATTCTTGTGCACGACAGCGACGACAGAGACGAAGACGACGAGTAGCTTGCCCCCTCCAGCTAGCAGCCTGTGCATGCCCCCCGCTCCGCGCAACTAGACACACGACCGACACCCGGCCCGAGCGCCGCGCCGCCGCCCACCGACGACAATGGGGATACCCGTCGTGCTGGCCATCTTTGTCGGCCTCGCGTGCTCGTTCATCCAGTCGCTGGGTAAGTGTTACGCCTGGGCTATCGAGCTAACCCACCCCTCAGGCCTCACGATCCAGCGCAAGTCGCACGTAGAGGACGCCGAAGCCCCGCCCGAGCTGCGCAAGAAGGCGCTCCGCCGCCCGCTGTGGATCATCGGCTTTGCAGTCTACATCTCGAGCAATGTGTTTGGGTCGGGTGGGTAGCGCGGTGGAGCAGATGTTATGTACAAGCTAACACCCCCGCAGTGTTCCAGATCGGGGCGCTCCCCATCGTCGTGCTCGCCCCGCTCGGCGGCATCTCGCTGCTGTGGAACTCGCTGCTCGCGCACCTCCTCCTAGGCGAGGGCTTCACGAGCGCGATGATGCTCGGCACGGTGCTGATCGCGAGCGGCGCGGTACTCATCGCCATCTTTGGCGTGGTGCCCGACAGCACGCACAGCCTCGACGAGATCCTCGCGCTGTGGGCCCGCCCGCCGTTTGTCGTCTTCTTCAGCGTCGTGTGCCTCGCCGTGACTCTCACGCTCGTCGCGGCCCATGTCACCGTGTGGCGCGTCACGCGCGACAGCGAGACGAGCGGGCGCATCAAGCTTGGCCTGGACGGCGTCGACGAGTCGGACGACAGCCCCGCCATTCCCTTCCGCCGCACGAGCTTTGGCGCCGAGCAGGCGCTCGAGACGGTCCCCGTCCTCGCTGCCGTTCCTGACGCCTCGCCCGCTCCGTCGCCCACAAGACCCGACACCAAGACGGTGCGCTTCGCCTACGGGTCCTTCTCCGACGTCGACGCCGAGGACGCAGAGTACCTCGGCGCGCGGGCCAGCGCCGACGAGCGCACGCTCACGCTCGCTGGCTTGGCGTTCGGTGCAGCCTCCGGCACCCTGTCAGGCCTCTGCCTCGTCCTCGCCAAGGCGGCTGTCGAGCTCGTCATCTCCACGATAGAGTACTGGCGCACTGGGCGCGGCTCAAACGAGTTTACCCGGCCTCAGACGTGGCTCCTCGTGGCTGGACTAGCGGTGGCGGCAGTGCTCCAGCTAGTGTACCTCAACTACGGGCTCCTGTTCGCGTCCCCCGCGCTCATTTGCCCGCTCGCGTTCTGCTTCTTCAACCTCGCCTCAATCTTTGGTACGTAACCCCCAAGCGGGCTCTGCTGACGCTCAGACGGTCTCGTGTTCTACGACCAGTTTGGCCGCCTCAGCGCACACCAGATTGTGCTCGTGTCCCTTGGCGTGGCCATCCTGCTCGTTGGTGTGTGGACCGTCTCGGCGATCCAGCCCACGGGCCAAGGAGGCGTCGAGGTCGGCACTTGGGTCGAGGAGGAAGTGCTGTGCGAGGAGCCCCTCGATATCGAGGCGCAGGACGAGCTCGAGGCTGGCGACGGAGCGACGTTACTCGGTGGCGGCGACGACTCGCTCGTCGCCGAGCCCGAGGAGCTCGAGCCGCCGCCAGCGCCCGTTGGCCCGCCCCGATCGCCGCGCATCGATACCGCCATCGCGGCCGGCGCGACCCCCATGTCGCCCCACTCGCCCCACTCGCCGACGCTGCCCCGCCGCAGACGCCCAAGATTCGGCACGCTCGTGCCCGAGCTGGCGCCGGTGGGCGCGCCGACCGGCTTCGCATTCGGCATTGGTGCCGCGTCGCCCGGTTTCGCGCTGCGCTCAAACTCGATCAGCCAGGCCAACGGCCCCCCGTCGCCCGTGCTCCGCCGGGGCAGAAGCCGCAGCGACGCGGCGGCGCGTGCCGGGTCCGTCGACCCCAGCTTGCCAGTTGTGCCAGGCGTCAAGCGGCCCAGACCCCACAGCATGACGCTGCCGACTACCGCCGTCGAGGCGATCCCTACGCCGCCAATCGAGCATCCAGAGGCCGTCATCGCCGAATGGGACAACACGCAGCCTCCGCGCCGGCAGCGCTGGCGCTGGCCGTCGCTGTGGGGCAGTAGCAGTCAGGTCAAGCTATTGTAGTGGTCGTGTGTCGGGTTAGTCACTGCTAGAAGTTTAGAGGGGAGCACGCGGCTTCGGCCGGCGTGTTTGTACAACAGTAATCCAATGTGCATTGTCGTTGCTTGTGCGCAGTGAGCAAGAGCAAGGCCTTCCAGAGGCCAGAGGAGCACGCTTGCCTTGCTAGAGTGGTACGCGCTGCATCCTACTCGTCCTAGAGGTTCTTCAACAACTTCTCCTTGTCTGGCTGTGTCTCGACCCAAGCCTTGTACAATTCCCTCTTGCGCTGGCACTCGTCCTTCCACTTCTGCGTTCGTGTGTCAGCCTCGCTCGCTTCCATTCACCTCTTCCTTCCACACCCACCTGGAGCTCGTTTGGCGTCAGCGTGTGCCACTTGCGCGCGGCGAGCGAGACGACGCGGAGGTTGATCTCCATCGGCTTGAGGCCCTTGAGCTCGTCGGCGTGCTCGACCTGGATGACGTCGCGCTGCGCCTGGAGGTACTCGAAGAAGGGCGAGCTCGCGCGGCCGGGGTTTCCAGGCCGGTCGCGGATGGCCTGCTTGGCTGCGCTGCGGCCGCCTGGCACGGGGAACTTCTTGCCTGCCTTCTTCTCGAGCGCGAGGCGGTCCGCAGCGGGCAGCGTCTCGAGGTAGCTCTTCATGGCGGCATTGTACGCCGTCCACTCGGCCTTGACCTCGCCGTCGTAGCTCTTGCGCTCGGCCTCTGACAGCGCAGCCCACGCCTTGCCTGCCGCGCGGGCGACGTCGGCGACGTTCGTCTTGCCCTGCGCGTCGAGGAAGCTTCCCTTCTCGCGGTGGTAGAAGCCCTTGAAGAAGATTGTGAACGGCGAGTTGGGCCGCTTGGGGGGCGCGGGGATAGACTTTGTGCCTGTGGACAGTGTTAAGATGGGGGCAAGTCGCGATGCGGCGGGCACAACGTCGGTCGCACGACAACCAACACTCACGGTCCTGCTTCTTCTTGGGCTTGGCTGCCGCCTTCGCCTTGGGTGCCGCCGCGGTCGCCTTGAGCGCCGGCGCTGATGTCGACAGCGCCCGCAGCGACGCGGGCTCGGCAAGCGTCAGCGC
Organism: Vanrija pseudolonga; assembly: GCF_020906515.1. NCBI lineage: Eukaryota > Fungi > Basidiomycota > Tremellomycetes > Trichosporonales > Trichosporonaceae > Vanrija > Vanrija pseudolonga. Next base: position 1,708,424 of record NC_085851.1, on the reverse strand, counting down.
CTTGAAGCTTCGGCTGAGGAGGATGCTGGCCATGTTGATGCGGAGAAGAGGGTGGCAATGCAGGAGTGCGAGATGTTGCTGTTGGAGGTAATGAATTTGGCTCGTCGTGAGCTCATTGGCAGATTGTGGCTGGTCACAACACACAAGTTACGTAAAGTCTCGATTGCAGGTACGTCATGGCTGGATGGGTATGATGCAGAAGATGCACTACAGATGCTGTCTATCAATGATACAAGTATATATTCTAACTCGCCTACGCCTTCTCCTTGTCGCCTGCGGGCTCAATAGCAGTGTGCGAGGTGGCGTACGAAACCACCTCGGCCGCCTTGCCCTTCTCGCCGCCCTTGTCCTTGCTCCACGCCCAGCGGTGGTCGGGCGAGCGCCACTGCTCGCCCTTGTACGCGATGACGATGATGCCGCCGCCGGCGAGCGCGATCAGGCCCGCGATGAGCGTGTACAGGCCGCCGTCGCCGATGGCGTTCTGGATCGGGATGGCGACCTGCGACATGACGCACGCGCCGATGCCGCGGCAGAACGAGTTGCACGAGATGGCAGAAGCCGAGCGGCCGGGGTTCGAGTCGACGAGGTACGCCAGCAGACTGGCGTACGCGAGCATGATGCTGAAGCCCGCGCAGAAGAGACCGACGACAGGCCCGGCAATGTTGGTCTTCTTGTCGCTCGTCCACGCGTAGATGAGGAACGAGATGACCATGAACGGAATGAAGGGTAGTGTGCTCATGAGGCGGAACTCGGGCACCGACACTCCCCCGTTCTTGGCCTTGAGGCGCTGCAGGATGCGGTCCGACAGCCGGCCTCCGACGACACTACCGAGAATGTTGCCGACGCCAAAGCTCAGACACACGACGCCGATGATCAGCGGGTTGTAGTTGTATGGCGCACGGCTGAACGTCACGGCGGCTGTGTATGTCGACGTGTACTGCGCCGCGAAGAGCACACCAGAGCTGACGAGGATGACAAAGTTGGTCGGCGACGCAAACGTGCTAATGACCATGGGGATGGGGTTGATGTCGCGCAGCTCGGGCTTGATGTCCTCTGGGTCGTCGGTCGGGCCGAGCGGCCACCACTTGGGCATGCGGCGCTTGCGGGGTGTAGCGGCGCCAGCCTCGAGGTCGACGTGGGTGTCTGATCCGTTGTGCGTGCTACCTGGCCTTGTGGCCGGGGTGTGTGCTCCAGTCGGGGGCGCGGTGAGAGCCGGCGTTGTGGCGGTACTGGCCAGTCCCTTGGCGAGCTTGCGCTGGCGCTTCTTCTCGGCATGCGCCTGCGCCTTGAGGCTTCGCTTGAGCGCGTCGCTGACAGCCTTCTGGTACAGCTTGGAGCGCTCCTTGCGCCATGTGTCGGGGAAGAGGAAGAAGAGCAGCGTCATGATGAAGGCAAAGACGGCGAGGAAGTAGAGCGTCGCGCGCCAGCCGTACGCGTTGCCGAGAGCTCCGCCGATAAGGGGGCCTAATGTGGGACCGAGCATCGGCGTGCCGTAGTACAGGCCCAGCTTCTTGCCTCTCTCCTCCACCTCGTACATGTCGGCGAGGGAGCCGGCACCGAGCGCGAGCACTGCCGAGCTGCCGACTGCCTGCAGGCAGCGCATGCCGATGAGCACGGGCATGGTCGGCGAGCGCGAGCCGACAGCCGAGGCAACAGTGTAGATGACGAACGACACAATGTATACAGGCTAGCTTGGTGAGCAGAGGGCATGTGACCTGGTTACTAACCTTTCGACCGATGATCTCGGCGATGGTGGCCCACACGACAGGGAAGCATCCTTGGATTCTGATGTTATCAGCTCATGCACACAGCACGTGAACGTGCACTTACAAGATGAAGATGCTCAAGCTGAGACCTATTTGTGTTTCGCTGCCGCGCAGGTCGGATTTCACTTCGTCAATGACGGGGTTGTAGACACTGGGCGAGATCATGGGACCCAGCTGAATGGTTAGCCACATTCGCGCTTGGTGGCACTCACGACCGCGACAGACATGAGGACGAGGACGAAGGTCTTTTTCCTCGAGCTCCATGCTCTTGGGTCGTCGTCGACGGGGACATGTTCAATGTCGATGACTGAGCGCTGGGGTGGGTTGTGGTGGTCCTCGTCGCCCTCGTTCGGGACGTCAAAGTGTGCGTGGTGAGAGGTCGTGTGGACGAGGGTGGAGCTGTGTGGTTGGTGCGAGGGGGCGCGCACGAGCGAGCCCTCGACCGCAGCGTCGCCTCGGTCGGTGGCGTTTACGCTCATGGCAGGGGGGTAGATAACAAGGGGTTCGGGGTTGGGTTCGGAGGTCGACCAGCAGGCAGAGCTTGGTCGGGCAGTGGGGTGGTGGTGGGTCGCTGCGGCTGTGGCTCCATCAGTCGTATATATGGAAGGTAGTAAGTCGGATCCTCGTTCGCGTGCCCATCGGTACAAGCCGACTCGTGACAAGCATGGGACTTTGGGATGTAGAGAGCAACGCTCTACTCCGCAGTTTCACAATCATGGGTAGGTCGAGTCGGCCACAACCGAAATCTGAACAGTGCGATTTGTTGCTCTTTTGCCTCATCACGTCGTCTGACGCCACGTGGGCGGCCGAAAAACCCCAAAATTTTCGGCCGACTCGAGCGTTTCGTAAGGCACACTGTTCGTGGGTCGCCTATTCTGAGTGGTTTCGTGTGACTCACTCCACTTGATGACAGAATTGACCGACTTCGAGCTGCCAAGATAACGCTGGGGTCGCGCTCACCGTGCGGAGCACTTCCCTCGCAGCCAATGAAGCCTGGGGCGTTGCATCGCTTAGAAAAAGACATATTCAACCCTCAGCTTGTAGTTGCTGTCCAGCTGATCAAGGTGTTGGATCCGGGCAGCTCGTCGTGCGAGAACGTCCTAAACAGAACGAGTCAGTCCCGCTAAAGCCGCATCTGCCCGACGTCGACTTACAGCTGGTGGTGGTAATGAAGTGGCGCTAACGTCGCTACTGTCGCTATGGTCGAATCGCGGAGCATGGTCCGAGTCGACACTGTTGTTCCTGTTTGGGCCAGATGGAGCCGATGAAGTCCGCCGTCGTTTCCCAGTCATCCTCGCGAGGGCTGGTGATCCTCGCCAACTTCGTCCCGCCTTGTGTCTTCGCCTTCCCCTCCTTGCCGGAAGAGTGGGGGACGGCGATCCCTCCGCTTCCCCACTTTCACCGGTTCCTGGCTCCGCGCTTGAAGCGCTTGGAGATGGCGAGAAGGTTATTGGAGAGAGAGCTCGCTTGTGGGGTGTGGGAGGGTCTGACGATGCTTTGTAGACCTGGGGCTGTCGGCCTTTGAGTTAGGAGTGTTCTTGCATGCCAGAGACTCACCTCGAACCCACTCTTGCATATACCCAAAACCCCATGGATCGTGCCACATGGGGACTGTTAAGTTGAGGCTCTCGTCGTTGTCTGTGGCGTTTCGGTCTTCTTCGGCGAAAGCTGCGTCGTTGACGATTCCCTCGTCCCAGCTGACATCGGCCCCCGCGTGGTCACTTGCACGAGTTTCTGATGGTGCCTCCTGATTGCTGCAGTCGCTGGCGATGTGGTCCGGGGACTGCAAGAGGTCTTCGGGGACGCGCCGCTCCGCCACCTCGTGGTCCAGTTCCGGTAGCTCAACCCGTCCTCCCACGTCATCCCAGCTATTCGAATGCCGTCCCTTCTTCGCTTTCCTCAGAGAACTTGGGAATTCGAGGACGTCCGGAATGCCTTCAGGTGTCATGAGGGTTGCGCGAACCGGTGATGGTGAAGTTGGGCCAGATAGTGGCACTTCACGGCCGACACCAGTATCCCAAGCTCCACCGATCGAAGGAGCTCGACGACGGGCAGGCTGAAGTCGGCGAGGCGGGGTGACAGGATCGGCCACCTGTGGCGTCGGAGACGGCTGGAAGAGAAGAGATTCGAGACGCGTCGGGCGGGATAGAAGCAACTTGGCGGCTGTCGGTGTCAAGACTGAGTCGTCCTGTAGTGGCACTGGTCGTTCAAAGAAGGAATAATCGCTGACGTCGTCGAGTGGGCTTCCCCGCATCCGCTTCTTCGTCTCCTTTGTCTTCGTAGGCTTGATAGCGGTTCCACGATTACTTGGAGTCCGCCCGCGGCTCGTGCTGTGTTGGCTAGACCCGGCGTGACTGTACCGAGTGGGCTGGGAATGACCAGCAGAAGTAGTCAAGTACGCATCGTTGAGCGGCACGGTTTGGTCGTGGTATTCTGTTACCTCGGAGTGATTACTCTCTGTGGTGAAGGAGTGTATCGAAGAGTTCACCGTTCGAGAGCGAGAGGAATGGAACTGGCTTGAGGGTCGAGCAATGCCTTCGATGCGACGAAAGGCCGACGGCAGGCTACTGGGCGGCATCGACTCGATCGAGCTGGTGGTATCGAAGTGTGCAAGGTCTCCGAGCGGCCTGATCCGACGCACCGCGGATGCCGAAGCCGAAGACACCGACGTTGAGCTCTGCCCATCATCTGCCTTGGCTGGCGTACTCTGCGTTCCGATCGACTACCAGTCAGTTATGCTGGGATTTAGCACTCACCTTTGACGGCTTGGAGCTACCGTACGTTCGTCCCGGGGTACTCTGCATCCCCATACCCAGGCTTGAAGAGCGTGAAGGTGCCGGCTGTCGCCTCCATGCTTGCAATCCTGCAGCGGTCACGATATGACGCCGCCTGTCTGTCGATGACGTCGCGCGTCCCTGTCGGGGTGGGCTGCCGACGTTTGACGGTATGAGGGCACGCACCGGCCCACTACGAGGCGTCGGAGAGCAGGGAGAGCCTTGCATCGTCTGAGATGCGTGGTGTGATGAGGATTGTGAGTATGCTTGTTGAGAGTGAGTGAATGGGAGAAAGGAAGATGAGGAAGACGGGTGGCAAATTGAGGGAAAAAGTTGACTGGACCGGTCGATCGTTCCAACGCCTTCCCTCGGGCGATCAACGGGATCGCCGCCAGTCTCAACTGTGCTGCTCTCAGTGCACTTAACACTCGACGACGCGACTCGATGCAGAATTGGTACAACATGGACTCTGAAAACGATACAATCATGCGGCATACTGTTTATTGGTCAGCTCCCATTGCTCAGTCTGCTCACCAACTCACCCTGTTGAATGTGCGACCAAAGAAGTCAGCCGCGTCGCCCCTCTTGCCCTGTTCATCCTTGGACCGGAACATGGACTTGACGGCGGCGCTCATGCCTGCCTGCGCCTCGAGGCGCTTCTTCTCCTGCTCTGCAAGCTGCGCAGTGACCGAGCTGCCTAGCGACTTGGTGTTGATAGCGCGCGGTGCGCCAGCAGCAGTAGCCGTGCGCGGCACCTTGGCGGCAGGCTCAGCTGGCGGGCTCGTCTTCTTCTTCTCCTTCTTCTCTCCCTTGTCCTCGGCACCAGCCTTGCGCTTCTTGTTCGCCTTGGCCGCCGCGCGGGAGGCGAGCAGAGCGTCCAGGAGCGCGTCCTGAACATCTGCGGACGGGTAGATGGGGAGGACGGCCGAGGGCACTGTCAGGTCGAAAGTCTTGCCACAGTTGGGGCAAGGCACAGCCTCACCAGCCTCGGGCGCCTCGTCCTTGCCTGGCGAGCTGGCGGCAATCCCCCGCGTCAAGTTGGGGATGATAGCGCGGACTGCGGCGTCGGAGAACACGCAGCCGCACGACTTTAGCGCGATGAACGGAATCGCACCCGTCATCTCCTTGAGCGAGAGCCAGCAGACGAACGGGGCGCGGGTCGACGTGCTGGCGTCATCGGTCTCGGCGGCGGGGTTGGGCATGAGGTTGAGCGTGAGGAGGTCCTGATGGGTTAGCAAGGCGCGTACGGACTTAACCCACTTTAACACCCTTGATGTACGGGCAGATGCTGTCGCCATCGCCATACACCGCCTTGTCTATCAAGAACTCGATGATCGCGTCCTTGTTGTACAGCTTGCCCAGGGGGTCGGCGACGACGGGCTTGGCGAGGGGTTTCTGGCGGGTCAGATCTGTCAGACGAAAGTAACCCACCTTGCTCAGGGCGCAGAACAAGAAGCGCTCGCGCTGGGCAGCCTTGTCCGCCTGCTCGGCCTTGCCCTTGGTCTTGACGAGGTCGCGTCGGTCGGGGATGGAGCCACCGTCAGCACCCATGTTGTTTGTTGTTGTGGTCTGGCGAGTGGAAAGAGCAAGTGGAGGTGATGGAAAGCTCAAATGGGTGGCAAGAGTGACCAGTGCCACGGTCCGGCGACAGCGGGATTATTTCCACGAGGTATCCAGCTACTGGGTGCGAGGAGTGCGAGGTAACAGTTTGCATCAACTTGAACCCTTTAAACAACATCCATCCACTTCGTCCTTCTTTTTCTTCTTCTCCCAGCTAGGCGGCTTATGTGCCGACAGCCCGCTCCAGTCACCAGGCAATAAGACTGCCTGGTGTCGGGGACGTAGCGGACACCGCTTGTCCGCGTTACCGTAACTCGTGAGTGTCTCTTCTCGTCTCCTCCTCCCCATCCTCCTCCATCGAGAGACGCGCGCCTCGTCGCGTCTCTTATGATGATAAACTTTTATTCAGTTCTGCTTCCGAGAGGTCATGAGCGATACCCAATCTTACCAAAAACTCTTTCTGATCCTTCTATCCTTCACAATCACTTGCTGTGCGCGTTGGACAAGCCGCTGACCATTGCACAGCGTAGTAGACCTCACTCGTTATCCCATCTAGACGTAAGTAGCAAGAGCCTAATGTAGCCCCGTATTCTCTCCATCCGTGTCGCACTCCCCTCCTCTCTCCTTGACATGATTAAACTTTAGCTCAATCCATTCTCTTATTCCTCCCGTCTTCTTCCTTCGCGCCGTGCCCACCTGCTCGTTCGGCGCTGCGTGTCCCGACTACCTTCGGGGAAAGGGCTGCAGCAAAGGCGGGCAACAAAGGTGGCTGTAATGGGCTTGGCTGATGGCAGCCGGGACACGTTCTGTGCCCCGGTTGCTGGATCCTTGTGTGCGTGTGTGTCGGTTGTGAGGCGCGAGCGAGCATGCTTAAGCTGGCTTTATGACTCTCCCCCACTCTGTCCCTGTCCTTGACACATGGCACTATTGAATGCAACAAGTTGACACGGCGTAGACAAATGTCGCAGTTTCCGAACAACGGCCCCCCGCCGCAGGGCCTTAACCCGGCGATGTTGATGCAGGCGAGACCTCAACAGCAGCCACCGCAACAAGGCTACGCGCCGCAGGTGCCGACGTTGAACCCCCAGGCCATGATGGCGGCCCAGAACGGCGTCAACCCTGCGGCGTTTGCAGCGGTCCGTCCGCAGGCCATCAACCCAGCATCCATGGCATTGCCTATTGGGGGTGCTGTGGCGCCTGGGCTCAACCCGACAACAATGGGGGCCACACCAGCGATTATAAACCCAGCGACATTGTCTGTTCCCCCAGTGCAAGTTGCCCCGCCGCTACCATCTCCTCAACCGGTGGCGACACCGACAGTCCCGCCAGTGACCACTTCAGCACCCCCGGCCCCTAAACCAGCTCCTCCTGCGCAAGCGCCGCCTGCTGCCCCCACTCCCGCACCAGCGCCACCTGCCCAACCCGCTCCAGGTCAGCCCGCCGTCCCATTGCAGATGCTTGGGATGTTGTCCATGTTCTATGCGGCCCAGTACCACCAGATTCTGTCCCAGCAGGCAGCAGTGACACCTGGGACGCCGGTCCCTCCGCCCTATACCCTTCAACAGGCGCAGACGTTATTCTGCGCCTTGACGCCAACGCAACAGAAGCAGGTCCAGACCAACTTCATCGCTCGACAGAGGTTGGCTCAGCAGGCGCAGCAGGCCCAGCAGCAGGCTCAGCAAGCCGGTGCGGCTCCCCAAGCCGCTGGCCAGCCGCCTACTGCCGGTGCAGCTCCAGCTCAGCCTGCTCCTGCCCAACCTAGCGCGACGGCGTCGGCAGCCTCGACCGCCCCCGCCACCCCAACCCCCGCACCGCCAAAGGCCGACAAGCCAAAGGCTGACAAGGCGGCCGCAAAGTCTGCTGCTTCTGCTGCTGCTGCCCCCTCTGGCTCTGCGCCGACCCCGCCTGCGGCCAAGAAGAACGCGCCTGTCCGCCCACGCCCTCCAAAGGAGCCCAAGAAGGCCCGCATCGATGCTCCGGAGAAGGAGAAGGGCAAGGAGAAGGGCAAGGGCAAAGAGAAGGATAAGGACAAGGACAAGGGCAAGGAGCCTGAAGCCGAGAAGAAGGAGGAGAAGGAGAAAACTAAGGCGACCAAAGACAAGGACGCCGACAAGAGCAAGGATGTGCAGGCGGTTACCGAGGCAGCGCGAATGGCTGCCGCTGCGCGCGACGACACGCCAGACGTCGAGGGCCTCGCTACCACCGCCGACCCGCGCCGCCCCCGCAAGGAGGAGGGTGGCTTCCGCGGCTCAATGCGCGGCGAAATCGCGCGCCTGATGTACGCCGCCGGCGATGTTGTGGACCCGGACGTCGACTCGGTCGACTACATCGAGGACATGGTTATCGAGTTCCTGTCCGACCTGTGCCGGCCTGTTGCGCCGATCCGCGCCAACGTCAACGCTGCGCGCTTAGCTGTGCCGCTATCTGCCGACACGGTCCGCCACCGACTCGCGACGCACAGCCACCTGCGCAAGTACCTCGAGCGCTGGGACCACATGGCGTACATGTCTGTCGAGCTGCAGCAGTCGAAGCGTGTCGCCCAACCGAGCCACATGGACCTGATCTCGAGTGTCGGCAAGCAGTTCCTCGGGCTCGACGGTGAGCAAGAGTCTGGCATTGGCGTCAAGCGCCGTGCCGCCGCGGCCGACATCAACGCCGACGGCGACGTTGTCAAGCGCCGCGGCCGCCCGCCCAAGAACCCCGAGGAGCGCAAGAAGCCGGGCCCAAAGAAGGGGTGGAAGAAGAACCTGGACCCGAACGCGCTGCCCAAGAAGCGCGCGCCGCAGGGCAGGCCGTACAAGAAGAAGGACCGGCCGCAGATCGCGTCCGTGGCCCCGAGCCCGAAGAAGCAGCCGTGAGAAGCGTTGTAGTGTATGAGCTGTTGTATGCATATGACGTGAGAGTGACGCTGAACTATGGAATGAGCTTCATGCCCTGTGAGTAGCCCCAGGCCGTGATGACAGCGAGCGCCAGCATGGCGCGGGAGAGGGGCAGCTGGACGATGGTGAGGATCCAGAGCGTGCCGACGGCGGGGCCCTGTGGTCGTCAGCGCGGTGTTCGTCGTGTTCACAACCCACCTGCCGCAGCACGACGATGTACGACGCCTTGTTGACGAGGTAGATGAGGCGCGTGCCGCACACGATGGAGATGAGCGTGCCGAAGAAGTGCCACCAGAGGGACTTGGCGTAGCGGGTTGCTGGGGGTGTCAGCTGGCCTGTCTGCATTCTCTGTCCAGCTCGACGCACTGTAGAAGATGATGATGCCGACGGCTGGAGGGTCAGCTGTGCCCTAGTCATTCACCCACTCGGCAGCGCGACGCTGTAGTTCTGGAGGTAGTAGTAAAAGTCGGGGTGCTGGTTGTACGAGAGGTTGGTGAGGCTGGGTGTGTGTCAGCGGCGCAGGTTCCAGCTTTGTCCACCCCGGCGCCGGCGCCCTCGCCGCCTGCGGCGGCTCCGGCGATACCCACATATCCAGCATCATGTACAAAAAGCTGAAGGGCACAGTGTACAGCATGCCGTCGAAGAACTCGTCCCACCACGCCTCGGTCGCGCGCTCCTCGTCGGTCCGGTCGTCCTCCTCGTCGTCGCCGTCGTCGCCGTCGTCGGCGTCCGAGCCCTCCGCAGCCACCTCGGTGAATGTCACGCCGGCGGCCTTGAGGTCGTCGAGGTCGAGGTCGACGAGCGGGCCCTTGCCCGCCTTGCCTGCGCGCGCGGCGAACTCGGCCGCTTTGGCTGAGGGCTGCGCGAGCGGGATCTTGACCGTCTTCGTGGAGGGCGCCTTGCCCTTCTTGCCCTTGCCAGCGGCTGAGGGCACGCGGTGCCGCAGAACCGGCTCGTCGTCGGGGACTTCTTCGAGCTTGGCCATTGTTGTGAGCGTGGGTTGGTTGGTGGGAGGTGAAGAAGAAGGTAAAGGAGGAGGAGAAGGAAGGAGAAGTTCAAGTTTAGAGTGGAGGTTGGTCGTCTGAGCGAGGGCGCGATGACGCGTGTTTTGGCTTCGGGGTTGTGGCGCTGCCGAGGTGGCACCGGTGTTGGTGCGAGGTGGTAAAGGGTTTGTTCTCGAGTCACAACCTCAACTTCTAAGCATTTGTGTGTGTATAGACGAGAGAGGGGATACGAGGGAGGTAGTGGTGCATCGTGGCGGGAATAAATGCATCTCCCTCCTCCATCTTTCTCCCGACACACCGTATCCCTCACATCCTCCTTCTTCTCCTCATCACCGTCAGAGATACCTCGCAAAGAGACACCTGGCCTGTCATCAAATTCCACTCCTCGTCGATCACTCATAGACACCCAGACAGAAAAGAACTTCATAAGGTGATACCTGAGCCCCTTTCCTCTGCGGAAGACACCCCCTACACCTTCCCCGCCATGCCGAAACCAACCTTCGCCACCCTCACCCCGCCCAACAACCGCACCTTCCTCCGCGTCCACTCGTCTTCCTCGGCCTCTCCGCTAAGGTGGACCGGCGACCCCGCCACCTCGGGCTTCAGCGCGCTCAACACCAACCTTGCGCTGCTCACGCCAACAGCCTACACTGCGGCCATGGAACGCTCCCATCCCGACCCGCTTCCGTGGACGGGGTGGGATATAGGCCTGCACACGGCCCACAGCGTGCTCGACCACTTGATCCGGCGCGCGGTGCCCCTCGTCCCTGGTGTGCACGCTGCAGACGACGCGTCGCCGTGGATATCGACCACGAGCAACCCGACCTGGGCGGTATGGGAGATTGCCCGCCGCCTCTCGCCCCCGCCCGTGCCCGTGCACGCGTTCGTCGTCGCAGCACCAGCTGCCGAGGAACTCGTCGAGCTCGCCGTCATTGTCCCGACCGTCGAGGCGCACCTCGACCCGCTGCCCGTTGTCCGGTCGCTCTGGCGCGATAGGGGCGACGGCGACGGCGGAAAGCGCACGGGTAACCAGCGCTCGGCGCTCCAGCATGCCGAGTTTGGCGCGCGCGCCTGCGACGAGACGCTCTTCTACGGCCGCGTGTTCGCGCAGAGCATCATCGCGAACTACGAGTTTACGCGCGAGGTCGGTTCACGTGGGGTGGGAGGGAGACGTGGTGCTGAACTGACGACACGCCAGGACATACCCATCGACCTGCCGGAGCACTTCTTCCGCCACCCGCTCCGCGCTGGAGACTCCTGGGTCGACGCCCTCGTCTGGCGGCCAGATGTGCACAGCTTCCCTCAAGCCCTCGACCTCCTCGAATCGAACCGCAGACGGGTGCAGCAGAACCAACGCCAACGCGTCGCGGCCACCGCCGTCGAGCAGGCAGTGCTGCGCCGTTGAGTCTCCCTCCCGCCACGCACCGCCTCATTGCCACTCATTCTGACGTGGAACCAGCACAACCTGCCACGCGGCCACAAACAGCCGCACACCGAACACCGCGATGCACCGCGCACCGCTCATCGCCCATCGCCACCGAAACAGTATACCACTCGTAGTGTTACATACTGACATATGCATTCAATTGCACTATTACGCCATGGCGGCTGCTATGCTTCTTGCGTGTGACGTCTGCAGACGTCGATAACCCATTGACACGAACACGAAAAGCATCCGTCTATGACCCGGCACCGCTTTTATCAGCGGCCGTGGTCGGTGGCAAGCCCGGTGTCGACCGTCAGCGTGGGCTTGGACTTTTGACCGGGTGGAGACCACCCGCGAGAGGGACCTGGACTTGGCGAAGAACGGGAAAAGTCGGCAATGTTGGTATACGAGTTCTGCGCAGACAGGAGGAATGGAGTGCCGGGGTTGCTACCGTTGTAGCTTCCGCGCGACGTCAGCTGCGGCGCCCGCAGGTCGGTAGCTGAAGTGCGGCGAGAGCCGGGTCGGGAGCCTCCGAGGCTGAGGAGGTTGATGATGCTCGAGGTGCGCGAGGGCGGCTGGGGTTCGCCCAGGATAGGGGCGCTAGTAGGGATAGGGGAGCCCGGCGCAACTGCGACCGAGGTACGAGGTGCCACGTCGGGCAGCGAGTTGGGGGCGTTGTACAGGTACGTGGCCGCCAGCACGATGCCAGCGCCGAGGACGAAGGAAAACGTGATCGGGTAGTTGAACAACGCGACAGATGCCAGGAACGAGATGATGATCGACAACGAGGTGGCAAAACCTTTCCTGTGGCAGTGTGAGCAATCAATCCTGTGCCGAATCCCGCCGCAGCAAGCACACTTACATGATGTTGTCGCTGTAGCGGATGACCAGGGCCGTGATGAGACCACCAAACGTCTGCGTAAGGACGGTGCCCCACGCCCAGCCGTTAAAGTTGGCAAACTTGGAGGCAACTCCCTCTGCCCACGACATGCCCTCGGGGGCGCCGGCAAAGATGATAGGAATGAAGGCGGGGACAAGCGAGAACAGCGAGAGCTGCGTGTTGCGAACCCAGAGGTCGGGCGCCGGGCTAGAACCGCTGTTGCTCTTGAGAAGAAGCTCAAAGTAGACGCCCGCGAGGCCCGAGGTGATGCACGCAAGAGTGACCGCCAAGAAGCCGCGGAATGGGTGCATGATGCGTTCAATGTGCTCGGTCGGGATCGTGCTTCGGAGGGCCTTGTCATCGGCAACGGGAGCCGCTGTAGCCGAGTGCGACGACGGGCCGGACACCGAGACGCTCTGGAGCTGCACAATGCCGACACCCATGGCGAGCATGAATAGCGCAGCCCACTTGGGACGGCTGAGACGCTTGTTGAGCAGCACAACCGAGAAGAATGCCGTCGTGAGGATCTTCATCTGGTACGTAACCTGGAAGGTCGCGACGTCGAGGTTGGAGGCGGCAACGTATTGCAGGTTGTTCTGGATCACATAGAGGACCGCGGGAATGGCGAGCTTGGGGCAGTCTGGGCTGAAGATGGCGCGTCCGAGCGCCCGCAGGCGGCTTGGGTGGAGGACGGTCAGGCCGCCGGGGACCGCAGTCCGCGTAGCCTCCTTCTCTTGCCATGATGCCGGCTCGGCGTTCATCGTCGTGTCGATCTTTTTGAGCGCAATCAAAATCGAGATGGATCCCTTGAGTAACTCGTTGAGCAGGACGGCCGCGGCCGCAGAGTATGTCCTCTCGGGGGGCGTGGACACTCGCGAGTAGTGCATGATGATGGTGAGGAAGGCATTCTGGAGGGCGAGCGTTATCAGGCTGCGGGGTGCGTCAGAGGTGCACCGGTGATCGTCCCCAGCTCAGTCAACTCACGAGACCCATTTGAGCTCAATGCCAAAGATCTTGGGCGGTCCGCTGGTATCACGGGGCGGCTGGGGTGCTGCGACCTGAGGAGGAATGTACCTCGGTCCCTTCTCATCGATAGTAGGTGCCCTCGCAAACGAGTTTGATGAGCCGAGTCCGAGGCCGGAGCGGTCGATGTTGGAGCGAGGTTGAGTCAATGCCTCGTAGGTGGGGATGGTTGGGAGTGTGCTGGCTTGCGCTGGCGAGGTCGGAGGGGATGAGGTGAAGGACATTGCCCTGCTTGGTGGAACCGACATTGCAGGTGAGCGAGGGGGAGGTGTTGGTGCAGATGGGTGAGGAAGCGAAGGAAGACTTGTTAGTGAGCGTCGGCGAAAGGGTCGTGGGCGTGGTGCGTGCATGATGATGAAATGGGGGGGGAGGGGGGGTGGACACAGGACACGATTTGGGACAAGGAGTAAAACGAATGGGTAATGCGAAGGAGTAGCAGCAAAGCAGTAGCAAGCAAATGCGACAAGGATTTGCTGCAAGGTGCTAGCCAGCCAGGTGGTGCAGTGTGTGGAAAAGAGAAGGAAGGGGGAGGAAGGACGAGCGCGCTCAAACGCGCGCGATACACACGCGCGCGCGCGCCAACGCCAACGCCAGTGGTGGTGTCGGCCAGCCACCACCACCACAGAGCACCGGCCTGGCTGGCGTCGGTGCCAACAATGCAGCCCACATGGGCTGTGGATGGGGGAGCCCGACAGGACGACAGACGACGAGGAGGAGGGCACCAGCCGCACAATACACCACACTTACCTTGAAAGACGGCGCTTTGGGCGCGTAACGCCCACTTCCCTCCCGGCTACTTTACCAGTGGTTTCCTCGCGCTCCTTTTCGCGCATCACGAGTCCCTCATCCTGGTCGCGGTCATCGCGTAAACCACCAGCAAGGGACAAACGGCGTGCGCTGGAGCCAGCGAGGCTTGGGCCCGTGCTCGTGCTCGAGGGGGGTGCCGACGACGCGCCCGTGGTCCCACGACGCACGGCGCCCCGCCCAATCGGCGAAATGGGTACAGGCGACATGGGAACGCCAGGGGTTGGGCAAGAGTGGGAGCGAGGACGAGGCAGTTTGGCTGTTGGTAGAGGTGCAAGGGGTGTAGAGGGGCAGACTTGATGTCAAAGCAGTAGATGTTGAGAGGATCCAAAGGCTGTGATGGTTCGGGTTGGGTTGGATGTGATGCTCGCTTGTCACTGGCTCAGCCCAAAACCTGGCTGGACCTGGTGCGGTGTGGTGTGTCGTTGGTGTGTTATGATCGACACGGGCAGGCAAGGGCGAAGGTACCTCTCTGTCTAGGCGTGCGCGCGTGACTTGAAGCCGCTCCTCGTGTTGGCGAAAGGGGAGAGTGGAGGGGGAGGGGAGGGGAGGGGGGAGCGCGAGGGGTGGGTGCGAGGGGACCGCGGGGAAAGATACGAAGGGGAGGGGGGCGGAGACGATGCACCGCGCTCCGTTGGCTGGCAGTGTAATTCTGGCACTGGCTTGTTGCACCCGAACCGATCCAACTTTGAGGGGGGGGGGGGGGGGGACCTTGTGCCCGTTGACGGTACCGCGGTACCTGGCCTGGACAGCCGGGGGAAGAAAGAGAGGTTGTCGTGGGTGGATGGGTCTGGCTAGCAATCTGGCTGGCCACAATTTGCCTGGCTCAAACGCGTGCCGCGCCGCTTTGACCACACACTGACAGTGTCGTGTGTGTGTTGTGTGCAAGTGTGCAGTGCGCGCGTGTTTCAACCACAAGGTGAAGCCAAAGGGGCGACAAGAGGGGCCGAGCACCGGTTGCTGGGTGGTGGTTGGTTGGGTGGGGGTCCGTGCACGCGGCGCGGGTGGAGAAGAAGCAACGCCGCAACGTTGTTGATGGATTGTTTTCAACCAGACACGGACACTTGGTTTGGATTGCGCCGGTGGTGGTTTGCTCTCTCAAAGAACGCAGGCGACCGTGCGCAGCACCAGCCAGCCAGGCAGCGCCCAAGGACAACAAAAGGGCAGGCGAGCAGGCGACCAGCCAGCCAGCCAGCCCAAGCCCAGAAACCAGGCAAGCAACGACGTTGGCTGCTGGCTCGTGTTGGTGGTGCGGTGCGGGGACGAGGGTGGCTCTAGGGCAGAACGGGGGGAGGGAAAGAGAGGGGGGCACGAGACCCAACAAGTCCCTGGGCCCACGGCAGCGGAGGCGGCGGCGGCGGCGGACGAGGCGTGAGGCGTCTCGGCAGCACCCAGCCAAAAGGGCCGAAAAACTGGCGCCAGGTCGAGGGACAAGCAAAACTTGCCGTACTTTCCTAACTGGATCCTGGTGACTGCGGCAAATCCTGTACGACGGCGATTCCTATGGCATTGGTCTGTGGTCTGCCTGGGCTGGATGTCTGTCTGGCGCAGCTCATGCACCAAGCGAAGCCCATGTCCTTGTCAAATCCATGCAGATGTTGATGGCGCCGCCGCCACCACTGGCTTGATGGGGAGGAGTATGGCCCGACAATCTGCCGCTGGCTTTTTCAGGGTGCCTTGCTGCCTCGCAGCTTGTAGAAAAAAAAAAGTCTGCAGCCAGCAGCAGCAAATAGGGGCCACTGAGGAGGTGCAGACGTCAATGTTCGAGCGCATACGAAGCTCGTCTGTCGGGGTCAAGGTTTTGCCAGCACCGCACCGACTACGTTAGCTTAGGGTCGACTGCGATAGAGGCCCCGTAACGATGCAGAGAGTGTGCATGTGCCCAGGGTTTCCTGTCATAGACCCAGAACACAGCAGCAGCGTGCGCAGACCATGCAGACCGTTTGCCCTTGCTCCCCACGCGGTAACGAACGAAAAAGCGGGGTTGGGTCTGCTGTCAGCGTCATAGTGCATACTCGAGACGCTAGGAGGTAGGAACGACACGGACGGCTTGCATTCCTGTCAACAACGCGCGCGTCGGGATCCAGGAGACGCTACGAGTGGCAACGGAGAGTGGCGCTGCTGCTGCGGCAGGGCGGCCGGAGATACAATGGCAGCGAGCGAGGACGAGAGATCGAGCAGAGGAGGCGCCTCGACGACGCCCACCGAGGTAGGTCGGTTGGTGTCGGCGACCCTGCCGGGATGCGGACACGACTGCCGCGCTGAGGCGATTGTGCTAGAGCCTGGAGAGGCATTAAGTCGCCGTCCGGTGCCCATGCAGACCCACGCGCTGGTTCAACCTCGCTCGAGCGTCCGCCACGGCCACCAGCGTGCTGCTGCGACTTGTGAAGCTCGATGCTGACGCGCTTCCATCCATGCCACCATGCGGGTTCGCGAGCCCGCTCACGCTCACGCTCACGCTCGGTCGTATTGCCCAAAACGTGCGACGGGCCGCAGCCCTGTGGTTGGCTTATGATAAGACCGCCGTTTAGCGTAATGCGCGTATGCCAAGAGATTCACTGCTGCGGGACGAGATTCTCCCGGCCAAATGCGCGTGGGGGAGCAAACGCGGAGCACGAGTCTGCAAGCGGTGTTGCGTGCTCACTGCTGCTACAGTGGGTGAGGGGCAGCCTGTTAAACGAGCGTTAACGAGCTGTCTGCTGCCACCTGCCACTCGTCCTCGCCCCGCTCACTATCGTTCAAGTCTCGACCGTTCGCCGACGAAGAGCCACGACGCCAGCCGGGCCGGCCGAACGCACGAGAGTGGGCATGCGAGCAGGCGTTACCCCACACAGTGCGGGCCTTTGCTTGCGGCCGACGCACGGCGCCCCCCTTTTGGACAGCGGCGAAGGAAATGGATATCCGTTGGTGAGGCTGTCACGTGATACTGGCCACGCGACTCTACTTCCGCCTGTACACGGAACCAAATCGTTGTTGAAGAGGGTGGGCCGATGATGGGTGGAGCGGCGTCTTTAGCGCAGCTTCGGTGTGCCGTTGAGAGAGAGTCAAGCGCCAGGCGTCAGGCACGCCCAAATCCGAGTCACCGTCGTGTCTTTACACCCTGTGTCTGTCTGCGCGCCGCCGCTGTCCGCCGCCGCTGTCGTGACCAGAAAGTGACTCCAAATCCGAATCTCGACTTGAATCTCTGGAAAAGTCGGGTCACCGGCTGGGCTGGGTGGGTCACTCACTGTCCATCGCACCATCAAGACTCAGCCACGACATCATCATCTCTCATATCTCTCAACATCTCATCCGCATTAGAGTTCCGGCTTGTTAAATTCAAACAAAAAGTCAATAACGAACAACGACGAGCGTGCACGGGTCAACTTGTTAGCGCCGCCTCTTGACCGTCCTTAGGCCCCATCACACAGAGGCTTACCCCAGACCACGACAACCACCCCTCCACCCGGACCCACGTTTGTCCACCACCAACTTGACTTCTACAACACCAACCTTTCATTCAACAGCATGAAGATCACCGAAAAGCTCGCAAAGGCCGAGCGCGAGGGACGTCCCTTCTGGAGCTTCGAGTACTTCCCCCCGCGCACCGCCCAGGTATGTTGTTAGTTGCGGCCGACGGCCGACAAGCTCGCGGCCGTTCGAGTCGCTCTCAGCCCGACGACCCGCTAACACCTCGCAGGGCCTCCAGAACCTCTATGACCGTATCGAGCGCATGCGCCTCCTCGGCCCAGAGTTCATCGACATCACTTGGGGAGCTGGTGGCAAGAACGCCGACCTCACCTCGTCGCTCGTCCAGGTCTGCCAGGAGTCGATCGGCATCGAGACATGCATGCACCTGACCTGCACTGAGAGTGAGTCGGCCGACACCGGCGCTGCTGCTACTGGCCCCGTGTGCTGACTTTCCAGTGCCCCAGGAGAAGGTCGAGTGGGCCCTCCAGCAGGCGAAGCAGTTCGGCTGCCAGAACATCCTCGCGATGCGCGGTGACCCCCCAGCCGGTGCTTCCAAGTGGGAGCCGACTCCCGGTGGCTTCGCGTACGCCGTCGATCTCGTTCGATA
Organism: Vanrija pseudolonga; assembly: GCF_020906515.1. Taxonomy (NCBI): domain Eukaryota; kingdom Fungi; phylum Basidiomycota; class Tremellomycetes; order Trichosporonales; family Trichosporonaceae; genus Vanrija; species Vanrija pseudolonga. The sequence continues at coordinate 1,690,251 of NC_085851.1, read as the reverse complement.
CATCCACAAGCACTACCCGGGCGACTTCTGTGTCGCTGTTGCCGGTTTCCCCCAGGGCCACCCCGAGACGCCCGACACCGAGGAGGGCCGCCACCAGGAGATGCTCTGGCTCAAGGAGAAGGTCGACGCTGGCGCCGACTTCATCTTCACCCAGATGTTCTACGACGTCGACATTTTGTTCGACTGGGTGAAGCGCGTGCGCTCGTATGGTATCACGGTCCCCATTATCCCTGGTATCATGCCCATTCAGAACTGGGGCAAGTTCCAGACCTGGGTCCAGAGAGAGTCGATTGTGGTGCCCGACCACTTCTACGAGGCCCTCAACCCCGTTGTCGGCGACGACGAGCAGGTCAGAGCCGTCGGCACCAAGCTTGTCGCCGACATGTGTCGCAAGATTCTCGCCAACGAGGAGTGTGGCATCAAGGGTCTGCACGTCTACACCCTCAACCTTGAGAAGGGCGCGCGCATGCTCCTCGAGGAGCTCAACTTTGAGAGCCGTCGCGAGCAGGTCGCCCCTCTTCCCTGGCGCCCCTCCCTCACGCCCCACCGTCGCCAGGAGACAATCCGTCCCATCTTTTGGGCCAACCGTGTCCAGTCGTACCTTTCGAGGAGTGAGTCACCGCATACACACATTGATCTTCCTTTCGGGATGTTCGGCTGACGAGATTACAGCTGCCGACTGGGACGAGTTCCCGAACGGACGTTGGGGCGACTCGCGCTCGCCTGCCTACGGTGACCTCGACGGTTACCCTGTCCAGCTTGGTATCACTGCCGAGCAGGCCCAGAAGCTCTGGGGCAACCCCACGACGCTCGACGACATTGCCGAGCTCTTCGCTGGCTTCTGTCGCGGTACCGTCGAGAAGCTGCCGTGGTCGTCGGCCCCGCCTGCCTCGGAGACTTCGGTCATCACCGAGCAGTTAGCCCGCATGAACCAGCGTGGCTTCCTGACCATCAACTCGCAGCCTGCTGTCGACGGCGCCCGCTCCGACGACAAGGTCCACGGCTGGGGCCCTGCCGGTGGTTACGTCTACCAGAAGGCGTACCTCGAGTTCTTCGTCTCGCCCGAGCTCCTCGAGCCGCTTATTCGCCGCATCGAAGGCGACTCGCGCTTCACCTACCACGCCGTCAGCAAGGTCGGAGACCTCCGCACCAACACGCACTCTGAGGGCCCCAATGCCGTCACCTGGGGTGTCTTCCCTGGCAAGGAGATTGTCCAGCCGACCATTGTCGAGACTGTCTCGTTCATGGCCTGGAAGGACGAGGCGTTCGAGCTCGGCTCGCTGTGGGCCAACCTCTACCCCGAGGGATCCGAGACGCGCAAGCTCATCGACAACGTCATGTCCAACAGCTACCTCGTCAACATTGTCGCCAACAACTTCAAGGACTCGACGGCAATCTTTGAGCCCTTCCTTCTCGACCAGCCCGGCACCAACGGCTCGGCCAACGGCGTCGCCAACGGCCACTAAGCCCATTGCTCCCACGTTGTACATCTAGTCCTCAACGGACAGGAAGACACACGTTCAACTCGTGGTCCTCCACCTCCGCCATACCCGGCTCAACCCATACCTCTCACATCATACCCGCGTTTACCGCATCCCCACATCATACCCAGAAATCCGGCCGTGCCGAGAGCACCGCCACATACACTGCAATCACACACAACATATTGTCATGAGGTTCAACTCCTCGCGTAAAGTCATGAATGCATACTCGTCGTTGTTGAGCGCGGCCGGGGGGCTGAGATCGGTCTGTTAGCTGGGATCCGGCACTCACACTCGCCGATAGTTTCGTCGGCGTCGGGTCGCGGCCGACCGACCTTGGCACCGACGTGATATGGCGACGGCGGCCATGGCGGACAACTTGCGAGCTTGCCGGCTCGGTCAAGGCCGAAGCACGCAAGACAGCCGTCGGCACTGGTGACACTGATGGCACTGGTGGGCACGCCCTGCTCGGGCCCTGTGGCACTACCGGCGGCACGCCGAGCCCTGCACGCCGTGCGCAGCAGCTCGCTAGCCGCAACAGAGCCTATCACGGCGATGGCATGACACTTGGCGAGGGAGTCGTCTCTCGCACCAAGGGTGTGGCGCCACGGTGGGTTGTCGCTGCCTGGCCGGCCCTTGCTCACTCAGCTCAGGACCCTTGCCTCGTCGACCAATCACCCTCGTCCTACTCCTACTCCGCATGCGGGCGGCTGCGCTCTGCGCTCTACACGACAACAAGCAAAAGAGAGAGACGAGCTCCTCACAGTAGCCTTAGTGGGGGTCGAACCCACGACCTCACGCGCTCCCAGAGAATCTGTGAAGCGTGCGCTCTAACCAACTGAGCTATAAGACTTGCTGATAGGATGTTGGTGTTTTTTTCTGGCGCCGGAGGCCTTTGAGCTGTCCAATCCACCAGCCGCAGGGTCTACACGCTCCCCTAGGCCGGTGGGATGCTGCACCACCAACATGCATGCGATTTAGAGCCTCATGCAGCGTGCAACCGCCTCGCAAAGGAACCCAAGACGCCACTTGAGCGAGAAGATCGAGCCAAGCCTCGCGCCGATCATGGCCACAACCACCACGTGACCGCACTTCGCCACTCAAATGTCCACGTCTGCGCGCCTCCACTTTCACCAACACTGCATGCTCGCAACGCACACGACCGCAGCGCTCCGCCGTCTAACGCTGCACACGCGCCACCTGTCGCCGCGAGAGAGGGTGCTGCTCGACGGGCTGAGGATATACATCGACCTGCGGGCATCGCGGCGGGACTACGACGAGGAGAGCAGCAGCAACAACATGTGGGTGACTTGGACGCTTGAGCACTGCTGACCCAACCCAGGCCCAAGGCCGCGTTCTACGCCGTCGCGGCGGGCCGCAAGCCCGGCATCTACTCGACCTGGGGCGAGGCCGAAGCACAGGTCAAGGGGTTCAACGGGTGCGTACTATGTAGGCTCTTTGGGCTTCTCGGCGTGCGCGTGCCCTGCTGACTTGCCAGCGCGCGGTTCAAGAAGTTTCCGACCGAGGCACAGGCGAGGGGGTTCATCAGCGGCAAGTCGGAGGGTGCAGCGCCATCAGCGTCGGGGTCGACACCGTACAGCCGTCCGAGCGGCGACAGCTCCAGCTCCTCTCGTGACTCGCCGCCCCGCGATGCCCCAGACGGCACATTACCCCCCGACCTCGCGCTGCTCGCGGCCAAGGGCTTCACGTTTTCGCGCACCCCGCCGCACCGCATCGTCGTGTACACGGACGGCAGCTCGCTCGGCAACGGCAAGAAGCGGGCGCGTGCCGGGCTCGGCGTGTTCTGGGGCGGCAGGGGCGAGGCGTACGCTGCCAACCTGAGCGAGCGGGTGCCGGGGGAGCCGCAGACGAATAACCGCGGCGAGCTGCTCTCCATCATCCGCGCGCTCGAGACGTGCCCCTATCCCGCGGTCCCGCTCGAGATACGCACCGACTCGCAGTACTCTATCAACTGTGTGTAGCATCCGCTTCCGAATCTGACCCACCAGGCATCACAAAGTTCCTGCCCGGGTGGCTGAAGAACGGGTGGAAGACGTCCACGGGCGAGGTGAAGAACGTCGAGATGATAAAGCACCTCCTTGTGCTGCTGCGCCAGCGCGGCCCGAACGCGCAGGTCAAGTTCAAGTATGTGCGCGGGCATGCGGGACACGCGGGCAACGAGGCGGCCGACAAGCTCGCTCGCATGGGGGCCGCGTCGGAAGACGTCGAGGACCGCACCGACTGGCTTGACCCGGACGACGTGGTGCCCGCAAAGAAGAGTACCCACTCAGACGTGGAGGTCGAGGTGGGTTTTGGTGCGACGCACCTCACTGACGCACGCCAGATCGACCCAGCGTGGCTCATGACCGACGAGGAGATGCTTAGATTAGAGCGGTCGCTTGCGGACGAGTAGACTGTAACTTGTAGATATATTGCATGAGTGCATGTCCAGCAGCCACGCACGCCTTAAGCCCAGTCGCATCACTTCTCATCTCACAACCTAGTATACTGCTAACCCTACACGCCATAACTGAATGTCAGAACCCCCTAAACGTCACGGACGTACGTGCTGTCGAGTGCCTTGTCCTCGACGTCGTCGCTGCCCTGGTGCGAGGGCACGCGGCCCGGCTTGTCGCTGCCAGCGGCGTACACCTCGACCTCGTCCTGCGTCCACTCCTTGAACTTGAGGCCCTTGTACTCCTTGTACGACGCCTGGGGGAAGAATCGCGCGAGGAGGTAGTAGACGAGGCCAGAGCCGACGCCGGACGTAATAAAGGCAAAGTAGAAGGAGCGCTGGACGCCGATGCTGACGTCGATCGCACCCATGTTGTGCAGGAAGCCGGCAAAGTTGATGCCCAGGCCGACGAGGTAGGCGACGAACGCGCGCCAGTTCAGGCCCAGAGTGTACCAGTACGGGCCTTGCGGGTCCGCCGTGTACATCCACGACAGGTCGAAGCGGCCCTTGAGGACAATGTAGTAGTCTGTGAGGAGGACGCCGGTCTAGGTGGGTGAGCGGGGGAACAGGCACGTATTGCTCGCTCAACTCACAATCGCGAACAGGAAGATCTGGTACGAGGCGAGGAAGGAGATGAAGATGGAGGCCGAGCCGAGGAGGAACCACGGGTTGATGCTGTGGTTGTTGTCAGCACGTGTTGCTTGTTGGCAGTGCCACAGGCACCCGCGGCGCCACTCACGCCAAGGTCAGGATCATGCAGATGGCCATCGCGCGCTTCATGTTGAGGTAGCGCGGCAGGATGGCGGCAATGTCGTTACCTGCCGGCAGGACGTTCTCGAACGCGCACGAGAAGAGCGACGAGTAGCAGAAGCCCGCGGCGATGAAGAAGGCGCCAGCGCGGTACTTTGCGTTGTAGGTGTCGCTGAGCATCATGTCGAGGTAGGTGAGGGGGTTCCAGATGACTGGGGCGTGAGCGAAGCGAACACCGCTTTTCACGCGCAACTTACCCTTGCCGTACGTCTTCTCGCTGCTGCGCGCGACGATGCAGCCGAAGAGGGACACGATGAACTGAGGGTGTGAGTGAATGTGGCGGAACGCTGCACTCACGTTGGACATGGGGAAGCCGAAGATCTGGCCAAAGATCGGGTCGTTGGGCTTGCGGGCGTTCCTCTGCCAGTCGCTAGCGTTGGACGCAAAGGTCGAGCAGCCAGCGGCGGAGAGCAGCGTGAAGCGGACAATGAGCCACACGCGCTCCGAGCCGTGCGTGGTGGGCTTCTCGCGGAGCTCCTTGGCCACGCCGCCAGAGTGCACGAGCGCCATGGCGAGCATCGCACAACTCGAGATAACGTACGCGACGAGCTTGATGTAGATCAGGATACGCCACTTGGGGATCGAGATGCACAGGATGCCCGCGAGCGCGAGCCAGAAGAGGATCATGCCCATCATGTTGGCCGTGTCGAGCGCGCTCGCCTTGGGCATGTGGTTCGGGATGCGCGTCACGCTCGGGAAGATGGCATGCAGCATGATGTACACGGCCTGGCCGCCCTGCACGACGTTGACGCCGTTCCACACCACGGCCGACATGGCGCGGTTGAACGCCGGCCACAGGGCTCCGTACACGCCAAACGAGGAGCGGCAGTCTGTGGCGCCGGCGTCAGCTGGTGCTGGAAGGGCAATCGGCGCCGGCCGCCGACCGGCCGACAACCAACAAGTGGGCAAAACTTACACACTGGGAATCCGACGTGGTATACCGCGCCGACACGGCCGTTGAGCACCATGAAGAAGGAGATGAGGAGGAAGCCGAAGAAGTTGACCAGGAGGCCGTCCCACACCGTCATACCCATCTGTGGTGGTGGTGGTCAGGGCTGGTCTTGTGATCGCGTCCACTGCCACTGCCACAAGCCACATCGGCCTCCACTCGGCATCGCTTGCGTCCACTCGCGTGCAAAACCTTCACGCAAAAGACGCAGCACGGTGCAGCAAATGTATGCAGCATCCCCCACGCCGAGGTCACAGCCCATGGTACACTCACAGCAAGATACGTCCCTCCGCTGGTCCAGTTGGCGACCGTGCCCACTGTGTATGTCAGATCCGCTCGTATCGGACTTGGCTGTGGCTGTTGCTTCCCCACACACCTGCGGAGAACCAGAAAGTGGTGAATGTCCAGAAATCCCATGTCCGCCTCTCGGCAGGGATAGGGAGCAGGTCGTCGTTGGACAGGCTCTTCTGCCTATCGGCCGCGCCCTCGACCTCGAGCTTTGGCATCCGGAGCTTCATTTCGACGACGGACGGCTGTGGTGGAGGGATAAAGATGATGGTCCTCTATCCTAAAAGTCTCGCTCAGACAAAGTCTTATAACCTGGCGCGGTGGATCGTGCCAAGCGCATCATGCATTTTAGCGCGCTTCAAGCGAGCCTGGAGCTTCTGCAGCTCGCAAAGCTGAGCTGCGGCTCCGCTCCCCACCTGAGCACTGGAGCAGTCACCGCGTGCAGCAGCAGAGGCAGAGGGCCACACACCACAGCTACCTTATCAGTCTATCAATTTCCAGCGCTGGTGCCACGAGCCTAGCCGTGCCTCGCGCCGCACGTCCTGAGGCCACAAAGGCGCAAGGCCACAGAATCGGCTATCACGGGCCCTCCCAGACCCTGCACGAACCCACATGCTACCATGTCTATCCCCTCGCAACTTTTGTCCAACTTCGCTTGCGGGATTGGGCAGCGCAGCGCACACGAGCAGCGGTACAGACGACCCAAGCAAACATGCCGCTCTGCACCACATGCAGGGAGGGGGAGCAGCTGACCAGATCGAGCCTGGCTGGCTGCTGCTCCGCGCTCCCGGGGTGCCGGTGTGGAGCGCGAAGCCCAAGGTTGGCGTGCGTGCGCTGTATGTACCGTGCCGCGCCGCCCCCCGACCTCGGGCTCCGCTCCAAGGTCAAGGTCAAGGTCCGCGCAAGCGAGCTGCGGCGTCCATGCCGCGAGAGGAGCAGGAGCGCGTTGCGTTCGCGGCCGCCGCACCGTAAACCGCAGCCCCACGTCCAGCGCCAATCACACGTCCGGTCTGGTCGGGGTGGGTCCGTCACTGAGGAGGTCTTGCTCAGTCCGTCGGTGACTCGGGAGAAGCACTCACTCGGCACGCACACGCGCCTGGAACGATATGAATATTATTGTTCCGGCGACTGACTGTGGCTCAAAGATTGGCGTCGATGCCGCAGTTGCCGTATGATACCGCTATCGAGCGTCTCTGACTTTTATTCCTATCACTGACTTTCGGGATAGGACATTGTTGATCTCTTGGTGCTCTCAAGAACAGTCCACGTCGTCCACGTCCACGTCCACCACCTCGGGCCCCCATCTCTCCCCCCCCCGCCCCCACCGACGCCGCCAAAATGCCAGCCGCCGCAGCCCCCCTCACTGCCACGATCGAGTTCACGCTCCCCGCCTCGCGGCTCGACCACGACCCGGCAATCTACCTCACCTACGACGCGGACCGCAGCCGGCCGAGCGAGGCGCTGCGCGTCGAGGTCGTCAACCTGCGCGACGAGCTCGAGGACGCCAAGTCCCCGGCCACGATCGACACGGTCGCCAAGCAGCTGCATGACCGCGGCTTCGCGGTCGCCAAGCACGCGAGCAACCACCTCGGCGGCATCCCGAGTGTAGAGGGCACGCAGGCGTACCTCGACGAGACGGCCGCGTAGGTGCTACTGCCCGAGCACGAGCACATGCGAGCACTGACACACCGCCAGCCTCCTCAAGTCCATCCTCGGCTGCACGCGCGTCATCGCGTGGAACTCGGTGTGCCGCAAGAACGCGCCCGGCCTCGCGCACAAGGACGTGCCGAGGCAGCAGGAGCCCGAGAAGGGCTTCGTGCCCAGCGAGCGCCAGCAGCCCGTGGCCAGCATCGCACATGTGGACCAGGACGAGGTGAGTTGGGGCTGGCGAATGGGAGGGAGCTGCGTGGCCGAAGCTGAAGCTGACCTCGCGTCAAGGTCTGGGGCGCCGAGCTCGTCGGCAAGGCGGCCAAGGCGCCAGCGAGCTCGTTCGCGCGCGCGCAGATTGTCAACCTCTGGCGCCCGCTCTCAGGCCCAGTAACCAACGCGCCGCTCGCCATGCTGCCGTATTCTGAGATCCTGCCCGGCGAGATCTCAAAGCACGGGAGCATGTTCGGCGTCGGCATGGACATTCACCATGGAAAGGGGCAGAACTGGGGGTATATCCGGCACCAGATGCCCGACGAGGTTGTGTTCCTCAAGGTGGGTTGGGTGGGGCTGTGGAGGAGGCGACACACAATGCTCACCCACACCCCAGTGCTTCGACACGGCGCAGGGCGCCGACGGGAGCGCGCTCTATTGCGGCCATGTGGCTGTCAAGGTCGACAACGACGCCGACGGCATCGCGCCAGAGCTTGTCGTGCCGCGTGAGAGCATCGAGGTGCGCCTTGTTGCCCTGTGGGAGAAGGAGTAGGCTGCGGTTAGGGAAGGTTACGTCTTGATATGTATGGGTACACTGGCTGGCTGGGTCAAGGTGGTCGTCGAGATTTTGCTGCGGTGCCCCACCTCCACCACACGGACATGATCGCGCCAAGATCGACGAGGAGACCGACCCCGCTCCCAAGGCCCCGGCTGTCCGTCCTCCTCGGCGACGGGCCCGATTCCCATCACGAACTAAGAGTGGACAGTCCTGACAGCGCCACACCCCCCATCACAGGTACACAATGCATTAACCACTCAACATGTGCCACACATTCAGACATTCTAAACACGACAAACACGACCACTCTACGCCTCCATGGCCTCGACGAGCTTGCTAAAGTAGCTGTTGGGGTTATTCTTTAGGTTGTCGGGCGAGTCAAACTCGAGCACCTTGCCGGCGCCGAGAACAAGAATCTTGTCATAGTCCATGACGGTCGACAGACGGTGCGCCACGGTCAGGACGGTAGTAGAGTCGGGGAGCGAGCGGATAGACTTTTGGATGAGCGAGTCGGTGTCAAAGTCGACCGAGGCAGTCGCCTCATCGAGAATGAGCACCTTGCTGTTGCGGACAAGAGCACGGGCGAGAGCAACGAGCTGGCGCTGGCCTTGCGACAGGTTGGAGCCACCAGCAGTCAGGATCGTGTCGAGCGTGAGTCTCTTGGGCGTCGCGCGACCATTGCTGGCTCCGCCGCTCTGGCCCAGGCCAGATGCCTGAAGCGCATCGTTCAGAGTCGCGTCGTCGCTCTCGTCGAAGGGGTCGAGGTTGAAGCGGAGCGTGCCAGAGAGTAAGATGGGGTCTTGGGGGATGATGGTGACGTTGGAACGGAGGTCGTGCAGGTTGATCTTGTCCGTTCGGAGACCGTCAATGAGCACCGTTCCACTGGTGGGAATCATGCGAAGGAGAGCCAAAGCAAGCGTCGACTTGCCACTGCCCGTGCGGCCGACAATGCCAACCTTCTCACCACTCTTGATCTTGATGTTGAGATTGTCGAGAACAGTGGGGCCGTCGGCAGAGTACTTGGCGCTGAGTTGGTTGAGAACGATCTCTCCCGACGTAGGCCAGGCCGCAGGTGGGGTCTTGCTCTTCACGGAAGGAGGCTCCTGGTCGATGACAAGGTAGTCCTCAATACGCTCAACGGCGTTTCCTTGGACCTCCATCTCGTTAACAAGGCGAACCCAGACGAGGATCATCGAGGAGAAGGCAATGGCCTGGAGGAGAGCAAAGCCAGAAGTCGAGGGGTCGAGGTGGACGCTGTAGATGAGGAACGCGCCGAGCAGAGAAGCAAAGAGACCACCGAGCATGTCAATGCGGACGGTAATCCATCGGTTGAGGTTGTAAAAGGCCGTGGCGGAGCGCGAGTACTTGTCGGCCTTGGTCCTGACGTCGCGACGAATCTGCTCCTGCGCGGCGTACGCACGAATCGAGACAATGCCCGTAACAGCGGCGGCCAGGCTCGAGAACAGGGGAGTCTTGGCGTTGGACATTTCACGCTTGACGCTTAACTGGGCATGAATGTAGAACTCTCCAATGATACCACCGACGACGCCAATGAGGAGGGCAGGGATAGTGAAGAACTTGACGAAAATGACAACAGCAATGAACTTGATGATCAAACTGAAAGTGATTTCCGCGACCCAGGCAGCAGTGTCGGTGAAGCCGCCGTCGATATTCTTAATGTCCTTGGTAAAGCGACCGATGATGCGTCCGACCGGGGTAGAGTCGAGGAAGCGCATGTAGGCACCAAAGATCTTGTTGACGAGGTCGGCATGGATGGAACGGGATGCCTTGACAGCACCAGAGTAGTAGATAAGCGTCGCAACCGTGACGGTAGCAAGGCCAAGGACAACCCAGACCAGGTAGAGGCCGAGCCAGAACGGAACCGACACCGACTCGGGGTTATCGGTTTCGGCGTAGGCTGTAGCCCAGAGACCAAGCCAGTACGACTGGAATGACTGGAAAATCTGGCCAGAAAGGAGGAGACCCAGCCCAATTGTCCAGAACACGGGGCCGCCAAACTTGCTGAAGAATGAAAGAAGAGCGCGGCGAGAGATGCGGCCCTCCGACTTCTCCTCATCCTTGACGAGCTTGGCTGCTGGCTTTGTGGGGCCGTCGGTGGCGGCGGCGTCATTGCTGTCAACGGCAGTGGACTCAGAAGCCGGGGAGCCCTCGGCAGCCTTGCCAAGATCAACCTCCGAGCTCGTCGACGAAAGAATTGACAAGTCGATGGCACCCGCCTTGGTCACGGTACCGTCCTCGGTGAGGGTAACCATGAAGCTCGCAGCCTGGGCGGCAAGGTGGATGTGGTGCGTAATGAGGACGATGGTGCGGTTCTTGACCAGGTCTCCCTTGAAGAGGTTCTCGAGGATGAAGCGCGATGTCAATGTGTCGAGAGCCGAGAAGATGTCGTCGAGGAGGACAACTGCCGAGTTGACGTACATGGCACGTGCGAGGGTAATACGCGCCTTCTGACCACCGCTAAGGGTGATACCCTTCTCTCCGACCTCGGTCTCGTCGCCGTCCTCAAGAAGCTTGAGGTCGGTCAGGAGGGCACAGTCGTGGATGACCTGCTTGTAGCGGGCTTCGTCGTAGGGCTGGCCAAACAGAATGTTGTCCTTGACAGACGAGGACATGACCCAGCTTTCCTGAGCCGCATAGCTAACGCCGCCGTCACGAGGAAGGTGGAAGAAGGACCCCTCGCGAGGCTCAAAGTGAAGCTCGCCGATGAGCGCCTTGAGGAAAGTACTCTTGCCACTGCCAGTTGGGCCCGTGATGAGGTTGATCTTGCCCTTCTCGAAAGTGACATCCGGAATGCGCAGGCGGAAGTTGATAATGTTCTCGTTGCTGCTGTCCTCGCCCCAGGCGAACGTTGCGTCGTGAAGGCGGATCAAGCCTTCGTTCTCGGCTTCAAGCTTGGCAGGCGAGGTTACCTCGATTGGCGCGGCCACGGAGTATTCGTCGATCATTTCGCTCTCGTGCAGGAACTTGTTAATGCGCTTGAGAGACACATAAGACGTGACAAACTGGCTGACGAAGAAGAAGGCCATGAACATCTGACCCTTGAGGAGCTCAAACACAGTCATGCTGGTGAACACGGTGGCGGCGGTGAGCTTGTGCTTGAAGATGAGGGTGTACGCGGCGAAAGAGACGACCATGGTGAGAACAGGGAGGAACATGTTGATGAGTTCAATGTAGATGTTGACAACGCGACGGTCCCAGATGAGCTTCAGCTCAGTCTCACGCTTGCTGGCGATGCGAGCCTTGATTCTGTCCTCCCAGCCGAACATCTTGATAATGCGGATAGCGCCAATAGCCTCAGTGACAGACGCGACACGGGCGTCAGTCGCCTCCATCCTGTCGGTCTGGACCTTGGTAGCCAGCTTGGTTGCGTAACCAGGAAGCGGTAAGCCGATGATCATGGTCACAACACCGAATAGAGAAGCTGCAGCACGTCAGCGTCCACCAGGTGAACTAGCGTTCGAAACTCACCCCAGCCAAGGAGCTTCCAGAGAATGATCAAGCAGAGTCCGAGCTGGATAGGGGTGTACACGAACAGGAGGGGCAGGTCACGGCCTGGAGAATGTCAGCCAAGTTCCGCGTCCCTCACTCACCATCAATAACCGACTCGACGTCCTGAGCCAACAGCACGTTGATCTTGCCCGTGATGCCCTCCTCCTTGGGCTTGGGCGACTCGTCCCCAGAGTTCGACTTCTTGGCAGACTCGCTACCAGGAGTGCGGGTGCCGTCGCCTCCGTCGTCCTCTGGCGTGTCAGAGGCCGGGGGGGTCTCCTCCTCCTCCTCTGCCGAGTCCTTCATCCTCAGGCGCAGAGCGTGGTCAAAGATGAGCTGGGTGAGCAGAGCCTCAGTGCGAACGAGGGTGCGAGTCATGACGAAGATGTAGTAGTTGAGGGTTAGACTGTTGATAGTGGGGGCTGGGAGGGTCAGTGGGCCTCCTAGATGCCAACTCACCCAAGAAGAGGAGAGCGACCCAAACAATAGGCCTGAGGAGAGCACCCTGGCCCTCGTTCTGCAAGTAGACGAGAATTCCGTTGATGGCAAGGGTGGGCAGAACGTCAAATGCCGCAGCAAGCACACACATAATGCCTGGAGTTGTTAGGAACTACCGCGCGAGATGGGAAGACTCACTGCAGACGGTGAACTGGTACCACCAGGTGCTGAGCAGGCTCCATAGCAGGTTCTGCGGCTTGAGGCCCCTCTCCTTGCGCTTGACGGGGTCAAGATCCGCAATGTGTTTCTGGTGGCACTGTCAGCTTTGGACGCCACCACGAACGACGCGACGCACGTTGTAAAGGTACTCGGAGTGGTCGTAATCAGCCAGGGGCGGCATGTCCTCGTAGGGCAGCGAGGGGACCTTCCAGGCCTTCCAAACGAGGGGAGTCATGAACTCGTAGAAGATGTAAAACAGGGGCGGCGCGATCTGCTCGGGGTTGATCTGGTCAATTGGTGTCGGGTTAAGCGGGTCGACAGGCACATAGGTGCGAGGGCGCAAGATCGGGATAAGAATGCCCGCGACGAAAAGGATGATAATGCGCGACCAGGTCACCGGCGTGTTGAGGTCGGTGGGCACCATGTACGTCGTGAGGATCGGGTAAATGTCACGGTACGCAAAGAGGCAGCATGCGAGGAACAGCAGGATGTCAACATGAGCCGTCAGGCGACGGCGGAGGCGGCCAGGGCGATTCGTGAGAAGGAGGAAGCAGAAGAGGAGGTTGTAGGCCTGGTGGGTCAGCTTGGAGACACAGTCTGGTTACCCACGTAGAACAAGCACGCGCCAAACTCTCCCCACTCAAGAGACGAGAAGTCGTCAACGTTCGACCTGTTCTTTTTCTTTTTCTTCTTCTTCTTCATCGCGTCAACCACAGGGTCCTCCGAGTCAGACTCATCAGGAGACTCGGCGAGGATAGTAGCGTAGATGCTAAGGCCGAGGAGGGCGGCAAGACAGGCAAAGCGGAGGACCTCGAGAGCGACGATCATGGTGCCGTGCAGGCGGAGTCTCTTGATATGAGCCTTGAAGTCCGCCCAGAGCCCCTGCGAAGGGAGGTAGGGCGCGAGCGGTGGGGCCACGACCTCAACAACTTCGACCTCTCCATCGTCGAGGAAGATGGGCTGCTGAGCTGGAGGGCAGACGCGCTTACGGATAAAGCGATAGATCGGGGGTAAGAGGTATGATAGCAGGAGAGTAGTCGCCGAGATGACGACGAGGAGGGGCAGGATGTAGAGCGTGTGCCGCACAAAGATGGGCTTAGGGCTGCACGCGATGGGTCAGCCTTTGTGCATTGTTCACGGTGGTGGTGGCTTGGAACGCAGGGCGCCGCCGACGGTGCGGCGTGTGCGATGGCGAGCTTGTCACTTCCGAGATACGAGGTACTCACTGAGGCTTGGGCTTGCCTTTGCCTTTGGTGGCAAGCGACTCGAGGAGGGCGTCACCGCCAGCCTTGAAGGCGACCTGGGTGTAAGCCAGGACGTCCAAGACTGTCATGGGGCCGCCGTCGTGTTTTGGTGACAGTTGAGACAGTGGACAAAGGCAAAGACGTCAGGCGACGGGGGATCGTGCGTATCGCAAGAGAGCGTGTGTGTCCGTGTTGTGTCGGTTTAAGGGCGCGCGTGGGTGAGTCGAGTGCGATTTCCTGAGACAGTCGCGAGACGAGTACTGCGGCGGCCAAGAACAAGGATCAGGCTGTTGTGCAAGGGTTTTCTATGCTGGCAAACTGGCTAGGTGATACAAGAGAAGTGGGGCAAGGGGCAAAGTCGTGCGAGCAAGATGAAGTCAATCCGAGTCAGCTTTTCGATTGCCTTTCTGCCGCGTCGAATGGCGTGTGCTATGCGGGGGAGGGTGGGGTGGAATGCAGGCTAGTTCAATGGAGGCTGAGGTGTGATGGTGGTGGTGCCGGTGGTGCTTGCAACGAGTGGGTCCCTCTGGCCGCCGTCGGCACCGAAAAGCAAGGTGCACCACATGGCTACAACGATACGGACAGTGGTGCCTGGCACTAGCTCCATGACGCGCAACCAGCAGCGGATCTTGCCAGCCAGGGGTCACGTGAGAGCCAAACGCACAAAAGTCATTCGCCAGATGCGCTTATGCGCGCGAGGTGATCACAACGAGTCGTCGAGTGCGCGGCTCCGGTACAACGGACTGATGATGTGGTAAACGCGGGTGGGCAGCCTCATGGTGTGATTAAACCGGCATGTGGTATTGATTAAACACGGACATGGCTTGATTAAACGCTGACACGACATGGATTAATCTCTGCAAGACCTTGATTAAACGCGGCGAGGGGACGGGTTAAGCGCGCATGGTTCCAGTAGAGACGAGGTTCAGACGACCGCTGAAGCGGGGATCGACGCCCACCAGGAATGGCCGTGGGTGGACTAGTGCCAAGGTACCCACCCACCCAGCCGTCTATGATCGGGCACACTTCAAAGTCAGGTGGACACAGTTGAGACAGCCAGAATAGCGCTTGCGGCACACTTCGGCATAGTAGTCGGCGCACTGGAGACAAAGCCCGGTGTCCACTGCCTACACAGTGGTCAAGCTATGGGGGGGAAGTGTCAAGCTGGCTCGTGGCCTCGTGGACCGGTCCGCTCCTTGCTCCTTGTTGACCGCCCAGAGTACATTGGGGCGGAGGCGGTATGCGGCCGAGACGGGCGCGGGGGTCGAATAGATAGATATGAATCCTGGATGAGCCGGATGAGACGTAATGGACCGGGAAATGACGACGCGGCAAGGGCAGCAAGAAGGAATGGGGGAGATGACGGTTGCTTCGTCGTCGTCGCGAGATCATGTCGGGATCGGGATCCAGGCCTTTGGTTGAAGGGGGACGTGCGATGCTGATTCCAGCATGGCTGCATGATTTGGCCCCAGCGGCGCGCGCGCGCCATCGCTGTCAACAGTTGTAACGTGCAACGCCCCGCGCTTGTACCACCCCGCCAAGCCGCAGTTGTGGGCGTGAGCGGCGCGTGCACAATTGCCACGAACAATGGCGCGCGTAGAGAGCCCAGTCAGCCCGTCCGACACAAAGTGGCGTTCATTCCTTGTCGGCGCTCGCTTCGGCTGCTGCTGCTGCCACCGACCCGGTACGCAGCGGCTGCATGCTCGATTCTGGGGTTGCGTTAGTTGCGTTACGACGCATTCAATCCTCGCTCGCCCGCTCCTCGCCACTACCGGCCCGGCGTGGCTGGCCGGCCAGCCGGCTGTGTCAGTGCCTGCGCAGGCTGCGTGGTCACCGATACCGGTGCAGTGGGAGGTAGCTGAGCCGTCCCAGTCATGATCTAGGCATATTTTGGTCCCTCCTTGTCGCTCGCTGATCGCTGACGATGCGAAGCAAGGCGGCGACGTACAGTGGCGACGACGCAAGACCTCCTCGCCAAGCCTGGCCTCGCTTCTAAATGGGCCCGCCAATTGTCCGCAAGCTCAGCATTTGTAACATGAAACGGTATTACAGACCCGGGTAGTTGTGCAGGCAGCGGTGCATGCAGCCAGAGACTGCCCGAGAGACTGGGGTGGCCATTTGCCACTGACGCAGCCCGCCGCCACCAGCTGCGATCGGGCACATCGAGACCCTGGCCGTCGCCGTGCTCGTCATTGGGGAAAAGCACATCACCCAGGAATAGGAGTACGCCCAGGAATAGCGAGCCGCGCTTTGTGGAGCGAGAAGATAGGGTAAGTACGTGTCTCTAGCCCGCGGAGGCGCGATCTGCTGGCCTGCGCGCCGTGTGCAATGATGCATGACCAGTCCTGGCTCGCTCTGCGCTCGCTCTTCGCCGATGCATGGCCGCCTGGCGGGAACAAGGCGGCGTGGGGCACGCGGATCTGAACGTCTTGAACCCTATCCTTGTCGGTAGGTAGTGGAGAGGCGGTCGTTGGCTCTGTTTGTCGAGGGAGGCAGAGCCAGCAGACACCGGGACGGTGGGCAGAGAGACACGGAGACCAATGTGCATCCGAGCCGGTAGCATTGCATTCGCCTAACAGTGTAGCCGGAGGAGCCGTGTCGCGGAGCCAAGAGCTTGGCCCAACGCGGACACGAGTTACGAGTTACAAGGACAGATCATCACGTTCACGACGACGACATGGAAGAAGGCGGGGGGAATGGGTGAGGTGGCTGTAGTGCGCGCGCTGTGCGGCACGCTACGGCACGCTGGGCTGGCTGCGGTTGGCTTGCCGCTGGAGTGGCCGAGGATTGCGCGCCGCGAGCGAGCACGGCGCGCGAAATTAATTGGAAAATGGTGGGTTGGTGGGGGGGATGGTTGAGACCTGTCTGGGTGGTCAAGTGGTATGCCGAGGGGAAAATGTCATTGGGCGATACGGGGGGGCGCAGGCTGCGGTCGGTGACGATGGTTGCCAACTGGCAACTGGGTCATGACGTCGCGGGCGGAATTTGAATCCACGAAAAGGTTGAGAGGTTCCCTGAGAGACGAGGAAGGCGAGGAAGGCAGCAGGGCAGAGCATCAGAGCCCGACAACGATGGGTCAAGCCCGTGCCTGGAGCACGTCGATGGCCTCTCTGGCTTGTGATTCCTGGCACCTCCCCCCCATTTAAGGTCACCTGCTCCTCTGTGACCCCGGTCGAACAAGCGCAGACAGAGGTGGCGTGGACCCTGAAACGACGCACTAGACCCTGAATACGAGTGGAGGCAAGAGGGTTGCAATGGTCCAGAGCGGCGGCGGCGGAGGAGGCGGCGGCGGCGTCGAGCTGGGTGGGTGGGTGGGTGCCGGCTGAGTGCTGGCTGCTGGCTGGCTGGCTGGCTGGCTGCTGGCTGGTGGATGCTGTTACACTGGCGGCGGCGTCCCACTGCAGCCAACTCTAACCCAGTCTCGACACCCTCTCGGGTTGCCATTTCCAGCAAGTGGACCAGTATCATTGCTCGTCTGTCCCGTCGTTTGCTATCCCCCATCTACTGCAATCCACCAACCACCTACAACGTCTCCCCCCCCCTACCTCAATCACTTTTGTCCACACAGACAACTACACACACACTACACACCACACACACACACTACACACCACACACACACACATCCTTCGACGCTCGGAAGCCAATACCAAGCAGGTTCCCACCCGTCACTTCCTACGCGCTGCCTTGCCTTGCCCGTAGAAGCACCCGCCACCCATTCAGTCTCCTCTGTCATTTCCCACTTTGCGAGACACACCCACCCACCCCCTCGCTTCCTCGCATTCCCCTCCCCCTACCATCCACTCTTATTCCTTGGTTCCCTCGGCGATCACCCAAACAGTCAAGCTACCTTTCCAGAACTAGCACACGTCAAACGTGCACACTCGAGACGTTGCTCAACTTGCCGCACTGGTCAACGATTCCCCCTCTTACCTCCACTGCCCTCCCTACTCCGCTCCTCCGCACGTGGCCGGCGTAGAACCAACAACCTCGCCTTCCTTTCAATCAACTCAACGTCGTGCCCGATTCGAATCGGCACCCACCAGCCTATTGCCGAAGGCCCATTCCACGTCCGACACATAGCTCAGCATGAACCCCCACAAGATCGTGAGTTGAGCGCGCGGCGGAAATGAACCGGAGTCTTTGGCTGATCACCCCCCGCTCAGAATAAAGTTGACATCTCGGTTCGTTCTTGCCCCGAGCCGACAACGGCAAAAACGCGACATGGCACTGACCTCTACCCAGCAACTCAGCGAGCAGGACCAAAAGGCGTTCAAGCTCTATGGCAAGATTCCAGGCAAGAACCTGCTCTCCAAGATGCAGAAGGTGAGTGATGCCGCGTGACGGAGAGCCTTGCGCGCCCCGGGCGTAGCAGGAGGCGTGCTTCGTCGGCGCCGTCGGGAAGATGGATGCACCTGCTGACCACGCATACAGGAGCGCAAGTACTTTGACTCTGGCGACTACATGATGTCCAAGGCGGGCGTCTCGCCTCCCCAGCCTCTTGGCACCGCGATCCCTACTCCCGAAGGGTGGGTTTGTCTTCTCTCTGCCTCGTGGCCGAAGTTTCGTCGCTGATCACTTGCAGCCTTCCTCACGCTTCTCCGCCTTCGAACGGCCACCTGTCGTCGTCGCCCACGGGCCAGCCCATCCCTTTCCCGCTCGGCGGTTTGGCGGACCGAAGGGCGTCGGCTGCACCAGTTGGTGTCGGCATTAGCCCCGCGGCAACGAGCGAGGCCATGGCTGTGCCCGGCATCTCGCACCAGAGGCGGAGTTCCGAAAGGTGTGTGCGGAAGCGTCCGGGACTCACTTTATGATCAATGCTAACGCGCCACAGCGGATTGCGAGTCTCGCCCCCAGGGACGATGCGCGAGGGCCCGCAGACGTCGTCTTACCCGATCCAGCACCACACGTTTGGCAGCTCGCCTGTCAAGACGAGCGCTTTGGCTCGCCGCATCGACGAGGACATTGAGGTCTAAGGCCAGATCTGGCATGTGCGGGGTCTGCAACATGTTGTGAGGGTGCGACGGTGCGATGTGCGGCCAGCGGCGGTACGCAACGACGGGCAGGACTGTGCGACTCGCCTCCCCGACTGGCGGGCCGCGCGCAAAAGCGGCACAGGGACACCGACACAAGGTTGTTGTCGTGCCCATGATGATGTTGTGACGGGTTTGCATCGACTGGTGTAGGAGTACGAGGCGTGAAAGGAGTAGATGTGAAGGGCCAGCGAGGGTCCTGGGCGTGTTACAGTCCAGAAGTGTATAGGTTGTGTGACATGGGTCGAGAGCGGAGTGATCTGATCTTGGGCTCGTTGTCCTATGTATTATCATCATAGGAGCGGAGAGTGGCGAGCGGCGCCAGGCGCAGCCAGGAGCTGCGGGGAATGGAAGCTGGGACAGAGGCCGCCGAGCCACTGACGACGGCAGTATGAGTGGCCAACAAGGTGGCTGATGACGTCGGCGCGGAGCAAGTCGGTTTTGAGGCGAGTTGTTATCGCCCAACAAGCGACATCGCGTCACGAGTCGCGAACCGCGAGCCGACGAGTCGGCAACACATCGAGTCGCGTGAGTCGTGAGCGTCACGAAACACGACGACGGCCGTGACTGGCTTGGTGGCTATTCTTATCTCGGGTGAAGGCGAAGGCGAGGCCAACACCACATTCCGCACCACAATGGCGGCCACAATCCAGGACGCCACAAAGCCGTAACCAGCGATTCTCGCTCCGTCCGTCACACGCATTGTCACACGCACTCGTGCATAATAACTGTCGTCAATATACCACTATCTACAACAAGCCGATCCCGGCACACACTACACGTCGTCGGTCTATGTACAGCAGCAGCATGGCACTACTCGTGGAGGGAGGCAGGGCGGCGCACGCGGCCTACAGCCTGCAGGCTGCCGCGGCGGGACAGGTTTGGTGTGGGCGCCGGCGCAGCGGCGGGCTTGACACTGCGGGTAGACGAGGATAACGCGGTTGTGGTTGTGGTTGTGGGGGCTTTGCGGGGCTGCGGCTTGAGGCTAATCGATCGCGTCGTTGGCGTCTCGAGGCTCGGCGACACGCCACGGCTGAGCTTGGTGACCATTGGCGTCTCGGCCTCGGTACGCGCACGCGGCGTTGCGTCCTCGCTTACATTATGGCGCGAGGTGGGGGTAAGGGTCGTCGAGGCGGGCGAGCCAGTCGGCGAGTAGGAGGACCGGCTCCGCACTCTCGCGCTCGACACCGAGCTGTTTAACCTCGACGTCGATGGTGTGGCCTTAATGGCTGATGGAGGCAGGCGGTTGCCGGGGACGCCGACGGACGATTGCGGGCGGCGGGAGATTGCGAGCTCAATCTCCTTCGAGTCGAGAGACACGGCAAGCAGGTCGCGCTCGGCAACGAGATCGTCGATGCGCTTACGGAGCTCGACGCGCTGGAGGCCCTCCTTTGCTGACGCGCGGCGCAGGTTGGCAATCTCGTCCTTGAGTTTCGCCTCGACGAGCATGAGGCGGTCGATCTCGGCCTGGAAGGTACCGACGCGAGACTCGGCACCCAACGCACGGAGACGCTCCGACTCTCGCGTGTCAATCGCCACACGGAGCGAGCTTTGCAGTGACACCCCCTCGTCATCCTTGTCCCGGAGCTTCTCCTGAAGGTGGGTTAATGCGCGCTCAGAATCCTTTTTGACACGGTCGCGCTCTTCCTGTGCCTCGAGCAAGTCGTCCTCAGCTGTGGCAACAGCCTGGCGGAGCTCCTCGAGTTCGGCCGCCTGGACAGCGAGCGTGCCCTTGTTGTACTCGGCCTCTTGCTCCAGCCTCTCAATTTCGGCATCGGCGTCGGCAACTCGCTCGTGGAGCTCGTCGTTTTCGGCCTTGAGGTCGGGCCAACCAGCCTCGTCCTCTTCCAGGCGCCAGACGCGCTCGACAAGCTGTGCAGGTTAGACAACAGCAACAGTATGTAACTCACCTCGTCACGCTCCTCCTCCAACGCCCGACGGTCATCATCCCACGCCTGGCGCTGCTCCCTGAGCTGGGCAAGTTCCTCGCGTGACGACTGCGACGCAGCCTCCTTCTCGATAAACTCGGCTTGGAGCTCCTCGTACTGCTTGATAAGGTTGTCCACCTCGGCGTTGCTGTGCTTCACCGAGCCGGCAAGGCTAGCAGCATACAGTTGCTCCTCGAGATGCGAGATCTCGGCGTCCTTGGCGCTCGCAGCGAGCGATAGCTCAACAATCTTGCTGTCACACTCGGTAATGGCGCTGTTGTGGTCACTCTCCTGCGAATTGATCGACGAGCGCAGGCTTGACGCCGACGCCTCGAGGCTGTTGCTCCTCTTCCTCTCGCCCACAACCTCCTTCTGGAGGGACGCGACGGTCGCTGCTAACTTTGAGCGAATCGCCTCGGACTCCATTAACGCCTTGGTGTCGGCCTGACGGGCAGCGAGAATGGCCTCCATCTCGGTGCTCAGGTTGCGGAAGCGCTTCTCGAGGAGGTTGTTTTGGCTCTTGAGTAGGCCGACGTCCTCTTCGTTCGTCGCCATGACCACGCGGATCTGGTTCAAGGCTAACACCTATCAGCACTGCCACCTTGCACTCCACTTACATTTCTCCAAGTCCTCGTTGTCCGACTTGAGACGACCGATCTCATTGTCCTTGTCCAAGATGGCGTCATCCTTGAGCTCCAATGCCTCCTGGAGTTGCACCTTGAGGTCGACAATCTCGCTTTTGAGCACCTCGATGACAGTGTGGGCCGCAACAAGCTCTCCCTTGAGCGCACCAGTATGCTCGGACTGTGCCTCGAGAAGAGCGCGCGTTACTAAGAATGGTGGAGGCGCCGCAGGAGCGGAGAGGTTGCGCAGATGGCGAGAGAGGCCTTGACTATTGCGCGACGCCGATAGAAAGGGGCTCGTGACCGCTGGTTCGGGCGAGTGCGAGTCAATGCTGCCGATAGCCGACGAAAGACGGTACGACGTTGAGCGTGACGAGCACTCTTTGATGGTAGACAGGCTTGTAGCGCGGAACCTGTCGGCGGCGGCCGAGTTGTTGACTTGCTGGAAGTCATCATCGTCGTCGTCCTCAAACTGCCGGCTCCTCTCGACGCTCAGATCCTCAAGCTGCTCCACCTGAAGCGACAGGCCACTGGCGTATGGTGGTGGGCCGAATGCGTCGAGCGACAGACGTCTCCTGGCGTCGGGATGCACAAAGGGAGACGACCGGCCTGTGGTGTTACTCGGCGATGTTGATCCGTGATGGCGGGAGCCAGACGGGGCGCCGAGCAAGGACATGTCGAGGGCCGACTCGCTGTCCCCGTCCATGTCGGGGTATGTAGAGCGTGAGACTGGGGATGGTGAGTTGGAGGCTGATGTTTGTTGACACCTACATTCTTTGCGCACAGGCCGCTTGAGGGGTGTTGATTCGTTCCAGCCCTGGCCCGGGCTGGTGGATTGCGAGTTGTTTAGGAACTCTTCGAGTGCATCAAACGTGCACGCAGGGCTGGGGGGTTCAGGCAGGGGGATGGGATGTGGGTGCTGCGTTGTCGTTGTTGAATATGGCTGTGGAAGAGGCGGAAAGGACAAAGCTGGTGCCGAAGATTCAGAAGTGTAAACACGAGAGGGTGTTGAGGCACGGGGTGCGGAATGAAGTTGGTCCGACGGTGGCGATGGAAATTGAAAACCATTCGCGTCCTCCAAGTGGCGGTGGCGGCGAGAAGCAGCATTCGGCGTGGGCGTCGACGAAGGATCGGCGTCAACAATCGCAGTGTAAACACTCGACACGGGCGTGTCTGTGCTGACACCAAGTGGTGATTCTTGCGTGCCAAGACGCGGAGGCGACGACATCATGCGGCGCTGGCGCTGCTTGCCACGCGCAGTAACAGTGGGTGCGAGAGGTGTTGCAGGCGGTGCATTGGGAATGAGGTGGCGCGGAAGTGGGGAAGACACGGTCTCGCGAGCAACCTCCTCAGTCGGGAGATATGCGCCCATCCCGCCGTCAAGAACAGGGGGGTCCCCGCGGATGGAGCTGAAGGGGCCTGGTGTCGCCGCGCGTGGCTCAGCCTCGGCTTGGGCAGCTTGGGCAGCGCCAACGACACCGTTGAACTGCGAGTTGGGGCGAGAGTATAACGCAGCCCTCATCGAGTCGGAGATGGGAGGAAGGGGAACATCCTCCTCTTGGAGCCTCGCCTGGGCACGAAGCTTGGGCGCGCTCTTGCTCGTCTTGAGCTGGCGTAGCTCCTTCTTGGCTGCCTTGGGTGAAGTCTTGGCCGGCGTCGTGTTGGCGCTTTTGCTCTCGCCTGGCATGGGAGGCCGACCGGCCTGGGCCTTGCGACGACGGGAGCGGGCCTTGAGGGCCGAGAAGGACGGGTGGTGGGTGAGCGAGCGGAGGAAGGACGACTGGGAACCCGGGCGCTCAGTGGTGGTGGTGGACTGAACGCGGCGTGGCGACGAGGTGGACGTGGACGTGCGGTAACGGAGCACTTCGAGCTGGGCCTCGGTGAGCGGCCCAGCTTCGTTGGAGGGGAGGTGCTCGTTGTCGACGCTTCCGGGACCAGTGGACGGGCGGTCGACGCGCGTGGTGGCCGGAGACGCTGGGAGAGGGGGGAGCGGCGTAGGCACAGTCGCGGTGAACGTGCTCTCGTCGTCGTCGGGGGGGAAGGCCCGACCCGACGGACGGGGAGCGAAGGGGTTCAGCCGATGGATGATGTCCATTGAGCGTCTGGGGACCTTCTTGTGGTGGTATGGAGAGTTTGGGGGATTGGTCGGCGGAGGCATGGTTAAGCAGACATGTGTGGGTGGAAGAAGAAGAAGGGGGAGCAAGAAGAGGAAGATAAGTAAACACCACGAGTTGGGGGTGCAATGTTGTTGTTGTAGAGAGCGTGTTGAGTGATCAAGGGCCCGTGTCGTGCGTGGTGTTTGCCGAAATCAGTCGCGGGGGGGCACGCTTCGTCATGTCGTGGCGTCGAGTGACGGCGGCGGGGCGGGTCTGTGCGTGCGACAATCACAACAACAACACGGCTCGGGCGTGTGCAGCGACAAACATGTAAACATGATAAACATTGCATCTGGTGTGGATGGTGCAGGTAGCAGTACATGTGGTAGATGGTAGGTGGCCTACAGATGGCCATGCAATACAACAACAATAAGTATGCTCTACGGCTTTGGTTTCTTGGAACCCCATGGTGCAGGCCGTCCCATGCCCAGCCTCTTAACTCCCCGTGCGAGCGGTACCTTGCTGGAATCTGCGACGTTTGGAAGTTCTGGAACTCCCAAGGTCTTCAAGGCGCTCAAAGAGGCAGAAGACGCCGACTGGAACGAAGAGACGGTGGGCTGAGGACGGGACGCGGAGGTAGCGGGGGTAGGGTTGCTGGGGAGACCGAGCGACTTCATCGCCGCCAAGGACGACGAACTGCCTGACGTGAAGCTGGTCAGGCTCGCTGCAGGGCGCGCCGTCTCGGTCATGAAGGTGAATGGAAGGGCGCCGGGTAAGTCACGGTTCGACGACTGGATCTTCTGAGGTGGTGGCTTTTGCGTGCCCGGCGCTTGGGGGCCGAGGGATCGTGCGCTCGAGAGGTACATGAAGCCCGGGCGAGAATCCGATGGGCCATAGTTCTTGGACGAGTAGCCGGTTTGGCCAGGCATGGCGTAGTCATCGTGCTCTGACTTCCAGTAGTCCGAGGCCCGTGCTGCACCACTTGGGCCCTCACGACGGGCAAACCTGTTGCCCCGGCCACGCAGCTCTGGCGTGTCCCACGTACTCAAGGGCGGCGCAGCACGGACATGCTTCATGATCAGCTCATGAGTCGACGTTTCGTCCGGAGCGTCACGGCCGAGCATCGCCGCCATTTGCTGCCGAACTTGAGTGTTGACTTCTGGAAGGTTGGAGGAGAACATGGTCTAGGGTCAGCACAAGGCAGGGCAGGGGAAACTCACAGGGTTCTTCCGCAAAGAACGGGCCACAAAGTCGCTGATGTTACGGTCCATCTCTTCGCCACCTGTCATTCGTGACATCGTGTGACTCATGGACTAAAGTCAGCAATTGCAGAAACACCAGCTACTCACCAGAACCAGCTGCGCTCGCGTCATGGCCACGTAGAGCAAGCGTCGTTCTTCGGCAATCTCGTGCTCTTCGACGCAGCGATAGGACGGGAAAGTGCCGTCCTCCACTGGTCGTGTTAGTCATGCCAGAGCACATTCGACGCACCGGCTGGAATGAACACAACAGGCCATTCGAGACCCTTGGCCGCATGGACGGTGGAGATTGTCACCTTGGGCGTGTCCACATTGTCACCATCAGAGCCTGTGTCCGTGGAGAGCATGGACGATTGGAGGAAGAAGCGGAGGGGGTTGGAGCTAGCGTCAGTGCCGCCAGAAATGGGTTTCCTCACCTGTCGCCTTCAGAGCCCGCACCGAGCTGTGCACCGGCCTCCGCATCAATGTCCACCTCCTCAAACTCGTCGTCACTGGAGAGAATCTCCACTACGTCGTCTTCCACTTTGACTCTAGCCTTTTGGCCCCTTTTAGAATCTTCCGACCCAGAGCGGCTGCGCAGTGACTCTGCCGGGTTGTGGCGGAACATGGGATGGACGGCGAGTTTGGGCTTGCGGACAGGAAGTGCATCGACAACGGCACTTGCGGGGGTGAAGTCGTTGTCAGTGCCGTCGGGGTTCAAAGCCTGCTGTCGTTCTCGCTCCTGTGCAACGGTGACGCTGTAGTTGATCTTCCCGGTCAGCATTGCCAACCGAGGGGCGCTCACCAGTTCCACGACGTTCTCCCAGCGCTGATCGAAGTCTTGGTGAGATGTTCGGAGATAGTCCTCGTATCGTGTCTTCTCCAGCACCAGGCGGATAAGATCGTCGACGGCGGTACCCTGGGACAGTTAGGTTACCCATCAACTGGTAAACTGCCTACCTGCGACGCTGCTCGCCGGAGCTTACGAACAATGCCAACAAATGTGGCAAGATTCTTCTTGACGGCGGGCTTGATTCCAGCCGGGAGCTTGTCACCGTCGATGATTCGCTCAGCGAGCTCCATTGGCGAGACCTTGTCACGTTTTGCAGCGTCCACGAGATCTGCAACGGACTGCTCTTGTCAGCTGAGGCTAACCACAACAGACACGAACCTTGTCACCAATGGCGCGGCGGGGAACGTTGACCACTCGTAGGAAGGCGGGCTGATTGTCAGCTGTGAGGAACTGCTCTTTAGCTCACAGTGAAGTTGGGGTTGTCTGCGAGCTGGAGATATGCCAGCAAATCCTTGATCTCCATGCGCTCGAAGAATTTGTGGCCGCCAATGACACGACTTGGGACTGCGTCCTTCTGGAGCGAGGACTCAATGACACGAGACAGTGCGTTGTAGCGTACTATGCCGTCAGCTCAGCCAACGTTCAGCCACTCACGCAGAATCGCAAAGTCGTCGTACTTCAGCATGCCGCCAGAGTACGCGACAAGGCGCTTGATCTCGGTGGAGATGTAACTGGCCTCGATCACCGGTGTCGCGAACTGCTTGAGGGTGACTGGCGTGCTCTTGGGATGGGAGGTGTACAAGTCTTTGGGGATACGATTTGGGTCTGCGTAGGTTAGATGGAGTCACTGTATGAACCTACCCTGCGACACGATCGAATGCGAGGCGTCGAGGATGGCGCCTGTCGAACGATAGTTCTCCTCGAGGTTGATGGCTTCTACGCCATCAAAGTCCTTCCGCATCCTATTGAGGTTCTCGATTTCTGGCTCTCAGCAAGGTCCCCGTCGTCGGACTCACCGGCCGACCTCCAGCCGTAGATCGACTGGTCTGGGTCGCCGACAACACTGACGCCGCCATTCGCGTATGCGAAGCACTTCATGAGCTCGTACTGCGTCGTATTTGTGTCCTGTGCGGGTTAGCGCGCCAACAACTGTAGACCCACCTGGAACTCGTCCACCAGGATATGGAGGCATGGCTCCAGGATCCAGCTCTCCTCCCGGAAAAGACGGAGTCCAAACACGAGCAGGTCGTCAAAGTCGAGTGCGTTGGCAGCTCGGAGGCTCGTCTCGTACTCCTCATACAGCTCGGCGATGACCTCGAGCGTAGTCGAAGCCTTAGCCAGGTCCTTGAGGCCGATCGAGTCTGACCCTGCGTTCTTCTCTGCCTCCCGCCTAGCTCGCACGGCCATCATGCCAGGCGTCTCCTCCTTGACCTTGGCCTTGGAGATCTCGTTGAGCACGACGCCTTCCTTGAGGTTGATGTGCATCTTGGCGAGCTCGGGCACACGTTCCTTCAGTAGCCGGGCCATAATCTTCTTGCTGACGTTGTCAGCGCCCCTCGTGTGTGCACTCTCTCACCAGTCGTCGGCGTCGGCGATGGCAAAGTTGTTGTCCAGGCCGATACGCTTCCCATGTCTTCGGAGGTAGCGAGCGCAGGTGGCGTGGAACGTGCCTACCGGTTAGTACTAGCTTGGCAAGTCTACTCACCCAGCACCAGACTCGCTGCGTCCTTCTCCCCGAGGAGCGCCTGCAGCCGCTTGCGCATCTCGGCCGCCGCCTTGTTTGTGAATGTCACCGCGGTGATCTGGTGCGGCTGGTACCCATGGCACTTGACGAGGTGTGCTACGCGGGAAGTGAGGACACGGGTCTTGCCTGATCCTGGACCAGCGAGGATCTGGAGGGGGACGTCGGGGGGTGCGGTGACAGCTGGGAGTCAGCGCTGGTGACGGCCTCGTGCTCACCTTTGAGTTGGGCGGGGTTGAGGCTCGCGAGGTACGGGTACTTTGCTATGTCGGCGTCGGGCTGCCGGCTTGTGCCCGGCGTCGACGGGCCTGACATTGTGTGGGTCGAGTGATGAGAGTAAAGAGCGGACCTTGTAATCTCGGCAAACGAGCCAAGTTGGACAATCTCAATCAGTTGACTGGACCCATTGTTGACGGATGACGCCGGCGGCGGACGGGCGGCGAATTCCCGGAAGAAATCAAAACACGCGACGCTTCTCTAATCTCAAGCCGTTGGGGTACGGACATCGACAACTTTTCTCTCCCCATTCTCCATCTCACATAAGCACAAGTAGCAACAATGGCGCCAACACGGATCCTCGCCCTCTGTGGCTTCACGCAGAACGCGACCATCTACTCGAAGCAGGTGTGTGGCGAGGGTGCGGGCTGCAGATCGGCCTTACCTCATCAGCCCTCCGCCTTGACTGACACACCCAGCTCGGTGCCGTGCGCAAGACGGCCAAGAACGCCGAGTTTGTCTTCCTCGAGCCGCCTATTGTCGTGCAGAAGGCCGACATGCCGTGGAACGCGGGCTCGCTGGACCAGTTCGCCTCCAACGCCACTACCGAGGAGGAGTCGCAGACGCCCGAGACGACGCCGCGCGCTTGGTGGCTATCGTCCGGTGACACGGCGGACAAGAAGGTCTTCCGGGGTGAGTTGTGCTCCGCTTGCCAACGTCATAACTCACACCGCAGGGTATAACGAGAGCATAAAGTACATCCACGACTTCATGGTCTCCAACGGCCCGTTCGACGGCATCATGGGCTTCTCGCAGGGCGCGTGCATGGCTGCTGTTGTCGCGGCTTTGGTGGGTGGCGGGCGTGGAGCAGGGAGCTGACCCACGCAGCTGGAGAAGCCCGGTCTCCACCCAGACTGGACGCCGTCCCCAGCACTGCCAAAGCTCAAGTGTAGGTGTACTTATGTCGGCCTCCACCTGCCCGAGCTCACGCCCCAGTCCTGATCGCTGTTGGCGGCTTCCTCCCAGCAGCCGTTGAGCCCTCGTTCGACAACTACTTCCCCCTCCCGGCTACTCTCCCCGTTCTGCACGTCCTGGGAAAGAACGACGTCGTGGTGTCTGCCGAGCGGAGCCAGTCGCTCATCGACGGCTCGCTCAACTCGCGTGTGGAGCAGCACGACGGAGGTGAGCAGCTTAGATCCGGCCCGCCATACTCACGCTACAGGCCACTTCACTCCCTCCAAAGCGTCATGGCGCCACTTCTTCAAGTGAGTTGATGTTTTCGGTAGTTCCCAGCTCACCCCCAGCGCGTACATCACCGCCGTCGCCAACGGCGAGGACCAGAACGACGTACCTCCCGTCAACTCGTTCGGGCCGTCCGGCGCCAACACCCCCGCCACGGGGTCTGGCACGCCGCGGTCTTCCACGCCGGCGCCTGCCGAGCTGGCACGGCCGTAGGCTGTGTTGTGGACATGGGATCATGCATAGGCATAATGGTTGTGGCGGAGTGGGTCGGCGGTTACATGTTGTTGTCGCGTGAGGTGCAGGCAGACCCTCCCCAACCGCCGCGGCACTCTCCAACGCCGGCGGCCGCTGCACTACCACCGCCGACGCCTCAACGCCTTGGCCGCTGCCGACGAGTACTGTCGCTGGAAATACGCGAGCTCGTCGACGCCTCTGTGCGCCGTGCGACAGGAAACGTTTCAGGCGTGGCCAATTGAGATGGTTGCGGATTCGGACTGATTTGGAAGCGGCGCTTGACGTCACATTGCGGGGTATGGCACCATCGGTGCTTGTTCTTTATCTTTGATCGCGCATCACGGCGACGGCGAGCACATCTAGACCTAGACCTAGCTAGACATAGACGCTAGACCTCGGCGTTGGGTCTCATAGAGCGCACTGACCAGGGGTAGTCGCGACGATCGCCCGCACGCCAAGACCCGTTCTCTATCTCCATCTCATCTCACTCCACCCACTCCACACCCTCACGCCATGCCCGACCTCGACGCGATCCTCCAGACGGCGTGGTCGTCCACCTCGGTGGGTGACTTGCTCCTCGGGCTCACTGACCCGCCCAGGCGGCCATCTCCGTCGTCCTCGTCCTCACGTACGGCTTTATCGCGCGCAAGAAGGGCCTTATCAACGACGAGGGCGAGCGCAACATTGGCAAGCTGTGCACGACCATCTTTCTGCCGTGTTTGCTCTTCTCTGAAGTGGGGCCCTTGGCATCATGGGATAACTTGCGCGAATGTGCGTTGCGCCTGCCCCCGGCCCTAGCTGACCCCAGACTGGATGATCATCGCGTACGCCGTCTTCTTCCAGCTCGTGTCGTGGGGCTTTGGTGTGCTCGGAGTCCGCCTGCTGCGCCTCCCGCACTGGGTCGTCCCGTGCATGGTGTTCAACAACGCAAGTGCGCCTACCTGATCCAGCTGACGGCGCAGACGACGTCCCTCCCGCTACTGCTGCTCAACTGCCTAGCGAAGGCGGGCACGATCGAGGGCCTCCTCGTCGAGGGGGACACGACCAAGAAGGCCCTGTCCCGCGGCATCGTCTACGTGCTCATCTACTCGCTCGTCGCCAACCTCGCACGGTGAGTCGGCATGCCGGCCCCACTGACGTCCGCCCACAGGTTCGGCTTCGGGCCCCACATGCTCAAGGACGTCAAGGCCAAGGAGGAGATCCACGCGTGGACGCACCACGAGACGCCGCACCAGCACCACGCGCCAAAGGACGAGGAGGACGAGGAGGACGCCGTCGTCGATGTTCTTACCACCGCTGAGGCCCAGCCGTCGACCAGCTCCGAGGCGACCCCGCTGCTCGGCGAAGGGCCCGCGCCCAAGCCGCGCTGGACGAAGCGTCTCAAGCGCAACGTCAAGGAGATCATGAACCCGCCGCTCGCGGGCGGGCTGACGGCCGCGTTCTTCGGCGTCGTGCCCTTCCTCCACAAGTGGTTCTTCACCGATGACTCGCTGCTCGCGCCGTAAGCTGAAGTCTTGACGCAACAGCTCACACCCGCCCAGCCTCACAATGTCGTTCCATAACCTCGGCCAGCTGTACGCCGTCCTCCAGATGTTCGTGCTCGGCGCGCACCTCCAGTCAAAGGGCTACGCGCGGCCGCAGTACCTCGCCCTCGTGTACCTCTTCGCATTCCGCTTCGCCATCATGCCGCTCATCTCGAGCAGCATGGTCGCGTACGTGCGCAACCACACGACCGTGCTGCTCGACCCGATCTTTGTGAGTGCCGTCTCGTCGCTGTTTGAGGCAAGCTGACATTGCTTAGGACTTTGTCATGATCATCGCGCCGGTCGGCCCGCCCGCGCTCACCCTCGCTGCGATTGTCGAGATGGCCGCCCCGGGCCAGGCGACCATCACGGCTGTGGCTACAACCGTCGTCGTCTCGTACGGCCTCGCGCCGTTCGTCTCGGTCGGCGTTACACTTGCACTGTACGTCGTCGAGGGGCTCAATTACAAGTAGGCAAAGAGAGGGTGAGGAGTTGTAAGAGGGGCTATGGAAGGGGAGAAGAAGCGCCGGCAGAATCGTCATGACCGCCTCGCAATAACAAGTTTAGTCTCACTACCTCCTATCTTGATATCCCATATGAAATCGTACACGACGAGCACACACCGCGGTGGTTATCCCATCCATAAACACTTGATACGAAACGATTCTAAAAGATGGAGCGAAGAGTATTTTCCAGCCATTAGGGAGAGAAGCTAGCCACGGCACGAGCTATTAAGCCACAACCGGTCCATTACCAGATGCGCGAGTCAAGGAGGAGGTCGCCCTGGTTCTCGAGGCCGAGACAGGCCTTGAGGAACTGCTCGAGGCCCTGGCGCTGGCGGTTGAGCGAGTTGACAACGTCGGTGCCGGGCTTGACGAGAGGAGCCTTGAGCATGTAGCTGAGGAGCGAGAGCACGCTGTAGAGAGGCTGGAACTCGCCGGCCTGGCCCTCCTTGGGGACCTCACGGTACGAGACACGGGTGAGGAGGTCGGCAAGGATCGCAAGGTCGAAGATGAGGGGAGTGGCAAGGAGCGAGTCCTCGCACTCGTTGAAGATGTTCATGACGTTGCGACCACCCATGAGGAGCTCCGAGTAGTACTCGTCGATGGCCCGCTTCGAGTCACCGACAGCGGGGACGTACTTGATGACGACGATGTGGTCGGGGTGCTCGCCCTTCTTGACAGCCTCGCCAGACTCCTTGGAGAGCTCGGCGGCAGTCTTGTAGAGAACGGGGTTGGCAGCAACCATGTCGTCAACGACCGACGACTTGGAGATCTCCTTGGAGCGGAACTGGCGCTGCGACGAGAGGTTCTTGCCGTCGTTGTTGCCAAGGTGGTTGTACGAGGCAATCGAGAGGGGCTTGATACCAGCGTTGACGAGGAACTCGGCAATAACCGACTTGACCTTGGTCTGGCCCGACTTGAAGTCGTCACCGCCAATGAACGCCTTGTGCGACTCGGCAAGCTCAATGCAGCCGGGGACAAAGGTGTTCTGGGGCGAGCCGTTGATGAAGGGCGAGCCCTCGAGGATCGAGGCGACGGCAAAGATGGTCGAAGGAGAGACCTCCTCGTGCGAAGTCTTGATCGACTTGAGGAGGTTTTCGGCAGTGTCGTTGACGCCAGGGAGGAGCTCGGCGTAACGCTCAGTGTTGGCAGTCCAGAGGACAACAACGTTGTCGAGCTCGTTCTTGGCCTTGAAGTCGCGAATGTCCTTGCGGATCTGCTCGAGGTGGGCCTGCTTGTCATCGCCGGGGATCAGGTTGTCGGCACGGTCGGCCTGGTTGGCGGCGATGAAGTCAGGGTAGTAGATGGAGGGAAGGGGCTTGATGTTCTCCATGTACGGGAAGAGCTGGCGCTGGAGGTCGTAGTCGAGGACCTTGCCACGGGCCATGGCCTTGTCAAGCGGAACGCTCGAAATGTCCCAACCGCCAATGACAAAGTCGTTGGGGTGGACCATGGGGAGCATGTCGCTGATGGGGACATGGACGGGCTTGCCGGCCTCATCGGTACCGAGGCTGACGGTCGAGGCACGGACAAGCGAGCCAATGTAGTTGGGCTGCTGCTCGCCGTCCTTGGTGTTCCACGAGATGCCGTGCTTGTTGGCAAGGTTCGTGGCGACGACAGTCGTACCGTTGTTACCGCCGATACCCACAAGGAGGAGGCTGAGAGAAGCCCACGTCAGCAAGTGTGCACGTTCCTTGTTCGCGTAACCCGAACATACCCGACGCGGCCGACGTTGGTCTTGGTGAAGAACTCGAAAGTCCTCTCGGTCTTGGTGACCTTCAACTTGCCATCCACGGCTTCTGGGTGATCGTCAGTGGGCGCTCCACAAACGTTCGTGCTCCACGGCGTGGGGGCGGGCGATGCCGCTCCACGGCGCGTCACGATTACCGGTTATACTCACTAACAACGTTCGCGCCCCGGTCGGTAAACCGAGCCTTGATGCCACCGTTCTCGTAGACCGTGGTCTCGCTGTCGACCTGGATGAGGCCGCCCTCAGGGGCGCGCCTCGCGCTAGGGTGCACCTTGGACTGGTCGACCGCGCCGTTAGGCAGGGCAAACGAGTCGTGGTGACCGTTGACGTGGAGGGCAGTGGGAGACATTATGTAGAGAGAGTTGCGAGGGTCCGAGGGTTGAGGTAGCAAATTACTGGGATATAAGAGTGGGCGCGGCGGTGTGCTTGATGCCGCTGTGGTGATGTGTTAGATGGGTTGCTCTTGGGTGGCTCTCACACGACCAGCTGCCAGAAAGACTGGCGCTAGCGTGCGTATGTTATAAACAACGTACCGGTAGGAGTTGTGAGCAGAGTTGAGGGTGTTTGAGAACATAAACTCCTTGCCTAAGGCGAAAGGATGAGCGATTGAGCGCGATAAAGGCGCGTTGCGTAGTGTTGTTGTGCGATAAAAGGTGGGTTTGGGGTGGAAGAAGAAGAAGAAGAAAGTCGGGCTTGGGGGGCGATTTATTTGTATGGACTGCAGTGGCTGTAGGTGGGTGTGTGCGGTGCATGGGGTGCCGCCACGGTGAGTGGGCGGGGCGTGTGGATGCCCAGGGTAAGGAATAGCTAGCGCGTCACGGCGGTGGGGGCCACCGCTGCTGCAAGGGGCCAATTGCGCCGTGGCCACGCTCGGCCGCCGTAACATTTCACTGCGAGATTTGGGACCCCCAACGGCGCTCCGCGACCGCATACAGTGCAAGTGGTGGCGTCGCGACCAACGTCGACCCATCTAGCTGCCTGCGCAGTCGTAGAGGCGGCGCGTCGACCATTCACCCCCCTGCACCACCAACACGGTTCTCAGGGGCACATGGTCGCCCAGGATTGCCCTAGATGTGGAAATTATCGATTGGAAAGGCCTGCGGGGGCTTTCGGACGTTTGCAGGCCACAAGGCAAGATAGACGAGAGGAACCACGACGCGCGTCAACCCCAGCAATAAACTTTGGCTTGGCTTGCATCATCGACTTGGACTTGTGCGCGACGAGAGAGGCACCAACAGTGGGCACAGCTTTTTGTTGACACCTTTGGACTGGCTGGGCAAGGCAAGTCAATACAATGTGCGTGTCGCACCCACAGTCGCCGTCGGTGTCACGCAGTACATCAGCCATCATCAGCCACGACAGGGCCGGGATAGCCCATATACATATCGGCCCTATCATGTCCCCGAAGCGGACCTACGTTTGAGGTGATAAATTCCTTGGGGGGCGGCAACGAGGAATCAGAATCACATCCCGCAGTGGTGCCAAGCTGGCCGAGACTATTGCCACGCTGATTACTAGGTGGCAATGGCGAATGAGAGGGGAAGGGGGCGAGTGCATGAGCGGGGGTTGCGTCCGCTCCCTCACTCCGGCGCCGAGGGTTGCACTGCCGCAGCCGTCAAGCGACGTGGCACTGACGGTGCGTGCCGCCAGCTGGCGTGCTGGCGTGCACAGGCCTGCTGAGAGGGGTAGCTGTGGAGCGTGCTCTCGCATGCCTTGAAACGGCCTGGCGGCCTCGTGGGTCAGTCTGCAGTCCCATGACCATTGTTCAAGGAGATTGTCGACCGCTGGCCTCGTCGCCGTCTCCACTGCACCGCAATCGCTCAGACCAGTTGGCGTACGGCGCACCGGCTCCACTCATGCGCCGTCTTAGACCACTCCTCACACCTGGCAGGAAACAAGCATCACAGCCAACCGCTTGACACAGTGCTTGACACCGTGCCCTTCAATTCGGAAGAGGGAATGCCGATGGAGGACGCGTCCATCGGCTGGCCTTGGAGCGCCATGTGGCAGAGTCTCTGTTGACACCGGGAACGCAGTCTCAGCACCGCCAACCCCGCCTACATGCATGGCCCACAATCACCTCCGACACCCACTCTCCACCGTCACCATCGCCGCAGCTAAGCGAGGTACTATCAAGTGGGCCACCGCGGGGACCGGGATACCCATCGGTGCGAGCGGTCTCACTCCGCGAGGCGGGGGCAATTTAGTCCGAATGTCAGGTGTGGAGGTGGACCACTTCGACTCGGCCCACGGCTCGGCACCAACCGTGCTGTCTTCCGGTTGACGACTTGGATGCATTTCCAACTCGACTTTCCTCTCTCTCTCTCTCTCTTCTCCATCAGCGCGACAATGGCACCTCTTACACAGGTGGACAACCTCGAGTTCCTCGTCCTCGTGGACAACTGTGAGCTTATCTACAATGGCATTCAGCTCACCCCAGGCG
Organism: Vanrija pseudolonga; assembly: GCF_020906515.1. NCBI lineage: Eukaryota > Fungi > Basidiomycota > Tremellomycetes > Trichosporonales > Trichosporonaceae > Vanrija > Vanrija pseudolonga. The sequence goes on along the minus strand of NC_085851.1, from coordinate 1,655,075 downwards.
TCGAGTGGATATCGACCCTTCCCCCCGGCTTCAGCCATGAGATGCCCCAGCACCTCGCCGACCCAGAGGTCACTTACGACGAGCTGACTGGGCTCCCTGTGGCCAAGTTTAACGAGTTCTGCTGCGGCGCTCACGGCCTGTCGATTCTGATTGTGCGTGAGCTGGGTGGGCACGAACCGTGACATCAAGCTAACGCCACACCCCAGACAACAACCATCGGGGACAAGAAGTACCGCGTGCTGTACGACACTGGACCCGAGGAGCTCACCATCGACCGTAACGTCAAGGCGATGAAGGTCAATCTCACCGAGCTCGACGCGCTCTTCCTCAGCCACTGGCACCGCGATCGTGAGCTGAGGGCTTGACCTAGTTAGCTGACGCCAGACTCGGGCGGTATCCTCCGCACGCTTGAGCTGCGCAACGAGCAGGCCAAGGCCGAGGGAAAGACCCTCAAGCCTCTCCCAGTCGATCTGCACCCCGACCGCCCCATTCGCCGTGGCATTGCCCCTCCTCCAAACTACATCCCCAAGGCCAACTTCCTCCCCGACCCCTCGTTTGAGGAGATCGCGGCAGCGAACGGTGTCGCAGACCTGCACGCCGAGGCCCACGAGATCCACGTGAACGGGAGCACGAGCGGCGTCGGGGTCTCGGGCGAGATCCCGCGCGTGCAGCCGTTCGAGCGCGGCCTCCCCGGCGCCGTGACGTGGATGGCGGACGGCGGAGACGATCCCGGCAAGGGCGGCTGGTGCACCGACGAGCTGATCAAGGACGAGCGCTATGTCGTCATCGACGTCAAGGGCAAGGGCCTTGTCATCTTCTCGGCGTGCTCCCACGCCGGCGTGTGCAACGTCGTCACTGACGCCGTCAAGGAGTACGGCCGCCCCGTGCACATGGTCGTCGGCGGCTTCCACCTCGTCCCGGTCGAGCAGCAGCCCGTCAAGGAGACGGTCGACTTCCTCGCCCGCCGTCTCCAGCCAAGGCCACAGTATGTGCTCCCTCTGCACTGCACCGGGCTCGCACCGCGCGCCTCCCTCCGCAATGCGCTCGGCGACGCGTGCATCGCCGCTGGCGTCGGCATGAAGGTTGTCGTCAAGGGCGACGAAGCCGGCGAGGCAGCGCTGGACGCGGCCGACCCCAAAATCATCCCCTAAGCTACATGCACTGCTTCATCTCTATTGATCTATCTAAATATTTACTCCTTCTTAACGTAGTTGTCGTTGACAAGGACGTAGCGGTAGCGCGCCTTGCCGGCGGTCATGTCGTTGACGGCCTGGGTCGCCTCCTTCATGGGGCGCGTCTCGATCCACGTGCGCACGTCCTTCTCGAGCGCGAGCTTGAACATGGCCTCGAGCTCGGACGGGGAGCCGATAAGGGAGCCCGTGATGCTCTTGCCGGGGAGGAGCGCGCCGCCAATGTGCGGCAGGCCGTTGTCGGGCACGCCGACCGAGATAAAGTTGCCAAACGTCTTGAGGAGGGGGAGGTAGAGCTCGTTAAGCGGCATGTCGTTCTGGTCGGACGTGCAGAGGATGATGTCGAACGTGCCCTTGTGCTCCTTCAGCACGGCGTCGGCGTCGGACGCGTTGATGTATCCGACGGCGCCGAGCTTCTGCGCGTCGGGCTTCTTGCGGTCCGACGACGAGATGGCATACGTCTCGGCGCCGAGCGCGGCAGCGAACTGAACACCGAGGTGTCCGAGACCGCCGATACCAATAATGCCGACCTTCTTGCCCTCGGCAGCACCGTAGCGCTTGAGCGGCGCGTAGACCGTCACACCGGCGCAAAGCAGTGGCGCCGCGACGGCCGAGTCGAGCCCCTCAGGAATGGGAATGGCAAAGTGGCCCGGGCCCTGGTAGTAGTCGGCGTACCCGCCCTGCGTGTACGGCTGGACGGCGTCGCCCGTCTTGCCCTGGTAGGTGGAGAGGTACGCGCGCGTGCAGTAGTTCTCCATGCCGGCCTTGCAGTTGTCGCACTCGCGGCACGAGCCGCACTGGGCGCCGAATCCGACGCGCGCGCCGACAGTGTGGGTCGTGTTCTTGCCCGCGCGGACGACGCGGCCGACAATCTCGTGGCCGACGATTGCGGGGAACTGGTCGTGCGCGCCCCAGCCGCAGGTGATGTAGTGGATGTCGGTCTGCGGGGCTGTCAGCGCGCGTGCTTGCTTGGGGGAGGAGTGGCGCTGCCTCGACTCCTCGCTGGCTGTGCCAGCTCTGCTCGACTCACACCACAGATACCGCACGCCTCGACCTCAATCACGACATCGTCCTCGGTGAACGCGCGGGGCGTGTACGCCGTCTGCTTGAGGTCGAACGCGTTGGCCGTCTGCTTGACGAGCGCGGCCTGGCCGGTGAACTGGGCGGGGATGGACATGGCGAGGTGGGGGGGGTTGTTGGGGTTGGAACAGCTGCTGTAACTTTCCGCGGCACTCGCATTTCTTATGTATACGCCGCAATCTACGGCCTCCAACTCCACCAACCACCTCGCTTGCAATAACACCTCCACCGGATCACATGGGCGGCTGTCAGAGTGGGGTGGGGTGGGGCGGGCCGATGACGGCGCGGCGCGGCATGACCAAGCAAGCAACCAGGTATGCTTGCCTCCACGTCCAGCGTCGCGTCTCGTCTCGTTTCGTTTCGTCTCGCCTCGTCCACCTCCATCTCTCGAGCTGCTGCGTAGTGGAACAGTTCCGCGGCGGGCAAGTGGTATCTGGCGACGAGCGTCATCCACTTTTTTGAGAAAGCTCCCCGCCCGCCTCCACCTGCCTCCACCGACGTCCACCAGAGTCAGATGGCTTGACAGGCAACAGGCAAAAATTATAGTGGAGGCTGCAGCCGCAGCCGCAGCCGTATCGCGCTTCGCTTCGATCGGCACGTGCACGCAGGAGCTGGCGCGCCGCGCCGCGCGCTGACTAAATAACGGGCATGCGCGCGCGCGTGTGCACAAGGGCGTCCAAGGTTGGCGGTGACTTGTCCGCAGCCAGGATTCCGGAGAGGGTCTCCGACAAAAAGTCGGCAGTAGCCGAGATGGCGGAGGTGCGGTGCCGCGGCCGTATTTGCCGTTGCCGGCTGGCTGGCTATCGCTGCGATTGTGGCGGTTTGAGTTTGGCGGCTCACAGCAATGGCGATCGCGTCGGGTCGCTGTTGTAGATGCAGATGCCCTTCCGTCACTGCCTGCCTGCTTGCTCCGCGACGCGCAGACACCCGTACCCGCGGTGCGAGCACCTTGCGCACGAGTGAAATGTGGAGAAGCAGGCGCCGTCCCCTACCTACCTACCCTGGCCATCTCGCCGTGTGAAGGTGGCGCCGCCTCGTCGCGGCGGATCGCCATCGCCATAGCGCACAGGCCACCAGCGGCCCGGTCTCCTCCCTCCCTCCTTTGGATGCACAGCGAGCGCACCCGTCCCATACAGCGCCCGCAACCGCGTCCGCGTCCGCGCGCGTTCAGCCCTGCACGCACCGACACTCCGGCTGGTCGGTCGCAGATCAAAGATGGCACCCACACCCTCATCCACGCCCTCGCGCCCACCCCAAAACCAAACGCGCAACGCCGCCTCATCCTCGCACCTACATGCTTCTCAGCCACCACATCCAAGTGTGCCAACATGCGCAGTCGCGAGCGAGCGAGCGCGCGCGAGCAAGCGAGAGCGTGCAGTACATAAACACAGCCTCGCCCCTCTCTTGTCCTGTTCGTCGTCCCCCCTCTCTCCCTTCCTCCTCCCGCGTCTCCCAAAAGTCGCTGTGCGACTCTTCTTCCCCCCGACACCCTCTTCGACCCCCTTACAATGAAGCTCGCTGTCGCGCTGCCCCTCCTCCTCTCGCTTGCTGTCGCTGCCCCCGTCCCTGGCTGGTGGCAGGGCGGCGAGCACCACGACGGGACGCTCACGCTCACGGGTAACTGGCCGCGCGAGCACCACCGCCACCACGGACACCACCACCACGGCGCTGGGTCTGTAGCGCCCACCGACGGGGCGACTACCGACGTCGCGGCCGAGCCCACGCAGGTCAACCCTGGCACGCCTACCACGCCGACCGGCGCGCCCGACGACGAGGGTAACGAGGACCCAGACATCCCCGACTGCGAGGACGGCGAGACCGCGGCCGACGCAGTGACTATCGCGACCGACGCTGTGACTATCGCGACCGACGCTGTCCCCATGCCGCTCGCGACCCAGGTCACTACCGCCGACAACGGGCCGGCTACCGTCGACACTGCCGTCCCCGCCTCCCCCACCAAGGGCCACAAGCACGGTGGCTCCTCCGAGGCCCCCGTGACTCCCGACCAGGTGACCCCCGGGCCCAACGAGGCCGCCCAGGCCGCTGCGGGCCCTGCCGCGCCTGTGCTCCAGGCCTCTCCCGACGCTGCCTCGTCGCCAGCGCAGGCCGTCACACCCACCCCCACCCCCTCGGCGAAGAAGTCTAAGGCCAAGCCCTCGGAGGCTGTGCCTACCCCCGACGCCGCCTCGAGCCCCGACGCCGCCCCGACCGACAGCATCACCGACCCCGGCACCTCTTCTACCCCCGAGCCGACGCCGACAAAGAAGCCCAAGGCGTCTCCCTCGCCGGCGGCCGACTCGGGCTCCAACAACTCTGGAGGTGGCGGCGGCGGCGGCGGTGGCAGCACCCAGTTCTCCGGACTGGCCACCTTCTGGGATGTCAACAACCCAGCAGACAACGGCGGCTTCGCGGCCGGCGTCGTCGCGTGCGAGGGCGTCTCGACGTCGGGCTACATTGTTGCCCTCAAGGACGGCTGGGACAACGGCATCCACTGTGGAAAGCAGGTCGTCATCACCGACCCGACAACCGGCAACACCGAGTACGCAACCGTCGCCGACAAATGCTCCTCCTGCAGGCCTGGCGGACTCGACCTCTCGCCCAGCCTCTGGAACAAGCTCGCCAACGACCAGACCGACATCGGCCAGTTCAACGCCAACTGGGGCTTCGTGTAACTGCTTTCGCTGCTTTGCAAGCTGTGAAGGGGACGGAGCTCGGACTGGGTCCGAGCTGAGGGACTATAGCTGCTAGGATGCCCGGGTAGTGCCCCTGCCTCTGGTTAGGTAGACAGTGCATGCATAGTGGCCAAACAACTGTACCCGTGACTCACATCTACGCCTTGGTAATAGTCACCCGCACAGCGCGGTGGTCGCTCCAGCGGCCCTCAAACCCGTCGACATCGCCCTCCTCGACCCAGTTGTCGACGACGGCGTACTGGCTGAAGCTGTAGCCGCCACGTGCCGAGTCACCACCATCCGCAGCAGCGAGCATGACAAAGTCGATGCGCGTCGTGCGCTCGCGCCCCGGCGCCGCAAAGCCAGTGTAGGTCGCTTTCGGGCCGTACGGGCGCGACTGGGCGATGTGGCCCGGCCGCCGGGCCGAGAGGTGGGTGTACGCGTCGAGAAAGGTGAAGCCCTGCTTGCCGGACGGGAGGGGGTCAAACGACGTGATGTTGCGGTATCCGTCCTCGGAGTCGGGCGAGTCTGAGTTCGAGGTCAGCGTGTACAGTACAAAAAACCTCACTAAAGTCGCCGAAGAGAAGCACCGGGCCGGGGTCACCGCCGCCCTCGACCTCGTCGACGAACGCGCGGATCGCCGCCCGGATGAGCAGGCTGCTCTCTGCGCGTGCTTTGACGCCACGGTCATCGTAGTGCGTGCAGACGGCATGCACCGTCCCACCATGCACGTCGGCGAGGCTCAGCAGTGTCGCGATACGCGTCTGGCTCGCGTCCCACCCGACACTGCCGGGCACGTCGGGCGTCGGCGACAGCCACACGCTCTTCCATTTCACGAGGGTGAACCGATCGCTAGATCGGGTCAGCTGACACCCCTTCCGTGCCGAGTCTCTCACGAGTTGAAGAAGATTGGACTGTACTCGCCCGCCTTATTGCCGTCATCGCGTCCCACGCCGACGTGCGCCCAGCGCGGGCCGAGCAGCGCCGCCAGGTCGTCCAGCTGGGACGCGTACACTTCCTAAGGTTAAGCGGGTTAGTCTCCGATCAATTGAGTGGGTCGCCGGTGGTTCCCAGTTCCCACCAACCTGGAAGCCGATGAGATCCAGCGAGCCGAGCGACAGCAGCGCATCCACGAGCCGGGAGCGGCGCACGGCCCACGCCTGCTCGCGATACTTGTCCTCCCACGGCTTTCTAGGCGCGGGGGGCACCGCGCCGGTCGGCGGGATCGCGATGGGCGAGTTTCGCTGTCCGTCGTACCGGCTGCGCACGGGGTGAGAAGGGACGAAAGCGACAACGGTTAGTTCCCACTCACACGTTGAGCGTCGCGACGTGGATTGGAGGCGAGGAGGCGGTCATGGGGCTTGTGGACAGGCGCAGTGTGGGGTAGGCGTCGCGTGTGGGGATGGTGACCATGTTGATGGGGAGTGGTGTGTTGATGTTGTCGTTGTGGGATGGAGGCGACGGACGACTGCGGTCCGGGAGAAGGAGGTCGGCTCGCTCGCCGCAGCCGCAGCTTCAACTCGCCCCCACTCGTCCCCACTTTCGACTTTCTTCTTGGGATATGTACATAAGCTGTTTGATGCCTCACTTCTATCACCTAGTACCACACTGCATGCAAGGGAGCTTGTGCTCTGCAATACAATGCCTGCCAACTAAGCAGCACCCAGCCTTACCGTTACCACCCATTGACGTCAGACCTCCTTTGGCCCGGAGCCCCACGCTCCCACGTGGCCTCCTTCACAACCACCAGCCCTTCAACAACGAGCAAGCGACCAAGCGAGCTCGTTCACCTCCTTTCACCCGCCGACACACGCACCATGGCGCCGACAGACCAGCAGGATGCGCCAGACGGCGACAAGGACAAGTATGTGCTGTGCTGCTAGCGCGCCGCTGACAGCCAGGAAGAAGGGGTCGATGGACAACGACTACTACTTCCACTTTTATGCCTCGCTGCAAAATCAGTGCGTCGGGTCGCTGCCCGGCCGCAGACTGACTGACGGACCGCAGGGCGAACATGATCGGGGATGTGAGCCGTACCGCGACGTACCGCAAGGCCGTGCTCGGCAACGCCGCCGTCGCGATCAAGGACAAGACGGTGCTGGATCTCGGCGCGGGTGGGTGTGCTGCTGGCTGCTGCCGCTGCCCGAGCAAGCCGACTGACCGACGACCACAGGCTCGGGCATCCTGTCGTACATGTCGGCGCAGGCGGGCGCGGCGCAGGTCATTGCGCTCGAGGCGTCCTCGATGGCGGACAAGATCCAGATTGTGTGTGTTGCTCACGGATGGCGCTCACGCCCGCCCAGATTGTCGACCAGGCGAACCGCGGCGAAGCCAACCCCCACCTCCGGGACAAGATCCGCATCGTGCGCGGCATGGTCGAGGACAAGAAGGTGCAGGCGGACGTGTTGTCCACAGGCAAGGTTGACACGATCGTGTCTGAGCCTATCGGCGTCATGCTGCTCCACGAGCGCATGGTCGAGTCGTTCTTACTCGCCCGCGACCTGTTCCTCAAGCCCGGGGGCACGATCCTCCCCGGTAAAGGACACATCTTCTTCTGCCCCTTTTCCGACGAGGGGCTGTACAATGAGACGGAACAGAAGGTGGGTATGGCGCCACACGGCCGCACACTGACGGCAGGCGCAATTCTTCAACCAGACGCTGTTCGGCACCGACTTCTCGGCGCTGTACACCGAGGCGCGCAACGAGGCCTTCTCGCAGCCCGTGGTGGGCATCTTCCCGCCCACGACGCTGATGGCCGCGCCGTGCCCGCCGACAACGTTTGACTTTTATCGGTGCGCAATCAACGACCTGCTCGACTTTACCGTCGACATTGACTTTGTCGCCACGCGCACGGCCATCATGCACGGCCTCGCGTCGTGGTTCGACCTCGACTTTGAGCCCGCCGCCAACGAGCAGCAGGCCGAGGACACGGAGGAGGACCTCGTCGAAGCCGAGGCGTGGAACTTTTCCGTCTCCAACACGGCGTGGCCGTGGCTCTCTGCCGACCCGCCCCTCAACCCCGGGCCGACACCCGAGCCGCCGCGCAAGGGACTCAAGGTGACGCTGTCGACTGGCCCGAATGGTGCGTGCGGTGCGACGGATGGGTACTGACGCTTACAGCGACACGGACGCACTGGCAGTGAGCTGCCTTGGCGGAAGACCGTACCCCAGCTGACACCTCCAGACAATCCCGCCTTCTCCTTCCCGAACCGCTCGCGGTAAACCGCGGCGAAAGAGTAGTTGGCACGATCCGGTTCAAGGTCAACGACTCACGCTCGTACGACCTGACCCTCGACCTCCGCGTACATCGTCCCGGAGGGCCCACGGTCGAGCCCGACCCTCTGAGGCGCAAGACAACGTACAACCTGTCGCAGCAGACGTTCAAGTAGGTCATCGTTGTGGTAGTACGGCGCTGACGCAAGCTACTCGTACACTGGTGAAACGGCTGTCCCAGGTGTGGCATAGTAGGTGGGGTGGGCGGCAGGCGGCTGTCTGTCGTACGCACGCTGGTGTCATGGTGGTGTCGCCAGTGTATAGGGGTTGTTACCTCATCTCGGTGTCTACTTGTCACCTAACCGGCAGCAGATATGACGCGAGGCCAAGGCCACGGACGTTGGTCAGGCATGGCTGGCTTGGGCAAGCAACAGGCAGCCAGCCACCATGCCCGCCGGCGGGCGCGTACAGGCGCCGCTGTCTAGAGAAATGCAAAGCATGCCATGCCGACACGGCGCACCCGACGGACGTCCCCGCGTAACCTAACCCTCAGCTGCCCGCGCGCCCACGCGCCCGCCGATAAGGCACAGACTGACAGACTGGGCATGATGAAACAGGGAGCGCGGCGGCGGCCGTGGCGGTGCACATGGCGGAGGCATGGCTTGGTATGCACAGAGGGAGGCGCAGGGGTGCGTGAGAAACCAGGCAGTACCTTAGGGCAATCAGAGTTCGTCTGCGGCGCTTCATGTTGTCCTCGTGGTGTTGCGTAGCGCCGTTCCAGACTGGACGCTACAGCGCAAGCAGCAGCGAGAGGCGTTCCACGGCCGCGGTGGGAATCGAGTTGGCCAGCTGGCCAGTCGAGAACTGGCTCACTGGCTGGCACGCGAGTGCGCCGCTGATGTCGGTCTGAAACGCCTACAGGCGGCAATCGGTTGCTTGTTGTCGTACATAACTTGTCAGTGAGCCGCGGCTCGCGCAGACGTAGCATACGCGGTAGTCACGCTGCCGCAAGTCAGTCGAGCCTGTGCAGCACGTGAAGCCAGGTGAGTGCACAAGCCAGCCAGCCGCACGCCGCAAGCCTTCCTTGTCTCGCAGTAATGCGCCTCGGGGGGGTGTGGCGCCGCCGCGAGCCGGAACGGATCCGCTTGGCAGGATGCTGGAGATGCGGTCGCTGCGCACACGTGGGAAGGACCAAGGTGGCCGCTGCATCGTTGCCGTCGCTGACAGCGCGGAGGCCGTCTCGCCGTCGGCCCCCGCCGGCGCAGCGGGCACGGCGGAGCACACACTCAAGGCACGTGTCGTGATTGTTCAAGGGCCGAGGGGACACGGCGACTTGGCGACGACGGGCACGGGGGGCCTTCCTTGCTTGACGGGCATTGAGCGGAACGAGCAACCTCGGCGTGAGGGCCGGTGAGCGAGTAGTGAGTCATATCGCGTGCTTGGCGCCGCCGGTGCCTCGGCGTTGAGAGGCGGAGCAACGACGGTGGTGTGGTAGTGTGGCGCCGAGAAAGGGCGGCTCCATAGGCACTGTCGGCGGCTCCGAGGTGGCGCGGGGGCGGGGGAGGCCTTGCGCCGAGAATATGCAGGCCGCTAGCGCTAGCGTGGGCGTTATCGCTGCTGGTGCTGCTCGGCAGGTGCACAGGTGGTCCGACTCGGAGAGACACACTGGCGCACTGGCGCGCGCCTACCCATCTGGCCGAGACCCGATCTGGCCAAAATAACCCTCTACTGCGACAACCTTCCTAGAGGGACTACGACACACGTGCAGGCTGACTGACGCGACAGGCGCGACTGGCTGGCGAGGCGAGGTGAGGCCAACGCGTATGTACGCCTTTGCCTTTGTAGCAGCAGTAGCGCGAGTCACCGGTGCGTGCCGTGTGGCGCCATTCAGCCTCGCGCCTCGGCGTTGAGGTCGGTGTGTAGCAGCCCACCGAAGCGCCAGTGCCAGCGCGACGACGTTGATTCGTGATGAATACGACACATTACCCTGGTTGTCGCCTATGCATTGCAGCAGCTTCAGCCTTGGCGCGCCGCTCTGGCGACTGACGCTTAATTGACCCCGCCGCGTAATACATTCCTGCCTATTTGGTCCAACGCTGGCAGACGAGAGCCGCGGCCCTGGCTACCAGCTTGTATGGAAGGTGGCCCACCCACCCGCCCTGCTACGCGAGTGATACTGTGCCCGCCCACCCACCCCTAGGATCGCTGTGCGATCCAGAAGTATGCCACCACCCACCCCTCCACCCGGCTCCGCCTCCCCTCCGCCAATGAGGCGACAGAGGCACAACCACGATTGCCTGCAAATGCTTGTCGACCCCTTGCCAGTTCCCAGGCCTTCATCCTGCCATCATCCTCGTCACTTGGCCCCCCCGGGGGACGACGGGGGAGTTGTCACACGCATTTGGCCGGTCAACTGGTGCCCCGGGGGCCATGTTGTGGCTTCGGCGGCTTTATGTTGACTACTTGTTCCTGCTGCTGCCATGTCGAGGTTGCGCTCTCCCAGTAGCCAACGTGCAGCTACGTCTCATGTCTCACTCACTCTGTCGTTTTGCTGCCATCCATCCATCGCGCTCATGTCCTCGGTCTGCCAATGTCGTGTTCAGGGTGTTTCCGAAAATCGAAAAAGCCAGGTTCCTAGCCTTGTCGCTGTTCCGGGTCAGGCCAAAGACCATAAGCGCCATTTGCCGCAGCAGCACCCAGGTACCCAGGCTGCAGCATTCTATGCGGTCCCCCGACAAGCCTTGCCGCGCCGTGCCAATTCGTCTTGGGCCTTTCCGCCCCTGCAACCTCTCTGCCTGGCCTGGCTGCCTGGCTGGCCCCTTTTTCACCCACCTGGTGCCGCCGCTGCTGCCGCTCTGCCTTGCTTCCCCGCGGCCGGCCGTGGTGAGCCCCCTTCCTTCCTTCCTTCCTCCCTCTGCCGCCTCCGCCCTCATGCCGTGTGCCCTCCCCCCCTTCCCTGTCCTTTGGGCCCCTCGGACATTATGCCCAAGCCTGCCCACCTTGCAACTGAGACGTGAGCAAAAACTCTTTTGCAGGGCAGTAGCAGAATGCACGATGCACGCACGCACGCACGACGCCTGGCAGGCCCAAACGCTCACGCTCACGGCTCATGTTTGACGACGACGGCGACGGCAGACCTTTCTTTGGCAGGCAACGGTGGCGGCGGCAGCGGCAAAAGCAGGTCCGGTAAGAGAGGAAATCAAGGTACCGCCGAGAAAGTGTGTGTGTTACAGCAGCAGCAGCAGCAGCAGCAGCACTACTTGGGTCTCGCCGCTGCACGCACACACCGAGATAGCACGCATACCATACAGTCGTCCTTTTCCTCCATCTCTCTCGCAATCCCACCGCCTCCTCCTCTGCCCCTCACACACTTCCGCTTATACACACAAGCACTTCTCATTTTAACCATCTGCTCCCTACAACACTTTGCATCGACAATTCGACAACCAGCCCCGATCTCGAGCAGTGGCGACGTAGCAGCCAGCGCACACGCCCACTACGCGTACCCACGACGACGCCTCATTCAGAGCCAGCAGCGGACTCAAACGCCACGACCTCTGTTGGTTCGCCGCCCGCCCAGCCAGTCAGCCAGCGTGGACCCTTTGTCACCCACCTTACCCTTCACACCTCAGGCTGCGTGGGCAGAGCTTCAGCAGCCAGCAGCAACGACCACCACCACCAACTACCTCCCACCGCTACACCTCTTCCACTCCCTTCCACTCCCACTCTCTCATCCACTTGATCGGCTCTTGGGCCTCCTTCGCTACACCTCACGGCATCCCGTTTTCGAACACGGCCTGGCCGAGCGGCCCGAGAAAGAGAAGGAGGGGCGTGTGCATAGCGCGGACGTGCAAACTCGACTGGTCGGTCTTGCCGATTCTCATTCCCATCAACTAGCAGCACCAGCAACAGCAACAGCAGCCAGCAACAACCTCCCATTGCATAACCCACACAACCTCCACATACAATCCGCACGCACCTTGCATCACCGAGCTCTAGCCCCCCCTCTCGCCACCTGCAGTCGACTACCCTCCCCTCCCCACGCATCTCGCTCTCTTCGGGGCAGGACATGGACTCGTCTTCCACATCGTCACCGTTTTCTACCCGCTCAACCATACCTTCGTCACCCGAAAACGCTGGCGGCGACAGTACCGCACCTGCAAAGTCGTCGGTCCCCGCTGCCTTTCCTGCGAGCTCGGGCCACCTCATGCAGGGCATGCAGGCCATCCTCAACAACCTTACCGGAGCGTGAGTCTTGAATCTTGCCCTTGACGTTGCCGTTGTTTCGACATCACACCCATGAACTACCTGCTGACACACTGGTTTCCCAGTGCGCCATTCTCCCAACTCGCAAGCTCAGACTTCTTCTCCACGACCAACAACAACAACAACAACAACAACAATAATGAAGCCAAGCCCAAGATCGATGTAAAGCAGGCGACGTCGCTCTTCGCGCAGACCCAGGCGCAAGCCTCGGCGCGCCCTTCCACATCGGCAGCTCCCAGCGTCACTGGTTCTGGGCAGGGAGGATCGCGCACCGAACCACCAAAGCGCATGTACGAGGTCGATGGCCTCGCTCTCGTCTCGCCTCCACTCGAGGAGATTGCTTCGGCGTTCCCAAAGTAAGGCTGTGCGCGGTGCAGAATTTTGTCTTGCTAACATCACCAGTAGCAATAACACGTTGCTGTTGCAAGGAGATCCTCAACACATTCACAAGCAGCGCGTCGAGACAGCCATTCGAGTTATCATCGACATTCTCCGCATGGTCCCCAGATCACCATCACAGCCTCCAGTGCCCGCATCAATAAAGCCATTGCTGCCTCAAGACGCGACTGGCAACGTCCTCGCCGTCTTTGAGCGATTGGCCACCTTTCGCGGACTCCGTCTCCAGGCCGGCACGACCACAAAGACGAGCTCCAAGAAGCAGCTGCAGGCCGGCCAGATCCCTGCCCACCAGGTGGCCTACGTCGAAACGGCAGTGTACACGAGCACTGAAAACCCAAAGAGAGTGTATGCGTGCAAGCGCTGTCGCAATCGTGAGGAGCGAAGGCGACAAAACAAGGACGCAGCGAGGAAGAAGCAGGTCGCTTCCGACTCTGACACGTCGGCGAGCCCCGTGCCCCGTCCGTCCCTCCAACCACCGTCCGAGGACTACATCACGGGCGAGAATGCTCACCAGTACGACCCTCATCGAGTGAGCCAGGTTGTCGAGGAGCCTCCTTGGGATCCGACAGTCCCCGATTGGCGCCATGAGATTGTCTTGTTCAATTCGCCACCCGAAGTCGCAGTCAAGGAGGGCAGCTGCTTCTGGCTTCCATTCCGTGTCATCTGCTACTGCAAGTGTCATGGCGAGAAGAACGGCTTCCACATTAAGTTCACCTTGAGAACCTTGGAAGGTAACATTATTGCAAGCGCAATGACGCACCCCATCAAGATCACGGATGATCACAAGACGGACGCCAAGTCCAAGCCCAGGGGAGGGGTCGAGCGCATGACATCGGCTACCCCGTCCGTCCAAGCACCTCCCCGCGTCCGCAAGGGTCGTATGAGCACGGCTTCATCTCAACGCCAATCACCCACTCCCTCTGAAAGCGAGATGAGTGTCACGTCCGAGGTGGGCGCCGTCGTCCAGAAGCAAACGCCGCAGGTGCGGCAGGGCAAACCCTACGAGCGTCCACCATCACAATCGCCCGCCGTCCAACCCACGAGCCTCCCCTTCGACTTCCTCCAGGAGCAGAACCAGCGGCCACGTCTCTCTCGACAGCAGTCGACCTCGTCGTACACCTCCCAGGCAGACATTACCAACTGGACGCCGGATGCGCTCGCGCAGACAACGGTTAGCCCCGACGCCCTTCGCCGACCCAACTTTGCGTCCATGGCGGCTCTGGCGAACAACGGCCTGGGCGGCTCACTGTCCAACCAGTCTTCTGTCGCACCGAGCCCAGCGCAGCAGTTTGGTGGCCTCGGTCAGAACGGCCTGGGTGGCTCCAGCCTCAACGGCCTGAATGGCGGTAACCAAGCGAATGGCCTGCAGAACGGTCTCGTCAATGGCCTCCACCAGAACAACCTCAGCGGCAGCTTCTCGAGCGACATGTTCACCAATGGCGCCATGAGTCTGTCGCCGCCAGGTGGCCTTGACCTGTCCACGCTCAACCTCTTCAACAACGGCAATAACGTTAACCGGTCGGCTTCGGGTAACCAGAACGGCTCGCAGGATGTCGACATGACCAACGACGTTGCTTCGCAGCTTGAGAATATGCTTTTCGGCACAAGCACCTCGAGCCAAGCTGCGTCTGTGGCATCCAGCTTCCGCGACGATGCTTCCCAATTCTCTGCGTTCCAAGCCGGCAGCCTGTTTAGCGACAGCGGCTTGCCTCCCGACAACACGCTTGACGACATGATCGACTATTCTGGCGGCGAAAGCAACGCAGCAATCAGCCCCATGCAGCACCTCAACCTCTCGCCCTCAGTTCCCATGGGAGGTATCGACCTCGGCTTGAACCAGTCGCCGTTTGGGCAGTCCAACGGCTTGCCTCAGATCTCGCCCAATGCCGATGCCGATGCGCACACACGCGCCCTTCTCGCCCTCCTCGCCCAGCACCAGACGCAGCCTCGCCCGCCCCCACAGCCAGTGCCTGTCGTCTCGCACGTCATTCCTGGCGAGGGCGACATGGCGGGCGGCGCGCCCATTGCTATTGCAGGCCGTCTCTTCACACCAGAGACGGTCATTGTCTTTGGTGGTCGCCCAGCTGTTACCGCTTTCGTGTCCGACTCGTTCCTGCAGTGCACTCTTCCCCCTGCGCCTTCGCCGGGTGATGTCGAGGTGACTGTCCAGGGTCACATGAAGGACCCGACTGTTCCGACAATGATGTTCAAGTACACGGGCACCGACAAGGAGATGATGCGTCTCATGCTTCAAGTTCGCCAGCTTCACCAGAACAGCGATCCGGCGATGCGTCTCGTCGACCACATTACCCGGTCTCAGAACAACAGCGACTTTAGTGACCGCTCGAGCATGAGCCCGGCAGGCATCCAGTCCCCGTTTGACGCCGACATGCGTCCTGGCTCGAATATGCTTGATGTCGCCCCACCGGCCGAGAACGTCGAGGAAGACGACCTTCAGACTACTCTGATCGACGTCATCAATTCCATGGACGAGGACGCGCCGGGCTCCCTCCGTCGTTCGGGTGCGGTCAACGACGTCAACAAGTCGCAGCAGACTCTACTGCATCTTGCCACCGTCATGGGCTTCCACCGCCTGTTGCGTCGTCTCATCGCTGTGGGCGCGCACCTGAACGTTCAGGACGTCAATGGCTTTACGCCCCTCGCCCATGCCGCCCTGTGCAGCCAGACCATCTGCGCGCGGATTCTCCTCGAAGCCGGTGCGTCATACGATCTGCCGACCGTCTTTGGTGAGATGCCCCTCGACCTGGCCAAGAGCGACGAGCATTCCGAGGTGGAGGCCTTGCTGCTTTCGGCCGTCTGGTCCACCAAGGTCGACACTGCCAACGATGCCGAGTCGTCTGTGTCCCTGGAGACTGGCAGCGAGATCGACGACGACAACCCGAGCTCAGACTCGGACCACGATAGCGTGTCGAAGGCGTCCCGTATTCTGCGCCGTCGCCCCAGCCGTCGCTCCCGGGGCAAGCAGCGCGTGTCACCTCCTGGCCACTCGCAGTCGACGAGCCCGAAGCGCGGCCGTCGTGCGTCGCTCGTTGCCACTCCTCCCCTCCCTGGCTCGCTCTCGCCCGTCCCTCGCGACGACCCGCCTCCGTACGCGCCTCCCGACTCGGCGTCTTGGATGTCGCGCACCTTGTCCAACATCTCTCACCCGATCCAGGACACTGTCTGGCAGAGTTTGCCCAAGGGTCTTCCGACCTTGTGGAGCGCCGGCGAGAAGACGTCGTCGGGCTCTCACGGCTGGGTGGCGTTCCCCGCGCCGTCGTGGGACACGCTGCAGAAGATGACGAGCCCCGAGGAGGTCAAGCTGTTCACCCAGGCCATGGCTGCCGCGGCGTTGAACGCTGTGGTGCAGTCTGGTGCCACGGCTGGACCTATGGACAGCTCGCCCCGTGCCTCGAGCAAGAGGCAGGCGCGCCGCCGTCACTCGAATGCCGGAAGCTCGCCTTCCTCGCGCTCGCGTGAGCTCGGCCAGGTTACCAAGCCCAAGCAGGTTAAGCGTAAGTACACCGATGGAGTCTCGAGACCATCCGCTGACACCACCCCAGACGACCGCATGCTTTACCTCTTCTGGCTCCCGGTCTTGCTCTTTGTTGGCTTCTGGCTCCTGGTCACTGCGGTCCCCATCGCGACGGGCTTCTGTCTGCTCTACGCTCGCCAGATCAGCCGCGCCATCAAGCAGCGCCTTTGAATTTGGTGGAGGATTTGTTAGAAGGGGGGAGGGGAGGAATGGGTCTCATATTAGATGTGCGACAGTGTAGCTCCGACAATGGTCTGGAAACGGTGCGAGGGGATCATTTCAGAGTAATTATGTGCAACTGTACAAATCATATGCTAGCATTAAACATGACGAGTGGCGAGGGGCAGGCGCGAGGGCGAGAGGGCCGATGCGTAGTCGATGATGTTGGTGGCGCCGCAGAAAAAGGCCACACGAGCGTGTGCGTCGTATTTTGGTGGAGCCCCGCGCTGCGTGGTTGTGTGCGTGTGTGCCCGGTGATGGCGGCGGCGGTGTCGTGGGCGTTTGTGACCGCTCACAAGTTAAACCACCCACGACTGCCGCGTCTGTCTCTACCGCGTCTCACACTCTTTCAATCCTGGCCACCGACAAACACCCAACCCCCATCGCACAATGCCAGCGCGGCTCTATCTCCGGCCGAGCCCGCGCGCATTCTTCCTCATCTCCGAGTCGCACGCGCTCGTCTTCCGGCAACCGGGCACGAGCGAGACCAAGGCGTCGCGTAATGTCGTCGTTGCAGAGTTTCTCCCCCTCAACGAGGTGGACACGACGGGCCTGATCTCCATCGGGCGGGGGACCGTCGAGGGCGTGCTCGGCGTGACCTCTGTCCCGGCTGGCGGTGAGCCCCCCCCCCCCCCCCCACTAGCTTTAACTGACGCCGGCAGAACGCTCGCCCATCCCCGAGACGTTCCTCATCCTCCTTGCGGGCAGCTCGCCGCTCTCCCCCCTCCTCCCTGGCTCCTCGCTGCGCCCGGCGCGCGTCCTCGCCGTCGAGTTCTACTCGCTCTCTTCCAATTTCTGGGACACGCCCGACATGCTCGGCGCGAGCGGCGGCGCAGACGACGACGACGACCCAATAGGCGACAGCTACACGCGCGCGGGGAGCAACACGCCGACGATGAGCCAGGCGGCGCAGGCGGGCATCGCGAACCCCACCGACGGGATGAAGAAGTATCTCTGCTCGGGCGCCTTCTTCCACGCCGAGGGCGTGTCGTGGGACATTTCGTCCTCTCTTGGCTCTGGCGCGTGGGGCGCGGGCGGCGACGCCGACGGCGGCGAGGGCGTCGGCGCGACGGAGCAGGGCGCGCTCGAGGACTTTGACGAGCGGTTCGTGTGGAACGCGCGGCTGTTGAAGCCGTTTTTGAACTTTCGCGCTGGGCTGCCGCCCAACGCCAAGGCCGTGCTTGATGCCCACGCACTGCTGGTGCCGGTCATACAGGGGTTTGTGGACAGCCGCCCGTTCCCGATCGGCTCGTCGCGCGACGACATGGGCACGCTGGCGTTGATCTCGCGCTTGAGCTGTAAGCGTGCCGGCGCACGTTTTAGGACGCGCGGTATCGACGACGACGGCAACGTCGCCAACTTTGTCGAGACCGAGACGCTCATGACCGTCAGCGGGATCACCGTGTCGTATGTCCAGGTGCGCGGGAGCGTGCCCATGTTCTGGCAGCAGCCGACCGCTGGCTTGCAGACACTCCAGCAAAAGGTGGAGATTACGCGACCGTTCGAGGCGACGCAGAGGCCGTTCGACCAGCACTTTGACGACCTCATCAAGACGTACGGCGCGGTGCATGCCGTCAACCTGCTCGGCACGAAGGAGGCGGAGCAGATGCTGTCCGAGGCGTACAAGGCGCATGTGACCAAGCTCAAGAGCGAGCTCGCTGCCGCCGACGACGAGAACATCCCCGAAGACGCAGTGCAATACACCGACTACGACTTCCACACAGCCGTGAAGAACGGCGGCCACGACGCGGTACGCGCGGATTTCAACCGCCTCCTCCCAATCCAGGCGTCACTCGACAAATTCGACTACACTGCAATTGACCTCTCGACGGGAACGTTGATCGAGAAGCAACACGGTGTCTTCCGTGTCAACTGCCTCGACTGCTTGGACCGCACAAACTTTGTGCAAGAGGTCATTTCATACCTGGCTCTCTTCCGCGCTCTGGCAAACCACAACTCGCCCCTGTGCCACTCGTCGTCGCCGCTATGGAGCGTGCACCGCGACCTGTGGGCGGATAACGGCGACCTCTTGAGCAAGACATACGCAGGCACTGGCGCGATCAACACTAGTGCAACGAGGTCTGGGCGCAAGACCCTCGCTGGCCTGTTGTCCGATGCTACCAAGTCGGTGGGGCGCGCCTACATCAACAACTTCCAAGACAAGAGCAAACAGCAGGCGATTGACATGCTACTTGGCCTGCTAGCTGGCCAGCGGCAGGTCGTGCTCTTCGACCCGATTGGCGACTCGGTACACACGGCCCTCAAGGCCCGGCGCGAAGAGTATGCGACACCGCGCCCCGTCACCATCTTCTCTGGCACATGGAACGTCAACGGCAAGGCGCCCGTCGGCGTCCTCGACCCCTGGCTGTTCCCAAGCAAGGTCGACCGCGCAGACATTTACGCCATCTCGTTCCAGGAGATTGTCGAGCTCACCGCACAGCAAATCGTCCAGACCGACCCCGCCAAGAAGCGCGTCTGGGAGACGGTCATCATGCAGACGTTTGCAAATTGCTGCGGCGAGGGCGAGTACATCCTCATGCGCAGCGAGCAGCTCGTCGGAACCGCCCTCATGATCGTCGTCAGGTCCAGCCTCCTCCCGTTTATCCGCAACGTCGAGTACGCATACAAGAAGACTGGTCTCGGCGGTATGAGCGGGAACAAGGGCGGCGTGGGCATCCGCTTCGACCTATACGACTCGGCGCTGTGCTTCATGACTTGTCACTTGGCAGCCGGGCAGTCAAACTATGAGGACCGCAACGTCGACTACCGCACCATTGTCAGCGGTCTTCACTTCCTCCGCGGCAAGACGATTGACAGTCACGAGTGGGTACAGGGTTGAGGGAGATATTTTGCTGACAACACAGCATTGTCGTCTGGTCCGCCGATTTCAACTACCGCATTGACCTCAGCAATGACGTTGCGCGCCCGCTCGCACTCGCGAACGAGTTTACAGAGCTATACGAGTATGACCAGCTGTCGCTCGCTCGGTCCGAGAAGCAAGTCTTCGAAGATTACCAGGAAGCACGGATCAACTTCCGCCCGACGTACAAGTATGACAACGGCACCGACACGTACGACTCGTCCGAGAAGCAGCGCGTGCCGTCGTGGACGGACCGTGTGCTGTACAAGGGCACCAACCTCGAGTGTGTGGCGTACAATAGTGCCGAGCTGCGGATCTCTGATCACCGGCCCGTATTCGCCGTCACCAAGGGGTCGGTCGACCAGGTAGATCACGCCAAGAAAGCGCACATCAGGGAGGAGCTCGCACGGGTAGCGCAGCAAAAGTTTGCCAACGGCAACCTCGACCACCTGGTCGAGTCGGCCGCCCAGGGCGGTGTCCGCGGGCTCGTCAAGGAGCTGACGTCGGTATCGCTCACGCCGTCGCCTGTGCCGTCGCCCGGGCCGGATCGCAAGGCGCCGCCCGCGATTTCACGCGACTCGAAGCCTGCGCGAAGTGCATCTATCCGAGCGGCACCTTCGCGGGGCTTAGCGCCGTCGAGAGCCTTCAACAACGCATCGCCTACCAACATCACACCAGTGACCTCGACCCTCTCTGCTACCGTTAGCAACGCGTACGCGAGACTAGGCTACCCCACCGCTACAGCCGCGTCAGGCGGACTACCGCAGCGCACTGCGTCGCTATCGGCGCCCGGCGTGCCAGGTGTGCCATATGCTGCCAGACAACGACCGCCACCACCGCCACGACCCGCCAGTGGCGGGGGTGGTGGAAGCCCCAGTAGTAGCCAGGTGCTGACCCCTTCGTCGACTGGCGACTTTGTCATTGTGCCGTCGCCCCGACGTGCCGCGCCTGCCGTGCCCGCGCCCAAGCGCTCCAACTCGACAGCGTCAACGACAACGACCGTGAGCAGCAATGCGAGCGCGCCGCCCAGACTCCCGCCCAGACCGAACACGTCGCGCACTGGTACGCTGGACATGAATTCACCTCCACCGACGGGCCTGGCCCTGCCAGTGCAGCCCGACAATGCGGCAAAAACGGCACCATTGCCCGTGCTCTACGGGGGTGCGAAGGCTCCTGCGCCGCCCCTTCCATCCAGCCGCAAGCCGGTACCGACGCTCGCTCAGCTGGAAGCAGCGGCGACCAAGGCCCCGCCGCCAGTACCGCCCAAGTCTGGCCCGTCGTCGCCCATCGATATTGGTAAGAAGGCCCCGCCGCCTGTCGTCGCGCCCAAGCCGGTGCTCTCGCCCGCCGCGACGGTCGCAGCGCCCAAGTCGCCCGACGGGAAGAAGGCAGCGCCGGCCGTCGTGCCCAAGCCCGCGGCGCTGCACGCCAAGCAGCCGCCGACGACGGCGCCAAAGCCGGCGGCGCTGAGGAGCAATAGTTCTACCAGCAACGGAGCGTAGTGTCTGCCTGCCACAGTTGTATCACCGCCACATGTATTGCATGGATGTAGTTGGGGGATGAGTGGGTTCGGGTATGAGGCTCTCTGGCCCGTTGCGTGACGGGTGCCGTTACCGTCACGCGTGCGTTTCAAGGTTTGGTTGAGTGGGGTGGGTGGCCTGGCCTTGCCTGGCCTTGTGGCCGCCGCCGTCGTCGTGCACGCGTGCACGACACGGGAGAAGGCACGCACATGAGAGGAGGGCAGGGAGGCGTGTGCGTGCGTGCATCGGTCCTTCGTGTCCATGTTCTAGCCCGCACAGCCCACCTTCCGTCTTTGTTCGGTATCGCGCATGAATGGGATCTCACCTGTTCTTGTCGACAACGAGCGAGATGAGCTAGCTGGGCCGTTGTCGTAATGCGGCGTTCGCAGACATTACGACTGAAGGGACGCTTTGCGTGCTTGCCGGCGGATACGGTCCCGCAGTGTGCGGATGCACTTTGCCTTCCTGCTGTTCTGAGTTCGATGGACGTTGCTTGGCGTGCACAGAGGGAGCGGGCGGGACATGTTTCGGGACTTGGGCGGCGGCCAAAGACGCCGCAGTGAAGTAAAGAAGTGACACGGGCATGCTGGCCGGCTGGCCATGTCTCGAGCCAGAAGAGCGTGCGTGACTTTGGGACCTTCCTACCTCCTACCTTGAATGCACCCTGTCCTGCGGAACCTCGGAAGTATGCTGCTGTATGCTGACATCTGCATGTGCACTACACGCCGTTCCGCGCGCCGCGCGCCGATTGCGCGGAATGCCGACTGGTTTTGTAGGCGTCGACGCCCGTCTATTGTCTATTCCGAGGTGCTTACGTTCTGAATCGCGCGGCGCTTATGGTCACGCTAATGAAACGAGTAGTCACCACTTTGCTCACTAAAACCTACTTAGGCGCGTGCGTGCTGCTGGGGCCAGTGAGCGAACGAGGAAGAAGAAGACACTACGCGCGAGGTTGAAACGCCATTACCCTACTTGGCTTTGCACCGAACACACCGAACGAGGCAAGACCTGCTCGTGTCGCAGCAGCAACATATGTAAACAACCTGTATGCGGTGTGGGTTGGTGTGGTGTGGGCGTTGCCGCCGCGGCGGCGTCAGCAGGAGCAGCAAGCAAGATGCAGGGGCAGGGTGTTTACAACAAACCCATACCTGGCTGCCCTGCCCTGAGGCACCAAGCTTGCCTTGCCAAAAGCTACGACCACGACCATGCCATCTGGCACGGCACACTGCACACGCACGGCGCGGGTGTAGCCACGTCGCGCGCCGCGCCGAACCGCGGTATGCAAAACTGCACGCTCGTGCACGTCCACCGTGCGCACCCACCACGCGTCGTGTTGTGTATGTGGCGAGTGGTCGGGCCGCTCCGTTTCTCCATGCTGCTTGCTGCAAGGCCGCCGTTTCACGACGCCGCCGTGCAGCAAGCAGCCTCACGACCGACCGGCCTACATGGGGCACGCCGTTACGGCACACGCAGAGCTTGCACTGCACGCCGGTGCGGCCGACGTCATTTCCAGGGCCGAAAGGCGTCGGTCGCGAGGGTTCTCAACTGGGGGCAGGCAGGGTGTGTGTGCACCTGCATGCTGCATGCTGCACGCACGCCGGCCCCAAGTGGCAAGCACCCACAGCACGACAAGGTGGCTGCTGCTTGTCCTGCTGGCTGCCTCCTGCACACTCAATTGACAAGAGGAAACGCTAGGGGCTATCAGGCTCGGCGCGTCGGTATGCACCGACTGACCTGCTCCTGCTGCGGACGCAGGTTGGTTCGCAGACTCGCTGCTCGCCCCAGTCGTCGTCGTGGACAACGACGACGACGTTGATGCATATACCGTTCGTTGCACTTTGTTCATCAACATCAAAGCCGAGCAAATCACCCCGCCGGCCTACCCAATTGTCCTCTGGCCGTCTTATTTTGGCCCGAAGAACGCCTCAATGGCCCCGCCCGCTACCGCCACGGCCGCCACCGCAAAAGCCATCTCTGCCCAGCCAGCGCTGCCCAGCCAGCCAGCCAGCCAGCAGACACGCCTCCCGATCGTCTTTTGCTGCAGTTGGCTCACTCCCCATTCACCGCCATCAATCTCCCCGCCGCCCATCCGTCTGCGCGCGGGCAAGTCGTCGTCGTCGTCGACTGACCGACAACTGCACGTGTAGCTGCAAGCAGTAGCTCTACTGCATCAAGCAAGCAGCAAGCAGCAACAGGGTGTATACTCCCGCCAACGACACCTGCGCGACCGCGCGACCACCAACCCCACCTGCCCACCTTTCCCTCATCTCCCTCCCCCCCTCTCCTTGGCACACTACCTCCCCCGCCCGCCGCCGCTGCCGTCCTGACACACGGAACACTTTGGTGCACGCCCCGTCAGCCCGCCAGACAGACAACAGAGCGCAGAGGTAGACGAATAAATCAAGCCTCACCCTATTCCCATCCGAGACAAGCCCTCCTTGGCCCTGCTAGCAAGACAAGCCAAACCCTTTGGACCAGCAGCACCACCTGCACCAGAGAGCAGCTACCAGCGGCGGCGTTTGCACCACAACCTCGTGCCATCAACTCCTTGTCAACACTTTCCTCTTATCCCCCTATCACTGCATTTGCCTCGTCGCCTTCATGCTCGTCGTCGCGGCATCGTTCAGCATTGTCACAAGCGCATAGCCTCGTCATTGTTCATTACCTCTCTTAATTGTAGCAAGCATCACGAAGACGACACACGACACCAACGACTCGATCTCCATCGCGCCATTCAGAACCTCGCCGCCCCCGCGACCATTCAACACTACGCCGTCCTCCCATTCACCATCGCATACATAGACGTCGTCACCACCGACGCGCGCCGCTCAGACCACCACCGCGACACAACTCAAAACAACGGTTGAGCAATTTTTCCATCACCCCCCTCGACGCCTCATTACCCTCGTGTGCCCGCCGCCGCGTCCCCTCGCCGGCCCTCGGCCAGGGATCTCACCGAGCCACAATAACCATCATGGCCGACACTGCCGTAGTAGACGGTCGCGCAAGCCGTCCGCTGTCCGAGATTTCAGAGAACGAGGACCGCCGACGTGCCAGCGCGCGTGTTTCGAGTTACAGCTCGAGCCTCAGCCTCAAGGGTGCTGCCGGCGCTGGGGCCGGTTCTCGGCCAGCGAGCGAGATGCGTGATGACCCTGCACAGCCGCCCTCGAAGCGGGCTAGCGGAGCGCTTGCATCGCTGCCCGTGCACACCATCACCCTCAACCTGGCTGATTATACAGGCACGGTCGCGTCGACAATGACTGCGACGGCGCCAGCGACTCCAACGACCATTACGCCTCCAGTGATCGCGACCAAGCCGCTGGCGTTGCAATCTCCGTCGACAATAGGTTCAGGCGCCCCGTCACCCACAGTCAAGTCGCCACCGCCCACACCAAAGTCGCCTCCCCCAGTAAAGCCAGAAAAGCCCGCAGAGCTTTCTGCGCCACCCATTGCAGGCGCAAGCTCGAGCTCAGAGGAGCAACAGCCGCAACAACCCGCCGTTGTGGACTTGAGGTACGTATCCGGCGTGAGCTGGAGCCTCTGCCGTCCGCCGGCGCCGCCGCCTTGCGCGCACTGACACCTTCTCTCCTACAGCGAACCAGTAGACGGCATCTCACCTTTGTTCGTGGCGACCCGTGCATCCCTCCGCCCAACTGCCTCGGGAAAAGACCTTCAGCCAGAAAAGCCGCCATCCCCACCAGCGACATTGTCGAGCACAGGTACCTCGTTTGACTCGGCGCGTTCCTCTATCGACGTTGTTAAAGCTCCCCCCAAATCCAAGGCCAAGTGGCTCAAGAGGGCGTCCATGGCTCCTCTCCTAGGCAGCAAGTCGGTCTCACCGGCGTCCTCCGCCGCCGACTTGCCTGCAGAGGCAGGCGGACGGGCATCGCCGGGGCCCTCGACCACCTTTGCAATCTCGGCGCCAACAGCCATCGTCCCTCCTACCTTGCCGCCACGCAAGTTCCCCACTGGACCTATGGACCACGTCCCAGCTTCGGGTCCCGACGCCGCCGCCTACGCTGCCGCGGCAATGCGCCCACAGCCGCCCCTCCCAGGACGTGAGCCGAGCTCGACTGCCGTGACGCACCACCACCCAAGTGCGAGTGCGAGAAATCGTTGGTGGGGCGGACAGCCGACATCTACCGGCGTCACACGGTCCGCCTCCAACAACAGCATCATGAGCACGGCATCGGCCGCTCACCAGCGGCTACCATCCGGCGCCCAACGCGTCCTCGGCCAGGCTGGCAACGCCGTGACCAAGGGGTGGAACCGCGCGCGCGGCGTCGGTGGCAGCATTTCCGGCATGGGTGGCTTTGCACCGGTTCGAAGCAACAGCAACGAACTCGACTCGAGGTCCGTCAGCCCCCGAAACCGCGCCCTTGGTCACACGTTGGCTCGCAAGCCCTCGCGCGATCTCCTCTCCACGGACCTCGCTCCCGCCACGCCAGCAGACTCGTTTCAGTGGGCAGAGGGAGTGGTCAAGCGACCCGCCCGGGCCGGCTACGCCGGTCGCGTCTTTGGCCGCGAGTTGCAAGAGGCAGGACGAGCCTGGACCGTGGTCGATGCGCACGCCGAACGACCAGGCGACACGGAATACGAAGTGCGCAGGCGGCAATGCCTCCCAGCAATTGTCGTGCGGGCTATGGAATGCCTCATTGTGTGGGGTCCAAAGGAGGAGGGCATTTTCCGCATCTCGGGCCGTAGCAGTCACCTGGTACGACTGCGACGCGAGTTTGACGGAGGTGAGTGGCGAGAGAAAAGGACAAGAGTACGTGTGCAGGCCCGCTGACATTTCAGGCGCCGATCTCGACTTGTCATTGTGCGACGCTGGCGATCTCGATCCTCACGCGGTGGCGGGCATCTTCAAGTCGTATATTCGAGAGCTCCCTACACCCATGGTGCCGATCCCGATTGAGCACGAGATTGAGGAGCTGTTGTTTAGGACGCGCAGCAGCCCAAGCTTGGACGAATTGCTGCACGTCCTTGGCAAGCTGCCGGCTTCGCATTGGTTCCTTCTGGCCGACGTCATCATGCTGCTCGACTTTATCCCGCAGCACGAGGGCGCGAACCGCATGACCCGTCAGGCGTTGATGCTGTCGCTAGGGCCTACCCTGCGCCTCAGCGGTGACGTCGTAGACGTACTCGTCCGCCACCGTCAGGACTTGTTCCACAACCCTCCTATGGTGGACCCTTCCGACCTGGTCGACTTTGGGGACGAATCAATGGTGCTGCCGTTATCCCCAGCATACACGGCATCGTCGTTGCCAGACAAGCCTAAGCCACCTGCGTCGCGCCGCATCTCGAAGCGACCGAGCCTCGGCAATCTGCTTGGCGGCACTCTGATGCGCCGAAGCCAGAGTGACCAGACGCTGGGCTTCAGCCCGACGACTGCGCCGCGCCTCGCGCTTCCAGAGCCGGTTCGCGTCGACCTCCCGATGTTTGGCGGCCACACCGAAGACATTGACGAGACCGAGGAGCTCGAGTCACTCGAGTCGCACGACGTGGCACGGGCAACGGATCGGATCGAGGAGGCGCACTACGCGCCTGGCACCGTCGCTGCGCGTGCTGCTGCGTTTGGCCCGTCGTCGGCTGCCGGACAAAAGACGCCGATTGCGGATCGGTTCCAGCGGTCTTCGACAGACCGCGTCGACAACCTACTCGGGCCCAAGGGTGGGTCCCACTCGAGTGGGTCGTCGGCGTCGAGCTTTGTGTCCGTGTCCGAGTCATTGCAGTCTGGCACCACACCGCCAGTCAACCCGATTGTTGCGATCCGGCGATCACCACCTCTCTTCTTCGCCTCGGCGGTCACGACTGGCACCAAGCGCAAGGACGAGACAAATGCGGAGCGATCAAACGAGAGCGCGCGCGACAGCCCGAAGCGGCTGAGCTCGGGCCCTGGCCCGACCGACGACGACCTCGCTGTGCGGTCATAATACATAGGCCTTGCACTCTTGGAGCGATTAGACTGATAGACCACTACAGTGGTATCAGGGGTTAGTGGATATTTTCTTAGTTACTTGTCAAGCCCAGGGGGTAGATTGCCCTGGTGGCGAGTTGTTTGTTTGCGACGACCAATGTACGATTCATGGGTGTGGCAGGGTTGTGGCTATGATGTGACTTGTATAATGATGTTTAGGTGGACTCGGGACTCGGTGCAGAGGCAGAGGGAGAGGGTTAGGCCCACTCGGTGCCGAGCTTTGTGGCAGCGGCGTTGATGTCGCGGAGGCCGAGGAGGCCAGCGACGCGGCCGACGACGGCGAGGGCGAAGGCGACGGGCCAGCCGATGACGAAGAAGAGGGGCGCGGTGGCGCGGCGCGCAGTGTCGGCGAGGACGACAGCGAGGCGGAGGGCGCGGAGGGTGAGTGCGGAGGGGGGCGAGAGCGCGGCTTGGGCGGGGTATGGCGGCGTCGCGTTGAGGCGCGAGAGCACCTCCGTCGCCGACGCGAGCGCCGAGCCGACGTCGTGCGCATGTGCGCCGACAAACGAGATACGGCGCGTGTTCTGCACCGCCGCGAGGGCAGCCGCGGCACCGGCGTCGACAGGCGGGAGGGGCACGCTCTCGCGCACGAGTGCGCCGACGTCCCCGTCGTGGGGGTAGACGGTCAGCGCGACGCCGCGCCCAAGCGCGAAGCTAGGCGAGGCCGCGACGCCCGTCTCTGTCCCGCCGTACGCGGGCGGCGTAGTCCAGCAGTCGACGCTCGTGCCGCTTCCAGGCCGGAACCGGACGACGGCGTCGGCCTGCCCCCGACCGGCGAGCGCGACGCGCTCCTCCTCGCTCGCCCACCCGCCCGCCTGGAGCAGCTGCAGCGCCGTGGCGCCAGGCAGGGCGAGCACGACGTGGTCGTACACGTGCTGCTGCCCGCCCGCCTCGGTAAGCGTCACGCCCGCGTCGTGGCTGCTGATTGCCGCGATATTGGTGGCGGTGTGCAGGTTGTAGCTGGGCAGCGTGGCGCCCACGGACGACGCGAGGTCGGCGCCACTTAGTGCCAGGCGAGCGCTGCGCGCGGCGCTGAGGCGCGCGAGCACGGCCGACGCGGGGAGCGCGAAAGCGGCCTCGGCTGACGGCGTGAGGAACGACGCGGCGATGCGCGGCTGGAGTCAGCTGCGCACACACGGGGCACATACGAGGAGGTAGTCGTCAAACAGGGCGCGCGAGTATCCCTCGTTCTCGAGGAACGCAGCGAGCGTGCCGCTGCCGGTCGCACCGCTGCTCTCCCACCGCGCGACGTCGAGCGCGAGGCGCCACGCGCGCGGGCTGAGCGCGTCGGCGAGGGAGAGGGAGCGCCAGTCACCTGCCGACCAGAGGGGGTGGCCGTCGCGCGATGCGCTGAGGCCCGACGCTGCGGGGCGCAGGGGCACGCTGGCGTCGGCGAGGAATGCGCGGGCTGCGGCGTCGCTTGCGGCCACTGTGAGGGGGTAGCTGGGGGAAGAGACATGTCAGCTTGGTGAGGAGCAGGTCCGCTGCCACGCCACTCACGCGTCGAGCCGCACACCCTCCTTGCCGTCCACCGCGACCTCGAGCTGCGCCGGCCCCGCGACCGCGTTGCGCTCGTACACGTTGACTTCGTGGTCCGAGTACTTTTTGAGGATCTGGGTGCGTGAGCGCGTCACCACTGGCGCCGTTCGTTGCCAGGCGACGATCGATCCCGGCCGGTGTCTGAGCCTACTGCGGTCGCGACCGCCAGGCCCTAGCCTGCCCGAGCCACCACTCACCCACACGGCCGATAAGCCTGAAACGCCGGTACCGACGACGGCGACGCGCATGGTGCCGGACTGGTGAGGGGAAGAGTGAGTACTACTGAATTGCGTCGTCTCAATCGACTTTGCATCTCTCGCTCTCTTGCTTTGCGTATCTGCATGCTCTACGCCTGTCTACGTACGCCCGCCCAGCCGCCTGAAGCGTGAGAGTTGTGACTGTTGCCGCCGGCGCCGACAAGGGCGAGGGCGCCAAAACAGCGGATATGGCGACTTTTGGGGACCAACGCGCAGACTGCCGCCTGCAGTGGGGCCTTGGACGTCGCGTGTGTGGAGGCGCGGAGGGAAGAGTGGGGGCGTGGGGCGCGTCCTGCCTGGGCGGGCTTGGGATCCTGAGACGGACGTGACATAAACTTGGCCACGTGTGGCACGTGCCTGTGGCATTTGGGGGAGTCTACAACTTATTTGTGGCATTGTCGGTTGCAGCGCTGCAGCCTGGCATATGTATCTGAAGCGCTGCGCTGCAGCCTAGCATAGGTATCGGAAGTGAATGTTCTGTGGGGTCAGCGCGAACACCACCCGCACCCACCTGCACATCCGTCATGTCCTGCTCGCCGGCCTTGCGCCGCTCGTCCTCCTGCTGCTCTGGCGTCAAGCCCAACCCCGCGACCACCCTGTCCCTGCGGCGGTTCTCGCGGATGTAGTAGATCCACCAGACGACAAACAGGATCATGTA
Source organism: Vanrija pseudolonga (assembly GCF_020906515.1). Taxonomy (NCBI): domain Eukaryota; kingdom Fungi; phylum Basidiomycota; class Tremellomycetes; order Trichosporonales; family Trichosporonaceae; genus Vanrija; species Vanrija pseudolonga. The sequence goes on along the minus strand of NC_085851.1, from coordinate 1,625,690 downwards.
CAGTATCATGGCGATGGACACGCCAATGAGGCCGCGCACATACCGCGGCGGGTCGCGGAAGATCTGCGAGCCGAGGATGTTGCCGGCCGAGTAGGCTATCAGGCTGCTGGCCGTGAGCCACGTCTTCTTCGTGCGCCCGGCAACGTTGATGCTCATCAGCGGCCAGATGAGGAACATGGCCGTCGCGAACGGCAGCGAGAAGATGTACACGCCCCACTTGGTCCACTTTGGCGTGTCTTCGGGGCACAGGCCGGTGAAGAGGAACACGGCGGTGGCCAAAGCCGTGACGAACAGCGCCCATGGGAAGCGGGTTTTCGGGTAGTACTGCACACAGAGGCCCGGGACGATGACGAAGAAGATGGCGATGGCCTGAGAGGGCATGCTGTAGATAATCACGTCAAAACTAGAAAAATCGAAAGATTTCATGATAAGCGTGTTGAAAGTGATGAACGCGCCGTTGGGGATCATGACAAGGAAGTTGAACAGGATGCAGAAGTAGTACTGCGGGTCGCGGAAGCACTCGCGGACCTGTTCCCAGCGCCACGAGGCGACCTCTGCCCCGCCGGTAGCGTTGGTCGCGATACGGGCCTTGGCGATGCGTTTCTCGTCCTTCTTGAGCCACCAGACTTCGTCAGGCGTGCCAATAAGCAGCAGGTCGAAGATGCCGCACACCTCGAGTCGGTCAGCAGGGTCACGCCGCCACACTGCCACTCACGATCGTCAGCCCGCCCATGAAGAACTGGATCACGCGCCAGCCCGCGATCCCGCCGGCCTTGGCTGCCGCCTTGGCCATAAAGTACACCGCCACGGACGCGACGATCTGGCGTCAGCGTCCGCGGTGCACGCCATACTCACCCCCCACACCTGGTTCTGCGAGTAGTACAGGCACTGCCTGAATGTCTGCTCCTTACGGAGGTACCACGACGACGTGAGGATGACAAAGCTAGGCGTGTCAGCTGGGTGGTGTGGTGGCAAGGCTGACTAGCTCACCCGGGGATGACGACCGCCTCGAACGCCCCGACGAGGACGCGTACCGCGGCCAGCTGCGCATAGTTGTTACATGCGCCGAGGCACATGACGCACGCGCCCCACAGGATGACGAACACGCTCAGCGCTTTGCCGATCGGGAACCGCTGCATGACCCATGTGAACGGGAACTGGGCGACGGCGTAGGCCATGTCTGGGGTGTTAGTGGCTGGTGGCGGGTGGCGCGGAGCCTCACAGAACAGTGTGGTCAGATTCGCGTACTCTTGGTTTGTGATCTTCGTGTCCTCTCGCAGGCCCTGCACTATTAGCTGGGACCACCTCGGTAGCCTCACAAAGATGACACCTTGCGTCAGACTAGTCTTATCCATGTACTGGATTCCATAGGCTGCCGTCAGCGGTGCTGGTCGCGCGACTTACTGAACATGAGCATCGGCTTGCGGCGTTAGCGGACACCCAGCACCACCCGACGCACGAGCAGGATGCTGGGAGGTCAGCATGGCCCTCTCGCGACACTCACAAGTCGGCCTTGCGCCGTACCCTTGCGTACTCGGCATCAGAGTAGACCGGAACGTCATCCACAACGGTCTCGGCCTCGATACTGTGCGGCGAGCGTACATCGACGACCTCCTTGTCACCGACTGCCGCCTCCTCTTTGCTAGTCGCGCTGGATGAATGTCTTCGGGTCATGGCTCGTGTAGTGGGCGAAGGTTCAAAGCCGCCGCGACGCTGTTTGCCCTTATACCCTGGTCACCGGACCACCTCCACCTGGCGCTCCACACCCCCTCGGCATTGTGCCTATCGTACTATGATGTCAAAGAATCTCGCTATACTTAATTATCCAGCTGGGCCCGTGTCATTCGTTGTTATTTGGCTGCCCACTTGTGTATGTTGGCGATGGGGTGAGCTCAACAGAGGTCAGAGGTCGACTATTATTACCCCAGACCAGGCTGCCACTGGGAGTGGGGGCGGGCGGAGACATCCGCCTCTTCCACGTGCCGGCCCCTGCGTGACTGCTGCGCAGATTTGCGGCATGGATCTTCGGCAGGGAAGACAGGACGCGTCGCAGGGGCCATCAACGGCAGGCCAAGCACAACTACCCCAGCTCTCCAAGAAATCAAAACAGTCACGCAGTGAAGGGCTGGGCTGGGCTCGGCGTCGTCGCGTCCAGCGGCTGATGCGCTCCACTCGTTTCTCATGGGATAGATATCTGGCGGCGTGTTATTGGCGGCGACTTGTCGACAACAGGCACCATGTGACCTCCGCGGCCGACTAGTGCGACTGCGTGCTCCACCTCGACCTGTCAAGGCCGAAAGCAATTAAAGCAACGTGCAGGCAAGGCAAACGCCGGCCGAGAATCGCAGGGAGGGCAGGGCCTTGGCGCGTTATGCATGCGCCCAGAACTGCGCGGGCCCAACCGCAGCGCGTGCATTTGTCGGATGTCGGCCTACGGTGACTGACTTGAGTGATGCGAGGCCTACGAGGCGTTGCGGGGGTTGGGCATTCGGCTTGCCGTTCAAGTCTTGACAGCCAATAGAAATCAATGTATTACATTTACGCTTTGGTTGAGTGATGGCGGTAACCAAAGCTCAGGGCGATTGCATACTGGCGGCACGGTACAGAATTTTGATCCCGCCCCCGCCTGGGCAGGACTCGGTTAGGGCGAAAATTCCTATGCTGGCAAGTGTTTTGTCGCATGACGTGTGTGACTGACAAAGACGGGGCACGGGTGGGAGGGGAGGGGGAGGCGGCATATTATTACCTGCCCTCCCCCGGACAACTCTATCTCATCATCTCTTTCCTCTTACTCTTCCTCACCAACTCACCTCCTACACTCACCATGCCCGCTTCCAAGTCGTCCAACGAGGGCACCGAGCGCCAGCCCCTCCTCTCCGGCGGCAACAACAACAACGCCAGCGGCGGTTGCTGCGGAGGCAACGCGTCGGGCAAGTGCTGCGGTGGTGCCAACCGCGCGACGGGCAGCTCGAGCAGCCTCACGCCCGCGTCAGGCGCCGCCGTCCCCCTCAAGCGCGGAAACAAGGCGTCCGCCGAGCCCGTGTGGGGCATTGAGCGCACCGCCAGCCGCACGTCGCTCAACTCGCAGCGCGAGTCGCGCCGCACCCAGGTCGAGGACCTTCTTGCTGGCGACCAGCCCCTCGGAACAAAGTGCGGTGTCGCCCACGGTGCCGGCCAGTGCTGTGAGTGGTTTTTGTGGTGGTGGTGGCGAGCGAGGGCATCGGGACGGTTGCAGGGACTCGTGAGGAGGGGGTTTCGCCTTACTCGGATACCCGACGCGTCGCGGAATCGCCCCTGTGCAACTCGGTTCGTACTAGGTTCGTGCTAACACCCCGCAGGCAAGGAGCTCAAGGGCGACGACGAGCGTCACCTCATTCCCCCCGAGATTGTGCGAGACATGTGAGTTGAGCACCGGCGTTTGACCTCAGCCACGCTGACACCCACCCTAGCGTTATCGGCCTCTCGGACGGCCTTACCGTTCCTTTTGCCCTTACGGCCGGCCTGTCGTCGCTCGGCTCGTCGCGTCTCGTCGTGACCGGTGGCCTTGCTGAACTGTGTGCCGGTGCCATCTCGATGGGTCTTGGAGGCTTCCTCGCCTCGCAGGCCGAGCTCGACCACTTCCACTACCTCCGCCGCCAGACGCACGCTCGTGTCCTCCGCTCGTGTGACGGCGAGATGGAGCGTGAGGTCCACGCCATCCTCGGTCCCCTCGGTGTCAAGGAGGCGCTCTCGCGTCTCGTCGCCGACGACCTCCGCGAGGTCGAGGACGACGTCTGCGAGGACCAGGGCATCTACACTGCCGCCGACATTGAGGCCGCCGCCGACAAGCCAGAGAGCGACCCCAACGTCGGTCTCACTGCCTTCCTCCTCAAGTTTGGCGAGGGCATGGAGGAGGTCCCCCGCTCGCGTCTCTGGATTTCGGCCCTCACCATTGGTCTCTCGTACTTTATCGGCGGTCTCATTCCCCTCCTCCCCTACGTCTTCACCGACTCGGCCGAGCTCGGCCTCATCTGGTCGGCCATTGTCACCGGCATCATCCTTCTGATCTTCGGCACCTTCAAGACCTACTTCACGGGCGCTACTGGCGGCGTTGGCGGTTACGTCTGGGGTGCGATCAGCATGCTGTTTGTCGGTGGCCTGGCTGCTGGCTGTGCGTTTGCTCTGGTCAAGATCCTCGGCGTCGAGGAGTAACCGTGTGCGCGGACTCATCGCGTCACACAAACCTCCCGCCCCCACCACACAACACAACACGCTGTATACGTATACCCATCCTTGGCCGGCCGCGATGGGCCTTCCACGCGAGCTCCTTCCGCCCTGTCTGTATTTCCTCAACCCGAATGTACTTCCGTTTCTTGACCCGTCGCGCGCTACGTGCTCACCTGTTGTTGACGATACCGCATGAGACTTGGATCACGAGGACGGCCTTGTCGCGCGATCAGGGGCTCGTGATGTTGGTTCGCGAACTAATTCTCACGCGATCTCTTGTGGTGACACAGAGCTGTCCGCGCCCCATTTTGATCAGATGTATGCGTGCATGACACACAGCCTATGATGGAAGGGTATGATGATGCCAGCTTGCAGCCAAGCCGACTAGTGGTACAATGGACAGGTGTAACACCTGCAGTCTAGAAATGTGCCTCCTGGCGTGCGCAACGCCGCAAGGTCTTGTTTACGACTCGATGCCGGGGATGGCCTCCTCCTTGTTGAGCTCGTCGGCCGCGTTCTCGCCCTCCTTCTTCTCGCCCTCCTTGTGCTCGTGCTCGGGCTCCTTGTTGTCCTTGTGGTAGTCCTGGAGCACAAAGTCCATGACGCCGCTATCGCGGTCGGGGTGAATAAGGCGGCCGTACTCGAGGAACAGGCGGAACATGTACGCCTGCAGGTCCTGACGACGCCAGGTGCGCTCCACCCAGCATTGACCGTTGAGGGCAATACGGCGGGCCACCTCGTCGTGCGAGCCCTTGCCGTTAGGCTTGCCGCGGAAGAAGCTCATGATCGAGTAGAGGTCCGAGTAGTCGACCTTGGTGGGGACGTAGGCGTACCACTCGGGTAGGAAGTGAGAGTTCCACTCGGGGAAGACGGTCGACTTGATGACGACGTTCAAGCTGGCCATGAGACGAGGGAAACGCGAGCTCCAAGCGTTGCCATCAACCTGTCGAGTTAGCGCTGCCAACCAAGTGCCCACTCACATCAAGGATATACTTGTACTCGTTGGACTTTTCTGACGGGTCTTTGGGCGCAAAGTCAATCTCGGCCTTCATCTCGTCGCAGGTGCCGTCGTTGCCGTCGCACTGCCACGGTTGGTCGGCAAGCTTGGCGTTCATGTAGTACTGCCCGAGGGAGCGGAGCGTGTAGTTCTTGTAACGAGCCATACCGCTCGACTCGATGGGCTCGAGAATCTCGGCCGTCTTGTCCTTGTCCTTCTCGTTGGCGAGGAAGTGGAGACGCTCGCGGTGGCTTTCGCGCCAGCGGGAACCCTCCTTCTTATTCTTGTTCAATCCAGTGGCAAGACCACGCCAGTAGACCTTGCCATTCTTGCTGGTCCACTTGGGGTCTGGGCCGACGTCGTCACGGCGGCCGTCCTTGCCAATGGGGGTGACTGGAATGTCGCCGTTGAGGATGGTCTTTGAGGGAACAAACAGGGGGAGGAGCTTGGTGTGGGGCTGGGGGTGAGTGCCCTCATTGTGCTTCTCCAGGAACATGCCGTGCGTGTCGAGGAGCGAGGGGTGGTCACAGGGGTTCATCGCAGCCAGGTGCTTGAAGATGAAGGTGTCGCCCTGGAGCTGGTCCTTGTCGCCCATCTTGAGACGCGACGTAGGCGAGCATGCCCTCTCGTAGACTTGCTCATGGCGGTCCTCCTCGTTGGGATGTGTGGACACTGGTCATCAGCACTCAAACCGGAGAGTCGCACTCACCCTGGTGTGCCTCCGCAGCCTTGAGGAGCTCCTGGTTACGCTGGTAGTCAAGGAGAATGGTCGGCTGGTCGTGGATCGAGAAAGTGGTCCTACGTGTGTCAGACGTCGCACAGCAATGTTTTGACGTACCTCATCTTCGGTAGCATGTGAAGGAACGGCTCCATGAGCTCAATCTGAGATTCGGCGCGACCGCGCGACGCCCACCAGGTGTCACGAGCATAGTCGTCGTTCCACTGGAGCTCGACGGACTGCTCGCCCTTGTCGTTGGGTCCGATGATAAGCGTAAAGGTCTCGACGACCTTCTCGGCGTCCTCTTCGCGCTCCTTGAGGGTGCCAATCGGGAGACCATAGAAGGGCATGAGGCTCTCCATGATCGCGTCGTACTCGTCAGGAAGCATGACCTCGTGCTGCTCCGCAAAGCGCCACCTGGTAATTGTTAGTGCGATGCCGCCAACGCTCGTGGCCTACTCACCAGTCATCAAAGCCCTTGGGGGGCGGGCGGCCCCACCGCTCCTCGTACACCTTGACAGCCTGCTCGAGGGTCTTGCTCTGGCGGTTGACCAGCTTCTGCCATTTCTCCTCTCCCTCCTTGAGGAGCGCGAGGATGGGGTTAGGGGTCTCGAGTTTTGAGACGGTGCCGTTGGCGTCCGACTCGGTCTTGCCGGCGCCGCGCACGCCAAAGATGCCAGGGACAACCTCCTCGAGGCTGAGGGTGGCGGCGAGCTTCCTCTCCTTAGGCGAGAGGGCGTCGAATGGCGAGACGAAGAGACAGCGACCGTTCTCGTCCCACTCCTTGATCTTGTCGGGCCGCGTGTCACTCAGTACTGGCGGGGTCCAGTTGTTGGTCGACCAGTACGACGAGTCTGGCTCGTGGTGGGGGATCCAGGGGACCAGGGCTGGGGGGAGCACGGCGGGGGCGAAGGTGTGCAGGATGAGGAAGACGGTGACTGTGATGCCGATGAGCATCATGAGCCGCCTTGGGAGGGGCATGGTGAAGGGGAGAGCGAGGGGGAGGGTACTGCGTGCCATTGTGGATAAGTCGTCCCACGCGTCGGGACGCGGTGTGATGGGAGGGGTGCCGGCGTGGCCGTGTGTGACGAGGGCAACGCGTCGGGCGTTGGCCGTGTGTGTGTGTCGGGATGTTGTTCAAAGTCTACAAGGAAGATGGTGTCGAGTGGAGTAAAAATGTGGGAATGCGGGGTGAAGCAAGTTAGTGGTGGTATGCAACAATGCAAAGCGGCGTGGAGGTGTTGGAATGCTTGGTCGAGCGGCCAGGTTTTTGGTCGTCGTGGTGGGCGGTGGCGGCAGCAGCGGCGGTGGCTGCAGCGTTAGGATCAGTTGGAAACGCGCGGCGCTACTGAAAGTTGGCCTCGCACAGTGTGCCGGGCGACGAGGGCTGCTGTCACTGGTGCTGTGTGCAAGAGGGGTCTCCCTGCTAGCTTTGTCTTAGGCACGCGCCAAGAGAGCTGCTGGTATCACTGCTAGCTAGCTGGCACAAGGACCAAAAGTGCGTTTCAACCGAACTCGGAGGCGGAGGCGGGCGGCGGGCAGAGACGCAGAGGGAGGGTACAGCATCGGGGCAGATGCCGGGTGCCCTCGAGACCCCTGTTGTTCTGAGCAACAAGCATGCTTGCCGACGAGCGGCTGTACCTCGTGGGAACGCGGCAGTAGCCATTTACAGGTACAGGTCATGCAGGTCACCGCGTTGTCAAGGCCGACCGAGCTGCGGATATGTGCTGTTGCTGGCTGGCTGGCTGCATCCCCGAATACAGAAGGACATGCTGGACGAGTGCATGCCGTGATGGGTTGTAATGTTGTCTTGTCGAGCGGGGAGGCCCCAATGTTGTTGTGCTCCTTCCTTCCCTCTCTCCTTTGGCGCGCAGAGGCTGGTTGGCCGCAAGAGAGGCTTCCAAGCCAGCAGCCACCTTGGAATCTGGGTACGGGTTTCGTTGCCCGATGTTTGCGCGTTGCAGTGCACTAGGGGATTTGGCGGATCTCGCGTCCACTGGCACAATCTAGGGTTCATAGGCGCGCAGTAACTATGAATCACATGATTCACGCCTATGAGTCACGTGGAGCCGCGCCTATGACTCATGACACCTCCGACCTCGAGCACAAGTTCAACGCCGGTGCAACAACAATTGTTATCACCTTACTCATCTCGCCACCACCACCATGCCGACGCTCAAGTTCTGCGGAGAGTGGTGAGTAGCACAGGATGGAGCGTGTACACTTACTGACGGTCAGCAACAACCTCCTGTATCCACGAGTGAGCTCACCAAGCGGTTTATGTGCTTCTCGAGCTAACCCCCTCTTCACAGTCAGACAACAACTCCAAGGTCCTCCTGTACCAGTGCCGCAACTGCAACTACTCTGAGAACGCGGTTGCCGAGGACAACTGGGCGCCATGCGTGTACAAGAATGACCTGTTGACGGTTGCGATGTGGGTCGAGCTAGCTGATCTGGAAATGACTTGAGCTGACCACACCGCCCAGGGAACAAGCCGGCGAGACAAAAGACCTCGAGACGGACCCGACGCTGCAGCGCAAGGCGATCCCCTGCCCCAAGTGCCATCATGAGGGGTGCGTTGGCGCGGGCCCTGGAGTTGCGAGTGCGCCGCTGACCCCCCACAGAGCCGTCTTCTACCAGGACCAGGCGAAGCGGCATACCACCAACATGACGCTCTTCTACTACTGCATGAACTGCAAGCAGCTCTTCCGCGACCCCAAGGTCAAGACGAGGTAGACGGCGCGGGCACGACTGTGGCTGTCGCTGCGGCGTATTGCGCCAATGTCCCCCTCGCGTCTCCGTTCTCGCTCCGCTCCGTGTTACGTCCTCATCAGCATCGGCATTTCGCCTCGGCATTCCGCCTGTTCCGTGTCTAGATCGTCTCAGAATCGTGTCTAGAATGCATTGTATAGTACTGTATGGGATTGGTGGCAGCGACAGACTGACGCAATGGCTGAGGGGCTTCATTTCTGAAGAGAGGCAGAGCGGCGCGGCGGTTGCAGATCATGGTCATGTCGTGCCTCGACGCTTGGACCGGACGTGATCGCACCCCTCACAGGCCATCACTGCCCTACCCGCCCAGCTTCCCTACTCGTCGCATTACTATGTCTATGTACAAAATGATATGGATATGCTATGATCCCAGAGTGAAACGTCTAACGCGAGCCCGAGCTCGGGCTCGACTTTTTGTGGTGTTGAAACGGTGCAGCGCAACGCAACGGAACGGCGCCCCGCCGGCCCCGTGACACGCACCTACACCTACTGCGGCCCCTGCGAGTAGTGCAGGTCCTGGATGAGGCCCGTCTTGAGGTCGTACAGCCAGCCGTGGACGTAGACCTGCTTGCCCTGCGCCCAGGCCGTCTGGATGGTCTGGGCGGGTGAGTATTGTCCGACGCGGTGGGGTCGATGGAAGGGGAAGGTGGGGTATTTGGGGAATTTGCACAAGGATCGTGCCTGCGAGGAGCGCGACGTCCTCGCACGTCGAGGTCTCGCACGTCGACCCCCTGCCCCCCCTTGGCTGGGTCCACTTACGTCGGAAGCGACGGCGTTCTTGACGCCCTCGCGGACATTGGCCTTGATGAGGTCGTCGGCGGTCGCGCCGGCAGGCAGCGAGTGGCGGAGCTTGACCAGGGGCGCGAGGAAGCGGCCAAGCGAGTTGCCCGGCGCGGCGCCCTCCTTGGGCGCGGCGTAGGCGGCGTTGCATCCTCCGCAGGCGGTGTGGCCGACAATGGCGACTGTGTGATGGAGTGTGTGATCGTGGACAGTCGAGTGTGGCGTGGCATGACGATGGTGGCGATGATTAGCGCCCTTCCGTCGTCCCAGTCTCCCACACCGCTCTACTCACCGTGCGTGGCGCCGAGGTGGAGGACACCATAGTTGAGGACGGCGTTGGCCGAGTCGTCCTCGGACTGGAACTGGATGTCAGCGGGGCGGGGCGAGGCAAGCCTACCTGGTTGGCGATGTTACGCTGGGCGGGTGTCAGTTGTGCCATCTCTGCCGTCGCTCCCACTCACGTGCACGAACACGTCTCCGGGCTTGCGCTGCATGATAACGCTCTCGGGCACGCGCGAGTCGGCGCAGCCAATCCAGAGCACCGTCGGCGCCTGGCCCGTCGCGAGCTGCGGGAGGAACGTGGGGTCCGCGGCGTTGGTCTGGCCGGCCCACTGGGCGTTTCCGGAGAGGTATGGCGAGAGCTCGGGGTGCGCGGACATTGCGACGGAGTTGGCTGGCGGGGAAAGCGGCGGGGTGGGGAGCGCGGCGGGGAACTGGGGCGGCGTGGTGAGCTGCGTGTGCAGCGGGCGAGGAGACGCCAGCATCCTGCTTAAGTATGCTGCTGCGTCGATGCTCGAGCCGCTAAAGGTGCGAGGACGAGGCCTCCTGCTGAAAGGAGGAACAGGCCGGGAGGACGGCGTGTGCACGCCGCCGTCGTCGTGCGCTGGCGAGTGTTACACTCGAGTATAGATGACGAGTGGTGGAAGGAGTGTGCAGAGGAGGAGGACGAGCAACGCTGCAGCCCTGGGGATGTTGAGGGGGTGGCACAGATGGTGCCGCGGGCGGACCGAGCGGCAGCGGCAGCAGCGGCGGGGGTGGGAATCGGGGGCTGGGGCTGGGGCTGGGGCTGGGGCTGGCGGCAGCGGCCTGCTCTCGCTGGAGTAAAAGCCATCTGGCGTCGTGTGTGCTCGTGTGCTCGTCGTCGTCGTCGTCGTCGTCCTCGTCGTCGTCGTCGGCGACGGACACGGCCTCGGCGCCGAATGTGTCTCGGGACGGCGTGCCCTTCGTCCCTCCCCAAAGGACGCGATACGGACCGACTTTTACTCGCCAGGCACGCCAACCGCGCGATGCCGTTGGAAAGGGCTTGGAAACGTTTAATCCGTCTGTGCCAAGGGGCTACAAGGGGGGAGGGGTGCGTTCACTGGAATCGGTGCGCGTAGGCATGCTGCCACTAGCCACTAGCACTCTCGGAGCCTTTAACGCATCTAGGTATCTATCTCGACGGCACAACGTACCCCCCCGCTGTCACCGCGACTCACCATCACTACCCCCGGCGACTGACTGGCGGACGATGGCGCCCTTTTGCAAGCCCGCGGCGCGGCGCCGCGCTCCCCTCCCTGTGCCCCCGTGGTCGTGCCGCCAGTCACACGGGCGCATTTGCATCCTCAGTTAGTCACCGTAGCAAGGGTGCACCGCGAGCACCGAGCGAGCTCCGGCCGTGGCTCGCCGAGCAGAGCCGACGCTGCTGCATGCCTCGTCGTCCTGCATGTTTGTCGCGACTCGCATCTAACGGCGGCGGCTGCGCGCTTGACACCGCGCCAGTGGACGATGGTCCGCCACCTGCCTCGGCTAGCTCGGCTAGCCACTAATCAGCATCCGAAACAAAACATGCATCACCCGCGCATTAAAATGTCAAATGTTTCATGCTAGTCTACGATTAGCCAGTCGCGCGCGCGCTGGCTCGACGATGCAAGGGTGTGGCCGAGGCCACTCTACACGAGGCGGAGCGCTGAGCCTCCACGCTCACCCTCTCCACCTCCCACACTTCTCCCCCCTCTACTGGTCCTTCTTGACAACCGCGTCAAGCTCGGGCAGAGGCTGCTTGGCCTTCTCGGCCTCCTCGAGCGCGCGGCGCTTCTCACGACGCTCGCGGCCACGGGTGACAAGCTCAGCCGGCTCGAGGTCGGCAAACAGGTACTTGCAGCCAACCTCAATGATGTAGCAGCCGCCAAAGTCGATAATCATGGCCAGCGTGAGCTTGACACGGAAGTTGAAGCTCATGTCGACAAGCTGGAGCCACTTGTTGAGCTCGGGGAACAGGTCGGTAGCGCCAGAGTAGGCAACAGCCGAGGCACCAAGGAGACCGTAGTACAGAGGGCGGTTCTCGCTGATGCCCTCACGGAAGGGACGACCCTGGAAGTTGAGGACGAAGGTCGACACCTGCTGCGAGAGACCAAGGAGGTAGATGGCAGTGTTGAGCAGAGTAGGCTCAAACTTCTTCTCGAGGTCAATGACACCGCGGTCCTCAAGCCCCTGCGAGAGGCGGGTAATGTACACGAGGGCAACAATGTGGACGGCAAACTGCAGGAGGACCGACAGGAGGACGTAGAGGTTGAAGATGTTGCCGAGGGGACGCTCGCGCGAAAGCTTGTCGACGGGCTTGGCACGCGAGATGCAGAGGAAACAGACGCTCATGAGCATGCCGGTGATGGTAACCTGGTAGTCGCCAAACTTGATGCCGTCGAGGTACTGAACCGAGAGCGAGTAGGCAGTGATAAGACAGTTGAGGGCCAGAATCTTGTACATCTGGATCGTGGCAACGAGCGTGCAGCGACCCTGACGGATAATGTTGGAGATGGCGGCAACGTTGGACAGCTTGGAAGTGAAGGGAGCGGCGCACGAAGCGTCACCGAGCTTGATCTGAGGAACCTCCTGGCCCTCGTCCATGTCGGCGAGCTTGGTGGTGATGGTCGCGAGGTCAAACTTCTCCATGGGGTTGCGCTTGCGGGCGTTCTGGTGGCTGGCAGCGACCTCCTCCTGGGTCTTGACAAGCTCAGGGAAGGCCTCGCGAAGCTGAGGAGGAACAGGAGGAGGGGGCTGGTTGAAGCGGGCCGAGATCTTGCACTGCTGCTCGTAAACCTTCTTGATGCGGTCGAGGCGCTGGTGCTCGGCAATCTGCTTGAGGTCGTCCTCGGAACCGTCGAGAAGGGCAACACCAATGTGGGCCTGCTTGAGCGCGCCGACGTCGTTGGTACCATCACCGGCCATGAGGGTGGTGTAGCCGAGCTCACGGAGAGTCGTGACAATGTACTCCTTCTGCGAAGGCGAGACACGGGCGTAGACCCAGGTGTGGGTAACGAGGTCCTTCCAGGTTGGGCGAGCCTCAAACTCCTTGACGGCGGCGCCAGTGATGCAGATGTCGTAGTTGTTGAGAATGTCGGCGTCAATGGGGAGGTCGGGGTTGACGTCGACAATCTTGGTCTCATCAACGTTGCGCCAGACAAGAGCGTCGGTGGAGCCCTCCTTGAGGTCGAGGATCATGACATCGCGGTCGACAATCTCAACGTCGCGGGCAACGTGGGCAGCGGTGAGCGGGTTGTCACCAGTGATCATGATGAGACGGTGCGAAGAGTCGGCAAGCATCTTGAGGGTCTCGACAGCGTCGGGCTTGAGGGGGCAGTGGAAGACGAGGAAGCCAGCAAACTCGAGGTTAGACTCGACCTCGTCACGGTGAATGTTGTTAATCTTGTTGGCGTCGACAGTCATGGTCTTGTAACCAAGGGCAAGGACACGCGAGCCACGGCGAGTGTAGTAGCGGTAGGTGTCGTCGTAGAAGTCGGGGACCTTGGTGTACATCTTCCTGAGGGTCTCGGGGGCACCCTTGACGGCGGCAACCCACTTGCGGCCACTGGCGTCGGTGACAGCCGAGATGGTCGACATGCGCTTGAGAGCCGACGAGAACTGGTAACGGCGGCGAATGTTGATTTGGTACTTGTAAGGAGCGTCCTTGCTGTTGGGCGAGACGTTGTCTCCCTTGGACAGCTTCCAGTCGAGGGCAGTGAGAGTGGTCTTCTCCATGGGGTCGCCGACAATGGTGCCGTCGTCGAGCTGGACAAGGGCGTGGGCGGCAGCGAGCGTGAGGGTGGTCTCCTTGCTGGTCTCGGTAACGGGAGCGAGGTGCTTGGGGTCGGCAGCGTCGACACCGCAGACACCCTCGACAACAAGGTCCTCGCCAGTGATGGTGCCCGTCTTGTCAAAGCAGCAGACGTCGACACGTCCAGCAAAGGGAATGCGGAAGGGCTCAGTGCAGAAGATGGCGTACTTCTGGAGGGCGACAAGCGAGGCGTTGACGGCGAGCGAGAGCTCCATGGGGAGCTCGGGAGGAACGACCGAGGTGATGATGAGAACACAGTCGAGGAGGAGCTTGCCCTTGGCCATGCCGCGCTCGAGCCCCTTGATCCAGACGTAGGCCGAGGCGGCAATGGCGAAGATAAGGAGGAAGAGAATGAAGAGGAACGACTCAAAGTTGTTGGCCGAGACGCGCTCCTGCGAAAAGATCATGGTGCGGACGAGCTGGCCCTGGGTCGTGCCGAAGCCAGTGCGGAGAACAACAGCAAGGCAGCCCTCATCGGGAGTGGTGATACCTCCGGGCTCGGCCTTCTGGACCTGGAGAGCCTTGGTGCCAGAGAAGAGAACCGAGTTGCGGTCAGCGCCGTTGATGTCGAGACGGTCGGTGCCTTCGCGGAGCTCGATGCTCTCCTTGAGAAGAGGGGTCGACTCGCCGGAAAGCATGGCCTCGTTGACGATGGCAGTGCCACGGAGGAGGAGCAGGTCACAGGGGATGCCCGAGTCCGGCTTGGTGCGGAGAACCGAGATGACGTCGCCAGGAACGAGCTCTGACGAGATGACCTCTGTCCACTTGCCGTCGCGGAGAGCCTGAACGGGGTAAGGGGTGATGCTCATCGTGCGGAACTCGGTAAGCGTGCGAACGCGCTGGAAGACGACGGTGCACTCGAAAACGACGAGCATGAAGGCGGTAAAGAGCGAGTAGTACCAGTACTCGTCGAGCATCCAGAGGGCGACGCAGAACATCTGGAAGACGAAGAACGGCGCGACCGAGTGCTCGGCGAAGAGCTCGACAAAGCTGGGGATGGGGATGTGGCACTCGTTGGGGCCGTAGGTCGCCTTGAGGGTCTCGAGGTTGGGGAGGCTCTTGAGGGCGGTCGCGGCGGCCTTGGTCGTCGGCGTGTGGGTGAGCACGCCGCGGGCGTCCTGGAACACGCTGAGGGGCGGGTTCGCGTCACAGGGGTAGGGAATGAGCGTGAAGGTCTTGGTGTCGGGCGAGTAGACGTAAGTGTCGCGCTGGTAGATGAACGAGTAGGTGGGCTCGTCGCTGTTGGGCGTCTGCTTCGAGTCGAGGGGGACCATCTCGCCCTTGCCGCGCTGCTTCTTGGGGACGACGCGGACGTGCGAAGCCGTCTTGAGCGAGTACTCGGTCTTGTAGCAGACGAACGCGCGCACAGCGTTGCTCCAGCGCGTGGCGAGGAAGCTGAGCGCGTGGCCGCCGAACAGGAGGACACAGTAGATGAACGTCCACTCCTCGGACACGATCCACTCGTCATACTTGTAGTAGTAGGCGCGGTAGAGGAGGGGGTAGAGGGCTGTGGGTGGGGGTGAGCTTGCATCGCGCCAGGAAATCCACGAGCTGCTTACACAAGAACGGGAGACCATAGATGCGCATGTACCATCTGATAGGGGTTTCCAGGCAGATCCAGTCAATCTCCTGGCTCTGGATGGCCGGGTGCGACGCCGCCCTTAGTTGGGCTGCGCTAGAGGACAAGGTCAGCATACGTGCTCGCCACTGCGATAACTGCGATAAACGCGACTGTACTCACGACGACATGTTGTGTGTGTTGTGTAGAGTACACGAAGTAGATGGACTCTTGTCGAACTTTTAGTCAGATTGCCAGGCGGCGGCCTTGGTGGACCACTTTTCCGGACATGGCGGCGCGGCACCACCCACCTGCACCCAGGCAACTCCCACAGCCAGGCCACGACGACACTGACGCGGTCGGTGGCACCATGTCCGCTGCGGCGCCACGCGGGGGACAGGGCAGCAGCAAATCACGTGATCCCCACGGTGGGATTGTCAATGAGATTTGCTCCCGTCCGCTGTGGGGGCGCTTGTCGCATGGCATTGGCCCTGAGTGCCCACCCCCGGTGTCGCCGTTGGCCGCCCAGCCAGCCAGCCAGCCTGCCGGGCCTGGCATCCCTCCGCCCGTCGCCTCCATTACCTACGCGCCGACGCCTCCACGTTAACAAGTTTAGAGCCCGCCCGAGCCATTACACTCGTCGCCAACTTCCATCACACCCTCCTCGTCCTCCTCGTCCTCGTCGGCATCTGCTCATTAGACGAGTCGCATCGCCGATACCCCCCCACCCTTCCCCCTTACCCCGGCTACCCCGTCACCTCCCCCCGCCGCCACCATGAACATCTTCCGCTTCCTCGGTGCGTTGTGCCGGTCGTTGCGCGTGTGAACCCCGCGCGCAGCGCGCAGCCAGCAAGCTAGCTCACTAACATTGCCCAGGCGACCTGTCGCACCTCGCGTCAATCTTCATCCTCTTGCACAAGATGACGACGTCGCGCTCGTGCCGCGGTATCAGCTTCAAGTCGCAGGCGCTCTACCTCGCCGTCTTTGTCTCGCGCTACCTCGACCTCTTCTGGGCCTTCCACAGCCTGTACAACACGCTCATGAAGCTCTTCTTCATCGGCGCGACAGGCTACACCCTCTACCTCATGAAGTACCGCTACCGCGCGACCCAGGACCCCGCGCTCGACACGTTCAAGCTCGTGTGGATCCTCGCGCCGGTTACCGTCCTCGCTCTCATCTTCAACTACGAGTTCTCGTTCGCCGAGATCATGTGGTCGTTCTCCATCTGGCTCGAGTCGGTCGCCATCCTCCCCCAGCTCTTCATGCTCCAGCGTACTGGCGAGGCGGAGACCATCACCACCCACTACCTCGCCGCTCTCGGTCTCTACCGTGGTCTCTACATCCCCAACTGGATCTACCGGTGGGTTAACTGGTGCCGAAGGGCCGCTAACCCCGCAGCTACATCACCGAGGGCCAGTTTGACCCCATCGCTGTCACCGCTGGTATCATCCAGACAGCAATCTACGCCGACTTTGGTTACATTGTGAGTGGTCGTGTGGCGAGTGCCCACCCCACAGCGGGTGTGGCTGGTCTGCCACGCGCACGCGCGCGTCGTACACCACCCCTAATCCGCCGCAGTACGTCACCAAGGTCCTCCGCGGACAGAAGTTTGAGCTCCCCGCATAGATGGGCGACGACGAACGGCGGTGCGCGCGCAGACGATCTAGCAGAGGTCATACCCACTCTCATCACGAGCCGTCTTTACACCGAGGCATTGGCCCTCGTGTCCGGAACACATGCGGCCTTGTGCTCTCCTGCATTGGTGCCAGTACCATAGAATGAAATGACAATGCATGGACGGCAGATGATGACATGCAAAATTAGCCAAACACGGCTCGAGAAAGTACAAATGCTACAGCATGCTGCGTGTGTGACAGTGTTCACGTGTGTGATTGTTCTGGGATTGTCCAGTATTATACAGATGGCCTAGGCCTAGGCCGTGGACGCGGCGGGGAACGCGTTGAAGAGGGCGAGCAGCTCGTCGCTCATCTTGCCGTTGGACGCGAGCTTGGACAGTAGGTCCTGGATTTCCTGATCTCCAGCCGAGATCACCGGCTTCTGGTCGACCTCCTCGTTGGCGTCGTCCGCGTGCACGGAGTGACGGAGGCCAGATAGCGCCGGCGGGCTCACACGAGAGCCTGCCTCGCTCTCGGGCCGCGGGCTGATGTCCATTGGCGATCCACCAGGGCTAGAGAGGAGCAGAGCCGAGTGTGGCAGGTTGGACGGCATGGACGGCGGCGAGCTCGGTGGCAGCTGCGAAAAGTCGAACGGCTCCGGCGTGTCGGATGGCTGGTGCCCGAGATCCGACGCGTCGAGGTTGCCGACTGATGAAGTGCGCTGGAAGAGCTGCGAGAAGACGTCGTCCTCTGAGCTCGCAGCCATGCTCGTGGGTGCCATGCCGAGGTCGATGTCCCGCCCACGAAGGGCAGACGATACGCCCTTGATGTCGGCCTGGGAGCGGAGAGCAGGCGACTTGGCGATCGACTTGTGCGACGTCCCAGGCGCCATCGAGAAGCCGTCGACGTCGAAGAACGCCGACAGATCGGCGTTCCATCCTGTGTGGCTCTCGGCTGTGCCGGCACCGTCGTCGCTGAGTGGCATGGCGAGGCTGGGCATTGCGTCCCCAAAGATGCGGCGAAGATTGGTGTTTGGGCTGGCGTTGGGGTCGATCGTGTTGTCGTCGGCCGCGGCAACGGGCCCCGAGGGCGGGCACGATGATGGCCCAGCGTCGACCCAGCCGCCTGGGGAGCTGGCAGCCACAGCCGTCGTACCGGCAAACTTGGCGTTGCGAACATTCTTTGGAAGTGGTGCCGGGCCGCGAGGAGGCGAGGTCATGGGCATGGCACGGGGAATGGCAGGCAGCGAAGAAGAGGCTCGTGATCTCGTGGCGCGCATGTTGGCGATGCGCTGCGCATCCTTTTCCGCGACCATGGTCAATGTCCGCTTGAAGGTGCTTGCCTCTCCAGCGGCCGAGCGCGGGAGCAGCGTCCTGTCGAGGCCAGTAGGGGTGTCAACCGATGACCAGAGGCTGGGCGGCCTCATCATCTTGGTCTTGTTATAGTAGAGTCCACAAGCGTTGCAAACGCGCACGCTCTCTCCCTCATCGTTGTTTCTCGTACGCCACACCGTGCTCTTGATGGTGCCGCAGTTCCAGCACTTTGGCGTCGGGGGTGCTTCTTGCGACTTGCGGGCTTCCTTTTGAGCAAGGGCGAGCATCGGCGTGCCGGTGATCTTCTCGAGCATGCGGAGGAACGCTGGGCTCTGGAGCAGCTTCTGCGCATGCTCTTTGGACATGTGGTCAGGTCGCAGCTCAGGTGGGATGCTGGCGAAGAACTGGTCGGCGCGGGACGACGGCGGCGCAGGTGACGAGCGTGCAGCCGTCTGATTGCCGTCTAATGCGCCGAGTCTCTCGCGCTGTGTAGCGACAGGGCCGCGCTTGGGCTGCTTGGGTGGACGTCCTCGTGGACGACCACCAGTCGACTTTGGCAGTGGGCGCTTTGCAGGCACGGTCGCCGTGTCGGCTTCGCTGCCCATCGAAATGTCCGAGGTGAGGTCGACTGGCGTAGCCTCGCTTGGTGGAAGCGCCACCTGCGGTGGGGTCGGCTGACGAGGTGGCGCGGCAGGGAGCACTCCGGAAAACATGCCACTCTCGACGGCGTAGTGCAGGGGGCCAGGGAACATGCTGGCGGACGACATGCCCGACTTGAGCCCGATGGCGACCTCGATACCCCACGCCTCGCGGTCCTGGCTGCTGTTGGCCGCCAGCGCCTCCAGGCCTGACAGCCCCGCCTCCTGGGCACCAATGCCGACAAACTCTGCGCGGCGCACCAGTCTACCGGTAATTAAGCTCTTCCCCGCCCCGGGCTCGCCCAGCGCCCACGACACGAGGCCCTTGCCCGTCCACACCTCCGAGTGCGGTGCGAAGCGGTGTGCCGGCGCGGCACGCGACTTGCGGAGGAAGGTCTCGCGGGGGTCGAGGACATATAATGACAGGTCGGGCGTGCCGGGGTGAGTCGGGTGGATTTCGGGGCTGCACCGCGTGAGCAAATTATAGGCGGACGCCATCACGACGCGTCTCCCCGTTGGCGTCGACGCCGCGGCGCACTCACCTAGCCATCACTACGCCCTGCACCACTGTCTTGAGGTAAATTGCTCCCCATGCCTCGTCCTCTGCGCCATCCACTCTGGACCCCCCAACATTGGGGTGCACGTAGACCTGGTACAGGCCGGGAAAGGTTGCGAGGAAGGTCTGGCTCGACGACTGGAGGTGGTACGAGACTTGGACTTGTGGGGTCAGCGGCTTCCTTTGTCTGTGCGCGACGTACCAGGTAGCTGGTGGATGCGGTTTGGGGTGAGCGGCTGGGCCATGGTGAGAGGGCCGCTGCGGGGTGGGACGTGGACGCGATAGTGGAGGGGTGGTGGTGGTGGTGATCACACGAGTTGGCGAGGCAAGGGGAGGAAGGAGGAGTTTAAGAACGGCCGGTGGCGGGGATCCGAGTTGTGGAGTTGGGTGCCGGCGCGCAGAGATGAAGGGACAAGCAACGCGAAGTGAGAGTGTCGTCGCGTCGTCGTTGTCGATGTAGTCGCGCGAAGTGATCAATGTTGCGCTTTCAGTCCTGAGGTTGGTTGAAGCCTGAAGGCTGGGTGGTGCAATTCCTGACTGACTGACTGACGCCGGCCGGTGGGTGCGAGCGAGCAGGAGCAAGGGGAGAGTCAAACACCCGCCGCCGCCCACGGCTCCAACCAACGCCGCCTGACCCAAACACCACGTGCAACACCCTGACGAGAAAACCAGTCGCGTCAACAACTGGGTCCACTGGCTGGACTCGGGACCAAATTGTCGACACCCACAAGCCCACCTTCGCGTCTCCACTTTGCCCCTGTGGCGTCCGTGTCGTGTCTCCGCCGGCACAATCTGCTGAGCTGAAGCCAATTGGGCACGACTCACCCCCTGGCTCATAGCCCCGCGTCTAGCAATTCATCCTATGCACACTCGCACATGGCCGCTAATGTAGTGCGGAATGGCATGCCCCAGGCGTCATTACAATGCGGTCAAAAGGTGGGCTCCGTGTTTGGAGTCATTGGAGTGTGTGTTGCTTGCTGTGCCAGCCAGCCAGGGTGAACGCGTCGAGGTCTAAGCGCAGCGGGTGACGGTCGCGTCGAGCGACGCACTCTTGCTGGCGGCTCCAAGATGCCCACACAGCGGGCAGGGGTGCAGGGGTATCAACATTGCAGTCATCATGACAGCGATCAAGCGACGCGACGCGGTCACGCCGTACGCCCCGGCACATACGCCCACCTGCCATGCAATACTATACATACACTGTCACACACACCTACTTCCTCCGCTCAAGCTTCCACTTCCACTGCTTGCCAACAAACTTCTTGCGCTCGCCATTCCGGTCCTCAGGCGCATTCTCGTCGTCCACAAAGCCTTCCTCGCGCACCTTGCGTGCCGCACCCTTGCCCATGAGCCCCTTGGTCGTCTCGAGACGGGCCTCGGCTTGCCTGAGCAGGCGGACGCGACCAAGCAGGGCTGAGAGGTTGCCGAGGAGCTCCATGCGGTGTTCCTGCAATGTCAGACATACTCCAGTCGGTGAAGGGTGGCCCACCCCACTCACCCTTGCCTCTTCCAGCCTCTCCTCCTCATCGTCCTCTTCCTCCTCCTCCTCCACAACAGCCACAGCCTTGCCCTTGCGCTTCTTCTTTGGCTCTGGGGGTGCGAGCCATCCAAGATCGGGCGCGGCCTCCTCCTCCTCGACCACCTCTACTGTCTCCTCCTCGGCGCCGTAAGAGTCGACTGAGGTGTCAGCGTCGTCCACACGGCAGTCACCGCACTCACACTCCTCCTTGCCCTCGGCAAACACAACGTGTCCCTGGGCCGGCGCGCGTCCCTTGCCCTTGCGCTTTGTCTGATCGGGGCGGAGCACGACGCCCATCTCTGCGAGCTTCTCCACCTCTGCGAGCTCAGACGCCGCCGTCCACTCTGAGCTTGGTCCAGCGACAGGGGCGGAGACCTCGAGCTGGGCGCGAAGCTTGAGGATCTTCTTCTCGTCTTGCGCAATCTGGACCTTGATGTATCCGACGTCCTGCGTCTTGAGGAGCTTGACGACGTCGACGGACAGCGCCTCGTTCCCGCGGTTGGCGATGGCCACTCCATTGTCTGTCTTGCCCTTGATCATGCCCCAGTAGAACTCATCCTTGTTCCTGAAGGCGGCCTTCTCGCGCAGCTTTTTGATACGGTCCTTCTTGCTCTTGTAATCACGCGCACGGTGGACATAGTCCTTGTGCTTCTCGAGCAGGCCAAGCTTGCGGCGGTGAAGCGGTTGGGCACGCTCCTTGTGGTTGCGCCTCGACATGAGGTCTGGAGGTCAGCGATCGGCTCGAGGGAGCGGGTCCAGTGTCCACCTACTCTTCCTCGCTGCGTTGACCATGTTGGGCAGCTGCCTTTGTGGCCTGGGGTTGCTGAACGAGGTTGTCTTTGAGGTTTCAATGTGAGATAGGTGGCAACTGCAGCAACTTGCATAGAACACTGAACTTTTGGGAGCAATTACGTGTGAAATTTGTTTACAGGCTTGTGACGTCGGCCGACCGACCACGTGGTAGGGTATCACTTGCTTCACTCGGCGACGTCGGACCATACTCGACTTTTTCCGACCCTCCATCTTGATGGGAATCATCACCATCTCACTCGCGTCGCTCACTACCTCCGACAAACGCGCCGCAAACTCATCGGCAGCTGCCCCGACCGCCGCCGCCGCTCCCCGCACCTGATCACCCTCCTTACTCGCCGAGCCATGGCCGCAAGAGGCGTGGCCCTGCTCGCCTGGCAGCAAAAGCTGGGGCAGCAGACGGCGCGCCAGGCCCACATCGGTTTCAGGTATGCTGCTGGTCTCGGCTACTCGTCTCTGCCACCGGTGCTGAGCGCTGGACGGATACATGCCCATGGCCATGGCCAGCTGTTGAGGGCGTTCTCGTCGGCTGCCGCTACTCGCCCAACGCTCAGCATCCGCGATGCGGCAGTGGTCCGCCTCGGACGCCGCTTCGAATCGACTGAGGCCGCCAAGCCGGAAGAGAAGGCGACGTCCACCCCGACCACGACGGCGACGCCCACCCCGGCCACGACACCTGCCTCGACCAGCGTCGCGACCAAGCCTGAAAAGTCGGCAGACACGGCATCGGTCGGCAAGCTCATCTCGCTCGCCAAGCCGCAGTGGAAGCTGCTGACGTTTGGCGTCGGCATGCTTGTCGTGTCTACCGGCGTCAGTCTGTCCGTCCCTTACATCATCGGTCGTATCATCGATTTCTTCGCCCCCGGATCCAAGGAGACTCTGTTGTTCGGCATGCCTCTCGAACAGGCCGCTCTGGCCCTTGCTGCCTTCCTGCTGTTCGGCGCACTGGCCAACTCGGCCCGCAGCATCGCGCTTCGTCTCGCTGGTCAGAAGACTGTCGCTCAGATCAGGAACAAGACATACAAGCAGTATCTCGCCCTCCCGCCATCACACATTGAAAGCACGGGCGTCGGTGATGCCTTGTCGCGCTTGGGCCAGGACTCGTCTATCGTCGGCCAGAGTTTGAGCGAAAACCTCGGCGAGGGTCTCAAGGCGGTTCTTGGCACGGCAGTCGGAGTCGGAGCCATGTACCTCATCTCGCCCAAGCTCTGTGGTGTCATGCTCCTGCTCTTCCCTCCTATTTCGATCGGCTCGTACTTTTATGGTCGCTACATTCGCCAGCTGTCCCTCAAGACGCAGGAGGCGCTCGGTAACATGAGCAAAACCGCCGAGGAGCGTCTCTCCGCGCACAGGACAGTCACAGCGTCCAACATGCAGCCTCTGGAGCGTGCTCGCTTCGCTCAAAAGGTCAACACCGTGTTTGGTCTCCAGAAGAAGGAGACGTACGCGAACGGTATCTTCCAGGGTGCAAACGAAGTCGCCGGTGACCTTGCCATGATCGGTCTTCTTATCTACGGCGGTATTCTGGTGCAGCGCGGCGAAATTACCGTCGGCGACATGACCACCTCGCTCATTTATGTCAACTGGATCGAGTGGAGTTTGAACAGTGAGTCGGGGGTCTTTGGCCGGCGCTGACGGTAGCTCTCGCGTCGTTCTTTACTGGTCTTATGCGTGGTGTTGGTGCTTCCCAGCGCATCATCTCTCTTCACGCTCTGGACTCGCCCGTTCCCCTTTCTATTGGTGCCCCTGTCACCAAGAAGGACGCTGGTGCTATTGAGCTCCGCGACGTTGCGTTTGCGTACCCCTCGCGCCCCGATGTCAAGGTCCTCGACGGCGTCAACCTCCGCATTGACCAGGGCGAGCAGGTGGCTCTCGTCGGCGGAAGTGGTAGCGGCAAGAGCTCAATCCAGCTGCTTCTTCTCCGCTTCTACGACCCCACGTCGGGCCAGGTCCGCTTCGGCTCCAAGGACATTCGCGACTTTGAGCCCGAGTCGTGGCGTGGCCGCATCGGCTACGTGCCTCAGGACCCTGTGCTCTTCGGCGGTACCATCGAGGACAACATCAAGTACGGCCACCCCGACGCCACGCGCGGTGAGGTCATCCGCGCGGCCAACATTGCCCACTGTGACTTCATCGAGCGCCTGCCCGAGGGCTACGACACGGTCATCACCAAGGCAAGTCTGTCGGGCGGCCAGCGCCAGCGTATCGCCATTGCGCGTGCGCTCGTCGGCCACCCGTCAGTGCTGATGATGGACGAGGCGACGTCGGCTCTCGACTCGGAGTCTGAGCGCGCCGTCAACGCTGCGCTCGACACGCTTTTCAACGACACGGACATCACTGTCATTCTCATTGCCCACCGTCTCTCGTCTATCGCGTCGGCTGACCGCGTCGTTTACCTTGAGGGCGGTCGGGTTATGGAGGATGGATCGTACCCCGACCTCATCTCGCGTCCTCACGGCCGCTTCAGAAAGATGGTTCAGGGACAATTGGCCGCGATTGGCGACCCTGCTGAGGATGAGGGACCTGTTGAGCCCGTCACTCCTCCGGAGGAGCCGTCGTCCCAGCCAGCCATCACCGTCAACACCCCTGCTGCCGTCGCCGCTTCGCCTTTCGCCAACGGCCAGCGCCGTCACGCCCACACCCGTGCCGCCGCCCGCCGCTCCTACTCGTCCCAGCCCCCTGTTCCCGAGCCCCCGGTCGCCGAGGCGGCCAAGGACGTGATCAAGGCCCTCCCCCCTGCGAAGGACTACAGCACCGTCTGGCAGGCGGCGTCTGCTCCGGCAACTCCCCTGGCTGACCTCGGTGCCGGCGTGCCGGCCGCCCCCGAGGCTCCTCTCTCGGCATACAAGCCCGTGCCACCTTTCACTGCCCGTCGCTTGATCGGCGTCTACTCCAAGCTGTCGAAGCGCAACCTTTCCGTCCTCATGACGCTGACCGCTACGACCGGATTCGCCCTCTCGCCCCTGCCCCTCTCCCTTCCTGTGCTGCTCAACCTCACAATCGGCACGTTCCTTACTTCGGCCGCGGCCAACACAATCAACCAGATCCTCGAGGCTCCGATTGACGCGCAGACGCCCCGTACCCGTGTCCGTCCGCTCGTCGCCCGTCTCGTGACGCCTTTCCATGCCGCGATGTTCGCGACCGTCTGCACTGTCGCTGGCGGCGCGATCCTCTGGTTTGGCTGCAACCCCACGACGGCTCTCCTCGGCATTGGCAACCTGATCCTCTACGCCGGCGTCTACACGCCGATGAAGCGCTTCAGCGTTTCCAACACGTGGATTGGTGCCGTTGTCGGTGCCATCACCCCGCTCATGGGCTGGACGGCCACCGGTGGCTCCCTCTGGCCCACGGCTGAGCAGCCGCTCCTCCTCCACTGGCCCTTCTCCGACCTGCCTATCGACCTTCCCAACCCGCTCACCGCCTGGATGCTCGCCATCCTGCTGTTCTCGTGGCAATTCCCCCACTTCAACGCCCTCTCGCACATGATTCGGCCGTTCTACGCCGTGTCCGGCTACCCGATGCTTTCCGTGCTCTCGCCGCGTCTCAACGCCCTCGTGTCATTGCGGCACACGGCGCTTCTGGTACCGATCTGCGCCGTCCTTGCCCCTCTGAGTGGATCGGTGGACTGGTCGTTTGCCCTCACCTCTGCGCTGCCCAACGCCGTCTTCCTCAAGTCCGCGTGGGAGTTTTACAAGCGCACCAATGAGACGACGGCCAAACGTGTCTTCTTCGTCAGCCTGTGGTACCTGCCTGCAGTGCTCGTGCTCATGCTAGTGCACAAGAACCTGTATGGGTGGCTGCGGCGAGAGATGGACTGGGAGAACAGCGACGAGGGAAGGAAGGAAATACGGGCAATTGAGGAGAGCCGAGGTCGAGTCTTGAAGCACAGAGACTGAGGCGGTTGCATAGACACAGTTTGTATCATTACCCCATAGCAATTGCGCATGGCATCTCATCATCTCTCATCGGTACGAGCACACAGAGTGCCCGAGTGTGCGTGTGTGAGGACGAGGAGGAGGACATGGGGTCAGCCACAAGCCTCTTGATATTTTTGCCACTCAGGACCCCTGTCAAAATCAAACGCCATCCAAGCCGCGGTCTACTCACCCACTCGATGCCGACAGACGCGTAAACTAGGCCGTGACTCTACACTTCCACAACACAACAACAAACCACATCCACACACACCCCATCCACATCCCCATGCGCAGATAGTATCACTGCCCACCGTGATTCGCTCAATACGAATCAATCCAGCCGCGCGGTGCGGGCCGCCGTCGCGGTCGCGCGCCATCGCGCTCGCACGAGCGCTGTCAACAACAGCGCGAGACGCGAGCGCCGCATGGCGATCTTCACCAATACCCCTTCCCCAATGGCGCGGTGTCCACTCCTCCACTCCCGCATGGCGACCGGCAGCGAGCTCGCCCGCACCGGCAGCACATGCGCCGATGCCGGCTCCGGCGTTCGACGACATCCCGCCCGACTTTGACTTTGCGTCGCTGTTCCCTGCGCGGCCGGTCCAGCCGATCGAGGAGGCCTTCTCGCCGCCCGACGCCGAGTTTGACGCCGTGCGCGAGGAGGCCGAGCACCGGCCGCTCGAGGACGCGTCGTTCGAGGTCGAGCACCCTGCCCCGCCGTCGCCGGTGACGTTTGACGCGGCGGACGCGGTGCCCAAGCGCCGGCGACGCAAAAAGGCCGACATCGTCGCGGCGTACCACCCGCCGCTGCCGCTCGGTGCCATGCCCGAGGACGGGATGACGCGGTTCGACTGGCGCGGACGCGCGCTCAGCAGGCAGAAGCACACCGCGGGGAGATACTGGTTCCCCGAGGCGTTTCGGACACGCGTGACACCGCCCATGACTAAGGTGACCGAGATTGAGCCCCTGTTCGACGAGCTGAGGCGATACTCTGAGCAGTGAGTTGGGTGCAACGGCGCCGCTGACGCCAGCTTTGTGCCGCTGCTGCAAGCTGAGCAGAACGAGGCGGAACACCAGTTCGAAGCCAGGTTGAAAGAGTGGCCGGATGACAAGCTCCGCCGAGAGGGATACATGCTCGACAAGCTCGTCGCGAACACCGACTTCAAGCCCTCGTACAAGGTCGAGGGCAAGGTTGTCACCTTCTCGCGTGCCGGGTCAGATGCGACAAAGCCGCTCCCGCCGCACCTGTTCTCTGCTGGCCAGGCAGTGCTGTGGAGCCGGACGGACCCGCTCGTCGACGCTGTATGCGAGCCGGGAGCCAAGGACACCGAGGCCAAGCTCCGCGGCGCCGTGCTCTCCGCCACGCGCGGGCACGTGCGTGTGGTCTTCCCCTCGCTGCCAGACGACTTTGATCGCGGGACGTGGCGAATCGATATCGGGTGCAGCGACTTTGCGTACCGCCGCCAGCGGGAAGCGATTGACCGGCTCAACCTCGACCCCGTGCAACAGGACATGAGCCAATTCAGGAGCGGCGGCCAGGTCGCCGGGCCGCGGGCGATCGAGGACGAGGTGCTCGATGAGAATCGCAGACGGTCAAACTCGGAGCAGCAGGTGCTCGTGGGGACCGCGTTGCGGGACCTCCTCCTGCGCAGATTCCAGCTCGACTACGCCCCGCCGTCGATGGGCGCGCCGGCTGGCGACGAAGTGGTGGTGCACGACGCGCTTGACATGAAGCCTTCGGACGTGGACGCGACGCTCAGCCCGACGATGCATGCCGATGAGGCCGCGCCCCGCGGCGTCATCTCCCGTAACAAGCTCATTGATAGCTGGACACGACGATACCGCACCCCCGAGGGACAGGACCCGGTGGTCGTTGAGGGCGATCCCGTCGTGCCGCTCAACGCTAGTCAGACGCGGGCGATTGCCATGATGCTCAGCGAGCGGCTGAGCTTGGTGCAGGGGGTGAGTGGGCCTTGTAGAATCGCGCTGACTCCAGCCCCCTGGAACCGGCAAGACCCGCGTCATTGTCGAAACGATCAAGCTGCTCAAGCAGCACTGGCAACTCCCCCACCCTATCCTAGTTTGTGCCCACACCAACGTCGCGGTGGACAACCTGCTCGACGGCCTGCGTTCGCACGGCCTCAAGCCGGTGCGGTTCGGCACAGCGGCGCGCGTGCCCGCTCATCTCCAAGACTACACATTTGAGAGCAGGATGGAGGAGCACCCCGCGTTCCGCGCACTCGAACGGGCCAAGGAGGAGCAGAAACTGCTGCGAGACAAGATGGCCGACGGTGCCATGCCTGCCCCTGTGCGCAAGGCGCATCAGCTGCGCGTAAACCAGCTCAACGGGCAAATCTTTGGGCTCAAGAAGAGACTGCAGTTTGAGGTGCTTGCCGATGCCGACGTCGTGTGCACGACATGTCTGTCTGCCACTTCGCGCATGCTGGACAACATCGACTTTCCGTTTGTCTTCCTCGACGAGGCAAGCATGGCCACAGAGCCTCTCTCGCTCGTGCCGCTTACGAAGGGCTCGTCACAAGTGGCCATCATCGGCGACCATAAGCAGCTCCCGCCCGTCATTGTGAGCGAGGAGGCGCAGGCCGGCGGACTCGCCACCAGCATGTTCGAACGCCTCATCCACGAGCGCCACATCCCGTCCATCATGCTCGACACGCAGTACCGCATGCACCCGGATATCTCGGCCTTCTCCAGCAAGACGTTCTATAATGGACAGCTTAAGGACGGGACGGTGGGCGGTGACGGGCAGGTCCGCGCGGGACTCGAGCCGCCCGCGACGGACTTTTTGCAGGTGACGCCCGAGGGCAAACGCCTCAACGTGACCTTTTTGAATCACGACTTTCCCGAGTCGCCCGAGAACCAGAGCATTGCGAATCACCACGAGGCAAGCCGTGTGTGTGATATCGTGTATGACCTACTGGACAAGAACCCTGATCTGCGGGGCGAGGATATCGGCGTGATTGCGCCGTACGCTGCGCAAATCCGCACGATTACCGAGTATCTCCACGTCGACCCGAATAGACAGTACGGGTTCCAGCAAGTGCTTGGTGCCGAGCGCGCAATGCAAGTCGCCGACGTCGAGGTCAAGACTGTCGACGGGTTTGAAGGGCGCGAGAAGCAGGTCATCGTCTTCTCGACTGTGCGATCCAACTCGGCGGGATACATTGGTTTCCTGTCCGACTGGCGGCGGCTCAATGTCGGGCTGACGCGAGCCAAGAGGGTGGGTTGAGGTTGTGTGGTTAGTAGCTGACGTGCCCAGGGCTTGATCATCCTGGGGTCGGCACGGACGTTGGCCATGGCCCGCACGGGCGTGTATGCGACCGAGTCTCTGCCCAAGGACGGTGCGCGGGTGTGGCGCGAGTTCATGGCGCATCTGCGGGCCAACGACATGGTGGTGGACGAGGATGGGGGGTAGGGGACGCGACTGTATTAGAGACGCGACTGTACTAGAGCTATTCATATATCCTGCATTCAGTACCCATCATGCACACATCTCTGCGGCTTTGTGTGGGAGGAGGCTAGTTTGGCCCCATTCCGCCGAGACGCGTCGTGCGTCGAGCGAGCCAAATTCATGCCTGTTTGTTTGTATGTTGTCGTTGTCGTTGTCGTAGACTAGGCGTCGTGCGTGTTTCATAGCTTGTTTACAAGACTGCGTGCATGCACGCGCCCCAATTCAGAGGGTTTGTTTACGTGGGTATTGAGCTCATGTTGTCGTTGTCTTGGATTAGAGTTGAGCCTCGTCTCGTCTCTCCGCCACAAACGCAAACGGGTTCCATTGGGCCGACGGGGGCTGCCAAGGTTAGCAAGGTTCCAGCCTCTGGCGCCTTACAGCATGGTACTAGACACGGAGATGGCAGATCTGTCCCGTGCCGTTAGACATTTGTCGTTGGCTGGGTTCCGCCGTGACAGCTAATGGTTCATTCGGGATTACGAACAGAGGCTAGAAGGATAGAGGGCACAGAGGGCGGCTATTTCGGCCGTTGCAGGGGCAGAAAATACTCTGACGTTGCTGCTGCGGTGAATACAACCTAAGTAACTTGGACGAAACCTGTGCAGTCCTGATCGTCGCCTACAGTCATGGTTGGGTAATTAGGCGATCGAGCGCAACTCAGGGCAGGGCCAAAACCGCGTGACGCCTTGGGTTGGCACGAAATTAGACACTCTCTCGCTCGGAGTACTTACTCTGACGCGCGTGCCTAGATTCGCTACGTGCGTGCGTTTCATGTCGGGCTACGAAGCTACGGACAGGACAGCCAGCGAAAAAAAAGTCGCTCAACGAGCATCGACCACGCAACAACGCACTCGCAAGCGGTCGGTCCTTGCGTGGGCTTGGCCAACGATCAGCGCAGATCATGACGACGACAACGATGATGACGCTGGCGCTGACGAAGCGAGCTTCAACACCGCCTTGATGAACACCCAGAAGCAAGCAACTAAGCGGACAGCGGCCGTTGCCGTTGCCGTCGCCACCACCAAACGCGTCGCGCCGCCACCGCCGCCACCACCTTCTCTGCCCACTCGGCCCACTTTGCGCCGGAACCTGACCAGGGCGTGGAATGTCCCCCTCTGGGCTACTGCTGGCTGACACTTCTTTCTGCGCCCGATGGATAAATGACAGGGGAGACCATCAGTAGGGACTGGCGCAGGGTGGCCGAAACGGATTTAGACTCCTCTGCTGCCGTGGCGCCTTGGCGGCACCGAAGCTTGAACGCAGGCAGGCTGGGCACAGCGATCACGGGCCTGCATGCGTGCGTGCGTGCACTGTAAGGCCGACGTCCCCTTGCGCCGTGTCAGAGTGGCCTCGGCGTGCATCTGGACGGCTCGAGAATCTCTCGGCGCAGCGACGTGGTGCACAGTGACGGCGTGGGCGAAACGGCAGCGCGGCAAGGTTGTAACAGCAGAAGCAGCAGGAGGAGAGGAAGAGGGGAAGCGTCGGCACACCAGCGGCAACATGCAGTCTCAGTTCTGAGCTTAACATCCATCGTCACCGGCACCAGGCCCAAGGGACAGATGGGCGCTGGCATTGGCTCCAGACCAGCAGGCAGGCAGGCCATGGCGACTGAAATAATCTTAGTTTGCTACGCGAGAGACGACCAGCGTCCCGACGTAACGACGACGGCGGGCGGCGGGCGCTTTTACCTCGTAAACGCCCCGAATCATCAAAGGTCCTAGAGTAAAAGCCAAGCGGACCCTTGCCAGACTCGCCCGAGACGTTTCACGCCTAGACAGAGGTCAATCGCGCCGGCGGGCGCGGCGGGCCAACCAGCCAGCCAACCAACCAGCGAGCCAGGCATTCCTCGTCGTCCTCGTTTGTCGCCTTGCTTCCCCTCCTTCCCCCCTTCCCCCCCACCAATCCCTTAAACCCCTCCTGCCAGTTGCATCATCCCCCCCTCTCCCTCCCCTTCACCTTCCTCCTGCCTCTCTGGGCAGCAATCATCTTTCTTGGACTCACAGCCAGCCAGCCAGAGCTCTCTTCACTCTCAACGCGCCTCCCCCATATAACCCGCCCACTGAAATTTCCCCATCTTCCTTTCTCCCAACCCACCCACCCACACAAATCACACACAATGCGCGCCGGTCTCCTCCTCGCTGTTGCTGCCCCTCTCGCCCTCGCGGCCTCCACCCCCCTTGTGAGTACCCCCACCGCCGCCACTACCACGGCCCATCCCGTCCCCACACGCTAACCACCATCACAGGAGAAGCGCCAGGGCGGTTGCGGCGCTGCCTGCTTCGGCCTCGCCGACTGCCACGCCAAGGCTGACTGTATCTGGAACGCCTGCGACGTGAGTTCATCCTTCCTCTTGCACTCTTGTGTGCCCCCGCGGCACGCACACCCGCCGCCGTCGCACATTCGGTCGCCTAGACGGTGCGAGGCACGTTCATCATGACCTCATCTCGGAGGCTTTTCGCCGCCGATCCGCGCCCGTCCCGATTGTCAAAGCGGACCTCCCCACCACCCTTCTGTGACCCGTGCTGACCATCTCTTAGGGCGCTGAGTGGGAGGCTGCCCTCCGCCAGGCCGGCTGCTCGGCCTCGGACGGCTCCAACGGCACTGGTGCCGGTGTCGGTGGCGCTGCTGGCGCTTCCTCCTCCGCTGGCGGTGCCGGCGCCGGCGCCGGTGGTGCTGCTGCTTCCACCTCCGCTGGTGGTGCCGGCGGTGCCGGTGCCGGCGGTGCTGCTGGTGCCGCCTCGACCACCTCGGCTGGCGCTGCTGGCGCTTCGGACGGTGCTGCCGGTGCCGGCGGCGCCGCTGCCTCTGGTGCCTCGGGCGCTGCCGGTGCTGGTGGCGCCGCTGCCTCTGGTGCCTCGGGCGCTGCCGCCTCTGGTGCCTCTGGTGCCGCTGGCGCTGCCTCTGGTGCCGAGTCCGCCGGTGGCGCCGCTGCCTCTGGTGCCTCGGGCGCTGCCGCCTCTGGTGCCTCTGGTGCCGCCGCCGCTGGCTCTGCCGCCGAGTCTGGTGCCTCGGGCGCCGCTGCCTCGGCCACCTCGGCTGGCTCTGCCGCTGTCGGTGCCATCACCTCGGCTGGTGCCGCCGCCGCCTCGGGCGCCTCGTCGCTTGTCTCCAACGTTGCCTCCGGCGTTGCCTCGCACACCTCTTCGCTCGCTGCCTCGCCCTCGGCCTCCAAGCCTTCGGCCGCCGGTGTCCGCTACGCCCCCGCCTCAGCGTTCCTCGGCCTCGCCGTCGCCGCCGGTGCCGCCTTCCTCGCCCTCTAAATGGATTTCTCGACAACGACCACGCCTGTCGGACCTCCTCTTATTAATTGGCGATAAACACAATCCACGCCCCGGCCCTCTACTCCCCTAATACGCAGCAGTCGGCTTGACGATACACGTTTCATGTATACACACCTTCTTCGTAGTGACGTGATGAGCTCGTTACATGCAATGTCATGGTTAGAGAGTGCTAGGTGGCGCTGGGTGCGACGGAGGTAGCGAGCGAAATGACATGACATCCGCAGTAGGCTGGGCGCGTCTCGGCGCGTCTTGGCAGCGCGCGCCGCGCCGGATGCAGGCTAAAGAGGGCAAGTCGCGCTTGGTACGAGTTGCGCGACCGAGCGTGCAGATGGCGTCGGCGTGCGCGACGTCGGCGTCGGTACGCCGCGGTGTACATCTACGAGCAGCGTCTGTGCGGTGGTACGCTACGCTACGCTACGCTACGCTACGCTACGCCAGGAGCTGAGCCAGACCAGTGGGTTGTGCACGGGCGGGGGAAGAAGCGCGCGGTGGCCAGCCGGCGCGTCCGACCCCCCCCCCCCCCACCGCCGCCTCTTTTCGCCCACTCATGCCCACACTCCCGACGCGATTTCGCACCCCGGCCGACCGACGCGACGCGACGGGACGTGCATGCGCGAGTACCTGCAGCCTTTGAAGCCAACCTTGATTCATCCAAGGGGTCGTCGACAAACGCGTCCGTGGCTGTCTGTCTCAGGAATGAGTGAATTTAAACGCGACGACGCCACGACGCGACGCGCTACCCGTCCATCCCTACCCCCTGTCCTGGACATCCCTGCACCCCTGTCCTGGATCTGGCCTTGCTGCATCAGGTTGGCCCGGTCGGTTCCCGACGCGACCGACTCGAGGATGAGAATAGACGCGGCGTTGGCGTTGCTGCTCGGCGCTGCGCTCTCCGCGCTACTCGGATCAGTTTCGCCGGCACCTGAACTATTACTGTTGCATGCGAACAATGCGCGATCGCCAGCTGGGCCACAAACGCCGGACACTGCCCCACGGAGTACAAACGCCGGCCCACCCACACCTCGTCTCCGCTTCCTACGCCTACGATTTGACGCGCTTGGCGTCGCGCGCGAGCGCGACATTCACGGCGCCCAGCGTCGGCGCCATTGCACTGCGCACGCGCTCGGGGTCAAACCGCTCCGTCATGGCCACATTGACAATCGCGTTGACCTTGCCCTCGGTGCCCTTGAGGTATTTGATCATCTTTTGCGCACGCTTCTCACGCTCGGCGGGCGACGTGCCGCCTGCCGCGGCGCCGAGCGAGCCGGGCGGCGGAGGGAGAATGGCGGCCCAGTACTGTCGAAGGAACTCGGTGGCTGCAATGTGGCATGAGCGCATCTGCTCGAGAATGCGCGCGGGGATCGGGGCTGCGCGTCAGTTGAGGTGATCGAGCCTTCAACTCACCATATACCTCCTCCTCCTTGTTGCTCGCCAAGTGCATATCCCGCACGACCTTCATGGCCAGCGCCTGCGCCTCGCGCTGGAAGTTGAACTGGTCGTACAGGGGCCTGAGCTCCTCCGGCGGCGGCCCACCGGTGGTGGGGCCATGCGACGGGTTGGGCAGGCTGACCTCGCCAAAGTTGACGTCCCACTTTTGCACGCGCGCGACTTCGGCGTCTGCGAGGTCGCGCAGCTGGTCGTCGGTCTTGCCGAGCAAAATCCCGTTCGAGGCGTCCTTCTCTGCCTCCTTGTCCGCATCAGCGACCTCGAGGGCGATCTGCGCAGGTGCAGCAGGCGCCATCAGGTCGGTGTACTCGATCTCATCATAAATCTGTTGCTGTCAGCGGGTTACCTGCGTCTTGTACCCACCGTGTTGTCCACCATGGGCAGCCCGTTAGTCGACACAGTCCCCTTGCCCGCACGCAGCAGCTTCTCCGAGTGGTCGTTGAAGCGGCGGATGAGCGGCAGCGACGTCCGCTCGCGGCCAGCCTGCATCGTGACGTCGCGCACAGTGGACGCGTCGCCGTGGTCCTCCTCCGTCGCCTGGAGATCCAGGAAACGATCCACATCATCCGGCAGCTCCTTTCGCGGTGTCGGGTCTGCCACCGTCAGCTCTGTTCCGCCGCTCTCAAACCCACCCCAGTCCGGGTCCTCGAGGTACAAGTCAAAGATGTCGTCCTTTTTCCGGGTGCCCTCGTCGGCGGCCGTTTTGCGCTCCGACGCACGGTGCTGCTCCCACAGCCTTGAGCTAAAGTACCTCGCCCAGAACTCGGTGTCCAATATCCGCGGGACATGCTTGGCATACGCGTCCTGCACCACGGGGAACTCTTCAAAGATCTCGCGGATGAGCTCCTTTGTCAGGTTGAAGGTGACTGGTCCGCTCTCGACCTTCTTGATGCCCCGTCCTGTACCGCCCTGTATCTTCTTGGGATCCTTGGGCGCAGACACGAAGCGGTCGTCGAGGAGGCGCGACGGCCGTCCGGGGCGCTGGCTCTCGGCGAGCTCCTCGGCGCGGAGGATGGCCTCGCGGCCCTCCCAGAACTCCTCTTCCGAGATCAGCTTGCCGATCACGAGCTGGCGGTGCAGATGCGACAGCGTAGAGTTCTTCTTCAGCAGGCTCTTGCGCAGGTCGTACGTGCGGGACTTGGCCTCGGGGTCGAGCGCGTCCGCCTTGCGCTTGCCCTTTGCGACCGAGCTCGGCGTGCCCGGCGTCGACGCGGCGGGCGTGGCGGCCACCGAGGCGGGGACGGACACGGCCGGCGACCCCGACGAGCCGGCTCGGTTGGCCGACACGAACGGGATGAGCAGGTCCTGCACCGCCTGCCGGTCGGCAATCTTGTTCGCAGAGGTAAAGGTGAAGAGCAGGCCACCGACGGGAACGTCCTCCTTGAACACGAGCTTGAGGGACACGCGCGGTGAGTCCATCTTGGTCGCTGACATAACTGGTGTGTGCGTGAGCGGCGTCGGTGCCGGCAGCGGCAACAATAACGCACCCATAACTCGGTTCAAAGCCTGACTCTGCCGGTCCATTGCGCCCGCCGTTGTCGGCACCCATGCAATGTGCGTCGCCGTGACGGACAGCGTGCCAGGCACCTTTTTGAAGATGGCCTCAAAGCGCCGTGTCCCGCTTGTTGTCGCCGCCGCCATGACTGGTGGAGAGTGGAGAGACACTGCAAACAATAACAAGTCGAAGTGGGTGGTGGATCGAGTTCAGAATCCAGTCACTTTGACGGGAGCAAATGTGCGTCATCGACATGTGGCGGTGGAGGCTCTCTCATCTCGTCCCAGTCGTGGCGGTGGCGGCCAGACCTCGCACACCGCCGCCCAATCACAGTCGCAACTTGCAAGCCATGACATGTGCATGACTCTCTACTAGGATATGGTAGTAATGCGACACAGCGATGCAAATGCTTCAATCGATGTCTGTGTTCCGCCCTCGACATCTCTCCTCCGACTCGTCTCCCAGTGCAGGCCTCACGACGGCGGAGCCATGAAACCGGCGCTTCTGCCCGCTGTTACAACTCGTGGTACGGCAGGTACGCCTGCACCGTCCCCTGTCGAGCCGTTGCTTGTCGCGCGTCGTTTCTTGAAGCTGAGCCGCTTT
This sequence comes from Vanrija pseudolonga, assembly GCF_020906515.1. NCBI lineage: Eukaryota > Fungi > Basidiomycota > Tremellomycetes > Trichosporonales > Trichosporonaceae > Vanrija > Vanrija pseudolonga. The sequence continues at coordinate 1,589,903 of NC_085851.1, read as the reverse complement.
GATAAATTGGCTGCTCCCTCGCCAAGGCGAAGACTGTCGACGGAAAACAAGCCAGCTCCATGAAGATCCCCGGACGCTTGCAGTTCCGTCTCGCTGGGCTTGCGCTTGACGTGGCTGTCGTCGTCGGTGCTTGCAATGCTTGTCGCCCCCGTGCTCGGGTTTCGATGAGCCAGGTTCGACGAATCTGACGAAGATGATCGTTGAGCCTCTTCGTCCAGCATACAGAGGTAGAACGCAATAACAGCGCGGTGGACAAAAATGAACTGGCGCAAGCTTTGCACCAGACTCATCCTCTGCACGCGCATTGCACGCAGAACATCCATGATCGGCTCAGCCATGTTGCCGAGTGGCCGTGTCACCTGGTGCGGGACATGGCTCGACGTTACCGGCAGTGGAGCATCCAGATCGGCTAGGGCACTGCAGGAAGGGTTAGCTGGGCACCAGAATATATATTACTCACGCATCTATCGCGGGGGGCTGGTGCAGCTTGAAGTCTGTCGGTTCGTCGACAAGGGCCTCTGCCAGCTTCGTGAGAGAGTGGTGCTGATGGTCCGACTCCTTTGCGTCCACTTCCATCGCTTCGGTCAATGGTGCTGCTCCGCCGGCCGGAGAGAGGACCATTGCGGGCTTGCCTTCGAGGATGCCTGGTGACAAGAATTGCGCGGCCTTGCCGTCGGCGGCAGTCGAGGGAGGCGTCTTCTTCTGCAGCGCCGCTGAACCCTCCGATGACACAGAATGATGTGTCTTGCGGTACTCTCGGCGAAGACCGTCTGCCACAGCGTCGACCAGAATGTAGCTGCCCGTTCGACCGACACCGGCCGAGCAATGAACAAGAACCGGCGGGTAGGCACACCGATCCGTGGCGTCGGCAAAAGACGACTGCTCGCAGACGGCCTTGTCAACATCCCGCATGAGATGCAACAACACTTCGGGCGAGTCGGGAACGTCCCAGTCGGGCCATTCCACACATTGGATTTGCGTAATCGTCCTCGGGGCCTGGTCCTTCTGGCCATCGTGCCAGAGTTTGAATGTGCGCTTAATGTTCGGTAACACCTCACTCGTCGGGTTCGTCGGGTTTGCAGCACCGTGTCGGGGCACTTCAAAGTTGAACCCTGTGGGCGCTTGGACATTGTCATCGCCACCTGTCTCCGAGACCATTTGCAAGTTGAGGTCACCATACTTTTGAGTTCCCCAATACTTGCCGCACTTGAGGAGGCCAGCTTCGTATTGCTTGGTGAGCCTGGAAGAAAATGAGTCAGTGCGGTGCTAGGGCTGGCGATCGGTACACTTACATCACGATGACGTGGACATGCTGCTCCCACACAAGGGTCCAAAAGTCTCGGTACGTCGTATCCAGAGGTCCTTGGGTGGCAATGTATCGTCTCGTAGTGCCTGGTGGCTGCACAAACGACGCATTGATGTAGTCCGAATCGTCATCACCTGGGGTGCCAAGGCGGACGCGCGAAAAGTCATATGGCCAGATATTCTTGTACCGATTCTTCGTACCGCGCTCCACTCCAGCTGAAATGGAGAATGGAAAGTACGGCTGGGAAGCGTTTTCGTTGCAGATGACGGTGGGGTCGGAGTTTGCGGATTCGCTGCCAAGCTGGGTCACAGTTGTGCAGTCCTGGGACAAGATGTCCATTACTGATTGAAGGCGTTGCTGCTCGCTGCGCTCGATTTCGTAGAATTGCCTCGCAAGGAGCTCGCTGCTCTCAGAATCAGACAGCAGGACCAAGTCCCGGAGGAACTTTGGGAGCTCATTGGCCCGCTTCTGGACGTCCTCTGCCAATGCCAATGGGATTCGCTCGGTAATCCCACCGTGAGCAAGTTCCAGGTTTTGACGAATGTTATCAAAGAATGGATTTGCTGGCTGCAGTCGAACTCGGCCCGAGTCTGCGCTGCGGGGCGTAGAACCCCGCTGGCTATGCGAGGCTTCTGATGGAGGCGCAAGGAGGTTGAAGGGGTCACCTCGGGCCGTCGACCCCGCTGTTGCAGGAAAAGTACCATGTGTTCCTCTTGACGGTCGAGCGCTCCCCGTTGTCGAGCCTAGAATGTCAGTGGTGCGCCACAAAGGAGGAACGTACCTCGCTGGAAGGCAAGCTTGGACAGCTTGGCCACATCGAGCACGTCTCCGCTGTGGTTGAAACCGACAGAGTGCGGCCTAGAGTCGGCGTCGTCGGCCAGAGCAGCATCATCTTCAGAGACGAGCGCGATATCACCATCCGACAAAATGGCGGCATGTCCGCCACGTACAAACCAAAGGTGTCCGGTATACCCTTCCCGATCAAACTTGGCGGCGAGGCCCTGAAGTACACTGCCATCCGGTACCACAGTGCTGTCCGAGTCGACGAAAATGATGTCAGACATGCCACGCCACTCGCAGAAGCACTCTCTGGACGCCCGGGTCGCCAGCATTTGTCCGATTTTGCTGAGGCTGAATGCGGGTCGTCGGAGTAGCGTAGAGGGGATCGAAAGCGAGTGTGCTGTGGGTAAATGCGATGCCTGGTACGATGACGGTGGTCGTAGGTCGAGGACGAGAGTTGTGCTCTTGGCGATGAGTTTGGACACGGCCTGACTGGCGAGGGGCTGCACCTTGGATACTGAGGGTGCAGGAACGCTGCTGTTCGTGGCTCTAAACTGCAGTGGCAAGGAAGGTCCTCCCAGCTGAGGAAGCGACGCCCGCCTTTCTGCCAGTGATGACGAGAATGCCAGGGGACTCCGCGCTGATGGCAGAGCACCTCCTGCAATCCGATTGCTGAAAGCATCTAGCGAAGATGGCCCACAAATGGGACCACTTGGAACCGTGGCGGACCTCGTCGGTGTTTGAGGGGCAGGGCTCTTCGCTGGCGGTACCGCCTGCTCGCTCAGGTTATTTGCCGACCAACTGTTACCAAGGTTGAGCTGCTCGAATGGATATCCGAGATTCGACGTGCTCCGAGGCCCCATTGCCGGTCCGTTGAGGGATGGCGTTGGTGCCCCCGAGGTAGCCGCAAGCATGGCCCAGGGCGATTGAGGTGCAAAGCCTGGTGACTGTGCCTCAGACAAGGACAGTCCTGCGGGCGGTCTTTGGCGCTTGAGCGGTGTTGTCGACGAGGGAAAGGGGGATGAGCGGTCCGCTGGTACTGGCGAGCTAGTAGGAGATGGTGATAAGATTGGAGGGATTGGGGTGCGAGGCTCCGTTGCTGATGGAAAGTGTGGGAGCGTTCCAGGCGGCAAGCCTCGTCGCCGTGGTGTAGGTGAGACGGAACCCGACGGTGATGTTACAGACGTCGATGATGTTGAAGCCTGAGCAGAGGCGGTATCCGACCCGGGTGGAGAGGAGCCTTTTGTAACAGCGTCGAGTGCAAAGGCGGAGTGAGCAGATGTGCTACCCATTGGATCGTCGTCGATTGTACTTGTCATGATCTGCGACGTGACGTAGGTCAATGGGATAGACGGGTTTGGTGAAGGTACAGGTTATCGGAAAGTGGGCCCGGTTAGAGTGAAGACATGTTCGAAGGGGGCGAACAGGCTGTACTATTAGGAGGGGGAAGGCGCAGTTGCGCAAAGTCCAATGCGCTGACAGCTAAATGTGAGCAAGGTGGTGGTGGTGGTGGTGGTACAGTCCTAGCCGTCGGTATGAGCGAGTCGAGGAGGGGCACGGGTGGAGTGCAGTGTGTGTGTGTGTGTGCAATGTAATAGTCGCCCGTGTCCCGAGTCGCGTGCGCGCGAGCCGCAGTGGTCGATGACTAGATTGTAGTAGTGATGAGCAGGAAGGGTGGCGAGGCGGCGGCGGCGGCGGGCGATGCGAGTTACAATGATTGGGATACGGTAAAGAGTCGTGGGTATTGTGACGATGATGATGATGATGATGATGATGATGATGTTGGAGTGGAAGTGTGGAGGAAGACGAGGATCGAGACGGATGAGTCAGAGTTGGTGGTAGTGGTGGTGGTGGTGTACAGTGGTGTACAGTGTGTGTGGTGGTGGATGGTGGACTCGATGATGCTGCTACTTGCTTGCTGATGAATGTGTGCATATCGTATGTCTGTGCTTGCCCAACTTGATTCATTGCTTGCCCCCTATTTGCCCAGCGGCCCATCAACCATTTAGGCATCTCCATGTTCAAATACCTATGTAGTTAAGGGGGACCCAGTCAAAAAACCCTTACTACTTTCCAACCACCCCGCGGCTACAACCCAACCTTGATTCATTCCCGGCCCCTGTAGGACGAACGGCCCCCCTCCCTCCCTCCTCGACGCATTCGTCAGTCACACACACTTACACTGCACACACACTCGCCGACGTGCTTGCGTCTGCCTTTGGCCGTTCCCTGCTCCATCGGCCCATAGCTAGCAAGTCGTGTGGAATGACAAATGCCACCGGTGTGGACGCTTTGGGGGTAAAGGGTTTCTGCGCGGTCGTGGGTCGTGGGCATTGGCGTGGGCATCATCAGCCGCCGCGGCGCGTGCCAATGTGTCGCTTGCCTCGGTGGCTAGGTGGCTCCAAGGGAAATGCTAGCCATTTTCCTCGCCACACACAAGTCTCAAGGATAGTGGTGGCTGCCTCTCTCTCTGTCTGGCCAGGAGATCTCTGGTCCCTACGGCTTGGTCCAAGTGCGGCTGCCCCAGGTCCGCCACCATCACGAGTCGCCGTTGACGGCGCCGCCGCCGCCATCATCTCCTTGGCCGAAGGCAGCAGCAGGTCATGTTAACTGCCTGCCTGCCTGCGAGCTGCGAGAGAAAAAAAATGAGAGCAGGTCGTCTTCCTTTGGGTCGCAGCGGGGCTGTCTGTGTCCCTGAGGCATCTGACGTTGCAGTCGTTGCTGGTGACGCGCCCGGCCACTCGACTCTTGAGTCACCCATCACCCCACAGACTGGGAGGCCTATGACGCAATGGCGCTCAACCCTAACCCTGATGACGACATGGAATTTTCGAGCAGCCAGGCGGCGCAGACACTGGCTCAAAGAAAGGGGCGTGAATGGCAAAAACGCCACCAAAAGGAGCCAGGCCTGGGCCACGACATGCACGACACACACTGGCTGGTGGGCTGGTGCGCTATGGGGGACGGCTATAAAAGAAACCGCGGGCAGAGGCGATTTTAAAACATCCCGTCATTTTAGCAGGGAAGTGGTCGGTTCCTGAGGAGGAGCGGAGGTATAAATAGGCGTGCCACGTGAGCCAGTAGCCTAAATGGCCAACTCGGCCTAATAGACTCGGCTGCCTAATCGTAATGTTTAATAATAGGAAAAGCCTCGACGTGGCCATTAAAACTAACTAGATTGCCTTAACTTTGACGGTACCCGACTCAGGGGGAGAGGAGGGGCCAACCCGGCAGAGACACCAACTCAACCCAGATCCTAGCGCCGATGCAAGGGGGCCGGGGGGGGGGGGGGGAGGAGGAGGGCAGAGGAGCAAAAGCAGCAGCGGCCACCTACATGCATGCACCAAGACCTCCCAAGCCTTGGTACGGTACCGCACAAGCCTGAGAAACATGCAACTTTTGCATGCCCGCATGCCCGCCTCCCTCGACGCTCCCTCAGGCAACGACGAGCTATGCGGCGGCAGCTACCAGCTACCACGTTTCAAGCAGCCGTCTCCCTCGTGGCTCTGGTGCCCATCAACACTCCCGCCTGTTCCTCGACCCTGCCGCTGCCCTCGTCGCCCACTCGGCATAGCGACCAAAGGGGAAGCACCCAGGGTCAATGGTTTCGGCACGCCTCTTTGATCTCCGGCGCAATGTACGTCCCACGGCCATCAAAGTTGGCACGGCGGGACGCCAACGGGTAGTGACCCAGCACGATGGGCGGCCCTGTCGCAGCAGCAGCAGCGACAAGCGGCAAGAGCAACAACTGCACAACGACTGCGCCGCCGCTCCCACCGCTCGCTCCCCATCGCCCGTGCCGTACAGCCGTCGACGTGCCTAAAGCTACCCTCGAGGCTAGTCGACAAGACGGCGCAAGCCCGGAGGCTGGCCACCTTGACAATCAGGAACTGGGTTTCGGCTTGCGCGCGCTCAAAGACCTTGCTTGTCTGCTCGCCGACGAGCCAAGCCCTTGGCCTACAGCGGCAGTGGCAAGGTCGCAGCACTACGTGGCCGTGCCGTGGTCGTTGCCCAGCCTGGGCGCGTGCCCGCCTCTGCGCCCAGCCAGCCGTGACAATGAACTGATCGAACGCAACGCCTGTACGCCGGCTGCTTGGTGCATTCCGGTCCTGGCATCCTGGTGTATCGGCCTCGTCGCTCCCCTGGAAACAGCACCCCGTCTCAATGGCTTTGCCTGAGACCGGGGAACGACGCCTATCCCGCAATGATGCGAGCAACGAGTATTCTTTTGAACATATCCTTCTCGTTTCTGGTCGACGTCGCTGGCGTGTGTATATAGATCAAGATCGGCAGCAGCAACAGGCGTCGGTCGCGCTCGGTTCTCGCATCGTCCTTATCAGCCACCCGCTCCGCCCCTCGGCCTCGTCTCCCTCGACTCGTCCTCACCTTGGAAAAAACGCGCACGACAACTATCCTCGCGCTCGCAGACTTGTTCCCATCACCACTACGTGCGGCACGCAGCAACGACAACCACCACGTCGACTGCAAGTTGTCCTCCTAACACCATGCACCCCCTCACCTTCCTCCTCGGCTTTCTCCTCGCCGCCACCAACGTCCTCGCTATCAGCAACAAGGGGACACCGTGCCAGTCCGCCTGCGGCGACTGGTCTGACGTTGTCAAGTACTGCTACCAGGTGTACACCAACACGCGTGAGTAGGAAGCGTACTTTGGACGCGTGGACGCGGGCCTCGCGACCGTGCCCACACACGCACACAGAAGCTCACACAAACACCAGCCAATACACGGGGCTACGAGTACTCGAACCAGTTCCTTGGCTGCATCTGCAGTGGCAACAGCTTCAACGGCACGCTGGGCAACGACACGATGGTGCAGTCGTCTAGTGTGTGCCAGTCGTGCACGACAACCCCTCCGCTGATCAAGAAGGATCTGTCGGTAAGTGTTTCCGATCAATCTACCACCGCAGCCACCACATCCACTCACACGCCGCTCAGACCTTCTTGACTCTCTGCGCCATCCAGAAGCAAAACGGCTCGGCGGCCAACGCAACAGAATTCGCTCCCCTCGTCTACGTCACCAACACGGACCCCACCATTTCGGGGGCGGTCAAGTCGGCGGCGGGTGCGACGTCGGGTGCCAGCCACAAGAGTGCTGCGTGGGCGACATCCGCGCCGGCAGTGGGCGCCGCCGCGTTTGGCGCACTTTCCGGCCTCTCGCTCTTGGCAGCTTCCGCACTCTTCGTGCTCTAGACCAGACCAGCCACAGCCACAGGTGGCTCGGCATAGACGACTCGGATTCAACGACAACATAGATGCGAAGTAGAGAGACCGCAAAGCGGCAAGCAGGCAGCGAGGCAGCAGCGGGGCTGGCTGGGATACGCCGCAACCAACCCAACCCACGACGACACCACCAACATCACATCCACCTGTAAAACTTGGCCGCTAGGTCACTCCGTTCACCACCCGCTGGGACCTTGACGGACAGTGTATATTTGTGCAGTATCATATTCATCACCATCAGACATTATGTATAAACCTCATGTGAGCGCGGCCAGTGCACGCACGAGCAGCAAGGTGGCACGGTGCCACCCTAGCTCGTTTCCAGTTTGTCGTCGTTGTCGCTCCCACAAACTGCACCGCATTTGTATCCACGAAACACTTCATTGCACGTCAATTAGGACGCGCCCAGCCCCTTGTGACACGGCGAAACAGGTCATCCCTCGCGACCTCTTAACCCCCGCGACATGTAGCTCTCAGGCTCAGCAGGTTCACGAGGCGTGTTTGAGTGTGGTGCCTAGGCCCGACCTGCCTGCACGACCTGCCACTGCACCGTATACACAAGACCCAGGACGTCGTCTCCAGGCACACCCGTCCGATGGATGCAACCTTGCAACGTCCGACATCCTGAAGCCGAGTGCGACGACAGTGAGCGCCACTGCTGTACCTGCGGTGACTTGTCAAGCCTTGCCTAGCTGGGTGTCTCACTTGACGGAGACAGACCGCTGAGGGCTGAGCTATACTTGGGTACGGTACTGAGAGTGGTTAATACGGTTAATACGTTAATAGGCATGCAAAGGCGGCACATGGCAACCACGCGTTGAACACGCGTATACCACGCTACCACCTCCACCCGAGATGAACTCAACCTCGAATTTCCAGATCGCGGACCTGGGACTTCTGATCAAGTCCATATCTAATCGATACTCGTCACCGACATGCGGCCACGGATACCAGTCCCAAGGGGACTGGCGCGCCTCGTCCCCCGGCGGCCCATATCGACCACCCACCCAATGTTGAGGCGGCAACGAGGGGAAGGCGGCCGAACGAGCTCCGACGACCTCGACGATCTCCCCTCGACGTCGCTGCCAAGCGAGCTGCCCAAGGCCCGCCGCGCTGAGGCCCCGGCAGCAGGAGCAACAACACCCCGCAAAACCGTCAAGTTCTCGTACGACGACGGCGGAGCGACCGCCGAGCGCATGCTCTTCTTCTCCGCCGACGACGTGGTGGGCTCGGCTTCCCTCGCGGAAGGCGAAGCCGCGCCCGGCGTCGAGCCGGGGCGCGTGGTCGAGATCAGGCGGTGGGTAGCAGATCGCACCGAGCTGGCTAGCTAACGCGATCGCAGCGCAGGCATCTCCTCCATCGGCCTGGTACTTGCCCCGATCCTCATGGGCGGGCGCGACCGTCTGCTCCTCCTCCGGCCGAGCGGCGAGATCTGGCCCGTGAGCCGGACCGACGTGCAGTTCTCCATGCCGGCGTCGCTTGTTCCCTCAGCGCTGATCGCAGAGTGCTGGGCGCCGGAGCTGCTCACGCTCTGGGCGAAGGGCGAGGACATCGGCCTCGCGGGCGGGGCCGACGCGCTGCTCGGCGCTGAGCGCACCGCGTCGATGCTGGCCGCGCGTCGGCAGGTCGGCACGCTCCTGCGCAAGGTCCAGCGCGAGACGGAGCGCATGGAGGCGCGGCTTACCGGCGGCTCGCTCAAGTCTGGCCGCGGCGGCGGGATCGAGGCCCTCTGGGAGGCGTTCACGCCCGCCGACGGCGAGAGGCAGGGCTCGGTCACGTCCGCGCAGGCGGCCGAGCACCTCCTCAACGCGGACGGCGGGGAGCGGTACATTGCTGTCCGAGTCAACACTTTGCCCGCGTACGCCGCGCATGTGATCCTCATGCGCCGGCCTGACCTCTTCCTCGCGGACGACAGCGGGATGCTCGAGACCGGCATGTTTCTCGTGCGGTCGCGCAACGCGCGCCGGCGCATCGAGGCCGGGCAGCATGTGGTCGAGACGGACGATGCGGTGCTGCAGCAGTTTGCGGAGAAGGGCGTACCGCTTGTCGCTGCTGCGCGTGAGGGACGGCCGGTAGAGAACCCGCCACAATGGACCGAGGCGGAGCGTGACTTGCTTCACCTGCTCACGCTGAGCCTGTACGAGATCCGCGCGACCCAAGCCTCGCCGGTGCACGCCATCGCCGCAGGCATCGTCAAGGCGTTTGGCATCGCGCCGAACCAGCGCATCGACTCGGGTGTCGTCGCTGGCCTGTTGGCCGACCTCGGCGTACTGCCGCCCACCGACTCGTTGCGGACGAGCATGGTCGCGGAGAGCGTCGAGCGCGCGATCGACAGGAGCGGCATGCGCGCCGACGTCGCGCCTGCTCCGAGTGCCACAGCGCCAGTGGACGCGCTCGATGGGCGCCGCGAGGACGTCACGCACCGTGTGTATGTCATTGACGACCCGACGGCCCTCGAGCTCGACGACGGCATCGCGCTGGAGCGAGTGGGCGACGGGACGTTCTGGGTCCATGTGCACGTTGCCGACCCGACGCGGTTCCTCGACATGGCCCACCCCGACGCCGTGCGCGCCAGCTTCCAGGCCACGTCGCTGTACCTCCCAGAGGGGACAACCCCGCTGCTTCCCCACGAGCTGGGCGATGGCAGCCTGTCCCTCGGCAGCGGCGACGGCCAGGGCTGCATGACCTTCTCGGCGCGTGTCGATGCGGACGGTAACATGCTCGACACGAAGGCGTCGGCAGGCTGGCTCAAGTCTGCCGTCGTGACGACGTACGCGGAAGTCGACGCGCGACTGGGCCATGAGGCGAAGCCGTCGAGTTATCCATTTGGCCGGCGCGACGCGCCACCGACCACACGGCGAAACGACGAGCTCACGGCCGAGGACTTGGATAACCTCGCCACGTTGCGCGACCTAGCTGTTGTGCTGCGCCGCCGGCGTACTGCGTCTGCCGGCCTCGCGTGGGGCGGCAACGCGCCAAACATCAGCTTGCTCAACGCGCCACTACCCGCAGCCAACCTCTTCGACCGCGCCTCTATCCCCGCCTCCCCGCAGACGTTCAACCCCGCACGGCCAGACGACGTGGCGTTCACCTACGCTTTGCCGACCGCCAATCTCTTCACCGACGTGTCCGCGAGCACCACCGTCGCAGAACTCATGATCCTCGCCAACCGCGTCGCGGCAAAGTTCTGCGCCGACCGTAACCTCCCAGTCTTATTCCGCACGACCGCTGCGCCATCCAACACGTCCAACACCCCCGCGTCGCACACGCTGGCCAAGCTCCTCGAAATGCGCGAGGAAGGGAGTTTCCTCAGCGAGCTGGACATTGCGCGCGCAAACCTCGTCTTCCGCGCCAGCGGGGTCAGCACTACGCCAGGGCCGCACTGGGTCATGGGTTTCACCGACAACGACTGGGGTTACGTCCGCGCCACGTCCCCGCTGCGGCGATACGAGGACCTGCTAGTCCACTGGCAGATCAAGGCGGCCCTGGCTGGAGAGCGGGGCCTGGGCGAAGCCGAGGTTACTGCGCTGGCCGATCGCTCCAAGCGCGGCGAGCAGCGAGCCAAGTATGCCGACCGGCACGCAAGCGCCTTCTGGACCGCGGCGCTCCTTGCACAGCGCAGCGCGGGTCCCCGGCCAGCGGGGTACGCATATGGCGCCGACGCCGTCGACGTCGCTGGCCCGCTCAAGGCCGTTGTCGTCGGCACGTCGGGCATCACAGCAACGCAGACGAGGACGCCGGTCCGCGTCCCGGCCCTCGGCCTCGCCCTCACCCTCAACCAGAAGGGGCGGCACCGGGGCTTTGCGCTCGGCGAGGAGGTCGACGTCGTGCTCGACGAGATTGAGCTGTGGCCCGCGCCGCTGATCACCGTTACCCTGGCCAAGCCATAGCCCCACTCCACTTTTGTAGTTTCTCACTTTCATACTCCACCACCCCTCATATGACATCGCATTGCATCACTCTACTAGTTGAAGCCCATGCGCATGGGTGGCGGCGGGGGCGGCGCGCCGGCCGCAGCGTACTGTTGTGGTGGTGGGGGAGGCGCGTACCCGTTCTGTCCGTACTGCTGCTGCTGGGGGTAGGCGCCGTACTGCTGCTGCTGTGGGGGGTATCCAGCGTACCCTCCAGGGGCGGGCGGCGCGCCGATAACGTTGGCAGCCGCGAAGCCTGCCGGCAGAGGAGGCGGCGCAGCGGCGACCGGCGCGGCAGCTACAGGCGGGACGTACGCCGGCTGGCTGAAGCCGCCAAAGCTCTGCTTCTTTGCCTGTGCCGCGAGCAGACGCTCGGCCTGCGTGCCGTGCCGCTCGCCCTTGCCGTCCTTCTTGAACGCGTACTGCACCGACACCTGTTTTCCGCCGAGGAACTGGCCGTTCATGTTCTCGACGGCCATGTCGGCGGCCTCGAACTCGAGGAACGAGACGAAGCCGTAGCCCTTTGATTCGCCAGTGGACGCGTCGCGCGCGATCTGCGGGGGGTGTCAGCTGGCGTCGGAACTCGTCGAGCTGTTGAACTACCCACCTTCGGGTGCTCGGCGATCGCGCCGAATGTGCTAAACGTATCATACAGCGCATTCTCGTCCACCCCAGCATCAATGTTGCCGATGAACAGGTTCGCGCCGACATCGAGCTGCTTCTTGTCGTAGCTCGCCTTGTTGACGCGGATCGGCTTGCCGAACAGCTTGATCTGGTTCATGATCTTGACGGCGTACTCTGCGTCGTCTTCCGCGAGGAACTCGCAGAACCCGAAGCCCTGGTGCGCCATCGAGATGCGGTCCTTGGGGAGGAAGACGTTGGCTGGGGGTGGTCAACATTGCGCTCTGGCGAGGGGAGGAGGTACGTACACACTGGGCCGGCTTGCCTGGGGAGTTAGCAGGTAGAAAAGGATGCCCAACTCACAGCATCAGCTCCCATATCAATGCGTCGGTACACCGCTCGTCGAGGTTTCCCTGCCGTCAGCTAAGAACCCGGAGAGGCAAGCTCACCAAGTACACCGTCGCCTCCTGGTTCCTGTCCTGTTCTGGCTTGCTCTGCATTCTGTCGTCGATCCGGTCGTTCTCGTGTCTCCTGCTACGATTTTAGGCCCAAGGGCAGCCTGTTTTGGTCGATGCGTGGGTTGTCGTGTGGTGGATTGTTGTTGGAAGTTGCTGGTGGAGATCAGTTCGAGTTTATCAGTCGAGGTTCATTGAATCGCGGGATCAAAATTGTTGGTGGTGGCGACAAGTCAAGGAATCACCACGAATGCTCGGTGACCTGCTCAACCACCACCCACACATGCATGCACACGCCTATGTAAACCTGATGAGCAGGTACGTCCACACAAACAGTACAATGACAAGCAGCACCACGCCGATGGTGAGGCACGTCGTGCCGCGGCCCTTGGACGACACCTTGGACAGGGTGCCCTTTGACTCCTTCGTCGTCTCGAGGTTGCGCTCCAGGACGTCCTGCGACGACTCGAGTAGCGCCTTTTCTTCTTCCAGCGAGTTGGCAAAGTGGACCGCGTTGAGCTTGAGCCGGTGCGACATCTGTTTGGTCAGCTACACGATCCGTCGAAACTTAGCCGACTCACGTCCACGAGCTGCCCGCCCAGCTCCTCGTGCAACTGTGCCGAGCCGAGCGTGTTGCTCGCGCCGCCCATCAGCCGCTTGCGCATGCCCTCTGAGTCGAGCGGGTCCTTGTCATTGGCTGTAGACTGCGTCTTGAGCGGCAGGAGGCCAGCCTCGCCGCCCTGCCGGTCCTCCTTCTCCCGCTTGGCAAAGTAGGTCGTCGTGCTGAACGACTTGGACGACGCGGCGCGGTTGAGGGAGGGTGACGGTGCTGGAGGGGCAGGTGCCTTGGGAGCAGTGAAGCTCAAAGACGGCAGCTCGACGCCTGGCGTCACTGGTGCCGACGCCAGCGCGGGCGGGAGCGCGTCGGCCTCGATCTCAGGCAGCGTGGTGGCCACCGCCTCGTCGAGCAGCGCGACGGGTGATGGCGGACCAGTGGGCCGCAGCTGCGTCGGGAGCTCGAGGTATGGCAGCGATGTGGCCGGTGCCGGGGCGCTCGTGCGCTAGACGTCAGCGTGGCAGGGAAAGTGAGGGCATACCTTCGCGGCGCCCTGGACATGGGTCTCAACCTTTGACAGCGTCGCCTCGAGTGAGTTCAGCGATGAGAGGGTGGTCGAGGACCTGGCGGCGCGTCAGCTCAACTCTGGCGAACATCAACTGTACGCACTGCTCATTGCCGCCCTTGAGCGCGCCGAGCAGAGCCCGCGCATAGAGCACCGTCTGGCGGGTCAGCGCATACACAATAATTCTACCCACCTCCCACGTCTTCTGGATCTCGAGCCACGTCACGCCGTCCAGCCCGTCTCGCTGCTGCTCGAGGCGCTGCTTGTCGAGCGAACCGACGAGGCGCGTGAGGTTGACGAGGCCGTGTCGCGTCCCCGCGGCCGCCGATGCCGAGCGGCGTACCGCGGGCGACGGGTCCATCGACAGGAGCGAGAGTGCCGTTACTGGTGCGAGCATGGTTGCGTCGTTGTTGTTGCAATGTCAAGTGGTCGACCTCCACGCACCAAATACACCTGCCTGTCGCATGACGCGGCCACTGTTTAACCCCGCGGGATTATTGCACCCGCCCTACGAGCTGACGCGCGCAACCTCATCCTTACTACTCTTGCAACATCTTCACTTCCATCTTCTCGCATATAATCAACACACGACGCTTACAAATCGACCGACAGGGTGACCAGAATCGCCCAGGAAGCACACCAGGCCCGTTTAGCACGCGCCATCGCATCGCCCAGCAACAAAGATATGACCCCAGGATTCGAGAGCGTCTAAACACTCGCATCTGGGCCTAAAGTGGAGGTCGTCCACATGGGCATCGACACATCACACCAACCTGGCCGCGAGCCCGAGGCCTCGGGCTCGTCAGGAGGTGCGCGCAGAGCATCGCGGAGCTCGAATGCTGCTGCACCTGCGCCGGCCCCGGCGCGCGCACTGCGCACCAGGACCTCGCTCCCTGCCGCCCCAGCAGCGCCGACGCGTCCAGGCAGCGCGCGCGTCATCTCAAACGAGGAGCGCGAGCATGCCCTACATAAGCTCAGTGCGGAGGGAACGCTCGCGAAGCGCGATGAGATGGTGCGCGACCACGAGGCTCAGGTCCGCGCCATTGTCGAGGAGCACGACATGGCGGTAAAGGAGAAGTTCCATCTCGAGAGATATACCAGCATTCTCGAGGGCTGGGACCCTGTCGACGCCAAGAATGAAAACACGCCAGTGTTTCTGGAGGTAGGTGGTGCTGGCGTGCTGTAAACTGACCCGCGCAGTACAAGAATCTCCATCACGACCTGCTGAGCCTGGTCCCGTCGACTGTTCCTCCCCCAGCCGTGGGGTCGTCGAGATCGAGAGCGCTCGGCCCGTCAAGAACGACAAGACGACAGCTTCATAGCAAGGCTGAGGCTTTAGGAAACGTCACGGCCATCGGCGAGCCCAAGACACCCGCAGGGAAGGGCAAAGGCAAGGAGGTGGAGGAGCCGCCTGCCGCGTCTGGCTCGAGACGAAAGTCTCAGGCTGCGAGCGACGCCGAGATGGCCCCGCCACCACCACCGCCGGCAAAGGGAAAGAAGGGCGCGCGACGTGTTACTGCGTCTGAAACCGAGCTCAGGGAGACGGACGACGACGAGATCGAGGCTGTCGATCACGGGAAGAAGAGGCGAGGGCGGCAATCCCTTCCTGCTCTCCCTTCCAAGAAGTCTCGCCTCTTGAAGGAGGACAGCGAAAGCGCGTCGTCTCCTGGCCCAGCAACAAGTGAAGCTGGTCCTTCGACACCAGTACCAGTACGAACGCCATCTCCCAGCCCAGCACCACCGCTTCCCTCCCTTGCCCACCTTCCCTTTCCTCCGCCACCAAAACGGACCTACCCTCGTCGCACAGGTTCAAGCCACGTCACGTTCACCGATCCAGGTCAGCGTTTGTTGGCGAAACCAAAATTCGAAGGCAATGTCAACGCACTCTTGGAGTCCTACATCCACATTGAGGACTCTGGTCACCAACCTGATCTCACGGAGCTGGAAACACGCGCAGCACGCGAAGGATACTTCCGTAACCGCGTCAATTGGCTCCAACACCAGGGACGCCTGCTACGTCTTCTGGACGAGGATGATGAGGGGCCGACTGAGAAGGTCAGAGATAAGAGCCACCAGAAGAAGGCCCCGACTGGTCCGCCACCACGGCAAACAGACTACCAGGACGCGTTGTTGAACCACATGGTTCAAGTCCGCAATGCCATTGTATCCGAGGCCAAGCTCAAACCCATCGTCTGCAAGAAGATTGCCAGGATGATCCAACTGCACTGGGAGTTCATCGAGGGCAAGGAGGACCGCGAGCGCGCTGCCGAAGAAAAGGAACGCAAGCGCAGGGCCAAGGAAGTCGTTAAGAGTCTGCGCAAGCGCTGGGGCCTGGCTACAAAAGTGGGTTCGTATAATTGGTAGTCACTAACCCGCCAGATCGTGCGAGCCAAGGTTGTGGCGGCGCAAAAGCTTGAACAGGATCGTCTCGGTAAAGAGCATCTCCAAAATATGCTCCAGCGGAGTACGGGCCTGCTCGAGGGCCAGCGCGACGTCATCGTGGGCCGAGAGGGTACCCACGACGAGGAGGACCAGGAGGAGGATGTCGGTTCAGATGGCACGGAGGAGGTGTCGGCGGCCGAGGACAGCGAGGAGGAGGGCGGTGAGGAGGACGCCGGAGAGGAGGAGGGCGGCGAGGTGGAGGGCGGTGAGGAGGAGGGCGGTCAGGAGGTGGGCGGTGAGGAGGGAGAGACCGCCGAGGTTGAACCCACTCCCGAGGCCGAAGCCGATGTCGCTGTCGAGGCAGAAGCAGAGGCCGAAGAGGAGGAGAGTGGACAGGAGGACGCAGACGACGAAGAGGATGAAGAGGAGGAGGATGAAGACGACGAAGAGCGACCAGACCTTCGCATTCTCCTCGGCGACGATATCGACATGGGTGAGGACGACGCCGAGCCGGTCAACGACGCGCCCGTCCAGGCTGAGCCTGTCACCGAATCTTCGGACGCGAAAGCCGAATCGGACATCCCTACCGCCGAAACTGCTCCCTCATCGGCACCAGAAGCCACTCCAGCGGGGCCAGCATCAGCTCCTGAACCTGAGGTGGTTGAGACTGTGGCAGAGCCAGCTTCTGCCCAGCCACCGCCCCAGGCCGCTGAGCAGCCGGCTGACCCAGCTCCGGCCCCAGCTCCTGAACCAACAGTCCCGGTCGCCCCTGCCTCCCAAGCCCTCGACTTGCATGACCCCGATGCTGTCGGCTTCCTCGACTCGATGGAGATTGACAACGACGAGATCGACGCTGCCTTCGACGCAGTCACGCCGATGACGTCCGTCACTGCTGCCGTGACGCCGGTGGCGACACTCACTCCAGCCGCCACCACACCTGCTGTCACGCCCCCGAGGACAGTGATTGCACCCCTGACTACTGCTCGGGACAGTAACGCAATGGAGATTGACGGTGCCGAGATCGATGCGGCATTTGATGCCCCCAGTGATGCTCTGCCTGTGAACACTGCTTCCGCGGCGCCTGCCGGACCAGAGGCCCCCGAGGCCAATGGGACTTCTGAGCCACCGGCGCCCCTCATCAACGGAATCTCCCCCGCCGCAGATGAGGCCGAGGACCTTCCTCCCCCGCGGGCCCCCTCACGACGTCTGGCGAAGAAGGCTCGGTCTCTGGCCGCCCTTGCCGACACTCCAGACCCGGACGCCAACGACGCCGAGTTCAAAGGGCCGGGCAGCGACCTCGATGATCAGGACGTGCAGCTGGATGTCGAGATGGAGGACGCCGAGGCTGTCGACGGCGCCGACAGCGAGGACGAGGGTCTGCTGGCAGATGCCAACATGCCTATTGAGGAGCTATTGAAGCGCTATGGTGTCCCCGACCCCTCGAAACCCGCCGGCGCAGAGGCCTCCCAGGAGCCCAAGAACGATCAGTCGCTCACCGACTCTGCTCTGGAGAGTCGGGCCAATGACGCGCCACTGATCGTTGAGGGCAAGCGTCAACGACGAGTTCGCACCGTTTGGACACCCGAACGTGATGCTCCGCAAATGCTTTCCAAGTCACCCAAGCGCGGCAAGGTGGAAGAGGTGGAGGAAGACGAGGAGGTGGAGATGTCGCCTACCCCCGAGCTCTCCAGCGAGGAAGAGGACGAAGAGGAGTCGGGAGAGGAGGACGAGGTCGCATCGCTCGCAGGAGAAACAGACGCTCCTCGCATTCGGCCGCCTTTCCTTCTTCGCGGCACCCTTCGTCCCTACCAGCAAGCCGGTCTCGAATGGCTCGCCAGTCTCTACGCCAACAACATGAACGGCATTCTCGCGGACGAGATGGGTCTTGGGTGAGCTACAAAGGACCTTCCGAAGCTGACAATGCAGTAAAACAATTCAAACCATTGCCCTGCTCGGCCACCTGGCATGCGACTTGGGCGTCTGGGGCCAGCACCTCATCATTGTCCCCACCTCGGTTATTCTCAACTGGGAGATGGAGTTCAAGAAGTTCTTCCCCGGCATGAAGGTTCTCACCTACTACGGCAACCAGAAGGAGCGCAAGGAGAAGCGCGTTGGCTGGCACACGGAGAACGCTTGGCAGGTGTGCATTACATCCTACCAGATTGTGCTTGCCGACCAGCACATCTTCCGTCGTAAGAACTGGGTCTACATGATTCTAGACGAGGCGCACAACATCAAGAACTTCCGCAGTCAGCGTTGGCAGACCTTGCTGGGCTTCAAGACTCAGCGCCGTTTGCTCCTGACGGGTACGCCGCTTCAGAACAACCTGATGGAGCTGTGGAGTTTGCTCTACTTCCTCATGCCGAACGGTATCACCGCCGACGCGACGGCTGTCGTTGGGTTCGCCAACCACAAAGAGTTTACAGAGTGGTTCTCAAGTGAGTGATGCGCCGTTTGAACCTTACTTACCATTCAGACCCCATGGACAAGGCTGTGGAATCTGGCGAGACGCTGGACGAGGAAACCATCCAGACGGTCAACAAGCTGCATACTCTCCTCCGCCCGTTCATCCTGCGTCGACTCAAGTCGGAAGTCGAGACCCAGCTACCGGGCAAGTTTGAGCACGTCGTCTATTGCCGCCTTTCAAAGCGTCAACGTTTCCTGTACGACGAATTCATGTCCAGGGCGTCCACACGCGAGGCGCTCACGTCTGGAGGCTACCTCGGCGTGGTCAACATCCTCATGCAGCTCCGAAAGGTCTGCAACCACCCGGATCTCTTCGAGGTACGACCTGTGCGCACAAGCTTTGCGATGGAGCGCAGCGTGGTCAGCGACTTTGAGCCTACGGACCTTCTCGTTCGTAAGCGGCTCCTCGCGGCCCAGGACGATAGCCTCGACTTTGACGCCATGAACCTCACGATTACCAAGCACGAGAACGAGTCGGGCTGGGTGGCAGGTATGCGTGCGCGACTCGACGCCAGCAACAAGCTGCCGCATGCTATCGAGCCTGTGTCTGTCAAGCGGGCCAAGGCACCCAAGCCTGACACGCGAACCCCCGAAGGCTGGGCCAAGTGGACCGCGCACGTCCAAGAGCAAGCCTCCATTGCTCGCTGGCAAGGCCTGCGAGACGTTAACAGACTGCGCTGCCAGTCTGGACCGATTTACGGTTCGACGACGTTGGCAATGCTGTCGGGTCTTCCCCGGTACCTGCTCCCAGAGTCGATGGATCTGCGCCGCCGAATTGACATGCTGGGCGAGCATACGCCTCCAGCAGCGCCGCTGATCACGTCCCTCGTGGACCGCGTCCACCAGATGACGCCAGTGATCGACCGTTTCGCGGTCATTCCTCCCAACGTCGTCGCGCGCGATCTGCCCCAGTACGCCCTGCCCGCTGTCGACCCAGCTGCGTACCCGACGCTCCAGGATCCGGACTTTGACTCGCTTCACGGCCCGACAGTCCGCCTCCAGATCGCCTTTCCCGACGTGAGCCTTCTCCAGTACGACTGCGGCAAGCTCCAAAAGCTCGCTGAGATGCTACGCGACCTCAAGGCTGGCAGCCACCGCGTGCTCATCTTCACGCAAATGACCAAGGTGCTGGATATTCTGGAAATCTTCCTCAGCTACAGTGGCCACCGTTACTTGCGCCTCGACGGCAGCACCAAGATCGAGGACCGACAGGTCATCACGGAGCGGTTCAACTCGGACCCCCGCATCTTCTGCTTCATCGCGTCGAGTCGATCGGGTGGAGTGGGCATCAACCTTACCGGTGCCGACACTGTCTTCTTCTACGACTCGGACTGGAACCCTTCGATGGACCGACAGTGCATGGATCGTGCACACCGTATCGGACAGACGCGTGAGGTGCACATCTACCGCTTCGTGTCGTCGCACACGGTCGAGGAGAATATGCTCAAGAAGGCCAACCAGAAGCGTCTTCTCGACCGAGTCGTCATCCAAGACGGTGATTTCACCACCGAGTTCTTTGGCCGTATGGACTGGCGCGACATGCTCGACGAGGACATGAAGGCTGCCGCCGCTGAATCTCGAGACGACGACCGCATCGAGGACATTGATGTTGAGCAAGGTCCCGAGGCCGAGGATGCCGAGGCTGCCGCCCCGCGCCTGGGCCAGGAGCGTGACTTTGCTGCGGCGCTCGCAGAGGTCGAAGACGAGGAGGACGTTGCTGCGGCCAAAATGGCGCAGGGTGAGGGCGAGATGGACTTTGCCGAGTTTGGGGGCGACGACACCACGAAGAAGGGCGGTGCTGCCGCGGCTCCTGCCGCGCCTGCTGCCGTCAGCCGCCTTGGTACGGAAGGGAAGACGGAGGGCAGCGGCACGGGCGTGTCGACGCCGCTGCCGGAGGACGACGACGAGTACTACGACGATGACGAACCCGGCGCCATCGACGAGTACATGCTGCGCTATGTCGAGTGGGAGTGGGACTACTTTTCGTCGTTGTAGTGGCTAGACGACGATTGTACGAGTTGTAGGCATTGTATATTCACCACTTGCATTATCATGTCACCGGCGCCTCGGAATCCAAGTAGAGATGCATTCACACTGACGATAATCTGACAACGATGATCCGACCCTACACTACAGTTTGTGCTGGCGCACGCCGAGCGGGCTCATGCGCTCGTAGTTGGACTCGAAGACGGAGGGGGCGACACGGGGCAGGGGGAGAGCCGAGGTGTCGACCATGGCGGGGACGACGTCGGCGAGCGTCGGGGCGCCAATGAGGCGCATGTTCATGAGGAACTCGTCCTTGAGGATCTGGAGCGCGTGCGAGACACCCTCGGTGCCGTACGTGCTCATGGCGTAGATCATGGGGCGACCGATACCGACCGCCGTGGCGCCGAGCGCGACGGCCTTGAGCACGTCGGTGGCGCGGCGCACACCGCCGTCGACGAAAATCTCAAACTTGGGCTTGTTGCGCGGGTACATGAGGCCGCGGGCGTTGAGCTGCGCGACGACCTCGGGCAGGATGGTGATGGGCGAGGGCGCAAAGTCGAGCTGGCGACCGCCGTGGTTGGAGAGCACGATGCCGTCGCAGCCAAACTCGGCGGCGAGGACCGCGTCCTCCCACGTCTGGACGCCCTTGAGGATGAGCTTCATGCTGTCGCCGGCGCACTCGCGGAGGAAGGGCACGTCGTTCCAGTTGAGCGAGGGGTCGATGAACGACGAGATGGCGCGCGCTGCGCCCTGGTCGCGCTGCACCTTGTCGCCGCCCTTGGTCTGGTGGGCGGACGCGTTGCCCTCAAACTTTGTGCGCATGTCCTTCTCGCGACGACCGAGCTGCGGCGCATCGACGGTGATGAACAGCGCCTTGATGCCACGGTCGCGCGCGTGCTCGATGATCTTCTTGGTACGCGCCTTCTCGGCGTTGACGTACAGCTGGAGGAACTGGACCTGGCCCGGCTGGGCGGCGTCGACCATCTCGTCGAAGCCGCACGAAGCGAGCGTGGGGATCTGGGGTGGGTCAGCGGGGGGAGGACGAGGTGCCACTCACCATCTGGATGATACCCTGCTCGGCGGCAGCGCGCGTCAAGCACACCTCACCCTCAGGGTGGCCGAGCTTGCCGAGAGCAGTGGCGGTAATGTACACTGGCATCGACGAGTCGTAGCCCAGAATCTTGGTGCTGTAGTCGATCTTTGTGACGTCGCGGAGGACGCGTGGGCGGAACCACACACTGAGGGATCAGCGCCACACCTGATGAACAGCCACGCTCGCGACTTACCGCTGGTACGCGTTGTAGTTCTCGCGCTGGCTGTCAGCTCGGTCCACCTCCAACGCCACCCACCATGGTGATCTCGTCATCGGCACCAGACGAGTAGTAGTTCCATCCGCGGCGCGTCATAGTCTCACGGGCAACCGTCTCAAAGTCGTGCAGCGAGAGGATCTCGCCGAGGTGGGGCTTGACGTACGGCTCGGGCGCGGCGAGGACAACGGCCTGAGATGACGAGGCGGGGGCGGCCGCCGCCGGCGCCGCCTCCTCCGCCTTGGCCTCCTCAGGCAGCGTGCCGGGGATCAGCTGGCCAATGTGCTTGCCGGGTTCTGGCATCAGCGAGGAGACGAGGCACAAACGCACCGAGGTTCTCCTTGATCGCGCTTGGCGGGTGGATAGGCTCGTACTCCTCGGTCGCGTCCTTGCCGGCGTATCGGCTACGGCAAAGTCAGCGCTTTGTCCGTGCACGGGCAGCTGCGATAGCCCCGGAGCGGCCCCGAGACCTCCACCACGACCTCCACACGCCTCCACTACTCACAGGATGATGTCTGCACCTCCTGCGACAGGTTAGCTTGGCAGCGGAGTGTGCGCTCCGGATTCCGGACAAGAAATCCGGACGCTTCGAGAGATGCATGGTTACCCACCTGGGTGCTCCTGTGCGGCGTCAGTGGGGAGCACGGGGTGAGGGTAGGCCCCCCGGGGTATCAGTAGCACTCACATCGAGGAAGTCGGTCACATCGTAGACGTGGCCTGCCGGTCAGTTGACGCTGTCGGAGATGACCTTACCGTGGACGACGATCCACACGCCCTGGAGCGATATCAGCCGCGTTGAAACACGCCATCGGGCTCGGGCTCACCTTTTCGCGCGAGTTGTGCTCTGCGACATCCTTGCCGTCGACCTGCCTTGGGCTCATGATGCTGTTGTTTGGTTGTGTAAAGAGAGAGTAGAGTAAAGTTGAGAGATGGAATGAGATGAGCGAGAGATGGTTGGTTGGAGCAGTCGTCGCCGGTCGGGATAATATCAACATGACCGGTCCGGCGTCGCGAAGAGCCGAACGTCCCACACCTCCACCCTGGAATTCGGCAACTGGGGTGCTTATCAGGGCAACTCGAATAACATGCATGTCACAGTCGGGCCGGTGTGGCAGCTCACTTCGGCTGCATCGAGGGCTCGCGTGATGCGAACGACAAGCTGGGTGTATGGTATCCCTGCAGACAGAGAAGAAGTATCATAGAGGGTGGTGGTCGTCGTACGTGGGGGAGGGCATGGAACTAATGGGAGCGGGCGGGAGCATGACAGATTCAGGTCATCTTTAATCGAGGCAGAGTAATTATCACATTTACAACTTCTATAACTCCTTCCTATGTTCAAAGATTATCGGTCTTCTACCCCCACTCCCCCTTCGGCATTGCTCTTCACCCATGCCTCTCTGTTGATGCTTTCCTCGATGTCCTACCCATCGGCCTTCCCCTTGCCCTTCCCCTTGTACACAAGCGCGCTGTCCCCAAAGGTGATGATGAGCAGTGAGCCGTCAGCCGGGTCCTGAGGAGGTGGAGCAAAGCCCATGGCCCAGGCGTTCAAAAAATGCTGATCCTTCAAACCGTCAGCAATCGCTATAGACTACTCGGTGGCCACTCACCCATGCCTCCTCGCGAACAATCACAGCGTGTTTGCCGTCAAACTTGACAGTGGTGGACTCGATGTCAACGGGGTCGGGTGGCAGCATCATCTCGAAAGCGAGGTATGACAGCGGCGAGAATTGGCTCGAGAGGAAAGCATGCCAATCGTCGTTTCCTGAGAGGGGAGTCTTGGGCGCCTTCTCACGAACCTCGAAGAATGTTGGGGAGGGCAGGCTGATTCGAAGCCACTCCGGGAAGCGGGCTTGCCCATACATCACGTCCCCAGTTGCATACTTGGCGTTCGTTGGTTCATCCACCCTCTGAAAGCTGTTGAGGGGTTCGTTGTAGGTGAACACCTGGAGGAGGGGGGCGGACCCGCCGAAAGCTTGCTGAAGGTGAACCGACCAGGCTCCGCTAACAGCGGCGCTGGTACCGTAGCCACCTTGGTAAAACAAGACAAAAGGCTGAAACGCAGACCAAGGAACCGTCCTGGTATCCCATACCTTGGCCATCATGTCATAAACGCTGGACAGCCAGGTCGGATCGGCGGGGTCGCCAGGTCGGAAATAGGGATTCGGTGCGCCAAACTTGAGGTGCGGACCGAGTGCAGAATCGCGGGCCTGCCTTACGTCCCTAACTACTTTGTTTACAACCGACATCTTGAAGAAGGCTCGATCGTAATACTCTGCCCGATCCTCGATGATGACACGGACGTTGATCACGCCCACAGCCTCACCCCGGTGGCCACCCTGAGTTTCAAGTGAGGCGCTCTCGATTTCGACCTGGTGAAGCCCTTCACGACCGATACAAGTATTCGAACTGGCTTCGAGATCGAAGGCAACGATTGGCACCAGGCAGATGGTGTGATTGACTGCGCCATTCACCAGGGAGAACACTTGGTCACCTGTCGGCTGACGATATGCTTGGAAGTTTGGGGCAGGAGGACTCCACACCTCCAGGCGCAGAGGGCTTTCATTCTCGCCCGCAAGGTAGGAGTGGGTGACCGTCATGATGTTGTCGTGCTCCAGGAAGTCAAAGTCCAGGACTCGAAGTCCCCGTCCGGGAGCCAACCCCTGGAGAAGTCAATAAGACAGGTCCCTTTTCTCGGTCCAAGATACCTACTCCCTTGAGGAGCCCCGTCTTCCAATCGAAAACCTCGAAGTAAACTGTGGCCCCCGGAGGCAGCGTCTGATCGGCCATATGTCCCATACGGATGTTGACCAACACCCCAATCGTGGAGTCTTGGGTGAGCTTGATGGTAAAAGTCGGGAGATTGCTCCAGCCCAAGTCGTACGAAAACAGGGACCGAAGAGGATCCCAGGCCGAAGGGTGTAGTACAGGACCGCTGTCATACTCTGGCCATTGACCGCCTGGGCCGTTTTCCTCGACAGGGAGGATGGAGAAGGAAGCCATGACAATGTCCGAGTCACGACGACAAGCAATTACCAGAAGATTATCCTCGATGGAGATGGAGGCGCTGGACTCGGACTTCAGGATGCGCATCGCGCCTTGGCCCTGGAGCTTCCACCGCCAAGTCCACATGCCGTTCACGACCTTCGCATTCGGGCCGAAGGGCGACTTGTCCGAGCATCCGGCGCCTGGGAGCTGAATGACTGAGATCGCGCCCACCTCGTACGGCCACTCCTCAGGAAAGGCGTTACCGACGGGGGACTCAGTGAGGTTATGGGCGATAACCGCGAAGCCGTGGGCCACTCCGAGGAGCTTGGAGCGAGGTGCAGGGTAAATATTGATCTCTGGGGACCTGGCGAGCATTAAGCCGTCTTGGGTGGCAAGCAGGTCGTCCATTTCCTCCTTTGGCGTCATCTTGCGAGCTGGGGTAATGGCGCTGCGGACCTCCGAGGAGAAGGTCGTCAGGTCCGGGGGTGACACATTGCAGTAGGCCTTGTGCATCTTGAGGGAGAGAGCTGTCTCCCTGATGAATGTGTTGATGTGCCTGTTGTCTTCCTTGCACACCTATGGGTTAGTTCGTGCTGGACGATGAAGCTCACCTGGAGGAGGCTGGCAATGTCGTGGGCGGTCAAGTGGGACAGCACAACTCGAGCAGGCTCAGTGCCCAGAGCGTCGACAAGACCGAAAGACGGGCTGGAGGCGCTCGGAGTGGTCGTACCGGCGGGGCGGGCGGGGGCCACTTCGGTGTTCGGGGAGGAGGAGGAGGAGAACGAAGTGACATCAATGTTGCCTGCCCTGTGCTCGTCGACCTCCTCGGCGGCGGAGCTTGTAGAGCCCAGGATGATGTCTCCAAAGGAGGCCTCAACCTCCGAAAGGAGCGAATCAGCCGACGGGGGGCGGATGACGTCGTTGGGAGCTGTGACGGGGGCTCTGGAGACGGTACCCGCACCGAGGTTGTTCGTGTTGGGCGGCTCCATGTCGAGGGCGGGCGCAGAGGAGGTGGATGGGTGGGAAGGGGTCGAAAAGGGTGCGGGACAAGAGGTGGTTGGGTGGACTCCAAAACCTACACCTGTTGTAGGATGGCGGTGTATGTGAGAGTATGAGTAAGAGGAAGAACTGGGAAATGAGCGGGAGACGGTAAAGTTGTGCTGTTGGGGTGTGGGCTCAAGTGGAGTGCGTGGTAGGGGGATGTAGAGTGTGTGGGAGAAGCGACACCCTCTATTGACTGGTTATGGGCCACCAAAGTGCAGTGGTGGTGAATTGAGAGAAAGGGAATGAGTGGGAGAGAGTAAGAGAGAAGAGAGAAGAGACAGCAAGTTAAAGTGTCGTGACGCCCCAACACGACGCACGTTGGATGGCGAGTGCGCGGCGGCGCGTGTTGGGTTGACGAGCAGTCAGCGACGGGATAAAATAGCTGTGTAATCAAATGGTGCGAGGAGGTGTGTCTGTCGGCGCGTGTGTGAGAGAGGACAGGCCGGCGGCACACATCAGTGTGTGGATGGATGCCGGCGTATGTGTGGCGCTTTGTTGTGTTTGTGCCACATTTTTGATGAACGACACAATGCGCCCTCCACTCGGCGCGGTTTTGGCCGCTGCTCACTCAAAAAAGTACTGCCAGTACAAAGAAAACACATGAGGAACACTGATGCATTGATGGACATGATGAGCTGATGTACCATTGCACAGCTGCATCCCACGCCTCGTATTTGCCATCCCAGACGATTGTCCTCGACTATGTCCTCCTTGCTTCATTCCTTGGTCCAAACAACACCCCTACCCTTACCATCCCTCCACATTAAGCTCTATTTCCAGTAGCGTCTTCTTCCTCCTCATCCTCGTCGTGCAGCTTGGACGCCTGCTGCTCACGCTGCTCGGCCGAGTAGAGCTCTGCCGCCTCGCGCTCGAGGTCTGTGGCGTCAGCGTCACCCACGTCAGGTGGCACGTACACTTCGCCACATCAATCTTGGCCTGGTCCGGGTCAACAAAGTACAGCACAATGATGCCGATGATGCCCATGCCGAGGAGGAACCAGAAGCACATGTTATTGTTGCCGTTGGCCCGCTTGATGATGGCCGAGGAGATGAACGGGCCGATGAAGCCTGAGGTCTTGCCGACGAGGTTGAAGAGCTGACGCGTGAGCAGGAGCTCAAGCTACAAGCCAGCACTTACCGCAAAGAACATGTACGCCTTGGGGGCGGGAACCACCTCGCTGATCATCGTGACCTGGTACGATCCCCACGCGGCCGTCTGGAAGTTCCAGAACATGGCGAGCCAGAACTCCCAGGTACGGTGGAAGCCAATCTTGCCAGTAAACGCTCCGATCGCTCCCCAGATGGAGGGTGGGAGAGTCATGCACGCGCCGTAGAACACACCGGCCTTGACGCTGAAGCGGTACTTCTTCTGCAGCCACAGCATGAAGACTGTGCCGCTCCCGCCGGCGAGGTCGGCGCACAGGCTCATAGCGTTGAGGAGGAGCGGCGAGTAGTTGATCGTCTCGTTCTGCAGAATGGACAGGATGTTCCAGTACGTGCCGAACGCTGCTGTCAGCTACCATTTGGTGCCCGCGACTCACTCTCCTGGAGCATAAAGTATGCGACAAGGTACAGCAGGCAGTGCTTGAGCTCGCGGATGCTCTTGACCGCGCTCCACACCTGCTGCGGGCCGGCAAGCCACCAGCGCGTGCCGGCAGGCAGCTTCTGTCCCGGGCGGTGCTTCTGAACCAGGAAGAAAGGCAGCGTGCAGAGCATCGTCAGCGTGCCAAAGTATCCCATGAGCACACGGTACGTCTTGATGAGCTCGCTGTCGGTCGCGAAGCCGACCGCGGCGGAGATGCCGACGGCGATGGCGTAGAAGACGACGACGAGGCCCGAGCCGGTGATATTGGCGAGGTTGTACAGCTTTGAGCGTTCGTAGGCGTCGAGCTGGGCGTGCTCCTCGGGACTATGTATCCGTCAGCGTCACCCCGCGGCCCCACTTACGACTTAAGGCCCGCCTTGACGTCGTGCTCGGACTGGATGAGCTTGGGCAGGTCGCGCGCGATGCCCGGGAACGTGGCGGCTTAGAATGTCGTCACGGTGTTGTTGGCCAGCGAGCCGAGCACGAAGAGCGCGTTGGCAATCTGCCACTGCGACGGGCGGGACAGGCCGCACATTCCAAACTGGCAGCCGTACAGGATAGTCTGGAAGACTGGGGGTCACTCAGTGGCAGCGCAAAGACAGCACGCACCGATCATGATCCACGGGCGCCAGTTGCCGTAGTCGGCGTACGGGGCGACCGTGAGCAGCGTGAACATCTGCGCGGCGAACATGATGCCCGTGACGTTGAGGAGGAACGAGTTGACTGCGAGTTAGCCGGGTTGCGGGCAGCGTACCCACTCGGGAGCCACGTCCCGCCCCAGTGGATCTTGCCCTCGGGAAACTGCTGGCTCATGAGCGCCTGGCGCAGCGCGCCGCCGTTACCACCGATCGGGGCGCCGTTGTTCGAGAAGTAGAACATGCAAAAGGTCACATACTCCCACTTGCTGGTGGGCTTGCGTTTGCCCGTGGTCGGGATGGCGGCTCGCTGGTCGATGACGGCGAGGCCGACGCTCGCGTCCTCCTTCACCGTCGGCGCGTTCTTGACGTCGATATGCGCGGTTTCCGCCTTCTCGTCTACGGTGGTGGCGGGGGCGGGGCTGGACATCGTGGTTGATGGGCGCCGGGTCTTACTTCCCGGCTAGCTTTTTATCGTCGTGAACGAGGCCCCGCACAACCCCCGGCGTTTTCCTCCCGACGACGGTAAGCCGATGCCTGTGAGCCGACGACGAGTGTAAGCGCCTTGCGGAGCACTGTGCCCCGGGCATCAATGCATCCGAGGCTTGCTACCCCAGCCTGTCCTTGCCTGATGGCAGGGAAGGCATCAGCTGGGTTCCTTCGAACACGCCACATTAAGGATGACGGAGGGAGGCGGGGCATCTCCGCCCCGGGCAGCACGCCGTTCTGGCCAGCGGCCTCCGATCACGAGGATGCCTGCTCTGTCTGTACCTGCCATAGCCGCCCGCTGCGCTCGTCACACACCTGCCCGCCTCGCACATCGGGTATCAGGATGTCGGGCCGGGTCTATTCTATCCAGGTTGGCCGCGTCCCTCCAGGGCCGCCAAGCACGGCGACCCCGTGAGGCCCCGCCAAGATGTGGGCACACGAACCAACCTCGGCCCGGGGCCGACCATGCTGCTCGACGGCGACCTCACCGACGAGCACGAGGGCCCCATGGTGCCTTCGGAGCACTGCGCACCGTGATTTCACTAGGCTCGATGTTGGAGACGAATGAATGCCGACGCGCGGCTGGCGGTGCCGGATCGGGCACGCGTCGGACATGTGGGGTGGTGTGTGGCTATCCGGTCGCGGAGGTACGGCCTACTCTAGTAGATATCGGGTGGAGGAGGGTGCGGCTCATCGAGTCGGCGTGGGGCCGATAGGGACGCCAAGAAGCCCTGTTAGCGAGATGCACGCCGCGCTCGCCGATATGTAAGTGTTAGAGGAGGAGGGCAGCCTGAACATTCGCTGTTGCTGGGCGCGGCTAAACCACTCGAGGCGGGCGGTTAGGTTTCGAGGCGCCGCATCGTAAGCGAGCTTATGTACGTGCGCGCTTCACTCGCCTATCGTGCAGCAGTGGAGCGGGCTTGCGCGCAACTCCGTCCATGGTAGTGTTGTTGCTCTGCAGGCTATGCATCGCCTGTGGACACAAGCAATGTAATTCTGTGGCAGTGCGGCCGGCGTGGCTAGTGGTGTCTTGTGCGGCTGCCACAATCACAGTTCGATGATGACAGACGGCGGCCAAGTCCGACCATCACGTCATTGACGCGCGCCTCACTTCGTCGACAACAGCCGACCACCACCCGATCTCGACTCGTCGTGACAACATCTCACTGCCAGACCAGACCGTTACGCACAATGACGCTCACACCAGCCAAAAGCGCATCCCCGCCCCCGTCCTTCCCCTTCCCCGTGCTCGACCTCACCGACCTCGACAAGCCCGACACGGCGGCGACGTTCCGCACGGCCTTGTTGAAAGCGACCCACGAGGTCGGCTTCTTCTATCTCACTGGTACCGGCGTGTCCCCCGAGCTCGAGGAGCGGCTGTTGAGTGCTGCGCGGGCGTTTTTCGCGTTGCCAGAGGCTGAGAAGTTGGAGATTGAGAACATCAAGAGGTGCGTCGGGGGCGGCGGCCCGTGCCGGCGACGAGAGTCGCGAACAACCTGTCCAAGGGTTCAACTTTACTGACCCACCTCCTAGTCCTCGCTTTCGCGGGTACACACGCCTCGGTAACGAGCGTACCCTCGGCCAGGTCGACTGGCGAGAGCAAATCGACATCTGGCCGGAGCGTGACCCGTTGTCCCCTGAACAGCTGGTCAGCCAACCGCCGTACGCGCGGCTCATCGGGCCCAATCTCTGGCCGGCGGGGCAGCCAGAGCTGAAGGCCGTCGTCGCAGAGTGGCTCGCGATCCTCAACGAGGCGGGACACAAGCTTCTGCGGGCGTGGGCGCTGGCCCTCGGCGCAGAGGAGGACTTCTTCGACCGGCACTTTGCCGAGCCGACGACGCGCCTCAAGATCGTCAAGTATCCCGGTGTCGAGGCAGGAGCGAGCGAGACGCTCGGCGTCGGGCCGCACAAGGACGGCGGGTGCGTCACGCTCCTCTGGGTCCAGCCCGGCGCGGGTGGGCTGCAGGTCGAGACGGACAGCGGGTGGGTCGACGCCATCAACCCCTCCGTTCCGGGGCTGTTTGTCGTCAACATTGGCGAGATGATCGAGCACGCGACGGGCGGATACCTCAATGCAACGGTACACCGCGTTCTTGCGCCCGTCGCGCCGAACGAGCGCATATCCGTGCCCATCTTCTTCAACCCCAGCATGGACGCGACCTTCCCCGTACTGGAGCTGCCCGAGGAGCTGCGGGGCAAGGCACATGCCGCGCGGGGGTCAGACGACGTGATCCACTCGCTGTACGGGAACAACCTCCTCAAGTCGCGCCTGCGCGCGCACCCCGACGTCGCGGCGATCCACCATCCTGATCTGGTCGCGAGCGGGAAGTACTAAGCGTGCGGGCCAGTCCAGCCCAAGGGCGCCGAGTAATGATAATGCATTGTTTGTACATATGGACACCTAGTGACACGCCTTGCCGAGCGCCCGCAGCCGCCAGTAGTTGTACGGCATGGGGGTGAGGAAGCCTGCAAGCATCCCGGCGGCCGTGACGCCAGCGAACGCAGCGCCGGTCATGTTCACGTCGGCAAGCGCGAGGGTGACGGCGTTCTCGGCGCTCTCCATCGCGAGCATCGAGATGAAGCTCAT
Source organism: Vanrija pseudolonga (assembly GCF_020906515.1). Taxonomy (NCBI): domain Eukaryota; kingdom Fungi; phylum Basidiomycota; class Tremellomycetes; order Trichosporonales; family Trichosporonaceae; genus Vanrija; species Vanrija pseudolonga. The sequence goes on along the minus strand of NC_085851.1, from coordinate 1,559,006 downwards.
GCCGAAGGCAGTCTTCGCGGCCGCAGGCCAGGAGAGCTTGTCCTTGCCGATGTGGAGCAGCGTGGTCTCGAGCAGGATCGACGTTGTGATACCCGCCGCCACTGTGCGTCAGTTAGAACGATTAAAGCACCCACTAGACAGCCCCATGGACGTGCTCATCGGCATGTCGGGGTAATATGCCATCAGGTACCACATCGTGCTGAGGTCGCCGAGCGAGCAGCCGATGAGACAGCGGAACGTGTTGACTGCGGCGCGGGACCACGTCGGGCGGGAGGACCAGAAGGAGGCCGTGAGGGGTGAGAGGGGTGTTGGTGTGGGTGCTGCTGCTGCTGCCTTGGTTTTAGAGCAGCATGGTTTGGCGGCAGCGACAGAGGCGGGAGCTGCGGCTGGGGCTTGTTGCGCTCTTGACGTGCTCGCGAAGCCCCGCAGCCCGAGGCTCAGCGCGAAGAGGCGGGGTCGTAGTGGTGCAGTAGCGGTGCGTATTAAAGACATGGCGGTGGCGACGAACGTTGTTAACCGCTACGTCGCGTTGTGTTAAGTATCTCAGAGTTGTTGTTGGTGAGCGAGTTGTGCGGCGCACAAGAAAGTCGGCACTCGTCGGCGGCTTGGCGCGAAAATGACGCACAGGCTTATCTCGCCGCATCGGCTGAGGCAGTCGGCCGACCGGCGGGCCGGCGCTGGTGAAGAGGAGATGGGCGGTAGGGCATGCATCCTACAGCTATGCTGTCGAAACATGAGCTGGGTCACCGTGCTGTGTGCTGCGGTTTAAGACGCCCGTTTCGACCTCGCAACTGCCAGCGCGCGAGCTCACTTGGCAGTGTGCAGCGAGTGCACTGTTTGTCGGCTATGACCGGCGTGCCCGGCGCCAACGCGCCGATTAATCAGCGAGCCGGCGATGACACCACCCCGCGTGCTCCGTCCATCGTGGTGCTGACCGCGACTGACTATACACGGCGATGGCGTGGTCGGTCTGGCCTCGGTGAGCGGGCATGGCGAGGATGCATATAACATGGCGCACGCGGCGCTGCCTTGCTCTCCCCACCATCTCCCCCGCCATGACCATCGCCCACCGCACAGTCAAGCTCCTCGACGGCAAGCTCATCCCCGCGCTCGGGTGGGGCAACGCGTCCTCCGGCCTCCTGGGCGGCGGCCAGAAGTCGATCGACGCAGCCAAGCTCGCCATCGCGAGCGGCATCACGCACATCGACACGGCGCAGCTGTACCGTACCGAGACGGAGACGGGGGTGGCCGTGCGCGAGTCGGGCGCCGAGGGCAAGGTGTGGGTGACGACGAAGCGTGCGTACGCCCCGTTACCGTCATGGGCATGTTCCAGCTCACACCCCAGTGTCCGAGAAGGAGGGCATCGCCGACGCCAACGGCGTCAACCGCGACGCGCTGCGCAAGTCGGTCGAGGGGTCTCTGCAGCGCCTGGGCGCCAAGCCCGACCTCCTGCTCATCCACAACATCGAAGCCGCGGCGGGACACATCGCGCCGCTGTGGACCGCGCTCGAGGACCTCGTGTTTGACGGCACGTTGGCCGGCGTCAGCATCGGCGTGAGCAACTACCGCCCGCAGGACATTGAGGCGGTTGTCGCTGTGGCGCGGATCATCCCCGCCGTGAACCAGTTGTGAGTGAGGTGTGTGGCCTTGGCAGCAATAACTGACGCCACGGCCAGCGAGTTCCACCCCTACCTCCTCGCGCACACCGAGGGCCTGATCGCCCTGCAGAAGAAGCACGGCATCGCGACCGAGGCGTACGGCCCGCTCACGCCGCTCCTGCGGCACCCGACCGGCGGCCCGCTCAAGCCGGTGCTGGAGCGCATCGCCAAGACGCACAACATCGACCCCGCGACTGTGCTGTTGCTCTGGGTCATTGCCAAGGGCCACGTCGCCATCTCGGGCAGCGCAAAGGCGGATAACCTCAAGAAGCTGGCCGCGATCGACCAGCTGCCCGACCTCACGGCCGAGGAAGTCGCTGAGATCGACGCCGTCGGACGCAAGATCCACTTTAGGGGCTACAAGGTCCACCATGTCAAGGACTTCCCTGCGCCCGACCTGCCCGAGGACCTGCCCGCCGAGGGGAAGCTGTAAAGGGAGTTGTATCGAATGAAGACAGAAGTGAAGTGGCGTTGGTTGGAGCACCTTACTCACTACCTCACGACCTCACTACCTCACAGTCCATCAGTGATGGATGGTGCTCACAGCCAAGACACGCCTTGCATCCCTTCTCGGCCTCACCACCGCCCATGGTGCCCTCCGTGCCCGCCAAACCCGCCGCCAAACCCGCCTCCAAACCCACCACCATGGTGCCCCCCAAACCCGCCGCCGCCCCACCCGCCATGCGGGCGCCCGTAGAACCCAGGACCGGCATACACGCCCCCGAAGGGCGGGTATCCGCCCGGCGAGCCGAACATGCCGCCTGCGCCGTATCGGTTGCCGCTCATCACGCCCTGGGTCGTCAGCTTCGTCCTCGGCGCAGCTTACACTGAGGAGGTTGCCGAGGAGCATGGCGCCGCCGGCGCCGGCGGCGCTCGCGGCCATCGTGCTGCCGAGGCCTGGGCCGCTCGACTGCTGCTGCTGTTGCTGGGGCGCGGGCGCGTACTGCTGGGGAGGGGGCTGCTGGTACTGTGGCTGTTGCTGCTGCTGCTGCGGCGGCTGCTGGTACTGCTGAGGTGGCGGGGCGTACTGCTGCTGCTGAGGCGGGGCCTGGTACTGTGGCTGGGGCGGCGGGGCATACTGCTGCCCCACGCCCTGTGCGCGCTGCTCACCCCCCGCGGCGGCCTCCTGCGCCTTGTAATACTGGTGCACCTTGTCCGCGGCGTCGAGCTGCGTCTCGTGCGCCTCGGGCGGGTGCGTGTCTGTGAGGGTCGGGTGGGTCCATGTCACGGTGGGCGGCGAGGTCGTGGGGTTGATCTGCGCGGGGTCAGCTCCTCCCAACTCCGTCCCTTCCCCCACCCACGTAGTAGAAACAGGTGTACTCGCCCGACCACTGACGGAGCCACGGCGCCGGCAGGTCGGGGCTCGCGTGCGCGATGCGCGGGTCGTTCGGGTCGGCGCCGGGGGGCGGCGTGCGCGGTGGCGGGGCGGACACTGGGGCGGACATGGCCTGGAAGAGTGCGGGAGAGAATGGGCGATGTCAAGACGCAAGACGACGCGCGGGACTGTTCTGTTTGTCTCGAATGTGCCGTGCCGGCACTGCGCATTCATTACTCTCAAGCGTGCGCAGCAGTTCGGATGGAGGTCGGCTGGCCCGCCTCGTTTGTGCTTTCCGCTGGAACGCTGCAGTGGCCCCTCTGGGGGCTCATCGCGCCGGTAGAGGCATGCTTCAGTCTACAGTGCATGTGCGCGCTCATTCTTGTCATGCATGCAGCTCTGAGTCTGTGGTTGTTGTCAGTTATCATTGATCGTCGAGCTGCAGCCACTTTTGGCATCTTCTTGGCCGTGTTCCAGAAAAAGACACCAATGACGCAACACGTCGATCGCTGATCACTTGCTGGATCCGCAACCCCACTGCCAAAGCCATATCCATGCATTCACTCTAGTCGTGCCCGTCGTCAAATCTATGCAGACACCCAACTCTCCCTACTCGTCGTCATCCTCATCCTCGTCGTCGCTCACATCCAGGCCCTTCTCCCGCATAATCTTCTTGTCGCGCTTGCGCTTCTGGCTCAGCTCCTCGAGCAGCACCAGCAGGTCCTCGTGCTCCGTGTCGTCGCCCTCCTTGTTCTTCTCGGCCTCGAGCTCCTCCTCGAGCTCCTTGACACGGGCTTTCAACTTGCCCAGCTCGGCAGAGTCGCCCTTGGTGAGCTTCTCGCTCGCGCTCGCATGCTCGGCCTGCACTGCCTTGAGGTCGGCGCGCGCAGTGTCCAGCTCGCCACGCGTCGCCTCGAGCTGCTGCCGAGTCTCGGCGTGGGCAGCGGCCTCGGCGAGCGACGACGTGACCTGCTCACGGGCAGCAGCGAGGTCAGACCTCAACGTGTCGAGCTCGGCAGAGTGAGAGGTCGTGCCAGACTGGGCCTTGTCGAGTGACGTGCCGAGAGTAGCCACTTGTTCTGTCAGGGAGTCGATCTCGGACACAAGCTGGTCCTTCTGTAAATTGTCAGCTAGAGACACAACGTTGGGGGTGATCTAGCTCACCTCCTTGCCGTGCTTCTCCTGCAAAGACGACAGCTGGTTCTGCAGGTTGACAACCTCCTCAGTCTGCGCCTTGAGCTTTGAGCGCAGCGACATGATGATCTCGGCCTGCTCGCTGTCGTCCACAACAGCGCCACGGACGGCATCGGGGTCAACGGCAATGGAGCGCTGAATGGTGTCTGCGGGTCAGCAGCTGCCACTCTGCCACACTCACAGTAGTGGTTCTTCCAAAAGTCGACAAACGCCCAGTCAAACCACAACTCGAGGCCCTCGTCCTCCTCCTCGTTGTCCTGGACCTGGGCAGCATCGGTGGCATTCTCACCCTCCGTGTCGAACGCGTCGGGCTGGACGGCGCGGAAACGAGGGTCCTCACGCAAGCGGGCCATGCGCGAGACGAACTGGTCAGGGCCGATGCGCGAGTGAAGGATGGGGTGAAGGGTGGCACGGGTAACCTCTCCAGGCTCGCGGTTGAACTCGTAGCAGACACCAAGCAGGAAGGCGCAGAGGCCCTGGACAAGGGGGTCGATGCCGGTCGGCTGGGTGATAGGGACAATAAGCTGTGTGGGTTAGCAGAGGTAGACGACGCGTCACCCACCACCTGGAGATTTCCACTCTCACTCAAGAACTCCTTGACAGTCTTGGGGCTGTCCCAGAGCCAGGAGCAGAGGAGGACGAGGTAGCCAACCATGACACGTGTCCAGTCTTCCTCCTCTGAAGCACTGCCAGCGTCGCCCTTGGCTTGGCGGTTGGCAGCATCCTCCTGGGCGCGCGAAGCCATGATGAGGTTACCAACGACAAGCTGAACGAGCGAGACCCTGTCGTCGCTGTCCTCGTCGCCGTCACCGCTGGGGAACGACACGTCGCGCGCCAGCTTCTTGGCGTGCTCAGAGTTGCGCAGCAAGTGGGAAAGGAGGAGACAGGAGAACAGAGGGCGGTATGGGTCAAAGTGGCCGTCGCTGGTGTGGAGGTCCAGCAGGCCCGAGAGGATGATCGAGCCGGCGGACTGAGGGTCGTCGGGGTAGTTGGCGTTGGGGTTGTCCTGGGGAGGGGCGATCATGGAGGAGATGATGCCTATCCGCGCGTCGTCGTTGCCAGAGACGTATGCCTGGACGTGAGCTGTTTGCAGGGGGCAATTCAACTCACCTCAAACATGTTGACGCCCGCAGCACGACCGCGGAGGCCACGACGACCGGCGCTAGGGTCGCCCTCGATGACCGTGGACACGAGCTGAACAACGGCCGGCTTGGGTGGCAGACGGATGAAGCCACCGTTGGGGTGCTCCTCATCAGCGTGGACCGGCACGAGCGCCGATATCATGAGGGTCGACAACAGCGCCTGGTTGGCAACCGACGACAGCATGATGGGCGTGAGCGTGTTGAGCGCCTGGCACTTGAGTCCGTTCGGCGCGTTGGACGCGAGCGATAGCTCCAGCAGGCTGCGAGTGACACCGCCGTTGGCCATCGCGCTCTGGTTACCGCCGCCGGGGCCACCGACAAGAGTGCGTATCAAGCCGAGCACGAGACCAGCGTTGTAGAGCTTCTGCTCGGGCCAGTCCTGAAGGGCGAATGCGTCGGGCGCCTGGGCATCTGGCGCGAGCGGAGTGGGGAAGTGGAGGATGGGCGGGAGCGAGGGAATGAGGGAGAGCTCGCGGAAGAGGTTCTGAGGTGTGAGCTGGAGTCCTCGGAGAGAGCACGGCAGCTTACCTGGTTAGAGACGTTGAAGCGCAGCAGCTGTCCGATCACGGCCAGCGAGTCCTGGACAACGATACCGCCCTCAATACCATCCTCGGCGTTGATGATATCAAGCGTCTTCTCAAACGCTCCAGAGAACGCGACAATCTTCTGCAGATCGGCGTTTCCAGCGAGCATGGTCGGGAGGAGGAGCAGCGCCTCGTTGCGGAGCATCTCGCCTGCGCCTCCACCCATGATGTTGCGCTCTCCAGGCTGCTGGCCGGGTGCGGGGGCCTTGGGGTCGAGCACAGTAAGGACGCCATCGACGCCCGGGGGCGGAGCAGAGAGGACATAAGACTGCGCGAGTGTGGCGCGGGCGGTGAGCAGCTGCTGGAGGAACTGGAGCGCATAGAAGCGGGGGAAGAAGGCCGGCGAGACCGAGAGGAGCTGGAGCACGGCGTGGAACGGCTCTGGCGTCTCCAAGAACTGGTCCGTGTGCAGCAGTCCAACGTCATCCTTGGCCGGCTGGCAGTGGTCAGCACAATGACGGAGGTGGCTGGGCGTACCTTTTCAGCCGTCTCGCACAGCGACATGAGCGTCTCGAGCACGGCCTTGGCGATGTCGACGTCGTGCGGCGAGTCGTGCACGAGCACGGCGATGAGCGACGGGAGCGCCTCGCGGCCGACCTCGACCTTCCAGTCCCTGCTGAGGCCCTTGAGACCGAGCACGGCGGTGCGGCGGTCGTCGACGGACGGGCTCGTCTGGATCTTGTCGACGAGCTTTGTGATGGTCTCGTTTGCAGTCTGGGGCGCCGCGCTCAGCTCGCCGCGCAGCGCGGTGACTGCCGACGAGAACCTTGCGCCGAACATGGACATGTTGGCGAAAGAGTGGTTATGGGTGTGGGGGGTATGGCTAAGGCCAAGAGTGATGAGAAGGTTGTGTGATGAACGCGCCGCGACGACGACTGAATGGACCGTGGTCGCGACTGACACGCCCTCACCCACCCGGACGGGACGCAGGCACACGGAGTTGCACCTCATGCCCGCGCGAGTGATTTGCTTCTCAAACACGTGGCACTGGCGTGGATTTGATTCCGCCGCAGGTCGTCCACCTAAAATGGCCATAACAATGACGACCCAAAGCCAACTTGCTCCTTTGTTCCTCTCCGTCGTATCCCACACAACATGGCCGCACACAAGATCCTTTCAGAAGCAGCAGGACAAAGTGCGCACAAGAGAGAGCCAGATATACGCACACAGCACGTAACGAGGCGCTTTGGCACCGGGCGAAGCAAAAAACCGGTGGCGGCGAGGCTTAACTGTGCCGGCACCCACTCGCCCAGTCGCTGCCAGGAACAAACCGAACAATGACCTGGTCCGCTTCGGAAGCGCCGAGCGCAGCGCCCACTTGGCACAGCGGCTGCTCGCCTCGCTGCATGCTCGCTCGCTCGCCCAGCTCACCCCCCATATCGGCCTTCTCCACCACATGACGTGGCCTGGTCAAACCTTGGCTCGAGGACAAGACGCAATACGCATACACTTAAGATTGACACAGGCCCGCCCGCGTAGCGTCGCACGCTTGTCGTCGCCAGCTCGGAGCGGTACGACCATCGGCCTGCCAACGGGTGAGCCGTTGGTCGCGTGTACGTGCGCTTGCTCGGCCGTGGCGTTGTGCGTTACGGCCCGGCATGCGGCTTCAGCGTGGTGGGCGCGCGGCAGGCTGAAACGGTGCGGAAACGACTCTGCATGTGCAGAGGCGGCGGCAAGGAGTGGCCCAAGCGTCTAGCGACTCGGCGCCACGGGCCGCGCCTCCGCCGCCCGTAGAACCTTCTTGTGAAGGAGTGCAGCTTCTTCGTCCTCTGACAAGCAGTGACAGCCCTTGTTCGGAATAAACTGACCCATTGTGGCGCGGTGCGAGGCACCGACACTGCTCGCTTGAGCTGCCCATGTCTCCCCGCCGATCTCTTAGGGTTTGATCTTGACCTCGACTCTTTGTCACTTACAATTGAATCGTGACAAAGGGCCACAATAGCGACCGCAACGTTGTGACGACGCCGGCGCACACCACTTGGCGCTGATACTACCGCAGTCGTAGCGGCTGCTCAATGAGGATGGCGCGGCGAGCAAGGGGAGAGCTGGGCTCTGCATGCCGCCTGGCGGGCAACAGGCCGCTCGCCCCGCCTCGCCTCACACACACCGCACCAAGGTGGCTCTTGTTCTCATGCACATATGCGCTTGACCTGCTCCCAGACCGACGACAACAGGCGGGCCTCCTCCCAGCAGTCACCTCTTTGGGATATCAACGACTTGAGTTGTTGTCCCCCTCTCCTTTCTCTCCATCCATTACGTTCCTCTCTCTCCGTCCCCTTCCACCAACCACAGAGTACACCACCTCCAGTCCTGGGCTTGGCCCACTCGACACCATGACCGATAGCATCCCGCAGCTCATCAAGCCGGCGACCGACTCCCACCCGCCCGTCAGCTCTGGCCCACACCTCCTCAACGCCCTCAACCTCATCATGGCTGAGGACGACTGGACGCCTGGCTCTCGCTACAGCTACAGGTACAGCCACCTGCGTGGCCGCCCGGGGCGGGTCATCTCTATCACCTCGTCCCTCCCCATGGCCGACGACAGCGACGTCGACCCCGACGGCTTCGACGCCTTCAGCGACACCGAGTCGTGCGTCGCCATCCGTGACTCGTTCTTCCGCGCCATCCAGTATGTGCCGCCAACCGACAATGTCCACCTCACGCCGCCTCTCAACATTCGCAAGCGCTCTCAGGCCTCGCTCGTCCATCGCTGTGAGTAGGATTTCCTGCGTGCATTCTCCCTAGTGGTGCTTCTTGATCTTCCCGCCTGCTGCTAGAACCGGGCGGATCCGCCGCCGCCTTGTTTGGTCGTCGTCGCCACACTTTCACTTCTATTGTTTGCTAACCCCCGCACAGCTTTGAGTCGGCGCAGCTCGTTTCCCCAATCCCCCATCACGCCTCCGCTCAAGGCCTTTGCCCCGCTGCCCATGGTCGAGTCGCCACCACGGGTGGCTGGCCCACGCGGGCCACGCGTGCCACGAGCGCTGCCCGTTCCACCGCAGCGCTCCATGTCCGTCGCCCACCGCCCGCTGCCGCCGCTGCCACCCCTGACACACGGCGCATCACATGCCAAGCATAGCCACTCGCGGTCAGAGCCTCCGGTCCCACGGCCATTCCGGCCCCTGCCACCCATTCCGACGGCGAAGAAGCCGGCATCACCAGTCGTCGCCAAGCCACCAGCGCCGCCGGCCTCAAGTCCTCCTTTCGCGCCGGAGCCTTCTTCGGCGCCCGCTCCGCCACCCGTTGTGCCACAAACCGTCTTCACTCCGCCGCCTCGCCCACGGCCGCAGAACCCTCCTCCGATCGTCCAGCGGGAGATCTCCGACGAAGACATGGTCACTGATACATCCGACGACGACCTGGACGAGTTCTTCGGGCCCCGCAAGCCTAAGAAGGCGGCCGGCGAGCTCGCCCCCGGTGGCCACCCGCGAAAGGCAGCATACGTCCTCGGCATTGTCGAAGAGGAAGAACCAACTGACGCACCGTCAAAGGCCATCACCGTGCTCGGTACGCGCGAACGTGCCGCTCACATCTCACCTTCACCAGACCGTTCTTCGCCCAAGAAGCACAAGCGCGAAGGGCGCGACTACAAGGCGCTCAGGTTCGGCGACGCGACAAAGCACCAGCGCAAGCCGTCCAAGCCGCTCGAGATCTCCGCCCCAATCCCACTGCGCGGCTATTACTTTGACGAGCAGTTCGGCGGGCTCCGCCCTGCCCCCAAGGCCGAGGCTGAACGCCGCGAAGCCAACGCCGGTATCGACCTGTCCTCCGTCTTCGTCTCGGACCCCGTCAAGCCGAGCAGCTCGAGCGTGAAGATCGTCCCCTCCGAGAAGTGGGAGCTCCCCGGCGAGTCGAGTAGCTCGAGCGTCAAGGGTCCGTTCACCGACACATGGGACGAGCTCTTCTACCAGCCGCGCCACGGACCCGGACCCAGCGCGCTCAAGTTCGAGGACGTGGCCAGCAGGCCGCGGAACGAGCCATGGTCGAGCTGGGCTGCCGAGTTTAAGCCGCCTCCGCGCATCGGCTCCATCTTCTCCGAGTCGTTCAAGCTCAACCTCAAGAACTTGAACCAGAGCTCGTCAACCCTCTCCCCCACCCCACCTGAGAGCCCAGCACGCGCCACAGCAGCCACGCTCAGCGGCACGTCGGACGAGGACGAGGCGAGGCCCAAGCGTCCGAAGACTCGGCCCCCGGCACTCCACCTCGACGAGAGTGCCTTCCGCGGTCGCGCCGCCACGCCTGTCGTCGCGCACGAGATGAGCCCGACCGACACATCATCATCGAGAATACCCCGCCTGCCCCCGACCGACAGAATCCAGTTCGCGACCCCTAACACTTCGTTTGAAGACCTCGACCTGCCGCTGGCGACGGCGGAGCCGCTCCTCCGCCCCATGTCGCCGCCCGTATCTTCTCCCCCCGAGTCCGGCCCGTCGCGCAAGGCCGTCCTCCGCGCTGCCTTCCAGCGCTCCATGGCGGCCATTGGCGGCGCGAGCCCGCCCAGCGACGCGGCAGTATCGGCATCGAGCACGCCGTCGAGCACGGCATCAGTCAAGACGCCGGCCGGCACCCCTGCCGCAGTGACTCCCGCCACGGCCGGCCTCAAGTCGCCTATCCGCCTCGTGTCCAACCCCCGCGGCCTGCCAGTGTACGGCACGTCCGCGGTCGCCGAACTGAGAGAGAACGAGGGCGTGTCGTGGTTCGAACCCGAGACGCCCGGCCCCAGCCCCGTCAACACTGTTGCGACGTCGTGGCTCCGCCGCGTGGCCAAGCCCCTTGTCCGGTAACTTGCTCTTATAATAATCGCCCCCGCGTGTATCATATGACGACCCGGTGTAGTCTATCACGAGCCGCGCCTAGCATAGCAGCATGAGTAGATGCATCATGAGTAACGTTACAACATTCGAGTATTAAGAGTCCCAGGTGACTGTGCCTTGCTCTACGCCGCGACGCCATGGCTCCACTTGTCGCCATTCAGATCCTCTGGCTTGTCCTTGAGTGCCTTCTTCTTGCTCTTCGACTTGACCTTGACGACGTTGCCGTTGTTTGCGGGCTCGTCGGGGGCCGGGGCGGGTGTGGGAGTTGGTTCTGGCGCAGACACGGGTGCTGCTGGCGAAGGTGCTGCTGTCGCCGCGTCGAGGTTGACGACCCTCCTCCTCGCCTTCTTCTTCGACGCGATGATCTTGGCTGGCGACGACGGCGTAGTGTTAGCTGGGGTGATGACACGGCTCGCCGGCGTCGGTATTAAGTCGCGCGGTCTCGTCGGCGAGGGAGGCGCAGGAATGACGGGTGATGGTGGCTTAGCTGGGGCAGCAGCTTTTGTCGCCGCCGCCGTCTCCACCTTGAGGTTCGGCCGCCACCCACGTCCCTTGGACGCGAGGATGGCCTCGAGTTTGCGCTGCTCGTTCCACGTAAGCGCTGCGTCGTCGACGACGACATCACGCCCCTCGATCACGAAGCTTGCGGCGACTTCGGCGCGCCACTCAATGTTCTCGCCGCGCGTGAACGGGTTCTCGGCCGCCCAGACGGCGTCGATCTGCGGCAGGACGGCGAGACGGCCGACCTCGCCCGCTTCCAACAGGATGTTGTTGCGCACGTCGACACGCTTGAGTCCCAGCACGCGGTCGAGGCCGACGAGGCAGTCTAGTCTGTTGCTCGCGAGGTTGAGGACGTGGATGTTTCCGAGGGTCAAGGACGCGTTGCGCACCGACGTGATGAGGTTGTTGGAGAGATTCAAGGAGACGAGGTTGTGCAGCGTTGACAGCGCTTCTGGAATTGCGTTGAGCAGGTTGTGTGACAGGTCGAGATGGGTGAGGCTCGTGAGAGGGAGCGCGGGGAACGCTAACAGCGATGTGTGATGCAGAGAGAGGTATCTCAGGTCGGGGAAGCGAGGTGCCGGCTCCTCGGCGTCGACGTCGCCGTCGATTATCAACTCGGGCAGCCAGTCGTCCCCGTCGCCGACGTCGCGAACAGTCAAGCTACGCAGCAGCGGGCTGACGGGAATGAGCAGCCCGCGCGGATCGTACCCCTCGAGCTCGAGTCTACCTGTCAGCGGCGCCCGTAGAGGAGACCCAAACTGACATTTGCAAGTTGCGCAGCACGTCAAGCGGCACGCGCACATCGACGCCCCCAAGCGACGTGTATCCCCCCGCGTCGAGCAGCTCGGCAACCGGCTTGTCGGTCGCAAACGGCGGGTGGATCAGCAGCCCGGGAAGCGTGTTGAAGATCGAGTAGAGCTCGATGAGCACTTTATCTGCGGGGCGTCAGCCACGCCGCATGTGCGCGCGCGCACTCACCCTCGTCTACCTCCTGCGGCTTGCCCCACCAACCCCACCCTCTCTCTGCCGGCGCAGCTGAGACGGAACGAATCGAGCCGACCCAGCTGCGCACGCTGTCGACATCGCCGTCGGCGCGTTCTCTAACGCTGATGGCGCCGCGGGCCGCGACGCTGACCCCCTCGGGAACGGGTACGTCCGTCTTGCCCACATGCGGGAGGCTCTGTGGTAAGCTCTGCCACCGTAAGAGGAGGTAGAGGAGCTTGTCTGGCGGGAGGCGGAGGAGGATGGGCTTGGCGGCCTTGTGGACTGGCGGCGCAGACGGCGTGCCAAAGCCCAGCGTGAGCGGCACCTTGACGTTACGGCTCAGCGGGGCCGAGTTCGGATCCAGTCCCAGCGTGAGGACGGTGTAGCTCTGCGCGAGCCACGACGCGTCGCGCTGCTTGCCGCGCGGGGGAGGAGGTGGCGCCAGTCGCGACAAGTTGGCGCCGAGGTACTTGCGCAGCTTGAGCACGTAGTCGCGGCCACTGATCGGCGACGTGTCGGGCGCCGAGGGGCCAAAGGCCGCGGTTAAGGCGGACATGGCGGGAGGTGGTGGTGTGATTGTTGTTGTCGAGTGCGCAATGTTGATTGACGGCGGCGGCGGCGACGCGATGAGCGGCGATGGACGAAGGGGCAGACTGGGTCGCGCGCGACCTTGGCTCAAAGGGGCAAATGACGGCAGAGGATGACCGTGGGAGAGTTGTGACACGTGGGCATGACGACGGCATTGTGTGCTTCCTGTCGGATCGCCCCCTTTAAATGTCGCGCTTTGTTCCACTCTTCTTTTGTCAATTGTTCATGTCGCTCCTTGGGTAAAACATACACTTGCACTGCAACAAGACAAGCACAATGATCGTATTCACGAACATCGTCTTGTCCACCAGTGGTGCCCGCTGTGGCCACACACGTCGTCGCAACCCACAATGTTGCCGGCGAGGGCGCGGGCTAACCACTCGTCTCGAACTCAACTCACACTTCTCACTTTACTTGCTCCACTCACTCCTCCAGACCGCCAACCATGCACTCTACAAGATTCTTGATAGTATTCGCTCTCACTCTGCCATTCGGTAAGATGAGTTTCTTTGATTGCCGCTGACACCAGTCAACGGTGACGAGGTATGCGCCCCGTCAGGATGTATCTCCGGATCTTCCTCATCTCTTCGTGGGTGGCAAGATCTTCAACACAACCCACTAACAGCTCCAGTGCTAGCATTTGACAGCAATACCGGAACGTCTCTCATCCCCGGCACCTACTCTCTCTCCAACCTCAGACCCACCTCACCGCTCCATGCGAACATCACCACCTCGCCCCAGTTGACCGTTTCGCCCCCGCTGACGCCGGTGGCGTTCACCGGCGTAAACTATTACGGCCAAGCGTCGATCCTCAGCAACACCTCCAGATCGCCGGGAGCTTGGAGGTCTGCCTTCCTCCCTGACGGGTGGTACGCGCTCTCCGGCCCCGGCCAGGCGGCGTGGGGTTCGATACCTGATCGGTCGCAGCTGCCTGGTGGCGGCGGGATCCAGTCGTTTGGTTCTGGTGGGTAGAAGAGGCATGGAGCTTCACTGACCCATAACAGCCATGTGCGACCCACCTTGCGCGTCCGGTGGTATCTGTGGCTCTAGCATAAACGGCGCCGCAACATGCTCCTGCTCGCCTGGGTTCACTGGTGCGGCGTGTGACACATGTTCACCTGGCTTCTTTGGTTCAGCTTGCTCGCCTTGTACGACCAGCTGTGCGCACTGCCACGATGGTCTACAGGGCAGTGGGGCATGTCTCGGCACATCAACGACGCCCTTACAAGGTGGGTTCTGGAGTCCCGCAAGAGCTAACCCGCGCAGAGTGCAATTGTGCCCATGGAACCTGCCTCTCTAGCAGCAGTTGTGACTGTGCTGCTGGATGGTCGTCGTCCGCCAACTCGACTCAGAAGTGCAATACCTGTGCCACTGGATTCTACCAGGACGCCAGTGGAAGCTGCCTCGGTATGGTTAACGGTACACAGACTCTTGGTGACTAACCATCTCCAGCCTGCCCACTTTCTTGCACGGCGTGCTCCCTCCAGGCGGGGTCAAACATGCCGACGTGCACCTCCTGCGTCAGCAGCTTCACTTTAGCGACAACCATTCCGGCAACATGCAACCCTTCGCCCTTGTGCACTGGCGGGCAATACTGGAACACGACCAGTAGCTCGTGTGGAAGGTGAGGCGGTCAAGGTATGCAGCCACTAACACCCAGCTGTTCTCCCCATTGTTCCTCCTGCACTGGGCCACTGCCGAGCGACTGCCTCACCTGCTCCGACCCTCGAGTCAGACTCCATGGTGACTGCGTCGCATATGACTCGAGTAGTGGCATTTGTGACTCGCGCCTGAGCGGCTTGAATGGGACGTATGTCGTCGACAACGCGCAAGGAGCGTGCAACTGTACGTTCAGCTGTGAGAAGATCGTCTTAGCTGACACCTCAGCTTGTCCTGGCGGGTGCAAGGACTGCCACATTCCGGGCTACTCGCCACAGTCGACCTATGCTTCACTCGTCTGCACCACTTGTCAGGACGGCTGGCTCCTCGAGGGAAACAAGTGTGTTGAGACTTGCTCGGATGGGTACTTCGCCCCACAAGGGTTAGGAAAGACCGGCACTTGTCAAGGTAAGCTCAAATGGCCTTCCAGGTTAGCTTACTCCCAGCCTGTGACTCGACCTGTCGAACGTGTGCTGGCTCTGCAACCAGTTGCATAGCCTGCAATGCAGGCTTTGCGTCCAACGGAGCGTGCGTCACAACTTGCCCCAGCAACGCGATCGCAGGAAATGGCACCTGTACACTATGCCACCCCGACTGTGCGACCTGTACCGCTGCCTCGGCAGGTGCGTGCAAGACCTGCCCTTCATCACGACCCGTCCTCTCGAACGGCCGTTGTCTTCCTTACTGCCCCAAGGGCCTGTACTGGAACGCCGGGTCGGGTCTGTGCACGGCATGCGACGCGTCGTGTAGCTCGTGCCAGTCGTCTGGCGGTACCTCCTGCACTGGCTGTCACGACGGCTACATCTTATCGTCTGGAACCTGCACGCCGGCAACCTGTGTGGGCCCCTTTGCGCAAGGCCTCGGCATCTGCCTCTCCTCGCTGGTCGACACGAACCATGGCAAGTTTGCCCTCTTCGCCCTCTTGCTGCTCATCCCCCTCCTCGCCATCCCGTTCATATGGTGCATCCGACGTGAACGAGCAAAGACACGAGCAGCTACGGCAAACTTTGCCGCAAAGCTGGACGAGCGCGCCGTCGGCCGGACTGAGCGCCTTCGCGCTCAGTGGAGAGGTACCCAGTTCTTCAGCCGGTTCTGGGGCGACGGAAACGGCGACGACCCGGAAGCGAGGCGCAAATCGAAACTCAAGGAGCTGATCCTCAAGCCCAAGTTCAAGGGCGACAACATTGAGCTTAAGGCAAAGGTTGGCGCGCCGCAGCAGCACGAGACGTGGTTCTACCCGTCTCCACCTTGACCGCGCACCCCACCGCCGTTTGCTCAGTCGGTAGCCTCTCTCTACTCTCAGCCGAGCGAGTACTCTGCCCCTGCGACCCCTCACCACCGGCAGGCATACGCCAATGCCACACCCGAAGCCTCCCCAGAGCGCGTCATGCCTGCGCCTGCTGCCAACGGTCTTCAGCAGTACCCAGCTGCTCGTGTGCTCTCGCTCGGCGGCCCAAGAACACCATCGCCTCCCCGCGAGCCTACCCCACTCCCCGACCACCTACGGCCACGGGTTCAGGCGCCGTTCGCGACCGAGAATCCTCTCATCCGGTTCAGCGACCGCGACCCAAGCTCAGCGAGCAGCTTGCGCACCTCAGTGCTCACTGATGGGTTCGACGAGCCTTTGAGCGCGCTTTGGCCCGCGATGCCGACACGTCCTCCCAACCCTCACGAACGTGCACCGGGTGGTTTGGTCTAGAATAGTTATAGGTAGTGCAGTACAATATGGATACAGAGTTATTCCCTTGCGCCGAGTTTTGTCTGCACGTCTTCTGCCCAGACGAGCATCTCTGGCGTCGGGAAGCCCTTGAGCAGCGCGTTTGCCTGCGCAAGCGGGTGTCAACGACGAAAAACCTACACCCACTCAGCCCACTCACCTGGCTCAGCTCGACCACACCGTCGGCCACACCGTTCTCCAGCTCGGCTAGCCGCGCCTGCTTCTCCAGTACGCGCCGATACCGCTCACTGGCCGATTTCGACACCTGTCGTCAGCCCCGCTTCTACCACAACCCACCTCCTCATACTCGTCCCGCAGCATCTTCCACGACACGTCGTACACCTCGAGGTTCGTGCCAGCAGAAATGACGTACGGCGTCAGGTCAGGCCGCCACGCGTCGGGCCGCCCCTCGCCGTCGTGCTCGGCCGCCCACTCGCGCCCCTCGGCGATGACCTGCGCAAACGTCTGCAGCCGCCGCGGCACCTTGTACTCGCCCAGCAGGGCCGTCGCGCCCTCGAGCGTCTGCTCGCGCATCGCGTGCGACGTCTGCTGCCACACCGCTGACATGGTCTCGGGCATCGCGTCCGCCAGGAGCGGGTAGCATTCGCGCAGGTTGTCCAGGCTGCGTCGTCAGATTTACCGCCGAGGGTCGCCACTTACGTCCACTTGGACAGGCCCCGGTCCACCGTGTTGTTCTTCAACGCGAGCACCAGCGTCTCGTAGTACTTGCCATAGCCTGCGTCGTCGGCCCCTTGGACGGGCACAGCGGGCTCGGCGAGCACCTGCGCCGGCGTGCGGTGCGGTGTTGGCGCCGATGCGCGGGGGGTTACTGGCGCCTGCTGCGGCGGCGCACGCTCAGGCGAGGGTTCAGGTAGTTGGGATTTGCGCGGCGGTCTGGCGGAGCGCGGGGCCGCAGGCGTGACGGGGGCGGGTGCTGGCGTGCGAGCCGGCTTTGTTTTGCTCGGAGCCGGGGTGCGGGGCGCGCGTGACGACGAGGCGACTAGTTCAGGCGGGGGAGGAGGGGGAACGTCGTCCACGTCCACGTCCACGTCCATCGCCTCCTCGGCCTCCTCGACGGCGCCTAACCCCGCCTCGACCTCCATCTCATCGTCGTCCGTCGCTGGCGCTGCTGCGCCGGCGGGCGAGCGAGCCAGCCGCGAGGCGGGCGCGAACGCCTGGCTGGGCGAGAAGGTGTCGTCGCGGCGGGTACGTGTCGCGTTCTGTGGTGGTGTGCGCTGGAGGCCCATCGTGTAGGGAGTGGATGGTTGAGAGGTCGCGGACTTGGTGGTCCGTTGTTTTGTTGTTGGTTCGAAGTGGCGGAATCAATTACGTGTGTTTTGACCAGCGGTGGCCAATCTGCCATCTCTGCATCTCATTTCTGGGCCAGTTGCATGCTTGTGCCGGCCCGGCGTATGCATAGCGAGAGGGATGAGATGTATCGGAACGAATGCATGCCGTTCCGACGAGCGCCATTGTGCAGGAGAGAACTGCAGGAGCTGCAGGGCGCGCGGGAACACCAGTGACGCGCAATGGCTG
This sequence comes from Vanrija pseudolonga, assembly GCF_020906515.1. NCBI lineage: Eukaryota > Fungi > Basidiomycota > Tremellomycetes > Trichosporonales > Trichosporonaceae > Vanrija > Vanrija pseudolonga. Next base: position 1,541,314 of record NC_085851.1, on the reverse strand, counting down.
CAACGGCAGCGTGGTGGTATCAGTCGCCGCATTCAGTCGAGAGGCGTGATCGAGCGAGGCGCGCGGGGCGCGGGGCGGGGGCGGGGCTGCGCGTCGGCGGCGACGGCGATGGCGGGCGGCGACAACGACAACAACAGCATTGCTCACTCGTCGTGACTGCATCAACTTGTCGGTGTGTGTCGAACACGACCACTACACCACGCGGAGCACGCCCTCTCTCGTCACTGCGCGGCCCGTCGCCTCCCATCCATCCCATCCATCCCATCACAGGAACGTCCCTTTGCCCCCTCCTGAACCTGCAGCCAGACATCCCTGTCTCATCTCGACTCCCGCGTCAGTCACCTCGTGTTCCGATCAGAACAGCGAGACAACACCTATTGTACTTGACATCTCTCACTCACTCTCTACTGTACACCGACAGCAACGGCGACGACGGCGACAGCGACACTCTCGACGCTCGAACCGACACAAGTGCACATCCGCACCACCTCCAGTGGCCCCTCCGGTTCCCGCGCACACGCCGCGCGCACCACATTGACGACGCCGTTCACACTCGCCTCTCCACACCTGCGTGACACCGCACACGACTAATGTACGTCGGCGCCGGCCCTAGGCGCCACCGCCGCCGCCGCCGCCGCCGAACCCCACGCTAACCCTCCTAGGTCCGAGGCGTCCGGCCCCTCCTCGGCGCCGCGGTCGCGCGCGTCGAGCCGCCCGACGTCCCCCACGCCCAGCGACGCGCCGCGCCCGCAGCAGAGACACGTCTCCGGCAGCCTCAAGGACCGTATTGCCAAGTTCTCCAACGCCGACGCGGTCCCCCTCGCCCCGACCAACCCGTACATCGGCGGCGCGTCCACGCAGAGCTCTTACGCACGCGGCGGGCTCGTCGGCAACCGCCTCCCCTCGCTCGACCCCAAGACGGCCGCGCTCGGCACCAGCGGCCTCGCTGCGCCTGGCGCCCGCCGCGTGTCCGAGCGCCGCGACCTCATCGGCAACCGCATCCCGAGCGGCACGAACGCCGCAGCGGCCCTCGCGACACCGTCTCTGCCTGGCCAGGTGACCCCCACGCCTGGATCCGCGTCCAACACACCCAGCCCGGGCACGTCGACGCCCGTCTCGGCCGGCAGCGCGCAGGCGGGCCTCGGTATCGGTGCCCCGCCGCCGATTGAGCGCGTAGCTAGCCCCGCTGGCAGCGCGGCCTCGTCAGGCGTATCGGGCTCGGTGGTGTCGGGCCCCAACACAAACTACGAGTCGGCGTCGGCTGGCACGTCGAGATCAAGCTCCCCAGCCACGTCGCCGGGTACCTCGGCGCCCGGCCTCCCCCAGCTGTTGGTGTCCACACTGCCTGGCGCAGGGCACAGCGACCGTGGCGGAGCCATGACGCCATCGTCCACACGCGCAGAGGCGGGCGAGGAGGTGTCTGAGCTCTCGCTCCCTTCCACGCCGGTGGCTGCCCCCAATCTCCCGCCACCAGAGTACGATCTCGTGCCGGGAAACCTCAAGCTCGCGGCGGCGTCGGGGACAACTGGCGGGTCGACTTACGCGCCAAGCATCAGCTCGTCGCTCGTGAGCCAGTACGACCCGGCGTCGAGCACCGACGACGCGGCGACGAACCTCAAGGACGTGAGCGGCGTGTCCACGCCGACAGGCACGCCACGCCAGGCGCGCCGCGAGCTCGACCCCGAGGGGCCAGAGAGCAGCGCGCCCAGCTCGACCCGCGACGACGGCAGCGGCGGCGAGGACGATGTGCCCAAGCTGAAGGAGAAGCTGGAGGGTCTGAGCTTGGAGGAGGCCGCGAGCGGCGAGACGACGGCCACAGATGGCGAGGAAACCGAGGAGGCGGCCAGCCCCGTGGCAGCCAAGGCCGCTGACAAGGAGGACGCCCTGGCAAAGTCGATCAAGGCCGCCACGGACGAGCCGCTCGTCAAGCCCGAGGAGGAGGCCACGCCCACCGAGGAGAAGGAGGTCGAGGTGGCGCAGAAGCAAGCTGAGCCGACGGTCGTGGACAAGGCGGCCGGGGCTGCGGTTGGCGTCGCGGCAGTGACTGGCCTGGCTGCCACTGCTGCTGTTGCCGGCGTGGCTGCGGCCGTCGTGCCATCCCTTTCCAAGGACAAGGAGGAGAAGGCCGAGGTCGAAGAGCCCAAGGCGCAGCCCAAGGAGACCGTCAAGGCGGAGGAGAAGCAGTCGGCGGCCAAGGAGGAGCCCGAGGTTGTGGCCAAGGAGGAACCCAAGGTTGTGGCCAAGGAGGAACCCAAGGCTGTGGCCAAGGAGGAGCCCAAGGCTGTTGCCAAGGAGGTGGAGACCAAGGATGACGAGCAGGTGGTCCCTGCTGTGACCAAGGCCGCCGTTCCCGGTGCAGCTACCGCTCCCGAAGTCACTGAAGACCTCGCCGACGAGGAACCCGCGCCTGCCGAGGTCGATGAGGACCCGCGCCGCACCTCTGTCGACACTATCTCGACCATTACACCTGGCGTCGACCTCAAGCTCAAGCCCGAGTCGCTCACGGCCACTACTGACGTCGAGTCTGCGCTGGCGACGCCAGTGCCTGTTCTGTCAGCCACATCCGAGACCCCGCGTCGGTTTCAGGCGGAAGACCGGGACGCGACGCCGCAACCGAGCGTAGCGGACCACGGTGATGAGGCCCGCGACGAGCCTCTAGCACCGGCCCTTGACGACGACAGCGACATTGTCAGTCTCGGGAACGGCGGCCACTCGCGCACGCACTCGGGCTTCAGCCTCCCGCCTGCTCGTGCCTCCTCGCAGCTCGAGTTCAACTACGACGAGTACCACGAGAAGGTGCAGCAAGAGCGCGAGAGGGTGCCACCGACCCCGGACAAGGCACAGCCAGAGAAGGTGTCACAACCAGAGTCCGAGAAGGACAGCGTCAAGGAGTCTTCAACTTCCACCACCAACGACGATGAGTTTTTTCGTGCCTCGCCCCAGGACGATAAGCAGGGCAAGCGTAGCGACGACGGCGTCAAGCCTCAAGACGCTGGTGGCGAACTTCCCGCTTCGGCGGCGCCGGTCGTGGCTCAAGGCGGTGGTGGCCAAGGTCCAGCTTCGAGCGCAGCAAGCAGTGGAAAGGATGCCAGCGTAACCAAGGACGCGACAGTCGCTGCGACCGTGGGCGGCGCGATTGCTGTCGGAGGAGCCCTGGCCGCCGCTGGAGCGACGGCCCAGTTGGACTTTCGTGGCGTTCAAGAGACGTCGGAGAAGGCTGTTGAGGTGGCTGAGGACGGCAGTGGATCAGCTGGAAAAGCTGGGCTGAGCCGCGACACGAGCATCCCCGACATTGAGGCCAAGCTCAAGAGCTTCCCGGAGGTGCCGACGGGGGGCGTTGACGGCGCGGCACACAAGCCGCTGCAGGTGCATGTCGAGCCGTCACCCTTCGGTCCTGTGTCCGATGCCGCCTTGCCGCCACCACCCCCTCCCGCTGCGAATGGACCCGCAAATGGACCCTCCCTCAAGGTGCAGGCGCCGTCGACGTCGGTCAGCGTTGACAGCGACGCGGACGAGCCCACCGCCGCGCCGAGCTTCCCGGACACGCCGCACAACGAGCTGCCGGCGATTGACACGCCAGCTGATACACCGGCGCGCTCGGGCACGCCGGCCGACCTGCTGCCAGTAACACCACACAAGCACTTCCCCGAGGTGCCGGACGAGCAGCACCCGTACGTCGGGGTGCATGTCTCGCCGCACGCGTCGTCGCAGGTGAGCGGCTTGAAGTCAAATTCCCCCCCTCTGTCGCCGTCAGTCTCGTCCGGCTCCCTGTCAGCCACCGAGACTGGGCGCCGCCAGCGCAACTCTTTCCGTGCGCGTTCCCCCCTGCTGGATGATGAAGACCCCGGAGATTTTGAGCCTGGAGAAGCCTGGGCCGTCGTGACAAAGTGGGAATCTTACTCTCCTCCCAATCTCTCCCTCCAAGACCCATCCCAAGTCTCGTCCCAAGTATCCCTCGTGCCCATCATCCGTCCCCCCATCCCTCCAAGAGAATCCAAGCCATCATTTTTCAAGCGCGTGGTGCGGCGCGCGTCAGTGGCGGCGCACAACTCGTCGCCACTGGCGCCACCGAGCCCACACCGCTCGCGCACCCCCTCCCCTCAACCCCCAAGCCGTCTAGAGCCCCATTCTCCAAGTACCACCCCGCGCGCACGCTACTCCACACTCCCAGCCAACGCGGCGCAAGCTCCCCTCTACCCCTACCTGTATGACTATGAGAGCTCGAGCTCGTCGAGCCTTGTCTCGCTCGCGCTGCCTCAGAGCTCGAGCACGTCGCTTGCGCTACCGCAGAGCTCAAGCCCATCTCTAGCGCTCCCACCATCCTTCCTCCCAGACCTGGGCCTGAACACAAACAAGCGCGCGCCGTTCTCTGCCCGCCCGGCGTCCAGCCGCTCCTTCCAATCCCTCCCCAACCACTGGTCGTCGCATCGTGATAGTTTTCTGGACATTACTGACAGCAACAGGGGGCGTAGTAGTACGGACACGGCGTGAGGCGGGTGGGCGTGCGTGGCGCCGAGGCGTGCGACTTGGTAGACGACCCGACGACGACGACTCTGATCTTATTCTATCGACAACTGCTGCCCGGACGCGATGTAAAATGAGGCGACGACGACGACGACCGGCGCCATAATCATCCCATGTGCTTAGCTGTACAATGCATACGATGCTACTGCCACTGGCCGTGCTCGTTCTGTCCCTGCTGCTGCTGCGCCCACTGGCCGCCAACGCCCATATTGCCCATGCCGAGGGCGAGCTGGCCCATGTGGTGCTGGTGGTGTTGGTGGTGTGACCAGTCTCCTCCGTCCTCGGGCGCGGGGCTGAGCCCGCCATGCTGGTGCTGCGGTGAGAGGCCGCCGCCCATGCCCATGCCGGGGGGTACCATCATGCCCATGCCCATGCCCATGTTGGGCACCATGCCCGGCATGCCGCCCATGCCGCCCATACCGCCCATCATCATGCCGGCGGGCCACGCCATGCCGCCCATACCCATGACGCCGAGGCCGCCCATGGCATGCGGCATAGCCATGCCCATGGGCATCTGGCCCATGCCGCCCATGCCGCCCATGCCCATGCCGCCCATCATCATCTGCCCCATCATCTGCGGGGGCACCATCATGCCGCCGCCGGGCATGACGCCGACGCCCATCTGTTGCTGTTGCTGGGGGTACGCTGGCGTGAGGGCGCCCATGCGCATCACGCCCGCCGAGCCGGGGCGGAACGGCGGCTGCGGCGACGGCGAGTGGTGCGCGTTGTTGTGCTGGTTATGGTGGCGCGCTCCCCCGCCGCCGCCGCCACCAGGGCCACCTGGACCGCCGCGCACCCGCCGCTGCGGACTCTTCGGGCGCAGCGCGTCGATCTCGGCGTGGAACGGCACCACGGGCTTGCCCTCGTCCTTGGACGGCAGGAAGTGCGGGTAGCTCTGCGCGTCGAACGCCGCGACCCCCTCCAGCTGCGGTGACACGGCGGCCGTCACCCACCCGCGGCGGGCGCGGCTCGCGTCCCCGAACAGCTCGAGTCGGCGCGCGCCGAGGCAGAAGTTCTCGATGAGCGTGTACAGGTATGGCGGGGTGTGCGGGGCGCTGTCGTCGCCTGGGCGCTGTCAGCGCTGTCCTTACAAGCCAGTGGCTGCTTCGCCACCAGGCCACCACACCACACTCACCCTCCCAGACAATCACGTCCGTGTCGACATTACAGTGCAGAAACCTCGAGTCGGTACTGCGCCGCACCGTCCCGCGGATCCCCATGAGACAGTGCTCCTTCTGGCTGGCAAACAGGCCCTTGCCGTCGGCCGGCCCGTCGCCACCGCCCTTATTCGTCTTGACCCACACGATGTCCTCGGCGCGGCGGAACCCCCACTTGGCGAGACACTCGCGCCCGCGCTCGAGCCCGTCGCTGTCCCCGCGCCCGACCCAGAGGAACACGAACCCCGGGTCGGCGGACAGCTGGCGGATCGGCAGCGCGGCCGTCTCGGCCCAGCTCGCCTGCCGGTGGATGAGGACCACGTCGAAGCGGTGCGGGGCGAGAGTTGACTGGATTATTGAGGGCGAGGGGGAGGGCAGAGGCGCGAGCAAGGCGGGGTGGGACACGCTGTTGACGTGCTCGGCTTTGAGGTCCATCAGGCGGCGGAGCGCTGGAAACCTGTCGTGTGTCAGCGCACAAGATGGGGTCGAGGGGGCAGGCAGCTCACTCGTCGCAGATCTCGTCGTCGCCCGCTCCCAGCACATGGTTGGTCGGATACTCGCCCGACACGCCGTACCACGCCGCATAGTCGTTGCGCACCGCCTCCTCGGCGCTGATGTAGTTGACAACGTTGGCCTTGGTCTTGCCCTTGGACGTGTTGCTTGGCCCCGCGGCCGGCTGGGCGGCGGCGTATGCGAGCACAGGCTGCGGCGCGTACGCGTGCCCTGGGTCTGCGAGACGCCGCCGCTCTGCCTGCCGCGCTAGGACGTCGGAGAGGTAGGTCCTGTGGTCTACCAGTGCCGACATTGTGTGTGGTGGGAGTTGTGGAAGTGAGTGAGTTGATGTGGTTGTTGCCCCTTGCTGAAACGGCCCAAAGTGACTGAAACGACCACCAGCCGGATTCCGGCAATCCGACGGAACCTTGTTGCCACCCAGACACCTCCCTTCTGCCAGCCTTGTCAAACATCATGCTTCATATACATTCACGACAGGGGAGAATCAGATACGGAGAGGGGAAACGTAAAGAGTATAGAGTGCAGCCATACCCGCACAGTCCATCGCGGGCATGCACATTAAGAAACGGGTAACCAGAGCGAGCAGCCAAACGACGTCGACGCGCAACAATTACGCGTAGACGGCCTTGATCTGCTCGTCGTACGTCCTCTCGATAACCTTACGCTGGAGCTCTGAGAGAGGGTTAGCACTGAACTGGTACGCGCGCCCAACATGGCGACTCACTCTGAGCAGCGGTAAGGAGACCCGATTCAGGAGTCCACTCGTCGGGGGTGAGGATGAGCGCCTCGAGCAGCTCCATTCCCTTGAGGCCCTGCTTCTTGCCGACAGCGTTCAACTCCTTGAGACAGGCGTCAACGACCTCGGGGTCCTTGCACATTGTCTCGAGGTCCTCGCCGGCCGCGGTAAGGCCAGCCTTCTTGGCGAATGCTGGCAGGTTGACGGGGTGGGCCATGACGATCATAGCAGGCTTGGTGTGCTGGGGGTTGGCCAGAACAGCGCCGTTGGCGACAAACGAAGCCGACTTGTAGATCGACTCGAGGTGCTCGAGGGCAACGTACTCGCCACCCTGCAGCTTGACAAGGTTCTTGATACGGTCGATGATCGAGAGGGTACCGTCCTTGTTCCACTGGCCGATGTCACCAGTCTTGAACCAGCGGTCGGACGTGAAGGCCTCGTCGTCCAGGTCGGGGCGCTTGTAGTAGCCCTTGAAGATGGCAGGACCACGGATGTAAACCTCACCCTGGGGAGGGTCGTTTGTACTGAAGTAGCCAGCCTCGGGGGCGTCGACAAGCTTGATCTCGGCACCGGGCACGGGGCCACCGACCGAACCGAGCTGGAGCCATCCGGGGTTGAGGATACAGGCCATGGCAGTGCCCTCAGTGAGACCGTAGCCTGGACAGTGTTAGTGTGTGCTTTCCGGATAAGCGATCGCCACGGCTGCTCACCCTGAATCATCATGACGAGAGCAGTCTGGAGGAAGTGCTGAGTCGAGCGCGAGACGGCACCACCACCGTTGAACATAATCTTGAGGCGGCCACCAGTCTGGGCACGGACCTGGTTGAAGACGACAGCGTCCGTGATACCGCCGAGGAGGGGGATCGAGTACTGCTTGGCAGCAGTCTTGGCGCGGACAGCAAAGTTGAAGATGCCCTTCTTGACGCTGCTCGACGACTCGACCTTGGTCAAGATACCCTTGCGGATAAGCTCCCAAACCTGGGGCACGCCGACCATGATGGACTGAGTGTGTTAGCTAAACATTCGTCTTTTTGGTAGCTACTCACAGGCTTGGCCTCCATGATGTCGCTCTTGCACTCGCGGACGCTGGCGTCGGTGAGGGTCTTGATACGACCGTAGGCAATGGGGAGACCGGCGAAGATGAAGGACATCTCAACGACGAACTCGAGAATGTGGGCGAGGGGAAGGAAAGCAAGGTAGGTGTCGGTGGGGGTGAGGTACTCGTAGAGGAGCTTCCAGACCGAGCCGACTGTCAAGCGTGAGCGGAGTAATCTCCAGCAGTGCAAGCGACTTACTGGCCGAGGTAACGTTGCCGTGGGTAAGCAGCACACCCTTGGGGGTACCGGCTGGGAAGAGTCAGACACATCACTCCGTGGTTCCACTCTACTCACTCGAACCCGAGGTGTACATGCAGCAGTAGACATCGTCACGCGAGGCGGGGAGGGCCTCGTGGGGCTGCTCCTGACCAGCCTTGCGGAGGTCGTCGATGTGGACGACCTTGAGGCCCTCACGGGTCTTCTCAATGGCCTCGACAGCCTCGGGGTTGGGCTTGCCGTCGTAGACGACGAGGTTCACGCTGGGAGCGTCGGCAATGACCTTGACGAGGGTCTTGAGGAGCTCCGAGTTGGTGAACATGCCGGGGACAGCAGTCTCGTTGAGCGAGTGCTTGAGACCCTCGGGGCCGAGCGAGTCGTAGGCCGTGCAGATGGGGACGGCGTTGAAGGCACAGGCCTGAGCCATGAGCATCCAGTTGCGCCTAGGGTTTGTCAGCTACGCATTCCCAGATCCCAACGGGAGCCGCTCACGAGGTCGCGGCGTAGATGTTGAAGAACTGCTCCTCCTTGCCACCGATGCCATGCTCGCGGAGACCGCTTCCGAGCTCGCGGACCTCCCTGAGGGCGTCGTCGTACGAGATCCAGTCAAGAGGAGAGAGCTTGAAGTAGCTCCACTTCTTCTTCTCCTTGACCTCCTTGCCACCAACGACCTTGGTGATCTCCTTCTCCTCCTCGACAGTGCCGATGATATCACGGCCACCGAGGGCCTGCTTGGCACCGTGGGTGCGAGCAGCGTAGAGCATGACGTCGTGGACCGTGTCGATGCCATTCTCGGGGCCTGCGGTTGCGTCAGCCTCCGTAGCGCGTGGTTGCCTATGGGTGGGGGAATCCTGCTTGGCTGGGCGAGAAGCACGTTGTGCATCGCACCGTGCGTGCACCAGCCGACGCCCCCCTGGGCACCACCATCATCCGTGCATGTCCCACCACTACGCTTTCCCCCATCCCCCGGCTTCGTCTGAGAGCTCCCCGTGGTGTATCCACCCAGCACCGCTGGGGAACGACAAACACTAGGCTGGGTGTGGGGTAGGAGCATACTAGGCCGGAACGCAGACGCGCGTTCCTTGATAGTCGCCGATCTGGGCACATTTCTCTTTCTTCTCCCCCCCAAGACTTGCCAGCGTCATCACCGGCCTTTGACACTTACGCAGCGTGAGGTCCTTGACACAGTACGAGCGACGAGCGCGGGTCTCGCCCTCGGGCTTGGGCTTGTCGGCGTCAACCTCCCAAGAGGCGGGCTCGTTGTTCTTCCTAGGGGCCATTGTTGTTGATGAGGACTAGTGGGTGAAGAAAGAAAGACGGAAAGGGGGAAAAGGGGGAGGGATGGTCACGGGTTCGGGAAATGCCAGTAAGCGGGGCTAGGCTGGCGGCTGTAGCAGAAGCTCGATTGCGACCTGTGCGCGGGGGTGGGTAGGGGGGGATGACTCGTTGATGCACTAGCTGTATCAACGTGAGAAATGGGTAGGGGTAGGTCAAGGCAACGTCTCTGGTAGGATGAGAAATTGCTCTGGAGTCTAGGTGTGATGGATTTCTTTGGTTGAAGAGAAATGATCAAGTGAGGTCGAGTTGTGGATGAATTATGTGGTGGGTGTGGGTGGTGATGCTGGTGATGGTGAGTGGGTGAGTGGGTGCGGTTGAGGGTGGGGGCGGCAAGGGCAAGCGGGGGGAGCAAGGACGCAGGGAAAGCTGGACGGAGCCAGGCAGGCAGGCGTGTGACGTGACGGTGCATACCCACAACTGGCTGGCTCGCGACGACGACTTTACTGGCTGGCTGGTGGCGGCAGGCGGCTGACGGCGGCGGCGGCGGCGGGGCGCGGCGCGGCGCGGCGGGGCGCCTGGATGCTGCCAATGCAACTGGCTGGATGGCCACCCAGGCGCCCAGCGCCTGGCCATCCACCCACCCACCTACCACATCCTCTTGGCCGAGATTTTTTCTTGGCTCCCTCGTCATTGCTCGCTCGGCCCAGGATCCAAAGAGACGAAAAGCCCCTTTCCTTATCCGCCCGACTACCGCCTGACCGCCCGACCGACCGCCCACCGGCCGTGCTCGCTCGCTGCTTGCTTGCTCCATCGTGGAGCCACCACGGATGCAGGGGCTGGCTCCGGCCCGTGCCGTTGCTCCTCCTCGCTCCTCCTCTCGTCGCCCGGCCGGCGGGGCGCGCGCGGCGCCGCAGTCGCGGTCGAACGGCTCACTCGTCGCGCGGTCTACAGTGCCGTCTGCCGCGTCGATGATTACCGGAAAGCGTAATTCTCGGCACGCGCCATGGCACAATTCACCCAGCGCCTGCCTGTTACCCGCCTGACTTTTTCAAGACATCACCCAGCAGGCCACCACCTGGACAGCACCCTTTGAGCGACAGTCGATCCGCGCGATGCACTCTCACTTTGACAGAGGGCTACCAAGGACACTGAAGCAAAAAGAGGCGCACCATGTACCGCCGGCCAGTCTGACCCGCGTCCCTCACCGGTTAATCCAAATCCAATCCACGCGCGATCCTCCTTGCTGCCGCCACTCTCTTGTCACTGCTTGGTCGGTTTGAAACGCGTGCAAACCTTCGCACCTCTGCAGCTAAAAGTGTTCACAATCCGGGGTATTATCGATCACCGACATGCCGAGGGACGCGGGGCACATGCGCCCGGTAACGGCAGTAGGTACTTCCTGCTGCTGCCCGCACGCGCCCGAGCGCTTGTTCGCCTTCGCCCACCTTCAACTCCAACAGAGTGCTCGGGCGATCACCAGACTTGCTTGGCCCCGGTGCACAAGGTCGATGTAAGAGTTTCCCACGATGCTAGGTCCGTCTGGGCGCTGCCTGGCGCACGCCATGTACCACACCTTGAACAGAGAGGCATGGCAGCCATAATCCCTGTCCGTCCTCGGCGGTGTTTGGGCGCTCGACCATTCGACTTCCAAGCCTCTGCAGACTGTGCGCGCGCCATGCGTACAAGCCGCTTCGCAGCCCGCGAAGCAGCCCCCTGGAGTCCCTGTGAGCCAAGCCGAACCCCGCATAACGTCGAGCCGGGGAAGTGCCAAGACTTTGAAAACTTGAACAAATGTCACGGTCAAGAGTGGTCGAGTAGCCGGGTCGTCCCGTGGCCACGGAGAACCTCGACAGCAAGCATCGAGCCACCGCTTAGATTCACTGTGGCTGTCGTGGCTCCCATTCCAGATTCTCCAAAGAGGTGACATCTTGCCGCAAGGCGCCCCGCCCCCGCTCTAAACAACTGCCGTACATTCCCGGGGTCGGCAGTGAGTGCACAACGCACACGACCACAACCAGTCGAGCAGACAGACTAGAATTGAATCAAACACACAGCCAGACTAGATTGCAACACGGCTCAAGTAGCGCCATAATGACACTGCTAGCCATCATTGGTGGTGACACACTGACCACAAACATCGTTATCAGGTCCCATTATGGCAAGGCGGACCTCAACCCCTGGGGCCACCTCAACGCACAGAGCAAGGCCATGCCCCGGGCGTGCACATCTGCGGCAGCATGTGCGCGCTCAGGTCCTCTGATCCTGTCGCTCGGTTGTACCTGTTGTGATTCGTACGAGCTCCGTTCATTTCGGAGCGGTTGCATGACCCCCCCCTCATGGCTATTCCGTGGATCTACACCCCCGATCTGTGTGACCTGCTCGTTTTAGCTGCTACACGCGGTCTGATACCACAGGTGCGGGCGTACCTCATTGCGACAGCACCCTGAGGATACAGAGCCGCTGACATCTGGTGCTTATTGGACGGAGGCCGGCGCGCGCCGGACGGCGCCATTGACCACTTCGAAACACATAGTCGACGTCCTCGAGAAGCGACACAGCGCCGAGCGTCGTTGCTAACACTTCCGCGCGGACATCTGCACGAACTCTACGCGAACGGCTATTCCGGCTTTGGTCGGCTGTGTCGCGGGCGGCCATGGCGGCCATGGCCACCGCCTCGGAACGGTGTCAACGGTGTCAATGGTGCCCAACGAAGAGTGGGGCGCGCGAAGAATTGCGCAGAAGAGGGCCACTGAAAATTATCCACAAGCCACGGCGGATCTGCGGACAGAGACCGGGTGCAGTTTCCAAGAGGGTACCAAGAGGGCAGATGGGAGTTTCAGGACGAGTGGCGAGACATCAAGCAAGCCAGTGTCTTGGATGTTTGGTCCGTGAGTCGGAGAGCACGGTTGGGTTCGGGATGCCGATGAGCGCGACGGTGGTTGGTCGGTCTTGCGTCCTGCCACCAGCAGCATCTGGTCACGCGACTGTCCTCGAGGCGACTGCCACCATCGAGTATTGTGCATGTTGTTGACATCCTCGTTTTGTTTGTTTCGACGCATCGAGGTGGTCTCCATACATCGGGCTGCGGCGCCGGCCTCCGTGCGGACTGGCATGACGGAGTAAGCCGAGTGCCACGCTTGAGCCAATAAGCGGACAAAGCCGTCGTCCATCACTCAGCAAGCTATGGACGCCTTGCGTCATCAGTCCACCCAGGCGACAATGTGGGTCATGCAACTCTCTCCCTCGCCCCCAAAGACATGTCCAGAGCTGCGGCACTCACAACTCTCAGTCTACGACGAGCAGCTACATCATACCGTGCGCCCCTTGCAAAGGCTTCTTTGACCTCCACCTCGACGACGACGACGACAATCCCATCCGTGTCCGCCGCAGCCGTCTCCAGGCTCCGTACTTCCCACCACCACCTCTTCTCCACCTCGGCAACCAGCTACAACAAGATGAAGGCTGTTATCATCAAGGACGGCAAGGGACCCGCTGATAGCCTCTACATTGGCGAGATTGACACGCCGTCGCCGGGCAAGAATGAGCTGCTCGTCAAGAACAAGGTTGGTGCAAAGCCCCGTATCCTGCTAACCCCAGACTTTCGGCCTGAACAGAATGGACATCCTCCAGCGCGAGGGCAAGTACGCTGTCCCGCCCCAGGCTGGTCCCACTCTTGGTGTCGAGTTCGCTGGCACTGTCGTCCAGGTCGGCGAGGGCACGAGCCTGTACAAGGTCGGCGACGAGGTGTTTGGCCTCGTCTACGGCGTGAGTTTGTGGACCGGGAGCTGGACTGACCCCAGGGTGCCTACGCCGAGTACGTCGTCGCGCACGAGGACATGACCCTTCCCAAGCCCAAGGAGCTGTCGTGGGAGGAGGCGGCCGGCGTGCCCGAGAACTGGTTGACGGGTAGGTCGGTGCCCTTCGGGGCCGGCGGCGCCGAACTCCGCTCAACGCCAACACCGAGCTGACCGCCGTAGCCTTCCAGGCCCTGTTCATCGAGGGTAACCTCAAGAAGGGGGACAACGTCCTCATTCACGCTGTGAGTAGTGGTGTCGTGGCACAGCAGGGGCGCGCGCTAACGCCCCCTCGCAGGGCGCGTCGGGCGTCGGTGTCGCGGCGATCCAGCTCGCCCTCCACGTCGGCGGCGCCAACCAGGTGTTTGCGACGGCTGGCTCGGACGAGAAGATCAAGTTCATCAAGGAGGAGGTCGGCCGCGGCTCGGACAAGGTCCACGCGACCAACTACAAGACGCAGGACTTTGAGACCGAGATCAAGAAGGTGACTGACGGCGTCGACCTCATCGTCGACTTTGTCGGCAAGGACTACTTTACGCGCAACCTCAAGCTCCTCCGCCGCGACGGCTACCTCATCTACCTTGCCTTCCTGTCCGGCCCGGTGCTCGACGGACCCACCAACATTGGCCCGCTTCTCGCCAAGCGCCTCACCGTCCGCGGCTCGACCCTCCGCTCCCGCGACCTCGCGTACCAGAGCAACCTGCTCCACCGCTTCAAGGACGAGGCGCTCCAGAAGGTCAAGGACGGCGAGCTCAAGGTCTTTATCCACGAGGTCTTCCCCTGGACCGAGGTCGTCAAGGCGCACAAGGAGATGGAGGCGAACAAGAACAGCGGCAAGGTGGGTGCAAAGTGGGAGGGTGGTACTGACCTACTTCAGATTGTCTTTGAGATCCCGCAGTAAGGAGCAGCAGCATGCATGAATGAAGTGGTCGGTGTGATGGACTGATAAGATGACGATAGAGGTTGATCAGTGGCGAAAACGCCGACGCACGGACCGCCTTCCTCGCCATCCCCATCTTCCTCGTCTTCCTCGAGCTGACGCAACCCCCATCATCAACCCTCCCCCCCCCCCCCCCCTTCAATCTCCCTCTCTCCACTTGATTCTACCCACTCACCGACCTCAGCAGGTCGACTGCTTCCTTCCTAACATTGCTCACTCCTCACCTCCCTCTCTTACCACCTCTCTCACCATGTCGAGCGTCGACGACCTGCTCAACAGGCTCGACGCCCGCAACAGGCGGCCGCATGGCGCAGCGCCCGCCCACTCCACCTTTGCCCGTCCACAGCCCCCTCCTCGTACCACCGCGCTCTACGCTGACGCCTTCTCCCCTCATGACGCCTTCTCCACCCATGATGCGTTCTCTGCACCCCGGCGCGAGGAGTTCGCCGCCCCGGTCATGCCCGGCTTCGGGGACCAGGAGCCTACCCCCAGCTCGAAGGTGAGGAGGGAAGGTGACCACCAGGTACTGATACCCAAGCCCCGCCCGCAGCAGTTCGTCGGCCCGACATTCGACGATGGCGACTCGCCGACTTACCCTGCACAACAGGCACCCCTCCGCCGCCTCTCTGCTCAGCATGCAGCTGTGCCCCATGCCCAGTCCTCCTCGCCCATCTCCTTCAACTCGGGCCATCACCACGTGCCTCAACCCCATGTTGGCCCTCTTCCCCCGTCCCCAGACTCGCCGTACGGCCAGGATGCTACTCTCCGCGCTACTACTCTCAGCGATGCTCACGAACGCAAGCCTTCCTTAGCGCAGATAGCGCAGCCCAAGGCCGAGGCTGAAGAGGAGGACGAGTTCGGCCTTGCAGACAATGACGAGTGGATGAGCCAGGCTGTAGCTGAGGCGACCAAGGTTGAAGGTGCGTCCCCAAGCGCTCTCCCGCCTGACACCTCTGCAGCCGCTCGACCTGTCTCGCGTACGGGCACCGCCTCGCCGTACTTTCAAAAGCCTGCTGCCCAAGGCGACTCGGCCATCTTACGCCCACCTTCCCGTGTGCGCACAGCGTCTCCCTACTTCCATCAACCAGCGATCGCCGCACGCCCTCCCTCTGCCCAGCTGCGCCCACCTTCTCGGCTCACGTCAGCGTCCCCAAGTACTCTCAACGTGCGCTTCCCCAAGTTGCCTTCACGCCCTACGTCAGCGGCTTCGACTACGCGTGGAACCCCGCCTCCACGTCTCGAGCGGAGCGGCAAGGCACTCGCCCAGAAGCCCACCACCAGCGCTCGAGCCAATGGAGGCGGTGTGGCGAAGGGCGTCCAGCTTGTGTCCGTCCATGCCCTAGGTTCGTTGGCACCCACTCTGCGGTATTACTGATCACTATCCAGACACTCAGGCGGAACGCGACTTATTCAACTTCGAGTACTTCAATGAAATGCAGAGCGCGGTCTTCCACGCTGCTTACAAGGAAGACGAGAACCTCGTCGTTACTGCCCCCACAGGATCGGGCAAGACGACTGTCTTCGAGCTGGCCTTCCTCCACATGATATCCGAAAGGACGGAGCGATACAACCCCCTGGCTATTTACATGGCTCCAACGAAGGTGACTGACTGCCTCACGGACATCCCACTTACCATCTAAGGCACTCTGCTCTGAACGAGTTCAAGACTGGAAGCACCGGTTTCGTGCACTCGACATCAATTGTACGTATGCAACCAGCGAGCCACTGCCGCGCCACTAACTCCCCCAGGTGTGGAACTCACCGGTGACACAGAGGCGCATGACATTCACCGCTACCTCGACAACGCGCACCTCATTGTTACGACTGTAAGCCCTCGCAACCGGTGAGACACACCACTGACAACCTACCAGCCCGAGAAGTGGGATTCTGTAACCCGGCGCACGACCATCGGCATGATAATTGATCGCCTGACGCTCATGATGATCGACGAGGTTCACATCCTCAATGAGAGCCGCGGAGCTACCCTCGAGGTTGTGGTGTCTCGCATGAAGGAGCGCAGTAGCAGCAAAGTTCGCTTTGTGGCTGTCTCGGCCTCCGTGCCCAACATTGACGACGTGGCTCGCTGGATCGGCACACGCCCAAGGTCTGATCAAATACCTGAGGACCCGACAGACGTGGAGAGCATGTCAAAGGCCGAAATCTTCAAGGTGAGTTGTTGGCAAAGCCTTTTCTTTTGCTCACCATCCAGTTCGGCGAAGAGTTCCGTCCAGTCCCACTCACGCGCCATGTGATCGGCTACGAGGCCCACAATGACTTCGCTCTGGGAAGCAAGCTTGACAAGGAGCTCTTCCCACTCCTGAACCGTCATAGCCAGGGCAAGCCTGTCCTAATCTTCTGTCCGACTCGGCGAGGTATGTGCATCTCTCATCCCGACTTCCAATGAAGGCTCGGAGACCCCGCCACCTCCACTATCTCCCCTGCACTGCCACTAACATCTCAGCTTGCCACATCACCGCCGAAACCGTGTTTCAAGAGTATAAGGCTACTCGAGATGCTAAAAAGCCACTACCATGGGATAATACTTATAAGTGAGGCATGACAGCGAAGCATTGCTGCTGGCTGCTGACTTGAGCCAGCAAATCCATCCCTCTCAAAGACTCGAAGATCACGGCGCTCACTGAATGTGGCATTGCTGTGCACCATGGTGGCCTTGAGCTTCTGGACCGGCGCAAGATCGAGGATGCCTTCAAGGCCGGGGACCTTCACCTGATTGTCTACCTCAGTGAGTTCGCCAGGTTAGTTGTCGCTCACTCCAGACACTTGCGATTGGCGTCAACTTGCCAGCACACTTGGTCATCATCAAGGGCACGTCGATGTGGCAAGGCTCGGGTCACCGCGAGTACACTGATATCGATATCCAGGTGAGAGTCTAGACACCATCATCGTCACTAAAACCCCCGACAGCAAATGATGGGCCGTGCAGGTCGACCCCAATTTGACAACTCTGGAACGGTGGTGGTTCTATGTGATCGCCAAAAGCTTGCCAGGTACCAGGACATGGTCCATGCCAAAGTCCTTCTGGAGAGTTGCCTCCATGAGCACTTGACCGAGCGTGAGTCATGCCGCTCGATTGTCACTGACGTAAAGACCTCAACAGTGAGATCGGGCTGGGGACCATCAAGAGCCTAAAGAGTGCGCAAGACTGGCTACGCCGCTCGTTCCTCTTTATCAGGATCCAGCAAAATCACAGGCACTATCAAAAGTCGTTCGCCAAGGACCACGCGAAGACCTGGACTGAAACGCTTGACATTCATGTCGAGGTGAGCCGAATAAGGCGTTCATTGCTGACAATGTCTTAGAATGCTCTTCGTGACCTCCAAGAACATGAGCTTGTTGGCTACAACGACGAGGACGACGAAGAAGACAATCACTTAAAGGGTTTGGTTCCCACTTCACTCGGCAGGATTATGTCGAGGAACTTCATTTCTTACACGACGGTGAGTCCTGCCATGTGCCGTGGAAGGCCGTTGTGCGCTGGCCTCGACCGGTGACTGACGTTTCTAGATGTGCCACATTGTCTCAATGAGGCCAGACTCAGAGTTCCGAGATCTTCTCGAGATCCTCGCTGGCGCGAAGGAGTGAGCGACCAATGTGTGCTTCTGCTAACATAAAGGTTCGATACTCTCCGCATTCGACAGGGAGAGGCATCATTTCTCAACAGCATGCGCGAGACTGATGGAATGCGATACAAACTTGGGGACAGTGTCAAGAGCTATGGGTAAGAGCCGTCACCACCACACCTCAAACACAAGGCTAACAAAACCAGAGACAAAGTCTTCATTCATCTTCAGATCACTTTCGGCAACATTGACGTGGAGAAGGCTGCCACCAAGTCGGAGAACAACACTCCACTGCAGACCCAAATCACCATCTTCTCCTCTGCGCCGAGGATCGCCAAGGCCATGATGATGGTTGCGACTGAGAAGGAGTACGGCCCTGCATCGCGAGCCGCGTTGAGTTTGCTGCGCACCGTCAATGGCAAAGCGTGGGAGGACTCAACAAGCATATTCCGTCAAATCGAGAGGATCGGTGAGTATTCCAACGGTGCTGTGGCTAACAGAAAGGCCCAAAGTCCCTCGAGGTCCTCAAGAACAACGGCATTAGAAGTAAGTTGCGGCTTGTGCAAGTTCAAGGTCTTAACACGCAGACTGGGACCAGTTCCTTAGTATCGAACCGGATCGACTCGAGTTGTGGTTCAACCGCAACCACCCCTTTGGCCACGATCTCAAGGAAAGGGCTCGAGAGTTCCCTCGCTTCAAGATCGAATTCACGTTAGTCGCCCGGGATACCTGTACGCGGTTGCTAATTCACGCCAGTGACGCTGATATCCTCGACAAAGGTGACGGTCAGCCCAGCGTTCAGCTTCATCTCAAGATCACCAACACTGGCGCGTTGATCAACAAGGTCAACACCGGTACCCGTGGTGGACGCGGACGCGGAAAGGATCGCAACGTGACATATAACCTTTCGATCCTATTTGTCACGTCCAGGGACGACCGATTCCTGCGGTACATGAGCCTCAAGTGAGTTGACCAGTGTCTCTCACCCAACTTTGACTGACACTGCTACAGCACGGGCAGGCTGAAGGACAAGGAGAGGACCCCAATGATCGAGGTCCAAATGCTCTATCCCGACGAGAAGATCATTGCCATTGCCGGTGTCGATGAGAAGTCGGGCCTGGCCCAGACCTTTGAATTTGACCCCAGGATCCCCGAGGAGATGTTCAAGGTCTCCAGGGAGGCCACACCGGTGGTCGTCATCAACGACAAAACGCCATCACCCGAGCCGCGTCGCAGGAGCGGTCACCAGGGTTCGAGCTCGAGGCTGAACCAAGCGAAGGCAGAGCCAGACGACGATTCCAGAGGCGGCAGAGGCGTCAAGTTACCCCTGTTCCTACAAGCACCTCTCGACATCGAGAGCAGTGAGGACGAGCTGATCGACCTCACTGCTGAGCCAACGACCTCATCGAAGCAGAAGCTCCCAAAACGCCCAGCTCGACGAAGCCCTCCGTCCAAGAAGCGATCCAAGCCCCGTTCCAAGCGCCCACGATTAGCCCGCTCCCGGTTCATCGACGATATGGCGGAAGAGTCCGACGGCGATGACGACGAGGAGGATGACGAGGATGAGAGTGATGGCCTCGACCTTGAGGAGTATCTGTCTGCACTGCCCCGTCGGCGACAGTCCCCTCCCCCAGTCGCTCAGAACAAGTCAAAGACCAAGCCGATCCCTTCCGGCGTGGACTCCGCCACACCGCCCGCCAGCTTCAGCCTCTCGGCGAAGCCCGCGCCGAAGCTTCCGATAATGAGCTTTGAGTCCATCACCCCGAAGGCCGCAACCGCCGGAGCGTTTGCGCAAGCCTCAGCTCCAGCTTCGCCGCCCCAAGCTCCGCCCCAACAGCCTGCCGCTCCTGTCACGCCTTCCACTCCCCACGTAACGGACGAGGAAGACTTTGACAGCTGGATGGCGTCGGTTCTCGGCGACTGAGCCCGCGGTCTAGTACCCCAGCACCGTCCGTTTTATGCTGTAGCATGTGTGATGATGATGCAGACCAATGATATGAGATGATAGTCAAGGAGAACGAAAATGTCTGGAGAGGTAGCGCCACGCTAGAACTGGGGGCTGTACGACTTGACCCTAGGCAATGTCAGCAACGGCGGCCCCCAACGACACTCACTTGGAGAAGTAGAATGGCTTCTGGTGACGAAGGCTCAAGCCCAGCGTCTCCCCAGTGGCGAGGTTGATGCTCGAGTAGGTACTCAAGTCGAGCTTGTTCCAACGCCCTCGGCCCGTCTCGCGCAGCGCAAGGTCCATCTCAAACTCGTACTTGGGGTTGTCGACGCCGGGTTCCAGCAGCTCGGAGATGACGATGCGCGCGCGCTTGCGCTTGTTGCCCGTCGCGGCGTGTCCTTGCGCCTGCCCTTCATCGTCGTTGCTCGGGTCGTCGGAGCGCACCAGTCGCCACCGGCCAAAGTGCAGCCCCTTGCCGCGGAGGTTGGGCCGCAGGGTGGGCACGACGTCGGACGGGTGGTCGGTGGTGAGGAACGAGATGACCTGGCCGTCGGGGTAGAAGCGCAGGAAGCGGTGGTACGTGACTGGGGATGGTTAGCCGACTAACTCCACCTCTCACGACTCACTCATATGCGTGATCGCGACCCACTGCTCGCCTGCACCAGGACGGATGTAGTGGCACACGGAGATGTAGCACCCGTCCATCCTGATACGCTCCTCCTCGACGAGCGCGGTGCGCCACTCGCCGCGGTGGCGGCGCGCGAGCTCGCGCGCGGCGAGGCCGTGCGGAACCATCGACGGCGAGCGGTAGATGCCCTCTGCGAGGCGCTTCCACTTGCCCGCGGCGGCGGTGAGCGCGCGTGCACGCCAGCAGGTGAGTGCGAAGCGCTCGATCGTCGCCACGTCGAGGTGCGCAAAGATGGGCTCGAGCAGCTCGGCGGGCAGCTTGGCGATCGGAATGGGCAGCTCCTCATCCTCTGGCAGGAAGGCGTCGTGCGCCTCGTCGAGCGCGCTGAAGAGCGCCGAGAGGCGCGACGCGCCCGCCAGCCGCGCCTTTGCCGCCCGCTCATAGTCTGGCGCAGTCTGGATATGCCGCGTAAAGTCGTACGGCTCCTCCTCGGGCGCGGAGGGGTCAACGACGTCGGCGGACGTCAGCTGCTCCTCGACCTCGGCAGCTGCCGCCTCCTGCACCTCGGCGGCCTGGCGCGCCGCGACGCGCGCGTACAGCCTGTCGACGTTGTCGTCGAGCTTGAACGCGTGCCGGTACAGCTTGAGCGCCTCGTTCAGCTGGCCGCTCTGCTCGCGCTCCACGGCGCGCGCATACACCTCGACCGCGGCGTCCTTGTCCTTTGTGACCTGCGGCGCGCGGAACGGGATCTTGGCGGCCGCGGTCGTCCCGCCGAGCGTGTGCACCTGCCGCGAGGGGCCGGCGGGGACGGTGTGGTGCGCGTACAGCCCGATGCCGGCGTACCCCGCCTTCGTGGGCGAGCGGGGCGCAGGCAGCGTGAGCTTGGTCGGGGACGAGCCGAGGGCGGGCGCCTGCGTCGGTGACTTGTGCGAGCCGGCGCTGTCGCGCGATCGCACGCGGTCGAGGCTGGCGCGAGATGGTTTGTCAGCCGGCACGGCGGCGGCGGCGGCGGCGGGCGCGGGGGTGGAGACGGCGACGGCGTCGTCTGTAGGTTTGGCCGTGCCGGCCTTGCGCCCCTGCACTTCCTGTCGCCATTCGCGGCGGAAGCGCTCGAGCTCGTCGTCGTTGGCTGTCGTTTCTGGCGGGCGCGCGCCGTCGTCGAGGGAGAGAGCGGCAAGCGCCTTGGTCGGCGAGAGCGTCGTTGTCGTCGAGGTCATGTTTGGTGGTGCGGCGCGCTGCATGTGCGCTAGGGGTGGAGAAATTCGGTCTTGGATAAGAAGAGACTTGCAGTTGCGTCGAGGTTGATATCGGCTGTGCGATGGCGAATGGTCACGATTGATCAGCCTTGTCGCTGGGACTTTTGGGCCTCCACTTGGGTGGGAGGGTGTGGACAGTGACAGTGCCCTCCACTTTTGGGAACTGGTGGTCAACCGAACAACAGGACGCTCCTCGCTCTTCGCATTCCACTTCCCGCACTTTCAGCAACTCTTTTGTGTGCATTCTCTTCAACCCATCCGCATCAACGCACACACCATGTCCCTCCCGTCACCAGCACCTTCCCCGTACCCCGGCGCGCAGGCCAACGGGACCGGCAACACCGCGGCCCAGCAACCAACCGACCAGGCGCGCCTCCGCGCCGAGATCGAGAGCCAGCTCCTCCGCCTCAGCCAGGACCTGTACGAGATGGAAGTTTGCGCTGGCGATGTCAGCCAGAACATGGAGAACGCCGTGCCGGAATTATTGTGCGTGGATGGCGCGGCAGGAGCGAGCAGTGCAGCTGACGGCGCAGGGAAAAAGTCAACAAGGGGTTCATCAACCTCCAGTCTATGAGCGCGCAGCTCACGGACTCGGTCCCACGGACCATTGTCGAGTGCGTAGTGTGCTATATGTCCTTGCTCCAGTGATACTGACTCCTCAGCCACGTCGATCGGTACAAGAACCCGCACCAGTACACCAAGACGGCGCTGAGTCGCGCGACCGGCGAGAACCAGTACGCGCTGGGTCGAGTTCTTGGCTTGGAGGTGAGCCCGTGGGGGCTGCGTTGTTCGCAGTGCTGCAGCCGCATCCTATACCACAATGCTAACACCTTGCAGTCATTCCGCCGCCAGCTGTCCGACGCCGTCACCGACGCGTTCCCCGGCATTCCTCTGCCCGAACGGCGGCACCAGCCGCTCCCGTCGTCCGACCTCGCCAACGGCGACGACAGCTTTGACCAGAAGCCGCACGCGTCGAACGGCAACGGCGACGTGGTGATGAACGAGCTCGAGGAGAAGATGGTCGAGGACGAGCACAACCACATTGTGCCGCATGCTGGGCCCGAGCCGACGGGCGCAGAGCCCCGCGACGGCATGGACGGCATCGGGTACTAGGCGAGACCATGTGGCGCAGAGTACTGCGTTGATTCGGCCCGACCTGACTCTTGACCGGCTGGTACCCCCAAGCATCCACCACTACCATTCCCAGCACAAATGATACCCCCAGTGTGCGACCATGTGCACTTTGTACCACCATGCAAGCGTAGCGAGTAGCTTTGGGCTGGCGGCAGCGGAACCCGGGCTCACAACTGTAACATTCATTCTTTTCTTCTTCTTCTTCTTCTTCAGATACAAGTCCACATCACAGGCTAAGGCGCCGCAGCGGCCAGCGGCTGGAAGTAGTAAGCCGACTTCCAGAACAGGTTGAGGCAGGCGCCAATGCCGGTCAACCACGACACGGTGCGAGCAAGGCCAAGGGCGTCTAGAGTCAGCGCCACCTTCCCGCCTGGCGAACTCACTGTTCGTGCCGAAGATGTACAGGTAGTTGAAGACGACGCGCGAGCCGATGTACACGGCCGCGGCGGTGTTGAGCGTGTCGATGTCGAGGCGGGCCGCATTGCCAGCGACGACGGCGGCAGCTGGGGCGGGTGTAAGCGGGCGCGGGTGCGAAGGCAGTGCCACCGGCTCTGCACTTACCGAAGAACGGAAGGCCACTGGGGCCGTCAGCACCCCGCCCGCACCAGCACAAGCACACAGCCAACTCACAGGAAGCCGTTGTCGTTCGCGGCCTCAGCGCGGAGGTACCGGTCCTGGTCGGCAGGCGACAGGCCCGACTGGTGGATGTTGGCGCGCGAGTTCTTGGGGTTCTGGGGGTGAGCTGGGCTCCCGTCGTTAGCTTACGGAGAAGTCGAAGCCCTCGGCGCTGGGCGCGTGCTTGAAGTTGAGCAGGCAGACCGCGTAGAGGTGGGGCGCGAAGCTGGGCGAGGTGAGCGCGCCATCGGGCCGGTAGCCGCGCCCCGGGCCACTTACGCCAGGCCGAACGCCGCGGGGACGGCGAAGAGCGAGTAGTTGGTCGACGAGCTGAGGCCGAGGATGTGGGCCATTGTGCTTGCTTTGCTAGACGGTATGGAGTGAGTGCAGGGGTGCGATGAAGCGAAGCGAAGACGAGTTGTTGTCTGTCCAGTTGTCCAGCCCCACGTCATGCGCATGTCGGTAACTACAGGACAGCAGGAGCCACCCTGGGTTGCGGCCTGCCGATGTGGGGACATGGGGATGACGACAACCCACGTGGCGGCGGGTGACACCCGAGAGAGCACTGCGAGGTGTTTGGCACAGGTCGCCCAGTTCGGCGGGCTGCATGTTGTATGCATACTTGCGTACCTGCCTCTTTGGATAGCATAGGGAGGTGAGGAGGGGTTGGCATCATAGGACACCGATGAGAAATGGATAAGTTGATCCGTGGCTCTCCGAGGCGTCACGAGCACGGCGTTTCAGCCACACCTGTAGATCATGGTCCAACCCAGCCATCCGCAGCAGCCAGTCACAACAGGTCACAACTGGCCCATGCAGGACCACAGCTACAGCGGGCTTACATACAGCCACCCTTCGGCGCCGCCCCGCCGTTTGTGCTTGATAAGATGGCGGTGCGAGTCGCGTGTGCCGCGCGCGGCACAGCGGCAGAGTGCCGTGTGGCGGTGCTCTAGTTTTCCGGTGACATTGGCTCACCCGCGCTATTGCTACATGCACTACGCTCCACTATCGAGTGTCCGAGTGTCCAAACCCCTCTGCGACCGGCCGGCCCGTCCGCGGGTCGACCAGCCCGAGCATCCCATAGCTCCACAGCCTGAACGCATTCCCCTCCGGCGCAGATGGGTTGAGGGTGGCAAGGTCGCCGATTGTAAACTTGCCCTCTGTCGCGTTCCACACGGGGACCCACATCTCATTGTACAGCACAGGCGCTGATCCAGCGATCGAGTCCCACAGGCGCGTCTGGGCCTGTTCTAGCGCCGCGACGAGCTTCTTATCCCTGCACCACGGCGCCCAAGGGGCCGCCCTGCGCAGCGGCGTGCGGTTGTTGGACGGGGCGCACGCGGCGAGCTGGCGCGCGACACCGGCCGCCATCAGCGCCTGCTGGAACCCCCAGACCACTGCCCCGTGTGGCGCGCGGTTGGTGAACTCTGCCCTTTTGGTCTTGTTCCCGTCGTATGCGGCGTTGGCGACCACCATGCCGACGTTGGTGAGCAGCCCGCGCGGGTACGGTTGTAGCGCACGCGCCGTGCCGCGGATGAGCTCGGCCGGAACGTGGGTGCTGTACAGTAGAGGGAAGGCAATATCTGAGTGGAGAATGTGCCCCTTTCTGTCGTGTTCCGATACGAGCGAGTAGAAGCCCCTTGAATATCCCTCGGTCACGACCTGATCGGGGTCGTTCCACCCCGCCCCTGGGGTGCCGGTGGCATTGAGCGAGCCCGCGCCGTACAGTAGTGAAGTGGACAGGCCAAGTTCGTCGATGTAGTCCTTGAGCAGGGCCTCGCACTCGCACTCGCCCTCTGTGAGACTCACCGCCTGGAACGTCTCCGGGCAATAGGACTCATACTTGCTGGCAATACTGTCCGCCCTTGACAGGGCATAGATAGTTCCGTTCCCGGTACCGATAAGACCGTCGTTGATGAGGCACTGGATCGCGCGCACCGACGCGGGGATCATCCCAGCTGACATGTCAGTCCTTCCGCCAGCGGAGCCGGCATTTACCGACCGTTCACGTCAAAGAACCATCGCGCGTGCCCGTTCCCGGCCGGTGAGTCGCGCCAGTTGCCGCCGTCAAAGTACCCGTTCATGTTGTGCGCCTGAGTCTTGATGTGGTAGTTGAACACGTGGCGCATGACCATCGAGGCGTGTTTGGTGACGATGTCGCTGTACGTCCCTGCCCCTGACGAGTGGTTGCGGGCCAGGAAGGCCGCTGCTCGGGCCGTTCCGGCTGTGTCAAAGTAGTCGGCGAGGACGGGAAGAAGGAGGAAGTGAGTGTCGGACACATCGTAGTTGCATCTCGACTGGCTGTTGTTCTGGAGTTCTGGCCGTCAGTCGGGGGGTCTTGTGCCACACTCACTGTATGACGCATAGTCGCCCACCTGGCACCACTCAGTCAGCAGAGTACGTCTTAGCTCACTTACCAGCTCCTCGTGGCACACCATGCTGCGGTCGTCCCCGTCCGCCTGGAAGCGCTCAATCACCGCCGTGAGGATGATCTCAATGGCGTGTGGCGAGAGAACAGGCATGAGGAGCTTGAGCGCGATGAGGGTATCCCTGCCCATGTCTGCATGTTAGCATGGCACAGGTAGCTCTCGTACAGGTGAGGTAGCGCCACCCGCCGCCGAGGGAGACGGAATCGTAGGTCAGGAAGGAGAGCTGGGCCGTGATCGCCGTAGCGTTGTCCCGAATCGCCTCGAGCACGCGGCGGCGGACGGGGCTGTCGGAGGACGAGGGCTGGGCCAAAACCTCGGCGGGGCTAAGGCCAACCATTTGCGGGGACGACGAGTTGAAGGTCGCGGTGAAGCGGATCCGCGCCGGGCCCCACTTGTTCCAGCGCGCCACGCGAATGGAGGGAAGTGTGTCCTCCGCCGCTTGTGCCACTTTGAAAACCGCGTTGTGCGCCGCTTCGAAGTGGAGCCACTGCGTCGTGCGGTTGTCGTACCACTGGCGGCCGTACCAGAAGCCGTTCTTGCCGGGGACGTAGAACGGTGCGAAGGCAGAGGACAGGGTATCGGTACCGTCGACATAGTCACGGATGGCGCGCACACCGCCAACTGTGGGTCAGTCGTACCCCGACAAGCACGCACGTAAGGACACGCCGAAGGCGGAAGTCGCCGGAGAAGGCGAGCACGCCCGAGATGCCAGACTGTTGGTCGGCGCCTCGCACGCTCGTGAGGCTGCCCAGGTCGAGGGTGACTGATATCGGGGACTGGCTGGTGAAGGAGGTCAGGAACCCCGCGTTGTCTTGCGGGAAGGCGCCGAGCAGGCGAGGTGGTTGGGTCGAGCCATGCCTGCTGTATCAGTGTTGCCACCCAGCAGTGAGGCTACGCCGAAACGACGAGCTGGACCGCGGTCGTGCTATCGCGGTAGAGGTAGTTGTTGTGCCCGCCATACGGCACCGGCCCGATCCGGAGCTCGGCGCTGTCACTGAACGGCGGCGGCTGCGAGGGAGTGAGGTACGAGGACACCGCGCCGCGCTGTATGAGCAGGGCCAGCAGCGGGACGAGTAGGACTGCTGCGAGCACAATCCTGGGGCCCAGCAGTCGCCGCATGTTGCATGCGGTGTGGTGCTGACATCAGTGGTTAGGAGTCAACTGGCGACGTGGAAGTCGAGTGCAATGAACGAACGGGCTGACGCTGAGTGCCCGTTGTTGTGAAACGCTGCTGTGCTCATGTCCATGACGTCGTGGCGACGGGCTTCGCCGATCAGTCCAGCCTGCCAGCCGCACGGCCCATTGTCTGTGTCGGCGACACTATGCACTTAGAGCAGCGGGAATAGGCTCGAAGGACCGGCGGAAGACTTGTGTCGCTGGTCTGCACGAAGGCACGATTGGCAGCTGAAGTGTTCATGCGCTGCGCCGCTCAGCCGCCACTTACCGCTCTGTGCCGCGGCCAGCAGCAGGGTGGCTGCTAAGCTCTTGCGAGCCAACGATATGTTGTACGCGGTTGACACCTCACTGCGCCTGCAAAGCCAAGCTACATAGTCGGATGGACGGCTGACTCCACGGGATGTAAACCGAGATAACTTGGTAATCAGATTATCGCCCGTCCATGATTGCCCTCCACCCGTCCGCAACGCCACGGTGAGATCAGCGAGCACACTGTGTAGCACCGTGCCAAGGCAGCCAGCGTCCACACGTGCATCAGATCAAGACCAGGCCTGGATCTCTCCCACAAACCGAAACAAGCATCGGTGACGACCCGACCGCGGTGCTTGATAAGCACGATAAGATGGCGGCGCGCGTCGTAATGTGCCGCGCGGGATCGCGGCTGGGCGGATGTGGCAGTGCTGAAAAGTTTTCAGTGGAGCGGGGTGGCGACGTGGCGAGCACTGCTGCTATGATGCAGCGCCGCACCAGGGCCGACATGTGACTCATGCTCCTGATACTTCTGCACCGATCTGCTCTCCGGAGCACTGGCCCGCCCGCGTTCACCGCGCACGAGACGCGGCTGCGCGGTCGGCATCGCGGCATGCGCACGTGTCGCCGTCGGGGTGAGGAAGATTTCGGACGCCGACACTCCCCCTGCCCTCTCCGCCGTCATCGCCGTCATCGACGGCGCAGCGCATGAGCTCATGCACTCGCGCTCCGATGAGTCAGCGCGGTAGTGGACCGCCGGCTCGGTTTACCATTGCGATACTGCGGACGTCACCAGCCAGGGGCGATAAGCGATGGGTGGTGGAGGCTCCTCCACCCTGCGGAATCTCCTCCACTCGTCCGTCCACCGCCGAGTGGCTTCTACGACGACGATGTTGACAAGTTTGAACGCGGCCAGTGAGCAGCGCGGAGAGTATAAAGAGCGGCCATGTAGATCGTTCTCAGACCCATCAGAATCAGTTCCAGCCCCTCGCATCACAACGCATCTCCCAACTCAACTCAACAACTCCAAAACTCCACCTCACCACCATGTCCGCCACCATCCCCGCCCAGTTCACCGGCCAGGCCGCGCTCAAGAAGCAGGACCCCAAGAACTTTGACCTCCACGAGACCAAGTACACTCCCCGCGCGTTCACCGAGGAGGATGTCATCATCAAGATTGACGCGTGCGGTGTTTGTGGCGTAAGTGTTCTCTTTCGCGCCTGTCTAGTTTCGCTCGCTAACACCCACCCCCAGACCGACCTCCACGTCATGACCTGCGGCTGGGGCGAGCACGACCAGTTCCCCGCGATCACTGGCCACGAGATTGTCGGCCACGTCGTCCGCGCGGGCAAGAACTCGACCCACGCCGTCGGCGACCGTGTCGGTGTCGGAGCCCAGGGCGCCTCGTGCGGCGAGTGCGTCAACTGCAAGAACCACGAGGAGCCCTACTGCATCAAGGGCTGGGTCGGCACCTACCAGGGCCCCACCGGCGACGCCGTCCAGCCGTACACCCAGGGCGGCTATGCCGACTACTACCAGGGCCCGGGCCACTTCGCCGTCAAGATCCCCGACGGCATCCCCTCCGAGGTCGCTGCGCCGCTCCTGTGTGCCGGCGTGACCGTCTACGCTCCTCTCTCGTACTACGGCGCCAAGGCTGGAAAGAAGGTCGGCATCATCGGTATCGGCGGCCTGGGCCACCTCGGCGTCCAGTTCGCCAAGGCCCTCGGTGCCGAGGTCTACGCCATCTCCCACTCGGACCGTAAGCGCGCCGACGCGGCCACGCTCGGCGCGACCGGCTTCATCAACACGCACGACGGCGCCGAGAAGGTGCTCGCCGAGCACGCCGCCAGCTTCGACATGATCCTCTCCACCTCGGACCAGGACGACATGCCCCTCAACGACCTGTACCTCCCCCTCCTCAAGGCCCGCGGCCAGTTCATCTCGGTCGGCCTCCCCAACGACGGCCTCCCCCGCATGGGCTGGTCGCTCCTCGGCAAGACCGTCACCGGCAGCCTGATCGGCTCGCCCAAGGAGATCGAGGACATGTTCAAGCTCGCTGTCGAGAGCAACATCCGCCCCTGGATCGAGACCCGCCCCATGTCCGAGGCGACCCAGACCGTCAACGACATGTACGCCGGCAAGGCCAAGTTCCGCTACGTCCTCGTCAACTAGACTAGGCGAGAGTAGTAGCTAGATTAGACCCTGATAGACATGTATCTGTGACATTTACTGTGGTGGTGCGAGGGTGGTATTGGGACTAATGTTGAGCCGGGGCTGGGTGCCGGAGCTCAGACAAAGGCGAGGTCGTGAACACGCCGACGCACATTGCACCGAGACATGCATCATCCACACGCTGCTGAGAAATAGTTCTGCCTCGTCTTATTCAGCTACGTGCTGGATCCCAGTATCCCCGATCGCCTATGCATAGTCACCAGCTCGGCTCTCCGTGCATCCAGCTCGTATCCCACACCCACCGCCACACTCGGCACAATCTGCCCCCGTCGAAACCCGCCACGCGCAGCACACGTGGCGACCCTGAGGCCCCCGAGATCGCGAGATTTCCGATCTCGACTTCTTTGCCAAGTGACCTCGAGTTACTTCATACCACCCTCCCCACCACACCATGCTCGCCACGACATCACGCCGCGCCGCGCTCGCGCCCACGATGGTGCGCCAGGCCGCCTCCTCCTGGGCAGGCGACCAGAAGGCCAAGGGCAACCCACACGACGCTGCGCCGACCGACTCGCGCCTCGACGTCCTCCGCGAGGTGCTCTACCCGGGCAACTCGGCTGCTCCCGGCTCCGCAAGCCCAGTGGGCGCACGGCACGGCAACCACCTCGCGCGTATCGAGGCGGTGCTCCCCAGCCACGAGGCGCACGAGACGATCGAGCGCGCGTACCAGCTCCTCAGGCGGCGCGAGACCGAGGCCCGCAAGCGCGCCCTCGAGGCAAAGTTTGCCAGCTTGACTGCTGCGTGCGACGAGCTCGACGCCGTCACCAAGGCCGGCGGCGTCAACCGCCAGGTGTACGACTCGGCCATGGTCCGCATCTCGCAGGCCTCGGCCGCGTACGCCGCCGCCGCGCAGGGCATCGCACAGGGCAAGCGCAAGACTGCCGAGTCCGTCTTCATCGAGAACCGCGTCCCCGGCCTCATCCCTCGCGAGGCTTGGGTCCCGACAGAGACGCGCGGCAAGGCGTGGAACTACGAGTGGGAGAGGCCGTCGAACGCATAGGTGAGTAGTTGGGTGGTGCGGGGAGGTGTGATGCTGCTCTTTCGGTGACGAGGCTGACTTCCCAGTCTCGCAAACCAAAACTCAACCCTGTTCCGTACACCACACCCGCATGCATTCATACCCACTGCCCCATGGCCATACCCAGTCCGCCGCAATCCGTCAATTCGTGCATCGCCATACTAGATACTCGTACAAGGCCAAGTTCCTTTACTTAATAATCTATCTTCAGGAGCGTAACAGTCGTGTCGCTCTACTGCTGCTGCGCAGCCCGCTTGCGTAGAGCAGCAGCAAGGTCCAGCTGGCCGCCAGCAGCAGCAGGGCGATTGACCTGCCCGGGGCCGCTAGATGCCGCCGCCGCTGGTGCCCGGTTGACGGCGGGGACAGGAGGCTTGCCGCCTACCGCCGGCTTCGCTCCGGGCTTGGGAGGGATGACGGGCTTGGCCTTGAGCGCGGGTGGTGCGCCGCGGCCTCCGATCGCTGACGTGGGGCGCGAGCCGCCTGGCGAAGACCCAGGCGTCGACGCCCCGCTGCCGTTTGTGCGACCGTTGAGCGCGGCCGCGAGGCCAGCGATGCCGCCGGCCGCTGCGGGTGCGACGGGCGCGGCAGGCGGCGCGGGGATGGAGCGCTTGGCCACTGGGGGCGGAGGAGGAGGGGCAGCAGGCTGCTCGATGAGCTTGAGGTAGTTGGATGGAGCCCAACCCTCCTGCCCATTCTTGACAACCATCCACCATCCGTTGTCGTCCTTCTCCTTGACCTCGACCTCGTCGCCCTTGACAAGGGACATCTCGCCGTCCTGACCCTGGAAGGCGTACAGCGCCTTGTACAGCTCCTTTGGTGGAGCAGCCGGCGCGGCGGGAGGTGGAGGCGGAGGGGGCGGGGGTGGAGGTGCACCGCGTCCTCCAGAGGCGGGAGGTGGCACAGCGCGGGCAGCGCCTGCGGCAGGAGGAACTGCTCTGCCGCCACCGAGTGCAGCGACCAGGTTGGCAGGAGGAGCAGCTCGACCAGTCGATACAGGAGCTGCCACCGCCGCAGGAGCAGCAGCAGGGATACCGTCGGGAGCCGAGGGCTTGGTAGCACCAGGGAGCTGGCGAGCCACAGGGCGGTTCGCAGACCGTCCAGCGTAGGCCGCCGGGGCGGCCTTAGGCGCCTTCTTGGCCTTGGGCTTGCGCGGCGGCATGGGGTTGGAGACGCTGTTGGGGGCCTCACCCTGGCCAACAGTGATGGTGTGGCTCTTGTAGACCGCGTCGCCAACTCCACCACCCTTGACGGCCTTGATCGACGCCTTCTTGTCCTTCTTCTTGGCGTACTCGATCGTAGGGCCAATGTTGACAGAAAGGTTGCCACCAACCTCCGTGAGGATGACGCATGTGAGCTCAGTCTTGAACGCGCAGGTCATGACCGGGTCGCCCTCCTCGCACGGGTTGACGTTGAGGATGATGAAGTCATCCCGCAGATTGGTCATCGAGATGGCGCGGATCGTCGAGAGAGGGATCTTGCGCTCAAGGGTGGTCGAAACGCGGCCGTCCTTGGCAGCCGAGACAACAATGTAAAACGCCTTGTCCGTGACGATGAAGAAGCGCGGGCTGAGCTTACTCGAGCGACCGAGCTTGGAAACGAGGATCTCACCACGCGAGCTGAAGCCTACAGTCTCAGCCGCGCTGATGCCGGCGGCACCGCGCAGGAGCTCGCCCTGAGGCGAACGGCCACCAACGTCGAGGTAGTCGCCCATGAACTTGCGCATGCCGAGGAGCGAGAACCTGCGGCGCTCCTTCCTTCCAGCGAGCACCTGGTGGCCGTAGTCGCGCTTGGCCGCAAACACAAGGTTGTCCTTCTGACCACGCCAGAAACGCTGGATCTTGGTCGCAGCCTCGTGCTTGCGACGGACGTACGCACGCCATGCGCGCTGAATCCTGCTGGCCATGGTGTGCCAGTAGCGATCACGCTCGCCCTCAAGGTAGAAGAGGGTCTCGGGGTTCTTGATGAACGCCTTGGTAACACCCATCTGCCACTCGTCCTTGGCAATCTTGGCGTCGGTGAGAATGCGCTCACAGCCCGACCTCGCGTCGCCGTCCCAGATGTAGTCACCTGCGTACGATGTGCTCGGCGAGAGGAGGTAGAATCGCTCCACCATCTTCTGGAAGTCCGCACGGTACGCGAAACCAGCACGACGGACACGAATGTTCTCCTGCAGACCAAGGTACTTGATCTGGTGGAGAATGGCCTTGTCGTCATACTCGGTGGGCGACCGGTTCTGGTTCGGCTTGATGGTACGGATATAGTGGGGCTGGCACTGCTTGAGGTTGGTAACAAGCTCGTTGGCCGATTGCTGTGAATGTCAGGTGATGTCGTGTACTTGGCACCTACCCTGATCTTGTCACCAGCAGTTGGGGGACGCTTCTTCGAGTCGTGGTCAACCTTGTCGGGGAAGAGAGTGTGAAGGAAGGGGTCCTTGGCGCCCTCAATGAGGGTCAGGATGTCCTTGCTGAGCGTGTCCTTGTTCTTGTCGGTCATGCCAGGAACGTTGTAGAGCACGTCGCCGGCGTAGTGCTTGATCAAGAACTTGTTGCCACGGGGCTCAAAGTTGGGGTTGGACGACAGCATGTTGGAGCGCTGCATGAATGCATTGTCGGCAGCCGAGGGGTCGGCGTGGGCAGTGGCAGTGGCATCGTTCAAGGTGGAGAAGATACCGGCAGGACGCTTGCCCTCGATAAGGTCACACACGACGGCATTGTCGAAGAACTTGATGGGCGTCCACTTGATCTGCTCGCGAACGTACTCCTCCTGCTCGGCCTTGAGCGTCAATTCGATAAAGATCTGCTGGAGCTTCTCGTTGACGTAGTTGATGCAGAGCTGCTCAAAGCTGTTGTCCTGGAAGATTTCGAAACCGTAGATATCAAGGACACCAATGACGTAGGAGTGCCGGGACTGGGGCTTCATCGACACGTTGACGCGGCCGACAATCCACTCGAAGAGGTTGTTGTAAAGAGCCTTGGCGAGAGCGTCACGACCAGACGAGGCTTGTGGGACGTTCTGGGGAACCTCGTATACGGATCCTGGCTGTCAGCTCTGTCCCATGGCGTTTCTAGCTCACCTCGACGACCGCCGCGCTGAGTCTCCATGATGCGGGTGAGGAGCGCCTTCGAGACGGTGGCCGAGTCGGTGTTCATGAGGTAGGCGACGAAGTCGACGACGCCGGGGTCGACGATCGTAGCGTTGCCGTCGTCGCCCTCGACAAACTCGACGTTACCGATCCAGAGGATTGTGGCGAGGACGCGGAAGATGGAGTTTTGCTCGTCGGGGGTAAGACCGATGATGTCCATGGCACGCTGGAGTGTCAGCTGGGCTCCGGTCACCGGGATGAGCTACTCACCAGGGTCTCCCTAAAGTCGGCGACATCGTCGATGCTCGCAACGTCCTGACATCCACTCTTCTTGGTGTAGGCGTACGCGTCAGGGCCTTGCAGGCCAAACTCCTCTGGGACAGAGTTAGCGCAGTCCGCAGCCCCTCCCATGCCTACTCACCTCGCTGCTGGGCACTAGCGCCCTTGGTGAACTGGTAGAAGATGTGGAAGTCGCGCTCGTTCTTAATCTGGCCGACGACACGGTTCTGGCGGAGCGTCAGCAGAGCTCAACCACCACCACAGGCTTCACCCTACTAACCTTTTCCAAGAGATAGTTTGTGATCTGGGCACCGACGGGCTGGCCGAGGTCGTTGAACATGATCTCGAGGTACTTTCCGTGTCGACTAGAGTTGTCGTTCCTCAGCGTTTTCGCGCATCCGAAACTTTCGAGAAGGGGGTTGGTAGCCAGCACCATCTCCTTGATGCCCTCGATACCCGACCCGCTCTCGGTACCGCTCACAGCGGCGATGTACTGCATGATGCGCTTGGCGGCCTCGGTCTTGCCGGCACCCGACTCGCCCGAGATGATCACACACTGGTTCTCCTTCTCGGTCGTCATCTTGTAATAGGCTGCCTCGGCAATGGCGAAGACGTGGGGTGGCATCTCGAGGCGGTTCTTGCCGCGGTACGTGTTGAGGATGGCCTCGGTGTAGATGCCGAGGTCTGAGAGCGTCAGCCATGAGTTCTGATATTGATGAGAGGTCCAACTCACCTCGGAAGGGGTTGACCGAGATAAGCACATGTGCGATGTAGGTCTTGGAGCTGGTCAGTCTTGCCCTCCGACCCTCCGCAGTACACCCACATAGATCTCCTGGTTCTGAAACCGCGCCTTGAGGTTCTCATTGATAGACTCGTTTGTGATCGTACTCAGCAGCGTCATATCCTGCACGCCCGCCGTCTTCTTCTTCTGAAAGCCTTCCGACCAGTCGGCCTGAAGAGATGGTGAGCGCGAGTGTGATGCCGCTACGACCTACCTTGGCGACCTTGGAGGGCTTTGACACGCCGCTGCTCGAAAGCAGGCCGCCGACCTTTTTGCCCTTCTTCCCCACCGCCTGTAGATTGGATGTCAGCGTGTGTGCGATTGGGGTGGGGGAGGAGGAGGAGGTGGTGGTCTGTGGCTGTGCGCCTGCGGGCGTGCCGAGTTGTAACAACAGGGAGGGCCACGACGTACCATTGTTGCGCAATCTGGCCTGTAGAGTGACTAGTGAGGGGGGGGATCAAGAGAAGGACAGAAGGGGGTGCTTGTGGGGTGTAGACGTGTCCGCTGGGTTTTATCTTTAGTGTGATGGTAAAAGAAGGTGCGGCACGTCGTCGTCAATGTTGGCTGCTTGCACAGTGTGGGGTCCGAGGAAGGACGAAACGAAGGTGGTCGTCATCGTCCCTGTCATGGTGGGACTGGCACAGCCAGACAGGCTGACAGTGTGCGGTGCAGTTGCGCGCACCACTGCGGGCCCGCGGGCGTGCGGTGCCTTGCCTTGCTCACTCACCTTGCCTCCTGGCTGGCTGGTTGGCAGTAACGGAAGCAAATTGAGCACCACCCAGTCAAGTCACGGCCACCCATTGTCAATTGCCGACGATCGATCAACGACCAGAGCCAGAGTGGGCTGTCACTTTGGAATCCATCAACCACCTTTGTGCTCACCATCAAGAATATAGAACACGCCCACTTCCCTCTTCTCTCCCCTCCCGGCCCCACACCCCTCGTCGCTATGGGATCCCTCCAGCGGCAATCAGACTATGGCATCCACGAGGTAAGCAGCGGCGCCGAGGAGCAATGGAGCCATCCCTCCCATGTCCCCCCTTCCTCGGCTGACAACATCAGGTATGGGCAGACAACCTCGAGCAGGAGTTTGCCGCCCTCCGCGCCGCCATCGACCAGTACCCCTTCGTCTCGATGGTGCGTTCGTTTTGGCCCCTTTGGTCCTGCCTGCCCGCTCACATCACAGGACACCGAGTTTCCAGGCATCGTCGCGCGACCGATCGGCAGCTTCAAGACGGGCTCAGACTACCACTACCAGACGATGCGGTGTAACGTCGACATGCTCAAGATTATCCAGCTGGGCGTGACGCTATGCGACGAGGACGGCCACAGCCCCGAGGGCATGACCTGGCAGTTCAACTTCCAGTTCAACTTGAAGTGAGCTTAGGCGGTGAGGAGCTCGAGCTAACCCTCCAGCGACGACATGTACGCGCCCGAGTCGATTGACCTGCTCAAAAACTCGGGAATCGACTTCAAGCGCAACGAGGAGGACGGCATCGACGTCGAGTACTTTGGCGAGCTGCTCGTGACCTCTGGACTCGTGCTGTTCCCCAACGTCAAATGGGTCTCGTTCCACTCGTGGGTTGCACATAGAAGAGACATGCTAACCCCCAGCGGCTACGACTTTGGCTACCTCCTGCGCATCCTGACGTGCGAGCCGCTCCCAGCGACGGAGAACGACTTTTTCCGCCTCCTGTTCATCTGGTTCCCTTGCATCTACGACATCAAGCACGTTGTGCGCTCTGTAAAGACGCTGAGGGGCGGTTTGCAGGAGATTGCCGAGTCTCTTGGAGTGGGTTTTCCGCATCAGATAGAGCTAACCCCCAGGTCCAGCGGATAGGCCCCCAGCACCAGGCCGGGTCCGACTCTCTCCTCACGGCGGCCGTCTTCTTCAGGATACGCCAGACGTACTTCAACAACGAGCTCGACGACAACTACTACAAGAACTACTTGTACGGCTTCTCGTCTGGCCGCACCCGCCCACCAGGGGAGACGACCAAGCCGCCGTCGCCGACCCCCGCGGCCCAGCTCCTGAGTGGAGAAAAGCCATACTAATCGCGCCCTCCGCATCTCTGTGGCCTACCACATAGGAACTCGCTGTACAACCCCCACTCCCTCGCCTGAGCCTCCAGGGGATGCCCAGTGCCACCTGTACAGATACCCCTTGTACTCCCCGTGATACCCTGACACCAGTCAGACATTGCATATGCGACGTCGTCGTGCATCTATCTATACTGCTGCTGCTGCTGTGACTATGACATGTAGCCCTCGCGCCGTGTGGCAAACTGAACCAGGCGCCTAAAGTCGCCGAACGTCTTGGGCGTGTCGGCCCGTCCGTCAGGCGAGTACGGCTCGGCGCGTAACAGCGCAGGCAGGACGCCAGTGGGCGGTCCACTGCCCGTGGGCGAGAACAGCCCGCTGACATGGCTCGTGGCGGGTGACTGGAGCTTGGCCGAGTTTTCAGCGCCGGGGTCCATGTCGAGCGCGGTGAGGAAGGACGTGTCGGCGAGGTCGTCGTTGGTGGAGGTGACGGAGAGGAAGATGTCGAGGAGTTTCTGCTGGTCGGAACGTGCTGTGCCCTTGATGTCGAGGATCTGTTGTCAGCTCGTACCCACACGGATAGCTCACCTTCTGGAAGTTTGTAAAGCTCCGGTCCCCAATCAACAGGCAGTAGTTCTGCACGAAACCCTCTGGCGGGTCATCGGGCGCGAGGATGACCTTGAGCATGGTCTCGAGCTGGCCCGTGCTCTTGGTCACGTACTTGACGTACGAGTTGGTCGCGTTTTCGGGGTGTGGTTCGGGCAGGTCGAGGAGGCAGGCCTTGACGGCCTGCACGTCGAGGAGGATCTGCTCGGCGCCAATCTTCTTCAGCGGGCGCGACTTGACCACAGCTTGTGTGAAGCGTGCGATGACGAGCCCGACGGCCTTGTCGGCAAAGTTACGAATGTACTTCTTTGACTCGATGCGCGAGCGCACACACTCGGCCACCTCCTTGATGCTGCCTACCAGGTCGACGACGTACGCTGACCGGCCCGACACGTTCTCGAGGTCACGCCATGGCGTCTTGAGGATGGCGGCGAAGGCTGGCTCGCACGACTGCTCGAGCTCGCGGAGGATGGTCGTGACGCACTGCGACATGGCGCCAGTGAACGCGTCGCGCTCGTCCTGGAACGAGATGGAGTCTTTCAGCTCGTCCTTGACCTTGTCCTTCAGTCGGTCTTCAAGCTGCAACGATGTGTTGAGGCAGTACTCGGCAGTGTTGAGCACCATGCACGCGTTCTTCGTCTCCTGGAGCTGCGGCCCGCGACCCTCAAGTGACCGTCTGACGAGGTGGCCCTCGGGCTTCTTGAGCCCGACGAGGAGGACGTCGTCTGGCGAGGTCAGCGAAACTTAAACAACCTCGGCGCCCCGCCGCACTCACCACAATACACCTTGAGCCACTTGCCAAACACCTTGGCGAGCTTCAACAGCGGCTCGCCGCGCGTGTACTTGGCACACTGCTCGAGGGTTTGCCCATAGACGTAGAACAGCTCAGTCGAGCTTGGCAGGATGATGGCCGCGGCCGCATCCGTCTCGTTGAGCGTCCCGTCCATGGAGGTGCGGCTCTTGGCCCCGCGGTACTGGCTCAGCATGTCTGCAATGGCGCGGTCCTGCGCGTCGACATAGATGCCAAAGTGCGAGTCGAAGATGGACGAGATGGTCCACTTTGTCGTTGGCGCACCGAGTGAGTTGAGCCCACCGACGGTGATGTCTTCAAACTGGCTCGTTAGCTTGGCCTCCCTGGCCAACTCACCGGCTTGTTGAACCTGCGCGCCAATACCCCCTCAAAGTCCAGCGTCGCCTGCAGTGCGTCAAGTAGCACGCCGACCTGGGGCACTTGCTTGCCGAGCACATTCGCAAGGTCGACCCGTGTCTGCTCCGCAAACCCAGCGACGAGCAGCCGCGTGACCTCCCAGCTGGCGGGGAAGAGGGCCGCGTGCTCCTCGTCATGGTGCTTGAGCACGCGGCGGAACCACGCGTACCGCCGTGGCACGTTATCCAGCTGGCCCGCCTCGTCGGTGCTGCGGAAGATGCGGCGGTACTCGGCGAGCTGGAGCTGGATGTACCGCTCGATAATGTGCATCTTGTAGTCTGCGCCGAGGACGTCGACGACGAGGCACGACTCGGCGACCACGCGCAGGTCGGGCGGGTGGTTGGGGTCGTTGCGGAAGAAGGCCTCCATCTCGACGTTGACCTTCTCCTGCACGACCTTGCGGTCTGCCTCGGCGGCCTTGAACACTGCGGCCACCTCGACGACG
Source organism: Vanrija pseudolonga (assembly GCF_020906515.1). Classification (NCBI taxonomy): domain Eukaryota; kingdom Fungi; phylum Basidiomycota; class Tremellomycetes; order Trichosporonales; family Trichosporonaceae; genus Vanrija; species Vanrija pseudolonga. The sequence goes on along the minus strand of NC_085851.1, from coordinate 1,502,353 downwards.
GTGGTCAACGGCCGCAGGGGATCGAGCAGCTGGACGACCGCCGCCAGCGCACTCGCCATGTCCTTGTACCGCTTGGTCGGAATCAGCGCGCGCAGCTGCTGGTGTGCGTTTTCTGCGGGAGTCAGCGAAAAGCAGAGGCACACCGACCCACTCAGCATGCTCCACCGCTCAATCGTCTGCATCGTGCGCGTGAGGTTGCGCTTCGCAATGTCCAGCCGCTGGATATCCGACGTGATGGCCTTGACGATGGCCTCGGCCTCGGCGGCCTTTTCGCGGATGGCATTGATCTGGGTCATGAGGTGCTGCGGGAGCGTCAGCACAACATCGAGCACAACTACGCGGCGAGGGCCAGAGTACTCCGACGAGCAACAGCCCCCCACCAACGGACGCCGACCCACCCCAATCTGCTTCTGGATATGCCCCATCCGCGCGGGGCCAGCATCGCGCCTCAGCTCGCCCTTGATCCGCGCGACCTCCTCGCGCACATCGAGGATCTCGAGCTGGAGGCGCGCGTGGATCTGGCGGTGGTGCTGGAGGGCGGTTGCTGCGCGGTCGGTCAGCGTGGGGTTGTGTTGTCTCGTGCACCAGCTGCAGCGCCCACTCACAGTCGCCAAAGTCTGCCCCGAGGCGCTCCATCGCCGCGCTCACGGCGTCCACTTGCCCCGCGGACTCTGCGCTGCCCCGTCGAGACATGGTGTGGAGTGTGTGATGTGAACAATCTTGGCGGCGGGCGGATGATGATGTGGTCTTGTCGCGAAGGCCAAGGCACGGACACGCCACGCGAGGCCTCCACCGCGCAGCGTCAGGCCACCTCAACCGACACTGGCACGGCCGAGGTTTGTTGTTGCGCGTCGCTCGCCTCCTGCCTTTTGCATAGTCCACCCACCACCACCGCCCACCATGGGCGCGTTCGACCCCGTCGTCACCTTTGAGAAGGGCACATACATCGAGACGGACACTGGGAGTGGGTGCTGCGCGCAGGTGCTAGCTGACGACGACCAGACAAGGTGTCCCGCAAGGCGACGATACTCGGCGCGACGAATATCGTGTTAGGCGGCAAGAGCATTATCCAGACGCGTGAGTGCGCGCGTGCGAAGCATTCGAGCGCAGCGAGCGTGCTGAGTGGTGCGGTAGAGCTGACATTCTGCTCTCTGCTGTCTCGACATCATACCCGCGTCGCCGTGGCCCCGATATGTTCGGCGTGTCCGTATCTCTCGCCTCCTTTGGCCCGACCCACGACCATGCTCGCGACGACTCGCACTCGCTCCGCTCGTGCTCGCCGACGCCCGCAGGCGCCATAATCCGCGGCGACCTCCGGCGCTCCGCGCCCGGCCAACACGTCGTCGTCTCAATGGGCCGGTACTGCCTCATCTCGGAGGGCGTCGTCCTCCGCCCGCCAGGCAAGATCTACAAGGGCGCCTTCACGTTCTACCCCGTCCGCGTGGCCGACTATGTGCATATCGGGCCCGACGCGATCGTTGAGGCGGCGAGTATTGGGCATGGGGTTGAGATTGGCGCCAGGGCCGTTGTGGTGAGTTGGCGCTCGCGGAGCGAGTGCCGCGACGGACGGAGGGGACGAGGCCCGCTGGCTCGCCTCCCTCGTCGTGCCACCGCCAGCTCACTGCGCTCGCTGACACCACGCCCAGGGCAAATTCGTCATCATCAAAGACCTCGCCCTCATCCTCCCCGACGCCGTGCTCCCCGACGGCACAGTCGTCCCCTCCATGACCATCTGGGGCGGCAACCCCGCCCGCATCGTCGGCACCCTGCCAGAGACGTACCAGGAGACGATTGAAGAAAAGTGCAAGGGCTACTACCAGCGCTTCAGGAGTGTCTAGCAGGCGGCCCAGACGACGCACAACGCATACCCCGCATCTCCCCATACCCCCACCTTACTGTGTACACATGACAGAAATGCATTCTATAGCTGTGGCACATGCGCCGAGTCGTTTCGTTCCGTTCGTAAGGTAAGAGTCTCCCCCGTGTCGTCTCTCGTCGTCTCTGTTATACACAGCGCAGCGCCACGGCACTACGCCTCGATCAGGTGCTCCGCGTCGTTTGTCGACGAGCCCATGCTCCACAGCGTGCTCACGCTGGCACGAGGCTGGTGCTTGCTGCCACCGTTGGTGTACGAGTTGCGCTGCGCCAAGTCGGCGGTGTACGAGTTGCGCGGCTCGCTGCTGTACGAGTTGCGTGCGTCGCCGTTGTACCAGTTGCGTGCGACGGTTCCACCAATGTCACTGCTGCCAGTGCTGACCGTGCTGTTGGAACGCGCCACACTTGGGCGGAGCACCTTGGATGGCGAAGTGTAGGCCGCTTGCGACTTGCCCTCGGCAAGCAGACGCGCCTGCTCACGCTCACGCGCATCGTATGCGCGGAGCGCGGCGGCAGCTGCCTCGCCGTCGTCCATGTCCGGGTGGACGTCGCTCAGCTGAAGACCGCCTGTGATGGCGGCAACATCATTGGCGGAGAGGACGACCGAGAGACGCGCGAGTGGCGTGCTGCGGCCGCGCTCCGACCGGTCGGATGGTACGGCGGGGGACTCGGAGGCTGAAGCATTCTGAGCAGAAGCTGGAGTGGTGGCGGAGGTGGGTTGGCGGGACAAGCGACGGGAAAACCACGACCCCGCCCCAGAGGAGGACGGGGTAGCCGCATCGATGTCCTTGGCGCTGGCGTTGTCGGCCAGCACCTGACTCGGAGGTGGCGGGATGGTGCCATTGTTGGCGTTGGGGTCGATCCCCATGAGCTTGAGAGCCGCCTGCATCCGGTGGCGCTCCTTGAGGTCGTCCTCGTCCTCCTCAGTCTGGTCCAGCTTGCGCGCGACGCCAACAGAGGGGCTAGGGAGGGGCGGCGGAGGCATGGAAGAGGTAGAGGAGCGTGGTCCGGGGTCGCGGTGCGCAGCTGGCGCCGCACGCGAAGCAAGCTGCAGAGGCTTGAGGACGGGCTTGGGCTCAGGCTTCTCAGCTTGGCCGAAGCCCAGCGAGCGGAAGTCGATCGAGAAGCCGCGACGGGCCTGGGGTTGTCAGCGGCAGGTCAAGGCGCGTGCTAAACATACCCTCTTGTCATCGTCCTTCTTCGGGGGGCTAACATCGCCGGCCGACCTGGCGTTCACGTTGTTGCTCGAATTGGACCTCGGAAGAAGCATGCTCTGCGGGCGAGGCTTGGAAGCAGCGGGAGCCACAGGCGCGGGTCTCGGGGGCAACTCGGGAACGGGGGGAGGTCCGCTGGTCTCCATCGTCTTTGCCAGCTCCTCAATGTTGAACTTGGCCTTGCTGCTGGTGGACGAAGGACGCAGTCCACGGCGCGTGCGGTAGTCGGTCGAAAGGACGTGCTCGTAGCCCTCGGACGCGAGAATGCGGTCCAGAATCTGGCGGGTTAGCGCAGCTCCAAAAACAACTACCCACCTTGGAGCAGTACAACGCGAGCGCCTTGTTCGACTCCTTGAGCGTCTTGTTCTCGGTTCTGAGCGTGTCGAGCTCGGCGAACGAGGGAATCGAACCCAGCTCGTGGGCCAGCGAGCCGCTCATGCCGCCGTTGTTCGGCGAGGCCGACAGGAACGAGCCGCCAGACGACACTCTCTGCAGCTCGGCAGTGAGCACGCGGTCACTCTCGTCAAAGATGGACTGCTGCTGCTCGAGCTCCGAGTGCAGCTCGTCCATCTCGAGCTGCTCCTCCAAAGTCTCGAGAGCGTTGGGCTCCTTGACGCGAATCGACGATGGGGCAGTCACGCCGTTAGACGCGCCGCCATTCGCGCCCTCGGTCGTAGCAGGGAGCAGGCCGCCGCGCATCGTGCCAGCGAGGGTCCGCTCCTCGATCAATAATTGCCAGCTCTCATTCTCTTCCAAAAGCTTGGAGTTATCGGCCTTGATCTCGTGAAGCTCATCGGCAAGCGTCGTTAGCTGCTGAACCAGGGTCTGGTGCGACGCCGTAATAGTCACAAGCTCCTCCTGCAACGCGGCATGTGCGTCGTCGGTGTTGGGCCGAGCGGACCTCTCGGCAGAAAGCGACTTGATTCGCTGGTGCAAGTGTTGCTGCTCGGCCAGGTGGACCGAACGCTCAGCCTCGAAAGCCTTTTCCTGCAAGCGAGTAAGCAAAGGGAAGCAATGGTGGGTTTGTGCGTGAGAGCCTCCTTACCTGGTCGGCATACCTCCGCTGAGACTGTCTGAGCTGGCGCTCAGCCTCGCTGCTGGAATGTCTTAGCCTGTCGATGAGGTCGTTGGCGGCCTCGAGCTCGGCTTCGAGCACCTGCTGCTCATTGAGGGCAGATTCGAGCTTGCCCTGGGTGCTCTCCAGAGCCTTCCCACCGTCAGCAAGCTTGTCCTCCTGCGTCTGCTGGATAGCGTCGAGCTCGTCGATCCGTGCGATGAACTGGGCGTAGTGGTGTTAGCGCCGCCCGCCCAAATCTCTCTTCTGGCACCAGCTGCTAGCCCACCTTCTCGCGGTCCAGCCACTCGCGACGGAGGGCGTCCTGGAGCGCCTGGCGACTGGCAAGACCCAGCTCGTCGTCAGTCCGGTCGGTAATGGTTCCTGTGTACCGCTCGGGCGTGGCCGCACGGCTCTCCTGGCTGAGCGACTGCAGCGAGGCGTGCGATGGCGATGCGCGCGGCGTCGGGGTAGCTGAGATGCGCTTCTTGACACGACTTGGTGCAGCTGGGCGCGCTACACCAAGCGGCGAAGCCTCGGAAGGCGACACGGCGAGGCCGAGGCGAACTCCGCTGCCGGTTCCGCTGGCAGGTGTTGGGGTCGAAGCTTCGGACGCCGACGCCGTGTTGCCGGTGGCGGCGATGCCTGATGCTGGGCGTGACCTTGGTGGCCTTGCTGGGAATGATTTTTCTAAATGGGCTTTTGCTGGCATGGTTCGTGCAGTGGGTTGTCGTGAAAGAGGTCGTCAAGATGTCGTGTTGTGTGTCGTCGTGTCGTTGTCCAATGTTGTTGTTGGGCCAGCCAAGTGACTGTGGGATGAGATGTGGCCTGCCGCTGCTTGACGCATTGATGACCCGCCGGGATCGCGGTGGCTTGGAACTTTTGAAACGCGCGCCTGGACACGCGCCAGGACCGCTGGCAACAGCCAGCCTCCACTTTGTAAACAAGTCAACAAGTCGACAACACCTACACAAATCAGAAATACAACAATTCAATTCCCCCCTGAATCCTTAATTCATTAGGGAAGATCCTCTGGGCACGAGCCTCTAAGGGTAGTAACACGTGACCCACACGTGATTTCCACGCGGCGCCACACGACGGGAAAACGGAGATTCTTTGCCACTCAGTTGTGCCTCCACCCTCCTTGCTCTCTTGTGATCTAATCACTTGTGCTATTATTCTCGACCAAGTGCCAAGTCACTCGACCAACATCACTCTTGTTCCTTTCACTTTGCAACTCGACGCTCAGCGCGACCTCTGAGACCTCGACATTCCCAGCAACGTAATACCCAACATGTCAACTCCTACTCTGACTGCCGAGCAGTCAGCTGTCCTCCAGGTCAGTGCACGCCCATCGCACGAGACCAACCACAGTGACTAACATTGCAACAGAAGGAGGTGCAGGCCGAGCTTGAGCGACGCGAGTGGGCCGAGTCAGACGGTAAGAGCTTGGCTTTGACTTCGTACTGACCAGGGAAGACAGCGTCATGGCAGAATACGTCTGCGTGTTGCTTGGTGAGTTGGGAGAAAGTTCCTCGGTGGCAATCGCTGACATGTTGCAGCCAACGACAACGCTCGTGGTGCGTTCTTACAGAACAACAGGAAGAACAATAACTGACTTTAGCAGAGAAAGTCAGGACAGAAATGCAGGATCGTGAGTTGCAGTGTCCGCGGCGGAGGGGGGGGGCCTCAACTGACAACCCCAGTCGTTGGCCCCGACTTTGACGCCTCTTTCCTCGACTGGTTATTTGACCGCCGCGACAAGCTTGCCGCACCAGCAGCACCAGAGCCAGAATCCGCTCCGGAAGTCGCAGACGCCCCAGCCGAGGCCTCGGCCCCCGGCCCGTCTGCTGGGAGTCGCATGTTCGCATCAGCCGTCGAAGGCACCAAGCGAAAGTTTGAGAACACTGGCGACGAGCAGAACAAGCGCAGGGTTCCCGACAACGCACCGACTGGCCCGCGCGGTGGACCTCAGGGCGGACCACAGCCCGGCCGAAGCTTGAGCGACCGCCTCGGCCCTCGCGGCGGTGGACCTGGCGGCCCTCCTCTTCGTGGTGGATTGAACGTTCGTGGAGCAGCCAACGGTCGGGGCGGCCACATGAACGGCCCCGGGTTCGGCCCCGGGCCTAGGCATCAGCAGCCTGGGTTCCGTCCGCAGGGCTTCCCAGGCCAAGGATTCCCTCCCGGACAACAAGAAATGATGATGCAGATGATGGCCATGCAGGCCAACATGGTCGCAATGGCGGAACAGATGGCGAACATGCAGCAGCAGGTGGGTGAAAAGATGCGTATGGTCGCTTACCCCCTCAGAACCGACCAGGACGCCCTCCCGCCGCCACACGACCCCCAGTGCGCCCGGCTCCTGCGAAAGTTCCCGCTGGCACCAAGCTCGGCGGTCATGCTGTGTCGCCGATTCAGCCCCGGGGAGGTTCGCTGGGCCCAATCCCGACCAAGCCGTCGTCGACCGCCCTGTGCAAGTTTGGTGTTGGCTGCAGCAACGCACGCTGCATCTACAGCCACCCTTCGCCTGTCGCCGACGAGAAGACGGGCATGGTGCTGAGCGAGGAGGCTTGTGAGGCCGGCAAGGACTGCAAGGACCCGGAGTGCATCAAGAGCCACGTCAGCCCTGCGGCCGCCAACGGCGAGTCTGCTGGCCCTAGCCGTGTCTTGTGTCGATACCAGAACTGCACCAACCCCAAGTGCCAGTACCGCCACGAGGACGCCAACGGCAACCCCATTCCTCCGCCCGCTCTGTCAAATGCGGCCGCCACGACTCCAGCTACCAACAGCACCGAGGCTGTTGGCAAGGCCTCCTTAGATTCGGCCCTTGACGATGGCAAGACTGCGCGCCCCTGCCGATTCGCTGAGCGCTGCACGAGAGGTATGTTCAGCTGCTCAATGCACGCGGCAGCAAAGCTGACATTTCAGCCGACTGCAAGTTCACCCACCCCGCTTCGAGGCCCACGCCCGGCGGAGCGAAGTCATTTAAGGCCGCAGCTGCACCAGCAGCGGCCGGTGGCATCGCCTCGGGTGGCATGACTGCAAGCAGAAAGTTTGCTGCGCCAGCCGCCGACTCGAAGCTCAACCCCGGGGCGAGCGAGTTCAAGCCCGCTGAGCCCGAGCTCCAGGTGTCGAGCTAGGCGGTCATGATGTAGAGTAGTAGCATTGTACATTCTATCCATAGAGATGAACAGCATGTGCGGGTGTGCTGTGAAAGGAGCAGGTGGAGCGGAATGGTTCGTAAAGGGCGCTGAGGCGGGGGGAGAAGAAGAAAATGCCCCACGTCGGATCGTCGATGTGGCGCTCCCACCCGTTCCGTCACTTTCCACCGCGACAGTTGAGTACGGTAGTTCTGCGTCAAAGTCATTTAAGAGTGCATTCAATGACTCTAACGTAACGTAACATGGAAACGAAGAAAGAAACGGGCATTGGTTCAAAAACCATGGTGGATGTGGCACCCGCATATGTACCCCTGCCTCCCACCTCCTCCCCGATCAAGCCCCGAATAGAAGTACCTCCCAAGCCACCCGAGCGATCTTTTCGCCAGCTGCATGGTAAAGTACTGCAATAAAGAATGGTCAGGGACGGAACGTGGAGCGCGCGTAGGTGGTTGAGCCGGGGCCTCATGAGGCAGGTCTGCCTCGCCGGTGGCCCCAGCCTTCGGGGCGGACAGCACTGCAAGCGGAACGCAGCACAGAAGAACAGCAGGACAATAGGAAAAGCGAAAGAACCCTCAAGGGTAATAGGGAGACCTTGGGAAGATCGCAAGCCACGGAGCGAGGAGAAGCGCGCTGGACGTGATACGACTCGAGGTGAGAAGGCTGTGGCTGCCGGCGTTCAGTTAAAGGACATATGGGTACCCTCCAGAGCTCCCCCTCTTTCACACACCTTTACTCCCACAAGATACGAGCGCAATCAGCGCACCACAGACTCAGGACAAGACCGACACGGCAGGCAGAGGAGGAGAGGGCGCCGTCCGCACCGTCAACAACTGGGGCAAAGGCGTCTGTCACTGGGGTTGTCGACAGCCGTGAGCAACGCAAGCAACGCGAGCCGTTCGGGAGACATCGAGTCCTCCATCCTAAGGGGATGTTTGGTACTGACAGCAGAGTGGCGGTCGTCTTGGTGTTCAGCCGGGGACGCGGCTGGGCCGAGGGCAGACGACACGAATGGGCTGGAGCGGCATCAGCGGTCCGTCAGCGACCGTTTCTGGTGGTAAAAGCATGTCGCTGATGACAGCGCGCTGAAACAGCTCGATTCGCGGCGATCATAATGAGAGAGTGGGGAGTGGGCATCTGTCTTTGGAGAACGGCAAACGGTGAAGAACGACAGGAGAGAGGGACGCAGCGGCCGCGATGATGACGACCGAGTTCGGTCATCACTAGAATCACCTAAAACCAACTACTCACTTGAGTAACAGGTGGATCTGTCAGAAGTGAACACGTCGTGCTTCAGGTGGTAAAAGCGAGGCCTGGCAAAGGACGGCGAGCGACAACGAAGCGTGGGGCGATGGTGATGGGTGGGTGGGTGGTGGTGGACTCGACCTGACTAGGATCAGACTCTGAAACGACTTGGACTGGTGACCACACTCTCGCGCAAGGAAGTGTAGAGGGGGTGGTATTACTGGCATGAAGGGGCGAAAGGACGGGCACAGAGCTGACGGCGATGACCGGGTGAGGAGACGAGGGCGCCCAGGGACCCCTAACCGCCAGACCAACACACCGCGCTTCTCGGCAGGCCGTCAACACGACAATTACAGATATCTTTTCGCCGATAATCGCGCGAGTGGGTCGAGAGGACGTATCAACACTGCGGGTGGGCGTGCGGGTGGGTCGTGGGCGGGTGAGAGTGGGTGCGAGTGGGGCGATGTTTCGGGACGTTGCGAGGGCGACTGGGAGTCGGGCAGAGCTGGCTGCTTCCAGGGCCAAGGCTCCCAAAGTGTTACTGAGGGTGATGTTGCCTTGTTGAGGGTGTGTTGACAAGGAGTGAGACGAGACGGCCTGGAAAAAAAAAAGGATAGCTAGGTGCGACGGTGGTGACTTTGGCCACCCAGTGGGGACAAGCAAGTGGCCACCCAGCACGCACACCTTGCTTGCCCGGCCTCAAGCCTCGGCCAAACCCATTGCAACGCCCTAGGAAGCACAGCGCGCCAAGCCCGGCGGCAATGGCTGCTTGGTGCGCGCGCCAAAAATACCCCCACGACACCCCTCCACACACCCCACACTGAGCCACGCAACGGCGGCGCCAGCACGCACCGATGCATCTCGGGCCGAGAAAAAACGTCTGCATGCTCTATGAAGCAAGGGCAACAGTATACATGGGTCGAGAGTGCCGGGGGGTGGTGTTGGGACGTTACGCGCTGAGCCTGCTGCTGTCCGCCTCCTCACCTCTCGGCCAATTCAACCGTGTCGCACCGCACACTGTCTCGCCCCGGGCGTGCAGTGGGAAGTGCGACTTGGGTCGTGGTGTGCATTATTCTTGGCGAAATCTGGCCGTGGGATCGGACGACGAGGGCAAGGTGCGGTGTGGGGAGGGGGTGCACACAATCAACCATGACGCCGCTGGGCTGGGGTCGAGTCACAATGTCGCGCCTTTGGCCCACGCACGCAGCATACCGCGCACCTCCTTTGGCATCATTTGGCAGAGGTGAGGGGAGGGAGAAGCACCGCCTGTGCGTGGCCAGCACGCACGCAGAACCCTGCTACCCCGTCCTCCCCGACGCCGTGCGCACCGCCACGCTATGTACCGACTCGTCGCACGCCCTCGCTCTCCACCGTGCACACCGACGCCGTGCACACGCGCCGTCCTCGTGTTCGTGCTGCGACTCGACCGGACCTGTGGGGTACTGTACACTCCCTTGGCGTGGGAGCTCTTTGGGGCTGCCGGTGATGGCGCGTTGGGCGTGCGCCGCGGCGGCGGGGGGTGGGGGTGTTTGGTGCACTGTTGACGGGTATAAGATCTGATCTCTTGCCATCAGACTTGCCTACCAACTCACCCACTCAATCACTCTCCCTCGCTCACCTCTCCCCCTCAAAAACACCCCCATCCAGCGTACTCTCTATCTACTACTACTCTGCTGGGCTCCTCGCCCACCCACCCAGTACGGCACCATGCGCACCCCGCCCCCCACCTCTGGGTTCACCGCCCAGCTCATCAAGACTGTCGATCGCCTCGCCCAGCCGAACAACAACGAAGTCATGCCCCGCCGCCCAGGCGACGCGCACAGTCCCAGGTCCCCCGTTGCCACCCTCGCGCCGCTCTCCCCCTCCGTGCTCGGCGCCGAAGACGTCAACTCGCCCGCCACCGAGGCCAAGGAGGGCCTCCTTCGTTCCGACATGGCGATCCACTCGGCGGTTGAGGTCACCGGCGGTGCCGCTACCAGCGTGAGTGTTTCTCCCCTCCCCTCCCCATTGCTCTGCGCCGCGATGCACAGCCTGCACCCCCTCGCCCCATTTTGTGCCACCCACACAACATGACATCTTCCCTTTGTTGGTGGTTGGTGGTGTGCGCCGGCGCTTGGGGTCCGTAGTCGAGTCAGCGGCGGTAAACACCACCCACACACACCGCCACACTCGCGCCACACTTTCACAAACAAACCCCAGCTGTCCCCTCTGCACGCCCCATGCTTTGGATTTGCCACTGACTACCCAGAACAAGACTGCGTACCACTTTAAGGGAGCTTCGGAGTGTATCGAGGGTGAGTGGGGTGCGTGATGCTTGGTGCAAGTGCTGACAGGTTTGTGCCACCAACACCAAACTTCTGTGCGCCTCCTACTCCACCATCACCCACTGCAACAGACCTCAACACCACGAGCGGCATGCCCTACCATTTCCCTCTCCCACCTACCGCTCATGTTTTCAACACCCACAACGTCCAGTCCAACGCCGGCTTCTACGGGATGCCACCTCTCGGCGGCTACACAGGTGGTACCTCGACGACCATCCCCAAGCCAACCCCGTTCGATTTCCGCCTCCCCCACCACCGCGACTACGACGACATGCCCCTCCTGTGGAATGACAACCCTTTCGCTACCCAGGGCGACATCACCTACACCTTGCCTGAACCTGAGGTGACTGTCAACGAGCGCGGGCCCGGCGTCATCCGCACCGCCCCATACGAGGAGTACCTGTCGGGTGCGCTCGAGCACCTGCTCCCTCTCCCCAAGTGCGAGGGAACGGGCGGAAGCGACTTCCACGACAAGGTCATCAAGGGTGACTTGGACCTGGGCGCTCTGCATCGGCAGGCTCGTCACGAGGTCGCTCGCGTGTTCAACGCCCACAGCGAGTTCGTCGAGAGGATCAACTACTACACGAACAGCGACGGTCCTGTCCCCGATTGGGCTGCTCCCCACGTGGCGTTCTTGCTCCAGCCACCTGCCGACCAGATCATGGCAGTCCACGGTATCTACAGCCAGACTTACATGGGTGCCACCGAGGCTGCGAGTGCTGCCCCCGAGGTCGAGGACGACGAGGCCGCGGGGCGTCGTCAGCGCGTCAGCGCCGAGCTGCTCCTCATGGACGACCACCTCGCCATCCTCCGCCGCGAGCGCGACGAGGCCGCCTCGGGCCACAGCTACAACGAGCCCGCCCATGTCTGCGGTGCCAACTGTGGCAGCGACGGTACTTCCCTCTCCAACCACGCCGCGCCCCTCCACTATTTCCCAGCTCCGACCGCCCCACACGAGCTCGCGACGTCGACCACGGAGCGCTCCGACCCTTCTGAGTACATCGCTCACTGCTCTCCCCCTTCGGACGACGGCGACACAGAAATGCAGTGGGACATTGCCTCCGCCGACCGCTTCGACGCACTTCGCCGCTCGACGGTTGCGCTTCGCACTCACAACGCTGGCACTTCGGCCGCCACCGGGCCCGCGCCTTCGTCGCAGGGCGGCTCTGCCTCTGGCAGTGGCAGCGGTGGTGGCAGTGGTGCCACTAGCGCCGCGGCGACCAGCGCGGGCGGGCACAACCCAGGCGACGACCACAACGACGACGGCGACAACGGCGACGACCGCGGCCGTCCCAACTGGCTCGGCGACGACATCCCCTTTGCGTGCCCGTTCTGCAAGCGCACCAAGGACTCGCCGCCCATCGTTCCGAACGGGTACCAGCCTTGCCAGTTCTGCCCCGTTTTCTACAAGGAGTACCTCGACAAGGTTGAAGAGCGCAAGGCCGCGAAGCGCTCGCCGCCGACACGCGTCCCCCGCTACGTGCCGGTAACGGAGGCTTCGCAGGCGCAGATGCAGGCGGCCGAGGGCCCCAAGCACCCGTTCTACAACCTGTGGGGCATCAACCTCGAGGCGGTCAACAGCGCTGCCGAGCGGTACGCCAGCCATGCCGCGAGTGCCGGCCGCGCCGAGGTCCGCTCGCCGCCCACGCCCGAGCCCCGTCCCGCCGCGCCCCTCAAGCTCACCCGCGCCGAGGCCGCCGAGCCGCGTGCGCCTGTCCTCCCCGTGCGCCGCGAGGAGCCAGGCAAGAAGAGCCCCACGCGCGCCGAGACGGCCGCGCGCCTCCGCAACCCCGACATCGACACCTCGCGCAAGTTCGCCCACCTTCCCCCGCCCAAGGGCGAGCACCTCGTCTCGGCGTGGGCGCCCGCCGCCGGCCCGCTGTTCTGCTCCGGCCCACCCCGCGACAACTGGGACTACCGCGGCATCCTCAACAGCTGCCCTGAGTTGGTTGTGGCTTTCGGCACGGTCGGTGCGCCCAACAATGTGCTCGGCAGCGACGGCGCCAACACCGACGCCAGCATCCCCACCAACAACGCCAACGCCGGACCCAGCGGCACGCACAACGCCGCCACCGCCGCCGTCCCCACCGCCGCCGTCCCCGCCCCCGCCGCACCCACCCTTAACGTCCACGTCACCTTCCTGGTCGACGGCCCGCTCAACGGCGGCAACGCGACCGTGACGAGAGCCGACCCGCCCAGCCCCATTGCCGTGCGCCCGTCCACGCCTTACCCCGCCGCCGTGGTGCCTCCTTTCGTCCTCGACACGCCGTCGGACCCGCGCTCGCCGCGCACTGTGGTGCCTACTGTCGGATTCACGCCTACTGCTGCTGCCCCCGGACCGGCTCCTGCTCCTGCTGCTCCTGTTGCCCCTGCCCCTGCGCGCACTGTGATGCGCGCTGTCGGATTCACGCCCGCTGTTGCCTCCGGATCGGCTACTCCCGTTACTGCCCCTGCTCCTCCCCGTGCTCGCGGTGCCAGCAACTTCGCCCGCGCCTCGGCTCGTGCTGTCCCCGCGGCCGCTATTGCTCGCCCCGCCCCCGCCCCCGCTCCTACTCCGGCGCCGCCTGCCCTTGCTCCGCCTGCCGTCCCCGCCGCCGCCGCCGTGTCGCCGCACGCCACCTCGCCGCCGATCGACATCCCGGCCCGCACCCGCCAGCCCTCCTTCGGCTCCTTCGGCTGGGGCTTCTCGGAGCCGTTGCGCCCCCGCCGTCGCCTCTCGTTCGGCGACGACAACGACGAGGACAAGGCCGCGTCGCTGCCCGAGATGTAGGGTAGTGTTGTGTGTGTGGCACTCACTCAACGAGTGAGTGAGTGCCACGGATTCATGCCAGGACGGTCTGCACGTCCTGGCCGATACCCTATACCCATTGACCCGTTGGCCCTTTGCATCGGTAGGGCCTGTGCTGTGTGTGTGTGTGTGTTAAAACTGTAAAATTACCAAAAACACGCTCGGCGGTGATGCAGTCTGCTGGTTGCATCGTCGTCCCGTGAGCCGCAAGGCTGTTCCGTTCCGTTTCTCGTTGGCTCGTGTCCGTTCGCCCCGCTCATTGTTGTACATTACATGCATTGTGAATACTGTAACTCTGCTGCATGCCCTCCCACCCTATTCCGTCCTGTTGATACTGCAATTGCATCATGCTACAATGTACTAACTAAGCCCAAGCAGTCGTGTATGACATTGTGGCAGATCCCCCCCGGAGTCTAGTCGTCATACCGTTTCGTTTCGTTTTCGTCTCCCCAAATCTCCCTCACTGCTTCTTGCTCTTGCCAAACCATCCAGAGCTGGCCTTGGGTGCCGCCGGGTTGGCCGTGGGCGGGCCGTACGCGCCGCCCTGCTGCGGCACACCGACGATGAACTCGCCGCCGACGTTCTGCGCGACCGGCGCGCCGGGCTGCAGGCGGACCTCCTGGCCACCACGGAGGCGGGCCTTGACCCATCCACGGGCCGTCGCCTTGAGGATACCGCGGCGACCGATACCACGCACGTCGACGTACACGAGCGCGACGTTGCGAACCGTGCCGCCGAGGAGGGCCGTGGCGTGGCCCGCCTCGTCGCCGTACCTCGCCTGCACGACCGACGAGGCCGCGACAGTGCCCGCCGAGATGAGGTCGTTGCCGGCCGCCTCGAGCGAGGAGAGGACGACCTCACCAGCCAGCACGACACGGTTGAGGAATGGCCGCTTTTGTCCGGGCGCAAGCGGTGCAGCGACGCGGTCGGGGAAGCCCTGGGCTGCAGGAGCAGCGCCGGGGGCGGGACCCTTCTTGTCATCGTTGTCGTATGCCGAGTATGGTGGAGGGTCGGCAGCCTTGGAAGCGGCCGCTGAGGGCCCAGCGGCAGGAGGAGGACCCGCAGGTGCGGGCGCTTTACCCCAGGCCGAGGTGGAGGGGTTGGCAGCCGTGCGACCAGGGTTGATGGCAGGCTTGCCAGCACCGCCCTTGCGGTCGACAACGTAGTCGACGGCCTTGTTGATCATACCAATGGTGCCCTTTGTCACCTTAACCGTCGACACCGTCGCGTTGTGGGTACGGCGGATGGCTGCCTGCGTCGTGGGCGAGAAGGTCGTCGCCTCGGGCTTCGCCTTGATGTTGCGCTTGAGGACGTTGGCGCCCTGGAGGATGGCGTTGGACGACACGCCGCCGACGTACAGGATGCCCTGGGACATGTAGTGCGCGCCGCGGAGGATCCAGTCGTTCATCTCCTCGGGGGGGATTTGCTCGACCTGGACCACGCGCCCAGCGTACTGGTTCACGATCGGTCCAAAGTCGAGGAGCACAGGCGCGTCGGGCCGCTGCGAGTCGACAGGGGCACCCGAGACCTCGGCCGTGGTCTCGAGCTGGCCGAGTACCTTGCCCGTCTCCTCGTCGACGAGAACGAGCTGACCCTTGAGATCCTCTCCGCCCTGGATCTCGACGAGCTCAGGCTCGACCTCGACCTGGGCCTGCTGCGAGCTTGACCCAGCGGCGGCGGCGGCGGCAGCACCGCCAGCCGCGGCCGTAGGCAAAGTGATGCCCGTGAGGGCCGACTCGCCCTGCTCCAGCGCGCCGTACTGCGTGAGCAGCGTCTCGAAGAACTCGAGGTCGTCGAGGTCGGACGCGTTCTGCGGCGCCGAGAGCTCGAGCACGAGCTGGGCACCGGGGACGGCCGGCTCCTTGATCACGTAGCTGGGGACAGGGAGGGCGGCGCCGCCCGTGACTCCGCCTGGCGTGTTGGGCGGGCGCGCCTTGAGGAAGTTCTCGGGCACGAGCGTGTGCTCAAAGCTGTCGCCGACGCGGACGACGAGCCAGAGGTCGTGCGTCGGCGTGCCGTGCTCGAACTGGTTGGCCGCGAAGGGGTTGGCGGTCTGGTGGCCGATCTCGGGAGGGATGGGGAGCGCAACGCACTCGAGCCTGGGGGGCAGTGTCAGCGGGGCGCGTGGTGGTTGGAGGAGTATGGAGGGCGAGGAAGGGGGGAGGGGGGAGGGGGGAGGGGAGGAGGAAGGGAGGGGGAAGGTCACTCACTGTAACCCGCCCGTGGCCAGGACCATTGGCTCGCCCTCAAACACCTGGCGCACAGTAACGTGTGGCAGCGTCACGAGCAAAAAGGCCTGCTCGCCACTGGGCGTGGTCGACTTCTTGTCGTCGTACATTGTGTGGATGGGCGCGAGAGTGTGTGATGGGGGGAAGAAGAAGCAGGCGTCGCTTGGTCGTCTCCCCGTTAAGTATGAAACCGGGCGTGGCACTGTGGAATGCACGCGTTACGTCACTGGCCACTGTGTCGCGCCTGTGAGGGGGGTCGCTGGGGTCGCAAAAGGAAAAAGCAGCCGCCGATCTCGATCGCCGGCTTTGTTTTGCACCGCCTCGGCGTGTCAAAAACGCGACTTTGATGCATCATCATCAACATCCGCAGCATCATCATCGAGCCTGTCGCCGTCGGAGAGACTTCGGCGATCCTGGGGCCTGCCTGGCGATAGGCGAATGCGCGATTTTGACGCATGCGTGTGTGCATGTTCTCTCTGTATAGATATGATACGACCCGGGCCACACGACGACACGACGCGACGCGTGCACCGCCACACGCATCTGGCCGCCGTCCGTCGGCATTCATTCTTGCATTCTGCATCCTTCGGGGATCTACGGCTCTAAAGCACAATGGAAACCATCTCCTCAATCTCCTCGATGACGTTCGCCGTGACGTCCTCGACAAACGCACCAACGCCGTCAACGAGGTCGGAGAAGTCGTCGTAGAACAGGCCGGGGTTGAGCGAGTCGATATCAATGGCCTCGGCCTCGACCTCGACCTCAGCCTCCGCCTCAATGCCGTGGCGCTTGCCGGCGCCGACCCACTCGTCAAGCCAACGCAGCACCTCGTGGTGCCAGCGGCGCGAGTTCTTGGGCTTGAGCACCCAGTGGTTCTCGTCGTGGAAGTAGAGGAAGCGGCTGGGCACACCCTGCAGTTGCAGCGCGGTGAAGGTGCCAATCGCCTGCGACTCGGCGAGACGGAAGTCCTGGCCGCCCTGGATGACCAGCTGGGGCGTGGCCCACTCGGCGACGTGGTTGAGCGGGCTCCACTTCTCATAGTTGGCGCGGTTCTCAATAAGCGTGCCCTCGAAGTCGTGGTTAGGGAACCACACTTCCTCGGTCGAGTAGTAGGTGTCCGTGGTGGAGAGAATACCGTCATGGTACACGAGGGCCTTGAAGCCAAACACGTTGTGGCCGTTGATCCAGTTGATCATGTAGCCGCCGTACGACGCGCCAAGAGCCGTGGTACGGTTGGGGTCGATCTCGGGGTACTTGTCGAGCGCGGCAAAGTAGCCGGCTACGAGGTCCTGGTACGGCCTGTCGCCCCAGTGGCCGGCGATGCGGTCGGTAAACTCCTGGCCGTAGCCAGTCGAGCCAGTAGGGTTGACAGCCACGACAAAGTAGCCGGCCGAGGCGTACAGCGCGAGGTTCCAGCGGGTAGACCACTGGTCGTCCCATGCACCCTGGGGACCGCCGTGGATGAAGAAGGCGAGCGGGTACGACTTGGCCGCGTCCTCCTCGGTCCAGCCGCGGGGCTTGATGACCCAGGCCATGACCTTGCGGTCGTCGACGCCAGTGAACCAAAGCTCCTCGCCGTGGAAGGGGTCGAGGCGGCCGTTGATGTGGGGGCCCGAGTAGTCGGTGAGGCGGTGGACGGCCTCAGGAGGGAACTTGTCGGGGTCGCCACGGACGTCACCCTCGTCCAGGTCGAGGAGGTACACCTCGATGGGGGACGTGAGCGACGAGATAGACAGAAGGAAGAGCGAGTCCTGGTCGTCGATGGGCGCGATGGCGAGTGTCGAGCCGCGGAAGGCAATCGGCGTGGGCAGGCGGCCGGGCGTGCTCAGGTGGTACGGGCGCACACGGCCGTTGTACTCGGCCAGGACGTACAGCGACTCGGAGTTGAGCGACCAAGTGATGTCGCTGGGGGAGCGGTCCCAGTCCTGCGTCCAGCGGACCGACTGGCCAAGCTTGCCGCCGCTGAGGGTGTGCACGACGACGACGCGGCGGTCGCTCTCGTACCCGTCCTGCGCCATCTCGAGCCAGGCAATCTTCTTGCCATCAGGCGAGAACTGGACGCCGCTGATAGCACCCTGCGAACCGGGCGTCAGCTGGATGGGGCGCGAGCCAGGCTGGTCAAGCGGCTGGAGGTACACCTCGAGGCGAGTGTGGGTCGCGACCTGGAGGTGGGGCGGCTTGAGGGCGAAAGCAATGTGCGTGGGAGAGACGGAGAACTGGTCGGCGCCGATAGCATCGGCCTGCGAGTACTGGGGGTGTCAGCTCACAACCTCTGGTCCACTCACAAGACCAGTGCCCTCGAGAATGTTGGTGAAGACGTGCGCCGAGTCGAACAGCCCGTCGGCGCGCTGGCGGAGGACCGTCGTGCCAATGGTGTACACGCGGCCCGGGATGCGCCAAGTGTCCCAGTGGCGCACAAACAGGTCGTCGTACACCTGGCCCGTGTCGCCGCGGTCGGCGTACGCCTGGTCGCCGGCAGCAGTGAGGCCAAAGTCGCCGTTCTCGGTCCACACGGCGGCCGAGAAGGCGAGCGTGCGGCTCTCGGCGTCGTACTGGATCGCGCTGGGCTCGATCGACTCGGGGAAGTCGAGCAGGTGGATCACGCGCTTGGACGACTCGGGCGCGACGCTGAAGTGGTACAGCGACGAGCCGTTCAGGTACGCGACCGTCTGGTTTGACAGCCACAGGACCTCGGCGGCCTCGGATGTGCGGCCGGAGAAGAGGGGCTCGGGGTGCGCTTTGCGGTCGTGCGGGTGCAGGAGGTAGAGGGTACGGGTTGTGCTGAGTGTGTTAATGGGGGTTGTGCGGTGTGAGATGGTGGCAGCGGGGGTGTCGACTTGGGTCTCATCCTCCGCCTCACCCTGCCACCTTCCTTCTCCCTCCTTCCACCTCCTCCATCCCCGAGACCATCGCCATACACCCCAAGCTCGCTCCTCTCGCTTGTACACTCACACATCCGTCTCCTCATCCCACTGGTCGACGACGTTGAGCGCGTACTTGCCGCCGGGCGCAGCCAGCGCCGCGTGTGGCCGCGGGGCAGTGAGCATATCGACCGGCGTGAACTGCTCCGGGACGGGCGAGCCCGCGAGGCCGGGCACAGCGAGTGCTGCGAGCGCAGCAACGAGGGCGAGCAGCATGGTCGCGGTGTATCGTGTGTGAGTGTGATGCGATGCTCAGTCAAGCGAGCGACGAGCGACGACCCGCGTGATGATGACGAAGGTCTGCAGCGCTCGTGTGTGGTTGAGCACCAATGACGCGCGGGGCACGAAATGCGGGGCACCGGGCCAACCAGCGTGGCGTTCGCGTGGCTTTGGTTCCGGTGTCGCCTTGTGCCCTTGCTTTGTCCACGGCGGTGGTGTCAGCAGCCATTTCGGCGTCTACGGATCCACGGCCCACCGCGGCCCCAATTACAGCCCCGCCCATGCATCTACCATGCAGCGAGACCCACTCATGGCCATGCACGCCTGCACGCCGCCCGCTAGCCCAACGCCGACCTGGAATTAGTACAGGGGCAGGGCAGGCATGAATCCAAGTAGATAGGCGAGGCAAGCAGACAGCCACTGACTTGTCCGCCCCAATGCTTATTCGGCCGCCTCTGACACCCGCAAGTGGCCGGGTAACTCGTCATACACACGAGCCGGCTTTCGCGGCACACCGGAGCACAGCGAGCATCCACCAGCACGCACCACTAGTGCATTTACTTTTGTCACGAGCTCCTCTTGCTGTTGCTACTGCTGCATCGCGACTTCACTTCTCTCCCACTTGCACTTCCGCATCCTCCTCGTCACTACGACCCGACACACACGAACGCATCCACCATGGCCAGCGCAATCCAGTCGATCATTATGAAGTGGGTGGTGGTTGTGTGATGGCGACGGCGTGAGATGTTGGTGGCTGACATTCGCTCCTCTGACCTCACTGATAACGCTTGCTCTCTCCCGCCCGCCTACGATGGTGTGCCCTCGCCCACGCCCTCCCTCGCGACTCGCTGCGCTCGCCGCTCGTCGCTCGCCCCCACAGCCCGTCGTACCACGACCTCCTGGCCGTGGTCAAGGGCGCGCGCAACGGTCTCGTCTACGGCGTCAAGGTGCGCTTCCCGCACGCGCTCGTCATGGCCGCCCTCTTCTCCCACAAGCCGTGGAGCCAGCGCATCCACGGCATCCTGACGGCGACGCGCACGCACGCGCTCAGCCTCGCCAAGTTTGTCACCATCTACAAGGTGCTTCTGCTGGTGCAGAAGAAGCTCAACGGCGGCAAGGAGCGTGATCTCGACACGTTCATCGCTGGCGGTCTCGGCGGTTGGTGGGTCTTTGGCGAGAGGACGCCGGTGAGTCGAACAAGGGAGCGGAGCGGAGTGCAGAGGCCGGGCCAGAGGGCAAGACGAGGTCATGTCGCTCGAAGCAACGGCCCATGCCCTTCGGCCCTGCGGCCCCAGCCCGGCGCTCCGCTATCCCGTAAACCCCGCTACTGAACGAAGCTTACCCCACCTTCTAGATCAACGAGCAGATCGTCCTCTACATCATGTCGCGCGCGCTCATCACGCTCGTGCCGCGCCTGTACAACACGACGCCAAACCCACCAAAGTACCCCTTCTCGCCGCTCCCCCACCCGCTCCCCGGTCTCACGACCCCCGAGGCCAACCCCCGCCCCATCCCCCCGGCCGCCTCGCCGTTCGCTCTCATCGCGGCCCTCTCGTGGGCAGGCGTCATGTACATGTTCCGCCACCGCGGCGAGCGTCTCCAGCCCGGTATCGTCAACTCGATGCGTAAGTTGCGACCTGGCTGCTACCTGGAGTTTGAGCCCCACTAACCCCCGCAGGCTACCTCTACCACGACTCCGAGTCGTGGCACAACCTCAAGACCCTGCTCTGGCACAACAAGTAATCCCTTCCTCGCGACGCGACGCTTCACGCCCACTAGATTCCCAGCCCTGCGAGGCAGCGCATTGCGCAGACAGGATGCCGAGGCTGCACCGCGCAGGCAGTAGACGCGGCACCGCTACTGTACACTCTTGTATACATCGATGTAAACCCTGGCGAAACGGCGCCTACGCACTCTCTACGACGTAAACTCTGGCCTCGCGTATGTGTACGCCCGCACCGCCCGCTCGGCGTCGGTCAAGCTCGAGTCCTTCTTGCCCGTGACGAGGTACAGTTCCTGCGAAGCGGGCGTATGGACGACCTTGCCTACCGCGAAGCGGTTCTGCGGCGTCTGGCCATACACCGCCGTCACAACCGTGTCCGACGTGAGCGCCTGCCGCAGGTCGACGAGGATGGCCGAGTCGGCGGAGTCTAGTGTGCCACCACTCCGCTCAGTCACCTGTCCTGCGTGGTACACTGTCGGGTTGGGTGGCGGCGCCTTCGGATCAGCGGGCTTGGGCTCGTCCCCGCTGGCCTGGGTGCCGAGGAGCGCCGGGAGCTTGGAGTGCAGCGCCATGGTGGCGGTCGACGACGGGAGGTCGTGCACCTCGGCGTCGGGGAACACGACGTAGACTAGGGACCCGTCGCGCTAAGGTGTCAGCTGGACTCGCATGGGCCGGGAAGCTACTCACCACAGTCCATACAAGTCTCCGCCGTGCTTGCCCCAGCCACACCGTCTTCGGCGTCCAAGGGACTTCGATGATCTGGTGGTTTGCAACCGCGTCTTGCAGTGATGAGAGCTCAACTGCGGTCTGTGAGACCTGCGACGCGGACGCGGCGGCAGAGGCTGTGTCAGACGCACCATCCTGGTCTGGAGGATCATCAGTTGTAGGTGTGGGTTCTGGAGGTTGTGTTGGGGCAGGTAGGGGTGAAGGTGCGGTGTCGATGGGTGGAGCTTGAATTGCCGGTGCTTCTGGCTCAGCGGTTTCTGTCGGGGTGTCGGCTTGCACTGTTACTTCTTGCGCTGGCTCTATTGGTGGTTCGGCCTCGGCCTCCTTGCCGCCTTCGGCTTCCTTGACGCCTTCCGCTTCCTTGCCATCGCCGCCCGCGCCCCCTTCTCCATCAGCCGCCCTTGCACCCTCACCATCATCCTTCGCCTCGCCAGAGTCACGAGGCGGCGTCGCCTCGCCTGCCGTCTTGCCTCCAATGCCCAGGGCGGCGCCCATGCTGCCCACGGCCTCGCCTAATCCACCAAGCCCGAGACTTGGCCATCTGGACTTTTGCGAACTGGACGACGACACGGATGCGGAAACGGACTCCTCGGTTGCGATGCGGCCAGCAGCCGGTATCGGCACGGGCACTGGTTGCGTCGGTGTTGCGGCCCTCGTTGTGGACGCCGACGGCGCGCCGCTCCCGAGTCCCACCCAGGCGAGGTTCACGCCCCAGCTCGTCTTTCTCGGCTCAGGCGCGACCGGCGAGGCAGGCTTGACGTCTGGCGGTGTCTCTGTCCGCGTGTGCTTCTTGCGACCAAACGAGAACCCGAGCGACTGACGTGACTCGGTCTTGGTATCTGCAGTGACAACCGCGGGCGGGGGGAGCGTCTTGCCCACCACACTGGTGAGGTATCGCCCGAGCGCAGCAGCCTCAGCCGGTGCCGGTTCGTATCCGATGCTCGTGAGCGGGCCTTCGGCGCGCACGATGCCCACCGTCGAGCCCTCCGGAATGGTCGCGCGGTGCGCGTACTTTGCCAAACTCTTCAGCAGCGGCTTAGCCAGCTCGTCGTTCGTGGGCGGGAACCCGCCGAGCCACGCCTGCAGCGGGGAAGCCGACCCAGGATGGATGAACTCTGACTCGAAGGAGAAGGCGAAGCGCGTCCAGAACTTCTCCAGGAGGGACGAGAATGCCGACGTAGGGGGCAAGTGGGACGAGAGCGTCGAGTGGAATAGCTGGCGTCAGATAACGAGCGCGGTGTATCGACCCACCACAAAGTCTTCATAGCCTCTTTGTAGTGCGTCGACGAGCATGCGGTCCGAGAAGCTCTGCAGCGGTATACGCGTGTCCTCTTTCGGCGCCGCGTCCTTGGCGTCCTTGTCCTTGTTGTCCTTTTGCGCCGGTGCCGGGGTCACCTCGCCAGGCCCAAGCGCGAGGGTCACACACTGCGGTGTCAGCGGTCTGCGAGCGGCCTGCAGGCGGTCTGCGTGCGAGCTGTACGGACAATGTACATGAACCAGTTGGGCTCGGGCGAGTAGACGATCAGGCGCGACTTGTGACTGTGGACGCCCCAGTACAGCGGCTCGTCAGGTGGCTGGTCGTCCTTTGCGATCATGCTGCGCGCGTCAGTGCTGAGTCGGGCTGGACTGGCCCAGCTGCGTTCGGAGAAGCACACCCGAGGAAGGTCGTCGCGTCGCGTCGTTGCCCCCGGTTCCGCCTCCCCCTGCTCTCGACTCACTCTGCAAATCCTATTAGGCCCTTTGCCAGTCCCACCTGCCTTAGCATCTTATCCCTGCTCACGCCTCCCGAATCACGCGACGTGTAAAAGACAATCTGGGCCGCTTCCCTCAGATCATCCTCGAGCTCCTTTTCGCGCGCGCGCTCTCCAGGGTCGGCAGGCGGCGCCGCCGCCGGGGCTGCAGCTGCGGGGCCGTTATCGCGCCGAGCTGGCTTGTCATCTGCGAGCACGAGCGTCGGGTTGAAGATGACAAAGTGGGCGAGCGCTGCGGGGACGGGCGGCAGGGCGGTGGGTGTCGGCGCCATGTCGTCGTCCCCGTCGGTCAATGTGGTGGTGGTGGTAGAGTGGGTGATGGTGTGCCTGATGGTTGATGACGCTGACGTCGTGGTGGACGGTGACCGAGGCGGCGGACGGGTGGTCGTTTGGCTGACGGATCACTGCTTGCCGGCTTATTCACAACACACCAAGCCAAATCAGGCACGGCTCAGTCTTGTCCCGCGCTGGCTGCCGCCACTCGACAAGCCCAGCGGCCCGGCGACTGACCGAGGGGCACGACAGACGGGCAGCAATGCAACACTGCAACCAGCAACAAGCAATACTTATCGTGCATGCGCCATCACAATCTCTTCACAATCCCTCCTTGCATACACCCACACCCACACAGACACACATGCTCACCCACACAATGTTGGACGCAAGGACAAAGCGTATCTACCTCGTCCGCCACGCCCAGGCAGTACACAAGTGAGTCAAATCTGCTGTTTGTCGTGTGGCCTTTATCGCCCGCCCAGACTGCTGCCCCCCCCACGCACCTCAATACTAACACAACGCAGCGTCGTCAGCGACTGGGACAGTACGTCGACGACCTCTTCCCCGCCTCTTGCATGCAGCTGACACGCTCCAGTCGCCGATGCAAACCTCACGCGCATCGGACGCCAGCAGGCAACAAGACTACACCCCGCGACGCGTGACACTTTCCAGCAGACGGCCGAATTGCTTGTCTCGTCTCCAGTACGTTTTTGAGTCCGGTTCACCGGACAGCCGGCGTGGCGCTGCCTGCCCGCTGCTTTTCAACCTTCAATGCTCACGCCGCCGCCAGCTCCGTCGAACAATGGAAACCACCCTCCTAGCCTTCCCCGACCTCAAGTCGCGACTCGAGGCCGAGCGCAAGCAGGGCGTTGTTCTTCTCGACCTCGCACAGGAAGTCTCAGAGTGAGTGGAGTCTTCGCTTGGGTGGCAATTCGATGGTGTCAGCGTTTGGTATCTTGCCCCGTAATTCGTAGTGCGGGTTGCCGTACCGGGGTTTGATCGGCCGCAAACCAAAAACCCTGCCAACCCTGGCAACTGCCGCATCCCAAATTGACCCACCCCACACTCCAAATGCCACTGCCGCAGCGATCGCTGACACACCCACCCAATCAGCTTGCCATGCGACACTCCCACCTTCCCACTGTCTGAACTGGAAGAGTCCAACGAAGCACAGTTCCGTAACGCCGGCCTCGACTTCAGCACCCTCTCGCCAGACTACGCCTCCAAGCAGGGCATCTTTGACCCCGACCGTGCTGCAGAGCGCGCGCGTGTCCTGCGTCAGTGGCTGCGGGACCGGCCCGAGCGCGAGATTGTTTGTAAGTGGCGCTGCCAATGGGTGGCTTGGCGGTCAAGCAGCAGCTGACCCCGCTTCGCAGTGGTGGCACACGGCGACATTCTGCGGTACATGGTCGACGGGTACCACTCGTCGCGCAAGTGGAACAACACGGAAGTGCGCGAGTTTGGCTTTGCATCGCAGGACGACGGCGACGCATTGTTGGTCGAGCGCGACTACAGCTGGCCCCCTAGCCCAGCGTCGAGCGTCATGTCGTCGAGCCCGACTCCCAGCATGTAACGTGGACGCGGCCGTGTAGTCAAGCCAAGCGTCACCCGCCACCCACCGCCGCAGAGCACGCCAGCAGCGTCCCGCGCCGCCTCGATTCGAGCGAGCACACCAACCATACGACGGCTGCTGCGCCACCGCCGCGCAATCCGCCCGCCACGGCCTCACGCCCCCATGGTGCGAGGTTCCTGTAACCCTACACATCCAAACCATCATCTTTTGTATGCATAGCGATCGTCACGTCACGCGGTGGAACTAATTGTGGCTGACGAAAACTAACCTGGGCGAGGCGACCCCCACGCCGACCTCACAGGCATTGTATTGGCGTGGGTGTGTGGGCTTGCAGGGGGCGAGTGCGAGTAGGTGTGTTGTGCGGTGTAGGCGGGTGCGAGGCCACGCCGAGCCACAGCCAAGTGACCAAGCCACGAAACATCCAGCAGCGCGTGGAGCAGCGGTTTACCGCCGGGAGTTGTATCCCCCACGGCTGAAGATGGGGGGTTCGATCCCGCTCGCTGAATCCGAACCGGTCTCAGGAGGAAGGAGACTGGCGAACGGGGTTCGGGAGCGGGGGTAGAGCTTTTTGTGTCCTCTGTGTGTGTGTGTGTGTTGTCAGTGCGAGAGGTGAGGAGGCCCGGCGCCACAAACACACGCGTTGTGGGGGGCCCTACAGTAGGTCTTCAGGCCGAGCTCAGCCACGGTCCACTCCCGCAGGTCGTCCTGCGACGCCTTGTTGCGCGCTTGATCGTCTGGCTGCCCTCTGCCTTAAGAGTACAGAATACATTGCTTGAGCCAACAGTACAAGTCCACCAGCCTCGCCTCAGACCGCCGCCTCGCCCGCGCTCAGCCCAAGCTCCGCCACAGTCCAGTCCCACAGCTCGTCCTGGAACTTGACGTCGCACGCCTGCGTGCTCGGGTCCACGACGTGGTCGATGCGGACGTACTCGCCCGACTTGCCGGCGAACGCGTCGCTGACCAGCATCGCGGCCAGGCCGGCACCGCTGCGCGGAGGCGTGGACGTCTCGATGCCCGCCCAGTCGAACACGAAGGCGAAGTACGGCACGACGTAGTCTGTGAGCGCGCGCATGATGAACGGCTGGTCTGGGCGTGTCAGCTTCGCTGCGCCGCACACACGCGACTCACTCCGTGCGAGCTGGCTCCCGCCGCCGGGCACGAAGCCGGGGTCGAAAGTGTTCACGCCCCACGTCTTATGCTTCTCGTCCGTGCTCTCCGCGACGCGGTGCGCCAGCGCGAGACTGAAGAGCGCGTTCGCAAGCTTGGAATTACAGTACCGCGTGCCGTCGTTCTGCGTCTTGGCGCTGCGCGCGTGCGCGACGTCGTCGGCGCTCTCCCAGAAAGGGTACAGCGGCGCGGGGTTCCTGTCGTTGTGCAGGTCCGAGCTGGTGAAGACGATGCGCGCGTGCGGCTGGAGGAGGCTGGCGTTCTTGAGCGCGAAGAACAGGGCCGCGTGGCCGAGGTGGTTGATCGCGAAGCTCGTCTCGACGCCCGCGGGCGTGTGCGTCACCCCCCCGCTGGGCATGATGCCTGCGTTGAAGGCTACCGCGTTGATCGCGCCGTGCGGCCACGTCTTGACGAACCCGTCCACGCTGGCCAGGTCGCCCAGGTCGAGCTTGCGATACTCGATGTTGGGCGGGAGCTCGGCGGTCGGCGCGCTGCGGTTCGCGATCACCACGCGCGTGGTCGCGTCCTTGGCCAGGGCTTTGGCCGCCTCGAGCCCGATGCCGCTCCCGCCGCCCGTGATGAGGATGGTCTTGGTGTATGCTGCTGCTGCCATGGTGTAAGTGGGTCGTTGTCAGTGGGTGGGGTCTGGCACGCCTGCCTCGCGCTCTTTATGTGAAGCCATCCGCTGTGCGCAGCAGATCTAATCTCCTTGCACTTGCCGTGTCGTTAAACGAGCCAGCCCGAGCCGCCGAGGCCGAAGCGATGGGCGGAACGGGAGCGATCGGTCGTCAACGTACCGCTGGTGCTGGTGGGCTCACGGCGCGGCGCTGTCTGCTGTCCTCGCCGTCGGACACGTCTCGGCGTGGAGGTGGTGCTGCATCGTGCTCGCCGGACCACCTCCACGCCGAGGTGGAGGAGCTTGGCCGCACGCCGGCGCACGCGACGATGCGGCCAGCTCGCCTCGCCGGCCTCGCCCTTGAGTCACATCCAATCCAGTTAACACCCACTCCACTGAGCCCACCACCTCGGTGAGTACCGCGTGGTGAGGACCCGCCTCAATGAAGCCGCTCCAAGCTGGAGGCTTCCATCAAGAAGCCGAGGTGGCGGCGTATGCTCTCGCTTTGAACGGTAACACTCGCCTTGCGTCACTGCTACCGCTCCTGGCCTGGCCTCACTTCAGACGGGCCCTAGAGGCAGTGCGTGGCAGGTTTGTGACTCTTGATGAAGTCCAGGGGTGGTGTCGCGACGTCATTCTTCTCGCTGCTGCTGGAGCCAGCGTCAATGACGTGACGGCCCGCGGACAATGGGCGGGCTCGATGAATTCCAACGTCAATTTCAAGCTCGAGTGCCATGTGGCAGCAGTCACACCGACTGCGACGGCGCAGCAGCAGAGGGAACGCTGCACCCACGCACTTGCCGATGGAAACGAACAACACCAGAGGTGCTAGTGCTAGTAGCTCTGCCATGACGCCCGTGTGCTGGCAGAGAGCGTGCAACCAAGTTCCTGGCGCAGCTGTCTGGCGGCCTGCGCCGTTCTGCTGCTGCTGCTGGTGTGCTCATGGCATGCACCGAGCCGGACGAGCAGCGAGAAAGGAGCGCAGAGACTGGCCGCCGGCGGTGGTGCCCCTGGCGATCCGCCGTTTGCCCTGCCTCGAGTGCTATACTCGTTTACGTTCAAGCTGAGACACCGTCCCCCCCACAGCCCCCAGCACGTTTCTGAGTGCGCCACGTCGGCCACGACGGTGGTCGCGACTGCGCTGCTGCTGCGAGAGGCTTTCCCTCTGCTCTTGTGCCCTGGACACTCGGGAGGCGAAAACAACCAAGGGCGTACAACCAGCGTTTATTTCGAGCTGCGATGGTGTTGCTGGCTGGCGTGACTGGCTCTGGCAATGCGACCATCCCCCCATCAGGGCAGACGTCATACGCAGCTACAACAATCGCTCTCGTCTCGTCTCAAGGTGACAGGGCAGGAAACGCAAGGCGAGGAAGGCAAGGCAAGGCCGCCGGGGGGCCGAGGCATGCGAGCGAGCAATTACTCTCGAGGCGAGACAAGGCGCGTCGTCGACGCCCTTCCCTCCGCCGCGGGTCTGGACTGGAGTGGTTGCCTGCCTGCCTGCCTGCCCACTACGACCCCTCCCCCCATCGGGCCGTCTTCTGACGCTGGAGCACGACACGCACGCAGCAAGCTACAGGGAGGGAGTCAAGTCTCTCAATTCACAGGGAAGCAAGGTGCAAGGGCGCCGCATCAACTAACCCGAGCACGTCAAGCACCTTCCTTCTCTCCCCCAACCGAGGTGGTATATAAACCCCGCCGCCATCGTCACCTTCCCTCCATCCACTCTTCCCACCTCATCCACACACAACACAACCCATCCACAATGTCTGTGAGTAGCCCGTCTCTACTGTACTCTCCCCCCAAGCCACGCCCGCTCACACGGTCAGAACTTCCTTGACAACCTCCGCGACAAGGCCCAGCAGGTCGGCGACAAGGTAAGTGACGTCATCCACCACCCACCACTGCCCACGTTCTCGCCGCTGACCCTGCCAGCTCAACCCCAACACCGGCGGCGGCGTTGGCCAGCAGAGCGGCCAGTACGGCGGCAACAACAACGACGACAGCTACGGCTCGGGCAACAACAACAACTCGGGCTTTGGCTCGTCGGGCAACGACAGCTACGGCTCTGGCAACAACAACAACTCGTCGTCGGGCTTCGGTGGCTCGGGCAACGACTCGTACGGCTCGGGTGGTAACTCTGGTGGCTTTGGCGGCTCGGGCCAGGGCCAGACCGGCGGTCGCCACCACCACCGCCGCGACGACGACGACAACTCTGGCAGCGGCGGTGGCGGCTTCGGCGGCAACAACAACAACTCGTCGGGCGGCTTCGGCGGCTCGGGCAACGACAGCTACGGCTCGGGTAACAACAACTCGTCGGGCTTCGGCTCGTCCGGCAACGACTCGTACGGCGGCGGCAACAACAACTCGTCGTTCGGCTCGGGCAACCAGGGCTCTGGCGGCTTCGGCTCGTCGGACGACTCGTACGGCTCGGGCAACCAGGGCGGTGGCCTCTCTGGCCGCCAGCAGGGCTCGGGCGGCGGCTTCGGCGGCAACGACGACTCGTACGGCTCGAACCAGGGCGGTGGCCTCTCGGGCCGCCAGCAGCAGGGCGGCGGCGGCTTCGGCGGTAACCAGGGCAGCGGCGGCTACGGTGGCAACCAGGGCTCCGGCGGCTTCGGTGAGTAGCTTGTGTCGGCTACGACGATGGCCCACTGACACCCAACCCCAGGCGGCAACAACAACGACTACTAGTTTGTTAGTACGAGTTAGTAGCGCGTAGAGGAAGGCGTAAAATGTGAACGGAAGAAGCAGAATTGTACACGAGTACACGATGTTTATGAACGTGTTACCTGTTACGAGTGTTGGGGGTCGAGTTGTGCAAGGGAATGTCGGTCGAGCACGAGAGTGCAACGGAGGGAAGGTTGCTCGTCGAGATCGAGCACACTGCCACGGACGCACATCGCGTCAAGACGCATCACGTGACTCTACTCCGGCCGGTTCGCGGCCTATTTCGGATTTGAACGGAGCGGGGAAACTCGGGCGGAGACCAGAGGTGTCGCAGGCTAAAAATGCTTCCGTCCCAGTCCGGTCCCACCAGTGCCGCCAATAAGCAGAGACGTAAACCACCACCACCACCAGGCAGCTCACAACGACGACAGCAGCGACGAGCTCATCGATAGACAGCGACTTGACGACTTCTCGACGCCGCGCAAACCACCACTCTTCGAAATGTCGTTCATCGCCCGTCCTTCGCTCCTCCGCGCCGTCGGCACTGGTGAGTTGCGTGTGGGAGAAAGGGCCGGTGCCAGAGGAGGCGTCACCGGCCGGCCACACGACACATCGCAGACAGACAGCTCACACCGCAGCGCCCGCGCTCCGCGCTACCCTTCTCGGCTCGAGGCGGTGAGTATAGCAGAGGGATGTCGAGGCAGTAGCGGCGGCGGACCGTCGTCTCGCCGCTGCAACCGCCGCCGCCAGCGTCCTCGCTGCGCTCGGACGGACGGACACTGATGCGCCGCGCAGCTTCATCTCGACCGAGAAGCTCAACGAGCTCGAGAACCTCAAGCTCCTCAACGCCCAGCGCGTGCTGCGCCCCCGCTCGCCCGACCTCGCCATCTACCGTCCCCAGCTGACGTGGGTCGCGTCGGCCGCGCACCGTATCACGGGCGTGGCGATCGGCGGCGCCTTCTACGCCGCGGCGCTCGTCTACCTCCTCCACCCCATCTACCCCGCCATCGACTCGGCCCACCTCATCGAGTTTGTCCACGGCCTCCCCACCCTCGTCAAGGGCTCCCTCAAGGCCCTCGTCGCCTTCCCGCTCACCTTCCACTCGTTCAACGGCATCCGCCACCTCCTGTGGGATGTTGGAAAGGGTGAGTCGCGCGAGGGAGAGAGTGGTGTCCGAGCGCGGTGCGAGCGTGCCGGCGTCAGGCTGCTACTGTTTGGTTCATTGGACCCACCACTCTGCGTTTGGCTCGCTGCCCATCTCCCCTCCCGCCCGCTCGCACGCGTGCTCGCTGCAACTTGGCTAACCATCCCCAGGCCTCTCCATCAAGGGCGTCTACACCTCGGGCTACGCCGTCATTGCGGCCTCGGTCCTCTCGACCCTCTACCTCGCCTTCGGCCTCTAAAACTGACGATTGACGCGGTCATGGTGGTGTATGGGCAGCAAGCCTTGGGCAGCAAAGCCTTTGTAACGGTAGCGATGCGACGACATGCAGCAAAGGGGGCCGGGGGCCGCCGTCAGGCGGCCTCACGGGGTAGTGGAAGCGGAGATGGTGTTAACGCGCCCGGAGTTTGGCTTGTTGTGCATGATGTGTGATCCTGATGCCTATGGTCTATGCTTTAAGCCCCGAGCTCTTGTACAAACACCTGTCACCAGTGTCCCCTCAACCAGTCACCCCCCTCGCACGCGCTACCTAAACCACGCATTGACCCCCACGCCGGCGTCGAGCCCAACAGCAGAGTGCCACCACCCCTCGGGGATGAGCACCGAGTCGCCCGGGCTAAGGCGGGCCTCGCACGCGCCGTCGAGCTCGAACGCAGCAGCGAGGGCCGAGCGCCAGCGTGTCCGCTCAGCCTCGTCCATGCCCTCGAGACCCGCCCCGTCCCCCTCCCCTTCTCCTCCGAGCAGCGCGCCAACAGCGACCGGTAAGCGGCTGGTATTCCCCCGCTTCTTGCTCGTCTCGAACACTGGCGCCGAGGGCCCAGCGTGAGCGCCCGGAGGGAGGAGGTGGAACACCTTTGCGCCAGCGACCTGGGTATACAGCCCAATGTTCGGATCGCGGTGGAACGGCGTAAAGCTCCCCGCGGGCCCGACCCAAAGGTTGCGCCGGTACACGTCTCCCCTCGGTCCGGTGGCATAGTGCTCCAGCGGCGGCGCGGCAGCCGCGAGCTGCGGCGCGGAGGGCGAGTCGAGCAGGTCCGCTTGGGCGAGGTATCCGACTGGCAAGGCGGCGGGGTCGGCCGAGGGGATCTTGTGCAGGACGAACGCGTCGAGGAAGAGGCCTGGCGTCAGCTGGGAGAGCTGAGCATACGCACCAAAACCCATCGTGTGCCGCGCCCACCGGTCGTCGAGGTACCCCCGCCCCCTGGGCGCGAGCTCGACCTCGACGGCGGTGTGTTCGCCGACCTGCCGCCGGAGTGCCCCGAAGTCGGGCCTCTGCCACTCGGCGCTGGCGCTCCAGTGCCCCA
Source organism: Vanrija pseudolonga (assembly GCF_020906515.1). NCBI lineage: Eukaryota > Fungi > Basidiomycota > Tremellomycetes > Trichosporonales > Trichosporonaceae > Vanrija > Vanrija pseudolonga. Next base: position 1,470,362 of record NC_085851.1, on the reverse strand, counting down.
CGAGGCCCGGGAGGACGAGCGGCCGCGGCGCCGGGGCGGAGAGGTAGGTTCGCAGCGCGGCCGCGCTGAGGTTTGGTATTGTGCGTGCTGGGGCTATCATCGGGGGGTTGAGGGCGGCGGTTGAGGAGGAAGAAAGTGGTCGCAAAAGTGGAGGCTGGTGTTGGTGGAGGCAGTCAACAAGTCGACGATCGACGTCACAGTCTCCTTGTTACTCTCCACTTTTCACTCACTCGGCATGACTTCCTCCCTCACGCCAGACCAGGCGCGTGCGCTCTGGGACGCGGGGTGCTTTGCCGTCTTGACTGGGCTGCCAGAAGGCAGCGAGTACGGCATCGACGGGGTGTGAGTGGTCGTCCCCCTTCCTCCTCATTCTCGCCCCCTGACCCCCTCGCAGCTTCAACGCCGTCAAGGCCTTCTCGGGCACAAAGTTCCTCCCGCCCGGGCTGCACATCCTAACCTGGTCGCCCGCGGCCGCGTCAGGCTCGGCGTCAACACTCCCCTTGCGATCAGGCTACGTGCACTACTTCAAGCCGCGGGAGCGGGTCGCGCTGGCGTGGGACGCGGCGAGCGAGGATGTTGGCGCGCCGCGCACCGACGTGAGCGACGCCGAGCTGCAGGGACTGGATAAGGGCCTCGCGCCGTACCCCTTTGGTCAGCTCGACGTGTGGAAGCGCCTCTCGGGCGCGGTGACGACCAAGATCGTCACCACCGTTCTGGGTGACGGCCGCGTCGACGGCCTCGCTGGCGCCGATGGCGAAACGGACGCAGAGGTCGCGCACCTCGCCAAGGCGGCTGGGCCGCTACGTACCCTCAAGTTTCCCGTGTTCGACCTCAAGCGCAGCTGGCGCGACGGCGCAACGGGCGACGATAGGACCAAGTGGGTCAGCGACAAGAGCGTGCTCTGGGAGAAGGTCGTGGCGGAGGTGGGCGGTGAGTACGGTGCGGTGGGGTTGGCTTTGCTGACGACGATGTAGGCCCCGCTGCCCTCCTCGGCACGCTACAGCTCGCCTTCATCCTAGTGCTCAACATATGGTCGTACGCCGCGCTGGGGGCGTACCGCCGCCTCCTGACCCTTCTTTGCCGCTCCGCGAGTGCGACGGCGTCGCCCGAGTCGCACGGCGCAGACAAGGCGGCGCGCGAGGTGTCCATCCAGCTCGTGGCCACACTGGCGGCGCAGCTCGACGCGCTCCCGCTCACCGCGTTCCAGACCGAGCTGCCAGACCTCGACGTCGTGTACCAGGACGAGCTGGAGCACCTCCGCCGTAACCTCGGCCACGCGCTCGGCTCCCCCGGCTGGTGGTCGCTCGCGCCCAAGCTGCGCTCTGCGTGGGCCGGGCTCGAGGCCAGCGCGAAGCGGTTCGGGTGGACTCTTGGCCCGCTGCCTGCGGGCGATGAGGACTCGGACGAGGAGGACGAGGAGGGCGAGTATGCGCCGGTCGTTGTGGAGACGTAGGCGCCGTGTGGAGGCGGCGGCGCAGCTTCGCATGGCGGGATCTCGGGGGACTCACGAGCCCAACAACCCCACACCCACTAGACCCATGCAATGCAGTGTACTATGCAATGTATAACAGCTTCTTTCTTCTAGATGCGAGTCGGCACACCGGCACTACAGGACCCACGGCACGACCACCCGCCGTTCGGGGGGATAGTCTGCAAATGTGCGCCGGTACCACGCGTGCCCGCGCACCGCGCGCGGCAGCATGGCTGTGACTTCGGCGAGGACGAATGCCCACGGCGCGGCGAGCATGACGCCGGGGAAGAGGGGGGTGCGGGTGAGGACGTGTGGGGAGAGGGCGATGGCGTAGCCTGTCCATTCGATCCTGCGGAGTCGGGGGTCAGCGCGGCTGCGGTGCTTCTCTGCTTCAAGGCCGTCGCCTGGCCTCAAGTTGCTTGACCAGGAAGCCAACTCGCGCCCCGCCCTCGGCGCGGCGCTCGCTCGCTCGCTCGCTCGACTTACCACTCGCAAAAGTAGTTTGGAAACGACACGAGCGCGAACAGCCCCCCAAGGGGAACCTTGTACCGCCCGCCCCCGGCCGCACTCTTCCGCGTCGGCGCGTCGATCTGGGGCGAGACGAGGCGGTGGCCGGGGGCGCGGCGGAGGTCGTGCAGGATTTCGTCGTGGTAGACTGCGCGGGCGAGCGTCCGAGCGAAGCGAGGACGCGGGCGGGCGAGCAACGAGCAACGAGCGCCGACAGACATCACAGAAAGAGCACAGCGTCAGCACCACCTCCACACCAAAGCCCACACTCACCGTTCCCCGCGAACCCGACAAGCCACAGCACCACACCGACGCGGAAAGTCCACCCGCCCCCAGGGGGGAAGTACACCAGCGTCCGGGCCAACAAGCTCGCGTTGAGGAGGTTGAACACGATGCCGGCGGCGACGACGATGAGGTGTAGCGGTGCCCTCGGGGGAGCGAGGAGGAGTGGCGAGACGAACGCGCGGTGCAGGTAGTGCAGGAGGTATAGGCCTGCCAGTACGCTTGCGTGGAAGGTTGACGGCGGGCCGAGGGCTGCGAGTGTTGCGAGGAAGGTGGCCGGCTGCGGGGGGTCAGCCTGCGTTCGGGAGCTTGGGAGCTTGTGGTGCACGCTTGCTGCGCTCGCGTGTGTGTACCCACCGCAACCGCCTCCATCACCACCCAAGCCCTATTCCCATCGACATTCCCCCAGACATTCTTTGCAAACTTGCCAAACGGCGCGTCAAACACCCACAGCGTGAGCGGCGCGTGGATTGGAAAGACGTGGAACGCCGCCAGGAGGGCGTAGTAGAGCGCCGAGGGGGCCGGGGCGGGCTGCTGCAGTAGTGCCGCCGTCGCCATGGTGGTCGGTTGTCGAACGAGACGAAGATGGCGTGAACCAAGTTCGCTTTGGCTTTGGCTTTGGCCGTCGGTCGGTCCACTCGCCGGGCCCCCACTCTGGCGGCCAGATCCGGAATGAGGCGGGGCCACTGGAATCAAGCCAAGTTGGCCGACCACACAACTGCGCTCCTGCCCGCTGCCCACCCCAACCCCCCACTCGCGCACTCGCTTCGCTCGTGCACTCGTGCATCTATCTGCATCTCGTCCATGCAATGTACATATGCGACACAAGACAATGCCAACTCTACAGATATGGGGTCATGGTGGCCGCCAGTCGACGCCTACAAGTTTGATTCGGTCGATAGATAGGTGAGACAGGTATGTCTAATGGGATATTTTCACAGTTTGGGTGCATGGGTGTGTTGCTTTGACGTGGTTGGTTGTTTGATTTCATGAAAACGAGCTTGTTTGAGACGTGATGTGGTATTACACTGGCGCGGTCGGGATAGGTGCGTTGTTGTTCATTGAGCCGTCGCGGTCCATCTTGACAGAGAACATGGATGCCCAGATCTGGGACAGCGGTTCGGGCGCCGCCTGGTTGGTGGCATTGCCCATGCCGAACGAAGTGTTGAGGCTGGGGTCGGCCGTCGACATCTGCCACGGCTGGAGGAAGGGGAGCTCGGAAGTCCGGCGACGCGGGGGCGCCTGGCGTGCGGGGACCTCGGCACTCAGCCCACCGTCAGTGGCCAAGCCAAGGCCTTCGACTCCGTCCGTGGCCGATACCTGCTGCATCGCCGGCGGGAACGTCGGTACCGACGGGTCGACAGCAAAGCCTGGGAAGATGGGCATCGGCGACGGGTGTGTCCGGTCCGACATCTGCCCGTTGTGAGGACTCGTGCGCTGCTGCAGCGGGCTCGTCCGGTACTGCTGTGTCGCAGCAGTGGCGAGCTTCTCGAGCTGCGCAAGACCAGCGCACAGGTCACCCTGCACCGGGTGCATGACGTTCCAGTTGCTCTTGCGGCCCTCGAAGATCTGGACCGCGTTGCGCAGGTCCTGGAGACATTGCTCGGCGACTTCGGTGCCCGGGTCGCGGACAACCAGGAAGGCGCACACGGTGCCGGCGTGGAAAGCGCGGTACGACATGGTCCACCACGACCATACAATGCTGCTCTTGGTCCGCGACATGACTGCGTACGCGTTGAGGATGATGTGTGCGGCGCGGAAACACAGGTCGGCCGACTCGGGGTACTCGGACGGGTCCGCACGGAGGTAGGGCCGGTGGAGGATGAGAACAAGCATAAACGTCTTGACGGCCAGCGCAAGCGTCTGGTTGATCTGAGCCCGACCGCGCGAGCTGACGTAGTCGTCCGGGTTGTCGTCGGGCTCGAAGCGCATGCCGCGGGGCACGTGAGCGTACCACTCGAAGATGTCGCGACCGAGGCGGATGGCGTCCTCGTAGGTGTTGCTCGTGGCAGACATGGGCAAGAGATCTTGGTTCTGTGTCGAGGCCGGGAACCAGCCCATGAACGACTCGCGCGCGACACGGGGGTCGACGTGGAACACGCGGTTGAGGAGGTCGAGACTCGGGAGCGTGAGCTGGAAGTAGGCTGCGTGGAACGTCTCATCGGTCACCTCCGAGGCGAGGGCGTTGGTCGTCGGGCCGTTGGCGAGCGCACTTCCCGGCTCGTCCGACAGCATGTCATCGGGACGGTCCATGGGTAGCTGGCAAGTCCAGTAGTTTGTGACGGCGGGGCGGCCGTACGAAACGCAGAGGAGACAGTCGAGACCGACCACGCTCCACCAGACACGGCGGCGGACCTCGGCCTCGCGGAGCGAGATCCTCGAGTCCCACGTGGTGGGGTCGACGTGCAGGCCGATGGCGATGCACTGGCGAACCAGCGACGCGGTGAGGCTCCAAGCATCGGCGGCACGCTCGCTGTGGATGAGGTAGATGTTGACGAGGATCTGCGACTGGATTGTGGCCATCGTCGGGTTGGCAAGGAATGAACACAGACGCAAGGCCTGGAACGCGGCGGAAAGATAGAGCTCGCTCTGGAGGCGGCTGCTCGTGTGGTCCTTGCCGTTGTGGGCGCTCATGTTGACGACGGGTGACGTTGCGGCACTGTTGCCCGAATGGCCAAAGATCTCACCAATGCTCGCGCGGACCATGCTGCCGAGCGAGCATACCATGACGAAGAGGGAAAGATTGGCCAGAGGCTGAGTGCGCTTCTCCGATGTGGGGAGGGCAAAGAAGGCACGGTAGTCCTCGATGAGGGTGGGCAGGTGCCACGCCTTGAACAGGACGGCAATCTCGTCAAGGAACGCCGTGAGTAGCAGCTCCGCCTCCTCAGACGTGGGCAAGAGGCCGACAATCTCGTCGATAAAGTTCTCGTGGCTCCAGATGGTGGTGAAGGGGAACGTGTTGCGCGTGCTGCCAAACCAGCCCTTGAAGGCCGTGTCCTCGGGCATGTTCATGAGCTCGTCCGTGTTGACCACGGCGTTACCGCGGCCAGCCAGGATCTCCCTGAGTCTGCGGAGCATTGGCTTGCCCGCGGGGGCACCGAGGAATGCCTGGCGGCCCGTGTTGTCCGACACCATCTCCTCGCCCGCCAGCGCGTTGGCCGAGTATGGTTCGGCATAGTGGTCCCTTCGGGTGCTGGTCGACGAACCCGTGGGCGACGTCTCTGACACGGGCTGGTTGCCTGTGTCGCCCTTCTTGAAGCGCGTGTAGCGCTCCACAATAGCCCGGCGACTGGTGTCACCGAAGCTCGGGGCTGGTGATGACTGGTGCGAGTTTGTGGCGGCGGCGGCGGCGGCGGTTGCGGCAGCGGTGGCGTTGCGCGGTGGGTGGCGCTGGCGTAGTTCACGAACCACCTGTTCGAGCTCTGCGATGCGGCGGCGCAGGCGATCCGTCTCGATGACCTCTGGGTCGTTCCTGTGTTGATGTCAGCGACTACGAGGCAGTGTGGTGTGGCAAGTGCCGGCCAAGATTGCCACGCTTTTTTTTTTTTGGCTCCACGCTCCACAACTCTTTGGCATGGTGGCAAACACTCACGGGTCACGCTGCTCATCGACCTCGTATACACAGGATCCGGTGAGACCGAGTGCAGTGCATCGGCCGCATGGGCGCTTTCTGTCGCACTGATGCATGGTCAGCGACTGTATTGTGATTCTCAGGAGGAGTGGCAACAATGGAGCGACGGAGCAACGGCGCCGCAGCCACTCTTCGCGCCAGCGCCACCCCTGAAACAGGGCAACCAAGCAGCTCCACTCCCTCCCTCCACACACACTCACCTTGCGCTTGTGGTTGTGACAGGGCACACAGCTTCGAATGGTGCGGTTACGCTTTCGCTTGCGGTGGTCGACCTTGTCTTCGCCCTCGTCGTCGTCGGGCGACGTCTTATTCAAACCGCGGAGCTGGCCAGACTGCGCAGCCACGTCGAGCATGTTGCCTGCGGTGCCGGGGCGCGAGTCTGCGTCTGGGGGCTGGGTCGTGTGGCCATTTGGGCGCTTGTCATCGCGGCGGCCACCGCCACCACCACCCGCACGCCCGGGCATGCTACCCTCGTTATCAGACATGGCGGCGCCCCAGCTCATCGAAGGGCCCATACCGATGTAGGGCATCTCGACCGGGGGGAAGGCGGCGGTGACCGAGCCATTGCTGTTGGTGTGCTCGTGCGAGTAGTACCGGCCGTTTCCGGGCGCGACCTGGGGAGGGGACGAGCGGTTCATGATGCCTTGCTGCTGGGCAGCAGCGACAACGTTTGGGTCGTAGCCTCCCATGCCGATGGTGGGCATCATTGGCTGGCCAAACGACTGGACGGCCGCGGCGTTGGCCTGTCCCCATGATGGCTGGGGCGTCGGCGCCTGGTACGATGGAGCGAGTCGTGAAGGACCATAGTCTGCCGCAGCGCCCGTAGCAGCGTCTAGTTGCTGGATGTGGGACGCCTGTGCGTGTGGCGGCTGGAGGTGTGGGGGTAAACGGGAGCCTGGACCACGTCCAACATTGTTGAAAGGCGTGTTCATAGGCAGTAGGGTTGCTGCTGGTGGCATGAGCTGGTGGGGCGTCTACTCAACACGAGATGTGGTGGTGATGTCGTTGGTTTGAGGGGAGAGAGAAGTCGTTGACGGCTCGTCGATTGTTCACGTGCGATCTAGCCGGCAGGGTGAAACGAGTTAACTAGCCGAGGTTGTTGTGACCTCTTGTCGCGGTAGATGTCGCGTCTGGTCGTTGTCGTTCGTCAGGCGACAGATAGACAGTAGCAGTAACGAGCGGGGTTGGTGCGGTGATGTGTCGCACGAGTAGAGTAGTGGTAGCGAGTTGCTGTGGTACGAGTGCTGCGAGGATGATAACGAGGAGGAAGGGGATTGAGCGGAGGTAGGGGGCGAAGATGGCGATAGATGTAGAAAACGGGGCCGCCCAGTGACGCAGTAGGACCAGCACCACTTTTTCACGTGTTGCCAAGGCTAGGCGGGGGAGGCACAGCTGAGCAGGTGTCTGCACGCGCGTGTGCGCGGGGCAGCGACGGAGAAGAAAAAAAAAAAAAAGTAAAAAAACCTTGGCACGGGGGTGGGTTGTGGAGCTGATCTCGTCGTTGGCGACTGACGACAACGAGGTGGATGCCGCCGGATCGGGTTCGGGTTGGATTGGATCTACGTCCTGCGGCACGCGCGAGCGCGGGGTGCGTCGTCTGTCTGTCTGCTGTTACGCGCAGCCCGACAGCACGACAGGGTTGGCCCGAAGGCAGGAAAGACGGCAGGCAGACGTGGGAGTGGGAGGCGGGTGGGTAGGTGGGTGGAGTGACGAACGATGAGAGCAGATGGCCAAGGCCGTTGGACACAATCGTCATAACAGGCGTTGCATGGTTGCGCTACAGGCGGTCACTCACTCTAGCCTGGCTGGCTGGCTGGCTGGCTGGCTGGTGTGGAGCAGCTGATGCAGAGTCCCCGCCCTGCAGCTTAATTGGCCCAAACTAGGAGGTTGCGCGCCCTATTGTCTAGCTGGTTGCCGCCCTGGCTCTGGCTCTGGCACCGCTGGGCTGGGGTGCCACCACTGGCTGACCTCATGCTGGCTGGCTGTTGCCGCCTTGCGCCTGACGCCTGTCCCGTTCCTGACCTGACGGTGCGCCCGCCCATGCTCCTGCTCCTGCTCCTGGCCTAAATGATCGGAGGGAGCGGAGCAAGCACAAGCACAAGCACAAGCACAGCCCTGTCGTCTACCCAGCCAGCCAGCGCGACGACGACTGATCGTCTTCGGCAAATGAATACAGACTGACATCACGTCACGCAGAGATTCCTCCTACAGTGTACTCACTGCACCCAGCCGGGGCCTGGCTCTGCGTCCTTCCCCTGCCTTCCCCTTCCACGCGTTCCCTTGCTCTCCCTCCCTCCCCTCTCCCTTCCTTGCTTCCCTTGCTGCAGATGATGCTGTAGAAGAGCACGGCCACCTTCCTCTGCCCTCGGGCCCCCACAGACAGCATCACCTGCCCACCCGGCGCGCGCCGCCTCAGGAACCCTTTCGGGCGGCCGGCTTTGTGTCTTCCTTTGGTGGTCCTTTGGTCCTGCCTGCAGTGCTTTCCCGTTACTCGCTCGGTGTTGGTCCCTTTTTTTTTGTGGAGCGTCGCCAGGGACCAAGTGCGTAATGACGGCACGGCTATCACATGGGCCAGTAGTACAATGACCACAGCGGCACCTACCGCTACTCCTGATGATGTATTCTGCACTACTCTTCGGATGCAACAGTGGGAAGAAAAAAAGTGCGTCTGCACGCTTGCTTGCTCTTGGCATGCGGCTAGCGGGCAGCGCGAGAGGAAGAGCTTGCTGCTCGCTGCCGGCGACGACGATCAAATGCCCACCTGCTGAGCGAGGGACCGGCGCGGGGACAAGACGCGAATGTAATAATGAGAGTGGGGGAAGGAAGAGGCTGCTTGCTGCGCTGCGTGTCACCCGTGCCGTGCTCGCTGCTGTCACTGTCCAACTCGGGCTGCAAGGCGGACGCCCCTACGCACCCGCCCGCACATTCCTGGTGCTCACGCCGTCGTGGTGGTGGTGGTGGTGGTGGCCGCTCGCACCGCCAGCCAGCCATCCAGTCAGCCAGTGTGGCCAGTGGCGCCCGCCTCGCGGCGTCGTCGTGGATCTGTTGTCATTGTCTGGCCAGCAACAAGCTTCTCCGATGACAGCCCTATGCGCAGCCCACATCGCATGCAAACCTTGTTCTCTCCGCCGTCTCGCCCGAAAAACAGACTAGAGCAAAGGAAACTCCAAGCCACCGTTGCCGCCCACAGCGCTTCATGCCGCAACAACAAGGCCCAATACGCCGACGCACACGACGCACCCACGCACGATCACTCCTCGTCGCACGACGTACCCGACCCACCCGACCCACCCCGCTACGTGTTACTCGGTCACATTCCAAACACCGTGCCCACGTCACAGCGGGAACAGCAGTCTTGGCAAACAATCCAAGAAAAGACTGGGGATAAACGTGCCTGGGTCGATACATGCGACTACAAGTGGTCTGTGGTACGGGCCGCCATGACGTCGAGCTCGAGTTCGCTCGGGGGGGTTACTCCGCAAAACAAGGAACAACCGGAACCTGACGTCACAGACTCGAGTCCAGACCCAACCCTTTCCCCTGGGCCTCCTCCGCCACCCACTCTTCCAAATCACCTCACGCGGTGACAGTTTGTTGTGTTGCCCATCGCCCCTACGCCATGGCTTGCCGTCTCTTGAGAATGCGGTCAAGCGATCGCTCCAACTTGTTGGCCAGGTTGGCGTATTGGTTCTTTTCCCCATTGTACTGGCGACAGTTGGCAAAAATAAGCCTCGCGTCGGTCTCGAAGTCGTCGATCGATATGTAGTGGTTGTTGTCAAGCTTGTACTCCATCGTAGACAGATCTGTGGCATGTGTTAGTGCCTCCCATCGTCATATCTCCGGCCTCCGGATTGCACAACCCGGTGCTGGATTGCAAAACCAAGGAAAAATTCTCACCCATGGGGCTCTTGATGACAGAGTAGTAGTCGGTCACGACGTTGCTGTCAACAGGCTTGACGAACGGCCATGCAGAGGGGTCGTTCTGCAGGTCGTTGAGAACTTGCTGCAACAAAGCATGGTGTGGGCTTCGCTTCGGTTGGCGTAGTCTGCGCACCAGGGTCAGCATCCAGCACAACAGCAGTGCCTCGCAAGGCGGCGCTCAGCCACCTCCGCGGCCACGCACATTTCATCGAGGTCGGGGCTCCAGCCACTCTCCGCAAGCCCAGGGATGTCTTCTTTGCTCAGGCGGATCTCCTGCCCTGGTTTCCTATTCTTGAAGACGTCCAACCCAGATCGCACGACATGTGACTGGGAGATGGTTCGGATCTTGGCTAAAATTGCCTACCACGCTTATCAGCTGACCACTCGACATGGCGTTTTCAAAAGCCGCTGCCCACTCACCGCCTTCTGGTCCGCCAGCATCTGGTGCACCTCGGCGTACTTGACCATGGGCAGCATCGAGCACTGCATAATCGTGCCACCCTCATAGTCCTTGATGTAGCCCACCCACCGCTCACGGGGGTAGTTGATTTCCTTGGTGAACCCTTGCTTCTTGAAGTAGCCGACAGCATAGTTGTCGGCGTACGTGAGGAAGTGGTTGATCGTAGGGTGTGCTTTACGCACGTGATCCTTGAGGGCGTTCATCAGGTGCGAGCCGTAACCCTTGACCTGCTCCGACGAGTCGACGGCGCAGAAGACAATCTCGGCAAAGCCGCGGCTTTCGAACGGTCGGTAGCAAATCCCGCCCACGACCTTCCATCCACGCTTCACGATCGGCATCGAGATGTGGTTCTTGTCGAGCACCAGACGCGTAATGTACTCGCGAGGCATCTTGGGCAGCTGCTTCTGGAACAGGTTCTTGAGGCCGATGAGCAGAACAGTGGCCACAGGTGTCGGGTTGCGCGACGAGACGACCGGTAGCGTAATCTCCGAGGCTTGCTGCTCAATCATGGCTGGGCGGAGCGGTAGCTGAGGTAACTCGATGTTGTTCCACATGACGACCTGTTCGTCCGTCTCGCCGTCGATTCCGCGCTGGATCTTCTCCTCGCGTTGCCGCTCCTTCTCCTTGATCTCGGCGCGTCGTCGGCGTTCCCGGTCGTCGAGTTCGGGTCGGCGCTGCACAGCAAGTGGTGTGTCGTCCTCGTCCTCGTCATCATCGCCTTCGGCCGCTGCTGCGCCCGCCGGCGCCGTCCCCAGGGTGCGAGGCTTGGCCGTCTTGCCGCTTGTCTTGCCAGATCGGGCGCCACCGCCACCCGACTTCTTCTTGGCGGGTCCCTTGCCAGAATGCTTCTCCCCCGTGCCGTTTGCTGCTGCGGCAGCGCCATCGCCCTCGGCTGCCGCGTCCTCGCCCGCCTTGTCCTCGTCTGGCTCGGCGGTCGTGCGTGATCGCTTGCGGGGGCGGCCTTCCTCGTCTTCTCCAGCCTCGTCGTCAAAGGGGGTGCCGTTCTCAGTCATGTCGTATGCGCTAGGCAGAGGTGCAGCTGGACGCTTGCCGGATGGTCGGACGAACTGAGTCAATTGTCTGAAGAGTGACTCTGTCGACTCTGGGTGTGGGGTAGGGAAAGTGGTCAAAAGGTCTTCGTCCTGTGGATGTCAACAATGGTGCAACAGTGGGAGAATCACCACGGCGGCGGCGGCGGCGGCGGCAACGGCGGCGATGCGCTGCGCCCCCTCGTCGTCGCCCCCTTCCGCCCCGCGCCCCCCCATCACTCGCCACCCACCCACCCATCCATCCATCCACACACAGCCCCACAACACGTCACCCCATCCCACTCGTTACTCACCTGCAGCAGCTCTTCGATCCGCCCAACGACCTTTTCCCGCCGTCTCTTCTCCACGTCGGGCACGTCGCTTCCAAACACGTGGCCCTCGTCACCGTCCCAAGTGTGCGTGCACTTGCCGCACGCTCGCCACCAGCCCTCGTCGGTACGCAGGTCGGCATCGGCGCCTCCTTCACCGCCATTGGCTTCCATGTCGACGTCGTTGGAGGCAATGTCCAGAACCACCTTGCTTCCTGATGGAGGCTCGAGACCCGAGCAGTCGCAGCCGTCAATGGAGCACGCGACAAACCGTGCGACTTTGAAGGCGCGTTGACGCTCGGACACTGTCGTAATATCCTCCACCGCCGGGGGGTATCGGAATGTCTGGCCGGCGCCAGGCAGCGGTGCGACAGACTCGTCGGGTTTCGCACTCTCCTCATCCCCATCTTCCTCGTCGTCGTCCTCTTCCTCTTCTTCTTCATCCTCGTCCTCTTCCTCGTCGTCGTCCCCGCCCTCTTCCTCGTCTTCGTCCTCCTCCTCATCTCCCTCCTCATCGTCCTCTTCCTCCTCTTCATCTTCCTCCTCTTCTTCCTCCTCCTCGTCCACTTCGGCTTCGGCTTCGGCCTCGACCTCAACGTTGGCCTCGATTTCCTCGTCGCCGTCCTCGCCGTCTACTTCCTCGGCCTCATCGCCGCCCTCCTGCGTCGCGGTGAGCGCCTCGTCGTCCGGCACTTCGTCCGCGTCGATGGAGATCTCGCCGAGGTCATCCTCGCCCAGTGTGACGTCGAGGGGAGTGACAGGTGTCCCGTCCTCGTTCCCAAAGTCGAGAGATGCGACCGAGCGGACGGGAGATAAGGAGGAAGATGATGGAGACGAGGCCGGGTTTGATTCAGAGGGAGCCGGTGGAGGCGTAGGCGTTTTGCGTCGGCTCCGTCTGCCTGGCATGTTGTTATGCACGCGCGATGGGTTATGGGTAGGTCCTAGTATACAATTACGCCGTTTGTTTGTGGTGGTACAGCAAGAAGATGGGTCGAAAGGGCGCCGAGAAGGTGTTTGTAAATGAGTGAAAGCGATGTTGGGTGGTTGGTGGTTACCAGGCCGATTGAGACAACAACACGGCGGCGGCACGCCAGTGGCGGCGGGGTGGAGGGCATGAGGGCAGAGGGACGCGGCGCGCAAACACGCGGCGCCGGACCCTAACGCCGAGAGACCCCGGAAACGGCGGCGGCATGCATGCATGCAACTGAAGCACCTCTCCACGTCGCCGTCGTCGTCGTCGCACTCGGCGCCGCTCAAGACTAATGCATACAATCCGTGCGCTCAGCAATTCAATGTACGTGCGTTCTATACAACAGGAGAGGAGGGATGGAGTACACCAATCACGCATCGTCGTCTCGCCACCACACCTGCACAGACGAGATGCCGCCGCTGCGGTCGTCGACCTCGACAATGAGGCCGTCGAACCCGACAAGCTGGCTACTGCCCATGCCCACGACGCCGTCGAGGCCGCCCTCGACAGTCCGATCGAGGACCATGGCGTCGGCTGGAACGTCGGCAGGCGCAGCCCGGGTGGTAGTCGTGGCTACTGTCGGAGCCTCGCTGGGAGTCTGAGACCTCGACTTGTTCTTCTTCTTGCCCGCTGGTGTGCCTGTGCGCGACGGTCCCTCAGACTCGACCGTCAGGTGGCTGGAGGGTGGTGGTGCGGCTGCCGGTGTCGCCCCGGACAAATGTGTTCTGAATGAAGACAGCGGCGACGTGAAGTCGAGCTCGATGGCGTCCGAGTTGACAACCCACGGGCACCGGGCGTACTGCTGGAACTGAGGCGTACCAGGCTGACTAGTCAGCTCTACCCACACACGCATTCACTCACAATGTTTGAATACGCAATCAGCTTGGTCACCACGCCGTCTGTGACCAGGAAGTCGAGCCCGTGCTGGAAGTAGTTCCAGAAGCACGAGTTGGAGGTATCTGCTTCTTGGCCGTTCGCGTCCGCGTCCCGCTCCTGGCCCCAGACGCGATCTAGGCGGTCGTCCTCTTTCCAGTACGTCCGTAGTGGTGGGCCGAGATCGACCAAGAGATCCTGGGACGTCGTCTCGCCCAGGACAATCTCGACCGCGTGCGGGATGTACAGTGTCGCTCCTCGTCCGGGCTTCCATCAGCGTCGCGCCATAACCCACTCCCTCACCTTGAGAACACACTGGGCCAGCGGCTCGATTGTAGGCAGAACGCCCTCCTCGCGTGGGGACACGTTGACCGCGACGACCAAGTCCTCACGCCCTCCTGCGGGCGCGAGCTCGAACCCGACGCCAGGGTACGAGAGGCGCGCTGCACCCGTCGTGCCGAACGTCGGGCCAAGGGCTCTGGAGACACCGGCACGCGTGAGCTGATGCGATCTCGAAGCGAGCACCTGGCCCTGGTAGGTAAGAGTGAGGTGCTGCTGCTCGCCCAGCACGACATGGATGAGTGCCAGCCGCTGCTCGCGCGACGCAGGGAAGAGGAGGGCAACAGGCCCAGCGTGTACAGTGACGGCTGTTTTGTGGGCGTTCTTGGTTCTGTCAGCTATGTAGGCCGGGCGCCGGCGTACTCACGTCAGGATCCCACGACACCTCGATCTTGGGCACCTCGGTCTTGCGCGAGCGGAGGATGTCGAGCACGTGCCAGAGCGTGTCGCCTAGGCGGAACAGGCCGAGGCCCTTGCCTGGGGAGAGCTCGAGCGTGTCGAGCTTGTCCATGTGTGCGAGGGGGGACACGGACGAGTGGTGGTGGAAGTGATGTGGTGAAGTGCGGGTTGGTGGCAAATGGTCGAGTCGAGGGTGGTAATTGTTGTTAGGGTCGAGCTGGTGGTAGCGGCGGGTCGTCGTCAACGCTGCAGTCATGGCGGGCTGGCCGGGACGCGGAGCCGAGTGCGAGTGGGTTGGCTGACTTCACTGTCGTCGAGCAGAGGTGCGAGATGGGATAACAATAGCAAGCCTGCACTTGACTGTGACGAGGAGAGGAGGAGAGTGCATGCATTGTTGATGTGCGTGTGCGTGCGCGTTGTTGCTTCCAAGGCGGTGGGAGAGCACGCACCGTGTTTGACGTCATGCCCCTTCCCCTCTCAGCACCCATCGCACACTCCCGAGTTTCCTCACTCAAAACACTGCCCTCAGACTCTTTGACTTTTGCCCTTTTGATCACAATCACACATCGCACCCTTCACCCGCCATGGCGCCGCGCTCGACGGCATCGGCAGCCAGCTCGATCCACTTTTCCTCGGCCTCGCGACCGCGCACGCCCTCAGCCAAGGGCTCGGGCACGGCGACGCCAGCGGCTGGAGCGGGCGGTGCGGGGTCGGGGGCTGGCGACGGCGACGGCGACGGCGACGGAGAGGACCCGTCGTCAACACCGCCCTCTGCGCGGGCTGGGTCGCCATCCGAGGAGCCACCAGCCGCGTCGTCTTCATTGACGCCGCCGTCACCCCCGTCGCCACCGTCACCGCCTGTCATCTCCACGCCCGTCATCTCGACCCCCAGCGCCGTGGAGGAGCAGGCGATCAATGCGACGCTGCTGGGGCACAGGAGGCGCCGCCCGCAGCTTCTTGCGGCCGTGTCGTCGTCACTGCACTCGCATCATAATACACCGCATCAGGAAGAAGACCTGGCGTTCGACACGGAGGCTATGCACGCCGCGGTGCGGGCCGACGCACATACCGCCGACTGCGAGGCCATGGGCAAGCACGTTGAGCTCATCATGGACGGGCAGACGATCCACTCTGAGGCTGAGCTCGGCGAGCTGGGCGATTTGGCACCCAAGTCTCGAGAATATGTTTGGGAGGGTGAGTCGAAACAGGCCATGGCCGCCGCTGACATGACATTAGTCATGTACGAGAACCAGCGGGGTATCTACATTCTCGGCAAGTCGTGGTACTCCGCGCGCGGGCTCCTGCCGTCCGACCCATCAGGCTTTACGCTGCCGATGCACCTCGCAGGGGACAAGGACAAGAGCAAGCGCAAGACAATTAAAACCGGGTACGACCTCGAGACGTACCAGACGCCAACGCCGGCGTGGGTGTGGCTCACGCCGTGGATGGTCAATATGAGGAGCAACACGGACGAGCAGGGGTGGCGCTACAACTTGTGGTTCCACCAGAAGGGGTGGAAGCAGCACTCGGGGTGGCTCAACTGGTGGGGGTGGGTGCGCCGGCGCGAGTGGGTCCGCCTGCGGGCTCTCATCCCGTCGCACGAAAACGACAGCGACGACGACGAGAGCTACGACGGGCCGGTCGAGGAGCCGCCAGATGTGCTGAGCACTCTGATTTCGGGCACGGATCCTGCCACCGATATTGTGAGAAGGCTGGTTGTGTACCCCCTCGACCGGGAGCGACTGGAGGCGTGGACCAAGATGCTGGACGGGGCGAGCGATGAGACGAAGAAGACGTTTGCGGGTCTGATCAAGGACCACGATACGGTGAGTGTGTGGCAACGTGCGCTACTGACGACAGCTCGCGCGTATCTGCCTGGCGCTCGTGTTCCCCGCCTCGCGGGACGCCTTCCTCGTGACCCTCGTGACGCGCGGCCTCGCGTCCGACCAGCAGTGCAGCAAGTGTATCGGCGTGAAGGAGCAGTGGAAGAGCCCAGTCATGGGCGACGAGGATGGCCTAGACAGCGATCGCTAGGGTGGGTATAGGGCGGGGCGCAGGGCGTACAAGGGGTTGTGGTAGAGAACACACGGTGCATGTTGTACATTGTTGTGTGGGGCAGGTCTCGACTGATGCGATGAACAAGAAGACTACCGATGGAACGAAGCGACGATCACCATTGTCCGTGCGCACCACCCGCCGATCCTTAAGGCACCCGGATCCGAAATTCCCATCCGGTCGCGTGGCCCAATGGCAAGGCGTATGACTACGATTCTGACGGTTGTAATCATGAGATTGCGGGTTCGATCCCCGTCGTGGCCTAATGGATTATCCTTTTGCGGCCTCGTGCAGGAGGGAAGTTGCATTGTTTTTGTGGCGGGCAACGAGGAGGAGGAGGGAGCGAGGTCCTTCCTCAGTGTCGATCTGATCGCCTGCTGCGCCGCGGTGCTTGCGCCCCAACGAACTGTAGCGTTACATATCCCTCGCCATAATCTGCGCCCGCCTGGTCGGCCTCGCCCGATGACGACAATGTCGGCAGCGCCCGTCCGTCGTCACAAGGTCTGTGACACCTTGATCAGCAGGCGTCTTGATCTATCTACATCTCCACACTATCTCTCGTCTCGCCTCGTCTTCTCACCTCTTCTCCCCCTCTTCATCCCACTCACCCCCATGACGTCTCCCCTAGACGCCACAGCGTACCCGCACCTCCTGGACGCGATCTTCGCCTACGCGCCGCGCTCGTCGCTCCTCGCGCTCCGCGCGGCGTCCTCGACGCTCCGGGACCGCGTCGACGCCGAGTTCCTCCAGCACGCCGTCATCTCCGTCTCGGACGACGGCGGGGCGCTCTCCCTCCGCTCGAGGGCGTACGGCCGCGTGCCCTCGCTGGCGGACCACGCGCCGGTCCGGCTCCCCCTCCCCCGCCCGCTACGGACGGACAAGGGCAAGCCGCCCTCGGCCGACGGCACGCTGCGGCTCGCACACACCCTCTCCCACCCGTCCGTGCTGGACGTGCACACGTCCCTCGTGCCGCTGGCCATCGCGTCGCGCCGCCGCCTGCCCGCGCCGTTCGCGCTCCCGCCGGCCTTTAGCAAGGTGCATACGGTGCGCGTGCACCACCCCGAAGCTGGGTGGTCGCAGGGCGTGTACACCCTCTCGCCGACGCCCGGCACGCCGCGCACGCTCGTGCTCTTCCCCTCGGGCGCCACGCGGGACAGCTACTACTGGTACCAGGACGAGCGGTACCGGCACGCGCTCGACCTGAGCGCCGTGCGCCGGCTCGTGGTCCACGTCGCGCCCGGCGTGTGGGGCGGCGAGGCGCTCGCGGTGCTCCGCTGGGCGGGCGCCGAGGAGGTCGCCCTGCTGGTTAATGGTAAGGCGGGGCCGGGCACCGGGACAGAGGGCACTGCCAAGGCCGGGTGGAGCGACGCCGCGCGCGAGATCGCCGCGCGGATTTGTGTGCGCCTGTCGGCGTGGAAGGGCGCCGAGGTCGCCGCGCGCTTCGTCGTCGTCGACATGGCCACTGTGCGGGGCGAGGCGGTGCGGCAGCCGCCCAAGTCGGAGGAGGAGCGCATCGACGAGCTCCAGGCCTTGCTGCTTGGCGGCGTCGCGCCGCGAATCCCGCATGCCCCTGCGCCCGAGCTCAGCGAGAAGGAACGCGCCATCCTAGGCCGCATCACCATCCTCGCAAAGGACGAGTACGCCGCCACCCTCACCTCTGCCCAGTTCGAACTCGAGACCACACCATAGTATCATAGCCTAACTCGCATACATTGCATTGATTTGCTGGTAATGTACATTGTATTTCTCTTTGTCTTTGCTACGTACTTTACACACGCGAGCCCAGCGCGCGGTTCAGGTTGAACGCGGCCGAGATGAGCGTGACGTGCGAGAACGCCTGGGGTGTGTTGCCGAGCCCCTCGCCACCGCTGCTAATCTCCTCAGAGTACAGCTCGACGTGGTTGCCAAAGCGCATAAAGTCCTCGAACATGACCACGGCGCGCTCGAGGTAGTGCTTGTTGTACACGCCCGCACGAGTGAGCGCCTCGATACCCCACAGGGTGCAGAGCGAGAAGGCGCCCTCCTCGCCGCCAACGCCGTCGTCTGACTTGGTCACGTCGTAACGGAAGATGCTCGAGTTGATCGTCAGACCGCCCTTGTTGGGCGTGCGCAGGATACGGTCGAGCGTCGACGTGAAGCGCGGGTCGGCAGCCGAGATGAAGAAGACGAGCGGCATGATGAGCACGGCAGAGTCGAGCACGTCCTTCTCCTCGTAGCTCTGGCCAAAGAACTTGCCCACGGGGTTCCAGGCGTTGGCCTGGATGTTGGTGTACAGCGTGTCGCGCGTCTCGAGCCACTTGTTGCGGTTCGGGCACGGGAGGCAGCGCTTCTCGGCGAGGCGGAGACCGCGGTCGAGCGCGACCCACATCATCACCTTGGAGTAGGTGTAGTTCTTGTGCTCGCCACGGGGCTCCCAGATAGACAGGTCTGGGTGGTTGACCATGCCGACGACGTAGTCGACCACGGTGCGCACAGCAACCCAGCTGTCCCAGCTCAGCGGCGCGCTGTACTTCTGCGCCAGGTAGATGCAGTCCATAAGCTCGCCGTAAATGTCGAGCTGGAGGTGGTCGACGGCGCCGTTGCCGATACGCACCGGCCTCGAGCCCTTGTGGCCCTCGAGGTGCGTGAGCTCGACCTCGGGCAGGTCCTTGCCACCGTGGATCGTGTACACAATCTGGAGCGAGCCGTCAGAGTTGCGGTCCTTGATGCGGTCCAGGATGAACTTGACGAACGCGTTGGCCTCCTCGGTGAAGCCGAGGCGGATAAGCGCGTAGATGGTGAAACTCGTGTCGCGCACCCAGGTGAACCGGTAGTCCCAGTTACGAGTACCGCCAATGTACTCGGGCAGGGAGAAGGTCGGCGCCGCGACAATGGCACCAGTCTCCTCAAAGACGAGCATCTTGAGGGTGAGCGCCGAGCGGTGGATAGCCTCGCGCCAGCGGCCACGGTAGGTGCTCCTGCTGATCCAGTGGTACCAGTACTTGAGCGTGTCGCGCATGAGGTTGTCGAGCAGCTGCTTGGTGACGATGGGGTTGTGGGCGGGACGGAGGAGGTGAGCGGCGGCTCTGATCTCGTCGATGGGGATGCCGAGCATATTGGCACGGAGCTGGTGCGCGTCGTTGTCGTTGGTTCCCGTCTCCTCGTTCTCAATCTGGCGGAGCACAAAGTAGACGACCTGGCCCTCCTCGAGCTCAAACTCGGAGACGATCGAGTCGCCGAGCAGGTTACGGTTCTTGAGGCGCTCGACCTTGAGCGTGATGTGGGGCTCGTCGACCTCGGGGTCCTCAGACGCGCAGAGGTAGCGGAGGTCGAGGTTGAGGTTGGGCGACTTGAACAGAGCCTTGACGTTGTGTGTGCAAGCCGTGGCGGCCGAGTCGTCGTGAACGAGCTGAAAGGGGAGTGTCAGCGGAGGCGCCACAACCCAGATTCAGCCGGCCAACTCACCTCGGCAGTGTGCTTGTCAAGACAGTAGTTGAAGGCCGGGGCACACTCCATGCGGAACTTGACCTTGCCGTGCAAGCTCTCCACCTTGCGGATTAGCCAGGGGAGCGGGCAGCGCGTCTGCGCGCCCGACTCGTTGGCACCCTTGGGGATGAGGAGGTCGGTCACCGAGCCGACCGAGTCCTCCGACAGGAACTTGCTGACGAGAATGTTCGAGTTGGGGCGGTAGACCTGCTTCGGCTTGAAGGCGGTGGTGCTGAGTTCGTCAGCTGGCGGGCGTTCCACAGTCGCTCCAACAGCCGACTCACGGGGTGATGGAGAAGTGGCCACCCTTGTCGGCGTCGACGATACGGGCAAAGACACTCGGCGAGTCAAAGTACGGGATGCACATGGACTCGATCGAGCCGGACAAGCTCACGCACGCGGCGGTCTGGCATGTCAGCATCGACGTCATCTAGCACGCCCGCGCCCGTCACGCCGGTCGCGCCAACGCCCGCCCCGACAGTTGGCTACTCACACGCAAGTTACCAATAAGGGCATAGTCCTACCATTGTGTCAGCACTACCGCTTCACCTCTTGCCGCTGCCTACCCACCTGGATGCCCAGGATGGGCGTGCCAGCCTTGTCATAAAGCTCGGGGCCTTCCATTGCGGGATGAGTCTTTGGCTTGGGGGACGGTCCTCGCTGGACTGCGTCTTCTGGTGGCGTGGTCAACAAAGGCGTCGCCATGATGGGTGGTGGTGGTGGTGGTGGTGGTGGAGAGGTGGATGGGACAAGTGGAGCAAGACGTCCAAAAAGTCGAGCCTGGCAAAGGTATAACAGGTCCGCCTGCCTTGCGCCGGCCCGCCCTGGCCTGGTGACCTCGGTGATCCAACTTACAGTTTGCAGGGATGAGGACGATGAGGCTTGCTCTACCGGCTCTCGAGTTGGATATTCCTACGACGTTTTTGGTATTTGTCGTGGGCGGGGCTGGCAGCTTGCAGGGAGCAGGCAGCAGGGATGTGGATGAATGCAAACGAGACCCCGAGGGGAGGGTACCGGGGGTAGGCAGGTGGAGTAGACGCAGGTCGTCTGGTTGTCGAGTGCGCAGACAGAGAGGGAGGGCATGACGTCTGTTACAAAGGATAGGCGCACGTGAGCCGGACTATGGCCGAGATCAAGGGGTGGCAGGGGGAATGCCCCACACTGCCAAGCGCGGGGAGCTTGCAGACTGCTTGGCCTCGCGGTCGTCAATTGCTCGTTTGGACGGGCCTGTCAGCTCGTGTCGCAGGCAAGCGGAGACGTCCTGTGGAGGTGGTGGAGAGAGCAAAGGCGGGGGAGGGGGAGGGGGGGCAGGCTCGGTGGGCGCCGAACACCTCCCCCACCCTGGGCAGCCACGGCCGGCCCATCTTCGAACGCCACTCGGCGCCCCGCCGACTTGGCCATCCCGGCGCTGGTCCGAGGTGTATTTGGGATGCACGTTGGCGACATTTCGGATGCTGGCCCGTTGGCCACGATGCTGCCGGTGAGGTGAGCGTGCATGCGGCCGCGCTGGCTGGCACATTGTCGGGAAGCGAGTCGGATCAAAATCGCCGAGGCGAAATGCGCGCCAGCCATGCTCGACAGTCCGAAGAGCCCGACACCTCCTCCACTGCGCTCATTGTCCGGCTCGTTACAGATCGTACCTGCCTAGGGTTGATGTCTCGCGTGTGTCAAGTTGTCAACATGTCAACAATCTGATCGGTGCGGCCCGGCACCGTACCGAGTGTAGATCTTGGACCTCCTCCACGAGGCGAGCCTCCGAGGCCGATGGACAGCCGAATACTCCACATCTGGGGCTCGCCCATCTCGGACACATTGCCGTTCTCGGCCCGAGACTGTCACGACGCAGCGCTCAAGTCATGCCAACAAGAATACATGTACTTTTGATACAGTTACCACACGCTCAAGCCGATCCCTCGAGGACCTCGATGACCTTCTGGGCCGTTGCCGTGGCCGACTGGGGGTTCTGGCCGGTGACGAGCTTGCCGTCGACGACGGCATGCGAGGTGAAGGCGGCGGCCTTCTCGTACTGCGCGCCGTTCTTCTTGGCGAGCGCCTCGGCATCGTAGGGCACCTTCTTCTCGACGCCGGCGAGGATCTCCTCCTCCCACGAGAAGCCGGTGATCTTCTTGCCTGCGATGAGGAGGGACCCGTCGGCGAGCTTGGCCTTCAGGAGGCCGCAGTAGCCGTGGCACACGGACGAGACGACGCCGCCGCGCGCCCAGATGTCGGCCGTGAGCTTGTGCACCGGCTCCGAGTCGGTAAAGTCGTACATGACCGCGTGGCCGCCGGTGAAGTAGATGGCGTCGACGTCGGCAGCGTTGATGTCGGCAGGCGCCTTGGTGTTCTCGAGGAGCGCCATCTTGATCGGGTCCTCGAGCCATGCCTTGGAGGTCGCCTCAAGGCCCATGGGACCGAGCGAGTTGGGCTCAATGGGCACCTTGCCACCGGCGGGCGAGACGAGCGTCTGCTTGTAGCCCTTGGCGGCGAACTCGTGGTACGCCTCGGAGAGCTCGCCGAGCCACAGGCCAGTCGGGGTGCCCTCGTTCGGGGCGCCGTAGTGCGACACGTTGGACACGACGTGGACAATGTGCTTGGTGGACATGGTGGGCGGGGTCTTGGTGGGTGAGGAAGGTAGTGGTGCTGGGTGCGGCGGGCTGTTGTTGACGAGGATGTGTTACTCTTCGATGACCTTTATATGCCGTGGGAAGTGGACGAAGAAGGCCTTCCTGATGCCAAGGTTACTACCGTGTGCATGGGAAGCTCCGTAGAAGCCGCTAGGCATCCCAGTCGCCGAGCCACCATGGTCAGATCTCAAAGCCAAGTCGCCACTGCTGGGGCAAAGTGACGTCAAGCCCTCCCTCCACACGTTAGCATCCCGGGGGCGTCCAGGCTCCTCCATCGGAGCAAGCGTAAGCTCAGTTCAAGCGCACTCGGCGCAAGTGTAAGTGGTAAGCGCACGCCTCCTCCGCGGCCGGGTGTGCGCCGCCTTGTCGTAGCATCGACGCAAGCCCGTCGGCGACGTCGTGTGGACCAGCCTGTGGGGTCGGTGGAGTGGCTCGGTTCAAAACTTCCAAGTGGAGGCGGCGCTCGCTTGGGCGGTGTGGAGGCCACTTTTGGTCGCTTCGGGACGCGGTACTGCGCCGCACTAGCGGAAAGTGGGTCACCGCGGCGATAGCGGCCTCGGTGTGCCGGGTCGAGCTCGGTCAGTCGGTCAGCATAACCTTGGCAGCAGTGCATGCATCGAACGCCGGCGTCCGCTTTTTACGGACTTTGGCTTTGGTAGGAGAAGCCGAACCCACTCGATAAGAGTGGGCCAACGCGCAAGTGGCGAGTTTCCCCCACTGAGGGCTTCACCACAGCCACTCCTGCTTGTCGAGCTGCACGTCGGCCTTCAACTGAGAGGGCACATACACCATGCCCCGCGGCGCGCTCTTGAACCCGTACTCCTCCTTCAACGTCGCGAGCGTAACGGGCACGCGGAGGCGGGTGACCGACTTGATCTCGTACGCGAAGTTGTAGCGCTCCCAGTCGGGGTGGTAGCTGTTGAACTCGGCGTTCCCAATCCCGCCCGTGGGGAGATGCCACGCCGTCGTCGGCTCGGATGCCGCGGGGCGCGCAGAACCCAGCACGAACTCGCACACATGCGTGATGGCGCTCATGGGCGCCGTCTCGTAGAACCACATGCGGCGCACCGTGTCCGGGTAGCGCAGCTTGCGGAACTCGTGCGTCTTGGTCCGTGCGACCATTTGCGCCATGTAGTCCTCGGTCGGGGTGTGCGAGAGCGCGAGGATGATGTCGGTCTTGTCTACAGCGTCCATGGCTTGGGTGGGAGAGTGAGTGATTGAGTGAGGAGAAGAAGCAGAGAGGAGAAGCAAGAAGTCGTGGTCGCGACGACATGCAGCACGGGCCCGATGGGGTCCTTTGGGTCGACCCATCGCTGAAGAGGTCTAGAGGAGCCTGCATGTTGCCTTCACATGCCGCCTCGATGCCACTGGAGACCCTCTAGGCAAGGAGTGGAATGACCAGATCACCCAGGACTTTGAGCTCCTGTAGGGCTGAAGTTTTGGGTAGTGGCCGTCGACATCAAAGTCGCACGAGTCCGAGTCTGCAGTGACGTGCAGAACCATCCGTCCCTTCGGGCTCCTCGCGGCCTCGTGGCCTGCAACGATCCGAAAGCGACGATGGGAGGCGCCGTGACAAAGCGGTCTGTGCCCTAGCGACGTCCTTATATAGTAGCGCCGGTCTCCTGTATCTATCTACACTCGACCATTGCTCCATGTACCATTGACGCCGTCTCGTCCCCCGAGTAGCAGATTCCGTCAAGCTCGTTAGGCAGAGCAGAGTATGTCTGACCCATCTTGAGCTAGATTCGCACAATGTCGGGCGAGAAAGGGTAGGTAGGCATCGCTACTACTACCCCATGTCGAGTGGCGACGGCGTTTCCAGAGCGGTGGATCAAGCGCATGTGGGGCGTGTCTCGGCCGCTGGGCTCATCCTCCCTCCCATGTTCATCCCATCCACATGCACCTACCCGCCCCGCCTCGCCACAGACGTCGTCCTGTTAACCTCAGCATCCGATGATTCTCTCCACGGATGCTCAAACAAAGGTTGCCGTCATGACGTCACAGACGGCACCCAATGGGCACATCTAAGACGCCGAACTCGTCATCTCCACCACACCCCATCACTCACTCGCGTTCCACACTGACATCATGCGCCGAAACATTGAGCAAGGGACAGGCAGGTGCGTGTTTGAAGGGCTGCTGTTGTGACGCCGATGAGGTCAACAGCAGGCAGGCACTGGCGTGCCGTCGTGGTCGTCAACGCCAGGTGCCAACCCCGGCTGTCGCCTGTCTCATGTTGCAGGCGCAGCCGCCTGCCTTCTGCTGGACACTCGCCTTTGCTGTGGCAACTGACTGCACTGCATGGCTACCGTGTCGCCAGCCGCTGACCACATTTCCCCGGAGGTTATGGACACGACCACCTATTTCCATCCCTGGTCGCGCCGCATCATCGCCGACTTTGATTTTCGGCCCCGCATCGTCGTCGCTGCCTCGGCGTCATTCCTGAGCAACCCTCATCACATGCAGCCTTCGGGATGATGCAACTGCGAGGAACGCTCTATCTCGCGAGAAACGCTCTACCTCCGCAGTGGGCCACACCCCGACACGGACCACAGCGAGCATGTCGCACTCACTGCTGCGCCTCTTCTGTCGCACCCCCCGGCGGAGGTCATGGGTTGTTGACGTTGTCAAGAACACCGCTCTGCGGTCCACAGCAGGGACGATGACGCAGGGGTATGTGGCATGTGACGCTGTGGCTGAGCTGTCCGAGTCTGGTGGTGCTCGCTGTCGAGGCAGATCGCGGGGCAGCTCGCTCGGCAACGGTAGCCAGTCGAGGCGATGGGGATGCTCGCGAGGCGGAGTGGAGCACCACCGCCATCCATGGGGCAAGCGACAACTCGATATATCTATGCCTCGAGAGCCCCTCACCTCAACCAGACACAGCTCCATCCCAACCTCTCGAACCAAGAACAACTATAGCCACACAAGACATCACACAAGTGAGTACCTGCCGTTGCCACAGCCGCTGACACCCAGTGAACCCCGACCGCCGCGACTACGGTGTTGGGCACACTAGCTCCGGTATCGCTGGCACTGGTGTCGGTGCCGGCGCCATTGCCGAGGCGAAGAATGACATGGACCCGAATGTGAACACTCGCAACACGGGCCAAGGCATGATGGGCCACGAGACGATGGGCCACAACACCATGGGCCACAACACCATGGGCCACAACACCATGGGCCACAACAACATGGGCCACAACGCCATGGGCCACGGCACCATGGACAACACCATGGGCACCAACACCATTGGCCACACCAGCTCCGGTCTTGCCGGTACAGGCATCGGCGCCGGCGCTATGGCTAAAATCAAGAATGCCCTGGACCCCAACGTGAACACGGATTCCACCGGCCACCACCAGACCGGCCACCGCCACGACCACACGATGGGCCACAGCACCATGGGCACCAACACCGTGGGCACCAACGCCATGGGCCACACCAGCTCCGGTCTTGCCGGTACGGGCGTCGGCGCCGGCGCCATGGCCAGCGCCAAGAACGCCATGGACCCCAACGTGAACACCCACTCGTCGGGCCACCACCACACCGGCCACCACCACGACCACAGCATGGGTCACAACACCATGAGCCACGGCCACCACACTAGCACTAGTCTCGCCGGCACCGGCGTCGGCGCGTCCACAATGGCAGGCATGAAGGACACCATGGACCCCAACGTCCACTCGCGCCACACCAACGTGAGTGGCGGGACCCACACCTCGGGCCCGCACACCAGCACCGGCATGGCTGGCACGGGCGTCGGGGCGGGGCTCGCAGCCGACGCCAAGAACAAGATGGACCCCGCCGTCGACTCACGCCCGACCGGTGACAAGATCGCGGGCTCCCCGCCCCGCACCCATGCGGCAGTGCCACGCAGCCCCACTAGCCCGACGGGCGCCGCCTCGGCCTCGGGCCACTCGGGGATCAAGGACCCGGAGCATGCCGAGGCCGCGCTCGCCATGCTCGAGAGTGGCGACGCGCCCTTCTCGGCCGCGATGGGCCGCGACCCCATCACTGGGGCCAAGCTGCCCAAGGGAAGCACGCTGGCCAAGGTCGCCGACGCGGTTGCGGGCGACGGCGATGTCAACGCCGCCGCTGCGCATGCTCGCACGTCTCTCGACCGCTCGAGTATGAGCGACACGATGAGCCCCACTACCGCCGCGACGCTTGACGCTGGCTCCGTTGCCGCTGAGCGCCGCCACGTGGGTGACAGCGCCGACGTGCGCGCACTCGGGGACAAGATGGAGGCTGCGCGCCTCGACGACCGGGACACCAACCGCCACCATGTTGGCCGTGACGCCGCCGTCGTCGGTGGTGCCGCCGCTCTCGGCGCCGGTGCCATGCACCACCACAACAAGAATGAGCGCGCCGGTGACCACACCGCTGGCCCGCACACCTCCACCGGGCTGGCTGGTACTGGCCTCGGCGCCAGCACTGCTGCCGACATGAAGAACAAGATGGACCCCCGCGTCGACGCGACCACGGGCCACACCACCTCGGGCATGCTCGGCTCGGACAGGCACACAATGACTGGCGACAACCGCGAGCACCACTACGGCCGCGACGCCGCTCTGGTCGGTGGCGCCGCCGCCGTCGGTGCAGGCGCCATGCACCACCACAACAAGAACGAGCGCGCCGGCGACCACACCGCTGGCCCGCACACGTCCACCGGCCTTGCTGGTACTGGCCTCGGCGCCAGTACTGCTGCCGACGTGAAGAATAAGATGGACCCCCGCGTCGACGCGTCGACCGGCCACTCCACCTCGGGCACGCTCGGCTCAGACAGGCACACCATGACCGGTGACCACCACGGCCACCACGTCGAGCGCGACGCGGCGATGGCTGGCGGCGCTGGCGCGCTTGCGGCCGGTGCGATGCACCACCACGACAAGCGCGAGCGCGAGATGGAGCACGCGGCGGCTCCCCTCTCGACCGGTGCACGCGCAGACGTCACCACGTCGATGACCCCTAGTGATGCCGCCTACCGCCGTGACCACGACCGCCTCGACCACTCGGGCCGCGATGCCGCCGTTGGCGGTGGTGCCGCCGCGCTCACTGCGGGTGCGCTCCACCACCACGACAGGAACAGGCTGGTGGACGACTCGATGCGCAACGATTCGATGACCGCCGTTGCTGGCAGTCCGGCCGGCGAGCACACCAACCCGATGGGCTCCAACCTTACGAGCTCCAACCCGATGGCCTCCAACGTCCACACTGGCGACCACACTGCCGGCCCACACACGAGCACCGGTATCGCAGGCACTGGCCTCGGCGCGTCCACCGCCGCCGACATGAAGAACACGATGGACCCCAAGGTCGACTCGACGACGGGCCACGCCACCCGCGAGCGCGGCCTCGACACTGGCGCGTTCGGCATGATGGCCAACAAGGAGCAGCCGGCGGACCCCAACCGCATCCCGCCGCACACCAGCACCGGGCTGTTCGGCACCGGTGTCGGCGCCGAGGCCATAGCCAAGGTGAAGAACGCCCTTGACCCCAAGGTGGACATGAGCCTGAGCCCCGACAACACCAACGACGCGACGATGCGCAACCGTGGCCCCGGTCACATTGCCATGCCTGCCGACAACGACGCCCACCCCAACCTCTTTGCCAAGGCCGACGAGTCGCGCGTGGTCGACAACACGCGCATGCCGGGTGCTTACACCGACCGCGTGAACGAGGCCAGTAAGAACAGCGCCAATGTGGTCGTCACGCCTGTTGAGGAGCACTCGCGTATCTTCTAAGTATTTCAGTAACACTAGTGACCGTGAGCGACGGAGCGAGGAGAGCAGATCAGAAGTCAAACGCCAGTAATGATAGCAGAAGGAGGCGAGATGAATCAATGTCGGCTAATCGGATACATCTATGCGGGTGAAGTGACTGGCGGTGGTGGACGCAAAGCCTTGTCCAAGCAGGCTTGGAATTTGACTCCCCACTCCCCAACGTTGTACTTGCAGTCGATCCACGAGCGCGCCAGAGCCCAAGTGTAGACCGGCGGCATGAGTTGCACCACCTTGTAAGGCAGGTTCACTGGCAAGAGGTGATTCGACTCTCTCTGCTCCCTCTGTGGGAAGTGAAAGTGCTCGAGGAGTTGGTACATGGCCATTGCCTGGGCGCAGAACTGTGGGTCCTCTGCGATGGCACCGAGTACCAGTGCGGTGTGGGTGTTGTCGTTGTACAATTCGGAGAGGTACTGGCGGTGGAAGGCGTTGAGGAGGGCCATCAGAGTCGAGTGGCACTCGTACTTTTTGATGAATTGCACGAGATCAAAGAGCCGCTTGCAGCGGTCCTCGAAGTCATCCGCGATGTCGTCGATGTACCCTTCGCTGATGAGCGTCAAGAAGGTGCGCACGGTGTCGCTGTCTTCAAAGTCGCTCGTCAGGTGGACCACCTTGGCGCCACCATTGTCCAGTTGGGCCGCGTTGCGGAACACTGCGCTGCCGGGTCAGCTGGGCAGGTGGACGTCGGCTCACCTCGCGGCGAAGAGGTGGAACGAGTCGATGCGGAACTCAAAGTTATCCGAGCTGATGAGCGTGAAGTCGCCAGTGTCGTGGCAGAGGTCCAGCTCAGGTGGTGGGTCGGGCGCTGTGGATGCGGTGGGCGAGGTAGGCATAGCAAGCAACGCGGATGGTGATGGTAATGGGAGGGATGATGGTGGTGAGCAAGGGCGTTGTGATGGGCTGGCAGGGCGGTGTCAGGAAAATTTTATCAGTCCTGGGAGCTGGGGAAGGACAGCGGGAGCATTGTGCTGCTCGTCGTGGTCGTCGTGACGTGTCGAGCCGTGCTATCAGTACGCCAGAGTGTACGGATACGCTCGACAGAGTCGGCGTCGAGGAGTCAGAAGTGTGAGTCGCCGGCGCACATTGTTGTCGTCACGGCGCGCGGAGGCATTGGGGTGACCATGTAGAAGATTCAGAGCTTCAGAGTGCAGAGGATGCCGAAAGGGCTGGCGTAGGAGCTTCGTGCGGTGTGTGCGGACGACCGAACTGCACCGCACCGCACTCACCGCACCTGTGTGCACCGAAGTCGCACGAAGTGCACCCTCGGCGCCGCACAGCACCGTAGATGCACCGGTAGAGGCACCGTAGACGCCGTGCGGTCAGCGGTTAGCCGGATAGCACGCGGCGGATAACTCCGGCAGTGACGTCAGAGGGTTAACGCGTTCGAACACACTGCTGCAGATGTTGGTGCGCGCTATGATGGCGTATGAAAGCCGGCCAAGGACAGTCCAGGCCGCTAATGGTATCCATGAATGCGATGTAAGGGAGCGGTGGTCACTGTGAGTGTGACCAGCCGTCGTGTAGTGAAGGAAGGCTGAGCCGAGCCGAGCCCGGCCGCGCTCGGTGACACGGCCTAACCGATAATCTTCTTGGCGAGCTTCTCAAAGCTGCGGCCCCACAGGGCATAGTCGCACCCGCACTCGACCCAGCTGCGCGATAGGACCCAGACATAGCTCATGGGGAAGAGCTGGTGGATCAAGAGGGGCATGTTGGCTGGGAGGAGGTCGTTTTCGCCAAACTCGCTCACACGGGGCGTCGAGGGCGGGTTGTCCTCGGCGTCCGCACGGCCCCAGTCGCGTGTGGTGCTGCGGCGACGGGCCTTTGCTGCTGCCCCCGCCTCGACCTTGGTGCAGTGCATGTTGATCGCCTTGACGCAGATGTCAGGGTCGTTGACGAGCGCGCCGAGGAGCAGTCCAGGGACCGAGTAGTCGAGGTCCTCGCGCATGAGGAAGTCGACGATGAACGCCTTGATCAGGACACGCAGCGTCGCGAAACACTCGTGCTTTCGCAGAAACGCGACGCAGTCGGACAGGTGCTGGCAGATACGCAGGGGCTCCTTGTAGAACAGCACGAGCTTGGCCTCGGTCACGAGCGTCAGGAAAGTCGTGATCGTCGCGTCGTTCTCCGACTCGTCGGTGAAGTGTACCAGCTTGTCGTCTGGGTTGCTGACCGCCTGGGCATCGCGGAAGATGGGGCTGGGCGGTTAGTCATGGGTGGCTCCCTGGCTTGTCTGTCCCACCCACCTCGCGGCAAAGAGGTAGACCGAGTCGACGCGAAAGCGGATATTGTTCGAGCTGATGAGTGTAAAGTCGCCGCTCTTGAAGTCCTTATCGTCGTGGATCGTCTCGCCCAAGCTCGGCTGGCGCTGCATCGTCGCCGAGAACTTGGTCAGGATCGTGGACGGCGTCCGGTGCGACATGACGGTGTAGGAGGGTGGTAACGAGAACATGAGTGGCGAAGAATGTAGATATATGGCCAAGACAGAGTGTGGATCGGAGGTGAGATGGGCGGTCGCCGGTTCTCATCGTGGGCCAACGGCGGGACTAATTGCTGTGAGGTGATGCACGCCCCCGACGACGAGAGCATGGGGGACATGGAGGGACACGGACAGTGCATTGTGAGAAGTAGACTGTGCAGTGTTGGAGAGGATGCACGGGCATTGTGCGGGCCGGTGGGCCGGGGGGCAGTCCCATTGTCCTCGGTGGTGAGTCGGCACGGGCAACTCGGCCCTTGTGGCCCACCAGGCGCAGATTGTCGGTGCAGTAGGGACACACTACGGCGTGCATACGACTATTGCGGGTACTCGGTGACTTCCTCATAGCTCACGTGCATACACAGTGGAGTCCCGGCTCCCTTTCCCATCGAGCATGCGCCAACTCCAAAGACGGCAGGAAGCTCAGCTCGAGGTCGTCGACTTTGCGGTCGGAGTAGTACGGGGCTGAAGAGCCTTGGAAGCAAACGACGAGAACTGGTACGCCCATGACCCGAGGTTTTGGTTGGCATCCAGCCAGCTGCGAGACAGCGCCCAGATATAGTCCGGGGGGAGGAGGCGATGGATCGTAAGCGACATGTTGGCTGGGAGGAGGACGTTTGTGGGCTTGGCGTCGCGACAACGAGTTCGTGGGTCGTTCTTCTGCATTTCGGCAGTGCCGTCGGGGTAGACGCTCATTGGACCCTGAAGCCTCTTGTGGTAGATATCGATGACTATCATGCAATAGCTGATGTCGTCGGCAAGGGCTCCCAGGACGAGGCCGGGAAGCGCATGGTTGATAGTCCCCCAGTGGCCCATGAGGTTGTCGTAGTGGTAGGCGTGGAGGAGAGCCTGCAATGTGCGGTCGCACTCGTACTTCTTCAGGAAGGCAACGATATTGGCGAGGTGTTGACACCAGCCTGTAGTGCTCCGGTGATCAAGACACATGTCGAGCTTGGAAGTCGTCATGAGTGACAGGACGGTGTGTAAGACCTTGGACGTCTCGATCGTTGAATCGGTGAACTGAACCGTCTTGTCCCCGCCCGCACTGCTGATGTCGTGCGGGGCACTGAACACTGGGCTGGGTCACAGTCAGTCACTTGCACCAGATGGCTCAAGTATGCGATACACACCTGGCTGCGAAGAGCTGGACAGACGGGATACGAAACAGGCGGTTGTTGGAACTGACCAGAGTGAAGTCACCGGTCCTCCACTCCCATTCAGTGAGCATGTTGTCGTACACGCGTGTCCATGCTGCGGCTTCAGCATCGCTGGTCTTGGCTACCGCTGGCGAGGACTCGTCTGGCGGGGAAGACTCGGACATTCGTGAGTAGGGTATAGGTGAAAGAAAGTGAGCAAGCGAGAGAATGCAAGTCGGATGAGAAATGTGTGGTCTACGGGGCGCCCGTCGTCATATCTGCGCCCTCGCGCCGTGGCTCCACACACGACCGACCCGCCACACTCGGCACCAGGATGGATGCCACACTCGGGCGCCACCCACTCTTGTTCCAGCTGTTGGTCTTCATCTGCGGCTACATCCTTTAGCTACACCACAGTCATCTCATCCGCCCATGCCCATCCCCGCAGCCCACCCTCACGCAAACCTCGCCTCAACATCCTCAGTCTTCAAGAACCCCTTGATGCCGAGCGCCTCTGCGCGGCTCTTGGACGCGGGGTCAAAGTACGGCTTCTCCGCGAGCGAAGCGACGCGGGTGCCCTAGCCTCCGTTAGCCCAGTCTCCCTCCTCACAGCACTCCACTCACATGCCTGACCTCGTCGTAGTCGAACGAGACCGAGTGGATCGTCGCGCGGTTGTCCCAGATGGCGCTGGTGCCCGGCGTCCAGTGCCAGCGGAGCTGGATGTCGAGGCTCCGCTCGTACAGGTTATTGAGGTAGTCGAGAAGCGCGTCCGACTCGGCCTGGTCGAAGCCCTCGATGCCGAGCATGTTGCCCCGGTTGACGTAGAGCACCTTCCACCCCGTGACGGGGTGGGTGCGGACCAGCGGGTGCGTGCGCGTGATGTACTTTGGCGGGCCGTGGGGGTCGTTCGGGTCGGGGTACGAGTTGCCCGACTTGTAGATGCCCCTGGGATGTAAGCCAAGCTCAGCAGCACGTCCACACCCACCTCAGCCCCTCAAGCAGCGTACGGAACGCAGGCGACAGCTTGTCGTACGCGGCGTACCCGCTCGCCCAGAGCGTGTCCCCGCCGACCTCGGGCACGCTGTCCTGGTGCAGGTGCGTGTAGCTGGCGGGAAAGGCCTCGTGCACAAAGTCGGTGTGCCAGCCATAGTGGGACGGGTAGGGGCGGCGGTACGAGCGGTCCTTGTACCACTTGCCCTTCCACCCGTCGGGCCAGATGACGGCCACGCCCGGGTGGCCCGGCACACTCGGCGTGAAGGGGTGCTCCTCGACAATGCCGTCGCCCCAGTACACGCCGAGCTCGAGCTGCTTCTGCGGCGTGAGGTCCTGGTCGCGGAAGACTGGTGTGAGCGACGACGCGTCGAGGCGACTTACACACGACGCCGCGCTCGGACACGAGCAGCGCGAGCTCGTCCTTCTGCTGGTCGGTCAGGTCCTTGAGCTGGAGGCCGATGATCTCGGTCTGGCGTCGTCGTCAGTCGCGCAACCACAGCTTTACAGGCACGCCACCCACACCAAAGTGCTTGGTCAGGTCGACGACCTTGGCCGCGGCGCCAAACAGCGCCTTCTTGTCCTTGTCGGCGCGGCTGCCCGGGTCGTGGTACGGCCCCTCGCGGACATACTCGCGGATGTGCTGCACCGCGCCGATCTCGGGGCGCGCCGGGACGTGCGGGTAGCCCTTTGTGAGGTCGATGCCGGCCTTGGTGAGGCGCACGATCGCCGTGTCGGGCGGCACGGTGAGGTCCACCTTGGTCGTGTCGACCGCCGCGAGGGCGGCTTTGAGCGTGGCGAGGTCGAGCGCGGGGGCAGGCTCGGTGGTAGGGATTGCGATGGGTGCCATTGTGTGTGCGTGGGGTAGTCAGTGCTGGCGCGACTGGCTTTATGACCAGCCAGCGCCGCCACGCTCCCAGCTCGCACTCGCCACATCCCCGACGGACGATGCGCGACTATTGCATCTCTCACGCCACTGGCATCCGCAGTGGCGTGTATCGGTGCAGTCCGGCTGCGTGCATGTGCAATGATGTGCCGAAGAGGCCGACGAGCTGACTCGCTGGTGGGAGTGAGTGCCACATCCTCATTGTGGACAGCAACATCAGTGCCCACCTGCCCGCCGGTCATGGCGACATCGGCTTCTTTGCAGACGTGATAGAGACGTGAGTGTGGTTGTGGTCACCAGCGGTGCACAGTGTCAGTGGGATCAGACAGCAGCCACACCAGGACATAGCCGAGGCCGGCGGTCATGTCGTGCTCCTCGCGGGAGATGGTGAGCTCGCCGTCGTCGCTGCTGATACATGCGAGGGTGCCACGGTGGGCCGGTGGGTTTGCCAGCCGTGCTCCTTGATCTCACTGTCGGCTTCGAGAAGCAGCTTTTCCCCCTCTCCGAGTTGAACAAGGTTGACGAGGTGGACGGGGTTACATAAGCGCACTGTTGATCATGTTTGTCGCAGCGACGACAACCTCCTCAGGCCCGGCGACAAACCGCACGGCGCCGCTGACGCTGGGTAGGCGCAAGCAAGCCCTTACCACTGCCGCTGACCTGCCCGCACCACCGCCGCCCAGGCAGCCGGCCCTCCTCCCAAGCTCAAGCTCCGTGGCAGCATTACACTTTGCGCCTTATTCATGGCTCTATCGCTAATACCGCCCCCTAACCCCCATTGTGGCGCTCGCCAACCCTCGGTATGTGTAAGCCCTTACCACTATGCGACTGCCATGGAACCACCTCGAAAAGCTTTTGACGAGGTCACCACTAATACAAGGTCTGCTTGGCAGTGAGGCCCACGCCGCACCGCATCGCTGCTGCCATTCGCTCGGTGTCCTCGGGAGTCCGTCCGAACAACCCTCCTCGCGTGGCTGCCACATGGTGCACCCTGCCTGCCTCACTGTACGCCTGTGCCTTTCACTCCCGCCCCTCATTTGAATCCCTTCCGCCCATGCTTATGCGTCCACTTGTGAGATGACCTGGACCTAGCCACGACCCCATTTCCTTGCCTTGCACTTGCGTGAGCACGCACGCATTAGCATGCTGGCACGCAGGGTTGTAATATGGCACCATCGAGCGCGGCAATACAAACCAGGGTGTTGGAGCTCGTGGTGCTAGCGGCGGCGGCGGACGGCGGCAGGGTCGCCGCTTGCGGGGTCCTTTGGAAGGGGGGTGGTCCTCGCTATCCTAATCCACGGCGCCAAGACTGCAGGCCTGGCCATTGCTGGGCGCAGGCATATATTGGGTGGCTTGGGAAGCGACCAGAGCCATGGACACGCTGAGACATGCCGGCACAAGGCCGAGTTGGCGGCGGCGTGGTGGTGGTGGCACCTAGCAGGCAAGCGAGCTCGGCGTGGGTACCAGCCCAGCCTGGCCCAGCCAGCCAGCCAGCCAGCCAAGACACTCGACACCGACGACGTCGCATCCGTCGCTGGCAACGAGCCGAGTAGTGCTAACGACTCACATGACCGGAACACTTGCCAGTAACGGAGTATTGTTATGCATTAGTGCAACAATAATATTCGGTCTGGTGCCGCTGGTAATGCAGCATCCGAGCATCGGATTACCAGAACCGACCGCGCATGCCAAGACAACCTTTGCGCAGTATTAGAGTCTAGCCGCGTCGAGGCGTCGAGAGGGTCGGAGAATGGGGGGCAGTCCAAGGCATCAGAGCAGAGAAATTTGACCAAACCCACGTTGGACACCAAGTCTTGGCAGTTGCGCCTCGTTGGTGTTGCCTTCAGGGAGGACCCTCGGCACCGATCCAACGCGACCACCCTCATCTTTAACCGTTGGACATGGCGGTCTGGTCTGGCCGCTGCAGTGTTTGCTGTAAACCTCACAGCACTAATGCACGGATGCAGGACGTTCATTTGCACACGGACAGCGGGGTGTACCGTTTGAGTGCACGGACGTGTCCAACACACGGGACGTTTCGTCATGATCGGAGGCTTTACACAGCGACGCGTCTGCCATCATCCCAACCTTGACGACTCAAGCTGCGCACACACAACAAGCATGTTGCCCGCGGTAGGGGGTGGCGCACGGCGCGGCGGCGGCGGCATCCCAGCGGCAAGGCGAGCGGCAAGAGTGCCAGAGGCACACGGCCAGAGGCCACACACCGCCGGTTTGATGGAAACCAGGGCCCACTTTACGTTCCAGGGACAAACCGGCCTATCCCGCGTTTCGCGCATCCACTCGCGGTACGACGCCTGCAACCCGAGAACATTTGTCGACAGCTCTAAGTCACCCCTTTGAGGAACAAGAATCTAGGAGGGGATGTGGGGCTCTAGCACAGAGGATACAGAGGCAGACGCGGCCTGGGTAACCTCGCCGATCCACCCTGTGGCTTGCGGACACACCACCCCCGAAAGAGCAGCCTCGCGGCCAACCCCCCCTCCCTCCCTCCCACCCTCATGGTCACCCACCACCTCGCGGGTCACCGCAACACCCTCGTTGTGACTCCCAGAGCGCTCCGTCGTTGTACACCCTCATCCCGGTGACCCTTTTTGCACAGTCTCTGAGTTGACCGCTACTGCGATTCCTGGTACTAAACGTTTCCCCCTCCCCGCCCTTGACTTGTCTCTCTTTCTTCATCCCACCAACCACCACCCCCCGACTAACCCTCTCGACAGCAACGTTCTCTGGCTGGACCAGTGCTCGCTACCGTAGATCAATCTCAGACAACTCAGAGTCTCATCTCTCTCTCGCTTTCATTTTCGCCCGTTTTTCCGACCTTCGTTTCGAAAACCCCCCTCGTTCAAGATGATGTTCTCCAAGTCGACCACCCTCGCCGTCCTGGCCCTCCTCGCTACCGTCGTTGAGGCTGCCCCCATCGACCAGGGCCACCTCCTCCCCGTCGCTCGTGCCCAGCTCGTTCGTCGCAACGCCAATAAGTGCGCCCGCCCCTCGACCTCGGCCGCCGTCGAGCCTACCACCACCTCGGAGGCTGCCCCTACCACGACCACCGTCGCCGTGACTGAGGCCGCCACCACCGAGGCTGTCACCACCTCGGAGGCTGCTCCTTCGACCACCACCACCGAGGCCGCCCCTACCACCACCACCACCACCACCTCGGAGGCTGCTACCACCACCTCGACTGAGGAGGCCGCCGCCACCACCTCGGCTGCCAACGACAACATTGGCAACAACCTCAACGCTGCCCCCGCCGCCCCTACCCCCACCAAGGGCTCCAAGGGCGGCAAGAAGGGCCAGCAGCAGCAGGACCAGCCTCAGCAGGACCAGCAGCAGCAGCCCGACCAGTCTGCCAACCAGAACCAGGACCAGCAGCAGCAGGACCAGAACCCCCAGGAGCAGCCCCAGGAGCAGAAGCCCCAGGACAAGCCCCAGCAGGATGACAAGCCCCAGAACTCTGGCTCGGGTGGCTACAACATCCAGGGCAAGGTCTCGTTCTACTCTGTCCAGAACCCCGGAGAGAACCACGGCTACTCTGGCGCCGTCGCCTGCTCGGGTGCCAAGTACACCGACAACGACTGGATCGCCGCTGTTGGCGACGCCCACTACCAGGGCGGCTCGGCTTGCGGCAAGAAGATTGAGATCAAGGACCAGAAGACTGGCAACGTCCAGCAGGTCACGATCGTCGACCGCTGCGCCGGCTGCGAGTACGGCCACGTCGACCTCACCCCTCCTGTCTGGAACGCCCTCCACAACGGCAACACCAACGACGGCATCTTCCAGGCCGACTGGAAGTTCCTCTAAGCGCGTAAACTGCTTCTCTTTTTTGGCTTGCTATCACCACGTAGACTTGTCCCGGCGGCAAACCTACCCCCTCCCCTCCCCCCTCCCTGCCTCTGTGCGAGTGGCTCACGCGTCGCTCCCAGTAGCGCGGAGCCACCATCTATAGACCAGGGCTTATATACTGCATCATACTACCTGCGTGCGCACTGGGCCTGACCGGTATCAGGCAGTGTTATCTCCTATGCACACAGTGTTGTACTCTTGACCAGCGAGCGTATGGCGTGTTGGTGTGGCGTGTGCTTGCGGCGCGTTGCTAGCTGCTTCTGCGTGGCGTGACGTGGCTGGAGAGCGTGGACGAGGATGTGCTTGCTTCGCCGCACACTGCAGGATTACGGGAGACCCGCCCGCCCTCCCGTCACCGCGCGTCGTCAAGCACAAACCTGCGTCACTGTGCCTTTCACAGTGTGAAAGCAGGCAGTGCAGCTTGAAACCCTATTCATCTCATACGAACTGGTGCCTCCGAACTTGTGCCTGCGCGGTGTCAGGTCCAGAGGCTCGTCGTACGCTCGCTTTTTTGGTGGCAGGTTTTCGCGTTCCAGTGGTCCAATGTTCCAGCAGTGCGGGCGAGGTACGACGCATTGCAGAGAGGTAATGTTGGGCGAGGTGAACGGTGCGATGAGCAGGTACGACGTCGAAGACTCGCGGTCGTGGCTACGGCGCCGAGATCTGCGCAGATGAGTGGATGCGACGCCGCCGAGGCGCAGTCAGTAGTAGCAACGCCCGCCAGCTCAGCTCCGTCCCCACGGCCGCCGCAATCATATACCATGGCATCCATCACCCATCTATATCTCTATGTGGCGGCGTCATAACAGCACACTCGATAAAGGCACAACACAGTGCATCGCGATACAACAAGGCGGCATCGCGAGCGGCGACGGGCGGGCGGGCAGGCAGCAAGGAGCGAGCGAGCCCGCCCACCCGCAGCCAGCAGCTCGTGTCGCAAGGTCGGCGGCGCGGCGTACGCGCGTGTCGCTAGCGTGTCGGCGCGGCGCCGACGGGCCCTACCAGAGGGTGCTGAAGGAGAAGGGGGGGGGAAGAGTCGGTCGAGTCAGGTTGTTGGTTTGGTTTGGTTGGTTGGTGTGGTGTGGCGGTGTGGCGTGGCTCGAATGTGGCGAAACCACGCCCGCCGCGACGCCGCCTCTCGGCGGCGTCCTTACACCCACGACCACTTGATGTCAAAGACACCGCGGTTGTTGTCGCCGTGCAGCGCCTTCCAGAGCGGCTCGGACAGGTCGAGGTCGCCCCACTTGCACGTCTCCCACTGGGAGCCGTGCGCGCCGCCGCCGCAGCGGTCGACGACCTGCGCGACCTGCGAGTTGCCCGTGCTCTCGTCGGTGATGCGGACCTGGCGCCAGCACACGCCGTTGCGGCCGCCGCCGGCGTCGTACTGGCGCCAGTTCATCGCGACAAAGATCTCGCCATTGTTGAACTTGCGGTCGTTGTCGCACGCCACAGTGCCGGCGGGGTAGCCCTCGTTCTCCCACGGGTTGAGCACGTTGTAGTGCGTCGCCTTGCCGCTGAAGACCTCGCCGCTGTGGCCGCCGCCATTGTTGTTGTTGTTGTGGTTCTCCTCGGGCTTCCACTCCTCCTTGTGCTCCTCCTCGGGAGCCTTCCACTCCTCCTTGTGCTCCTCCTCAGGCTTCCACTCGGCCTTGTGCTCCTCCTCGGGCTTCCACTCGTTGTGCTCCTCCTTGTGCTCAGGCACCGGCGCAGCGTTGAGGTTGTGCCCAAAGTTGGGGTTGGCCTGCTCCTGCTCTGGCTTCTGCTGCTCCTCGGGGTGCTTGCCCTCGTCGTGGAAGCCCTCGGGGTGCTCCTCCTTCCACTCCTCGGCGGGGGTCTCCTCGGCCGGCTTCTCCTCGGCGGGCTTCTCCTCAGCGGCCTTCTCAGCCTCGGGAGCGGGCTGCTGGGCCTCAGGGGCAGGCGCCTCGGTGTGGCCCTCGGCGGCGGGGGCCTCGTCGTCCTCGTCGTCGACGGGGTCGGGGACGCCGCACTTCTTGGGCGCCTTGCCGCGGCGCACGAGGTGGACGTTCTGCGCCTGTGCGACGGGCGCAACGTGGCGCGCGACGCGGTTGCCGTGGGCCGAGGCCGGGGCAGCGAGGGTCGGCGCAGCAAGCGCAAGGAGGGGGAGGACAGAGAGAAGGGGCGTGAACTTCATCGTTGTGGTGTGGCGATGTGGCGGTGGGGGTGAAGAGGTGTCGGTGGGGGGTGGGTCGATTCCAATGAGTGTCGATAACGAGTGTGTGTGGCAACGACGCTGGGCCAGCCGGGGTCGTATCGGTCGTATGTAGTTGGCTCAAGTGTGGTAGAGGGGAATCCGTGAAGACGAGGGTGTTGGTGTCCTCGCTGCCTTTTATTCCACCAGCACCAGCCACGCCCAGCAGACACACACTTGCCCAACAGAGCGACACACCACATCATTCTACCAGGGGAGCGGTACGCACCACGGCCTGCCGCGCCATCTTGGCAGGAGCAGTGAGTAGCGGAACGTGCAGCGCAGTGCCTATGCATTGAGCGGGCCGCCGCGCGCGCCAAGCGCAGGCGGCTGGCAGCGCGCGAGTGGTGGTGAGCGGCGCGGCGTGTCTTGGCTGCACTATGCGTTTCAGTGGGCTTGGCTGGTGGTCTTGGCCGTGTGCTGCGGGGCGGGCGATATCTGCGTCTGAGGAGCCAGCCAGCCAGCACAGAGCGATAGCACCACCAGCAGCAGCGCCAACGCCCCGCTGCTGCAGCGTACGACGACGCCGAGCCACAATGCCAAGCGCCACGAACGAGTACCGATTCGCTGGAGACTGTGCGGTGTATGCTGCTCGACGCGTCTGTTTACGCATGTTTACGCCCGTTGGCCTGCCCGCAGGCGCACGTACGCACGCACGCATGCACGGGAAGGCAGGGCGTGAGGGCAAGGAAGGGAGAGGTGACGGATTGACGGACAGAGTGCCACAGGGACGCACGCGCCAAGCAAGACACGAAACCTTAGCCCCCCGCGTCCCGCGGCTTGGCGCGCGATGGCGCGTTTTGGGGTGCATGAGGGATGTGTGTTTGTTTACGGCGAGCAGAACAGGGCTGGACCATGCACCACGGCATGGCATGCATGCTGGCCTGGCCTGGCATCGGTGGGTGCGGAGTGCATTCGCTCGCTCGCTCGCTCGCTATGCATGTGTGTGTACTCAACGTCACTTGCACCCAGCACCGAGCACCGAGCCCGCCCCGCTCGGCGCAAGGTTGTCACCGCTGCGTGTGTGGCTGCGGGAGTTCCTTCCCCTTGGCGCAGAAGGGACGCGTGTATTAAGGAGTGTGCAGCTGCGGGACTGGCACTGATTGCGCGGGGGCGGCGGCTTGTGCTGCCGCCGCTGTGAGGGAGGTGCGTCATCAATCTGCCACCTGCCCGCATGACCTTGGCCACAGCCATACTTGGAGACCCACTCACGCCGCCTCCACCTCGCAGCGGCACCGAGCACCCCAAACCGCACCGTGCGGGCAGACGACACCGACCCAGCCTATCCCCGCTCGTCGTCGGCGCCGCGCCAAGCCGCATAAGTGCAGGAAGGCTGACGCGCCGAGCGCTTTGTTTGTGTCGGGGCTGGAACGGGGTCGTGCCCCGGATCGGCAGGCCGGCAGCTACCACTGTTTGGCCCCGGGCCAGGTCGGTGTGGCTCGGATAAGCATGTTCGAGAGAGAGGCCATGGCCCATTTCGGGCCCGGGGGCGGCAAAGCCGTAGCGTTGTTGTGTGTGTGCATTGTGGCAAGGCCGGCGCATGCAGGTCGTGTGGGTGGC
Organism: Vanrija pseudolonga; assembly: GCF_020906515.1. Taxonomy (NCBI): domain Eukaryota; kingdom Fungi; phylum Basidiomycota; class Tremellomycetes; order Trichosporonales; family Trichosporonaceae; genus Vanrija; species Vanrija pseudolonga. The sequence goes on along the minus strand of NC_085851.1, from coordinate 1,429,109 downwards.
GCAGCTCCATGGCACGCCCCAGTACCGCTCTAGGCTGCTTCTACACATTCTACGTCGGCAGAGTCACCCGCCCGCCTCGGTGGTGCGCGGCGCGCGGCGGCTCACTGCGCCGTCCATCCCCCATCCACGGTCAAGCTCGACCCCGTGATCGTGTCGGCGGCATCGCTGCACAGGAACACGACCGTCGCGCCAATCTTCTCCGGCGTAGTAAATTTGAGCATGGGCTGCTTCTCGCCCAGCAGCGCATTCGTCTCGTGCTCCACCGTCGTGCCATTCTTGGCTGCGCGCGCCTCGATCTGCTCCTTCACGAGCGGGGTGAGCACCCAGCCGGGACAAATTGCGTTGGCGGTGATGCCTTGGTTTGCGTTCTCGAGGGCGAGGACCTGGGGTGTGAGCGGGGGGTGGGGTGGGGAGGACGGCGTGAGGACGGCTGGGCTCACTCCACTCAGAGAAAGACTTGACGCCCGCCGCCGCTCCGTGTCACCACACGCACCTTGGTCAACCCCACGATCCCATGCTTGGCAGCCACATACGCCGCCTTGTTCGTGCTCCCAATGTGGCCGTGTACACTGGCAATGTTGACGATCCGGCCCCACCCCTTGGCCTGGAAGTGCGGGAGGGCGTGCTTGCTCGTGTGGAACGCGGACGAGAGGTTGATCGAGATGACCCGGTCCCATGCGTCGTCTGCAAAGTCCTATGGTGGGTGAGCGGATATCCGTTGGGGGAAGGGGGAGCCTGCGCGCTCGGACCAGGTCGTCGAATGTTCGGTGGAGCGCGCGACGAGCTCGCCGCGCTGCACTCATTGCCGCCTTCCCTCATGCGAGGGACACCGGCGTCCTATAACAGGCGTAGGCTCAGGACCAGTGGTGCTGCCAGTGGTGCCGCGCTCCGTCCGGTCCCCGTGCCGCCTGTGGCTGCCCCGCTCACCCCGCTCACTCACCTCGACCCGGGACACATGCTGCACGCCAGCATTGTTAACCAGCACGTCCAACCCGCCATCCGCAATAGCCTGCTCGATCATAGTCTTGATCTCGGCGGGCTTGCTCATGTCCGCGTTCGAGTAGCGCACCTTGACGCCGTAGAATGTCTCGAGCTCCTTGTGCAGCGCGGCAATGTCGTCGGGGTTCCCAAAGCCGTTGAGCGTGATGTCGTACCGGGCCGCCGCGAGCGCCGTCGCGATGCCCCGCCCGATACCCGACGTCGAGCCCGTCACGAGGGCGTGCTTGCGTGCTACTGCTGCTGCCATTGTGTTGTGGGGAGGGTGTGTAGAGTTGAGGAAGACACAGCTGGTCGACTTTTGAAGTTGAGGTTGGAGGCCCCGACGTCATTGTGCTTATGGGGTCCCGGAATTCGGCGAGGACAAGTCCACACAGTGGAGGTGGGGGCTGCAGTCGTTGTTGCTCGTGCGCTCGCTTCTCTCCAGGCTGGCTCGTGCTGAGCCACCCAGACTCGGCAGAGCCGAGGTGGTCTCTACCTGCACAGGTTGAGTGATGCGCCAGTGCATGAGCTGAGAATCGCGTCGATGCATTCCACGTTATGGCCCGAGCGCGTCGTCAAGTTGGTCGACTTCTGGAGAACAACAAGGCAGCCGGCTGTATCGCCTGGCCCATAAATAACTTGTCCGCTGCGCCTCATTCCCAGTGAGCGTCGTGCGCGTCGTCGTCGTCGGCGTCACCGCAAGCGTCGCACGGCTCGTGCGATCGCAGCTACTTGTATACTTGTCTCGCGGGCAGGGGCATTGGGACAACAACCTAGGCAATATCTGATAAAACACCGGGCGGCGGCGGAACCCCCTGCGGCCCCTCGCTCATCCGCGTGAGGCGTCGTGCCCACCCGCAGTCCGGCTCACTCTTGACCCATTTATGCATCGTAGTGCTGCGCTTGGCTCGCAGCCGAGTCACCTCGAGTCACACATGTGATCGTCCCCTTCATCGCCTTCCTCGCCTTCCTCGAGCAGGGTGCAGGCTCAGCAGTCATCTCGCCTGGCAGCCCGCCTTGGAGCGTTGCCCGCGAGGAAGGTGGCCCATGGCCCACCCGCCCACCGTGCTGGCGCGCGTGATACTGTGCCCCGCCCACCCACCACCCATAGCCGTATGCTCGCTACTCGTGCAGCGAGCGCCGAGACGGCCGACGCCGAGCATGCATTGTCGGACCCGACCCCGGCGACGAGCACCGCGCGCACCGCATGGGGCGTACAGTACTGCAAAGAGGGCCAAGGACTGGCCTGGCGGCGTGGCGTCGGAATCCAGGCACCGGCCGACGCCGAGGCAATAACGTCAACGAGCCTACGGATAACGACGAGGGGTCTGTCTGTATGCTCTCTCGGCTGTAGGCTGTAGGCTGCTCGCCGCCAATGCATCCTGCTTTGTCAATGGGATGCACCGCTCAACGCCACAAATAGGTCCCAGTTCAAGGGGCCTGGCTGGTGAGAGCCGCGGGAAAGGCATAAAGCTGGTTGTCGTCGTCGTCGTCGTCGTCGTTGGTTGTTGGTTGTCGAGAACTGAAACGGCAGGTGCCTGTGTCTTGCTCGTCCTTCCCGAACTTTGAACCCACACAGCGCGGCAGCAGCCACCACCCTCTGTACCTCTGTGGGACTAAAGGAACCTTGAACGCAGCGCATTACGACCAGACGCCGAGGGCAGGACCAGGGCAGGACAGCCGCATCACTCTGCTACATTGCCCCCTTTTGTTGTTCAACCTGCTAGTGTCAAAGGCGAGTTACAAAAGGCCTCACGGGAATCACAAAAGACTCATCCCCCCCAGCAACACACACTTTGAACCACCACCACCCACCGCTACCATGCTCTTCACCAAGGTCGTCGCTGCTGCCGCCGCCCTCGCGCCCCTCGCCGTCGCCGAGAACGGATACTGGGCCAACACGATCCATGTGAGTGGGCGCTGAGCGGGGGCGGCGGCGGCAGAAAGAAGCCAAGCCGGCCGAAGCCAAAACCGTCACCCCCGCGCGGCGCGTGTCACCCAACCCCTCACCGTGCCCACCACTGACACTACCTCCCAGGCCGTCTCCGTCCTCGCCGGCCCCGGCGGCGTCGCCGGCGTGATCCACTTCTCGCAGGACAAGGGCAGCTGCGAGGTGTCGGTCACTGGCACTGTGAGTGCATCCAACCTTCCTTCCATCCCGTTTCAAGCATCCCAACCCACGTGATGCCGTCATCGATAGCCCAGCCTTCCCGGTCGTCGAGGCAGGCATTACTGCTATATTCGGCGGCTGGGCGTCCCGCCTAGCCACGGGTGATGAGAGCGGGCGCTGTCCATCGTTGCATGGGGCAACGGCGTTGCTCGACGCCGGATGCATCGGCGGCGCTGTGTGTGTGTCGGCGGTGCGTGTGCATACGCCGACGAGCACGCACACTTCGGTCTCACTCAGGGATGCCGGGCTGCACCCGCCCCGCCGGAGTGTAGTCGTGCGCGCCGCGTTCCTGGCCTGGCGCCTGGTACGCGTTGTTTGCCTGGCATGACCGCAAAGTGGCGGCGGCGGTGCGCGTCGTCGTCGAGGTCGTGCATGTGCTGGTGCTGGTGGCCGGCACCGCATCATGCATAGGCCGCCGAGCACCGCCGCCGCCGCCACCAGAAGTCCCCGCGCCATCCCCGCCTTCCACCGCACTGCAACGGCCACCACCTCCACCATGTCACTAACCCCTCAGATCTCGGGCCTCTCGCCCAACGCTGAGCACGGCTTCCACGTCCACCAGTTCGGTGACATCAGCGGCGGCTGCAACTCGACCGGCGGCCACTTCAACCCCTTCAACAAGACTCACGGTGCGCCCGACGCCAAGGTCCGCCACGTCGGTGACCTCGGCAACATCAAGACGGACGCCAACGGCACCGCGACCGTCGACATTAAGGGTGGGTGTTGTCGTGGCATGGCTTGAGGCGATGTCGGGGACTGTGTCGGTGCAGTGTCGGGCGGTGCATGTCACGCAGAAGCACGGCGAAGCACTGCACGGGGTCCGAGCGATCACCACTCGGCTTCCAGGGTGGCACCCGTCGGCTTTCAGCCTCCTTCACGACCGTCGCTAACCAGCCCACAGACTCCAAGATCCAGCTCCTCGGTGCGCGCACCATCTTCGGTCGTGGCGTTGTTGGTAAGTCGTCGTCTGCGCACTCGCCGCACGCCCCACTCACACCGCAGTCCACGCCGGCCGCGACGATCTCGGTCTCGGCAACGAGACCGACTCCAAGACGACTGGCCACGCCGGCGCCCGTGCCGCGTGCGGTGTCATCGCTGTCGCCAACTAGGCGGAGGTTGTCGAGGGAGGGTTGATGATGCAGACGGAGCTCGCCACGGGCTAGAGCGCCCACAGGCTAGACTTATATTCGTTGAGAGCTTATGGACAATTGGCGACCTGTGCGGTCATGGTGCGGGCAGGCGGGCATTCGATACGTGAGGGGCAATTGGGCCGGGGAGGCTTATCTTCAGCAGGCAGACCCCGCATCGGGGTCTGCGCGCGTCATCTTCAGCCCAGCGGTCCCCCCACACCACTGCCGTTCAGAACAGTGGACACTCACCACAGCTTGACGATCAGCAAGACCACAATGCAGAGCTGATGACTTTGTGCGTCTACCTGAGGCGTGAACGGTCTGGGTGCCATGCTGGACACCTATACATAAGTGACAGCCAATGAACAGATGCCCATGTCATCCAACTTCCAGCAGCATGGCTCCATCCGCAACTCATCCTGGCGGACAAGACCCTGTGATCATCGTAGTGACCGAGGGCCCGCCGGCCTATCCCGCCGCTGACAGCCGCCTGTCAGCGTACAAGCTGAGTGTGGGTACTGGAGCGTCGCTGCCGCAGTGCGAGGCCACCAGCTTGCCTGACTGCATGCGCGACCTGCGTGCCATCCCGCGCGTGCGCTGTTGGGACGAGCACGGGATAATGCTCGTCAGCAGCGATAACTGGTGCCTCTTGGTGCCGCGGCACGTTATCCGGTCGTCGAGGTGAGCACTTACATGCACACACAGCGACATCGCTTATATCGCCCTTGCAGCGAGGCTCTCAGCCAAGTCTTGGGCCGCTTCAAGTTCCAAGACTATTCCTCCGTCATCAAGTTCTTCAACTACCACAGTGAGACGGCGGCCGTCCTCGACGCCTTCTTCACCTTCGTCGTCAGGGGCACATTCCGCTTCCCAGACAACCCCTGCGAAACGACGGACACGCGGTGCATCTTCCTCGGACACCTGTGCGCCTTTATGGACCGATATCGCTGCGTCCGGGCCAGGGACAACCTCCTCAACGAGTTCTTCGTGACATTTGTCCTGGGATCAGTTAGGTATCTAGTTGAGGCGTTCATTCTGGGCGCGCTGGCGCGCGACGTCCGCTTCTGCTGCCTCGTGCTCGAGCAGGACGAGGCGCGCGCAGTACAGGATGCGGCAACGGCGGCGCGACTCACAGGCGACGCCGACCTCGCTCTCGCGGCCTTGCAGTACCCCTTCTCCGACGAAACAGCGTACGTGCGCTGCTTTCGCCGCGTAGACGTGTCGCTGCTTTCACGCGCCGTGCACGACATCGTGCCAAACGAATACCTCTGTGGCTTGCTGCAAATGCTTAATCCGGAGGGCGGTGTCAGGCTCGCTGAAAGGTTCGCCGAGTTGATGCAGTCCAAGTAGTAGACGACTTCATGTAGGCGCATGGAGGGGTATATGCAACAGGTCCGTTACAGAGGACGCGATTTGCAGCAAAGGAGCGCCGAGGAATGGCGGGTGGGGCGAGTGGCAGTGTGGCGATCCGCGGGGCGAGGGTGCTCACCCCTGGTCCCGCACAAGTCACACAGCACTCCATTGTCCGTCGGGCACTTAAAAGCCCACCACTTGACACTCTTATTCCACCAGCATCCAGCACTCAGCATCCACACCACTACCATGGCAACCCACACCTCCGACGACGACAAGTTCCAGCACGGCGACTTCACCCTCGTCAGCTCGGACGGCGTGCGTTTCCGCGTTCCCTCGTACCACCTGTTCTCAGCTAGGTGAGACTACCTTCCCCACCACTACTGACCCGTAGCTCCTTCTTCCTAGATGCCGCCAGCATGTGCGACGCAGCCGACAAGAAGCTCGAGCTCGTCGACCCCGACTTCGAGACGCACGACATTGTGCGCGCCTTCCTAGACCTCATTGTCGACTTCTCCATCGACACTATCGCCAAGGATGGGCGGGGTGACGCCTACTCCCCAATGTATGCGGGCCTCTGCAAGTTTTTCGACAAGTTCGACTGCCAGATGGCCAGGCGCCAGCTCGCAATGCTGTTCTTGTACAATGCGCCGACGCTCATCAGGCCAGGCCTGTCCGACTCTCAAGCCTTTTTCGTTCTTGGCGCCATTTGCGCCAACATCGAGATGTGCTACGACGCTATCCGTTTGGACCGGCCGTGGCCCGATTTTCCTGGTAACAGCCACCTCGCTCCATCTGACCTGAAGTACATTGGTGTGTACATCCCTTCGAGGTACCAACAGGCTTTGGCGACGGCATGGAACACCCTTGGGCCTGATCGCCCTCGCGAGATCTGGGCAGCCGCTTTCAAGAGGGAGATTGAGGCAGCTTCAGATGCGGGGGGCGACAGTCATGGAGCTGTGGCCAACCAGCAGCAGGCGACCTGAATATGTATCCCTGCAATCAAGTACAATGACATGCACTGGTAGAATGAGCCTTGGCGAGAACGACACCGTGTTGCGTGTGTGTGGTGGGACAAAAGCCCAACGTCAGGCTGCCCGTGGGGTTGATGCTGTGTGTGCACAAACTCTTGACAAAAGGCTACATACACCGCCGCCGTCCGTTTCATTCCCCTTCTACCCATACCAGTTCACTCCCACCATGGCCAAAGCCAAGCCCAAGCTTAAGAAGCCCGCCTCGGCCAAACGCAAGCGCGGTGACGACGAGTCGGCGGGCTCAAGTGCCCCCGACGGCGCCATAGTCGACGACAGGACATGGACCAACGGCGACTTCACACTCATCAGCTCGGACAATGTGCGGTTCCGCGTCGATGGTGTGCACCTCTTCTCCCCGAGGTGAGCTAGGCGTGTCCCAAGCCTCAACTAACCCCCAGCGCGGTGTTTCGCGCCGCGGCCGACCTGAACCCCCGCGACAGGACGGCACGCTTCACCGACACCGAGTACGAGACAGCTTCCGTCGTGAAGAACTTTCTCGACTTTGTCGTCAAGTTCCGCACGAGCCAGTTCAAGGAGCAACACCGACGCATGTACATCTCGCGGGAGGGCGTGTCGCCTTTTGTCCAGCTTGCGCGCTTTCTGCACAAGTACGACAGCCGTGTCGAGCTGCGCCGCCTTCTGTACGTGTTTGGCAAGGAGGTCGGGCACAGCTACGACCTGTACGCGCGCGACAGCTTCATCATCGCCGCGCTCGCCGGCGACGTTAACGCGTGCTCCGACGCCATTGAGGCCACCAGCGGCGCGAGCGATAAGGGCACCAGCGACTCGTTCATGGACCTGCACGCGCTTGTTCCTGCCAATATCCCGCCGGTTGTCAAGGAGATGA